>NC_081357.1:48516849-49832682 GCF_030684315.1 Stegostoma tigrinum | reverse complement strand
TTTGTTTTTGTTTCAATTTCAGGAAAACATGGCAAGAAACTGAAGTGAGTACCTGAAGGGTCCAGCTCACAGCTTGCTCAGAGCTGCTTCCATTTTGGAAACCAGACATCAACTTCTCAGGGTAGGCTCCATGGGCACCAGCCACATGCACCTCATGTCCAGGGATCTTAGCATCCAACATGTGCCAACCTCTATGAACCCTCTTGACACATCTTACGCCCTCTTATAGATCACTTCTGCACTATAGATCACTTCAGGCTGCATTGGCAACTATTGTTATAAAGCTGCAGAAGGAATACCATTCAGCGATACACACTGAGTTCATAGACTGGACCAGTCTTCATTTTCTCCCATTGCACTCAGTCTGTCTGAACTTACCTGGACATTCCCAGCATATCTGTTCTGCTCTGCATTGCCTTGTTGCACTTTGCCCCTCAGCCAGAGAGACCAGGTTCGTGTTACTACCCACCTACACACACCTCCCACCTCAAGACCCACACCCATCTCCTACTTACCAGCCTCATCTCGCCTCCTTGACCTGTCTGTCCTGCCTGGACTGATCTATCCCCTCCCTAACTCCCGACCTACACTCACCTTTACTGGCTCCATCTCCATCTCTTTGACCTGTCTGTCTCCTCTAAACCTATCTTCTTCTTTATCCATCTTCTATCCACCTCCCCCTCTTTCCCTATTTATTTCAGAATCCCATTCTCTCCCCCATTTCTGAAGGAGGGCTGATACCTGAAATGTCAGCTTTCCTGCTCCTCTGATGCTGCTTGGCCTGCTGTGTTCATCCAGCTCTACACCTCTCTTATGTTAAATGGTGATGTATTTTAATGCAATACTCCATGCATTAAAAGATATTCCATTTAGCCTTCTAAATTAACTTATTATTTAGCTTATGTTTCCCCTGCCTTCCAGGCTCACTTACAGGCACTTTAACTCCTAACTAAATTACAGCTCTCCTTCTCTCTGAACCACTTGTCATGATCTCATCCCCCTGTCAATCTGGTTCAAATCTACCCCAACAGCATCAGAAAACCTCCCTGCAATTCCTGATCAGGTATAACCTGTAAAACTTATACAGGTTGCGCCTTTCCCAGGTTCAGGAATCTAAAACTGTCCCTCCTGCACCATCTCTTCATCCACACAAACATCAGCTCTATCCTTCTATTTCTGTACTCATGACTGTGAGACTGTGAGTGTGATCAGTAGATTACTGCCTTTGAAGTTCTGACTTTCAATTTCCTGCCAGCGACCGACATCTTCTTGCAGGGCCTCATTTCCTTTTCTTGCTATGTTCTTGGCCCTAACATGAGCCATGACCTCTGGCTGTTCACCCTCCTTCTTCGGAATGCCCTGTAGCCATTCTGTGACATCCTCGATCCCAGCGTCCTGGAGACAACAAACTCTGCTGGAGCCATGCCATTGGCTGGAAAAGTATCTGTCTGCTCCCCTTGTTAATGAATCCCTAATTGTTTTTCCTCTTCTATACTTCTTTTTCCCATTCCCCAAGCAGTTGGGCCATCATGGCCTTGGCTATGGCTGACCTCCACAAAAGAACCTCATTTTCACGATTTTCCAAAGCTGAAAAGCATTGCAATTGAGGTGCATTTGGGGATTCCCTCATTATCTCTGCTCCCCTTCTTAAACTATAAGAAATAGGAATAGGAAAAGATCATTCAACCCCTTTGAGCCTACTCCATCATTCAACAGGATCATGGCTGATCTGATATTCCTCACCCCTAATTTTCCACCCTTTCTCTGTAGCCTTTGATTCCTACTGATCAAGAATCTATCTATCTTTGCCTTAAATATACATAAGGACTCTGACCCCACAGCTTCCTGTGGCAAAGAGTTTCAAAAAATCATATCCCTCCAAGAGAAGAAATTCCTCCTCATTTCAGTCTTAAATTGGTGCCCCTTTATTCTGAGACAATGCTCTCTGATCCTAGATTCTCCCAGGAGGGGATATATCTTCTCAGCTTTTACCTTGTCAAGACCCTTTAAAATCCTATAATTTTCAATGAAATCACCTGTCATACTTCTAAACTGCAGTGAATAGCATCCTAACCTGTTAGTATTTCTCCATAAGGCAATCCCTCCATACCATGAATCATTATAATTAACCCTCTCTGAACCGCCTCCAATGAAATGGTATCTTTGCTGAAATAAAGAGACTAAAACAGCTCACAATACTCCAAATGTGGTCTCATCAGCACCTTGTACAGTTGCAATCAGATTTCCTTAATCTTATACTACAATCCCCTCGGAAGAAGGGTCAACATTCCATTAGCTTGCTGAAAACCTGCTGCGCCTGTGTGCAAGCTTTCTGTGTTTTATCCACATGGACCTCCAATTCCTCTTGTGTTGCATCTTCCTACTGATTCATTCCATTTAAATTATGATCTGTTCTTTTTGTTCTCCCTTCCAAACTGAAATCTTCATATTTTCCCACATTTTATTCCATTTGCCAACTTTCTGCCCATTTACCTTAACCCATCAATAATGCTTTGTAATGCACCCCATCCCCCTCTCTGATGAAGGGTCTAGGCCCGAAACGTCAGTTTTTGGGCTCCT
This sequence comes from Stegostoma tigrinum, assembly GCF_030684315.1. NCBI lineage: Eukaryota > Metazoa > Chordata > Chondrichthyes > Orectolobiformes > Stegostomatidae > Stegostoma > Stegostoma tigrinum. Next base: position 49,830,102 of record NC_081357.1, on the reverse strand, counting down.
GCGATGCTACTGGGCCTGCTGTGTTCATCCAGCCTCACATTTTATTAACCAATAATGCTTTGTAAACTGTTTATGTCCCTTTCACAGCCTGCCTTTCCAACTAGTTTGATGTCATCTGCAAATTTGGCAACAATATATTCACTTGTTTCCTTCAAGATGTTACAAAATATTGTATACAGTTATAGTCCCAGTATTGATTCCTATGCTCCCTTTGCAGAGCATATGTTTCCCTTTGTTCAGTGGATAAGATCCTGGGTTCTATAATACTGGAAATGAGCTGAGTGTTGCGTGATTCATTTAATCATTCCACCTCAGCAACCTTTTGTGAGATATCTTGTCTAATGCCCTCTGGAGGTCCAAACACAACACATCCACTGGGTTCCCCTCTGTCTACTCGCATTGAGGCTTCAATAAAAATCTCCAATAAGTTAGTCAGACAGAATTTCCCTTTCATGAAATCATGCTGACACTGCTTGATTAGATTATGATTTTCCATCTGATCTGTAATTACCTCCTTAACAATTGAATCCAACATTTTTCCAACAATAGATGTTAGGCTAATTGACCTATAGTTACCCACATTATGTCTCTCTCCCCTTTTTAATGTGGGTATCACATAAGCAGTTTTCCAAATCTCTTGCTCTTCTCCAGAATCCAACAATTTTTGGAAAATTACAACACATGTATTCATTATCTCTATAGCTACCCCATTTAGGATCCTGGGATGCAAGCTATCAGTGCCAGGGGACCAATCTACCTTTAGCCCCTTTAGTTTTTCTGTTATTACTTCTTTAGTGATGGTGATGTTATTTAATTCCTCCCTTATATTCTTTAGTATTAATGGAATGCTCAAAGTAACTTACACCATTCAGACTGGTGCAAAAAATCTGTTCAGCACCTCTGCCATTTTCTTGTGCCTCATAATAGTCTCCCCAGTTTATTTTGTAAGGCACCAATGTCCACTTTGATCTCTCTCTTCCATTTTATATATTTAAAGGTGCTCTTTTTGCTAGTTTTATACTCCTCGCTTTTTGCCCCCGTAGTTTACTTTTTCAATCTTTTATTTACGTCCTCCATTGCCAGATTCTGAATTTACCCCAGTCCTTAGAGCTATCTCTGACTTTAACCTCTTTACATGCTTTTTCTTTCAACTTAATACTTTCCTTAACTACCTTGATTAGCCACGATTGGTTCACCCTTCTCTCAGGCTCTTTCCTCCTTACTGTGATATATTTTGCCAAGAGTCATGAATTACCTCCTTAAATATCTAGTACTGCTTGTTTACTGTAATTCCTGTGAATCCATCTGCCCAGTCTACTTTAGTCAATTCTACTTTCATTTCATTGTAATTCCCTTTAAGTTAAACATAGTTGTTTCTGCCCTATGTTTCTTGTTCTTGAAATGAATATTAAATTCTATCATGATTACTACTTCCTCAGGAATGTTTTATTTAGAGGTCATTTATCAAAACTGCCTCATTACCCATTACCAGATCCAAGATAGCCCAGTCCTTAGTTCGCTCTATGACGTGCTCTAGGAAACCATCCGTTATGTATTCAATGGATTTGTTGTCATGCCTACCATTTCCACTTTAATTAACCCAATCAAGATGAAGATTAAAATCACCTATAATTGTTGCTCTATTCTTTTTTACATGTAAAGAATATTTGTTGATTTATATCCGTTCCTACAGTGTGTCTACTGCTTAGGGGTCTATACACTTACCGACATTTTCTTTCCCTTGTTGTTTTTACCTCTGCCCAATGGACTCCACATCATCAAAACTTAGACGATCCTTCACAACTTTCTTCATTTCATTTCTTATTAACAGGGTTACCCCACCACCTTATCCATCCCTCCTGTCTCTCCAAAAGTACCCCTGAATATTAAGTTTCCGGTTTTGGTCCCCTTGTAACCATGTTTCCATTATTAGATCATATTCATTTCTCTCACTTTACACTGTCAGTGCATTTACCTTTTTCTGAATGATTTGAATATGGTGATACAAAGCCTTCGAATTTGTTCTATTATTGATTTTCCTATAATTTTATGACATCTTGGTACAATATGACATTCAGGCATTCTGTCCCTTCCTTTTATTTTCTGGTAACAATTAACACCACTACTAACCTGCAATCCTACCATCTCCTTTATGTTGATTTTATACTTTGCTATGCAACTGAATTCACCCTCTACTATTTAAAGGCCCATCTACAGCTCTAGTTATGTGATTTTCCAGGACTCTAGCCCCAGCATGATTTAGGTGGAGCCCATCCTATCAGAATGGCTTCCTCCTTCCCCAGTACTGGTGCCAAAGTGTCGTAAATTCAAACTGTTTCTTCCATCACCAAAGTTTGAGCCACAAGTTTACCTGTTTAATCTTGTTGACTCTGTGTGAATTAACTTTCTGATTTGATCACTAGCTGTTCCTACTCCTTCAGCAGAACATCTTTCCTCTTTCTGCCTATATCATTGGTACCTACATGGATCATGACAACTAGATCATTCCCTTTCCCATCCAAGTGCCTCAGTAGCCCAGACAAGATATCCTGAGCCTGGGCACTGGGCAGGTAACACAGCCTTCAGGACTCTCAATCTAGAATGCAGAGAACAGTGTCTATTCCCCTGACAATACTATCCCTAATTACCATTCCATTTCTCCTTTGTGCCCCCTCTCTTGAACGGCTCCCTATACCATGGTAATATGGTCAGTTTGCTCATCCTCCCAATAGCGCCCTCTCTCATTCATACAGAGAGTGTGTGAGCAAGAATCTCAAACCTGTTTGACAAGCTCAAGGGCTGGTGGTCCTTCAGCACTACCTCGTGGACCCCTTCACCTGCTTCGCCTGTAGCCATACCCTTCTGTCCCTGACCGCTGACCAAATTCAAAGTGGTCAATCTAAGTGGTGTCTCTGCCTCCTGAAATACAGTGTCCAGGCAACTCTCCACCTCCTTGATGTGTTGCAACAGTTGAGGCTCATCAACTTTGAGCTGTAGTTCCTCAGATAACCAACACTAGCCACAGAAGTAGCCACTATGAACCACAATGGGGTCCACCAGCTCTCATGTCCTTGTCTGGCCCTGTATCTCTATATTGTTTACTTAGATGTTTTAAGTAAAATTTCCTACAGGTCTTTTAGCTTGTGATCTGTCAATATTTCTCTCTTTTACCTTCAGTCTGAAAGTAAGCTATAAAAGATGGTCAAATTAGCAACTATTACCAACCAACAATTCAATGTCCTTCATTGATGTTTCACTGTATGCTCCTCTCAGTGATGTTGGCTACCTACCACGAGATCCTCACCCCACCATTCCTCTCCCAAATTCTCAAACTTGTTCATTGAACATGTTTGGAATCTGGCTGACATCTGGGAAATATATCAAAATGAGATTTAGTCATGAAAGTTGGCTGGACCTTGGCATCTCCATTTACTCCACTTGAGTGACCCTCTTTGGGGGGTCATAAAACTGCTTTCTTCCTTCTCTGCAACCTCATTAAAATTTGCTTGATTACTTCAGCACCCAGAGTTTACTGTATCCTTGAGACAGTTGCCATTTGCTTTCCAGAATCAGTATTTGAACTTTTGAAACTAAAGTAGAAATTGCTGGAAAACCTCAGTAGGTCAGGCAGTAATAACAGTTCTAAAGAAGGGTCACTGGACCCAAAACATTAACTCTGATCTGTCTCCACAGATGCTACCAGACCTGCTGAGATATTTTCAGCAAGTCCTGCTTTTGTTTCTCATTTCCAGCATCCACAGTTCTTTGGCATTTTTTTAATATAAACTTCTGAATTTCGTCCAGTTCCAAGTATTTTGATTTGGGAAATTCCCAGGAGGGAGCTAACAGATTTCCTTCCTAACAGCACCTTGGCTATTCTCACCCACCGTGGACTCTAGTGGTTCAAAAAAGCATCTCACCACCACCTTCTCAATGACAGTTAGAATTGGACAATAAAGGCTGATGTATTCAGCAATGTCTTCAATGTACAAATAACACAACTATTTATAGGTTCAGAATAAAATCTTCAGCTCCAGGAAAGCCATTCATTTAATGCATCCAACTATCTCCAGCCCCCTTAGAATTCCCACAAAAATCATACAGTGAAACATCAACGAAGGACATTGAATTGTAGCTGATTTCTAAGACATCTACGTAAGCAATAACTGTGATAGATGCCATTTCTTTGTGCTTATCTAATCATTTCCAACCTGAAAATCCCAAACAGAAAACTCAGCCCCCATCTAAACTTTAATCTTCTTCTCTCTCACTGTGTAAGGGAAAATAATAAATCAAGCTTCAGGAAATAAAATTTGATGGGCAAGTGAATGAGAGTTCTGAGTTGACCACGCATCATCCTGAACCAGTCTTGCATCCCAAATAACGCAATTTAATGAAAGTGTTGTTTTACTCAAAAACAAGAGATTAGATTGCATAGAGAGCAAGCCTGGATTCAGAATGAAAGAATATGACAAAAAAACACCCAAGTTCTATAGCCTGGATTTCAAATCCAGAAATAACAAATGCTTATCCCCAGTGTGATAGGCTTGCATGTGCTGTATTAAGTATACTTAGTTGCAATAAAAGAGAGTAATCTAAAGCTGGGACCTAAGCCTGTGGATGTGATAAAGCAAGCCATTGTTTTGTAACTAGAGATTAAAGAATGCTTTTGCTATCCTATTTGCAGTTCCTTTTTCCACAGACAGCATTATCCCTTTCAGCTACAGAAGGCCAACACCATTAATGACAAGGATAACAATAGCACAGTAACCAATACTGATCAGAGAATTAGCTTACCCATCGTTAAAACCCTTTAAGTCACAGAGAGATAATCACAATTTTTGCACCATTCTCTTACAAACCAATCTAAATAATGAGTTAGTCAACCAAACGATTGTTTTCCTCATGATTATTGATAAGGAATGTACAAACCAGAGTTGGGAAATCAGGTGATTGACCCGACACTTACCCTTGTTCTAAACCCTTCCCTTAATCCTTACCCTAACCCTAACCATTACCCTGACACTAACCATATTCTTTATCCTCAGCCTAACCCAATCCTAACCTTCATCTTTATCTTTGCCCTAATTCAACCTTAACCCTTTTTCTTGCTTTCCAAATCTTACTACTCATGATGTTCGGGCTATTTTGCGCAAGATTTTAAATCATCCATACTCGGGCATTTTTTTAGCTGGATTGTTCTGTTTGCTAGCTATACTAGGAGACAATCCATATTGGTGGACCTGTTAAATGGACACAACCTTTTAAACATATTTCTCAAAATAATAATAACACATTTTATGGTCTTATTATGTTAAAATTTTGATTTAGAAGTTTGCAATGCCTTTTATTCTTTAAAATATATTTTTCAGCTAGTATTTCTTTTGTGAATCAGCTACTTTTAAGCCAGCCTGAAAAAAATAATCATTACTACCTTTTACTGCAAGCGATTTTTCTAATTCAACTTTTTTATTGGTTGCAATCCCATTTCTATCTTGATTCTTATGGGAGGGTGAGTGAGAGGAGGTGTAGTTTAAGTAGCTATGGGAATAGGTGGGTTTGAAATAGACGTTGATGTTGAGACAGTTACCAGAGATGGAGATGGAGAGGTCCAGGAAGGGGAGGGAGGTATCGGAGATGAGGTTGGGGTGAAAGGTGTTAAAGAAGTTGATGAACTGCACAAGCTCCTCATGGGAGCACAAGGCAGCGCCAATAGAATCATCAATGTAGGGGAAGAAGAGGTGAGGGACTGTGCCAGTGTAACAGTGGAAGAAGGACTGTTCCACATATCCTATGAAGAGATAGGCATAGCTTGGACCCATACTGGTTCCAGTAGCCACCCTCTTAGTTTGTAGGAAGTGAGAGGAGTTAATAAAAACTTTTACTTGGCAAAACTTGATTGGTACAAATGATAATAAGTTTATCTTTTTAAACAATAGGTACTTTGATGATAGTATCAATCCAACAGTTTTCTGTATCTCAATTTTAAATTACAAGCAATGACTGAATAAATATACACAGTTATTTTCTACTTAGATTGGGTTCAGCAGTTAGTTCCTTCATGAATACTTAAAAGAAGTTAAAACTTTTTAAAAACTGTCAAAGTGATTCATCTTAAACTTCAAAACCTACTCAAGGCCCCTAAACCTGCACAATTAGTGGGAACACTGGGTTTCTACTTCACCCCATGGCTGTGGACAGCTTTGGAAATGGTAGCTTTATCACCGACTAATTTTAAACTGACTCATTGAGATGTGCTGAGTGTACTTCGTCATGAAAATGTACATGGTGTTTCATTGCACCAACATTGGAATAATCACCAGGCCTAGACGTATTATTAGGTGAACTGTAGACCACAAGACATGATGGCCCACTAATGAATTAGTTTCCACTATAGCACCAAGGCTAAGTACCATGGAAGCTACCAAAGAGGTCATAAGAACTCATGTAGCTCCTTACTGTCCTTCAGAGATCCAGCTAAGTGTCTTTTTAATTTTGACTTAGATATACTAGTCAACATCCTTTGCCTGTTAATACTCTCAGAACAATTCAGGCTGGGTGAAAATGAGAGGAGATGGTGGTGTAATGACAATACTGCTACACCCCAGTAATCCAGAGATCCAGTCTCCAAGACCCGTGAGTTCAAATCTCACAACATCCAATGCTTTTTAAGTTCAGTTCATCATTTTAGAATTGAAAACTAAGTTCAGTAATGGTGCCCTTGAAGCTATCGCTGTTTTTGTAAAAATTGTTTGTTCTTTAATATCTTTTAGGGGGGAAATCTACCATTGTTTCCTTTTGTAGCTACATAAGACTCCATACACAATAATAATCGCCTTCTGAAGTGATCTAGCAGTTACTCTGCTCAAAAAGCCATTACAGTTGGGCAACAAATGCTGACCTTACTGGTGGTAGCAATATTTAAAAAAAAACAGTACTAGACGAACAGATAGTCAGCAAATTGTTGGGGTGTGCACCTGGTAGATGCCACTGTGCAAATAACATACCTACCTGAACAGGTGATTTAAATAGAACAAAAGCAAAGTTGCTGGAAAAGCTCAGCAGGTCTGGCAGCATCTGTAAAGGAGAATACGTCTCGTAATGTTAACTCTGTTTTCTCCTTTACAGATGTTGCCAGACCTGCTCTGCTTTTCCAGCAACTTTGTCTTTGTTCCTGGTTTACAGCCTCTGCAGTTCTTTTGGTTTTTATTAGGTCATTTAAATGTATGCTTTGGAGCAGAAATCTGTCAAAACAATAGTCCCCAAGGCAGCTCAGGAAAAGACCAGGATGCTTTCAGTTTCCATTTCCTGTTGTTGGGTTCAGGAGAATCAGAATCAGAAGACATCTTAAAGCATTTGCACTCATTCCTTTTCTTCATTTCCAGACAATAGGTTGGCCATTGCAGAAGCATTGATTGATTAGGCACCAGTGTTGCACCCTCTCCAAGGATGTTAATATTGCCATTCTCGCTTCTGGTGTGGAACCTGGAACTTCCCCTTTTGGCACACTTGGATCCTTCTCAATAAATTTCCATTTGCATCTTCCACCTTCCTGACCCTCCTACCAACCTGTCCTTGTCCTCCCAAATGCTTCTAGAATGTCATTGCAAACCTACCACTTTCATGTTAAGTGCAGTTAAGTGCAGTGAGAAATTGTGCCTAAACCTAAATTACCTATATACATCGACACCAGACACGGGCATTGTGCAGACCCCTGGATTCCATCAAATCCTTCAACAATCTTTCTCCAGTCTGAATTTTCTGAGAGTTTTTAAATACTCACTCATTGTGTCATCATGGAGTGCAGCAGAAACCTCAGCAAATTCCCAATTAATGTTGTATCGAGACAATTAAAATGGCCTCTTGCACAAGAGTTCTAAAATGTTCTTACAAGTTTTTTTTGTGAGATATCTTACTGAATGCCTTCTCTTTACAAATGTTGGAGTGTTGCAAAGTGGCTTTCTACCAGTTGAAGGTCCTTCTGGACTAATCAAGAGAAGCAGTGTTTACAAGAACAGCTTATAACCTATGAATGACTACTATTTCGATTGACTGTTCGATAGAAATTGGAGATATCTCTTCCCTCTTGCTCTTGTCTCCTTTCATTTTACTCCTACGAAGTAAAATGATTTACTTCATTTTAAATATGTTCTGTGTTCTCCTTTGTCATACGTTTTGGCAGAAAGACTGGATTGATTAGAACTTTCACCAGATGCTGAAAGGTTGGTTGTTGGAACTATTTCCCTGCCTGATATCTGGGAAACACATATGAGCAGTTTCAACAATTAGCTTCATTTTCACAAATTAGCAAGTTGTAAACATGAATCAGTGCTGACTGCAGTATGAAAGAGTGGCTCAAAATCAACTTCAGGGGGTCTTTTCCCTGGAGATTGTCTGAGCTTAAGGGGAAGGAGCAATTAAGAGAAATGAAACACAGAGGGAACAGAAGCACTTACGTGTCTCTGAGCCCCACAAACACTTTAACCAGAGTACCTTTGACATTTTTATGAGTGGCTGTAAACGTTCCATTACGATCCACTGCTTTAAGCCATGTTATCTAATGTCAAGCATGGAACGTTCTTTGTCAGTTGGCAAGAAGACAGCAAACTATGCATACATAGTATACGTTCTACCAACAAGCCCAGCACGTATACACAGCTTCAGCAGCCCATCGACAGACAGACCATCTGCCAATCCATCAACATACCTGGCAAGTGTACATAGGTTCTGCCAACCCACCAACATGCCTTCACAATGGATTAAGGATGTATCACACAGGTTCCAAACATGGACTGAGTTAATATGACACAGACTGCTCCGATAGACCAAGCTACATAGCACGAGTTCCATTAAACAGCCTATGTGATTTACTCAAGCTCTGTCAATTAGCAACTGAAAACTTGCAGTGAGATTTTCCCTCTCTCACAGGGCACACCTTGCCTTCATGAGCCTCCTGAACTGATAGGGCCTATTTCCAGGATCAACTCAAAATGAGAGCAAGGATAAACAATATTCATAATGCTTTACAAGGTGCTAACATCCCATTTCAGCCCAGAGGGAATAGCATAAAGCAATCCTACTAATGTTCAACTAATATTCAAGTGCCATTTTTTCCTTTGTTAGTTACATTATTTGACATGGCCGTTACCATACCTTCACAAATACTCAGCCAGATGTCAGATATCAGCAGTCAGAAATTTCAACTTTACTATTCAGCCACAGTTGAGGTAAAAACGATGGCAAAGGAGATCTTAGATGCCCACTTGTGTTTGAATGAATCCCACTGAAGAAATCTGACATCAGTGACATCTGGTCTGATGGTAATAATGTTGTAGATAATAACATAGCAATTATTATGCACCTTCAATGTTTCAGTTTCCATTGATTCATTCTGCATCCATAAACCAATTCAGAAACTCAAAATCAGTTAAAAAATGTCAATGAATTTAAGATGATGTAGAACAAAGGCTATCCATGAAGAGGTTCTTTCAATCAAATACTTAAAGAAATTAATAGAAAGTTGAATGACAAACATGCTATTATACTGCCAATGCTTTTGGGGGAAAAAGGATCATGTTTATATTCAAACGGATAATGTGCGCTTGAAATGGAAATACAGCAACTTGCATTAGCACAAAAGAGGTTACCTTCAGCTTTTTATGCATCTTACTTAAGGAAAATTTCATTCACACTATCCAGATCAGGAAGTGACAGTTCTTTTCCTGGTGCAACATTAGACAGAGTCTGATTTGACAGGTGGAAGTGGGGAAACAACAGGCTCACTGTACCTCTATATATTTTGGCATAAAACTAACAAACTGTCACATGAATCCATTCTGTAATGAGGACTGTCTTCTTGCTACTATCAAAAGCTGATTTTCATTTTTGCCAGTAGGCATATATAAACATGCATGACTTTGTAAATAAGTAGATTACCTACTCTCACTTCTGCATATGTATTAGGATGATTTACTACACAATGAAGCTTTCACTGATTCTTTCGCATTTTGTTTATTGAATTTCCTTTGCAATTTACTGTACACATACAGCAATACCAATGTCCCCATTGCAGATCTCGGAAATTATATTTTGTAATATTGTGCAGAATATTGTAGAGGAATGAAAATAGAAATGTGGAAGGTGGAATCATATACAGCAGAGACTTAGTATTATAATAACCAATCTGACAGCCACATTTATGATACTAAACAGGCTGAGATAATTAAGTGGGCTTTGATAAACAAATGAGGAATGGACGGGGAACAAATAAGAATGAAATAGAAAGGAAAGTGGCAATCAAACAAGATAAGAACAGAGGCAGATGGATTATAAAGAAGATTAGAAGAAAAATAAGAGACGCTTGCAGTGGTTTCACAAAGCAAAGGGAAAAGATAAAAAAATTCCAAGTTCAGATTTTTTAACACTTTCATGGGACTGATAAAGTGACAGCACCATTTAGTTTTAGGATAAGTGTGATTTCCTGAATACAGGCTGCGACTCACAAACTGAGAAACAATTCTCGTTTGGAAGAAATTATACTAAAGGAAAGAGTAAATAAATTGAGAATTTTCAGTTTCTCAATGATAAAACACACAAAAGAAATCTGTAGAAACCCAAGCATGTTACACTTGATCAAGGCATAGCCATACATTGCAGTGACCTTTGAGCACTGGATGCTGAAATGAATGTGTTCTTTGTTTTGTGCAATAGGGTCGGCCTTTAGGTCATTACAGAATGGCCGTAATTTGTAGAGATTAAATGTGTTACCTCACTATTAGTTGCTACTGTCTGATGAGGTCCCTTTGCTGGTTGAAACTGTGTCAACCCCGGTTTACAAAAAGGAAACAGATGAATTAAGATTCCTATACATAAAGTTCCCAATCTCTGGATTTGGCCTGGAGTCTCCAGGAATTGAAAATCATTTTCCAGGACACTGCGGTACGTAACCGCCAGGAAACATCTCAAGTGCAATTAAGTGTATATTAGTTTTCAGTTATTTTCTTTTAATGTTTTTTTTCTTATAGGCTACAAAATATTGAAAATAGGGATTAAAGGGCTGTTTGGCTGACAGTCAACCATCAGTTAGGTCAGAGATAGTAGGAACTGCAGATGCTGGAGAATCTGAGATAACAAGGTGTAGAGCTGGATGAACACAGCAGGCCAAGCAGCATCAGAGGAGCAGGAAAGCTGATATTTCAGGCCTAGACCCTCATTTCCCATTTCTGAAGAAGGGTCTAGGCCTGAAATATCAGCCTTCCTGCTCCTCTAATGCTGCTTGGCCTGCTATGTTCATCCAGCTCTACACTTTGTTATCATCAATTAGGTGATAAGTCTTTTCAATTTGCAATTGCTTGGGAAGGCTGTCCTTTGCAAGGATGGGATGGGATGTGCTGGGTGACGTACGGATGGAGAATGGGAGTTAGTCATGATAAAACCTTCAGCAAAATATCAAATCACAATTAGAAACCCGACCTATGAAGCAATGCATCTCATATTTCTGTGATGTGACAGTGCATTGAACATGAGAAGATTCGTCAAACATTCCCTATTGTTTGAATCAACTCTGCAAGGTTGAATTCATTGAGTACCACCCACTGTCAGAGCTGCCCACTTGAAAGAGATAGTCGCTGGGTGGGTCTGCAGGATGGTGCACATTTATAAAATTATTTCCTTTGGGAGTTTTAGGGTCTCTTATTAACAGCTTTTACCCTCCCTGCCCAGGGGCCATGGTGAGGAAGAAAGATGAACATTTTAAAATTCTGACTCCCCATTCCAAACCATCTTCTTCCTGACTATTCAAATGTTTAATCTCTTAATCAGAGTGTTGATGAAGCTTCCATCAAAGGCAAGAGGAAACTGAATCAACATTGATAAATTGCAGCCTGATGCTGCTGGTTTCATGATGAACAGTGGATTGAATAATGGGAAGATAGGAAGGGAATCATCTGTTAGTTGATCCAAGATAGGATCCATCAGCTGGTTGAGTTACATTTTCCCAGGGTAGGGGAGACCAGAATGAGAGGATATAGGATAAGGTGAGAGGGGAAAAATTTAAGAGGACCCAAGGGGCATCTTTTCATGCAGAGGGTGATGTGTGTATGGAATAGTCTGCTAGAGGAGGTGGTGGAGGCAGGTAAAATTGAAACGTTTTAAAGGCATCTGCATGGGTATTTGAATGGGAAGGTGTTACAGGGATACGGGCTAAATGCTAACAAATGGGACTAGACTAATAAGACTATAAGACCATAAGACATAGGAGTGGAAGTAAGGCCATTCGGTCCATCGAGTCCACTCCGCCATTTAAATCATGGCTGATGGGCATTTCAACTCCACTTCCCTGCACTCTCCCCATAGCCCTTGATTCCTTGTGAGATCAAGAATTTATCGATCTAAGCCTTGAATATATCTAACGTCCCGGCCTCCACTGCACTCCGTGGCAATGAATTCCACAAGCCCACCACTCTCAGGCTGAAGAAATTTCTCCTCATTTCCATTTTAAATTTACCCCTTCTAATTCTAAGGCTATGCCCATGGGCCATAGTCTCCCTACGTAACGGAAACAACTTCCCAGCGTCCACCCTTTCTAAGCCATACATAATTTTGGGTATCTGTTCGGCATAGATGTGTTGGACCGAAGGGTCTGTTTCTGTGCTGTACATCTCTGTGACTCTATCACTCTATCTGCTTTATAAAAATCCCATGTGTGCTACAAGGAACAAGAGTGCTGCCCACATGTCCCTCAAGGAGTTTGTGCTCCCCCAGAAACTGCCTCCAACCTGTCCTAATTTCACTGGCCAGCCCTGATCTCCAGTCTTCAGCAAAGTCTTCCTATCATTGATTAATGGACAGTACTCCTTCAAGTACTCCTCCTGTGGGGTTCCACAGGGCTCTGTCCTTGGGCCTCTACTGTTTGTAATTTTTATTAATGACTTGGACGAGGGAATTGAAGGATGGGTCAGCAAGTTTGCAGACGACACAAAGGTCGGAGGTGTCGTTGACAGTGTAGAGGGCTGTTGTAGGCTGCAGCGGGACATTGACAGGATGCAGAGATGGGCTGAGAGGTGGCAGATGGAGTTCAACCTGGATAAATGCGAGGTGATGCATTTTGAAAGGTCGAATTTGAAAGCTGAGTACAGGATTAAGGATAGGATTCTTGGCAGCGTGGAGGAACAGAGGGATCTTGGTGTGCAGATACATAGATCCCTTAAAATGGCCACCCAAGTGGACAGGGTTGTTAAGAAAGCATATGGTGTTTTGGCTTTCATTAACAGGGGGATTGAGTTTAAGAGTCGTGAGATCTTGTTGCAGCTCTATAAAACTTTGGTTAGACCGCACTTGGAATACTGCGTCCAGTTCTGGGCGCCCTATTATAGGAAAGATGTGGATGCTTTGGAGAGGGTTCAGAGGAGGTTTACCAGGATGCTGCCTGGACTGGAGGGCTTATCTTATGAAGAGAGGTTGACTGAGCTCGGTCTCTTTTCATTGGAGAAAAGGAGGAGGAGAGGGGACCTAATTGAGGTATACAAGATAATGAGAGGCATAGATAGAGTCGATAGCCAGAGACTATTTCCCAGGGCAGAAATGGCTAGCACGAGGGGTCATAGTTTTAAGCTGGTTGGTGGAAAGTATAGAGGGGATGTCAGAGGCAGGTTCTTTACGCAGAGAGTTGTGAGAGCATGGAATGCGTTGCCAGCAGCAGTTGTGGAAGCAAGGTCATTGGGGTCATTTAAGAGACTGCTGGACATGCATATGGTCACAGAAATTTGAGGGTGCATCCATGAGGATCAATGGTCGGCACAACATTGTGGGCTGAAGGGCCTGTTCTGTGCTGTACTGTTCTATGTTCTATGTTCTAAGTCCCAGGCTGTAGCCTCCTGTCGCAAAATTTCTGCTCCCACCCCACGTCCCTCCCCCTGCCCTGTCGAGGCAGGCAGTCAATTGCACTTGCATCCGGCAGGAGTAATACTCAATGGGTCTGGCATCAACTATGCTGACAGAAACACAATTTATAGTTTGAGCTGACTATGACTTTCCACCATGTTTCCAACCTTGTTGAACTTTTGTTGGCCAATACTCTGCCCTTTCCACTCTCCTCTCAGTATTCAGGTCACAGGTTCTGTATGCATGTGCTTTTCTACGAAGCAGTATTTGACTACCGGATGGGAGCAACAGAACTGGAGGTTATACACAGTTGCAGACTGTGATTTCAAGCCTTTGTTTCGCTGAAGCACGTCATCCTCCAAAGAGTAGAGAAATGCAGGTATTTTCATACCTAAGCAACATAGTGTCAAATATCACTTGCAAACAGAATGAGATAACACAGTATAGCGTTAAGACATTTATTGCATTGGCAGTCTGCCTTTCTGTCTTTGGAAGAAATTACGGCTCTTAAACGAAGGAATTCAAAATTCAGTAGAAAAAAATAATCAGAACTGTTCAAAAATTGAAGCTTGATGGCCCATAGACTAAACAGCCAAGACTTCCTTTATGGGTTACTGGAGGAAATCTGATGAGGTGGGACTTTGACCCACCTGACTATCTCACTACTGACCCCAGCAATATTTATGTACGTTGTCAGATTTTTTGAAATGTTTCTGGAAGTATTTCCACCTGCACTTATGAGCTGACGGCATGTTACTGACACCCAGCAGCTGCAGACATTAGCTGCTTAGTAGGCCTCAGGCCTGATAATAATAAATATCATATCAACAACTCCACAATGTCATGAAGCTCAATGAAGGCATTTATTATATTCTGATCTTCAATACTAATAAAGAGCAAAAGCACTTAGTGAAAAGAGATCATTTGGTTGTTTAAGCCAATATTCTCTAACACAGCAGGAACCATCTGTACCTTGGAGAGAGATAATGAGAAATGCAGATGCTGGAGAATCCAAGGTAACAAAGTGTGGAGCTGGATGAACACAGCAGGCCAAGCAGCATCTCAGGAGCACAAAAGCTGACGTTTCGGGCCGAGGCACTTCATCAGGAAAGGGGGAATGGGGAGAGGATTCTGAAATCAAAAGGGAGGGAAGGGGAGGTGGACCAAAGATGGATAGAGGAAAAAAATAGGTGGAGAGGAGAGTATAGGTGGGGAGGTAGGGAGGGGAGTCGTCAGTCTGGGGAAAACGGACAGGTCAAGGAGGCGGGATGAGGTAGTAGGTAGGAAATGGAGGTGCAGCTTGAGGTGGGAGGAGGGGATAGGTGAGAAGAAGAACAGGTTAGTGGGGCAGGGAATGAGCTGAGCTGGTTTTGGGATGCAGTGGGGAGGAGGGGAGATTTTGACGCTTGTGAAATCCACATTGATACCATTGGGCTGCAGTGTTCCCAAGCGGAATATGAGTTGCTGTTCCTGCAACCTTCAGGTAGCATCATTGTGGCACTGCAGGAGGCTCAGGATGGACATGTCGTCTAAGGAATGGGAGGGGGACGCCCAGGATGGTTTGCGACTGGGAGGTGCAATTGTTTATTGCGAACCAAGCGTAGGTGTTCTGCAAAGCAGTCCCCGAGCCGTCGCTTGGTTTCCCCAATGTAGACGAAGCCACACCGGGTACAGCGGATGCAGTATACCACATTGGCAGATGTGCAGGTGAACATTTGCTTGATGTGGAAAGTCTTCTTGGGGCCTGGGATGGGGGTGAGGGAGGGGTCGTGTGGGCAAGTGTAGCACTTCCTGTGGTTGCAGGGGAAAGTGCCGGGTCTGGTGGGGTTGGAGGGGAGTGTGGAGCGGACAAGGGACTCACAGAGAGAGTGGTCTCTCCGGAAGGCAGACAAGGTTGGGGATGGAAAAATGTCTTTGGTGGTGGGGTCGGATTGCAAATGGCGGAAGTGTCGGAGGATGATGTGTTGTATGCGGAGGTTGGTGGGGTGGTATGGGAGGATGAGGGGGATTTTCTTTTGGCAGTTATTGCGGGGGCAGGGTGTGAGGGATGAGTTGCAGGAAATGCGGGAGACATGGTCGAGGGCGTTCTCGACCACTGCAGGGTGGAAGCTGCGGCCCTTGAAGAATGAGGACATCTGGGATGTACGGGAGTGGAACGCCTCATCCTGGGAGCAGATGCAGCGGAGGCAAAGGAGTTGGGAATACGGGATGGAATTTTTGCAGGAAGATGAGTCAGAGGAGGTGTATTCTAGGTCGCTGTGGGAGTCGGTGGGCTTGAAATGAATATCGGTTTCGAGGTGGTTTCCGGAGGCGGAGACAGAGAGGTCCAGCAAGGTGAGGGATGTGTTGGAGGTGTGTTGGTTTCACGTGGACCATCTCCAGCACATCCCTCACCTTCTTGGACCTCTCTGTCTCCATCTCAGGCAACCACTTAGAAACCAACGCCCATTTCAAGCCCACCAACTCCCACAGCGACCTGGAATACACCTCCTCCCACCCACCTTCCTGCAAAAATTCCATCCCCTACTCCCAATTCCTTCGCCTCCGCCACAGCTGCTCCCAGGATAAGGCATTCCACACCCGTACATCCCAGATGTCCTTGTTCTTCAAGGACCGCAGCTTCCCCCCTCGCAGTGGTCGAGAACACCCTCGACCGTGTCTCCCGCATTTCCCGCAACACATCCCTCACACCCGGCCCCGGCAATAACCGCCCAAAGAGAATCCCCCTCGTCGTCGCATACCACCCCACCAACCTCCACATACAACGCATCATCCTCCGACACTTCCACCATGTACAATCCGACCCCACCACCAAAGAAATTCTTCCATCCCCACCCTTGTCTGCCTTCCGGAGAGACCATTCTCTCCACGACTCCCTTGTCCACTCCACACTCCCCTCCAACCCCACCACACCCGGCATTTTCCCCTGCAACCACAGGAAGTGTTACACTTGCCCCCACACCTCCATCCTCAACCCCATCCCAGGCCCGAAGATGACATTCCACATCAAGCAGATGTTCACCTGCACATCGGGCCAATGTGGTACATTGCATCCACATGTACCCATCGTGGCCTAGTCTACATAGGGGAAACCAAGCGGAGACTTGGGGACCGCTTTGCAGAACACCTCCGCTCAGTTCGCAACAAACAACTGCACCTCCCAGTCACAAACCATTTCCACTCCCCCTCCCATTCTTTAGATGACATGTCCATCATGGGCCTCCTGCAGTGCCACAGTGATACCACCCGAAGGTTGCAGGAACAGCAACTCATATTCCGCTTGGGAACCCTGCAGCCCAATGGTATCAATGTGGACTTCACCAGTTTCAAAATCTCCCCTTCCCCCACCGCATCCCTAAACCAGCCCAGTTCGTCCCCTCCCCCCACTGCACCACACAACCAGCCCAGCTCTTCCCCTCCACCCACTGCATCCCAAAACCAGTCCAACCTGTCTCTGCCTCCCTAACCTGTTCTTCCTCTCACCCATCCCTTCCTCCCACCCCAAGCCGCACCTCCATCTACCTACTAACCTCATCCCACCTCCTTGACCTGTCCGTCTTCCCTGGACTGACCTATCCCCTCCCTACCTCCCCACCTATACTCTCTCCACCTATCTTCTTTTCTCCACATCTTCGGTCCGCCTCCCCCTCTCTCCCTACTTATTCCAGAACCCTCACCCCATCCCCCTCTCTGATGAAGGGTCTAGGCCCGAAACATCAGCTTTTGTGCTCCTGAGATGCTGCTTGGCCTGCTGTGTTCATCCAGCCTCACATTTTATTATCTTAGAGTTGTCCTTTCCTTGGTTAACTGCTGCCTAAATGCTCATCCTTGCCTTTGTTACCAAAGATTATTCCTGTGATAACTGTGGCTGGCATTCCACATTCAGATTCAGTCAAAACCAGGTCATCTGAGGGTGAAGTGTTCGTCATGTACCTGACACAAGACTCCATAAGAACATAAGACATCAGAGCATATGTAGACTATTTGTAATATTGAATCTGCTCCAATTTGAAGAAGATCATGGCTGATCTGATAATCCTCAATTTCACTTTCCTGCCTTGTCCTCAGAATCCTCATTTCCTTACTGATTAAAAATCAATCTTTCCCAACCTTGAATAAACTTAACAACTCAACCTTGAAGCCCTCCATAGAAAAGAATTCTTCCTCATCTCTTCTGAATGGGCAACGCCTTTTTCTGAGATAGTGCCATCTGGTTCCATACTCTCTCTCACAATGGAAAACAACCTCTCCGCAACTAACTCATCAAGGCCCCAGAATTTAATACACAGCAGTAAGGTTGCCTCTCATTCTTCTAAACTCCAACCAGCACAAGTCCAGCCTACTCAATCTCTCCTCAAAAGAATGTCCCTCCACACCCAGAATTAATGTTATGAATTTTCTCTGCACTGTACCAATTCTAGTATATCTTTCTTAGATAAGGGGCCCAAAATTGTTCACATAATTCCAGCCATTGTCTAACTAATGTGTTATATAGTTTTAGTAAGACATCCTTTCTTTTATACTCAATTCCCTTTTAAATAAAGGCTAATATTCCATTTATCTGACCCCAATTATTTGCTGAACCCAGATCTAGCTTTACCTGATTCATGAGGAGTAGTCAACAAATCCCTCCATGCTGTAGCATTCTGCAGTCTTTATCCAATTAGATAATATTTAGCTTTTCTTTTCTCTGCCCAATGTACATAATCTCACATTTTTCCACATTATCTTCCATCTTCCAGGTTTTGTTTGTCTCTCACTTCAACTATCTATATCATCCATTGTGTCATCCTCACTACTTGTCTTCCCATTTATTTTTATGTCATCTGCAAACTTAGTACTAGTACATGCATTCAACTCGAGCAAGTCATCAATATGCAGTGTAAATAATTCTGGCCCAAATACTAATCCTTGTGACACTCCACAGATGAACAAGTTGCCATCCTGAAAATGCACGCCTTGTTCCAACTGTCTGTCTTCTATTGTTTAGCCAATCGCTTTCCATGCTAACATACTATCTCCAACATTTATCTTACTAAATAGCCTTGTGTGTCATACCTTATCACATGTCTTTTGGAAACCCAAATACATTACATCCATTGATTCCATTTGATCTACCCTACTTGTTGGATCCTCAAAGAGCTCATTAATAAATATGTCTCACATGATTTCTCCTTCATGAGGCCAAACCGACTCTGAATGATAACATTATGAATGTCTAAATGCTTCACTATTTCATCCTTTAAATATACACTAATTTATTTTATTGTAGATGTTCAGATAATTGTTACCTGTAGTTACTTTTTCTAAAGGGTGTTACATTAGCAGCTTTCCAATTCCCAGGGACTTTTCCAGAATCTGAAGATTCTTTGAAAATTACTACCAGTGCACCCACTAGTAGCTAATTCCTTTAAAATCATAGGATGCAACCCTATAGGTCCAGGGCACTTATTGTCCTTTAGCTCCATTAGTTTCCCAAGCACATTTTCTCTTCTGATAGTTACTGCGTTTACATCTTCATTCACGTTAGCCTCTGCATTGTTTAATCATTTCCAACTACAATTAGTGGATTCTACCGTGAAGACTGATACAATGTATTTGTTCAACTGCTCCACCATTTCCTGGTTTCACATTGTTATTTTCTCCGTTCTTGTTGTCCCAAAGCAATTACTCTTCTTGGAGTTTGGCTGAGGCAGGAAATCCCAGGAAATACAGTACAGTTGCCTTGGGGACATTCACCAAGCTTCCCTAAAGTGATCAAATATCCCTGCTTAAGGGAGACCCTGTCCTTTGAGTGACCGTAATGGAGAAGATTTATTCAGGAAAGCACCAAACACAAGGAAAGATTTCACTGTTTCAGGATTCTTGGGAATTTTACAATGGTCTGTAGCAGAGAAGTGGATCAGCAGTGAATTATGCAGTGGTGTGTTCATGTGGGAATGCTTTCAGGGGAACTGGGTTCTGATGAACTGCTCATGATTGACTGTCTGCAGTGAGATGCCTCAATTTCTCCTACTTTCCTCCTTCTTCTCCTTTTCTTCTTTGTCCTCCAAAACCTCCTCCCAACCTGCTCATCTCCTGACAGGAATGATGGCCTCATGAGAGCAAAGGAGTTGGAACCGGTGTGGAGAATGGATGTATAGGGTCACTCACTCAACATCAGAATGTCACTTAAATGGCTGTGTTCGTTAAGCAGGAGTATTTCAGAGAAAGCACACTCCTTAGCAGCAACTAGTTGTTTGATGCTAGGCATGACCTTGATGTCGATATCAGGCACTATTTAGTTGTTGCTTAAGAGGTACATACCTTTAAATGATTACTGCTGCTGTAAAAGAAGTCCCAAAAAGACTTTATCAAGAATTAACAAACATTTGAGCAACATCTATTTTGAAAGTTATTTAAGGGTTTCATCTAAAAACAAAATATGCTCCACTTGATAGAGTTGCCAGAAGAAAGCAGAGTGCTTTATCATGGGTGCTTTGTCCAGGGTTCTCCTTGTTCTGGACAGAGGAAGAAGATAGTCTTATACCCACTTAATAGCTTGTATTATCATTTGGTGTAACTATTCTTCATCATTTCCAACAGTGCAGCACTGTCTCAGTACTGTGCTACAATAGTAAATGATTACTTTTGCAAATAGCTGCTCAGGAATTCATCAGCAGCCTGTTATCTGAGATAATGGCAACTGCAGATGCTGGAGAATCCAAGATAATAAAGTGTGAAGCTCGATGAACACAGCAGGCCAAGCAGCATCTCAGGAGCTCTCTGATGAAGGGTCTAGGCCCGAAACATCAGCTTTTGTGCTCCTGAGATGCTGCTTGGCCTGTTGTGTTCATCCAGCTTCACACTTTGTTATCTACCAGTCTGTTATCTGTCCAGGATGTTCTACAGCTAAAAATGCTTATATGCTTTCATTGATAGAATCAGGCCCAGCATCAGAGGATTCAAATCCTACTCCAGGACTTGCACATAGAGATTCTGAAATTCTGTAGGTATTTACAGAGCCTTCTGCTGTAAATCCAGCAGTGTGGATCCTGTGCCCTTGAATATGTGTTATTTAATTGCATATATAATAAGTCTAACATCTGTAAGAGACATTGATCCTGTGAACATTTCCTTTTATGTTTCTACCAGTTTGGTGGGTGGCACACTTTGGTACGGAATTTGTGTATGTCATTTCCTGCCTACTAGATGATTTGGCACCAATTCTGTACCTGTCAGACAGGGGAAAAATCATCAGATTTCTAGGCCACAAAGTGCAGCAGTTATACTCAACCAAACTATCAAAATGTCAGATCAGTGGGTATGAACAAATGTGTGAGGAGCTGTGGCCAAAGGGAGCTTGGGGAGATAGGGTTTTAACATTATAGCCACGATTCTTCATTGCATGAAAATGTGGAATTATCCCTGATAAATATGAAACTATTGTGCTAAAGCCAAATACCTTGAGCATTGCACTCACTTCTGTGCAGTAGCTAAACTTTCAAATGCTGTAGGCTATGTAGAAAACAACAATAAGTCTCATCCCTTTTGGCAGAGGATTCAATTGTAGTCTTAAAAGAAGAATAATGAGAAGAGACCTTGTAGGAATATATAAAGCATTAAATGGAATTGAAAGGAATTATCTGGAACACCATTTCAAGGTAAACCACAGATGTATGACAAAAGGACATAGATACAAAGTTAAAAAATTGTAAGTTCAAGACCGGCATAACAAAGCACTTCTTTACACAAAGAGTATGTAATACATAATACATGAAATTGTCTCTGGGTAGAACAACGGCGAACGGACCTGGAATCATTCCAGAGGCTGTTGGCTGCTGTGGTGGGAGATTTGTTACCTTTACAATACTATTCAATTGATCAGGCTCATCAGTCATTCTGCCTTCAGTGGGAATCTCATTTAGAAATATCTGACACTTCCCTCACCCAATCCCACTCACCTGAGGAGCACAATCCTTCACCTGCCTCATACTTTGTAATGCAGATCTATAAGCTTTTCTCCTTTTTCTGATTGGAGCCAAGAAGATGGCTCCTATTCATGGATTACAGAAAATTTACCCCTTAATCCTTAATGTGCCAAATAATTCCCTGCAGAAGTGTAAGGGCCATCAAAAGTTATTTCCCATGCTGACTTCTTGATGTTACCCTCAATGAAGCAACATCAGGGATACTGATCTTTCATGATATGTGTTACCATCTGTCTCCAGATGATGTTTCTCAATTTCCTACAGTTCTAGATGGGATATCTCAAGTTATTAACCGTTCTGGTGAAGAGAAGTGAACTGGCTTTCCTTTCTTAAATCACCAAATGACACCCCATGCCCCCCTCGGTTGGTTGTAAAATAGTTCATTTAAAAAGGATCCCTTTCCTTATGGATATCTTTCTCCTAGAACCACTTGAACTCATGTTTTAAAAGGCACCAGTTTAACCAAGCCTTTTTTAAAGTAACAAAAAGAATGTGTTCATTAGTTACAAAATACAAGAAGAAATAATAACACATCACACATACAAACACATTAGAAATATAGAGGTCTGTCTAAAATATGAAGTTTAAAAATGGTATACAGATCAGTCACTGAATTACTTGTGAAGATGCTCACTGCTATTGCAGTGGATGTTGATAGTAGCATTGATGTCGGTAGTTGAGTAGTCAATTTCAAGTTTCTGACCTGTTTGTGTTGATGAAAACTCCTCAGCACTGATTCCTTTTGCCAGTGGCTGACTAGCAGCACTCATAGAATACCTGGAAGCTGGCCAGTTTGGTCTATTGAGTCCACACTGAACTTCAAAAGAGCACCCACTTGAACCCACCCACCCACCTACTCTATCCCTGTAACCCTGCATTTCCCATGGCTATTTGCACATCCCTGAATGCTACAGGCAATTCAGCATGGCGAATCCATTTTTCCTGAACATCTTTGGACTGTGGAAAGAAACCACAGTAACTGGAGGAAATCCATGCAGACACAGGGAGAATGTGCAAACTCCACACAGACAGTTGCCCGAGCGTGGAATCAAACCCAGGTCCCTAGTACTGTGATGCAGCAGTGCTAACCACTGGGCAGCCATGCCGACCATCACTCGGAGTGAAAGAATTCCCTTTGCTTCACTTGAAGTGCAGGGATGTTTAAATGGTTGTTCTCGGAGCTGTGATTCTCACAGCACACTAGTCAACATGCTAAAACGGCAGCCACTAACGTACACAGACCAGGGTTGAAGCTCACTTTTAATCAAAAGGGGAAAATACAAGTATGTCTCTTGCCCAGATTGCTGTAATTTATTTGACTCTCTTCACAGTTTGAGATACTCCCAGGAAATTACAAATTCAGTTTGCATTTCTTTTAAAAACTTCTATGACCCTTCATCAGGTGTGATACAACAGAGTCTCTGTCCAGCTGACCACTGAATTTACAGCTGTAGTCAACTTCTGGTGTATGTCTTCTTTTTAAAGAACAAGATCTGTGGTCATGACAGACAAAACCATAAGTCCACCCTCCCTATTCCTGTGCCTTGGTATGTAGTAAAGTTTTTAATGCGACTATTCAAAGGGCAGGGAGTTCTCCAAGTGTCCCTTAACCAACTCCACCAAAAGCAATTTATTCAATCATTAAAATGCTGTTTGTGGAAAGAATTGTATCTCAAAACTATTCAGAAATGTTTCAGGAAGATGTCAAAGTGCTACATTTTCAGATGTTTGATCGTGATACAGTTGTTTGGAAAGACCCAACTCAACTTTGTTATTTGAGATAATGGGAACTGCAGATGCTGGAGATTCCAAGATAATAAAATGTGAGGCTGGATGAACACAGCAGGCCAAGCAGCATCTCAGGAGCACAAAAGCTGACGTTTCGGGCCTAGATGAAGGGTCTAGGCCCGAAACGTCAGCTTTTGTGCTCCTGAGATGCTGCTTGGCCTGCTGTGTTCATCCAGCCTCACATTTTATTATCAACTTTGTTATTTTATTATTTTCTTTTTCAGTCACTGTTGTGCAATTGTATTACAGTCAAGTGAGCAAAAAAGAAGAAAAGGAACAGGACATAATGATTTAAGGAACAAACAAGTCATCCCTCAAAATTTATTGAGTGGTCGTAACTTGACTCTTCTACATTTTTGTGTTTTTGGTTCAACTCTCAACTGAAAATCGCATGGATAAAATTTGCAAAGCTATTTTTATCTATCATCAAATCTGTTTTTAATCAAATCAGCCAGATCAAGTAATGCTTTGTTACTGAATTTACAAGTTCGCCTGAAATTCTAATTTTCTTTTACACAGATAATATCACTATTGAGGCAATTTTAGAACACTGCCACATAAAGCCTGGCGATATGAATACAATGTGGTGAAGATTAGTGGCAAGCCAGAGGATTGGGAAGCATTGAAAAACCATCAGAAGATAGCTAAAGAAAATGCTATACCCCAGAGTTAAGAAGCAGACAGCTGAGGAGATTGTAAAGGTAGTTATGGTGATCTTTCAGGAATCACTGGAGTCAGAGATAGCTAGAAAATGGCTAATGTAACACTCTTATTAATGAAGGCCAGGATGTAGAAAACAGGAAATTATGGGCTGGTTAGCCTCACCTTGGCCAATAGTAGGAATTTAGAGTTCATTATTAAGGATGAGATTGCAGAATACTTGAAAGTAAAATAGGGTTGCGTCAGCACAGCTTCATCAACGGGAGGTGATGCCTGACAAATTTGTTAGAATTTCTTGGTGATGTAGTGAGCAAGTTAGACCGAGGACAGTCAGCAGACGTGGTCTGTTTGGATCTCCTGAAGGTCTTTCACAAAATACCACACAGATGGCTGCGAAATAAGATCCCATGGTGTTAGTACTGTGTGAATGACAGATTGAATGACCGGTAGAAGACAGAGAATGGGGATAAGGGGGTCTTTTTTCAGAATAGGGGCCAGTGATTAGTGGAATTCCACAGGGGTTGGTGTTAGGATCACAACTATTCACGTTATACATTAACTATTTGGCCGAAGGAACTGAGGATGTTGTTGCTAAGTTTGCAGATGACACAAAGATAACTGGAGGGATAAGTAGTATTGAGGAGGTGGGGACCTCCTGGCCAACACATTGCCTCTACCTGCTCCTTCCCCGCTGAATTTATCTCCACTTACTGTGACTCTGTTTTCTCCCCTCGGTCCAGGAACTCCCCACCTGTGTCCGGGACACCCCACACTCTCCACCTCCTCCAACACTTTCAATTCCCTGGACCGCAACACCTCATCTTCACCATGGACGTCCAATCCCTGTACACTTGCATTCCCCATGCAGATGGCCCACAAGCTGTCCGCTTCTTCCTCTCCTGCAGAGCCGACCAGTCCCCCTCCACCGACGCCTTTACCCGCTTAACTGAACTCATCCTTACCCTTAACAACTTCCCCTTCAACTCCTCCCACTTCCTACAGATTAAGGGGGTGGCCATGGGAACCCACATGGGCCCAAGCTATGCCTGCGTCTTCATAGGATATGTGGAACAGACTCACTTCGACAGCTACACTGGTATTATCCCCCACTTCTTCCTTTGCTACATTGATGATTGTATCAGCACTGCCTCGTGTTCCCATGAAGAGCTTGAACAGTTCATCACTTTTACTAATACTTTTCACCTCAACTTCACCTGGACCATCTCTGATACCTTTCTCTGCTTCCTGGACCTCTCTGTCTCCATCTCTGGTGACCGCCTCGAAACCAATATCTATTTCATGCCCGACTCCCACAGCTACCTAGACTACACCTCCTCTCACCCACCTTCCTGCAGGAACGTCATCCCCTACTCCCAATTCCTCTGCCTCTGCCACATCTACTCCCAAGTTGGGGAATTTCACTCCTGAACATCCCAGATGTCCTCATATTTCAAGGACCACAACATACCCCCCTTCAGTGGTCGAGAAGGCTCTCGGCCACATCCCTTGCATTTCCCACACATCTGCCCTCACATCCCCTCCCCACAACAAAAACAGAGACAGAATCCCCCTTGTCCTCACGTATCACCCTACTAACCTCCAGATTCAATGCATCATTCTCCACCACTTCTGCCACCTGCATTCTGACCCCACAACTAAGGATACATCTCCTTCCCCATCCCTATCTGCTTTCCGTAGGGACCACTCTCTCTGCGACTCCCTCCTCTGCTCCACACTTTTCACTAGCCCCACCACCCCCAGCTCCTTTGCCTGCATCCTCAGGAAGTGCTACACCTGCCCCTACACCTCCCCCCCTCACCTCCATCCAAGGAAGCAAAACAACCTTCCGCATCAGACAGGGGTTCACCTGAACATCCACCAATGTTGTCTACTGCATCCGCTGCTCCCGATGTGGCCTCCTATATTTCGGTAAGACCAAGCAGAGGCTCGGAGACCGCTTTGTAGAGTACCAACACTTTGTTCACGACAAATGACAACACCGTCCAGTCATGAAAGATTTCAACTCCCCCTCCCACTCCCTGGATGACACGTCCATCCTCGGCCTCCTCCAGTGTCACAATGACACCACCCAGAAACTGGAGGAGCAGCACCTCCTATTCTGCCTTGGAAGCCTACAGCCCAACGGTCTCAATGTGGACTTTACCAGTTTCATAATCTCCCCACCCCCAGCCTCATCCCATGACCAACCCTCCCTCTCATCCCCACCTCCTTGACCTGGCACAACCTGTCCATCTTCACTCCCACCTATCCATTCCTCCCACCTCACTGACCAATCCCCACTACTGCCTACCTGCACTCACCTATCACCATCCACCTACCTTCCCCAGCCCATCCGTCCACTCTCTATTGTTTCAGAGCTCCCTTTCCCCTCCCCCATTTCTGAAGAAGGGTCCTGACCCAAAGCATCGACTTTCCTGCTCCTCTGATGCTGCCTGGCCCACTATGCTCCTCCAGCGCCATACTGTGTTATCATAGATACAATGGTGATGTTTTATTTGGAGTTAAGAATGGAAAAATTATTGGAGATGAGTAAGGGAAGCTTTCAAAAATCATCACATAACTGAGCCAAGCAGTATCCCGTACTGAGGATGGGATAACATAAAGTGAAAGAGTAAGATATTTTTCATGAGCTTGTGCTGTTATAAAAACCCTAAATTCTTGACAGATAATACAAGCACTTGACATTCCATGTCAGGAGCACATAGTCATAAAATTTACTGTTTAATTTCTACACATTGAAAACCTTCATTTTTTGAAAATTGTAAGTTGACAGTCATTTTAGATTCCTCCAGTATAACCAAAAGGCACAGAGATAGTCTTCTAGTGTTTTTACTTTGAGCACATATATGGTAATTCCAAACTTTACTGGTTGCTATTTCATCGTACTCTTTCCACATAGGGAAAGAAGCTTCCTCGCTATCAATTGGACTCTTCTGAGATAGGTCATAGGTTCCTTGTATTTATGAATAAATTCCCTAACACTGATATCAGAATTAATTCAGGACAATTGGCCAAACAAATTACTTATACTATGTGTGACCTAACCCACACTCCTTAAAGCCACAAGTAGGACGCATGTGCAATTTGTAACTATTTTTTTGTTTCATTGTAACTTTGATGTAGCTGTGGCAATAACAGAATTACTCCATTTTGTCTCAATGCCAACCTATGCTGAATCCATTCCCATACTCCATTTCCAGCCCCAAACGCACTGGTGGGCTATTGCCTTTGAAGTTGTCAAAATTAGTTCCCAA
Organism: Stegostoma tigrinum; assembly: GCF_030684315.1. Classification (NCBI taxonomy): domain Eukaryota; kingdom Metazoa; phylum Chordata; class Chondrichthyes; order Orectolobiformes; family Stegostomatidae; genus Stegostoma; species Stegostoma tigrinum. The sequence goes on along the minus strand of NC_081357.1, from coordinate 49,802,528 downwards.
AAATGGATGTGTGATAGGGTCTGCCAGCTCACCATTGTTATTACCATGACCCCTGAAGCCTAACTTCTGTCAAGTCTATGATAGTGTAGTTTGTATGCACAAAACACATTGTCATTCCATGCGCAAAAATAGGTGGCAACAAATTTTTATCTGACAGTTTTCTATAGAAAAAAAATTATAGAAATGGTTTTGCATTAACCACTGCAAAAACTTTATGTATTCACAGGTTTGGCTGGAAAGTATATCAGGCTCAGGAACTCTCTGGACTGGATATCGGTAGACTCAGTAGTCCCACATCATGGGCTGGATATCAAATGTCCCTGCCAAGTGCGTTATCAGCAATGTTGACAGCATGTAAAACAGGACAAATGCCCAACTCACCACCTTCCTACCCACCTACAGACTCACCCCATTCTACAGAGAATATTGAAGGTAGAGATTGGCAGCCCACCCATGACATGTAACAAAATAATTACGGATTTACTGTGCTTGTTAAAATTCAATTGACTGCAATGTTATACTCCTCTTGTCATGACATGGTTGGGGCAGGCAGGTGCATGAGAGACACACGCCTTTGTTAAAAAAAATCAAACAACAGGAAGGAAATTGGGAGCACTACTTTTTGACGGTTCACTTTATTCACTTAGGGAAATCCAAAGAACCCTGGTCTTCCTTCCTCATGGATTGGCCTCTAAAACCAGTCCTTCACCCCATCCCCATTATGGTCACCAAACCCTCCCTGCCTGATGCCACTTACTTCCCTCAGTCTGGAATCTAGTGGGGTCTTATTCTTGGGGCTGCTTGCAATTCTATACATGCCCATTACTGAGCTGTGGCATTGTTGGTGCTGCTGGAGCTATTAGCCAATCACTGAGGGGCAGAAGTCCACTGCAGCATGTTATGGATATAGAGAAGATATTGCCAAGGGCTGTTGGCTGGCCAATGACATTTTTATCCGGCTGGGGCTGGAGATTGGGGCGGGGAGAAGGTAAGCCTGTCTGACTTCCTCTAAGCCACATTGTAAATCTCTGCCCCTCAGCATATTCGCAAATACTAAATGATTTGAAATTTGTATTGTTAGTTTTCCTTTGAGGATTGAATCTAGAAATAGCATATTGTTATCAGAAATATTTATCTTTCATGTCCCTTGTGCCCATAACTTAGCCTCATGCACATATTTTAGTTTGTCTTTATCATCACAGCATAGAGGAAGATCACAGTGAGAAGTTAATTGTGTCCCTGTGCTGAATTACTATAACATTGGTATGCCCATGCAATCTTACTTGCCCAATTTTCCTCTTAGTGTTGTGGCCAGGCACAAAAAATGTGTCCCATTGTTTAAGAGTTTGAGTGTCTAGTAAATCCCCCATGATTCAAAATATAATGGCTAAGAAGCAAACATTTCTAAATGGCTCTCCATTCAAAAAAAAAGCCCCCAATTACCTAATCTTGTTGAAGGAGAAGTGATAGAGGCAATTAGTACCCAAGTGCAAGAGCAGAAAATTTGCTGCGTTAATTGTGAATTTTTGCCTGGCAGAAATCTTTACGAGTGGATGCTAGGCTGAAAACAAAATGAACTGAAGGAGTTTTATTGAGTACATGTTCATGCTTTACTGCAGAGAAATTTGATGCATTGCAATCGGAACGGTTTAACAAGTATCTTCCAAATTACGAGTTATAATATAAATTATTGTAATGTTATCATCATCGTTATAGAATGTTACATGTTGCAGATACTAAAAATTTGAAACAAAAACTTGAAATGTTTGAAGCAGGGATCAGATCTGTGAGAATCTAGAAAGAGAACAGACAAGCCAATGCTTCCTTTGAAATTTCTGATTCAAAAACTGCGAGTTTGCCCCTAAAACATTAATTTGCCCATTCTCTTCTTAGATGCGTAATGACCTACTGTGTTCTTCCATCATTTTGAGATTGTTTTTCTTTTCAATTCTACTCTTGCTTCAAAATCAGAAAAGTAATACTGTACTCAAATCTAATTACTTTCCTTTAAAAGATTGACCAGGGCTCTTGACAAGTCCTTGCTGTTAAATTACACAGATTTGCTTGGCTGTAAGTTCCAACTAAATTAAAAAGTCAAATGTGGTTGTGTTATGTCTCATGGTCAGTATACCTTTAAAACATGTGCTCATGATATCATTCATTGCATTTAGCATGTGACCTGAGAGTATAAAAGGCTCATGATCGTTCTTACTGTGAAGGCTTACTTGAAGCATGCCAGACATCCAGAAGCTTGGTGTTCTGTGTAATTTAGCAGCTTAATGTTAACCCAGATACTTAAGTGCCTACAAATATAATGTTTGTATATAATAGCAGTAAAAATGTCTGAGCAAATTACTGCCGATGAATTAGAATTAGAGCTAGAATTAGTTTCTGTCAATTATACTCAAACAAGTACAGTTAAAAGTGTACAAGTTGCCACTTACAGTATCACCTCAGGTACAAAAGCTCTTAGGTGCAGCTTTTTCAGTTGCAGTTCTTGGAAAAATAGAGAAATAAAGAAGTTCAGCATTGCAGATTTTCGGAATAAATTATAAAATGGAGAACAAATGTTCAAAACATTGGTCTTCCAACTCAGTCTGCACTGGTACCTTGCCTCCAGGTTGCTCTAGACCTTGACTCTAGGCCGCAACTGGTTTTATCTCAGGGTTCAAGCAACCAGGAGACTGCCCTGGAATCACTTCGAGATCAGAAATCTGTGACAAGGCCATAACAGGCCTGGAGACAGCCATGTATCACCTGAAGACAACCACACTGGGCCATTGCATCCGTAGAAAGACAGAGCAAGCTAACATTTTGGTCTAAATGTCTCTTCTTAAAAAATGTCTGTTGAAGTTTTAAATACCACGATAACCACACCCAGTTTATTATGTTACATGGGATAACATAAGCATTTCTGTTTCAAGTAAAACACCCCACTGGAGTCAAATGCACACCAAAATTAATTTAATGTATTGTGTTTCTTAGCTGTAACCCACTGAATTCAAGCAAGATTGTAATAGAGAATGTTTAGTGTGACCTGCACTAGGACAGCAGATTGCATTATACTCTATCAAAGCTGATATCTCATACTTGCCGGAGGCACTAGTAGTGTTCCGTCTCTGTATCTTTTCTTATATTTGTCCCAAAGAAATTAAGGCTGCTTACCAGCAAAGTGTGGGATGTGGAATTTATTTCACTCAAAGACAAGAACTTTCAGAGCCCACTCATGGCTTTGTCACTGGTGGCTTATAAAGGTCTTAGTTAAAAGTGCAATGAACTTAGTGTCCCACTCTTGCCCATTCAGTTTTGTTTTTGTGCTCCAATTTAAAATTAGATACAATGGCTCATTATATAGGGATAAGCTGAAAGCTGTCAGACTTTAGACTGCCAACATGCCCAGAGAAATTTTACATTAAGAAAATGAAAACACTTTGTTTTTCGACATCCTTTATTCTACCAGTATTTTCCTTCTACCTCTTGTCTTCTACTTATCTATTATTTATTAATTATCTTGATTCCTTTTCCCAGTAAACCCCTTTGTTCATAAATCTAAAGTACGTTGTATAATTTGCTATTATTCGTCAAATTGCTTGCTCTGTTTGTTCATTTTGGAAGTGAGAGCAAGTTTTGTTTTAAAAAAGATCTTATTAGAATCTTCCTATTTATTGGCATACTATGAACATCTAATTGTTTCCATTTTATTGTTTGATTTTGTCGCATAATAAATATGCACTGTCACCATCATGAGAAGGCTGGCATGCTACACATTTCTGGACTATGGTTGACTCTTGAGTTGTGACAGATATTAAATAGTCATTCATAAAATTACTCTATTGGAACCGTTGTTCTGGTCATTATATGGAGAGATGGATTGTAAATGTTTCTTTGACAATTCATTTTGCAGACCATGATTATGTAAAACAAACAATAAATTGGACCAAGTAGTACAGATGGAGAAGAATTACATTTAGGTCATTGTATTTATGGTAGCTTTCTAAGAGATATCCTTAAGTATCAATCCCCTTTCCCTCTCCCCATATGTCCTTTCAATTTTTTTATTTAAGTATTTATCTATCGCTCCTTAAAACTTGAATGAGATTTGTAGCCACAGACAATGTTAAAAACAGAAGATTATGCAAGACAAAGATAATTGAGCTTGAAAGGACTGATTACTTTCAAGAATATCCTTATTTAGTTCCTCAATAGCATTGTACAACCTAATCACCTCTTCATCTGGTACCCAGCCTGGGTCTCTTCTTTAACCTCAGAGTGACATGAACCCACTCTAATGGTCTTGAATATGTCAGGTAGCATTTCTAATGACTCCTAAAGCTCAGATATTTAATTGTCACCACATTTTGGTGTAGACTTAAAGTCAGCTTCGTAGATGGCAAATCTGTTCTGCCACATTTCCACTGCCACTATGATACTCCTGAAATTTTGAGTGCCTACAATCCATGAACTAAGATCAGTTAGTGAGCATTTATATCATTACAGCATTGTGTTAAATCTATCTCTCAGAAACATCCCATTTTGCCCAACTTGTCTATTCCATTCTTTACATTCCACACAAGCAAACTCACCCTCTAATCAGCCCTGAATTGCTCCTTGCCCTTGTCCTCAAATTTGCATTGCATTGCTCCACAAATGCATCAATTTCAAATGCATCTGTTTTGAGCATTCTATTTGGCAGTGAGTTCAACATTCCACAATTTCCATGTAACACAATCTCTTCATTCTTTTGTTTCATGCCAGTGACTATTTTATATTTACTTCCTCTGGTCTTAAACTGACAAGAAATCTCCTACTTTCAGTCTAATTAACTTACTACTTAATTTTGAAGAGCTCTCCTTCAAGTCTTCTCTCTGCCAGCTTCCCCATTCTTTCCATTCAGTTCTGGCATCAATTCATTTTCTTGCCAATGGAAATCCTCAAGATGATGAAAGTGGGGCATTCAATCATGGATAATGTCATAACAGTCAAAGAGAGATGGTTAGTGATAATGGGAACTGCAGATGCTGGAGAATCCAAGATAATAAAATGTGAGGCTGGATGAACACAGCAGGCCCAGCAGCATCCCAGGAGCACAAATGCTGACGTTTCAGGCCTAGACCCTTCATCAAAGAGGGGGATGGGGTGAGGGTTCTGGAATAAATAGGGAGAGAGGGGGAGGCGGACCGAAGATGGAGAGAAAAGAAGATAGGTGGAGAGAGTATAGGTGGGGAGGTAGGGAGGGGATAGGTCAGTCCAGGGAAGACGGACAGGTCAAGGAGGTGGGATGAGGTTAGTAGGTAGATGGAGGTGCAGCTTGGGGTGGGAGGAAGGGATGGGTGAGAGGAAGAACAGGTTAGGGAGGCAGAGACAGGCTGGGCTGGTTTTGGGATGCAGTGGGTGGAGGGGAAGAGCTGGGCCGGTTGTGTGGTGCAGTGGGGGGAGGGGACGAACTGGGCTGGTTTAGGGATACAGTGGGGGAAGGGGAGATTTTGAAGCTGGTGAAGTCCACATTGATACCATTAGGCTGCAGGGGAACAGCAACTCATATTCTGCTTGGGAACATACCCCCTGTCAAACAGGCCTGGGCTTAGGCAGGTCAAGTTCCATTAATTTCTCTGTAGAATTGAATTCAGTATATCAGAAATTTCAATGACTTCACACAAGCAACTTGGGCAAAAACAAGGTGGGGGGCCCAGTGACTCAGTTGTTAGCACTGCTGCCTCATAAGATCAGAGATGCAAGTTTGATTCCACCCTCAGGCAACTGTCTCTGTGAATTTTGCCAACTCTCCTCGTGCCTGAGTGGATTTCTGTCAAGCGCTCTGGTTTCCTCCCACAGTCCAAAGATGTACAGGTTTGGTGGATTGGCCATGCTAAATTACCCATAGTGTTCAGGGATGTGTATGTTCGGTACTTTAGCCATAGGAAATGAAGGGTTACAAGGTAAGGCTATGGGAATGGGTCTGGATGGGATGATCTTTGGATGGCCATTGTGGACTTGTTGGGCTGAATGGCCTATTTCCACGCTGTAGGGATTCAGTGGAACATCATTCCTTCCTTCTCCACACACACAGATCCTTCACATCTTTGAATATAGAATCATAAGTGTACCAAATCATAACAGTGGTCTCGGGCCAGGAGAAGTTAATGCTCCGTCAAGCAACAGCCACAGGGCCAGGTGAAGAGAAGTATAAAGACAAATTATCTCCACTGTTGCAATACAAAGCAGAAACAGATGCCGAAGTTTTCATAATCAGATTCCTATGATCCACCACTGCACAATTGACCTAATGTCAATTGGCCAGATTGGGCCATTGAGCATTACTGTGCCTATTGCTCCACCAGTGTGGCAGATCACCAACAGACATTGCCAAATTTGAGTCATGAATTCCAGTTTGAGACCTGTCTAAGGGGGATGAGAGATGGCATTACCTATTTGTGCTTCCAGTTTCGCCTCATTCCCCAGTTAGGAATGAATATTTAAATTTGTCTGAAAGCTGGTAAAAATGTTATCATTAGTGAAGAGCCAACAGTTTATAAAAGAGTAAAAAATTTAACAAGGTCCATTGGGTAACTGAAGAATTTTTAACATGTTATTAAATTTAAATCAACTATAGATAATCCACAGAGTGTAAGACATGTGATCCTCCCGCAAATTAAGGTGTTGTCTTATATCATTGGATGTCTGAATTTGGCATCAGTAATATTGTATATTTTGCATTACCACATAGCAAAAACCACCATAAGGACACAGACATTTTACAATGTGCAGTACCCAAATAAAACATATGAATGCACTACATAATTGTCCCATATTTAAGATAATGGGTTACTTTCTGATGTAAGCACATACATGCTTAAAGTATTCCTATAACATACTTTTACTACCACTTCAGAGAAGACATTAATCATTTTTTAAGAGTAATTTATTAATTCATATCACTGATACATTATGTACTGTCTAGTGCACAAAACTGTATATCACACAAAGTTTCACTAACATATTGTCATCCTTGTCCTCACTAATCTATACTCACATCCAGTCCTCTATGCCTTAATTTAAAGATTCTCATTCTTGGTTTTAAATTCCATCACAATCTTGCCCCTTTCAAACTCTGTAACCTCCTGTACCACACAATGTGACCACATAAAACTGAAACAGTCTATTCTTCTGGCTCCCCATTTCAATTCAGTTTTGGAACCTGTGCCGACAGCTACCCACCTTACTCGATAAGTCTTCCCTAAACTGTTTTATGATTTAAGATCCTCATTGAGCCCATGTGATTGAACCCACCACTTTCATCACTCTGACCTAGGATCTCCTCGTTGTCTTGGCCTAGGATCTCCTCCTTGTCTTGGCATCTATTTATCCAACTGAGCCTCAGTGAAGTAACATGGAACATTTTCTACATAATAAGAAGTTCACAAGAAAAGTTGTATAATATTTTAAAGTAATATAGTTACATTATGATTCCAATTTCATGCCAGCACTGACTCTCAGTAGATATTCTCATCTGCCATTTGAAAGTTTCTCTGCATTAGTTATTAGAAGTTTTGTACGAGGTACAAGTAATAGAGTGAATACTTGACACTGATTGCAAGATTCAGATGGCATTGTTACTGTCTATAGCTTTCAGATAATGATTGCACTATGATTCAAATGATTCAAACCTCTCTTGTGCAGGTTTAATTTTCTGCACATACATTAAAAAGTTTGCCTACAGTGCAAGTTATTTCAAATTAAACAATTTGTGTTTTTGAGATGGTTTTGAGAGCTGTGCTGGGTCTTGTAGTTCCTGAGGGGAGCTATTTTAGTTTTGTTTGATTCTATTTCAGCAGCGGGTGCAGTATGTCACATTACCAACATTCACATTGAATAGCTAATTATCACACCATAACCATTATAAATATATCAAATAACAATCAAAGTTGAATGATCAGGAATTAACAAAATCAGTCTAATTATATATATCTAGTCATGATAACTCAAGAACTGGATGTTAAAGTCTATAACACTATTGTAGTCAGAGAAAAATGACATGGGTTTCTTTTTAACTTTCCGTATTGTATATTCTATTGTTTGAGAAAATGCAGTTTTATGAGAATTCACAGCTCTGCAGTGCCATCCCACTACAATAGTAAGTAATACAGCACTACATGTCACTCTATTCTTTGTGCTCTACTGACAATGACTCCAATGTTAATAACTTATATTTCCCTCCATGGGTCAATAGGGAAGCTATCAAAATGATGTAATTTTTTTTAAAAAATTATGAAGACCATAAGAAGGACAACAGGTTGAGTTGATCACACTGGTATCCAGAGTGAAGCAACTTGAATTGTTTGGCCAACTCTCAAAAGTAGGCAGTTTCCTTAATACCCTTATAACTCAGTAAACACCATGCATGAGGGAGAAAATGAAGAACTGAGTAGAAAAAGAAAAGCAAAGTGGAAGAGAAAGCTCTTTGTGTATTTTTTTTAAGACTGTGGAAGAGAAGTGGAAATACAATTAAGGTGTTGAACAATGTAATAGTTGAAGGAAAGATCATTGTGGATAGAATTTTTAAAATGAGGAAAAGAATAAGATGCCATTAGAACATCAAAGATGCTTTATCACAGTATCCAAGGTCCAGAGGAGTAAAGTGGGGTTAGTATAGATAGTAATGTATATTTTGGCTGTACAGTCTTGATGGGCCAAAAGGCCTCTTTGGTACTGTATGATATTATGATTCTATTCTTGGACACATACAGCTGAAATAAGTTGGGATAAGTCTCTGTCGAGGGATTTAAAGGTAATCAAAGTGCTTCCTGGTTTGTGGCAAGTCAGTTGAGTTATTGAGTATGTAAACAAGGCGTTTTGGGGCGTATCAATCTCAAAAAATGTATCAAAGAGATTTGGTCAAGTTATAGTTTCTAGAGGATGTTAGCGTCTAGACCCAAAACGTTAGCTTTCCTGCTCCTCCGATGCTGCTTGGCCTGCTGTGTTCATCCAGCTCTACACCTTGTTATCTCAGATTCTCCAGCGTCTGCAGTTCCTTACTATCTCTGAATCAGAATGGAATGATTTGCATTTAGGTCTTAGAGGTAGGGCAATGCAAGTGATCTTCCAGAGGTAGATGAGTCTTCTTAACAGATTTGGAGGAGGAAGATAGGCTTTGGATAGAGAACACATTCTTTGTGCATGTTTTTGTAACACTTTGGAGGCAACAATGTTTCTTCCAAGTTTCAGTGACAAGCGAGCAGATAAGGAGCTGGAGAATAAAATTGGAATCAGTAAACAAAAATGAGAATTAAACTGACTGCTGTAGATATTACCAAGTGGATTGACAGAATGCAGAAGAAGGGGATAAGGATAGAGCCCTGGGTTTCAAGCAGACGCAGAGCGCACACAAAGCTTTCATTTGATTACTTGATTACCTTCTTCATTGCATTGCAGCTGATATCAGCCAAATTACACATAATACTCAGATGGTTAAAAATAGAGCATTGAACAGTATATAATAAGGCACAGAAGGAATTGTACAAAATTTGCACAAATCCTTTCATGGAGAACTATGTTTCTCTATGTTTCAAGCTAAGAAATTAAATTAAGTGACAAACATGGAACTGTCAAATTGGGTGTTAACCTTAGATTAGAGCAGGAAAGAATTTAGGTTTTCTCAAGTAAGTACAATCCAGAAATTACCAATATGACCATTTTGGGGCAACTACTTAGCATACACTGCATGGGGGGGAGGGTGTGTTGTGAAACTGTGAAAAGTTTAAATCCTATTACAGATTGTCATTTCTCTGTAGTTACTTCCAGTTCCCAGTTGAATAATGTCACTTGATCCACACAAAGTTTAAATTTGTGGGAGCTCCCAGCCTTGCTCCATTAATTCAGTATGTCCACCACATTAAAGAACTGTGGTATCTTTATGGTATTATCTGTGAAACTACTGCTCACCTTAAATAACTTTGAAAAACTCCCACATTTTTGCTCTTACACTTGGTTTCCTCTTTCTTCTAACTACCCTCTCATCAAATTTACTGCCCTTACCCTAATGTCATATCCCTTTATCTAGTCCAGCTATGTCCTATGCAGCATCTTTTCAAAGATTCCCTGAAAGCCCATGCTCAGCACATGAGCATGTCACACAGTTATGAAACCTCCTCAACAAACTTAAATTTGCTGTAACTTCCTTTCTGCAATCTGTTTTCACAATACTGTCTTATTTGAAATTAGGTTGGGGTTCTCTGTAATTCAAAACAAAATGATGAAGAAATGATTTTTCCAGGGTATAAAGTATATATATATCAGCAAGATTCAACAGCTTCAGTTTCCAGGCTAGTACAGTCTCGACCAAACCACTTGCTTAATGACATTTGGCTAGGAATTTCAGTTGTACATGTTGGCTCACAAATATTTTATACATTTGTATAAAATTTCATACTTTTGTAGTTGAGGCAATGAACTGTCTAAAGTAGACAGAACTACAGCTTCTGGAAATCAGAAACAAAAGCAAAAACAGAAATTGCCAGAAATAATGGGAACTGCAGACGCTGGAGAATTCCAAGATAATAAAATGTGGGGCTGGATGAACACAGCAGGCCAAGCAGCATCTCAGGAGCACAAAAGCTGACGTTTTGGGCCTAGACCCTTCATCAGAGAGGGGGATGGGGTGAGGGTTCTGGAATAAATAGGGAGAGAGGGGGAGGCAGACCGAAGATTGAGAGAAAAGAAGATAGGTGGAGAGGAGAGTATAGGTAGGGAGGTAGGGAAATGAAAGGGCCCGAAATGTTAGCATTTGTGCTCCTAAGATGCTGCTTGGCCTGCTGTGTTCATCCAGCCCCACACTCTGTTATCACAGAAATTGCCAGAAATGCTCAGGTCTGGCAATATCTGGGAAGAGAAATCAGAGTTAATATTTTGGGCCCAGACACACTTCCTCAGAAATATCTAAAGTAGATGCATTTAAACAGCAGAATTAGTACTGCTTTTTGAAATTGTTGGATATTCATTCACGAGGCTGTTATCAGATACAACTTGATAAAATTATATCTTTACGCCACATATTAAATCACAACGAAACATTGCCTTTTAGTGAAGGAAACCATAGCCCTTGAAGGTGGGTGTGGAAGAGTCCGAAAAAGTTAAGGCAAGATTGAGTGCAGTAAATACCAACTATTATAATGAAGTCATAGTGACTCTGTCGGAGCAAAGAATGAGCTTGTAGGAAACAGATCTGTGACTAGTGGGTTCTTAATAATCATTGTAGTAGTGTATTTCAAATTTATGTAATCTGTAAATAATTTTAACAATGCAATAAACTATGTGCTGTTTATTCAACAAGACTCTTCAAGTTAGACCAGAATGGCAGATATCCTAATTCAAATTCTATTACTTGAGGCTTGAAAGGACCCACATTTAACAGTATCAATTTTCACATATATTTTGAGTTTATGTGAATGCAATAAAGCTAGCCTATCAACATGCATGAAAATATTGTGCACTGCGCGCCCCGCATTTTCCTGATTGAAAGAATTTGCAGCTAAGACCATGTGCTTGAATAAGTGCCATAACTATGCCATTGTGATTATAGACATAAAACAAGCTTCTCACCACCACTCTGTTGCACGAAAGCAGCATTTGCATTTCTTATAGTAGTTATTCATATCTTTTTCCATGAAAATGTCAATTTAGTACCAGGTTTTAATTGATTTTTAGGTAACAATGAATGCGGGGCATACCATCACTTATTTCAATGCAACCACAGAAAGGGGCATTCAGACCACCAGCCTGCATAACGAGCACGCATCTGACTATTTCCCTCAATTACAAGAGTGATGTCATACTGTGCCATTGAACTTTGCATTATTTCAAACTCAAAGTATTGAAAGTATTTGTATGAAACTCCTGTGTTGGAAGATCTGAAGTTTGAAACAGTTAAAAGAAACACAGTTAGGTTCTGCCCTTGATGTAGTCCAAACTTGCTGATGTTTTCAGAACATATGTCATACTTGCCTAAAGACAATTATTCATTATAAATCAGTTGCAATAGTTACGAATTGGCTTCTGTGTTTTCAATTCATTATTGCAGTTGCTACTTCTAATAGATTCAGGTTCCTCATTCATTCCAAAAAATAAATCAACGCAAGAAGCAATTGGCTAGGCCCAGCCAATGCCTAAAAATGTACAATGTTCTCCAAAATAAAGTCTGGTCATTAATATGAGTGCTTGCTTATAATTGAGCTTAGATTTCAAACATATTATGCATTCCAATAAGTAATAGAGAAGGAAAGATGGCATTCTGCCTATGTAGCATTGCAAACGAGTATAATAATTGAAAAAAAAGAGCAATGTGTACATTTCCTGCATTAAAATACTTTTCACCAGTTATTTCCGTCAACATTGTGTACAATGTTCAGATGATGATCTAAATATGTGCAGTGAGCCAGTATTGCATTACACGTACACTTCAATCAAACCATGTGTTTAATATGCATCTCCGTTACTGTGTTGCTGTGCTTCAACTAAAATACTCAGACACACAGATAAGCTCAAAGTAACAATGGACAACTTCAACCCAGCATTAGGTAGGAAACAGCAGAATCTGTTTGATCTTAGTAGCATAATAGGTTGGCACAAGATTGTGGGCCAAAGGGCCTGCACTGTGCTGTACTGTTCTGTGTTCTATGTTCCATATAAAATGTAATTATTTTACAATTTATATTTGTATATTGAAATGCTTTAACAGGAGATAGCAACAAAACCAGTCAATCTGCGATGTAAAGAGGCACCATGAACTTACTGTTGCTTTGTTCAACAGGATGTTATATTGGTTTCCATCTGGCAACATAATGAAAAGGACCTTCGTTTTTTTTACACTGCTGGATCTCCCAAAGATCAAGATCCTATTAATAGCACTATTTAGTCAACTGCACAGAATCTGATAAAGTTTTCATTGTGTTCAGAGAGTAGCTCTTCAGATGATTCAGCATAAGACATTAATGGATTAAAGAACTGGCATCAAATTTTTTGTGCACCTACTGTGAAGGTTGCTACTGCATTGGACAGATTCCTTCTGTCAGGCACTATCAAAATAATCTCGTTGCCTGAAACAATATTTATGCAGAGATTTAGCTGGTCATCATTGTCTTGCTCCCTCTTAATGAGCTGCATGGAGTTAGATCCCCTTCAACAATTTCATGATGATAAGTGACTCGCAAAAAGGATAATGCAGTTGAATACTCCTTGTTTAGTCAACAGTCATACACTTCATCTCAAATGATTTGCTATGCTGGGTTATTGGTAGAGGAAGACAAATAACACAAATGGCTTCAAGATAGTCAGGCTGCTGTCTTCATACCTGGCTCATGATATTGTTGGGCAGCCAAGAACAACATTAGAGCACAGTAACAATGATATCCTCTAAGCCATCATGTTCGTTATCTAACATATTTTTGGGAACTAAAGTTGCTCTTCCAACATCCAAACAAAATAGGGGGCATCTTACAATACAAGACTGCTATTGATATCAAGAATATGTCAGTCTGCCCTACTTTCCACAGTGTTGCTATTAAGAAAATCCTAACGGATGAAACACTTGAAGGAGGAGGGAGTAAGCCAATGATAATCAGCTGCTTAAATATTGTTTCAGGCAACAAGATTATTTTGATGGTGCCTTATAGAAGGAATCTGCCCAATGCTGTAACAAACTCCACTACAGGTGCACAAAAAATATGATGCCAATTATTTAGTCCATTAATGCCTTATGCTGAATCATCTGAACAGCAACTCTCTGAATACAACGAAAACTTTACCTTTGAAGATGAGTAGTAAATGTTAACTTAACCTCTGGTATTTGTATTTGGTTACTGTATGCTTTCAATAGCTTAATATAGTCTTTCCTATAAACATAGAACCTTAGGAAATAGGAGCAGGAGTGGGCTATTTGGCCAGTCCACGATGCATCATGATCATGTTTAATCATCCAACTTGATAGCTTGTTCCTGCTTTTCCCCTATACCCTTTAATCCTTTTCACTCCAAGTACTATATCCACCTCCATCTAAAAATCATACAATATTTTGGTATCGGTGATAATGGGGACAGCAGATGCTGGAGAATCAAAGATAATGAAATGTGAGGCTGGATGAACACAGCAGGCCCAGCAGCATCTCAGGAGCACAAAAGCTGACGTTTCGGGCCTAGACCCTTCATCAGAGAGCATCATCATTCATCACCTCTCTGATGAAGGGTCTAGGCCCGAAACGTCAGCTTTTGTGCTCCTGAGATACTGCTGGGCCTGCTGTGTTCATCCAGCCTCACATTTTAATATTTTGGTATCGACTGCTTTCTATGGTAGTGAATTCCACACACTCACCACACTCCAGGGGAAGTTCCTCCTTATATTCCCCAGGGGCAGGAGAAAGTTGGATAGAGGTGGAGCTGTATTATTTTACACTGGACCACATTGTGACTGAGGCTAGTTTTTCAAGTGCTGAGGTGACTGTCTGGCTGCTTGCTTTCTGACATAGTTTTTGTAATTTAAGTGAGAATGGTGAAAGAGCTGGTTCCTGCTGGACACTCCATCAGCATCTTCACTGATCTGCAAAGAGAAACATTTCTTATTAGGTAGATAATTATGAGTGTAAGACAGTACGCATCGTATGAACGTGTGAATGAGTGATTGATCATACAATATCTGCAAGCTACTATCTTTGGGAAATTTCCAGCCCCACCATTGTCTACCACCTTCATGTTCATAGCACTAGGTTGCAAAGATGGCTTGTTCAAATTGATTCAGCTGTCTGAAATGAGAGCCTATAGCATCTATTTAATCATCCTTGCTGTGCGTTAGTCTACAAGCAAAAAAGTTATTGTTGGAGGTTTGAAAAGTAGATAGAGTGACAACCAAACTTTTACCCTAGATCCAGTTTTTTTTTGTCACTGGTAATGCATCAGAAGATGGAGAGAGGTGTTTTCCAAGTGATTATGATATGACCTCAGCATTAATTTAATACAGTACAGTGAGGTACTGGTTAGAGTTGATTCTACAGCCTTCTTAAAGCAGCCTGTTTTCTCATCAGCATCCACATTCTTTGCCCGTCCAGCCAAGCAGATTACATACCTTTGTTGCACGATTTCTCGCAGAAGAATTTCTAAATCAGCATCTGAATGTAGGCGTTCTGTGCTTTGGTTCATCATTTCCAATTTCCTGTCCAGTGGCAATACTTCTGCCTTTTAAAAGAACAGTGGCAGTTGTACCCACAAGCTACAATCAATAACCACCTCTATCTGGGTCAAGAGAACACAATGTATCCAAACTGGAAGCAAACACCAGGAAAGGCCAGCTTGATGTTTCTGATTGATAAAATGTCAGGCAATTTAGAAGTTTAGATGGGATTAACAATCAGAAAACAGGAGTTAAAATCCCACTTTGCCAATTTAAAAGATCGGAATTCAATTAACAATGAATAAATCTGGAAATAAATAACCTCATGCCAATAAGAATTCTCATCAAATTATAACTGGTGAAAATCTAACTGATTTGCTAACATCTGTTAGAGAAGGAAACATAGCATTTTTATGCATTGTGGTCTTTATACAAATCAAGCTCCAAATGTGTTTCCAAACTTAAAACCTATTAAAAATAAAACTAGGGCAAGTTGAAAATTATTTAACACATGCTCCTGTGTGAAGTAGCCTGGCAAGGCATTTACTTGTAACTAACTCTAGACGAAAAATAACTGCTTTGCTGGCAGTGACCACATCTTGCAAGTGACTTTTAACAAAGCAAACTCCATTTCAGCCAGCATTTATCGCCTTTTTTTTCAAAGATGTTGATGATAAAAATGTCATCTTGCTCAAGACTGCCTCATTGAATGCCTGTCATGGTACTTAACTGAACAAAAACAGAAACCGACTCTAATGGCCAATAAAGTTTTGTTTAGGTAAAGAACAGTGAGGTAATTCTCATAATTCAGGTTGCATGCAAAATTACTTTTTTTCAAAAAACTTCAATGCATTACAGCTTTCCTGACAACCCTTGCTGTTTATTTAACCTTGCAACACTTGGTTAAGCAATACAGATTTGTACAGTATTATTTGGGTGGTGGTAGACAGGGTATTATTGATGTACAAAGTGCTTTTACACCGGTCGCTGAAACAAGGGTGCAGGTGGAGCAAACACTAAGGAAGGCAAATAGTATGTCGGCCTTCATTGCAAGAGGGTCTGAGTATAGGAGCAAGAAGGTCTTAATATGGATGTACAGAGCCTTAGTGAGGCCACACCTGGATTATTATGTGCAATGTTGGTCTCCTGATCAAAGAAAAAATTGGCTTGCCATAACAGAGTGCAGCGAAAATTCACCAGACTCTTTCGTAGGATGGCAGGTTTGTTGTATGAGGAGAGAATGAGCAATGCCTCTGCCATATTCAGTGGGGGATAGCTTAATAAATATTAGCATCCTTCTTGAAGCTGGTTCTATGAGTGTAATTCCTGCAAAGGCAATTATGACGGACTGAACACTGTGTCTGGATGTCTACAGACCATCTCCCTCATCAGAGCCTATATTCTCAACTCTCAGATCATCAGCCTTCCAAGGGAGGATAAAGAAAATGCTTCAAAGACACTGTGAAGCTCTCTGGAGAATTTACTTCATAACTGGAAGGATCTTGCTGGTATTCATGCAAACTGACAACAAATTGTCTAATAGGCGGCATCATGCTTTGAACCCAATCTTTAATCAGGCCAAATGAGCCTGAATTCACTACAGTAGTGAAGAATGAGTGTGGATATCATTGAAATGTATGCAATTCAATCTGGATGCAGGGATTGGGTCAAGGGATCCAGAACAAAAGACCATGATCTCAGGATATGCAATAGGTCACTTCAGACTGAGATGAGGAGGAATTTCCTCACTGAGCAAGTGGTGAACTTGTGGAATTCTCTTTCACAGAAGGCTGTGGACATCAGGCCACTGAATATATTTAGAAAGAAATAGATTGATTTCAAGAGGCTAAAAGTGTTGGGAAGAGAATGAGAGTATGGTGTGGAGATAATGGATCAGTATGATCATGTTAAAGGACAGAGTGGGCTCAATGGGGCCAAATGCCCTACTGCTGCTCCTATTTCCCGTTTTTCCACAACAAAGGACTGAACTTTACAAAAAGTGACTAAGTATCAATGTCATGTGAGAGAGTTTATGGATGGTTTCTCTCCATGAGCTCACATGAGTAATTTTCTCTGTCCCGTCATTCTATATGTACCAGAGTTCTGTGGTATCACCCCAAAACTGTCATGTGTTCACCAGTCCTGGAAATACTTGGCACTTCTAGAATGTCCACAATTTCTAAAAAAGAAAGCTCTGAGGCCACAGAGGAGATACGGGCAACTTAGGGGCCTGGATATGGTCAGTTGGTCACTGGGCTGTCCAGGGTCAGGTATTGTGTATCATTACATTCTACGATTGGGTCAGGGTAAGTCCTGCAGGACCCGTGAAACCAGACAAGGGATTAACAGTAAATCAGTCAGGAGACCAAACAGAGATGGATCAGAACATTTATCAGTCAGGGCTGTACTCACAAGTTCATTGGATGTAGTCCATGGTCTGTTCCTGGGTCTGTTCACTAAAAGCAAAGCATGCAAGAAGTACTGTGAGAGTATAAGTCCTGAACGAGTCAGCAAAGCCATCCCATTCTCATCTCTGAAAAGGCTACGAGTGCCATTGAGATCTGATACTAGCTCAACTTCATACAAATATGGCAGCAGGTATTAGACAGCAAAGACACCACAAAACAACAAAAGTCCTCATATATATAGTACCTTATTTGTGTACTACAGTGAGAACTGGACTTTTTATCAGTGATACCACAAGGGAAATTCCACCAGCAATGTCTTTTCCACATTCTCAATACTTGACAGGGGATACTCAAACAATCACTAGTATCCGTCATAGAGCCAGTTCTGCAAGTATTCCAGCACATCTCTTGCAAAGTCAACTACTGTCTCTGGACAGTGGTAGAGGACTTCATAGAATCATAGATTTCTACAGCACAACAAAAGGTCCTTCAGCCCATCGAGTCTGTGCCAGTCAAAAACAACCATCCAGCTATTCTAAGATAATAAAGTGTGAAGCTGGATGAACACAGCAGGCCAAGCAGCATCTCAGGAGCACAAAAGCTGATGTTTCAGGCCTAGACCCTTCATCAGACACCTCTCTGATGAAGGGTCTAGGCCCGAAACGTCAGCTTTTGTGCTTCTGAGATGCTGCTTGTCCTGCTGTGTTCTTCCAGCTTCACACTTTATTATCTTGGATTCTCCAGCATCTGTAGTTCCCATTATCTCTGATCCAGCTATTCTAATCCCATTTTCCAACACTTGGCCCTGTGTCCTTTGGCATTGTGAGTGTAAATTTAATTACTAAAGTGTATTAAGGGTTGCTGCCTCTAGCACCCTTATATGTAGTGAGGTCCAGATTTCCATCACTCTCAGGGTGAAAAATAATGTCCTCATATTCCATTGAAACCTCCAGCACTTACATGGAATCCTGAATCTCCCGCATCAGATCCCACTTCTTCAACGCTCAGATGGTCAGCCCTCCAGGGGAGGATAAACATAATATTTCAAAGACATTCTGAAATTCTTCTGGAGCATTAACTCAAATAACTGAGAGAATCTTGCTACCGTTTGTTTAAAATAGCAACAACTTTTCCACAAGGCTGTATCATCCTTTGAGTCCAGACACATGGATTATGATACTGAGTCATGGTTGAGAATGAATGAAAATGAAACAAATCCTCTACTTTTACCTCATGGGATATCCTATCCGTTATGCCTAAAAATCTGTGAGAGGAGAGTCCTCTGTTCAGCCACCATTGCAGAAGCCTACTTCCCTGCATAGACAGCATCCTTGAATAGGCAGTCAAGATGTGTTTATTCTCATTCATAAATTTTCACCTTACCCTTTTTACATTTTTCAATAGTCTATAAGCTCAGAACTTTATGTCCTTGAAAACACCTTTGTATTATTTACTACTAGCTATGCTGAGTTAAATTTCAAAAGCATGTCTTTCATTTAACTGACAAATGCCAACTCAGACCTAATCTTCAGGACTCATTTCTCTCCTGGATATTTATTTCTAAGTTGTTCTTAATAGACCGTTAGCAAGAACATATTGAGCATAATTTTGTTTTTTCAATAAACTTCCATTAAGCAATTTTTAGATGGGAACCAGACTCAAACTACTATGGTAAGCAAATGAATTACCATGTTCTAACATTGTTGCACCTTTGTTAATATTCAAAATTAAGTTTAGGAAAACAAGGCAAAATTGAACCCCAAGTGTCTATTTAAACTTGCAATGTTTTTAACTGCAAAGTTGACAGGAACTTGCAAGAAGCAAGATTTGCTTATTGCTCTCAGTTGATTTTGGTTAATTTTACAACAGAGATATATTTATAATGATTAAGAACAGTACTATAATTCATATTTTGCCAGACATTGTCTAGTTGGTAGTTCTTTGACCCAGAATTGCAGTTTTATATTTCTTAGGCTTTCTGTATCTACCTCCATTAATCTTCCCTAAATATCCTGAAAACATTTCAACCAAGCATGACAATAATGACAAAAAAGGAAATACTTCTTGTAATAATACAAAACAGCGTTTTGTGCATCCAATCAGGTTATATTTTGTAAGTAGACTAATTTTTCAAAATGCCTGGTGCTTAAACATAGTTTTCTTTCTGTTAATTCATTTCTGACGTAGGATCCCAAGTAGGTCACTTTCACAAAATTATCCCCACCTTCAGTAAAGCTTTGCTTAATACACTATATTCAGGGTATTGCTGATGTACAATTTATAAAATTGTATTTATATAGCAACTTTCATAGTCATGGTACATCTCAAACATCAACTAAATGCATTTGTTGTGTAATAATGTGGGAAATGGGGAAGATGATTTGCACACAAGCAAACTCCCACAAATAGTAACATGATTAGACTGATAACTTGTTTCTGTAATCTTGACTGAGCAATAATTCTTGGCCAGAATACTGGGGATTATTATCATGTTATTTTTAGAAATTGTGCCATTGGATAGTTACATCCAATTGAAAAGTTGTATCTGGTCTCCCTTACGCACTTTATCCAATAGACAATATCTCTGACAGGGCAAGACTTCCTCAGTGCTGCATTGGAATCATAAATCTTAGAATCCCATGGTGTAGAAACAGGCCATTCAGCCCACCGACTCCACACCAACCCTCAGAACACCCCACCCAGACCTATCTCCCAAATCGACACATTCCTGAACACAACGGGCAATTTAGCACGGCCAAGCCACCTAGCCTGCATATCTTTGGACTTTGGGAGGAAACTGGAGCACCCAGAGGAAACCCACAAAGACAATGTGCAAACACCATACAGTCACCCAAGGGTGGAATCGAACCTGGGTTCCTGGCACTGTGAGGCGGCAGCTCGAACCACAATGCTGCCTGCCAGTGTTAGTTTTTGTGCTCAAATCCTGGAGTGGAAACAAAACCAAAAATCACTGACATAGATGCTGCCAATTAAGTTGTGGGTAACTGTATAACATGAACTGTTTATATACTTTAGCGTACAAACTTGTCCATTCAGACAAACTCGTCACTGAATGATAATGATTTTCAAAAATAAAGGCCTGATTAAGTTCCTTTATTCCACAAATGTGGGAAAAAATTAATGAAATATGAAGGAAAATGTATAATACCTTCACTAAGTGAGAATGTGTTGAATTTGGAGTGCAGAGGAGCAAATATAATGGTATCTTTGAATTGCTTCGCTGGCAAGCCTAGTATTTGACATCCATCCTGAATTGTCTTTGAACAGAATGGTTTATTTTGGAAGCTATTTTAGAGGATAGTTAAGAGACAATCACAATGCAGTGAGTCTGGAATCATGTGCAGAAAGTGGTTTTCCTTAACAAATGATAACAGGAATGTCTCACAAGAAGCGTTCAGATCTTGAACGTTTGAAGACAGCAAAGACATGATTGGTCTACAAGGATTTGAAATAATAGACATCGTCTTTAAGATAAAGATGGGACTGGAGAGGGGAACATCATTAACAGTGCTGAATTAAGATGTATCAGAGCTAATAGGAACTGCAGATGCTGGAGCATCTGAGAAAACAAGGTGTGGAGCTGGATGAACACAGCAGGCCAAGTGCATCTTAGGAGCAGGAAAGCTCATAAGATGCTGCTTGCCCTGCTGTGTTCATCCAGCTCCACACCTTGTTATCTTGAATTAAGATGCCTTCATTCAGATCGACAGGGAAAATCATTTCTGTAAGCACAATTTTTTCAATCATTATCTGGTAATGAACAGTAATAAATGGACAAATCTAATTCAGACATTTTGTGGAGATTGGCATTACTAGGTTTCTGCCCATTTTGTACACTTTGTGTATTTTTAGTGAGTGGGAACACTGGGTAAAATGTGTCTGTTTGAACAAGGAAGGAGCTTTGTTAAAATGGGAGTAGCAAACATCCTGATGCTTGTCTGCGTAGAATGTTTAAACTATCTTTCCTTCTATGAATAATGGGTTCTGCGGGCATCCACCAAGTGAGTAGCACATTGTGAAAATGCATTGAAATCTTTAAATGTCAATTGTTGCATTGTTTACTTCATCCGTGTTTCTTTTTTGCTGCAGTCACTTAGATGTTGTATGAAGTTCCAGGCATGCATGTATTTTATGCCAATTTCTTTGCTACTTTTCTTTCTACATTATTAGCTAAAACTGGTTTCCCATGAGGAAGCCTGTTATTTTAAAGCATTTTGTTGGTAGAAAAGGTGAGCCACGAGAGCAAGGACTAAGCTGTCAGCATCAGAAATTTTTGTTCCCACCTACCAGTACCCTCATGCCTAAATCTATAAACAAAAGTAAGCATATTTTGCTAAGGAGAAAGCGATATTGTTAGCAGCGTTCAAATCTTAAGTGTGCTGTTGCTGCATTAACTTGATTATTTGAAAATGATATGTTTAATCTGACTAGCTTCTTTGTAAGCACTCCATTCACAGTGTAAAACTGAAACAGACAGCACCCCAGAGAAATCAACAGGCAGCACAGTTCTACTATGCACATTGTAAAATGCTATCAGACCTTGGTGTGCCTATCTGCTAAGAACATTGGGGAGTTGCTTTCACAGCCTCTCGCTGAAGAGGGAATCAGACATGGAGCTGAGCTACAAGCACATTTGCAACTAGGCTGCAGAATAGGATTAATAAATTACATTGACAAAGGTTGTCTGGAAGATAGGTCTGCAGAAGGCTTCAACAACAGCTTCCCAGTACGGTGCATTGTGAAACAGCTAGGAACAAAATTATTTTAGATCTAGTACTATGTAATGATATAGGGTTAATTACTAACCTCATATAAAAGATCATCTGAGGAAAAAAGTGATCATAATCCAATTGAATTCTACATTGTGTTTGAGAGTGATTTATTCTAGTCTAAAACAAGAATCTCAAACTTAAGCATAGCTGATTACATCAGTATGATGGGAAAGCTGGCTAAGGATGGGTAAACACTATGGCAGGAAAATAACAGAGGGAAGCATCTAAAGAAATGATTTAAATTTTCAACAAAAAGGTAAACAATAAAAACAAAATCTCCCATTCCATCCTTAGCTCTTTAGGAATGACATGAAAAGTATTAATTTCAAAGAAAGGGCTTACAATGTTGAAAATTGAGGAATGCAAGAGTTTCTGAATCTTAAAAGAACGCCAGAAATTTGATGAATGGAGAAAAACAGAATATGAGCCAAGAATAGAAGAAACTTCATATCTCTTTATCCCAGCTATGTTTGAAGTAGATCTCCAAATGTGTTGAGGTGAACATATGAGCTTGGTGTGTCCTCGTGCGATGATTATCCTATCTCGTCCATCTCCAATTGTGTGGCTTTCCTGCATTTCAGCTAGATCTAGGGCTTCTTTCTCTGTGGCATTCAGCCTGGGAATACTGGGGCCATCTCCAGTGTTGGGTGACTACGTTTCTCTTGTGCAGCAGTGGCACACACACTTCTAATGCGACTGCTAAGATTTGTGCCATGCACACAAGGCTGAGCCACTGGTGTGCTCTCTACACAAAGGTGGGCTGAAAAATATCTGTGAAGCATTCATGGAAAATTGAATGCAGGCAAACAATAAATTTAAGGTATGGATTGAAATTCTCCCATTTTTTGTTAACATGTGGGGTGAGACATGTTAAATGGCAATTAGTTTTCCAACTCCACCACTGTGAAAACCCATCCAGTCACCTGCTGTTCAACTCTGCAAGAGCTGACAGGCAAGCATGAGCCAGTTTGTCAATGGCCTTCGACTTGGCTCCTGGGCCACCAATCATAGGCCATCAGTTTCCAAATCTTACAGTCCACTGACTGAGGCCTATTCCTCAGGGAGCAGCAAGACGGTAAATACTTGTCAATGCTTTCGTGCACAACCCTTGCCCACCACCTTTTCTGATGCCTCCAAGTGGCTCCATGTCACCAACCCAGTAGACATGCTGCACTGGTTTTACAGTCACCAATCTAGCTATCCTTCTCACCCACTCAGGATGCCAATGGTCAGTGAGATGGCACATTGAAACCATTAATTGACCACGCTTGATCCTTAATTACAGCAAGTTGAGAAGGTCATACAAGGACCTTCTCACATAGAATTGAATTAGTGAGGTGGCTAGAAGGGATGAGTTTCTCTCCAAACCCTACATCCCCATTATTTTCCCTTCTAACACCTTTCTCACCCCTCACAGGGCAAAAGAACATCTGGATATTATCGTTGCAAAAGAAAGGAAAAGATTTATTACCAGTAATCCAACAGTGCTATTTGTCTACCTTAGTAGCTTTGGTCTCTAGGAGACCAGCAAAAATGGCTGACAGCAGTAAATAGCTTTCAGTCACATTCATAATCATAAATGTGACTGATTTTTTTTAAACAAAAAAACATAAAAAATCTTTGCTTGTGAGAAAGACACATTAATTAAAGATGGTTTTTGAAATGTTACCAAAAAGTTATCCGTACATGTCAGACATTAAATTATATCCTTTTTGTCACTTTATGTCTCCAGTGTGAATTTTAAACAGAAGCACTGAATAACATTTTCCCATCACATTTCCTAATATTCACTATTTAATATGCAGAAGTATTCAGCACATTGCAATGATTTCAATTCACCCTGCCAGATGATGACTGGACTGTTTCAGACAAGATTCAGTCAGCAGTCTACACATTAGTGTCAAACTTAATTAAATCTGAGTAATTTATTAATAAGATATGAAATAAAACAACAGAGAAATAAAACAAATAAATTGTATTTATATCCAGCTATCCATAATCTCAGGCCATCACAATGCAATAAAGAAGCAGTGATATTTTTCCAAGGTAGGATGGTAAGTTGCTTTGAGGGGATCTTCCAGGTGATGATGCTTCGGTGTATCTGCTCCTCTTGTCCTTCTAGATGGTTAAGTTTGCAGCCTTAGAGGTTGCTTTTAAGGATCTTTCACAAGCTGTTCCAGTGCAACTTGCAGATGATACACATTATTTCCACTAATTTTGATAGTGGAGAAAGTAATTTTTTAGGTTTTGGATGAAGTGCCCATCGAGCAGTTGCTGATCTAAAACATAGCAAGCTTTTTTGAATTTTGTTGAAGTTGCATTTATTGAGGAAAGCGCAGCATTTTGCATCACAGTTCTAACTTGTGCCTTTAAGACTGCATACAAGCTTTGAGGAGATCGGAAGTGAGTTATTCACCAAAGTGTGTAGTTTCTGACCTACTCTTGTCGCTACAGTATCTATGTACAGATTCACTCCATTTTCTGCTCAATGGTAACACCCCCACGATGTCGACTTCTGTTATAATTACAATATTCACAGGCTCTGTGTGAACGTATGCTTCTGATTCAGCTCCTTTTTGCCACTGGAACTATATCATTTGTGGAGAATCCTTTCCGTGCATCAATTCCTGCTGATGTTTGACATTTTCTTCTCTTGATGCTTATTTGTATACCTGTTATTTTCTTAGATTCAACATTGGCTTCCTGTATTATATTCTAAGTCTGATTTTTGTTCACTTCTCCACCTTCGTTGGCTATCTTATACATTGATAGCAGCCTTTTTTCTGTAAATTCTTAGTTTAAATACTCCATTATTAGTTCATCTAATATCAGCTTTAGTTCCATGATGGCATCTTATACAGCAAATTCTATAACCACCACTTCAGACATTGATATTCAAAGTAAATTATGCAAACATAGGAAAAGGAATAGGCTATTCAGCCCATTAAGCCTGTTCAAACTTCAGTGTAATACAATCATCACTAATCGAACACTTAAATGCTTATATCCCCACAATTCTGTATGCCACTGGCAATCAGAAATACATCAATGTCTATTGTAAGCATACTCAAAAACTCAGCTTCAATGGAGAATTATAAAAGTTCACAACCTTCTGACTAAAAGTGTATCTCCTTATCTGAATGGTACCCCATTATTTTTAAATTGTGCCCCCTCGTTCTAGAGGGCCCCAATCAGGGGAGCAATCTTACCTGCTTTTCCCTCATCTATTCCTTTAAAAATTTTAAAAGTTTCAATGAGATCATATCTCATTCTTCGAAAATCTGGAGTGTACCATTTGTCCATCTCTCTTCAGTGGATAGCTCCTTCATCCCAGCAACAAAGTAGTGCAACTTCATTGGACTTCCTCCATAACAATAATATTTCTTGAGATAAGGAGACTAAAACTTCACAAAATACTGCCATGTGATAGAAACCAGAGACAGTAGGAACTACCAATGCTGGAGAATCTGAGATAACAAGATGGAGAGCTGGATGAACACAGCAGGCCAAGCAGCATCAGTGAGCCCGGGTAGCTCCGTCAGTAGAGTATCAGACTTTCATTCCAGCCTTTCTGCTCCTGTGACACTACTTGGCCTGCTGTGTTCATCCAGCTCTACACCTTGTTGTCTTATGATAGAAACCAGAGGCAGGAACACTAACATTTTTGTGTTACAAGGGTTCTATATTCATGCAATTATAAGCTTTCTCTTTCATCTCTATTCATGAATCTTTGCATATGAGTTTTTATACTTGCCAAGGAGGAAAAGTTCACCAAATTGTCTCTACAATCCCATCTTCCCCTTGTCATGAAAGGTTCATCCACATTATATACAATGTGCATGTATTCCTGATGTGAGTTATATGTATGAATATGATTGCATATTATAGATTTAAAGACATAGATGTTATATTATTAAGTCTGGAGAAAGCTGTACCGGTTTTCATGGATCTTGAAGTATGTGTCAAAGTCCCTCAATGCTTCTTCATATGACACAACATTTTTTTGTTGATCCTCTGTCTTGCAACAGGATAATTTGCAAAGGCCTCTACTACATACAGTAGCATACTGACCTGGCCATTTTACATTTGCTTCATCTAAGCCTGAAGCTGTTCAATACCTTGTAAATATATTTTCAGCCAAACCGCCCATTCACACAAAGACAGAGGCTACTGAAAGGTCTCAGCAGGTCTGGCAGCATCTGTGGGGAGAAATAGGACACAAGTAGGGCAGATAGGGTTAAGAATCAAACTTCAAGCACACTGAATAAACGAGTGACAATGAGAAGTGTGATGGCTAATACTCACACAGATTCTACACCATCTGATCCTATGTCATTTCTTCCTATTAATTTAATTTCATATCTTATTAATAAGGAAAGCCCACCCCCTCTGCCCATCCACCTATCTTTTCGAAAGGATGTCTATCGTTGGACATTCAGCTCCCAATCCTGATCCCCTTGCAGCCACATCTCTGTGATGCCCACCATGTCATATCTGCCAATTTCAGTCTGCGCCATTATCTCATTTACCTTCTTTCTTAAACTGCATGCATTCAGATATAAAACCTTAGTCCTCCACTAAGGTTTTATATCTGAATGATCACTGCCATTTACTCTGCAAGTTGAGAGATCGAAGATAGAATCAGAGGTAATGGTATTTCAGCTGAATAAAGGCAACTACAGAGGCTTGAGGGAGGAGCTGGGCAGAATTGACTGGGAGAAGAGTCTAGTAGGAAAGACTGTGGAACAGCAATGGTAGGCGTTTATTGGAGTAATTCAGAAGACACAGCAACAATTCATTCCTAGGAAAAAGAAGGATGGTACAGGAATGACGAGGCAACCATGGCTAACTGGGGAAGTCATGGATAGTGTAAAAGCAAAAACAGAAAAAACGAAAGCATATAATGTGGCGAAGGGCAGTGGGAAACCAGAAGATTGAGAGGCTCACAAAGACCAATAGAGGGCAACAAAAAAGAAATAAGGAGGGAGAAGATTAAATATGAGGGTAAGCTAGCCAGTAATATAAAGGAGGACTGTAAGAGTTTCTTTAGATATGTAAAAGGCAAAAGAGAGGCAACAGTGGCCATTGGGCTGCTGGAAAATAATGCCGGAGAGATAGCGTTGGGGAACAAGGAAATTACTGAAGAAATGAACAATTGCTTTGCTTCAGTCTTCACAGTGGAAGACACAAGTAATATCCCAAAAATTTGAGAGAATCAGGGGGCAGAGCTGACCGTGGTGGCCATCACCAAGGAGGAGATGCTAGAAAAACCGATTGGCCTGAAGTTGGATAAATCACCTGGACCAGAAGGACTACACCCCAGAGTTCTTAAGGAAATAGGTGAAGAGATAGGAGGCGTTAGTGGTGATCTTTCAGGAATCACTAGAGTCAGGGAGGGTCTCAGCAGTTGATGCCCTGACCTTCCTTGGAAGGTACGTGAAGGTGGAAGGGGACCTAACTGACATCATGGACCCCCTTTGGCATCTGGACCAGTAAGAGGCAGGTCAAGGTGACGCTGAGGATGGGCGCGGACGGGAACATCGTACACCCACCGTCCAGCTTCGCGATCGGTGGGAGCAAGGGCTACCTGACCTACGCAGGGCAACGTAAAGTCTGCCATGCCTGTGGTAGGTCAGGTCATGTGGCGGCCGACTGCAAAGCCACCATCTGCAGGAACTGTAGGGAGGAGGGACACCTTGCAAAGGATTGCCCACAAGAGAAACGCTGCAACCTTTGCGGGGAAGCGGGCCACCTCTATAGGGCATGCCCATGGCAGGGGACCACCTACGCCCAGGTCGCCAGCAGGGGCAATGCAGGGCCAGCCCCCCCGGAGGAAAGGAAGGCACCAGGGCCCTGCAAGGACCCCACTAATGTGCAGGAGGGCCAGGTCGTTCAGGAGGGCCCAGCCCCACAGGATGGGCCCGAGGCCAGCAAAGCGTCCCTGCAGGCTCTGCTCCCCCCAGACAACCCGGGGTCAATGGAGGCGGCGACAGGCGACCCAGGGCAGTGGACGATGGTCCGGAAAGCGAGGAGGAAGGTGCGTCGACGGGCCCAGGAACCACAACCATCAGGCGGGAAGAGGCAGCTACAGGGGGACTATAAGAGCTCCTCTAATGAGGGATATTCAGAGAGGGCCCGCCCAAAGCAGAGGCTAAAGATCTCAAGGGAGAAGGAAAGCAGCACCCCACTTCCAAGTGACGGGAGGCATCCTGAGGCTCCCTCCGACACCCAGTCACGTGCCGCTGGGGCACTGGAGGGCCCCGCGGAACTTCCAGGCGAGAAGGAGGAAACAGCGCGTCCCCAGCCTGACCCAGAGCCGGACTCTCCTGCCTCCGTGCCCCCAATGGGGGGATGCCACCCAGAAGGCAGCACGGACGGTTTCCTGAGCCCGGAGAGCGTCCAGCAGTTAGCCTGTGCAATGGGCATGAAGGGGCAGATGGAGGGGCTGGACCTTGGATTTGGGGAGGGTACTGCGGTCACTGCCCACAATGGGGGTACGAGTTGCGAGCATTAATGTGCACAGCATCAAGTCCACCGCAAGATGGAGCTGGAGCTGGATGAACTACGGATCATTCGGGAGGCAGAGGGGGTAATTGAGAGGAGTTATCGGGAGTTGGTCACTCCTAAGGCTCAGGACGAAGATAGATGGGTAACAGTTAGGGGGAGGAAAGGGGACAGACAGACAGTGCAGAGATCCCCTGTGGGCATTCCCCTCAGCAATAAGTATACCGTTTTGGACACTGCTGGGGGGGATGACCTTCCAGAGGAAAGCCATAGTAGTCAGTTCTCTGGCACTGAGCCTGACACTGTGGCAAAGAAGGGAAGGGGGCAGAATAGAAAAGTACTCGTGGTAGGGGACTCGATAGTTAGGGGAATCGACAGGAGATTTTGTGGGCAAGATCGGGATTCCCGGAAGGTATGTTGCCTCCCTGGTGCCAGGGTCCGGGACGTCTCCGATCGGGTGTTTGAGGTTCTAAAAGGGGAGGACGAACAGCCAGAAATCGTGTTACATATTGGCACAAATGATATAGCCAGAAATAGGTTTGAGGATATAAAAAGTGATTTCAGGGAGTTAGGATTGAAGCTGCAGAGCAGGACGAACAGAGTAGTGTTCTCTGGTTTACTACCGGTGCCACGACATAGCGAGGTGAGGAACAGGGAGCGGGCGCAGCTGAACACGTGGCTACGCAGCTGGTGTAGGAGGGAGGGCTTCAGATATGTAGACAATTGGGATGCCTTCTGGGGAAGGTGGGACCTGTACAAGAAGGACGGGTTGCATCTGAACTGGAAGGGGACCAATGTCCTGGGTGGAAGGTTTGCTCGAGTAGTTCGAGAGGGTTTAAACTAGTATGGCAGTGGGGTGGGAACCTGAGCTGTATACCAGAGGTGAGCGTTGATGCAGGTGAGGCAGTAGCAAGAGGTAGACCAGCTAGTGGGAAGGATTTTCCTGGGAAGGAACCAAGGGATCGTTTAAAGTGTGTTTGCTTTAATGCAAGGAGTATCAGGAATAAAAGTGATGAACTTAGAGCATGGATCAATACCTGGTGCTATGATGTTGTGGCCATGACAGAGACATGGGTTTCTCATGGGCAGGAATAGTTGCTGGATCTTCCAGGGTTTAGAACATTTAAAAAGAATAGGGAGGGGGGAAAAAGAGGAGGGGGTGTAGCACTACTAATCAGAGAGGGTATCACAGCTACAGAAGCTTCCATTGTCGAGGAAGATCTGCCTACTGAGTCAGTATGGGTGGAAATTAGGAACAGCAAGGGAGTAGTCACCTCGTTAGGGGTTTACTACAGGCCCCCCAATAGCAGCAGGGAGATTGAAGAAAGCATAGGTCGACAGATTTTGGAAAAGTGTGCACGCAGTAGGGTTGTTGTAATGGGTGACTTTAACTTTCCTAATATTGATTGGAACCTCCTTCGAGCAGAAGATTTGAATGGAGCTGTTTTTGTAAGGTGTGTTCAGGAGGGTTTCCGAACGCAGTACATTGACAGGCCGACGAGGGGAGAGGCCATTCTAGACTTGGTGCTCGGAAACGAGCCGGGGCAGGTATCAGATCTTGTGGTGGGAGAGCATTTTGGTGATAGTGACCATAACTGCCTCACATTCTACATAGCTATGGAGAAGGAGAGGATTAGGCAAAATGGGAGGATATTTAATTGGGGAAGAGGAAACTATGATGCGATTAGACATGAGTTAGGAAGCATGGACTGGGAGCAGTTGTTCCATGGGAAGGGAACTATAGACATGTGGAGACGGTTTAAGGAACAGTTGTTGGGAGTGATGAGTAAATATGTCCCTCTGAGACAGGCAAGAAGGGGTAAGATTAAGGAACCTTGGATGACGAGAGTGGTGGAGCTTCTAGTGAAAAGGAAGAAGGTAGCTTACATAAGGTGGAGGAAGCTAGGGTCAAGTTCAGCAAGAGAGGATTACATGCAGGCAAGGAAGGAGCTCAAAAATGGTCTGAGGAGAGCCAGAAGGGGGCACGAGAAAGGCTTGGCAGAAGGAATCCGGGAAAACACAAAGGCATTTTACACTTACGTGAGGAATAAGAGAATGATCAAAGAAAGAGTAGGGCCGATCAGGGATAGCATAGGGAACTTGTGTGTGGAGCCTGAGGAGGTAGGGGAAGCCCTAAATGAGTTTTTTGCTTCTGTCTTTACGAAAGAAACAAACTTTGTAGTGAATGAAACCTTTGAAGAGCAGGTGTGCATGCTGGAATGGATAGAGATAGACGAAGCTGATGTGCTGAAAATTTTGTCAAACATTAAGATTGACAAGTCGCCAGGCCTGGACCAGATTTGTCCTCGGCCGCTTTGGGAAGCGAGAAATGCAATTGCTTCACCACTTGCGAAGATCTTTGCATCCTCGCTCTCCACTGGAGTCGTACCTGAGGACTGGAGAGAGGCAAATGTAATTCCTCTCTTCAAGAAAGGAAATAGGGAAATCCCCGGCAATTATAGACCGGTAAGTCTCATGTCTGTCGTCTGCAAGGTGTTAGAAAGGATTCTGAGGGATAAGATTTATGACCATCTGGAAGAGCATGGCTTGATCAAATACAGTCAACACGGCTTTGTGAGGGGTAGGTCATGCCTTACAAACCTTATCGAGTTTTTTGAGGATGTGACTAGAAAAGTTGATGAGGGTCGAGCTGTGGATGTGGTGTATATGGACTTCAGTAAGGCATTTGATAAGGTTCCCCATGGTAGGCTCATTCAGAAGGTCAGAAGGAATGGGATACAGGGGAACTTAGCTGCTTGGATACAGAATTGGCTGGCCAACAGAAGACAGCGAGTGGTAGTAGAAGGAAGATATTCTGCCTGGAAGTCAGTGGTGAGTGGAGTTCCACAGGGCTCTGTCCTTGGGCCTCTACTGTTTGTAATTTTTATTAATGACTTGGACGAGGGAATTGAAGGATGGGTCAGCAAGTTTGCAGACGACACAAATGTCGGAGGTGTCGTTGACAGTGTAGAGGGCTGTTGTAGGCTGCAGCGGGACATTGACAGGATGCAGAGATGGGCTGAGAGGTGGCAGATGGAGTTCAACCTGGATAAATGCGAGGTGATGCATTTTGGAAGGTCGAATTTGAAAGCTGAGTACAGGATTAAGGATAGGATTCTCGGCAGCGTGGAGGAACAGAGGGATCTTGGTGTGCAGATACATAGATCCCTTAAAATGGCCACCCAAGTGGACAGGGTTGTTAAGAAAGCATATGGTGTTTTGGCTTTCATTAACAGGGGGATTGAGTTTAAGAGTCGTGAGATCTTGTTGCACCTCTATAAAACTTTGGTTAGACCGCACTTGGAATACTGCGTCCAGTTCTGGGCGCCCATTTATAGGAAAGATGTGGATGCTTTGGAGAGGGTTCAGAGGAGGTTTACCAGGATGCTGCCTGGACTGGAGGGCTTATCTTATGAAGAGAGGTTGACTGAGCTCGGTCTCTTTTCATTGGAGAAAAGGAGGAGGAGAGGGGACCTAATTGAGGTATACAAGATAATGAGAGGCATAGATAGAGTTGATAGCCAGAGACTATTTCCCAGGGCGGAAATGGCTAGCATGAGGGGTCATAGTTTCAAGCTGGTTGGTGGAAAGTATAGAGGGGATGTCAGAGGCAGGTTCTTTACGCAGAGAGTTGTGAGAGCATGGAATGCGTTGCCAGCAGCAGTTGTGGAAGCAAGGTCATTGGGGTCATTTAAGAGTCTGCTGGACATGTATATGGTCACAGAAATTTGAGGGTGCATACATGAGGATCAATGGTCGGCACAACATTGTGGGCTGAAGGGCCTGTTCTGTGCTGTACTGTTCTATGTTCTATGTTCTATGTTCTAAGATGTGCATCCACGTTGGCCTACCTGACCACCATCAAGGCGGACCTCCTGTTTCTTCAGGAGTGCGGGATACCGCACCTCAGCAGGTACGGGAAATGGTCCGGCGCCTGGACCTGTTGGCCTTCAATCTGGTTGGAGGGTAACAACTGTTGCTCCTCGGGCCTGGCTATTCTGCTGCGGGGGCGCAACTTCACCATCTCTCAAGTTTAGGAGGTGGTGGGGGGGGCGCCTCCTAGTGGCTGATGTCACCTACAGGAACGCTCCCCTGAGGCTGATCAACGTGTACGCCCCAGCGGTACGGAGTAAGAGCGGTTGGCCGTCCTGCAGCAGCTTCCACCCCTTCTGGCTACGTCCAGGCCGGTCATCCTAGGCGGAGACTTCAACTGCATCATCGACGCAGATGGAAGATCCGGCCTGGGGACAGCGGGTGGGGGGAGTCAACTGGATGTCACGTCCAGATTCCTGATGGGCACGGTGAAGGACGCCAAGCTGCTCGACGTCTTCAACACCCCTGCAGACGGAGCGCAGCGGAGGTACACCTGGTCGCGGCCAGACGGGTCTATTCGCGCAAGGATAGACTTCCTGTTTGTGTCACGGAGGTTCTCGGTCAGGTCCACCTGTGTCGAGCCGGTGTTCTTCTCTGACCACTGCCTCCTGCTGGCCGACTGTCACTTACAGGACGACCAGCCGGCCGGCAAGGGGACGTGGAAGCTCAACATGACTCTGTTGACGCCAGAGAACGTTGAGGAGCTTAAGAGGGAGGACGCCGGTTGGAGAACCGTGAAACCCCTCTTTGAGTCTCCGGGCGACTGGTGGGAGACGGTGAAGGAGACCATCAAGAGGTTCTTTGTCCTCAAGGGTGTTCGGAAGGCGAGCGAGAGGCGGGGAAAGCTGTCGCGACTCCAGAAAAGGATGCAGAACCTGCTCCTTCTGCAGTTGATGGGGGTCGATGTCACGGAGGACCTCCGCGAGCTGAGGGACCAGCAAGCCTCGCTCTTCACCGCGGCGGCCTCCAGGATAATCTTCCGGTCCAGGATCCGCTCCGTGGAGCAGGACGAGACATGCTCGCGTTTCTTCTTTCAGAAGGTGCACAAAGAGAGCTCTGTGCTTAGCCGGCTGAAGGAGGACGGCGGCTCGGTGACGTCGTCTCGGCCCAACATTTTGAGGATCAGCAGATCCTTCTATGCCGAACTGTACGACACGAAGCCCACGGACAGCACGGCCTCCAAGTCGTTTCTGTCGTCTATCACAGAGGTCTTAGACGACAGCATGAGGGAGTGGCTGGACCAGCCGATATCCCTGGACAAGCTGACCAGAGCCCTCAAGTCCTTGGAGAGGAATAAGACTCCCGGAAGTGACGGCTTACCGGTCAAGCTGTATTCCGCTCTGTGGGACCTGGTCGGCCAGGACCTGCTGGAAGTGTACGATAGTGCGCTTCGGGCAGGGGAAATGTGCAAGTCCATGAGGAAGGGCATCATCACCATCATTTACAAGAGGGAGGGGGAGAGGGAAGAAATTAAGAATTGGCGTCCCATTTCACTATTGAACATGGACTACAAAATCCTGGCTAAGGTCATAGCCAACCGGGTCAGGTCTGTCCTGGAGTCCGTGATTCACCCTGACCAAACCTGTGCTGTGCCGGGCAGGAAGATCGCTGAGAGCCTCGCGCTCATCAGGGATACGATCGCCTATGTCAGAACAGGCGGGTGGACACCTGCCTCGTCAGCCTGGACCAGGAGAAGGCCTTCGACAGGGTCTCTCATGCTTACATGAGGGACGTCCTCTCCAAATTGGGGTTCGGGGAGGGCATCTGCATTTGGATCTGGCTGCTCTACACCAACATCGCTAGCGCAGTCTCGATCAACGGGTGGGAATTGGACAGTTTTCCCATCAGATCTGGAGTCAGGCAGGGCTGCCCACTCTCTCCTGCCTTGTTCGTGTGCTGTGTGGAGCCCTTCACCACATCCATCAGGAAGGACGTGAGCCTGAAGGGGGTGACTATCCCAGGTAGAGGATGCCTTCAGGTCAAGACCTCGCTGTACATGGATGATGTCGCTGTCTTCTGCACCGATCATCGGTCGGTGAGTAGGCTGTTGGACATCTGCGGCCAGTTTGAACTGGCCTCGGGTGCCAAAGTCAATAGGGGTAAGAGCAAGGTCATGTTCTTCGGGAACTGGGACGACCGCTCCTTCATCCCCTTCACCGTCAGGACAGACTACCTGAAGGTGCTGGGTGTTTGGTTTGGTGGAGCTGGGGCGTGCACTAAGACTTGGGAGGAGCGTATCACCAAACTGAAGCAGAAGCTGGGCAGGTGGACGCTCCGGTCCCTCTCCATCGCGGGCAAGAACCTGGTTGTCAGGTGCGAGGGGCTTTCGGTACTGTTGTATGTGGCACAGGCCTGGCCTATTCCCTGGACCTGCGCCACTGCGGTCACCCGGGCCATCTTCCACTTCATTTGGGGATCGAGGATGGACCGGGTCCGCAGGAAAGACCTGGAAAATGGGGGAAAGGGCGTACCGAACGCCACCCTCGCCCTGATGGCTACCTTTGTGAGCGGCTGCATCAAGCTGTGTGTAGATCCTCAGTACGCAAACACCAAGTGTCACTACTTACTGAGGTTCTACCTGTCCCCGATGTTGCGAAGGATGGGCCTGGCCTCGTTGCCTCGGAACGCTCCAAGTAGTTGGACCGTCCCGTACCACCTGTCCTTCGTGGAGAAATTTTTGAAACGAAACATCTTTGACCACAAGGCCGTCAGGCAGTGGTCAGCACGTAGTATCCTCGAGACCCTTCGGAAAAGGAGAGGGTGGATCCCATCGTGTGGTTCCCCACGCAGACTGCCAAAGTCGTTTGGCAGAATGCCTCATCGCCAGAACTTTCAAACAAGCACAAGGACATTGCTTGGCTGGCGGTGAGAGGGGCTCTGCCAGTGAGATCCTTTATGCAGGCCCGGAATCTCTGCGCCACCGCACACTGCCCTCGAGGCGGCTGCGGGGTGGACGAGACTGTCGATCACCTCCTTCTGGAGTGTGCCTCTGCACAGGAGGTCTGGAGGGGAATGCAGTGGTATTTGTCGAGGTTCATCCCGAGCAGCTCCGTGACGCGGGACTCCCTGCTCTACAAGCTGTTTCCAAGGGACGCACACCGAGACCAACATCAACTGCGCCTGGAGGACCATCAATGCGGTGAAAGACGCTCTTTGGTCTGCCTGCAACTTGCTGGTCTGCCAGCTGAAAGAACTGACCCTGACCAAATGTTGCAGACTGGCGCGCTCCAAGGTCCAGGACTACGTGCTGAGGGACGCGCTAAAGCTTGGGGCAGCCGCCGCCAAGGTGCGGTGGGGAAAGACCACGGTATGAAACAGCTCGTCCAGAATAGGAAAAAGGGCCCTATCTGGTAACTGGGCCTAGCTGGCACCTTCCCCAACTGGTCAGGGGGCCAACGGGGACTGTGCTGGGTGACGACTGCCGGGGTATTTTCTTTACTTTGTTTTATTTTCTTCTTTGTTTATTTTTTTCCTTTAGTTGGTGTATGTACCCCCTGGGTAACCCGGAGCGGCCTGCATGACTGGGTAGGTGTATAAATATGTTTTATTTTTTGTACATCTTATGAATAAAGTATATTTTTTCAAATTAAAAAAAGGTGAAAAAAAATGACGAAACGTCCGAAAACTAACTTTCCAGCTCAGTGAGCAAACTCACATCCAGAACCTCAACCTGAGCTACAAATCTTCTCAAAACTCGCTAGAGAATATCCTGTTGTGCAAAGAGAAAGCATCAAAAAAATGTCTATGTCTCTTCCTTCTTTGTGTGGGAACAACACAAGGTAAAAGTGCCCAATAAAAGTTGGCTGCCTTCCACTTAGTTTCTCTGCAAATCCTATTGGAGGAAAAGTAAAACGCTTTTGAAAACAACAAAAAGGTGAATTCTCAACCAGTGAATGAAGAGACCATTAGTGTGCAAATAATCTTGTGCCAGCAGCAAGGGTCTAAACAGGAATTCTGAAGAAAAGAAATAAAGCAATTTAATAAATCCCATGGTCCAGACTGCAGCTATCACAAAGTTTTTCCTTGGATTTCTTTTTCTTTTTCCACTCTTCATGTTCAGGTCTTACCTGTCCTCATGTGTCTATTTGTGAGAGGGGGAATTTAAGAGGTACAGTAACGTTGCGTTGTTGTACGTTAGAAATGTGTATTTCCTAATTGTCATTGGACAAGACAACTTGTTTGTGATAAAGAGATAATGGGAACTGCAGATGCTGGAGAATCCAAGATGATACAATGTGAGGCTGGATGAACACAGCAGGCCAAGCAGCATCTCAGGAGCACAAAAGCTGACGTTTCGGGCCTAGACCCTTCATCAGATGAAGGGTCTAGGCCCGAAACGTCAGCTTTTGTGCTCCTGAGATGCTGCTTGGCCTGCTGTGTTCATCCAGCCTCACATTGTATCATGTTGTTTGTGATGAACATTTGTTTTCTTGTTAAGTTTAAGGGAGGCAATGACCTAGTGGTATTATCACTGGATTGTTCATCCAGTCAGCCAGATAATATTTGCCTCGGCAGATGGTGAAATCTGAATTCCAAAAAAAAGTTTGGAATTAAGAGACTAATGATGACCATGAACCCATTGTTGTTAAATTGTTGTAAAATCTCATCTGGTTCACTAATGTCCTTTAGGGAAGGAAACTGCCAAGCTTAAATGGTCTGGCCTACATGTGACTCCAAACCCATAGCAATGTGGTTGACTCTTAACTACCCGATGGCCAATAAATGCTGGCCTAGCCAGCAACGCCCTCATCCAATGAATGAATAAAAAGGCTCAGAAATCTGAGTGCTTTATTTTAAACCTGATTTCGGTAGGCAAGTAAATTGGGGATTTTCATTTTTGTGAGGTTTCTGGAGTAGTGGGACTTGAATTCCAGCATTCCGTAACAGTGAGTTGTGCGATGTGCTACAGGGATTGTTACAGAGAACAGAGCTGTTTACAATTGATATAAATGACTTGGGTGAAGGTGGCTGTCAAGTTTACAATAACGCAAAGATATGTGGCAAATTACATTGTGAAGAGCACACAAAGATGCTGCACAGGGATATAGAATTGAATTGGTGAAGATCCAGCAGAGTATAATTATTCATTTTGGTAGAAAGAATGAAAAAGATACTCTCAAAACAAAACATTGCAGAACCCTGAGATGTAGGGATATGAGTGTCCTATTGAATGAGCCGCATGAGGCTGGTATGCAGGTGTAGAAAGTCATTAGGAAAGATAACAGTATGTTACCATTTATAATGAGGGAATTGAATACAAATAGTTATTCATAACATGTTATGTTTCAGTTTTACATGACACTGATGCCACCACAAGTGGAGAGTGGACGGTATTGGTCACATTATTGAAAGAAGAATGTTCATGAACATAAACAGTTCAGAGAAGGATCTGAAAAAGTGGGTTATCTGATGTGAAATGTTTGGACTGGCTCGGCTTGTGCCTGTTGGAACTTAGAATAAAAGGTGACTTAATTGAAATATAAAAGTTTCTGAGGTTCCTTGACAAGTTGGATGTGGAGAGGATGGGACAATCTAGAACTGGAGATGACTGTTTAAAAATCTATCCTCACCCATTTAAAAGAGAAATGAGGTAAAAACCTATGGAACTCTGTTCCTGGAATGGTGGAGGAAACAGGGTCCCTGATTATTTTTAAAGCAGAAAAAGTTAGATTCTTGTTATGTAAATCAATAAAAAGTTACCAGGGATGAGTGGGAATTTGAATTTGAGTTTATCATCAGATCCATCATGATCTTATTGAATGGCACAGCAGGTTCAAGGGGATAAATGGCCTGCTCCTTGTTCATACGTTCATAACAGATAAGGTGAATGCTAAGAAATGACATGGTGTTGAGATGTTTATTGTACAGAATAATTTTATTGAAAATAATGTCTTTAACTAAAAAGGTGAGAAGGTTTAGTGTTTGATTAAGCTAGTCTCAGCACAACTCTTATACTGCCCTTAATTGCTTCAGCCCTGCGTATAGTTTTTGTGTCAAGTGATTGATTCCTGATTTTTAGAGAGAAGGTTCCACAGATTAGATATGTTTCTTCTGGCTATAACTTGGTATGCTGAAAGTTTGGTAAAGATTTAGGATGCTTTAAGTTATTTGAATAAACTTTTTGTGTTTAGAACTATCTTTGCATTACTGAGATAATTAAGATTTTAAACAACTTTATCAAAACAAAATGGTTTCCTCTCTGAAGATTGTAATATCTTGCAGTACCTTATCAAATGAGAAAATAGCTAAAGATAATTAAGGTCATCTAATATTTGGTTACAATTTCATTGCTAAAGAAATGGATTTTCCACTGTTCCAAATCCTCCTCAGGCAGTGAGGCTCCACCTCACCTTGAGTTTTTTAAACATCCCTTTCCTGATAGCTGTCACCTTTACCACATAGGCATCACACCTCCTCGTGTTCCCATATAACACATCTCTCTGAAACTGCATCTGAAAACCTATCCCACCCTCAGTCCCAGACACATGAAGTGAACGTGCCAGGCCAGGCAGTTCATTCTTCCGTCCTGGAAGCCAGGGCTGCTGACCATCAACAATCCCTCCCTTCCACATTACCTCTTGTGTTCCCATACTGTACCATCTCTCCATCTATCATAGTGAGCTGTTCTCACTTCACTATCATAGACCCCCCACATCCTGTCGTTCTGCCACCAACAAGTTCCCTAGCAACCCTCCCACAGCACCGCTCTCCTGATAATCTCCTTCCCCCTTGATCTTTTGTGGATGGACCCCCTGGACTGACAATGGCCTTGAGGAACATAACTGGGCAGCCCCAACTGATGAGTGACCAGATAGCTGACTGAGTTCTGTACAGCTCCCTGACTGCGTTCCTGTGATTCCTCACAACTGGATGTGACCCTGTACTGTAGAAGTCCAGAAACACTGACCATGAAAGCCTTAATTAGATGCCTGGCTGTGGCCAAGGCCCTGAACCCATGTCAGAGGCTGCTATTTATTTACTGACCTGGGACATCAGTGAAATCCCCTCCCCAGAGACTTTGAAACATGGCCGTTTGATTGATGCACATTGCACTGCGTTTGCTGTCTAAGCTCTTGACACATGTTGCAGGTGTGAGATTGATATGATGTAAAAAAAATGTCTGCTCCCTTGAACGCTGATGCCTAACAACCGTGACTTGCTATAATACAAGCAAAATGCTGCGAGTACTGGAAAACTGAAGTGAAAACAGAAAATGTGGATAAACCCAACATGTCTGGCAACATCAGTGGAGACAGAAAAACAGAGTTAACATTTCAAACCTGATATGGCCCTTCTTCAGAACTAAGTTTCTGAATTTCTCCAGCACTTTCAATTTTTAACTAGCTGTTTGACTTCATTTCTGTACGAAACAGTGAGGCAATCCAGCAACACTATGACTCTTTAAGTTCTGGCTGAGGGCTCAATGTGTAAAAAGACATTGATCAGGATGCTGCAAGCAATCAGGTAGGTACAAAGTGAGTGAACAAGAAGAGAGAAAGCAAGTAGCCCTGAAACACAACCAGGTCCCAGCCATGCACTCAATACCTGGTCTTGTATGCAAGGTGTTTTTGTAGCCGCGCTGCAATGAAAAATTCTAATGCACTCCAAAGTGCAGCAATGAAGCGCTGAAATGTGCTTTAAGTGGATTGGAGAGTCTGATGTGTTGGATGCCAAAGTACGTGGGTAAGGGATACATGCAACTACTGCCATGTAGTATACTCTGAAATGTTAGTGCCATGTGTCTAAGATGGGGATCCGAAGAGTGAGCAGCAAGCTGGAGTCACCAGGTAACTGCTTTGACTTTCATTTCAGGAGGTTTTAGCCTCTGTCCATTCCATGGTACAGTAAGAAGCTACATCCATGTTAATAAATCTCTTGCCTCTTCCTAGTAAGAGTCGTGTCTCAATATCTGGAACCCTGTTAGAAATTGTTTCCAACAATTGACAATGGTTTCATGATCACCAAATAGACTCTTAATTCCAGATCTTTTGTTGAATTAAAATTCCACAATCTGCAGTGATGGGATTCAAACTCTGGTTCCCAGAACATTGCCTAGGTCTCCAAATTAACAGCCTAGTGGTAATACCCCCTAAAAGTGCTTAAAGAGGTCAATGCAGCGCTCCCTTAAAGAAACATGATCAATAGGTACACTCAGGGCACTGATAACCAACAAAGTCCTTTGATAGGTAAGATCTGTATTAGAGTCTTCTTCCCTCTCCTCCTCTTTTTCCAATCAGACTGAAGACCATGAGAGAACAATGGACCCTATTACCAAAGCAGACTTTTTCCAAAAGACCAACAAGTTTCTCTGACCTCTTTGTCAATATACAAATCCATTCCTGTGAAAGCGTGAAACATTTGCTAATTTTCTCTAATAAAATGCCACCAACTCTGTAGCATCAGAAGTAACTCGAGGGCATCCCACCTGAAATGTGCTTTAAGTGGATTGGAGATGTGCAATGGTGATGCAGAGAGTCTGATGTGTCGGATTCTTTTAAATAACAATAGTTGCACATTTCTCATGTATCCCTGTTAGTTGGGAACATTAAACAACCAAATTTAGCAGCTGTAATATTGTATCTATTTCAGTGCTATCCTTCACCTTTGTCCTCACCTTCCATGGTTTCCTTCAAAATTTATACCACTTGAACTCCCATGTTTTATAGTGACTAGAATGTTTACCCAACTCATCAGGTAATGAAGCTCTGCTATTCATCAAAGTTATTTATTAATCTAAAACCACACTGAAAGATATTGCAATCATCTTGTGACTTCATTTGAGGAATTTGTTCCATTGCAGCATTCCATTAATTAGCTAATCAGTAACATTACTGAATAAACATTGAACTTTTGCAGCTTATTACAATGTAGACGAGCTGTAGATTTATAAATAATAAGTACTAATAGCACATGACCAACTGAGTTGTTAAAAATATTTTTTTAATCTGACATACATCTAAGACCATTTCCCTTCTTTGTAATATTTCTTTCCCTTCAGCTCCTGAAAACTCTGCAGGCTAAAAACCTAACAAATAAAGTTGTTCCAGCAGGACAAGCAACAACAGGTAGCTCTGGTAAGTTTCAGTTGGCAAAACTCTACCAATACTAAGGCACACTTCAAATCCTCTAAGCTTTTCCTTTGTCAACCAAAACCAATGTTCTCTGAATATGACTGATTACAATAGGAAGAGAGAATACACTTTGTATCGACTGAACAGAAACACTGAAGTTGGGCATAGATTTCTTAAAAGTCTGACTTGGAGACTATCCAGCTTGACAATGGATTTCTGTATTGAACAGATATTGAGCTTGCCAGGAACAAAGGGAGTAAGTTCAGCCTTAGCTGGAGTATTGCATCCAATTCTGAAAGATGCACATCAGGAAAGATCTAATTGCATTGGAAAGAGTTCAGAAAAGAGTCACAAGAATTATTCCAGGGATAAGAAACTTCAGCTAGGAAGACAGATTGGTGAAGCCAGGATTGTTTTCCTTGTAAATATACGGGAAGAGATTTGATAGAGGTATTCAAAATCATGAAGGTCTGGATAGAGTAGATACGGAGAAATTGTTCTAACTGATGAAAGGATTGTGAATAAGCACAGATTTAAAGTCATTGACAAAAGAACCAAGAGTGATGAAGTAAATGGAATATAGTGAATAGATGAATGGCAGAATCCAAACATTACATCACGAATTAAGAAGATTTTAGCCTCTGAATCACTAAATCACAGGTAAATTAGAGAGTTTGGCACATCAGTGGAAAAGTTTTATGTTTCACATTTTTCAACTGAATATTGCCTATAAGTAGTTGAAGAGTACCCAGCCACTGGTCCCTTCGAGTGGGTCAAAGATGGTGAATCTGGCCTTGCCTGATATAAAATATGAAGTGTGCCTACAAATGAAATGAAATTTGCCATTCATTTGATTCCTGAGGGTGTCTATGCGACCAAAGTTTTTATTTTTTTCTTTAATTGAGCTTTCATCAAGTTGAGAAATATTGTGTTTTCAATTCAGTGATGCCACTAACATGACAAAGTTAAGTGCATGTATCATGCGCTTTTTTCCCCAATACAAATAGAATGGCATAATCCCTCCTGGATACCTGTAACTTGTCTATTTCCACATTGCTATTGATGTATCTTTCAAAATTTCATCATGCTAGTGCCAAACTTGCTGATATCTTTGTCTTATGATTTCATAAATGCTTTCATAATACATTTATTTTATTACATTTTTAATACGTGTCAAAAGAGATTTAAATTCCTTGCAAGTGGAGGTCCAAATGTGAAACAGATTTCTTGCTGACCTTGAAAAATTCCACATGCTAACCAACACAAAGTAATTCATGTAAGAACTTTGATGTCTTGAAAAGGGAATGATCTGCTTTGCTGGAAATACTTCCGAGTTCCTGTCCCCTTATTCCTGCACATCACACACCTTATTCTACTTCTGTAGGGCTTTACTGTCATTTCCCTTTCTTTCTGAGCAATGCAATAGAAAGACAAACTTCAACATTGTATTTTTTTCCACGTGAATCTCATTTTTTTTCTCTTTCTATTTCATGGAATGTGAGCATCAGTAGCAATACCAGGGTTTGCTCATCCATGATTGCCCTTGCTCGTAGTGAGCTACCTTCTCGAACTGCTGTCATCCATCTGCTATAGTTGCACAATAATGCTATAATAGGTATGGGAGCATGGGAAGTTAATCTGTGTAGCTCTTTAATGATACCATAGAAAATAACTGCAAATAATACCCAACATTTCTGACACAACAATCTACC
This sequence comes from Stegostoma tigrinum, assembly GCF_030684315.1. Classification (NCBI taxonomy): domain Eukaryota; kingdom Metazoa; phylum Chordata; class Chondrichthyes; order Orectolobiformes; family Stegostomatidae; genus Stegostoma; species Stegostoma tigrinum. The sequence continues at coordinate 49,759,017 of NC_081357.1, read as the reverse complement.
AATTAGGGATCCCAGGTCAAATAATTTTACATTAGCAAAACTTTTAGTTATTCCTTTCTAGTCTGATCCATTGGATTGTTGGATGTGCTGTTGGTAATCCAATTCCCTATTCTAAAAGGTCAGGATTTATCAAGCTTTTGAATATTTTGTTTTAACATTAAGGAATGTTCCATTGTTTTGATCCAAAATGGAATAACTACTGGATGTTGCAGATATGTACTTCATTAAGTCATCTGTGAACTTCATATAATGTTGTTTGATCTAGTTAGAACCGATAGGTAATTACAAGTTTAATGAAGCATGTAGCAGATAACTCAACTCTGCTGTTTGTTTCTCAACTGGGACTCTGCTTCACTTTGTACTTATCCTACAGCAAGCCTCCTACTCCACAGTCATTTTGGCAATAAGAAGTATTTAATTAGATTAATGAATTTTTATACTACCTCCTAGGAATCAGGCTTGTTAATTTCTGACAATGACAAAAAAATATTGTAACAGATTTTTCAATATGTCTTTGCAAAGACTCTGGTTATTTTGCTGTAGCAGTTTCATAAATCAGCTGCTTCAGGCTGACTCACTCCAGCTCTCCAGAGACAACAGGTACAACCTGTTTCATCAATTAAAGAGACAGGAATCCTTTTATTGTTCTTTAGTTCTACTATTTAAATGTTAACCAAAACAATTTTCAAACTTGTCCGAGGTCTCTTGTAGCTGTCATGTATCTTTTCTGTTATAAAAGTATCAGCAGACTGAAGCTAACAATCTCTTAGCTCTCGACCAAATGATTATGAAACGATAAGTGGAGATCATTTTTTACATAGTTCGCCTTCACAATTAATCCAACATCCTGCAAAATCCCAAACCATTAACAAACAGGTCAAATATATTAGTGAGAAATTTTAACACAAGCAACTTGGCAGAAAACAGAGGGTATTGGTCCTTGATCCACTCTCAATCTTACTTTTCATTAATATCAATGGAAAGCAACATTGGACAGAGTTTGGAGTGGCTGTACTATTGTTACTGAGAAACTTGTGCAATTCAATCAAAAATTGACCAGTTTCCACATTAGTAAATAATACTCATAGTAGACACTAGTAATTCAATCATGAAGATTATCTAACCTAAGTGTATTTGTTGTTAATCGTGTACTCTGAACCTAACCCATAACCCCCAGGTTCAGTTCACTCATTTCCTCCCACAGCTACCACCCACATCCTTGCACAGCCACGCTACATGCTGCTTTAATAAATGACATTTGTCAAATATCGCGGTGTTATCAGATCAAAGTCTCATGCTGGGTGTATATAACACCTCCATTCTGATATTTGAAACTCCATACGATATTTACTTAAATTTATGCCCTGTTCCCACTCTTTGGAGAAAACTAGTGACTGTCTTAGGGGGTCTTGTGTTTTCAGGCTTGAAGGACAGTATTTTGCCAGCATGCTGCAGTGAAGTGCTCATGTAATGCCATCTTTCCTGTCACATGATCATATCATTGCATAATCGCTTTGTCCGCTTATACCAGATCCTTACAGTCATATAGCATAAACAGCAGAATTCCTGGGAGGTAAAATAAAAATTCATGAATCTAATTAAATACTTATTACTGCCAAAATGATTTGGTACAGTAGGATACTCTGAGGTTGGCTGTAGGATAAGTGCAAAGTGAAATGGGGTCCCAGTTGATTGATCTGCTATATGCTTCATTAAACTTCCAATTACTTTTGCTCTTGTGGTTTGTGACATCCATGGAACCCCTTAACTGTAGCACGGCTTTAGAATATATTCTGACTGTAAATCCAGGCAACAAGGAAATTTAGAAACACGTAGATAACTCAAATACTCTGTATCACTCCTAAGATTTGCCGTTGGTTTTCAAAAGATGTTAAATGCAGTAACAAGTGCAAGCTATTACATCAATCATTGATTCCACAATTACATGTTTGTAATTTTATGGACAAGTTCTTTCAATGCTCCTAAATACTGACCTAACATATAGGCTATTATCATGTATTTTTGCTTTCAATTATTGCACTATCTAAAATGAAAGTATTCCACAAATGATAGGAAAACAATGAAATGGTTAGCATATGTTGCTGAGAAATGCAAAGAAGTAAATAAAGCAAAACATTTAATTGACCTACCACATTATTACATTGGTGCACCTAACTCATCATTGTACTTTACAGCAAAGAACCCACCACAGAATCTATCAAAATGACAACTGAATCTTGTCTACGAATGTATTGACGTTTTTGTGCTTTGTTATGGTATCAAACTCAAAAAAAATGCCAAAACAAAATAGCAAGTTCATCAAAATATAGTTCTCTAGGAATTACAATCTCTAAATACCGGAATAACATTAGAGAAATATTCAAATTGTATCTACCCAATTAACAATACTTACTCAGAAGCATTTCCCTGTTATGATATAATTTCAATTGACCCCAGGACAAACCTGATATACTTGCTCCAATGACTCATGAATGGCTTATTCTGTCAAACCCACAGAATGCCAAGTGAGTTTTGATCATTCTAATCTAGTGATATGACCAGTTAAATCTTTAAATTCCTAGGTCTCACTTGGCTTATTAAATTAATTGATGTTGCTGGCAGAATCTTCCCAGTTCTTGAACAAGGTGGGCAAAGGCAAATTAATTAGGAAAATGTGGCAAGATTGGAGAAATTAGATTCTCAATGTTAAGAAAAAATGTCATATTCTGTATCCAAGTTTTGAACAGCAAGACAAAGAATCCCACCATTGAGTACTGAGAGGCCACTTTGTATGCATTTGCATCCCATTAATACCCAATCTCTTGCATCCCATTAATACCCAATCTCACTTCACTGATATGCATTTTCCCTTCTCCACATGTCAGATAGAAATTTGATGGTGACAATTGCCAACACGAAGGTCAGAGGGGAACTGGTGCTCCAGCTCACTGCTTGGTCCTCCAAGCCTCCATCTTGGACTGTCAGGCACAGAAGCCAGGGAAGACTTAATTGAGATGCTGTTTCAAATCTGTGAGCTGGGTGAAGTCATAGTTGTATAGCACGGAAACAGACCCTTTGGTCTAACTTGTCCATGCTGACCAGATATCCTAAATTAATCTAGTTCCATTTGCCAGCATTTGGCCCATATCCTTCTAAACCCTTCCTATTCATATAACCAAAAAGGTGCCTTTTAAATGTTGTAAATGTACCCTCACTACTTCCTCTAGCAGCTCATTCCATACTCGCAAAATCCTCTGCGTGAAAAGATTGCCCCTTAGGTCCCTTTTAAATCTTACCCCTCTCACCTTAACCCTAGGCCCTCTAGCTTTGGACTCTTACTACCCTGGGAAAAAATATTCCTTGTCTAGCCACCCTATCAATATGTCACATGATTTCATAAACGTCTATAAGGTCACACTTCAGCCTCTGAGGAAAATAGTCCCGACCTGTTCAACCTTTCCTCTAGCTTAAACCGTCCAACCCCTGCAACATCAGAGTAAAACTTTCCTGCACTCTTTCAACTTGAGCAACATCTTTCCTGTAGCAGGAAGACTAGAATTGCACACAGTATTCCAAAAGTGTCCAAACCAATGTTCTGTACAGCCTCAACATAACATCTCAACTCCTTTACGCAAGTGTACTAAAACCCTTCTTCACTACCCTATCTACCTGTGAATCCAACTTCAACTATAAACCTGCACTTCGAGGTCTTGTTGTTCAGCAAAGCTCCCCAGGGTCTTACCATTAACTGTATGAGCCCTGCCCTGATTTGCCTTACCAAGAGGCAACACCTCACATTTATCTAAATTGAACTGCATCTGCCACTCCTGGGCCCATCGGCCCATCAGACCAAGGTCGTGTTGCACTCTGAGATAACCTTCTTCACTGACCACTACACCACTTATTTTGGTGTCATCTACAAACTTACTAACCATGCCTTCTAAATTCACATCCAAATCATTGAGATAAACGACAAAAAGTAATGGGCCCTGTACTGATCCTTATTGCATGTAATTCTTCACAGGCCTCCAGTCTGAAACACAATCTTCCACCACCACTCTCTGTCTCCAACATTTGAGCCAATTTTATCTTCAAGTACACAGCTCTCCCTGGATTCCATGTGATCTAACCTTGCTGGCCAGTCTACCATGTGGGGTGATCCTACATTGACTATAATTTTGTTGTTGCTTGAAAGGCATGTTTTTTTCCCCAAAAGTAAGTGCAACTTTTACTTTGTTGTTTTTTCACTTTGCTGTTGTTGAATAAAACTGAAAAATTTCAACCATTTAAAGGCTTTCCAATACTTGATGGCCCACATTGAACAATGAAAACATGCGTTACATTTGTGTTGCAATCCCTTGAACGGTATTGTAAGACAGGATGACAGTAAGGATGGATAGCCTCTGTAACTTGATTCTTTTATAGACAGTCAATCAGTCAGGTGCTAATGTCATATAGCAACACATTTATGAATGTGATGTTGTATTTGCAATGAAAGTTTTCTTTATTGTTCCTTTTCCGTTTCAAGCACCATGAGGAGCTGCTCTGGCAGTGCATGGCCTGGTGTACGGCTGGGCTTTAAATGGTGCCAATGCTAGGAATCCTGAGAGTGGTGAGTACTTCCACCATTTTTCACTGTCATAAAGCCCTCTGGCTCAATGATGTCTTCTGAGGAAGTAAACTGACCTCCTTACCTGATCTGACCCGTAGTGTAACGATAGACCCACAGCGATGTGATTAACTATGAACTGCCCTGTGAAGTAACTTTGCAAACCATCCAGTTGCATTGACTGCTAATATGTCTCAAAGAAGGAATGAAACTGAACGGGCCTCCTGGCATTGAGCTAGATGCCAGAAACAACAACAGCAAACTCAGCCCTGTCGACCTTGCAAAATCCCCTTAACTAATAAATCTGGGAGCTCATGCCAAAATTGTGAGAACTACTGATAGAAATATACTTTACGCACAATGTCCCAGAAAACATCATCATATGTCTTGGTAGGACCTATCCACCGAATGACACAGCATCAGGAGTTGCCCCAGGTCACCTCAAAATTAAGACCAAAACCATGAAGGCTTCATGGTAGGAGGTCAAAAATAGGCAAGGAAACCTCCTTCAGATTACCACTTATTGCCTTCCATTTGGTTGATAGATAAGTATTCCTCCATATTGAAGACAACTTGGAGGAGGCACTGAAGGTGATGTAGAACAGAAAGTAATCTGGGTGGGGGACTTCAATGTCCATTATCAAAATTGGATCAGCAACACTACTTCTTATCTAGCTGATTGAGTCCTAAAGGACATAGCCACAAAGCTGGGACTGGAAAACATATTTGACCTCATCCTCATCAATCTACCTGCCACAGATGCATCTGTCAATGACAGTATTGGTTAAAGTGACCACCTTGTGGAGACAAAGCCTGTCTTCTCTATGAGGAAGCCCTCCATCATGTTATGTGACACCATCACCATGTAAATGAGACAGATGTCAAGCAGACCTAGCAAATCAATGAAGCAATGTGGTAAACCATCAGCAGCAGCAGAATTGCAATGAATCATAATCTGTAATCTTGCGACCTGGAATATATCCATCTCTCTCATTACCATCAAGTCAGGAAATCAAACTGATTCAATCAAAAGTGCAGGAGGGCGCCAAGAGTAGTACCAGGCACATCTAAATAGTGGAAAGCCATAAAACAGAATAACTGCATACCAAAAAGAATAAGCAATAAGTTAGTGAGGTAACAAGGTGTAGAGCTGGATGAACACAGCAGACCAAGCAGCATCAGAGGAGAAGGAAAGCTGACATTTCAGGTCTAGACCCTTATTGTCAGGACTAAGCAATTCGAAAACCAGTGAATCAATTCTAAAATCTGCAGTCCTGCCAGATCCCATCCTGAATGGTCATGGATAATTAAACAACTCATTGGAGAAGGAGGCTCCACAAATATCTCCATCCTCAATGACGGAGGATCCCAGCACATCAGCACAAAGCAAGGCTAAAAGATTCAGAACAATCTTCAACTCAAAGTGCTGAGTGGATGATCCACCTCGGCCTCCTCCATAGATCCTTAGTAGAACAGAGGCCAATCTTTAGCCAATTCAATTCACTCCATATGATTCCAAGAAAAGGCTGGAAGCACTGACTACTGCAAAGGCTATAGCCCTGGCAGCATTCCAACAATAGTACAGAAGGCCTGCTCCAGAACTTGCAGCACTCCTAGCTAAGCTGTTCCAATCTCGTTACAACACTAGCATCAACCCAGCAATGTGGAAATTTGCCCAGGTATGTTCTAAATACAAAAAGCAAGATATATACAACCCAGCTACAACCCTGTTACTGCCTGATTACTTTACTTTTGATCATCAGTGAAGTTCAGAAATGACCTGTTCACTGGCACTTAACTCAGGTTCCATCAGGGCTAGTCAGCTCTGCACCTCATTGCAGCCTTGGTTCCAAAAGGAACAAGAGGGCTGAATTCTAGAGGAGATGTGAGAGTGGCATCAATGTCATATTTGACCAAATGTGGCATTAAGTAGCCCTAACAAAAGTAGAGTCAATAGGAAAACTCTCCAATTGTTACAGTCATAGCTGGCAGAAATGCAGATGGTTGTTGTTGTTGTTGGAGGTCAATCTTTTCATTATGGACATTTTTGTAGGAGTTCCTCAGGGTAATGTCCTAGGCCCAAACATCTTCAGCTGCTTCATCAATGATCTCCCCTCCATCACAGGTGTCAGTTTGTTGCACAATGTTCAGCACCACTCACAACTCCTCAGGAACTGCAGCAGTCCATGTCTGACATAAAGATGGCAGTGGTAATCCAGGGCCTAAGGCCCAGAGCCCCTCCTCCCATTTGCTGAAAAATGTGGAACCAGGAGGTTCAAATTCAGATCTATAATCACACATCTGTTGCTTATGAAACATCCCAGTCCACACTCGCCCTGGTTCTGTCTCACTCTCCTCTCTCTCTCTTTTCCTTCACTGGAGCCTTTATTCTGGCAGAATAGCGGTAGAGTAGGGCTTCTAAGCCTGGAGCATGGCCACCCTATCTACTTTTCTTTTTGTTTCTTTTCTTCGATTGTTTCTTTCTCTTTCTTCATTTTTTAAATCTTATTTTACTTACCTCTTGCCGAAGAGCTCGATTGCAGTGTCAGTGGCAGCAATTTGATGCAGTGCAGATTCGAGTCAGTCAGCATTTCTACAATATGGCAGCAGGGTAGCCTCTTCCATTCTGTCTACTCTTCTTACTTTCCTTTTTAATCCTTTTCTCATTTCCTTCTTCTTTTCAGTTTTTGTTTCCTCTACTAACTTACCTTCTGGAGAAAGGCAGCGACAGTGGGCGTATCGAGCTCGTTGAATTTGGCAGTCGGCAAGATGCCCAGTGTGAGGCAGCAGCTAGAGGCCTGACCTAGCACTCTTGACAAGTTCCCGACAGCCACCTCGCGAGACCAAGGATCAGTGCTCAGACCAAAGGTAAGACCAAGGCCCAGTGCGGATGGTGCCCGGATCAGGACTTTGCAGTCTGAGATCCCAGCAGCGAGCCCACTGCGGTGATGAAGGTTTCCCCCGACATCTGCAGCAACAGCGAGAGGAGGTCAAGCCAGCCTGAGGAAAGCATGCCAAAGCGGGGGAGATCGTGTCCTTGTGGGAAAAGCAGTCTCAGCATGGCTAAGCATTGCATTTAAGAAAGATTGCAATGGTTGAACTTTTAACTTTATTTTTGTCATGCTATATTAAGAGTGACTATAATTAGATTAGATTAGATTCCCTACAGTGTGGAAACAGGCCCTTCGGCCCAACAAGTCCACACTGCCCCTTGAAGCATCCCTCCCAGGCCCATCCCCCTATAACCCACACACTCCTGAACACTATGGGGCAATTTAGCATGGCCGATCCACCTAGCCTGCACATCTTTGGACTGTGGGAGGAAACCGGAGCACTCGGAGGAAACCCACGCAGACACGGGGAGAATGTGCAAACTCCGCACAGACCGTTACCCGAGGCTGGAGTCAAACCCGGGTCCCTGGCACTGTGAGGCTGCAGTGCTAACCACTGAGCCACCGTGCCGCCACAAGTGTTTAACTTTTAACTTTGCTCCCTATTTCTTTCTATCTTGTTCTTAAATTTTTGTACATATATACTTATACCTAAGATGATGCTGTGTGTGGCGACATTGAATACTTTTCACTGTCCTCCTGCACTTATATACTTAAGTACACGTGACAACAAAGTCTAAATTAAAATGGATCCACAATCCTTCATTCCACTGATGTTCGGTAGCAGCAATGTACATCTACAAAATGCACTGCAAAAATGTACCAAGGTTTCTGAGAAGGCAAATCCCAAAACTACCAGCTCTGCTATCTAGCAGGACAAGGAATGGGAACACTGCCATCATCCTGACTTGGAAATATATCACTGTTTATTCAGTCATACTGGGTTAAATCCTATGTCTCCCTCCCTAACGGCTTCGTGGATCTAACTACACCAAGTATATTGCAGGGTGTCAAGCTTCTCAGGGGCAACAAGGGATGGGGTAAAAAAAAAGCGCTGGCCCAGCCAGAGACATCCACGCCACACAAAGAAATGAAATTAGGAATAAATCAGCAACAATGAATGTAGTCTAAACACATACAATTATGCTTCTCTTTATTTTAGTTTTTCAATTTAATTGCAAGTCTTATAACCTATGCTAAATTTCAACGCAGCGAAGGGACAGGTTAAAGGCTCTTTAGTGTGAAAAATAATCATTCAATGAACTCATATGTATAATGCACAGTGATTCTGACAGCAGTATATAGTCTGCACGCATGCAAAAAAGGTTTCCCAGTTGCAAGCATTGATTTTTTAATAAAAAATTGCTGATCAGCTAGTTTATATGTTCGATTAAAATGTATGGGTTGGATGCTAAGAAATAACTGCCCTTATTTATTAACATAATCCATATATTTAAAAAGATTATGGCAACTCAAAATTTATTGGATCCCTGTACTAAAAAAAAATGAGTTTGATAAAATAAGCTTGCTGGCTTACTGCTAAGTACCATTGAAAACCATTAGAATTTTTCAAATATTACCGTAGAAATCATGTGTTTAAATAGTTAAACTATTTTTCCTTAAATTCAATGATCAATTGCTATTTAAATAGAGAACTTCAAAATCAGATCCTCAATTAATAAAGCAATGCTTTTGCATATTTTCCAAATGAAATCATTTAAAGTAAAAAAATGACATTACTATTTGATACTGAGAGTTAAAGTTAATTTGTTTAATCTTAAGGGTTTCAGAAATTACTGACCATTGTGAAGTAACAACTTTTCAAAAGGAATCATAACTATAGCATTTTCAATGTCTCCCATCCTAAATATTAAAATAGGGTTTGACAATAGTAGCGACAGATGTTCACAAAGTGTGATCTAACTAGAAAAAGAGGATCAGTTAAATCAGAGGACTTAGAAAGATAGCTGCTGCTATCATTTATTCCCAAGCCTCTCTCTATCACCTGGAAACATCCTCACTTGATATGATCATTCTCCTAAACAAAAAGGAACAGATGCAAACAGCAGGATTTAGTACTCAGCCAAAATGGGGACTTGCTAATCAATAATTTCCAAGTGCAAAGGTCCAACGGAATGAGACAGGCTTGGCATAACAATATGATTATTGTTATATTAAAAATATTAAATTTAAGATAAAGCTGTATAATAGTGCCCAAGAACCAAGCTTTAAAACGATCCTTCCAAAATAGAGTTTCACCAAATGAATGCAAAATTCTGAAAACTGACCATTAAGATGATATTTAAACTGTAGGCTAAGTCTGGCCTTGTTACTTTCATGTCTGCAGCTTCCCATGACGATACGAATACCTTCAATTATAAGAATCGATCCAACATCCAATGTGGGATACACTTCAGGACTCATGACTACACTTATTGATTTATATTTCTTAAGTTTGTAATTCATTTAATCTTTAAATAGGACAACATTGGCTATCCTCCAGCGCTACTACTGAATTTGAGAGGCTATGAAAAATATGGATCAGATCCTTCCATACTTACTTTCTTATATTCTTACAGTCCAGTGAAGTGAACAAAAAACTTGGATAATTATCCAAATTTCAGCATTTTTTGCTGTACATAGCCACTTATTATTACACAGTAAGAAAAAGTTATTTTCTGGGTGGGATGCTGCAAGGGGTGGTGTGGACTTGTTGGGCCGAAGGGCCTGGTCCCACACTGCTGGGAATCTAATCTAGTCTTACGAAAGACAAATATGCACATTTTATTTTCTGCACCAGCTTGTCATCTTAATGCAAGCTAGTGAAACTGAATTCAACTTTAATAAAAGCTTCACCAAAACCAAAGGAAAAGAAAACAGTCTGAATATTCAAATTGATTTTTATTTTAAGAAATCAACAGAGAATATTTCTACTGAGAATGTTTTTGAAAGATGATAATTTACAAAAAAAGTATTGTTTAATTTTGGTTTTCATTGTTACCACTTACTAAGAAGCTGAAAATGAAAATAAGTATGCATAACAATATTGTAAAATATGTAAACATTACACACATACTCACTATTCCAAATTTTGAAAAGAAACTTATTAAGCCCTTAAGCAAACCCACGCTATTCTCTGAAGTTTTCCATGGATAACAATGATTTTTCTGTGAATTAATGATGGTTGTCTAATTATTTTATTAACACCTTTGTTGTTGCAAAATGTTGCACAGATATTACATTTTATTATTTTTGAACCAACTAATTATGCAAACTAAGATTAGGGTAAATATTGTTTGCAGAGTAAGCATAGATTTGAGATAGTGGTATATTTAAAGACTGTTATGGGATTACATGCAACTTGTATGTAAAGTTGAAGTTATGTCAAGGTTAGTTGCTGAAACTAATTATCATAAATAATGATGCAGTAATCTATTGTACCAGCTCTCCATGTTTCTAATTAAATTTTAACTCATTCATTCTAGGACTCAAACTTGGTAAGGAAAAGTCAGTAAACAGTGTCCATTGCTGGATGATTTCAAAATATCATAGAAAGCTTAAAAGGACGAAACGCTATAATGAATCATCAGAATTTAATTTTTTTTTAAAATGTCATCGACAGATGAATTCAATCAATTCCCATCTGTTCTCTTTTCGCTGTTGTGCTCTGATCTCAGGGTCAATGACATATTATTGACAGCCAATTGCCTCTGACACTGACTCATTGAGAGGATAGAGCTTTATAAAGGCATGAATTATAAAGTATCAAAATGCAACCAGAACTCACAATATGTATTTCTATCAGGAGAATCTGTTCTCCCCTCATTGATGCCATAAAAATTGATATTGAACAATAGCTCAGATGGATGAAATAAGGAAGACCAAGCGATTAATTAAAATCATCATATTTTCAGACACTCGCAAATTTGCAAAAATGAAAATATTTAAATCATGAGCCATTTATTCTAACTTGTGGCCGTCTTCTTCCAAAGATCTTTTCTCAATAAATTGTTGAAGTACTGTAGGAGAGGTGAGTCGGGGCAATATTTCTGCCTGCTAGCAGAAATTTACCTGAGATTAGTTCAACTATGTATGGAGAGTGTGGCAGTGGGAGAGAATAAAGTAAAGCCATACTGCAGGGAAGGTAAATCACGTGGTGCTGCAGCAGGCTGACTGCAGCTTCAGAAATGCTAGACTCACATGAAAGTCCTCAGAAGCACCTTAAAATGCTATCCGTTCTAAAATATGTGACAGTGAATTAGCACTCACTCCAAAACAAGTCAATAGTTGAAGACGGAGAACCAGCAAAATCTTGATGCTCTCCATCCAAACGGGGACTATTGCTGATGAGATAATGGGAACTGCAGATGCTGGAGAATCCAAGATAATAAAATGTGAGGCTGGATGAACACAGCAGGCCAAGCAGCATCTCAGGAGCACAAAAGCTGACGTTTCCGGCCTAGACCCTTCATCAGAGAGGGGGATGGGGTGCGGGTTCTGGAATAAATAGGGAGAGAGGGGGAGGCGGACCGAAGATGGAGAGAAAAGAACATAGGTGGAGAGGAGAGTATAGGTGGGGAGGTAGGGAGGGGATAGGTCAGTCCAGGGAAGACGGACAGGTCAAGGAGGTGGGATGAGGTTAGTAGGTAGATGGGGGTGCGGCTTGGGGTGGGAGGAAGGGATGGGTGAGAGGAAGAACAGGTTAGGGAGGCAGAGACAGGTTGGACTGGTTTTGGGATGCAGTGGGTAGAGGGGAAGAGCTGGGCTGATTGTGTGGTGCAGTGGGGGGAGGGGACGAACTGGGCTGGTTAATGCCCTTGACCGCGTCTCCCGTATTTCCCGCAACACATCCCTCACACCCCGCCCCTGCCACAACCGCCAAAAGAGGATCCCCCTCGTTCTCACACACCACCCCACCAACCTCCGGATACAACGCATCATCCTCTGACACTTCCGCCATCTACAATCCGACCCCACCACCCAAGACATTTTTCCATCCCCACCCCTGTCTGCTTTCCGGAAAGACTACTCTCTCCGTGACTCCCTTGTTTGCTCCACACTGCCCTCCAACCCCACCACACCCGGCACATTCCCCTGCAACCGCAGGAAATGCTACACTTGCCCCCACACCTCCTCCCTCACCCCTATCCCAGGCCCCAAGATGACATTCCACATTAAGCAGAGGTTCACCTGCACATCTGCCAATGTGGTATACTGCATCCACTGTACCCGGTGTGGCTTCCTCTACATTGGGGAAACCAAGCGGAGGCTTGGGGACCGCTTTGCAGAACACCTCCGCTCAGTTCGCAACAAACAACTGCACCTCCCAGTCGCAAACCATTTCCACTCCCCCTCCCATTCTTTAGATGACATGTCCATCATGGGCCTCCTGCAGTGCCACAATGATGCCACCCGAAGGTTGCAGGAACAGCAACTCATATTCCGCCTGGGAGCCCTGCAGCCTAATGGTATCAATGTGGACTTCACCAGTTTCAAAATCTCCCCTTCCCCCACCGCATCCCTAAACCAGCCCAGTTCGTCCCCTCCCCCTACTGCACCACACAACCAGCCCAGCTCTTCCCCTCCACCCACTGCATCCCAAAACCAGTCCAACCTGTCTCTGCCTCCCTAACCTGTTCTTCCTCTCACCCATCCCTTCCTCCCACCCCAAGCCGCACCCCCATCTACCTACTAACCTCATCCCACCTCCTTGACCTGTCCATCTTCCCTGGACTGACCTATCCCCTCCCTACCTCCCCACCTATACTCTCTCCACCTATCTTCTTTTCTCTCCATCTTCGGTCCGCCTCCCCCTCTCTCCCTATTTATTCCAGAACCCTCACCCCATCCCCTTCTCTGATGAAGGGTCTAGGCCCGAAACGTCAGCTTTTGTGCTCCTGAGATGCTGCTTGGCCTGCTGTGTTCATCCAGCCTCACATTTTATTATCGGGGACTATTGCTGCTTTAAGCCACCATAGTCTTTGTACCGATTCCATCTCATGTATCTTACTGTATTACCGTACTTATTGGCATTGTGAAGGGGGGGGTTGGTTACAAATAGCTAGGTCTCATTTTATGAGTGGCAATATGCCAGTGAGCCTTCCTGCCCAAGTTCCTTGTTACAATGTCTTGGACCTACCTGAACATAGCTGAAGCCCTAGGGAAAATATTTTTATGCTATCTAGCTTCTAAAATAGAAATTTCTGGGAAAAATCAGCAGGTCTGATAGCATATGTGGAGTCAAAGCAGAGTTAATGACTTGGGTCCAATGAACTTTCTGTTCATTTTTTTAATTCATTCACAGGATAAGGGCATTAGAGTCAACCATATTGTGTGGGTAAGGAGTCACATGTACACCAGAACAGGTAAGAATGGTAGTTTCTTTCCACAAGGGCATGTGAGACAGTAAAGGGTACTAGTGAACCAAACAGATTTTTCCCCTGATCATTGCTTCGTGGCCATCATTACATCCTTAACTGCAGATTTTTAGTTGAATTTGACCATCTATCAGGGTGGAAGTTGTATCTGCTTCCCCAGAACACTACCTGAGTTTCCTGGATTATTAGTCAAGTAATAGTACCACTAGGCCATAGTCTCCTCCTGAAGAAATGTGACTGGTTCGGAAATGTTAACTCTGCTCTCTCTTCATAGATGTTGCCAGACCTGCTGAATTTTCTCAGCAATTTTTGTTTTCGTTTCATATTTCCAGCATCCGCTGTTCTTTCTTTTCACTTGCTTTTAGTTTGCTTTTTTATCAGCAACTGTCATTACAGGCAACTTTTAAGGCTGTAATTATGATGAGAAGTCGATTTGATCTTTTCACATAATATCCTGTTCATTAGTTGCCCAGTCTTTTTTGTTTAAAATTCATGCAAGATATTGGACAAACCCTTTTAATCGTGGTTTATTTTCAATGAAGACAAGCCATCACTATCTGAAACAAAGAAAATATCATCAAAAGTCATGAAATAAATTACAGTCAACTGTGCAGAGTGGACATTTAACAGCCATTGGTGAGTGGAAATTTAATAACAGATTTTGCAATGTTTAGTGTCTGATAAAATAGCCACAAAGATATTGGGTATTCTTTGCAGATAGCATAGAGGTTCTTAAGTACTAATTACAATTCCTATAGATTTTCCTTTGCCTGGCACTTTTTAACATAAATTGGTCTTCAGGATTAACGATGATTTTAAGACTAATGTGATCCTAACAAAGGTTACACTAAACAAATTAAACTAGTGCAATAATCAAATTCCAAGGCCACTACCTATTCGGCCTGAGTAAAGTCAGTGATCAAAGTCTAATATTAAACGGTGCTACTCTGGAGCCACCGATTAAACAACATTTGGTTCTGTACTTGTTCTATGACTGCTGTTGTTTTATAGTAGAAAGACAATTACACCGTAATATAATATTCAATATCACAGGCAGAAGTTAATGCTGTCCACTGAATCTACTGGAGGCAGGTTCTGAGCCCTTCAAGCCAGCTTCATTATTCAATAAAATCATGGCTGATTTGATTTTAACGTCAATTCTAAATTCCTGCACTTCCCTGATGATTTTTCATCTCCTTGGTATCTGTGGAGAGGTTTGTCACCACACATGCACAAAAGATGAGAAATCAACTCATTATGCAGCCAAGATAACAAAGTGTGAAGCTGGATGAACACAGCAGGCCGAGCAGCATCTCAGGAGAACAAAAACTGACGTTTCGAGCCTAGACCCTTCATCAGAGAGGCCGTTTGTGCAGGCACCAGCCCAAACCGAGATGCAAACATTCCATGTGAACATACTCAACGATCAAGGGTCATATCTCCAGGATGAGAAGAAACTACGCATGTGCAGTAGAGGTGTGCAATTGTTGTTGAACTGGCCTGCCTGCCTGGACAGGCTTCCATATTAGCATGCAAGGTTGGTAATCCACTCACTAACATGCTATTTACAGATGAAACATCCATCTCTGCTGAACAAACACAATCATTACTTCAAGAGCTTGACTGAATGGAACATCAAGCAGGCCCAACATGGAGTGTGCACGGGCACCGGATAAAGCTCAAGAGATTAGTTACTTGCTGGTTCAGCTTGCAGCAGAATCAAAGATGCCCCCTACCGTTACCAAAACCTTAAGCATGTCTGCATGTAAACATTTTGAAGGCTTATAAAAGAGATCCATAAAATTTCACCCTGATAAATAATAGTTAGACGTAAATCAATAATATCAGTGACATTAAGGAGATGATGCAAGAGGAAATAGCTACTGGTGGGTGTATGGTCTGCAAATTCGTGAGTCCACCACTATCAACTGGCAGCTAGTGATCAACATTCAGAATGTTGATGAGAACTCCATTTAGGTAGGCCTAGGTTTCTCATGAATCCAGTAAATTGAAATTTAATCTACATTGCATTTTGTTCTCATCCATTATTAATGAATAGTTAGAAACAGTTGAGTTAAGCTAATTTTGATAATGAGTCCGTTCTTACGGTTGAAGGTGGTCTATTTTTGCTGGTGGATTTGAAATATTAATACTTTTGATTCTTCTTTAACTTGCTCTATACCCTATGTTGCAAACTTCTCTAGTAAGCCTATAACCATAATAAATGTAAGTAAATATTTGAAGTAAAAAAAACTGGTGTGTCAAGGAATTGTTTGTCTCATTGAAGTGTGCCTTGATGCTGAAAAGTTTGGTCGAGATTCTCCCATAAGAGGAAATATCCTTTCCACATTGACACAATCAGCTCCCTTCAGGGTCTTATATGTTTCAATTAAATCACCTTTGAATTTTCTACACTGCAGAGGATACAATCCCAGCCCAATATTAAGAGCAGGTATCCCTACTGAGGCAGCAACTTAATTTGTTTTTTGGTTCAGGGAAACAGATGTCAGAAGCTTTTAATTTGACTTTGCAGCATCACTAGCACTCACATCTGGACCTCAGTTGACATAGGTTTGATTATGCATGATAGTGCAGGGTCGTCAATAGTGGCAGCCCAATTTACGCCGGTCCTGAATTAATTTCCATTGAAGTCAAAGAACTTTTTTTTTCCAATCAGGAGTTGTCTACCACCCATTTCACTTTTTGTGAAAAAGGGCTCATTAACAATCTTGTTGTAAAAAATCACTTAGCGATGAATGACCACAACATAGAATTTTCCATTCTCTTTGAAAGTGAGGTAATTCAATCCAAAGCAAGAGTATTAAAAGGTTTTGGCAAAGAGCTCGGGTTGTGAGCGAGATTGTTGACTTACTCATCCAGCTGGCTTGTTCTCGTTCAGGTGTTTCATCACCATGCTAGGTGATATAATCAGTGGAGCCTCCAATGAAGCGATGTTATTCTACTCCACTTGGAATTTATACTGTCTGGTCCGTTATGGTGAGTACTGTCACTTCTGGTTTTGATCTGTTTGGGTTTGTATAAGGGGTCCAATTCTTTATGTTTGTTAATTACATTATGGATGCAGAGCCATGCCTCTAAGAATTCCAGTGCACGTCTATTTTTGGCTGCGTCTACAATGGTTACCTTGACCCAGTTAAACTGATGGCCTTCATTGTCTGAGCTTACCGATATTAAGGAGAGTTTGTTGTGCTGTGTTGCTGCTAGTTGATGTTCATGTATTCTGATGGCTAGTTTCCTTCCTGTTTGCCCAGTGTAATGTTTGTGGCAGTCGTTGCATGGTATTTTGTAAACCATGTTGGTTCTGCATGTTGTGGGAATGTTGTCTTTAATCCTTCTACGTGTTTGTCGTAGAGTGGCTGTGGGCTTGTACGCTAACATGATTCCTCGTGGTCTGAGGAGTCTTGCTGCCAGTTCCGATATGTTCTTGATGTAGAGCGGTGTAGTCAATGTGTTAGGGCATACTGTGTCCTGCCATTGTTGTAACAACAAGACTCCTAAGATCACAAGGAATCATGGTGGCCCACAAACCTACAGAAACTCCAAGACAAACACTTACAGGGGTTAAAGATCCCATTCCCACAATATGCAGAACAAACATGATTTATAAAATACCATGCAATGACTGCCACTAACATTACATTGGACAGAAAGGAAGGATACCAGCCATCAGAATACACGAACATCAACTAGCAGCAAAACGGCATGATGGAGTCTCCTTAATATCAGTATATTCAGACAATGAAGGCCATCAGTTTAACTGGGACAAGGTAATCATAGTGGCCCAAGCCAGCCATAGACAGACACAGAAATTTCTAGAGGTGTGGTTCTCCATCCAGAATGCAATCAACAAACATATAGAATTGGACCCCATATACAAAGCCGTAGAGGTCAAAACCGGAAATGACATTTCTCACCATAACAGACTATACAGTATAAATTGAAGCCAAGTAGAATAACATTGCTTCACCAGAGGCTCCACTGATGATGTCTCCTAGCATGGTGATAAAACGTCTAAACAAGAACAAGCCAGCTCAGCGAGCAATCAACAACCACAAGAGTGTTAAATTTGCACAAGAGAAATTATGAAGGCATGAGGCATAAATTGGCTGAGGTGGATTGGGAAAATACACTTAACGGCCTGACTGTACATAGATAATGGGTAATCTTTAAAGAACCATTACATTCTTTCAATGTGCAAAAATTAAGAAAATATGAGTCAATAGTGGCTAACAAATTAAGTGCAGGATTTCAAGACATGAAATGAAAATGCCTAAGAAGTCATTTGAAATGATCAGAATTCTCATGATTGGGACAATTATAGAATACAACAAAGAAGGACTAAGAAACTGATGAGGAAGGTAAGCCATTTAGCAAGTAACATAAAAATGGACTGAAAAATCTTTTGCAGGTACATAGAAAGGAAGCAATTGGCTAAAGCAAGCGTGGGCCCACTAAAGGCAGATTCAGGAAAATTAATAGGGTGAAATACAGAAATAACAGAGGAGCTAAATGATTCTTTTGTGTGTGTTATCATCAAAGATGATGCTGGAAATCTCCAAAAAGTAGAGATCCAACTAGTTAGTTAGATAAAAAATGGAAATACTGTGAACAGTTCTGGTATCCTTATCTATGATATATTAGCATTGGAGGCATTTCAGAGAATTTTCACTAGGTTGATCCCAGGTATATAGGAGAGTTTGAATGGATTGGGTCTGTACTCATTTGAGTTCAGAAAAATAAGACGTGACCTTATTGAAATATGGAAATAATTTTTGTTTCAGAGTGTAGCAAACCTTTGGAATTCTTTACTACAGAGGACAGTCAAATAGTAAATTTCTGCTTCTACATCTTGTGTTCGTACGAGCAGTTGAAGGAAATTAGCGATAGTGAGAAACTATACTGCAGCATTAATGGAACTGAAAGTTAATAGATACCCAAGACCATTTCATTTTTATCCCAGACTGTTGAAGGAGGTGACTATTGAAATAGTCAAAGCACTGGCGATTATCTTCCAAAATATAGATTATGAGATGATTCCTGTAGATTGTATGGTAGCAAATGTTACCTCAGCATTTAAGAAGGGAGGGAAAGAGAGAACAGGCAACTGTAGACATGTTAGTCTTGCTTCAGGAGTAGACAAAATGCTAGAATCTACTATAAAGGATAGAATAAATACACACCTGGTTGGTAATGATCTGAATGGGCATTTGCAAATGTGGAATTGTGTCTGACAAACTTGCTGGAGTTTTTTGAAGATGTTACTTAACAAAATTGACAAAGGAGAATGAATTGGCATGGCTTACGTAAATTTTCAAAAGACTTTTCAGAAATTCCTCACAGGAGGCTGGTGAAAAAGAGTAAAGCGCACGAGATGGGAGATAATGTACTGACATGAATTAATGATTGGCTAACAGACAAAAAGCAGAGAGTGCGAATAAATAGGTCATTCTTGCATGGGTAGGCTGTGACTACTGGGTACCACAAGGATCAGTACTTGGGCTCCAGCTATTCACAATATGTATCAATGGTTTGGATGCGCAAATTCAGTATTTCCAAATTTGTGGATCATACAAAGTTGATGCAAATGAAGTATGTGATGTGGATTCAGGAAGATTTGGAGAGGCAAGAACATAGCACATGGAGCATTATATGAAAATACTGTGAGGTTATCCACTTGGATAGGAGAAACAGATGTGCAGAATATTTTTTAAATAGTAAGAGATCTGAAAGTGTAAAGGGACCTAGGTGTTCTTATTGATAAATCACTGGTGGCTAACATGCAGGTGCAGCAAGCTATTAGCAAGGCTAATGGAAGGTTAGCCTTCACTACAAGAGGATTTGAATAATACTACTAGAATCATGTAGCATGGAAACAGACCCTTTGGTCCAACAAGTCCATGCCAAACATAATTCCAAACTAAACTAGTCCCACCTGTCTGATCCTGGCCCATATCCCTCCAAATATTTCCTATTCATGTATCCATCCAAATGTATTTTAAACGTTGTAATCGTACCCTCATCCATCACTTCAACAGGAAGTTCATTTCACAAGCAAACCACCATCTGTGTAAAGAAATTTCCTTCTTATGTCTTTTTAAATCTCTCTCCTCTCACCTTAAAAATGTGCCCCCTCACCTTTAAATTCCCCGTCTTAGGGAAAAGACAACTACCATCACTCTATCGATACCTGTCATTATTATAAAAACTTCTATCAGGTCACTTCTTAACTTCTAAAGTTCCAGTGACATAATTCCCAGCCTGACTGAAACCTTCCATACCTGGCAACATCCTGGTAAATCTCTTCTGAACCCTCTCCAGCTTGATAATATCCTTCCCACAACTGGACAACCAGAACTAGACACAGTATTCCAGAAGTGGCCTTATCAATGTCCTGTACAGCCTCAATGTAACACCCCAACTCCTATACTCAGAGGATTGAGCAATGAAGGTAAGCGTGTCAAATATCTTTTTAACCATCCTGTCTATATGTGATGCAAACTTCGAAGAATTGTGTACCTGTACACCTAGGTCCCTCTGTTCTACAACACTACCCAAAGGCCTAATATTAATTGTATAAGCCCAACCTTTGTTTGTTGTACCAAAATGCAATACCTTGCATTTATCCAGATTGAACTCCATTTGATCAAGATCCCTTTCTAATCTTAGAAAACCTTCCTCATTGTCTTCAATGCCAACAATTTTGTTGTCATCCATAAACTTACTAACCATGCTTTCTGCATTTTCATCCAAATCATTCAGAAAAATGACAAACAAAAGAGAACCCAGAACCAATCCTGCTTACTCCAATAACATAGGATCCTGGGTCCAATGCACCCAAATTACTGTGAGCAGCTTTGGTCTCCCAGTCTCAGGAAAGATATTAATACTGAGAGAGTGCAAAGCAGGCTCCTGGGATGTCAGAACTGCCCTGTGTAGATATTTGGTAAATTGGGCATGTTATGTCTCGAGTTTCAAAGAATGAGAAGTTATTCATTGAAACCTAGAAAATGCCAAAGGAATAGACAAAGGTGGATACAAATAATGTGTTTCCCATGTAAAGAAGAAC
The DNA here is from genome assembly GCF_030684315.1 of Stegostoma tigrinum. Classification (NCBI taxonomy): domain Eukaryota; kingdom Metazoa; phylum Chordata; class Chondrichthyes; order Orectolobiformes; family Stegostomatidae; genus Stegostoma; species Stegostoma tigrinum. The sequence continues at coordinate 49,738,053 of NC_081357.1, read as the reverse complement.
AGAACCAAAGGGCATAATTTAAACATAAGGGGGATGTCACTTATGTCTAAGGTGAGGCAAATATTTTTCACTCACAGGCTCATGAACATTTGTCATTCCCAACCACAGAAGACTGTGGATGGCATTAACGGTCTTTGAATAAGTTTTCTGTAGAAATTGAGAGATTTCTAATTATCTGCAGTGTGTGGGGTCATGGGGATGTGGTGAGAAAAAGGCATTGAAGTGTTTGATCAGCCATAATAGTTTGGTGGGGCAGATTTGTAGGGCTGAATGGCCTACTCCTGTTCTAAAGCTGCTACATGGTAACACAAAGTACAACCACTACAACAACAGCACCATAGCCTCACCATAAATATACTATATTGGAAACATTTGTATTTTTACTCAATATTGTTTTGATTTAGAAATTTGAAAAATTCACTCCCTCAGATTTAACACTCATTGTTTTGGAACCATTTGTGTAGGTTCTAATGCAACCATATAGCCTGCTGGTATTTATTTGTCTAATTGTAAAGGCAGAAAGAGCAGCAGAAAATGGTCAATTGCATCACCTGTCCCAGTAGCAAACTTTTCATAATTCACTTCAGATTTTGTTGTTAATTGGTCATGAAGCCTCCCTTGATGTTTGGATAAATGATTATAAACATACAAATTCTTATTATGTTGTAGCTCATTGTGCATCTTTATTTTAGCAAAAGAAAACAAAAATGTTTGAAAGTATGAAACCAAAAGTAGGACCTTAGTTTTGCAGACTTTAAATTGCATCAGTCTAAAAGCGTGAAGTATTTTGTTGTTGAATATTAACAAATGCAGCAGTTCAGAGTTAAAAAGGATTGTGCCATTTTGCAGGGGTATGCAAACAACACAGACAAGGAGCTTGGAACATTTTGAAATGATGCTGTCTGCATGAGGCCTTCCCAAGATAATAATGTAGAACATTAATTTACAGAATTCTTAATTCTTATCATGTTGCTTTATATATATATATTTATTCAGACATAAATGGGTGAATCCAATACACAGCTGTTTGCTGTCCACTAATGATCATAGGACAATTAGTGCAGAGCTGAATAATCACATCTTTCCAGTGAACATTGTCTTTTCTGTGCACATTAAAATGACACACTTTAAACAACACAATTGCTTTGATTTTAGTCCCTTTTATGCTATATAGCATAAAGCTTAGAAAAATATTTAATCGAAATCTTCTGTTGGGTTTCAGAAAACTGAAAAACGAATCGCCAGATTTGGTATAGATTAATACCCAACTTGCTTCACACACCGAGGTGGTAATTATTTGCTGGGATTCGTGATTTTTTTTTAATCATTTATCAACTCTTAATTGGTTCGCATTTTTTTTTTCGTTTCCTTAATCTCTCCCTAATCAGCTCCTTGGAGGGGATGAAGTCTTGCAATCTTGCAGATGTGAACACACACCAAGCACATGGAAGTAGCAGGATTTAGAGGGCCCTAGAGTATGTCACATGGCTTGGGAATTTCACAGGGTGAAGAGCTGCCCACAGCAAACATTTGACTGCTAGTTTGTTCCAGAAAGGCTATTGTTCGCCTGGTTTATCAGGCATCACGGCTGTTTGTAAACAACCAAAAAAATGTGCCAAATTCAAATTTTACTTGTCCCTGAACGAGGGAAAGAGTGAGGAGGAACAGCATGACAGATGGTCTTTTGAAGATATACTAAGCCCATTCCACATCAGGCTTTCTTTTGAGAAATCTTTTTTGGATGAATTTAACTTTTGAGAAATTGCTTTCTGTTTAATAGTTATTTCATAAGCGGTCCCATTTTGTTACTTTTGGCATTTGTTTAATTGGCTGTTAATTGTTTTCAGGACAGCATCCTTTTTGATACAAATTTTAGGTTCCAACGTAACATTTATGGAAAGTTATTAATCATTTTGTAACAATGTTGTTTTCAATTTTCTCAGTGAAGAGACTACCAAAATTCCAAATGGGTGCAGGAAGCATGATTTTCTGGAGATACTTCATCTGAATTTGCCACAAGTTCTATGAGCTCGATGGTAACATTTGGTGTTCTACAGAAGTTCAACTGAGTGGGCTTCCTGATGTGCTTGAAATTACTGGTTAATTTCACACTAAATTAATTTTAATAACTACAGACAAATAAATTCGAGGAATCAGTGAAATCAGCAGAATTATTGTTTCTTTGTTTTCATCAAAAGGTATTAATTGATGCATGTAAGGATGGTAACCTGACACGGTTTTATTAAAATAGCTATAAATAAGTTTTTACAAAAACTATGGACTTTATTGAAAAGAGTTTCTTCCTCCACCTGTGAACAATTTGATTGTAAATCACTGAAACTTAAATATCGATCCTGATTCACTTGATTGGTTAACAAAGTAGTCACTTCCTCAGTAAATTTAATGTTTCTTATTATAGAAGGGAAAATGTTATATCACTGTAAGAGAGACAGAAAACAAGCATTAGTGGTTTTAAGTTTCCTAATGCTTTGCAACTGACTCCACATAAAGATTCCGAACCTAAATTTACAAAAATGCATCTGCGTAATTCTCAACAAAAGCAAGAAATGTGAGGCTGTATTTTATGGTACTCCCATGAGCTAGATGGCAAGCTTGAAGGCAGGGAGAAGAAGGGAAATGTTAAATTGGCATCGTGTCTGCTGCATCTGTCCACTTACCATTGGTCAATTGAGACTAATTATGGCCACTTCAGAGCCCTCGCCCATTGTCACTGAAGTTTTATCCATGGCAAAGGGATCATAGAATCCCTACAGTGTAGAAAGATGTCATTCAGCTCATCGATTCTGCACCAACTCTCTGAACAGCATCCAACCCAGACCCAGCCCACCAACCTGTCCCAGTAACCCTGCATTTACCATGGATAACCCACCTAACTTGCACACTGTGGAGCAACTTAGCATGGCCAACCCACATAACCTACACATCTTTGGACTGTAGGGGAAAACCAGATCACCTGGCAGAAACCCATGCAGACAGAGGGAGAACTTGCAAACTCCACACAGACAGTCACCCATGGGTGGAATCAATCCTGGGTCCCTGACTCTGTGAGGCAATAGTGTTAACCACTGAGCCACCATGCTGCCAAGCTAGGCAGACTTTCTCCTTGATTAATTTTCACTGACATTTAACTTAAATCCATTTAAAGAATTTAATTACAAAGAGCAACAAGATTAAAGTCTTTACCTTGCTTTTCCAAATTTGTTTTTTCTGCTCCTGCACTGTGTTCTGTAAACCCATCACCACCTTATGTTAATAAAAATTATTTCATGCGTGAGACTTCCCAAAGTACCCAGATTGCCCACAAAACATTACAGGCTCGTAATCAGTTTTAATTCTGGTCCGCTCTCCACAACTGCTGCCAGAGCTGTTGAGTTTCTCCAGTATTCTCTTTATGTGTTGCAGTTCTCCAGCGTGCACAGTATTTTCCCCTGCAATAAATTCTGCCTGTGTTCGATTGCAGAAAATTCCAAAAATGTATCTTTTAAAGATGTGTCATGAGATGAAGTTCTTGCAAAATTGCAGAGGCGTGGATACAAAGTAAACCGGAGACCTGCTAATAAATACATATCACTGCAGTATCACAGAACCACTTCAAATGAAAGATAGGAAGTGTTTTCAGCAACAACTCCACATACATCCTTTGGTGATAAACCACTGAGGAACCATGGCTTTCTGAGGCAGTGCCTGCAGACATGTGTAATGCTATTTGATAATGCTGAACTGCAGCCAGAAGTATTGTCATGGCCATTTTTATGTTTCCCCATGGAGACTACCGCGACATCATGTCCACAACTTATATGAAGGCACAACATGTGATCTTGGAATGGCATGTAAACCAGTTTGCACATACTCCCCATGTTTGTGTGGGTTTCCTCCGGGTGTTCTGGTTTCCTCCCATAGTCGAAACACATGCAGGTTAGGTGGATTGGCCATGGGAAATACAGAGTTACAGGGATGTTGCAGGGGAGTGGGCCTGTGTGGGATGCTGATCAGAGGGTTAGTGTGGACTCGATGGGCCAGATGGCCTGCTTTCACACTGTCGGGATTCTATGATTCCATGTTTCTATAATTCATTGACATCTCTAATCATTTGCCAAGAAAGTCAAAGCTGGATTTGATTTGGTTTTTCGAACCATAGCAGTTGTAGAGGCATTGATTAGGCAAAATCCTGTTGATGAATCTATGGTCTACATTGACATTATTGGTGCATTTCTGCCTGTTCAACGTCATACTGGAGTGGATACAAATATTTATCCAAATTACGCTCTGCTCTGGAAATTGAGGTCAGTCACTTTCCATGTAAAGTCAATGTATTTTGGCATCTTCACTGTGTTCACCAAGACTTCACCTTTCCCTATTTCCAGAACAACGTTTACGTGCAAAAGCAGCCGATTTTCCACCATAAGAACCTGGCGATCTGCAAAAAATGCTGCAATGTACAATAAACCTTTAAATCAGACCAGAATCTGAATATGGTTTATACGTGCTGACTGTATGAACAGACCATCAGCTTGTGTCAGTTTGAGTCAACATTGAAAATCCAGATATTTAAGTACAGGCAAAGTTTGTTAGGCATATTAAACTAACTCTCCTTGGTTCACCCTTGACACCATAATCAATCTCTGATTATGATTCAGATCCAATGCTGACTTAACAAATGCCCAGTTTTTAAGATTTCAAACACAGATGAGGAGTCTTAGAAATCTCCTACTGCATCCTAACCAGTATTGCTTTCATAAAATCATAGAGTAGTGCAGCTTAGGGGGAGGCCATTTGTCCTATCAAACCCTCTGCAGCTCTTTCAGAGAAACTCTCAGATTCTTTCACTCTCCTGCTCCTAGCCTTTATCTCTTTATCTTTATCTCCTTGAAGTATTTGTCTGAGAGAGCTACCATTGAATTTTAATCCACCATCCTATCAGGCCATGCATTCCAAATCCCCCCAAAAAATTCCTCATATGCTGTGATATTGCAAAAATAAACAATTGAACTTTAATTCAGTCAACTGACTGAACATGTGGGACTTCTGTTTGAAAGAGGACAACTTAAAACGAGCCAGGAAACTGTTTTAATATGACTAAGATGTCAAATACAAAAATTGTACAACATTCTAAGCCAGCTGAAATGGATTAATAGCAAAAATGTTTGGGCAGGTCCTCCAAAGAACATCACTGGAACACCTTGTAAAATCTTCTTGACTTCCAATTACAAAGAAAGTCCACCAAAACTCATTAAGCCAAGAAATGGCTGAAGATTATCGCCTCTATTTCAATGGTATATTGATAGCTTTGATAATGGGAGATCAAAAGTCATTTATTGGTACTGATTGAGCCCATTGTGCACCAGTAGCTAGCTAACACATGATTGAAACAACCCCTTAAGAAATGCTATGATTATAAGCTTCTGTATCTGTTTGTTACAGGAGTCAATAATATTAAGAAAGTCTACATTATGGAACTGTAACAGCAGAATTTTTTCTCTACAGTTTTGTTTCAAATTCAAAGCCTACATCTGTTATTTTTTGGGCTATAACATAGAGAATTGTAAATAAAAGAAACTTAAAGCACAAAAAGGGGTGGATTGCTGTTACAAAAAGACGGTCAGAAGAAAACAAACAGCTTGCATTGGCCACAATGCCACTGGGGTTTCAATACTACCAGTGAAGTGTATTTTACATTTTCTACTGTCGACATTAACTCTTTTCCAACTGCCTGCCTCGCCCTTCAACCAATTCGGTTTCTGTATGTTTGCATGTAAATCACAGAATTTGAGATGAGTTTTGCATTTTAACGTATTTTCTACTTAAAGTAAGTTTCATACAAAATTAATTGATTAACTTTGTTCACTCAAGAGATCTGGTTATAAGACCATAAGGCTATAAGACATAGGAGCAGAAATCAGCCATTTGGTCCATCGAGTCTGCTCCGCCATTCAATCATGGCTGATAAGTTCCTCAACCCCATTCTCCTGCTTTCTCCCCATAACCCTTGATCCCTTGATAATCAAGAACCTATCTATCTCTGCTTTAAATGTACTCAATGAGCTGGCCTCCACAGCTTTCTGTGGTAGTGAATTCCATAGATTCACCACTCTCTGGCTGAAGAAGTTTCTCTTTATCTCTGTTATAAAAGGTCTTCCCTTTACTCTAAGGCTGTGCTGTCATGTCCTAGTCTCTCCTACCAGGAAAGCATCTTCCCAACATTCACTCTGTCCAAGCCATTCAGTATTCTGTAAGTTTAAATTAGATCCCCCCTCATCTTTCTAAACTCCAATGAGTATAGTCCCAGACTCCTCAAATGTTCCTCATATGTTAAGTTTTTCATTCCTTGGACCATTCTTGTGAACATCCTCTGAACCCCCTCCAGGGCCAGTATATCGTTCCTGAGATATGGGGCCCAAAACTGCACACAATACTCCAAATGTGACCTGATCAGAGCCTTATAAAGCTTCAGAAGTACATCCCTGATTTACATTCAAGCCCTCTCAAAATAAATGCAAACATTGCATTTTTCTTCCTGACTACTGACTCAACCTGCAAGTTTAACTTGAGAGAATCCTGGATGAGAACACACAAGCCTCTTTGCACTTCAGACTTCTGAATTTTCTCCCTATTTAGGAAATAGCCCATGCTTTTATTCTTCTTACCAAAGTGCATAACCTCACAGTTTCTCACGTTGTACTCCATCTGCCACATCTTTGCCCACTCTCCTAACCTGTCCAAATCCTTCTGCAGCCTCCCCACATCCTCAGTACTACTTGTCCCTCCATCTATGTTTGTATCATCTGCAAATTTAGCCAGAATGCCTTCATCTAGATCATTAATATATAAAGTGAAAAGTTGTGGTCCCAACACTGACCCTTGCAGAACATCACTTGTCACCAGCTGTCATCTTGAGAAAGATCCTTTTAACCCCACTCTCTGCTTTCCGCCAGCCAGCCAATCCTCTATCCATGCCAGTACCTTGCCTCTAACGCCATGGGCCCTTATTCTATTCCTGTGCAGCACCATGTCAAAGGCCTTCTGGAAGTCCAGGTAGATAGCATCCTTTGGCTCTCCTTGGTCTAATCTGCTCATTACTTCCTCAAAGAATTCTAACAGATTTGTCAGGCATGACCGCCCCTTGATGAAACCATGCTGACTTTGCTCTACTTTACTATATACTAACCAAATATTCAAAAATTTCATCTTTTACAGTGGACTCTAAAATCTTACCCACGGCCGAGGTTAGACTAGTCGGCCTGTACTTTTCTGTCTTTAGCCTTACTCCCTTTTTAAGCAGGGGTGTTACATTAGCGATTTTCCAGTCCTCAGGGATCCTCCCTGACTCAAGCGATTTCCAAAAGATCACCACTAATGCTTCCACTATGTCTTCAGCTATCTCCTTTATAACTCTGGGATGTAGTCCAGGTGATTTATCCACCTTCAGGCCAACAGTTTTACTGGCACCTTTTCCTTGGTGATGGCCACCACACTCACCTCTGCCCCCTGACTCACTTGAATTTTTTGGAGATTATTCGTGTCTTCCACCGTGAAGACTGACGCGAAGTAATTATTTAGGTCCACAGCCAGTGGTTTTCTTGCTTTTTCATATGTCTTTAACTGTGCAAGATTATATTGAATTAAGGAAACAGAAATCATAACTTTTCAAAAATTTGATCTCTGTTATAATTAACCTCAAGAGTGAAAAGAAAGGAATTCATTAACCTCTCCAGACTTGATCGTAAGATACAAGTGATCAGTTTATTTTGCCAAGATCTTCAATTTTGGCCTAATCGTTATCAACTCCACAGCGGTTGAAAATGGATTCTCCTTTTTTTCCTAATAAATCCTTCATTATTTAAAAATACCACTATGAAGTATCCAATTAGTCTCTACTCTGAGTTGAATGGGAGCAGCATCTCTCGTCTATCCATATAACTGTAATCATCCATCTTTGGAATACCTCTAGGATATCACATTCTTCCCTTTCCTAAACCTTAGCAATCTTCCGAAAGGGTTCTACCCAGATTTGGGCAGAATGCTACAGCTGTGGCCCAACAAGTGCTTTAAATAATTTAGCTTTATTTTCTGGCTCTCATATTCCTTGCTCCTATTTAGAAATCCAAGGATGTCAAATGCTTTATTAGCTGCTCTGTTTACCTTTTATTATTCTTTTCTTTGGGACTGCTGACATTAAATTCATTTCCATTCCATTTCAGAGGAGAGTGAAAAGTCAATTACATTGCCATAAGTCTTTTAGTCAAGTGGTGATCAGACCAGTAAATCATTGCAGATTTCCTTCTCTAAAAGATGTCAGTGAACCTGATGAGTTTTTACAGAAATTGTCAATGATGACATGGTAGTTATTAGACAAGCTTTTTAATTCATGATTTGACTGAATTCAAATTTTAAACCATGGTGGCATTCGAATGCATGCCCCAGGACATTCGCCTGAGATCTGGATTATTTGCCCCGTGACATTACAATCATGGCACTGCCTCCCTGCGCTGTCTACTACCGTTTAGCATTTATTGTCTCTAATCCATCTTTGTTACAAAATATATCACCTCATGCTTTTTTCCTTTGAATTTAATGTGACAAGTGAACCACCCATTCCACCAGCCTGTCTATTTCATTGCAAAGTATATGAGCTGAATCTACATTTTTTTGGCTAAGTGCCAGCTGTGTCAAATTTTCTGGAGGATTTCTCATCACTAGGCCTGGTAAGATTTCTCACTGTGTCTTATGAAACTTGCCTCATTAACTACCTACCCCATTCTTATAGCTCCACTCTTGCACAATTCCAGCCCCAACTCACCACATTCCTAAAATAACTCGGCACTCAGTGCATATGTGCCCAAAGACTGACATCCCATGCATCCTCATCGTCTATAGAAGAACACTGTGCACTCTTTTAGGGATTGGCTATCTGCCATTGCCCTCACTGTGGCAACAAGACCACACTTCTCACAGCATATAAGTGACACTGCTTCACATATACAAATTCCATTCTCTCACTGTAGTCAGCGTTTAATCAACAAGTCACACAGTGTACCTGAGCTTAGCTATATTCAGATAAGCTTTTAATTACAAATAACAAAAGTGAGTACAAATAAAACAAATCAAGACTGTAGTTCACCCTCACAAAGCAAACCAAATGCTGGCATCATGACTAACAACTATTCTATAGTCCATGATGATCTCCTGTACCTAGCTCCTGTGCTAGAACTGGATGTATATCTGGTCCTCTCTCTCTCCACCTATCTTCTTTACTCTCCATCTTCGGTCCGCCTCCCCCTCTCTCCCTATTTATTCCAGTTCCCTCTCCCCATCCCCCTCTCTGATGAAGGGTCTAGGCCCGAAACGTCAGCTTTTGTGCTCCTGAGATGCTGCTGGGCCTGCTGTGTTCATCCAGCCTCACATTTTATTATCTTGGAATTCTCCAGCATCTGCAGTTCCCATTATCTCTCGTATATCTGGTCCTGTCTGGTCTGTAGTGTACTACTCAGCTGAGCTCTGTCATCCTCTTGATTTCATGCTCCTCAACATCTATCACATCACATTATTTCCTGCTTCAACTGTACTGAGCACAGCACAGCATGATGATGCAGCAAACTCTGTTCAAACTATACTGCAGGGCCCCTCCTGACCAGCCCAAGTATTGGAACCACATCACTGGAACCATGACATCTGCACCAACACACCCCTCATCTTTGTATGTGTACCAACACAGTGAAAGTGGCAAACTCATTCCATCAAAAAGTGATAACCTTCTGTTCTCTGACCCCTTCCCTTCCCAGACCCACACCAACCACGAAACTCTTCATATACTCAGTGCAGTCTATCATCATACTTACGTGGCATATGATAAAACAATGTTCCTTTTCTCTCACAGCAACATGGAGGTTCCACATGTAATGAGATACTTTTCACCAGCATTTGTCTGTTAGAACATAGAATATAGAACATAGAACAGTACAGCACAGAACAGGCCCTTCAGCCCACGATGTTGTGCCGACCATTGATCCTCATATATGCACCCTCAAATTTCTGTGACCATATGCATGTCCAGCAGTCTCTTAAATGTCCCCAATGACCTTGCTTCCACAACTGCTGCTGGCAACGCATTCCATGCTCTCACAACTCTCTGTGTAAAGAACCCGCCTCTGACATCCCCTCTATACTTTCCTCCAACCAGCTTAAAACTATGACCCCTCATGTTAGCCATTTCTGCCCTGGGAAATAGTCTCTGGCTATCAACTCTATCTATACCTCTCATTATCTTGTATTCCTCAATTAGGTCCCCTCTCCTCCTCCTTTTCTCCAATGAAAAGAGTCCAAGCTCAGTCAACCTCTCTTCATAAGATAAGCCCTCCAGTCCAGGCAGCATCATGGTAAACCTCCTCTGAACCCTCTCCAAAGCATCCACATCTTTCCTATAATAGGGCCACCAGAACTGGACACAGTATTCCAAGTGCGGTCTAACCAAAGTTTTATAGAGCTGCAACAAGATCTCACGACTCTTAAACTCAATCGCCCTGTTAATGAAAGCCAAAACACCATATGCTTTCTTAACAACCCTGTCCACTTGGGTGGCCATTTTAAGGGATCTATGTATCTGCACACCAAGATCCCTCTGTTTCTCCACACTGCCAAGAATCCTTTCCTTAATCCTGTACTCAGCTTTCAAATTCGACCTTCCAAAATGCATCACCTCGCACTTATCCAGGGTGAACTCCATCTGCCACCTCTGAGCCCATCTCTGCATCCTGTCAATGTCCCGCTGCAGCCTACAACAGCCCTCTATACTGTCAACGACACCTCCAACCTTCGTGTCGTCTGCAAACTTGTTGACCCATCCTTCAATCCCCTCATCCAAGTCATTAATAAAAATTACAAACAGTGGAGGCCCAAGGACAGAGCCCTGTGGAACACCACTCACCACTGACTTCCAGGCAGAATATTTTCCTTCTACTACCACTCGCTGTCTTCTGTTGGACAGCCAATTCTGTATCCAGACGGCTAAGTTCCCCTGTATCCCATTCCTCCTGACCTTCTGAATGAGCCTACCATGGGGAACCTCATCAAATGCCTTACTGAAGTCCATATACACCACATCCACAGCTTGACCCTCATCAACTTTTCTAGTCACATCCTCAAAGAACTCGATAAGGTTTGTGAGGCATGACCTGCCCCTCACAAAGCCGTGTTGACTGCATTTAATCAAGCCATGCTCTTCCAGATGGTCATAAATCCTATCCCTCAGAATCCTTTCTAACACATTGCAGATGACAGACGTGAGACTTACTGGTCTGTAATTGCCGGGGATTTCCCTATTTCCCTTCTTGAAGAGAGGAATTACATTTGCCTCTCCTCAGTCCTCAGGTTCAACTCCAGTGGAGAGCAAGGATGCAAAGATCTTCGCAAGTGGCGAAGCAATTGCATTTCTCGTTTCCCAAAGCAGCCGAAGACAAATCTGGTCCGGGCCTGGCGACTTGTCAATCTTAATGTTTGACAAAATTTTCAGCACATCAGCTTCCTCTATCTCTATCCATTCCAGCATGCACACCTGCTCTTCAAAGGTTTCATTCACTACAAAGTTCGTTTCTTTCATAAAGACAGAAGCAAAAAACTCATTTAGGGCTTCCCCTACCTCCTCAGACTCCACACACAAGTTTCCTATGCTATCCCTGATCGGCCCTACTCTTTCTTTGACCATTTTCTTATTCCTCACATAAGTGTAAAATGCCTTTGTGTTCTCCCTAATCCGTTCTGCCAAGCCTTTCTCGTGCCCCCTCCTGGCTCTCCTCAGACCATTTTTGAGCTTTTTCCTCACCTGCTTGTAATCCTCTAGAGCTGAGCTTGACCCTAGCTTCCTCCACCTTATGTAAGCTACTTTCTTCCTTTTGACGAGAAGCTCCACCGCTCTCGTCATCCAAGGTTCCTTTATCTTACCCCTTCTTGCCTGTCTCAGAGGGACATATTTATTCATCACTCGCAACAACTGTTCCTTAAACAGTCTCCACATGTCTATAGTGCCTTTACCGTGGAACAATTGCTCCCAGTCCATGCTTCCTAACTCATGTCTAATCGCATCATAGTTTCCTCTTCCCCAATTAAATATCCTCCCATTTTGCCTAATCCTCTCCTTCTTCATAGCTATGTAGAATGTGAGGCATTTATGGTCACTAGCACCAAAATGCTCTCCCACCACAAGATCTGATACCTGCCCCAGCTCGTTTCCGAGCACCAAGTCTAGAATGGCCTCTCCCCTCGTCAGCCTGTCAACATACTGAGTTAGGAAACCCTCCTGAACACACCTTACAAAAACAGCTCCATTCAAGTCTTCTGCTCGAAGGAGGTTCTAATCAATATTGGGAAAGTTAAAGTCACCCATTACAACAACCGTACTATGTCCGCACTTTTCCAAAATCTGCCGACCTATGCTTTCTTCAATCTCCCTGCTGCTATTGGGGGGCCTGTAGTAAACTCCTAACGAGGTGACTACTCCCTTGCTGTTCCTAATTTCCACCCACATTGACTCGGTAGGCAGATCTTCCTCGACAATGGAAGCTTCTGTAGCTGTGAAACCCTCTCTGATTAGTAGTGCTACACCCCCTCCTCTTTCTCCCCCCTCCCTATTCTTTTTAAATGCTCTAAACCCTGGCACATCCAGCAACCATTCCTGCCCCTGAGAAACCCATGTCTCTGTTATGGCCACAACATCATAGCACCAGGTACTGATCCATGCTCTAAGTTCATCACTTTTATTCCTGATACTCCTTGCGTTAAAGCAAACACACTTTAACTGAGCCCTTGGTTCCTTCCCAGGAAAATCCTTCCCACTAGCTGGTCTACCTCTTGCTACTGCCTCACCTGCATAAACTCTCACCTCCGGTATACAGCTCAGGTTCCCACCCCACTGCCATACTAGTTTAAACCCTCTCGAACTACTCGAGCAAACCTTCCACCCAGGACATTGGTCCCCTTCCAGTTCAGATGCAACCCGTCCTTCTTGTACAGGTCCCACCTTCCCCAGAAGGCATCCCAATTGTCTACATATCTGAAGCCCTCCCTCCTACACCAGCTGCGCAGCCACGTGTTAAGCTGTGCCCGCTCCCTGTTCCTCGCCTCGCTATCTCGTGGCACCGGTAGTAAACTAGAGAACACTACTCTGTTCGTCCTGCTTTGCAGCTTCCATCCTAACTCCCTGAAATCACTTTTTATATCCTCAATCCTTTTTCTGGCTATATCATTAGTGCCAATATGTAACACGATTTCTGGCTGTTCGTCCTCCCCTTTTTAGAACCTTATACACCTTATATCATTGCTGCTAACTTCGGTATCACTTACAGGCCAATGTTAATTTGCAAAGAGCAATGACATAATGCCTGTCCCTATCCAAAAAGTATCCTTGCAGTCTTTCAATGCTAGTTGCTGTTGTCTCCTGCACTGGAGTTGTGTTCTTCCTAAGTGACCTGCAAGTGGATCGGTGTATACCGTGAGGATCCTGAAGGCTTGAAAAATATCAGATGCCATGCCCATGGAAAAGGAATGAGTGCAGCTGGTGCCTATGCCCTGAGATGCTATTGCACATTGAGCTGCCTGCTTGGTCTTTGCAGCCAGCGATGGTTTCCCAGGCAACTGCTTTGACCTCCATGTTGAGGATTCTCAACATCGAGTTGGCGCAATTGGTAAAATAGAAAGCTGAATATTATTGAGATGAGTTTAATAAGTAATAATGCTTCTTAACTGGTAACTCATCGCTGCCTGCTAAGAAACTTGCCTGAAGTCCAGCAGATGCACCAAAGATGAAGAGAATTTCTCCTGACATCACAATAGGTCTTGTTGGGCTCCTCAAATCTTGTGTCCCAAATCTTGCCATTGACCACAGAGAAAATTCTGCCCATTAATTGTCTTCGCTACTCTTTACTACACTTTCAGGATTCATGGCATCTTCAAATTTTGGAATTGCTCCCCCATACAGAATCAGTTGTAGAAACTGCACTTCTAGTCTAATAAACAGTTGAAGTTTGCTTTCCTCCCATGGATTATTGCCTTAATATTGTAACAAGTTACTTTACACCATTTATATCGACTGATGTTTTTGGCTTCAATGACAGTATCACAGATATGAAGCACAGTTTTAATAGACCTGTTTCATACATAATTTCTAAATTAACTGTTATTTATAAAAGCACAATCTTCAATACTATCTCAGAGCAAAGCGATTCAAATTATAATGAACATTTATTGCTAAATGCTGAAATTAAGAATGAAAGTGAAATGGTATTTTTTCAAGAATAAATTATGTGTTATGACAGATGGGATGAAGATCTGCTCTCTCAGATGTCTGTTAGAAGTTAGTTTCAATCCAATTCCCAACAGACATGAGTCTGTAACAGTATACTGTCCATCAATTGTCACCAATTAGTCATAATTTCATTCAAAAGACCATAGGATAGAAGGAGAGGCATAAAATGCGGTGCTGATCTCAAATGCTTTGCTTGGCGTAATTGAAAAAGATCTCTACCCTTCACTTAACCTGTATCATTCTTGACAGGAATGAATTCTCACAGGTTGTGGGAGTTAGTTATATTGTGTACGTCATTTGATTAAATTCACAAATGCAGTCTATAAATTTAAATATATTGAGTCATTTGACAATAACATCCAACTTTATAAAGCACAAATTCATTATAATCGGACGTCATTCGATCGTGCTTTAGAAGAACAATTCTTGTCTGTCCAATCACATGATACTAGTCTTCCTCTCATGTACTTCAATATTTCCACATTTAGTTACTGTTGTAAAACTGAGCTATTCTTACATCATTTTTCAGTTTTACTGGGTTTTAACTGACAGCTACAGTAAGGTAAGTGAATCAAATAGTATAAACCAGCATTAATTACTATTAAGTTGCTTAATAAGCACAAAATGATATCCATCCCCTTTTAGGAACAGTAGTATGACAACTGTCAGAGGTGATGATAACAAACAAAATGTTTTGGAAGTTATAAATCACTGAGATAACAAGAACTGCAGATGCTGGAGTCAGAGATAACAAAGTATGGAGCTGGACGAACACAGCAGGCCAGGTAGCATCAGAGGAACAGGAAAGCTGATGTTTTAGGTTGGGAGCCTTCTTTAGACCTGGAAATTATGTTTTTCTCACGCAGGAGTTAAAGATTCTCGATGCCATGTACAACTGGCTGAGCCATCTGGGAACATGGGGCTGGATTAAATGCATCACCAGAGTTCCTCTGACTTCAACATTCTTTTCATGGACTCATTGGACTTGGATGTTGCTGACTGGTCACCATTTATTGCCCATACCTAGATACCCTTGAGAAGGTGATGGTGAACTGCCTTTTTCAACTGCTACAGCCCATAAACTGTAGACAGACCTACAATGCCATTTGGAAGGGGATTTATGTAAAAGCCAATGCCCTAATGTTAGAAATACAGTAGCCTATTTACATGAATTGAGTTGCACCAACAACAACATCATAATGAGCAGATAACCTGCTTCAGTGACATTGATTGAGGATAAATACTGGTCAAGGTTTTGGAAATATCTCCCTTGATAATTTGAACCAATGCTGTGGGATCTTTTACAACATCTGGGAGGATGGACAGGGACTCTGTTTAATTTCTTATTGAAAAGAAGACACTTCTGGCAGTGCAGCTTTCCACAGGACTGTGCTGAAGTATCAGCTTTGAATATTGGACCTGAAATCTTAGCTCTGTATCTCTATCCCTAAATGATACTGGACCTGTGGAGTTTCTGTCGCATTTTCCATCTTATTTCAGATTTCCAGTATCTGTAGCATTTCTCTTTTATCGGAGTTTGTAGAATGGTTGGCTAGTGCCGAAAGCTGACTTTGTTACCGAAACATCCAGATGATCTGTTATTCAGACCTCATGGGACTATGAAACTGATGATGCTTCAATACCCCATCTCCTTTTACAACAGGTTATAGAAGCTTGTAAATAGATGGACAATGCTGTATAGTAAGAACTCTTTTGTCTGCAAATGACCATAAAATACCTGACAAGTGGTGTTGACATGTCACCACAAAAGTAGGGCTTTTAAAAAAGTATGTGAAATGATGTAGTCATGGTTTTACAGTTAAAAAATTCATGGAATTATAATCAGTAACTATAATAAAGTTGAAGGCAGATTCCAAATTACCATGAGAGAGAGATTCAGAGACCAGAAGCCACTGCTCCACCAAGACTACTCAGCTTCCAACAGTTATGTGCCATCAATACAGAAAAATAAGTTACTGCCAATCTCTAGCATTCACCTTCTCTGAAGTGACAGAAGAACCCCTCAAACTAAGAGCATCCTTCCATAAAGCCACTAATTAAAACATTGGAAAAAGTTTGAGATCTGCTATACATAGCATTAGGACACGAGTGGGCTTCTAAGAAAGTCTCCAAAGTTACTTCTTCCAGAACAATGTCATATAGGAGTAATACTTTATAACAAATGTGTCTTAGAGTTACAAATATCTCAATAAGAGGCTAATCACATTGACTTTTGAGATTATTTTCAGGATGGGATGCAAAGGCATCTTCAGATGAAAGATGAGAGATAACAAAGTGTAGAGCTGGATGAACACAGCAGGCCAAGCAGCATCTTAGGAGCACAAAAGCTACAGCTGGTCTGCTGTGTTCATCCAGCTCTACACTTTGTTATTTTGGATTCTACAGCTTCTGCAATTCCTATTATTTCAGATGAAAGATGATTGGAAGACAGGTGCAGCTCCCAGTTGATGAATATCCCGAGAGAGTTTTCAGGAATGATGTTTATGAAAACCTCCATGAAGAGGGAGAACATTGATTAACATTCAGGAAGTGAGAATCCTGGGAGGGGGTTTGTGGTGGTGTCGTGGCAATGTCAATGAGCTAGTGATCCAAAGGCCCTATTTAATTCACTGGGAACATGGGTTCAAATACGATAATGGCAGCTGTGGAATTAATCTATAATTATTAATAGATATGGAATTGAAAACTAGTAGTGACGACCCTGAAACTACACTGATTATTGTAAAAGCCCATCTGCTTTATTAATGTCATATTAAGGAGGAGGTCTAACATTCTTACCTGGCCTGGCCTACATGAGATTCCAGATCCAATGTGATTAGCTCTGAGTTGCTTTCTCAAATAGCCTAGCAAGCCACTTAACTCAGGGGCATTTAAGGATGAGCAACAAATGCTGGCCTTCCCAGGGATGAACATATTCCCTGAAATAAATAAACAAAGCATTCTCAATTTGACAAATTGTGACCCGTAGAAGGTACAAAGGTCACAGTTATTTAAAATCGGGTTGTCTTTTCATAGAAGTTATCAAAGTAATGCATCTTAGTTTGCTGCTATTACAATGTGAGGTACGACTAAACAGCGAGGAGGATGCAAAGTGGCTGCAAACAGATACAGCCCCGTAAAGTAAGCAGCCAACAATAACCAGCTGAACATAATGTGGGAAAGTTTGAAGTTATTTACTTTGGTCATAAGAATATGGAAGCAGAATTGTTTTTTAATGTATAGAACTTTCTAAGCTGCAGTTCAGAGGGGCACGGGCATTCTCATTCAAGGAGAACACAAAGTTAGCAATTAGGAATAGCAAACAGGTTAAAAGTTGAACGGCATGTTGTCCATTAATATAAGAGAACTGGAGAATAGAAAATCCTTCATCAATTGTAAAAGGTTTTAGCAATATTGAACCTGGACTATTATGTGCAGTTTTGCTCTCCATATTTATGGAAGGATATACTTTATTTAAGGTGGGGCAGCAAAGGTTCACTGGATTAGTTCTTGTGTTGAGAGTTTTATGTGAACATGAGAGGATGTGTAAAATGGGCCTTGACTCTCTGGAGTTTACATGAATGAGAGCTCATCTCATTGAAAAATTCTGAAATAAAGAAAGTAGATGCTGAGAAATTATAATCAAGCCAGGAGATCAACCCTGATACAATGAAGAATGTAGGACGGCATGTCGGGAGCAGCAGCAATAGTGACCAAAAACTAGGTGTCAACCTGGTGATGCTGCAACACAGGACTGTAACATGAGAGCTAAACAAGTCAATGCAAAAGAAAAGCTGAAGGACTGGCATCCATTTTCAGCCACAGAAATATTGAGTCAGTGACACATCTTGCTCTCCTCTAGAGATTCCCAACATCATAGATGCTAGTCTTTAGCTTTACCAATTCATTCCACATGATATTGAGAAATGGTTGAAGTTATTGTACACTGCAAAAGCTATAAGGCCTGATAAAATTCCAGCCATTCTACTGAAGGCTGTTTTCCAGAATTAGCCACATTCCTAGCCAAGATTTTCTAGTACAGTTACAATATTGGCATATTCCCATCAATATGAAAAACTGCCCAGGTATGTCCGGTCCATAAAATGCAGGGCAAATCCAACCCAGTCAATTACGAACCGACAGTCTTCACGTGATCATCCCCAAATCATTGAAAGGGGTTGTCAACAGTGCTATCAAGTCGTGCTTGCAAAGAATTACCTGTCCATATTTATTCAGTTTGTGTTTGTCTAGGCCCCAACAGCTTTTGACCTCAATCTAGCTTGGTCCAAACATGGACAAAAGACCTGAAATCCAGAGATGAGGTGAGTATGATTGCTTTCGATAATCAAAACAACATTTGACTGAGTATAGCATCAAAGACCCCTGGCAAAACTGGAGTCAATGCAAATCAGCAGGAAAACTTTATCACTCAAAGAGTTCTGCATTTTTAAAATTCTTGACCACAGAAGGAATGCTTCATTTTGGAACATATTTGGTTTGAGAGGCTGATTTTTGGCTTCTCAGAGAATCAAAGGATATAGAGAGCATGTGGGAAACTGAAATTGAGGCATAAGTTTAGACATAATTGTATTGAATGTCTGAGTGACACACAGTCTCCTCCTGTCCCTATTTCTTGTATTCTTATGAGACATTACAGAATAACTCCCATGGCATCTTTAGTACATCCTTGAACATTCGGGGTTGTGAATTTCAATTCTTGGATGGATTTGACTATAGGAAATCTGTGCAGAAAATGTCTCTGGCAGCACCAACCATGCTCAACCTGCCAACAACTGAAGTCTGACTCTTGCTACTTTTTCCAGCAAGGGCCTTTCTCCCTGCCAGCCAAAGTGTCACTTAGAGCATGTATGGCTGAGGGCTACAAAGGAGCATCTCAGCCAAAATTAGCTCAAAGCAACCAAGTTACAGACTTCTAGTAAGTTCTAATGGAAGACCAAAATCTCCGGTGCAGATGCTGAAAATTTTCTTTGACAATCCAATCTATCTAATATATTGAGATAAGCTAGTGTGCCCAGGCTGGCATATTGCCTACAGCACTGAGTCGTCCATTTCCATATCTCACACTCTTCTCTTTTTTGGACATCTAATCACTCTTTCCACTACTTTACCACCACTACACTGGCTGTGATTAATGCCGTGTGAGCTGGAAAGCACATATGAGCAAATTAGTATATTCATCTTTCATTGATAATTAACAGACCAAAAAAATAGCACGGTAAGGTCAGTGCATTTGGTGCACATTAATTCAGTTTGCTCCCTGAAGGAATTACAAGAGGCTGGACAAAAATGTGTTAATGCACTAAATTACTATATATAACATTCATTGAGCACATGCATTAGCTTTAACACAAAGAGGAATTCCCCTGCTGTTGACGAAATGGATTTCTATCAAGACTAAGGGAGAAAGTTACTGTAATTAAATGTTACCAATACAAATTTGTAAAATTAGGGCGGCATGGTGGCTCAGTGGTTAGCACTGCAGCCTCACAGCACCAGGGACCCGGGTTCAATTCCAGCTTCGGGTGACTGTCTGTGTGGAGTTTGCACATTCTCCCCGTGTCTGTGAGGGTTTACTCCGGTTTCCTCCCACAGTCCAAAGATGTGCAGGCTAGGTGGATCGGCCGTGCTAAATTATCTGTAGTTTTCAGTTGGAATGGGCCTGGGTGGGATGCTTCAACGGGCAGTGTGGACTTGTTGGGCCCAAGGGCCTGTTTCCACACTGTTGGTAATCTAAATTGGGTTCCCTGACATTATATATTCAGATATACTATTCTATAATCTAAAAGAAAAGTTTTAATGTTATCAGATGGGCTAGCATGTTTACTGGAGTGGCAAAATGTCAGCAGAGTACAGTTTTAAGAAGAAAGTGGAGGAATGGTTTGATGCATGAAAACATGAGACAAGCAAGTTGAACAGAGCAGGCCAAGCAGCATCTAAATTGACTCAAAAGATGCCTTGATCTGAGCCAGTGTTGTCAGGTTAAAAAAAAAATCAGGCATTTCAGGCTTATTTTAATTTTTTAACAGTAAAGAGGTTGAACAAAACCATCTAGGTTCGCAATGAGTTCATTCAATGTGATAACAGATTTAAAATAGGATTTATAATAAAAATAAATGGCAAGTAAATGTTTGACTGCGGTTCAGATACATATAATATTTCATATCCATTTCAATTGAACTAGCTATTTGAATTTTATTACTCGACAAGACACTAAATAACTTTTTATGTGAGCACTCGATTGTTTTTTAATTGATGCCACAGCTATAATCATTCTTTTCTATTATTACAATGATATTTATCATAAAAAGAATTACCATTGGCAAAGCAGAAAAGATTAGAATAGATTAGATTACCTACAGTGTGGAACAGGCCCTTCAGCCCAACAAGTCCACACCGCTCCTTGAAGCATCCCACCCAGAAACATTAAAGTATGAACTTTTTGGTAATCTGCCACTGTACCCGTGTCTAAAATATGTGGAAAACCTGTGGAAAGAGTTCAAATATATATAGTGAGCAAGTAACCGTAGATTTCTTCCTTCACAAGAGTTTACTTCCACCTTCCTAGATGGAATAAAATGTATGTAATTCTATTAGCAACTTAGTATATCTTAGATATGGCCTTGTGCTGCATGGAATTAAATCAGCCACAGTCTTTCTAGCACGGTGACTTTCAAGTATGCAATGTTCTAGAAGATTCCTCCAAGGTTTCTGAGTTTGGAAAGAAGAAGCAAATCTGAAAGCGGCAGGAGATTCTTACCTGGAACAAAAACGAAGATGCAACACTTTTGCTGGCCTTCTGACTAACTGCCAGGGATCGATTTGAGGAAGCTTTATAAAGGGTAGCTGTGATATTCTGAGACTATGACATTTCCTGTAAGGTCCAGAGTGGGAGCATTGCTGCTCTGAGACCCACAAATCAAAGTTTTTCAAAGACCTGATGAAGGCTTTTCTGACAACAGCCCTGTTTCTGCCTAACAGGAAAGAACATCATGTCTCTCTCTGCTCAGGCCCAATTTTAAATTGCATTTGATGCCAGTTGATGTAATCAGACCCCAACCTAGAGTCATAGAGTCATACAGCATGAGACTCCACTAAAACAGCAGGATAAACTGGAAGTGGTTGTGATCTGAGCTGGTAAGTAATTAATTAATTGCCCACCTACCAGGTTTCTGTCACAGCCCCCAACAACGAACTCACAGTCCATATCAAGTATTGATAAATGCATTTTTTTTGTATTAAAAACTTCTGGAGGCTCATCTGAAACTTTTTGAAAAATATTCCTTTAATCTATGAAATGCATGCTGCCCTTAATATGGTCTTTAAAGAGTACTCATGCTCTTTGTGTCATTTGTAGAAGCTACATGCTTCTATGCATACGAGCATAATTATTATATTCTATCAATATTACTGAGGAAACCCAGTTACTTGTTCAGTCATCTTCTCTCACTGAGAATTCGTTGAGTTACTAATCATCTGCAGAAGAAATCATGCCTTTGTTTTCTGTTGTTTCCCCGGTCTCCATAAAACATTCATTTAAATAGTATATTTTCTTATTAAGCAAACAGAAATTTATAACTGTACACATCTGCCTTCAGTACCGTTGATATTCATTCTTGTTTACAAAGTAGTTTAGCTGTGAAGTCAACTTATGAGAGAGTTTGGAGGCTTTTAACTCCATTTACATAGTGTCATCTCAAGAACTTCCATGAGATAGGACTGTGAGGCATCAGCCAGGCAGCTCAAAAGATGCAAGTACATATACAAAAGATGCTTATGAGGCTGAGAAGCAATGAAGGTGCCTGTAAGCTTTTTATTCATGATTTATACGCCATACTTTCCTTTTTCAAAGATTTAAATAAACTTCCATTTGTCTTTATATAAGTTTCATAGTTCTTGAGTATTTATTCCCTTTTTTATTTTCTCTCTCATCCCAGTAGAGGACTGAACTATTGTTAATAGTAAAGTTAAATAATGCATTCTCATTGCTGAAACAGATATTCCTGATCATTTTGGAGTGGCGTAATGAGTTATAATGCCCTCCAGCAAATCATGGCCACAAGAGATTTTACTGTGCTCCACTTTCTGGCTATTTCTGCAGCTGAGCAAGTACCACAACAGTGCTCCTTTGTAAAATGTTAATGAAAACTGGACTGGTTAGAAGGCCAACTAGTTAGTCATCACTGCCTGACTAGGTCAACTACGATCAGCTAATCAAAAACTTCATTTTCAATCAATTGAACACTTGCATTTTTGGTTGATAACAAGTTGACTAATTCAGTCACCAATTCGAAGTATAGTAAAAAAGCTGAAGTTGCCATAATTCTAGAGGACCACACACCCATTAGGCAGACATGACTGGTGGTGGTTTAACCTGAGAGACGCCACGCCTCAAGCGGGAGGAGAGATTTACAAGAATAATGTTTCATGGTAGCCTCAGCTGGTGCAGGAATTGAACTCATGCTGTTGGCATCACTCTTGAGTCACAAACTAGCCATCCAGCGAACTGCAAAAACTGACCCTGCCCTTCATGTGTGCACTAATGCGAAGGTACAAACCCAAAACGTCAATTATTTGTGATGGGAACATAGGAACAGGAGTAGGCCATCTAACCCTGCCCACCATGCAATAGAATTGTGAGTTGATCAGACATTTCAATACCTTTTAGCCACCCCATCCCATGACTATTGGTTGCCATTATGCCAGAGGATTAGATAGGGTGGACAGTGAGAATCTTTTTCCGAGGATGATGACTTCACCTTGTACAAGGGGGCATAGCTACAAATTGAGGGGTGATAGATTTAAGACAGATGTCAGAGGCAGGCTCTTTACTCAGAGAGTGGTAAGGGCGTGGAATGCCCTGCCTGCCAATGTAGTTAACTCAGCCACATTAGGGGCATTTAAACAGTCCTTGGATAAGCATATGGATGATGACGGGATAGTGTGAGGGAGGGCCTTAGATTAGTTCACAGGTCAGCGCAACATCAAGGGCCGAAGGACCTGTTCTGCGCTGTATTGTTCTATGTTCTATGTTCTATAAATCCAGTAATCTGTGCCTTAAACATCCCTGTAATCCTGCATTTCCCATGGTTAATCCACCTAACCTGTACGTCTTTGGACTGTGGGAGGAAACTGGAGCACCTAAAGGTGTTGACTCTGTTGCCGCTCCACAAATGCTATCAGACCTGCTGAGTTTCTCCAGTAACTTCTGTGCTTGTTACACTACATACTTGCCTATTGGCTATGATCAACACTACCTCATAAAGTTTTTAGATTTTTCAAACATGATCCTTCTGAAATCTGTGTCGATTGCAACAAATTATTTCTTCATCTAAAAATTTTGCAACCTACCCTTTAAATTTTTCCCTACCTTCAACACACAATGAAACCTATAATATAATTTTTAGTATTTCTGATGTATCACTATTTCTCACAGAGTCTTTGAATATATTCCATCAGGTACTAGTAATTTGTCCATCAACTAAACTTTTCAAACACTTTTTTTTAAACTGATTTACCATTTATCACTCCCAATATTGTTCCCTTGTAAACGTTGAATCAAAGTAATTTTAATCTCATCATCAATTTCCATCAATTCATGATTCACTCATTATTATTTGCTTCCAATCATAATGTAACATTATTGTTAATTCCTGACATTATTCCTGATCTCATCCTATGCAAATTTGGCCTGACTTCTTCAAGCATTGTTACATTTCCCACTCCAAGGCCAAATTCGCCTATCACCATAGGTTCTTTCTTGACTCTAATTTCATCCTTAACCTAGATAACAACTTATCAAATAGCGCTTTGGCACAGTGAAACCTTCTAAGATGCCAGACTCCGGGCAAGTAGTGATAGGCAATAATGCTGGCTTAGTCAGCAATGTCTACATCCCGCAAGCAAAAGAAACAGTTAAGATTTTTGAGTCTAATATGAATCTTCTTTGGCCTTGGCAGAATCCAAACTAAGTATTGGTGAGCAGGTTACTGCTGTGTAAGTGCAACTTGACAGCAGTGTCAAGCACACATTTATTTTACTGATGATTGCCATGTCAGTCTACTTCAGTAATTGGTCTGATTGGATTTGACCTCTTTTTGCAGAAAGGACATACCTGCTCAACTTTCTGGGTTATTGGGTAGATATACCTTGCAAATGCGAAGTCTTGCACTTTGGAAAAAATAATACAGGCATGGACTATTTTCTAAACGGTGAGAAAATTCATAAAGCTGAAGTACAAAGGGATCTGGGAGTGCTAGTCCAGGATTCTCTAAAGGATAACTTGCAAGTAGAGTCCGTGATTAAGAAAGCGAATGTAATGTTGCCATTTATTTCAAGAGGGTTTGAATATAAAAGCAGTAATGTGCTTCTGAGACTCTTTAGAGCTCTAGTAGGCCCCATTTAGAACACTGTGTCCAATTATGGGCCCTACACCTCAGGAAGGACATACTGGCACTGGAGCATGTCCAGCGGAGATTCACACGGATGATCCCTGGAATGGTAGGTTTAACATACGATGAACGGCTAAGGTTCCTGGGATTGTATTCATTAGAGTTTAGAAGGTTGAGGGGAGATCTAATAGAAACTTACAAGATAATGTATGGCTTAGAAAGGGTGGGCGCAGGGAAGTTGTTTCCATTAGGCGGGGAGACTAGGACCCGTGGGCACAGCCTTAGAATTAGAGGGGGTAAATTTAAAACGGAAATGAGAAGACATTTCTTCATCCAGAGAGTGGTGGGCCTGTGGAATTCATTGCCACGGAGCGCAGTGGAGGCTGGGATGTTAAATGTCTTCTAGGCAGAGATCGATAAATTCTTGATCGCAGAAGGAATTAAGGGTTACGGGGAGAGTGCAGGGAAGTGGAGTTGAAATGCCCATCAGCCATGATTAAATGGCGGAGTGGACTCGATGGGCCGAATGGCCTTACTTCCACTCCTATTTCTCATGGTCTTATGGTCTTATACTGAAAGACTGAGCTTCCATAGACCTATGTGACACAGAAGCCCAAAGAATTGAGCTACACTCTGATGAATAGGGTTTCTCCTTATCTCAGACTAAAGCGGCGGCATACCCATTATTTTTAAATTATGCTTCTGATTCTAGCCACCCCAAACAAGGAAAACATAATACCTCTTTCTTCTCTGTTTATCCCTTTAAATATTTTATACAATTCAATGTGATCATTTTTGCAATCTTCAAAATTCTTGTGTGTACAGCCCCAGTTTGTCTAATCTGTCTTCATAAGGCGGTCTCTTCATCCCAGGAACAAGTCAGGTTGCACTCCCTCTACAGCATTAATATTTTTCCTGAGATTAGATGACCAAAACTGCTGACAGTACTCCAGAAGAAATCTAAGCAAGCTCTGGTAATCATAAATAAATCTATGTACAACACCAACAAGTTCACATGGCAAGGAAAAATGAAAACAACAAAATACTAAATGAAAATTCATGAGAAGTGTAACAATGTTGGCATCTTCATAAAATCTGTGAATCTTGCCCTCATCCCCCATTCAACTGAATGAGCACAAATTAGTACATGCAAAGAAAGAGCAGTCTGGAATTCACTGGGGAGCAACATATGTGCCAACAGTGGCATTGTGAGTGCCCAAACACCCCCTGGATGTTGGCACCTTGATATCCGAATAGGTTGAATGCCTGGGCGTCCAATCCATCCTGATAGCGAGTTTCCATCTTGAAATGCCTGGAATGAGGCAGGTTCCAGACCAGACAGCAGTGGAATGACTGATGATAGGAAATTACAGACTAAAACCAAAGGAATTGTTACCCACAAGAAGGTAAAATCTTGCGGAGGAGATTTTGTGATGGTTTCATGATTCGAGAAAGAGACGAGCCCTGTTTGGTTGCTTGGAGACCGCTTTGTGGACCAACTATGCTCAGTTCGTGACAAACGACTGCACCTCCCAGCGTGAATCACTTCAACTCCCCATCCCACTCCTTGGATGGCATGTCCATCCTTGGCCTCCTCCAGTGCCACAACAATGCTATTCGAAGGCTGCTAGAACTGTTCACTCATATTTTGCTTGGGAACCCTGCAGCACTGTGGTCTCAATGTGGGCTTCACCAGCTTCAAAATCTTCACACCCCAACCTTATCCCAAAACCAGGCCAGCTCGTCCCCGCCTCCTTGACCTGTCCGTATTTTGTCCCACCTATCTGCTCCTTTATCCACCTTGCATCATCACTTCTCCCCCTCTCCCTATTTATTTCAGAGTTCCCTTCCCCTCCCCCATTTCAGAAGAAGGGTCCAGACCCAAAATGTCAGCTTTCTTGCTCCTCTGATGCTGCCTGGCCTAATGTGTTCATCCAGCTCCAGGCCTTGTTATCTCAGATTCTCTGGCATCAGCAGTTCCTACTATCTCTGAGTATGTATTATTTACAAGATGCACTGTAAAAATTTACCACAGATTCTTGATAGCACTTTCCAGACCAATGATCACTTCCACCTAGGAGGACAAAGACAGCAGGTACATGGGAACACCAAATTCTGCAAGTCACTTCAAATCCCCTTCAAGCCACTCACCACTTTGACTTGAAATATATTACTGTTCCTCCACTGCCACTGGGCCAAAATCCTGGCATTCCGCCCCTACAACGCACAGGCTGCAGCTCACCACTACCTTCTCAAGGACAACTCTGACCAGCCAGAGATTCCCATTTCCCATGAGTGGGTAAAAAATAATGAACAGTTTATTCTCCAGGAACCAGTTGAATGCTATTGTCAGCTCCCAACATTTGACTTCTTATAGCTATTCCAGCCAGATAACTCATCTGGTTCACTAATGTCCTTTAGGGAAGGAAATTGTTCATCTTTACCTGGTCTGGCCTCTGTGTGACTCCAGGTCCACAGCAAATACTGACTCTTAACTGCTATCTGGGCAATTACAGATGAGGAATAAATGTTGGTTTAATCAGAGACACCCACAGCCTGTAAATTAAAAAAATTGCCAAATGACCTACACATAGAGGATTACTCTCTCTCCAAAATAAAGTGACTCTTTCAGATTTGTTTAAATCTTCATGAGTTTAGTCTGTTCAATCCCAGTGTTCCCACCTGCAATTTGCATGGTGAACAATAGAAGTAAGGGAAGGGTGGAGTGAAGAAATAATAACCTGTCTGTGAGGTTCAAGGATGTCTTAGAAAAAGTCCTGTATCACAATGGACACTATAATAGTTTGTCATAGAGTCTTCTCCTAACAAAGCCCATCTGCATAGCAATGTGAATCACATGAGCCTAATATCCAGGTAGAAAAGATAATTACTCATCCTCTAGGTACCCAGGTCTGGGAACTAATTAGAAAGTTTAAAATACATGTTTATTCAACCTGATAGGCTGAACATTTGCCTATTTGATGAGATTTATGATTGACAGTCTATCCACCTGAACATAGTCCCCTTCCCAAACCCCTTCCAATGGCACCTCCCCATGTACCCCAGAAGTGCACAGCTGCCCCTTCACCCCCTCCCTGCTCACCATCTAAGGGCCTAAACAGTCTTTCCAGGTGAAGCAGCATTTCACCTGTACCTCCTTCAAGCTTATGCAATGTATTCGCTGCACCCAATGTGGCCTACTCTGCATTGGAAAACTAAATGCAGACTGGATGACTGCTTTGAAGAACACCTCTGGTCGGTCAGGAAGCCTGACCTCGGCCTTCCATTGGCTGGTCATTTTAACACAGAGCCTTGCTCGCATGCCCACTTGTCTGTTCTCGGCATGCTGCAATGCTCCAGCAAATCACAGTGAAAACTGGTGGAGCAACACCTCATTTTCAAACTACACACTTCATAACCCTCTAGGCTCAATACTGAGCTCAACATTATGAATGCAAGCTTTCTCTTTCTTTTAGCTTTACTTGTTACATTCTGTCACCCTCTCCCCTCTTCCCCCAGCCCAGTGGGACTCTGTTGTTTCCAGTCTGGCAATTAGACACACCATTGTTCTGCCTTTCTGACATTCCGATCACCTAATCTGAAATATCAACATTCTCTCTCACACAGAACACCAACCACCCCCAACCCTCCCTCCCACTATCGCATAAATGCTGCTCCCTTAACATTTCACTTCACTCTGATGAAGAGGCATCTGGATGAAACTTCAGCTTGCTTTCGCTCCATGGACACTATCTGACCCACTGTGATCTCCAGCACTTTTTTTTCCATTCAGATTCCAGCATCTGCTGTAATTTGCACCGAGCTGCTTTGGTCATTCTTTAGGGTTGCAAAAATTTCTCACCTTCTGTCCAATAAGTCAACTTGGGACCCTTCTTAACCTTTAACAACTAAGCCATCAAAGTTTATTTTCAGAAAGAATTCAGGCCATGCACATGACCTCCTTAATTCCTCCATTTTATCCAGTGAAGAAAAAATTGCAAAAGTAGTATTCTCACAAACTACAAATTTTTATCAATATAAAATCTCATCTGGTTTGTGAATGCCCTATAATGAAGAAAGTCTGACGTTCTTTCCAGGTTTGGCCCACACGTGAGTCCGGAACCCTGGCTAAGGAAGAGTCATCAGACCTGAAACATTGACTCTGTATTTTCCTTCACAGATGCTGCCAGACCTGGTGAGCTTTTCCAGCAACTTTGTTTTTGTTCCGAACTTACAGCATCCGCAGTTCTTTCAGTTTTTACCATAGCTATGTGCCTAACTTTTAATTGCCCTTTGAAATGGCTATTCAGCTCAAGAGCAGGTAGAGACGTACAACAAATACTGATAGTGTCTGTGATGCCAACATCTCATGAAAGAACAAAAACATTTTTAAAACCACAGTTTTAATATGGTCACCCCAATTCTTTTAAACCCCAAAAAGCATTGGCCTAACCTGTCAAAGTTTACATACAGTGATTTTTTTCAGATAGATTAGCTGTTCATTCTTTTGCGCAACTATACTTTCAATAAAATTGAAATGCTCACGTCATTTAAAAGATGTCTGAACAGGTTGCTGAAGTCCTGTAATCTACAGGAATGCTGACCAACTGGTGGAAAATGGAATTAAGCCAGCAGTCTTGTTTTTCAGTAGGTGCAGAAACAACAGTCAGAGTAATATCCTTCGGTAGCCGAATGCTATCTTTTTTTTCTATGTATCTCAAAAGGAGAAATGGGCAAGGATTTGCAAAGGGGAGGGAACATTGCAGTATGTGAATTGCTCCTTAGGAGGACCTAGCACAGATATTTAGAGTTGAATGGCCTTTCCTGTAGCGATTCAGTCATACTAATAACAAATACCTGGGCTGATTAAAACATTTTTAAATTTGAAAATGCAGTAAGATAATATTATTTTGCACAACCTTTAAGTAACTACTATTCATTTGTGATGGATTTAGTTGGTTTTTTTAACTTTATAAAATAAACAAACCACCATGTACTTGACATTACATGGTTAGCATCTCTGGCTCAGATTGTAGTGCCTCTGTTGACAGTTATGCACTTGCATTCCATAATCAAATGCTTGAGCATGTAACCTTAGTGGACACTCTAAAACCAATATGGAGGCTGTGCTGCACTGTCAACCTTTGAATATGACATCAGAACTAAGGCCTGGTGCCCCCTCTCAGACGAATGCAAAGATCCCATATCACTGTTTGAAGAAATGAGTAGAATATTCCAACTAACATTTATCTCGCAGTCAGTATTAGTAACAGATCTCTGATGAAGGGTCTAGGCCCGAAACGTCAGCTTTTGTGCTCCTGAGATGCTGCTTGGCCTGCTGTGTTCATCCAGCCTCACATTTTATTATATTAGTAACAGATTACCTAGTTTTATCCCCTTAACACTTGGGAGATCCTTCTACCCACAAATTGACCACTGAGTTTTCTGCCTAAACAGTGGCAACAATTCTACAGAATCTCTTCAGCTATAAAGCACTTGGGCCATCTGAAGACCATGTGAGGTGTCATGTAAATGTGTATTTTTTTGCTATGATGAAACACACTTTAACAATGGAAATTTGAATTGTACATAGACTGAATTTCATTTGCCTTCAAGAATGAAAGATATGGAAGCACTAAGAGGACTTTTACAACATTGCTATTTCAGACATTACTACCTCCAATTTCCGAGAATCCATCCCTTGAGATTAGCATCTCTTATTAGTTGATTAATGATATGTTATTCCTGCAGTGAAAGCTATTGTAAACAAGTTGAGTGGCTTAATAGGTGATCCCGCAGAATTATCTTTAATTACAAAATTCAATTATTCATGTTTACAACTTGTCCTTCATCACAAGTGCCGACTGAGAAATACGGTAACAGCGGCAAAAGTTTTCCCAGCCTGAACTCCTAACAGTACAAAGTCTTCAAGTTTTACCATTAACAAACACTTCCAACACTGTAACAATTATGTCTTAAAATGAGTGGAATTTAATAAAGCCAGGTAAAGTATGAAAAAATACAAGTTATTCGTAAACAATAGAATGTATCAGAACAGCCCAAGATTCCATTCTTCAGCCAGCCCTCCATTCCTTACCCACATGCTATCCCCAGGAGACTTGCAGGCTGACCAAGACTTCAGGCTATGGTTAGGCCTGGGTACCTACATTGTTGGTTCCAAACATTTATATGGAGATAAGAATTAGACTTTACAATCTGGACAGTTTTTTTGTTTCTTTTGGCTTTCTTTACTTCCTGCTGTTTTTATTTAAATTCTGGTTTTGTAACCAAGATGGCACTGGAGAGTGATGACTTTGTACACTTTTCACTGTACTCATGTCTTCATGTGACAATAAAATCGAATTCAAATCTAGTTCAAATTCTCATTGTCAAATTATGTATTGATCGGGTCATTTATTGATTATGTTGCTAGTGTAATAATCTAGAGAACATTGCTTTGTCCCCATGATAGTAATTTAAGAGTTTGAATAAAGGTACTAATAAATCTGAGGACTGTCCCTGCCACTAACACTGAGTGAGTTGATGTTAATGCAGTTTGCCCACTAAAAGTGTGCCTCTTCTCCAGTGTAGAATTAAATGTATTATCTAAATGACTGATGTAAAGGAAAAGAAAATGTGATTCAGGAGCGTAAAAAATGTTGTTAAGGATTGAGAACCACAATTAAACTCCAAGGAAAAGCAAACATTGTATTTGCTCCAACTTTCAAACGAAATTCAGAAAAGAGAGGGTTAAAAAGGATCACTGGCATTTCTAATAAGCTCCATGAAAGAGCATCTCTGCTGTTTGAAATGCACAAAGTCTCCACCAGCCTGCATACAACATCCATGCTTGAGAGCCAAGGAATATGTTCCCAGATGCTCCTCTGTTTATTGTTGACTCCGTGTAATTTGTTTGCCCTAATTTGTCTCTGTGTATCAAGGGAGTTCCCTTTTTAATTTTGCTTTCACTGTTTACCGCTCTTTGTGGAGCAGCGGGCTGTTAAGCTGTGAGAACCACAAGCCAAAGAAGAAGGGAGGCAAAAAAAAGTGATGCAGATTGTTTTAAGCCTCTGCTGCCCCATGGGCCCAAAGGCCTTGCTTGAAGCCTGCACCTGCTCCTCCTCCTGAGACCTGGGGCTCCTGATCTTTATGCCATGCCCTTCAGCTGCCCGATTCTGATTATCCTAAATCAAACAGCGTTTTCTACATTCACGCCTCCAGCACTTGGCATGAAATTAATAAGTCTCGCTGATACATTTCAGTGGAAGTGTGGCTCTTTCACACAGCAGTGGTAGATTAAAAATTTTGGCATCAGTAACACTCACTGCATCCAGGCACACAGTGTGACAAAGATGAGAGACATTTGAATTTAGCACATTATACTTTTAACTCTTGAATATCAAGATATCGGCAGAGCTCAAAATTATCTCAAATCAAAATGAATAATTTTTTCAATGTACATCAGAGTCTGGTGTTATAACCCACTGCTTTTAGTTAATTACTATTATTACTCCTCTCCTCTGCTCTAGAATCGATTGTATTATTTTCCTCACTTTAGGTCTACGTACAAACAATATTAAATTCTGAAGAGGTGACTGAAAAGTCTTTTTAAAAGGTAGAATTGAACTGAATGGT
Organism: Stegostoma tigrinum; assembly: GCF_030684315.1. Classification (NCBI taxonomy): domain Eukaryota; kingdom Metazoa; phylum Chordata; class Chondrichthyes; order Orectolobiformes; family Stegostomatidae; genus Stegostoma; species Stegostoma tigrinum. Next base: position 49,705,695 of record NC_081357.1, on the reverse strand, counting down.
CCTTTTTTAAGTGAGCTGTTCAGAAATTTCTAATATGCAAAACAAACGAGAGTTCATTTTAACACACAGCAGAACGAGGCAAAAGAGAAGTTCAAACCTAAATTCCATTGTCACTAGATTCCCACCTTGCAGCTATGCTTTCTGGTGGTAACTGAGGCACCATCAAACATACAGAAACAGATTTAAAATCTATCGGAGCACATGCGTTTGGGTGCAGATGGGAGCGGTTAAAAGTGATGAATTTGAATGTCAGGAAGTCACTTCCAATCTACTGCATTCTGCTTTTGACTGGAGCACATTTGGCTGATTGAACGCAAACCCTTGGGAGAGATGGGTTGTCAATTTTCACATGTTAATCGTTCAATTAGTGCCATACTGACACAATTTAATGGCAGTCCATGAGTTTCCTGAAACTCACCAATTAATGGAGTTAAATTAATCACATGGAAATACCCCATAAATAGTCAATATTCACAGTTGCTTTCACACCTGCTTGTGGGAAGAAGATTTGCTCACAGTACTTTTGCTCCAACTTAGAGCTGACATCCACACTTTGGAGCCTTGCTCTGTTACATCAGAATAGAGGACCTGAGGCTGCCTTGGATTAAATTTCACATGAGAATCAAGGTGACTAGCAACAACTCCTGCAGCGATTGGCTGAAAGCAGAGAGAAGACCGGTACAGGGCTGCAGTTTATAAGAAGCCTGACCCATTAAATTGTGCCTATAGTTAGTTTTCCTTGAAAAATCTGAATACCAGGGTTACAGGAAGTTCACGATGCCCGGTCAGCTGGTAGGAGACGCCTACAGTTTTCTAACCGAAGGCTTGCTATCTAGTGTGTCTAGTGCTACACATTGTCAAAGCCACTATTCTTGCTTCCAAGCTTCCAAAGCTGTGACAAGAAAAGTTTTATAAGGTAATGGTTCTGAAAGTGCTAATGTTGAAAGCTTTATTAACTCCACCAGGATTATTTTTGCGGGACCCTAATTGCCTTGAGAACATGGTGGTGAGCTGCCTTCCTGAACTACTGCAATCGATGGTAGACACAGGTACACCCACAGTAACATAAGGAAGGGAGTACCAGGATAGTGACCTATTGACAGTGAAAGAGCAAAGTAATAGTTCAAAGTTGGGACGATGCGCAGCTTGGAAGGAAACCTCTTCTATATCATTACACGATTCCCATCAATTCATGTCTTTACAAGTTAAAAATGCACTTACTGAACATTTAAGAATAGACAACTGAGGACTGTGGTGAGGAAAAAATGGCATTTATCTGAGTGAAATAAAGAACAAAAAAGTGATCATAACAAATTTTCTCAGATCGTCTTATGCAACTCCAAACTTCTCCTTTTCCTACTTTTGCTGTAAGATCAGGAGGTGTTGAGGAATAACGCTCTCTGATTTAAACACTCTAAGTTCTTGATTTATAAATATGGGCTCTCCAGTTTTGCTTGACCTACCAAGATACTGTACAAATAATCATTATGTATGAATCAAGTAAAATATATTTACTAAGCAAACTCTTATAAATATTTAACACAAATGAACAATGAAGACAACATGGAACACTTTAAGGCACAGGATGCTTTACATATTGACAACAAAGGCAACGCCTTTCTTCATCAGTCTCTGAAATCATGTTACATTGAACTATGTCCCTGAAGAATTACACCACAGTGACGATGGAAAAAACTATGTCAACAATTATATTAGTCCTAATTTTTGCCACAACATAATGGAGATTCTTTCTTCTGAAGCAAAAATGCAGAAAATGACAGAAATCCTGAGTCCTTCCTGAATCTGGTATTCCCCATTTTCAACAGGCTTAAGACATGGTTAACGCAAGTGCACTTCACAGAGGTAACTGACCTTTTAAATGCTGAACTGCCTCCACTCAAATTTGGCTTTGACTCTCTTGTGTCTACAATGTGGAGATTAGACAGAGTAAAAGCAGTTCTGTTCATAGTGCTAGTAGGAACTGCAGATGCTGGAGAATCTGCGATGGCAGCGTGTAGAGTTGGATGAACACAGCCAGTCAAGCAGCATCAGAGGAGCAGGAAAGCTGGCGTTTTGGGCCTAGGTCTAGGCCCAAAACATCAGCTTTCCTGCTCCTCAAATGATGCTTAACCTGCTGTGTTGATCCAGCTCTACACCTTGTTACCTCTGTTCTTAGTGCATTTGTTTTGGATCATCAAGATATCATTTGGAGAGCTGAGGTACTCCAGCAGGTATGGTCCCAGGACATTTTTGTGATGGAGTTTGAGTTCCCTTCAGGGTGGTTAACTGTAGAGCAGATTGTGCATGAGAGTTGCTTAAACCCCTTGGAACTATCCAACTTGTCAATACCTAGCAAGAAGTACCAAATATCAAAATATATCAAGACGTATCAAAAGAAAGTCAACCTCTCAAGATGTGTAAAAAACTGAGATGCACTGAGTTTTCCTTGGCCAAAATGCTGAGAGCTGAGGAGTAAAGGGACATCAATCTTTTCCTAAAAATCTAATTATATTTGCATCTTGCATTCAATAGTGAAATGAAATTAACAGATTAAATTCTATATTTTATTCAGGCTTAATCAGGGACGTACAAGTTCTCCTGTAGAGAGCAGCTGAAGTTTGTTAATTTAGGAAATTAATTTTAAAAACCTGGGCTCAAATCCCACCTGTTCCAGAGGTGTACAATAACATCTCTGAACAAATTGAATAGAAAATATGTGGTCTTTTGTGGGACAGGGGTAACATCCCTTACTCTGAGACAGGGGACCTGGGTTCAAGTCTCACCTGCTCCTGACCTGTCAAATACTACTTTTGAACAGGTTGATTAGTAAAATAGGAAACTGATTTAAACTGTTTTTTTTTGTAGCTGGATCTAAAATAACTCAGAATATGTGCATATAGGGGTCTGAGTAACTTGCATTGAGATAACAAAGTGTGGAGCTGGATGAACACAGTAGGCCAAGTAGCATCTTAGGGGCACAAAAGCTAACGTTTTGGGTCTAGACCGTTCATCAGAAAAGGGGGATGGGGAGAGGATTCTTAAATAAATAGGGAGAGAGGGGGAGGAGGACCAAAGATGGATAGAGGAGAAGATAGGTGGAGAGGAAAGTATAGGTGGGGAGGTAGGGAAGGGATGGGTTAGTCCGGGGAGGACGGACAGGTTGGGTGGGTGGGGCGGGATGAGGTTAGTAGGTAGGAAATGGAGGTGCAGCTTGAGGTGGGGGAGGGGATAGGTGAGAGGAAGAACAGGTTAGGGAGGCGGGAACGAGCTGGACTGGTTTTGGGATGCAGTTGGGGGAGGGGAGATTTTGAAACTTGTGAAATCCACATTGGTACCATTGGGCTGCAGGGTTCCCAAGCGGAATATGAGTTGCTGTTCCTGCAACCTTCGGGTGGCATCATTATGGCACTGCAGGAGGCCCGGGATGGACACGTCTTCTAAGGAATGAGAGGGGGAGTTGAAATGGTTCGCAAGTGGGAGGTGCAGTAGTTTATTGAGAACCAAGTGTAGATGTTCTGCAAAGCAGTCCCCAAGCCTCCGCTTGATTTCCCCAATGTAGAGGAAGCCACACTGGGTACAGCGGATGCAGTATACCACATTGGCGGATGTGCAGGTGAACATCTGCTTGATGTGGAAAGTCTTCTTGGGGCTTGGGGTGGGGGTGAGAGAGGAGGTGTGGGGGCAATTGTAGCTCTTCCTGCGGTTGCAGGGGAAGGTGCCGGGTGTGGTGGGGTTGGAGGGCAGTGTGGAGCGGACAAGGCAGTCGTGGAGAGAGTGGTCTCTCCGGAAGGCAGACAAGGGTGGGGATGGAAAATGTCTTTAGTGGTGGGGTCAGATTGTAGAAGGCAGAAGTGTCGGAGGATGATGCCTTGTATGCGGAGATTGGTGGGGTGGTGTGTGAGGACCAGGGGGATTCTCTTTTGGCGGTTATTGCGGGGGCGGGGTGTGAGAGATGAGGTGCAGGAAATGCAGGAGACACGGTCAAGGGTATTCTTGACCACTGCGGGGGGGATGTTGCAGCCCTTGAAGAACGAGGACATTTGGGATGTAAGGGAGTGGAATGGCTCAACCTGGGAGCAGAGGCAGCAGAGGAGCAGGAATTGGGAATAGGGGATGGAATTTTTGCAGGACGGTGGGTGGGAGGAGGTATATTCTTGGTAGCTGTGGGAGTCAGTGGGCTGGAAATGGACATCAGTTTCTAGCTGGTTGCCTGAGATAGAGACAGAGAGGTCCAGGAAGCTGTGGGATGTGTTGGAGATGGTCCAGGTGAATTTGAGGTTGGAGATGCTGCTTGGCTTGCTGTGTTCATCCAGCTCCACATTTTATTATCTCGGATTCCCCAGCATCTGCAGTTCCCATTATCTAACTAGCATTGAGTGTGATTTTTAAATAGAGTGTTGGTCATTAAAGCTATTTGATAAGAGGTACACATTTGCTTTTCCTAACTATTTAATTCAGTTAGAATTGGTTCTTCCACAGGAAAAAGGACTAACTGTTTAGTAAATAACTGGGATCTGGTTAAGGTATACTCTAATTCCAAGTATAAAATAGTATACAGAAACTGGCGGTAAACATAATGAAATAGTTTTTAAAAATTACATAATTGAATCTAGTAATTTAGCTAATTACAACATATTTAAGGATGTCTGGATAAGTGGTGTGTCCTGGCTGCAGCAGTAGTTTGTGTTGCCTGCCTGATTCCAGGGTTTGGGATATCTGTTCAGCACTGGAGAGGAACAGACAGTCGGAGAAGGAGAATTCAGCTGTTATGGTCCGTGTAAGTAACATTGAAATTGGCAGGACAAAGAAAGGGATTCTCTAAAGTTAGCGGAGGATTCAAACAGTGAATTAACAGCCAGAACCTCAAACAAAACATAATATGGAGCTGGATGAACACAGCAGGCCAAGCAGCATCTTAGGAGCAGGAAAGCTGATGTTTCGGGCCTAGACTTGAAGAAAACATCTCTGAATTATTACCTGAACCACCTACAAATTAGCAAAATGGCAATAAGACTAAAGAAGTAAATTTGTTGCTCAAAGATTGGTGTGATAGACTTTAGTTCCATTTTGTGGGCTACCAAGTCCAGTATTGGGGAAAGTCAGGCAGTATTAATGGGACAGTCTATATCTGATAATACTAGGACTAGTGTCCTATCAAGCTGCATAACTGGAAGTAGAAGGTGTTTAAAACAGAATATTGTGGGCAGAGGATCAAATTTGGGAAGATGTAGTCAATTCAAGAATACAGAAAAGGCAGGAGAGAAAGGTATTAATATGGGAAATGATATGCTGGCCATGAGAGAATTGAACATAGAGTACAGGGTTAAATCACAGATGAGGTTAGCAGATACAAAAATAACATAAAAACTAAAATGAAAGGTTTGTGCCTAATGTGCATTGCATGGAAAACAAAACTGATAGCACAAATAAAACTAAATTAGTATGATCTGATAGCTATTATGCAGAAAGGGCTGCTAGATGACATCAATTGAAACATGAACATTGAAGGATTCATGACTGTTCAGAAAGTTAAGGTGAAACAATGGGTCTGTCAATTGATGATGATTTTTAGCACATTTATGAGGGATGATCTAAGTGCCATAAACCAGACCAAAGATGAAGCTTGGATAGAACCGAAAAATGGTGAGGGCAAAATGTCACATGGGAATGAGCTGTATATTTAGTCAGGTACCGTTAGGCCCCTGGCAATAACGACATAGCAGAATGGCATGTAGGAAAGAAATAATGGAAGCTTGTCAGAAAGGTTCAGTAATAATCATTAAGGATTTTGATCTATGCATAGACTGGAAAAATCAGATGAGCAAAGGCTGCATAGATGAGGAACACATAAAATGCTTTAGGAATACTTTGTGAGATCATCACATGCTGGAGCCAATCAGACAGTAGGCTACGCTAGATCTTGTATTGTGCAACGAGATATGATTAATTAATGACCTTTTTGAGGAGGCACCTCGAGGTAGTAGTATTGCAAAGTTGGGCAGAGTATTTGTAGATTGGAAGGCAGGATGTTAGAATTTGTTTGTAAAATGATAAGGGGAAGAGTGTGTGGTACCTTTAAAAGATGAAGTGTTTTATCTATGATGTGTTGGAGATTAGAAAAATGTGGAGGTGTGCAGAGATCTCCTGAAATTGAAACGTTGTGTCAAAAGGCTGATGGTTAGAAACCCATGCAGTAGTGTCATTTTATTAGCAAGGCAAACAATCTGAATATCAATCAATTAATTTAAACCAGGTACTTAGAGACTAAGAATCAATTACATTTCAATTTGATGGTCTTGACAACCTAGGACCAATCCTATTGTAAGAAACTAATAGGTCACCAAGGATATAAAAGAAGAGGGCATTTGAAAATTGGGGTGAGAGTAACAACAGCTTTTAGCAGCCAATGACTACGGAGACGGAGACGGAGACATCATTGGCTCTCACAGAAAGCACCATCTAAGCTAAAGGTACAGCAGCAATCTTAGCTAATATTCTTGACACAAGAATTCTACAAAGATAGGTGTTCCTGGCTGAGGATGAGTGGAGAGCACGTGGAGCATTCTGGAAGATGTGTCCTGGCTGTAATTTCAAGAGATTAAGTTTTTAAATTTTTTTTAATAATTTGGTTTATATAAGTGGGACTTACATTTATTGGAACAGCGTACCATTGGAATTTTGTTAAGGGGGAATTAAGCTCTGTTAATATGTTTACCGTTAGAGTTAGATAAATAAATTGTTACTTGTTGATTATAAAGTGAATATCAGGGATTTCTTTCATTTAGCTACTCCTTTAAAATAGATTGGGGAAGTGAGAGGCAAGTTATGTCACTTTTCACACCTCTTTTAACTGATTACGAGGCAAGGCGAGCTTCTCTGGGTGTTTCGGTTTAAGGTATCAGAACAAGGTCAACATCTGCCTCATAGCAAGTTGTAACAATAATATGACTGAATTTTGCATTCAGTTTCAGGGAGAGAAGAGCAGATATAAGACTAACATTTTAAAGACAATTATGAGGGCATGAAGGCAGAGTTTAACTGGCAAATTAGATTCAGAGACAGGTCTGTAGAGATTCACTGATAAACATTTGAGTGGTAATCCAGAATGTGTGGAATAGAGAGAAGAGAGAGAAAAATTCAAGGTGAGGATCTTGGTGAGGTTATCTCTGGCTAGGCAAAAAAGTTAAAGATAGCACCAGGTGTTCCCAATTTTGATACTATGATGTTGTGGCCATAACAGAGACATGGGTTTCTCATGGGCAGGAATGGTTGCTGGATGTTCCAGGGTTTAGAACATCTAAAAAGAAGAGGGAGGGGGGGGAAAAGAGGAGGGGGTGTAGCACTACTAATCAGAGGGTATCACAGCTACAGAAGCTTCCATTGTCGAGGAAGATCTGCCTACTGAGTCAGTATGGGTGGAAATTAGGAACAGCAAGGGAGTAGTCACCTCGTTAGGGGTTTACTACAGGCCCCCCAATCGCAGCAGGGAGATTGAAGAAAGCATAGGTCGACAGATTTTGGAAAAGTGTGGACATAGTAGGGTTGTTGTAATGGGTGACTTTAACTTTCCCAATATTGATTGGAACCTCCTTCGAGCAGAAGATTTGAATGGAGCTGTTTTTGTAAGGTGTGTTCAGGAGGGTTTCCTAACGCAGTACGTTGACAGGCCGACAAGGGGAGAGGCCATTCTAGACTTGGTGCTCGGAAACGAGCCGGGGCAGGTATCAGATCTTGTGGTGGGAGAGCATTTTGGTGATAGTGACCATAAATGCCTCACATTCTACATAGCTATGAAGAAGGAGAGGATTAGGCAAAATGGGAGGATATTTAATTGGGGAAGAGGAAACTATGACGCGATTAGACATGAGTTAGGAAGCATGGACTGGGAGCAATTGTTCCATGGTAAGGGCACTATAGACATGTGGAGACTGTTTAAGGAACAGTTGTTGCGAGTGATGAATAAATATGTCCCTCTGAGACAGGCAAGAAGGGGTAAGATAAAGGAACCTTGGATGACGAGAGCGGTGGAGCTTCTTGTGAAAAGGAAGAAGGCAGCTTACATAAGTTGGAGGAAGCTAGGGTCAAGTTCAGCTAGAGAGGATTACGCGCAGGCAAGGAAGGAGCTCAAAAATGGTCTGAGGAGAGCCAGGAGGGGGCACGAGAGAGGCTTGGCAGAAGGAATCAGGGAAAACACAAAGGCATTTTACACTTATGTGAGGAATAAGAGAATGGTCCAAGAAAGAGTAGGGCTGATCAGGGATAGCATAGGAAACTTGTGTGTGGAGTCTGAGGAGGTAGGGGAAGCCCTAAATGAGTTTTTTGCTTCTGTCTTTATGAAAGAAACGAACTTTGTAGTGAATGAAACCTTTGAAGAGCAGGTGTGCATGCTGGAATGGATAGAGATAGAGGAAGCTGATGTGCTGAAAATTTTGTCAAACATTAAGATTGACAAGTCACCAGGCCCGGACCAGATTTGTCCTCGGCTGCTTTGGGAAGCGAGAAATGCAATTCCTTCACCACTTGCGAAGATCTTTGCATCCTTGCTCTCCACTGGAGTCGTACCTGAGGACTGGAGAGAGGCAAATGTAATTCCTCTCTTCAAGAAAGGAATTAGGGAAATCCCCGGCAATTACAGACCAGTAAGTCTCACGGCTGTCGTCTGCAATGTGTTAGAAAGGATTCTGAGGGATAGGATTTATGACCATCTGATCATGGCTTGATCAAATGCAGTCAACACGGCTTTGTGAGGGGCAGGTCATGCCTCACAAACCTTATCGAGTTCTTTGAGGATGTGACTAGAAAAGTTGATGAGGGTCGAGCTGTGGATGTGGTGTATATGGACTTCAGTAAGGCATTTGATAAAGTTCCCCATGGTAGGCTCATTCAGAAGGTCAGGAGGAATGGGATACAGGGGAACTTAGCTGTCTGGATACAGAATTGGCTGTCCAACAGAAGACAGCGAGTGGTAGTAGAAGGAAAATATTCTGCCTGGAAGTCAGTGGTGAGTGGTGTTCCACAGGGCTCTGTCCTTGGGCCTCTACTGTTTGTAATTTTTATTAATTACTTGGATGAGGGGATTGAAGGATGAGTCAGCAAGTTTGCAGACGACACGAAGGTTGGAGGTGTCGTTGACAGTCTAGAGGGCTGTTGTAGGCTGCAGCGGGACATTGACAGGATGCAGAGATGGGCTCAGAGGTGGCAGATGGAGTTCAACCTGGATATGTGCGAGGTGATGCATTTTGGAAGGTCGAATTTGAAAGCTGAGTACAGGACTAAGGATAGGATTCTTGGCAGTGTGGAAGAACAGAGGGATTTGGTGTGCAGATACATAGATCCCTTAAAATGGCCACCCAAGTGGACAAGGTTGTTAAGAAAGCATATGGTGTTTTGGCTTTCATTAACAGGGGGATTGAGTTTAAGAGTCGTGAGATCTTGTTGCAGCTCTATAAAACTTTGGTTAGACTGCACTTGGAATACTGCGTCCAGTTCTGGTGGCCCTATTATAGGAAAGATGTGGATGCTTTGGAGAGGTTTCAGAGGAGGTTTACCAGGATGCTGCCTGGACTGGAGGTTGACTGAGCTCAGACCTTTTTAATTGGAGAAAAGGAGGAGGAGAGGGGACCTAATTGAGGTATACAAGATAATGAGAGGCATAGATAGAGTTGATAGTCAGAGGCTCTTTCCCAGGGCAGAAATGGCTCACACGAGGGGTCATAGTTTTAAGCTGGTTGGAGGAAAGTATAGAGGGGACGTCAGAGGCGAGTTCTTTACACAGAGAGTTGTGAGAGCATGGAATGCGTTGCCAGCAGCAGTTGTGGAAGCAAGGTCATTGGGGACATTTAAGAGGGTGCTGGACATGCATATGGTCACAGAAATTTGAGGGTGCATACATGAGGACCAATGGTCGGCACAACATCGTGGGCTGATGGGCCTGTTCTGTGCTGTACTGTTCTATGTTCTATATTCTATGGGAAGAAAAGAATTTAATTTGCAAAGATCGGTATCAGGTCAGACATTGAACAGAATACTAAAAAACAGCAATAATAAGGTGGGGCAAATTAGATAAAAGAGAAAGCTAGCTAGAAATAGAAAACCAGATGGTAAGAATTTCTCTCAATGGGTTGAAAAAGAAAGAGTTAAAGTAGCTATTACTCCTCTCGAGAGTGTAGGGAATTAATAGTGGTAAAAAAATTGATAGATTAATTTAGAAGTACTTTACTTTGCTCTTCATGATATAGGCTATAAAGTACTATCCAGAAATAGCATTAAATCAGTAACAAAAAGGAGGAATAAATTAAACAGAATTTCAATAACCAGGGAAGTTGCACTGAGTACGTTGATGGAGCTGTAGGCCAGCAAATTCTTGGATCCCAATGGATTTTATCCTTGGTTTTTAAAGGAAGTGGATAGTAAGATAGTTGATGAGAAATCTTGTAAAGGTATGAGCAATGTATACAATGGTGAAATTAGTAGCAGAATCATGTGTTGGAGTTCAGTCAGGCCCATCACAACAACAAGAATATCTTGCTATATCTTTTATGCATTTTACAAGCGGTGAGGTGAAATTCTCATCAGGTGCCAGTGACTTACCAACTGACATGTTAGCATGTTAAATTCCTCATTAACTCTGCAGCTCAGTGTTACTACTCAGATTCCTTTCTTGCCAAATATGCTGAACAAGTAGGACAGTGAGAAACGTATCGTGGAAATCTGAGCATGTACCTGGTGAATTCAGCTCACTGCTAACCGTAACCAGTCTCCATGTTGCTCCAAATGAAACTCTATCACAGGGCATGAGCCTCATGCATTTCTCATCCATAGATGCTGACATCGTACATCTGCCAAATGCTCAAGACCATCATGGTGCCTCTGATTCACAGCAGGCCAGTTAGGAGACATACACTAATATTGCAGACCACACTGGCAACTAGCATTGAGAGGAGGTGACACGGATACTTTGAATATAAGAAGTAGGATCCTAAAGCTTGCTCCTCCATTTGACGTGATTGTGGCTGCTCTCATTGTTGGCTTCAACTCAACTTTCCTGTCTGCTCTCCTTACCTCTTCAAACCATTGTAAATTAAAAATCTGTCTAGCTCATCCCTAATTTATTCAGTTACCCAGCATCCAGCGCCTCTGGGATAATGAGAGCCCTTTGAGAGATCGTTTCCTTCTCAGCCATGTTTTAAATCTGCCACCCCTTAGCAACCATGACCCCTTGTTCTCGATTGCCCCACAATGAGAAACATCCTCTCCGTGTCTTTTATGCCAATTTCCTTTAGCAATTAAATTTTCTCTCATGCTTCTAAATTCTCACAAGCATTGGCATAAACTGCTCAATCTCTTTTCATAAGACAAGCTTTTCATTTCTGGAATTAATCTAGTGAACCTTCTCTGAAGTGCTTCCAATGCAATTGCATCCTTTCCCAAATAAGGGAACAAGAACAGTACTCCAGATGCAGTCTCACCAATGCCTTGCAACAATTGAAACAATATACAATTCCCTTAACAATAAATGCCAATATTTCATTTGGCCTTCTTAATACCTGCTATGCCTGCATACTAGCTTCCTATACCCCATGCAAGAAGAAACAAAGATCCCACTTCACCAAAGCATTTGAAGTTTCTCTCCATTTAGATAATTTGCACATAGGGACAGGCAACCAGCTTTTCTTGCTGGTCACCAGTCTCAGTCAAGGTCCCCAGTCGCTGGCACCACAGAATCTTTCCCCACTTAGGTCTGAACAGTTGGCAATCGTCAGAGTGTCAGCAGCCTGGAGCTTTCCTTCTCGCCCAAACTGCAGACATACCTCGGTGTGTTGGTCACTGGTTTTTGTATTCCCAATCTCTCTAAAGCTAACATTCCAATGAAGGTGTCAATATCTGAACTGCTGGGGCTGCAGGAGGCAGCCTGGCCAATGCCTTCTCTGAGACCTTGGTACATACATTCTAAGTAACTAGAGTCACCTAGGCAAAGATGAAAGTCAATCTCTTATTTCCCAAAACAGGACTAGCAGGTCAATGTTCCAGGATACAGATGCTCTAAGAAAGATAGAAGGGAAAGAAAGACAGGGGAAGGGATGGCTTTTTTGATTAGGGAAAACCCCACAGCTGTACTTAGGGAGGATATTTCTGGGGGTTCATCCAGTGAAACTGTAAATAAGGGTGGGGGGGGGGGTTCATCGCTTTGATGAGATTGTACACAACACCTCCCAGTGGTCAGTGGGAATTTGAGGCACAAACATGCAGGAAGACTGCAGATATCTGTAAGAATAATAGGATTGTAATAGTGGGGGATTTAACTTTCCAGACATAAACTGGGACTGTCATTGTGTTAAGGGCTTGGACGGGAAGGAATTTGTTAAGTGTGTTCTAGAAAACTTTCTCAATGATTATGTAGATGGACCTACTAGAGAAAGGGGAAAACTCGACTTTCTCTTGGGAAATAAGGCAGGGCAAGTAACTGAAGTCTTTATCGGGGAGCACTTTGGGACCAGTGACCATAATTCTATTAGTTTTAAAATCATTATGGAAAAGGAAGGGCCTAGTCCACAAGTTAAAGTTCTAAATTGGAGCAAGGCCAATTTTGATGGTATTAGATGGAACTTTCAAAAGTTGTATGGGGAGGCTGTTTGCGGGTAAAGGGACATTGGGTAAGTGGGAGGTTTTCAAAAGTGAGCTGATGAGAGCTCTGGAAAATCACGTTTCTGTTGGTGTGAAGGGCAATGCTGGCAGGAGTAAGGAACACTGTATGACTAGAGATATTGAGGCTATGGTCAAGAAAAAGAAGGAGGCATATGTCAGGTACAGACAGCTAGGATCAAGTGAATCCCTTGAAGAGTATCGGGGATGTTAAAGTAAACTTAAGAGGAAAATTAGAAGGACACAAAGGTGATACGAGATAGCTTTGACAGATAAGGTTAGGAAGAATACAAAGAGATTCTACAAGTTATAAAGGGCATAAGAAAATAGGCCCTCTTAAAGATCGACGAGGCCATCTATGTGTGGAACCACAGCAGATCCTAAACAAATATTTTGGGTCAGTATTTACTGTGGAGAAAGACATAGAAGCTAAGGAAATCCGGGAAATAAATAGTGATGTCTTGAAAAGAGTCAACATTACAGAAGAGGAGGTGCTTGAGGTCTTAAAATCCATAAAGATCAATAAATCCCTAGGACCTGATCAGGTGTATGTCAGGACATAATGGGAAGCTGGGGAAGAAGTTGTGGGGCCTCTAGCAAAGATATTTGCATCATCCACAGCCACGGGTGTGGTGCCAGAAGGCTGGAGGGTAGCTAATGTTATGCCATTATTTAAGTAAGGCTGCAAGGAAAAGCCAGAGAATTACAAACTGGTGAGCCTAAAGTCAGTGACAGGTAAATTGTTGCAGAGGATTCTGAGAGGCAGGATCTGAAAGCATTTGGAAAAATTACAATTGACTAGGAATAGTCAACAAGGCTTTGTGTGTGGAAAATTGTGTCTCACAAACTTTATTGTGTGTTTTGAAGAAGTGGCCAAGTAGATAGATGAGGACAGAGCAGTAGACATGGCTACATAGACTTTAGCAAGGCCTTCAATAAGGTTCTGTGTGGTACACTGGTTAGTAAGATTGGGTCACATGGGACCCAGGGAGAACTAGCTAACTGGATATAAAATTGGCTTGATGGTAGGGGACAGAGGGTGGTAATGGGGGATTGTTGTTCAGACTGGATGCCTAAACCAGTGGTATGCCACAAGGATCAGTGCTGGCTTCACTATTGTTCGTCATTAAAACAAATGATTGGGATGAGAATATAGGAGGAATAGTTAGTAAGCTTGCAGATGACATCAAAAGTAGTAGTGTAGTGGACAGTGAAGAACTTTATCTAAGAGTACAACAGGATCTTGACCAACTGGGCCAGTGGACCAAGGAAGGACAGATGGAGTTTAATTTAGATAAACGTAATATGTTGCATTTCAGTAAGACAAACCAGGCCAGGGCTTACACAGATAATGGTGGGGGCCTGGGGAGTGCTGTCGAACAGAGAGACCTAAGTGTGCAAATACAAAGTTCCTCGACAGTGGTATCTCAGGTGGACAAGGTGGTGAACAAAGCATTTGGCATGCTGCCTTCAATGGGTCAGTGCATTGAATACAAGAGTTGGACATTATGTTACAGCTGTACAAGACATTGGTAATATCACATTTGGAATATTGTTTTCAATTCTGGTTGGCCCTCTACAGGAAAGGTGTTATTAAACAGGAAAGGGTGAAAAAAAATTTACAACCATGTTACTGAGACTGGGGGGTTTAAGTTATACGGAGAGGCTGGAGAGACTGGGACTTTTTTTCCCAGCAGCATAAGAGGCTGAGGGGTGACCTAAGAGAGGGTTATAAAATCATGATGGGCAAAGATAAGGTGAATGGCTAAGGTCTTTTCCCCAGGGCAGAGGAGTCCAAAACTAGACAGTAAAAGTTTAAGGTGAGAGGAGGAAGAGTTAAAAAGGACCTGAGAGACAACTTTTTCACACAGAGAGTAGTTTGTATGTGGAACGTGCTGTCAGAGGAAGTGACATAGGTGGTATAATTACAACATTTGAAAAAGACGTACGGATAGGTACGTGGATAGTAGATGTTTAGAGGGATATGGGCCAAACACAGGCAAATGGGACCAGTTCAGTTTTGGAAACCTGGTCATCATGGACAATTTGGGCTGCAAATGGTCTGTTTCTGTATTGTATGACTCTATCACTGTATGAGAGACTGCAGGTTGTTGTGGTAGGGGATATTTGGGTGTGCTTGAAATGGTATACATGAAATCACAGAATGTTAGCATTCAGGTATCGTAAGGTTGGTCATTGTAAAGATGTGGAGGTGCTGGCGTTGGACCAGGGTGGATTGTTGTGCACTGTCCCTTCATCTGTTATCTAAGCTGACACTTCAGGGGTCAAGGACATTCAGCCTCCAAACTTTGGGTAAACATCCTCCAAGGTGGCCTTAAAGATACACAACAATCCAGGATTGCCAAGCAGAAACTGATAGCCAAGTTCTGTACCAAAGAATGTGACCTCAACTGTAATGCTCAGCAGGTCTGGCAGCATCTGTGAAGAAAAAAAGTTAACATTTCGGATCCATTATGGGTCAGAACAGAGGAAGGGTCACCAGACCCGAAACATCAACTCTGTTTTTTACTTCACAGATGCTGCCAGACCTGCTGAGCTTCTCCAGCAATTTTGTTTTTGTTCCTGATTTACAGCATCCGCTGTTCTTTCAGTTTTTACCTCAACCATAATCTTGGGTACATGTCACACTGCATGTGACCCCACCACACTGTTCTTTAAAATCTTCCATGCTGTCCTGTTTTGACCCATCACCTCCATAACTTGTAAAGATCTCTCTACATTAATTATTTGTACAGTTTTGGATTCGGTTAGATCCTCAGCATATGACTGTTATACCTATCATGTTATTCTAGTCATTTAGTTTGTCTCCAGCACCACCTTATTTTTATTTTTCTAAGTTATCTCTCTGCCTTAATAAATCAGATCATAGGTCATTCCTTCACTTGTTATTCAGCTGTTGACATTTTACTCGCAATCTGACGCTCTTTATCACCTGCAGAGACCAATTATTCGGATTATTGACACTCCACTCACACCATTTGTATGACCTTATAGTCTGTGCCTGGGTGCTCTCTTCACCATCTATGAAGGGTCAGTCCTCCCAAAGCTCTGGATTTCAAATAAACCTGTTAGACTACAACCTGGTGTCATGTGACTTCTGAATTTGTTGTAAGGGGGAATGGTGCATATAAGAAAGGAGATCTTACAACTTAAGGTGTTTGCAGGTCAGACCATGCCAAAATCATGATGTACAGTTTTGGTCTTCTTGTTTAATGGATTCACTTGCAATATAGTCAGACAAGGTTCACAGGATTGTTTCGTGAGATGAAGGGATTTGTCCATTGATGAATTCTTGAGTTGACTGGACCTATACTCATTGACTGTTAGAAAGATGAGAGGTGAGCTTATTGAAACCTATAAGATTCTGAAGGGCTTGACAGGTGATCACCTAATGACGGAATCTAGAATTTATGAGGCACTATTTCAAAGCAAGAGCTATCCCATTTTAGATGGAAATCAGCAAGATAATTTTCTCTCTCTGAGCTGTTAATTATTAGAGCTCACTGCACCTGCAAGTAATGGAAACTGGATCATTGAAAATATTCAAGGTCTGCTTCAGTAGATTTCTGATCTACAATGGAGTCAGTTATGCAGGGGAGGGGAGCAGGCAGGAAAGTGGAGTTAAAGGCCACAATCAAATCAGCAACATTCATGTTGTTGGAACAGCCTCGAGGAGCCAAATGTCTTACTCCTGCTTTTATTTCATATGATCTTATGTTTTAGAACTGAAGTAAGAGAGGAAATCTGACTTGAGGGCTCCAAACATGGTGCTCAGAGAATCATGGGAAATATTTAGGTGTCAACAATAGGTCAGGGCTTTAGTGAGGAAAGTGGTGTTGGAAAAAATAATTATCAATATGTCCCAAAGGGTATACTGAGCAGCCATATCACTAGAATTATAAGAATACACACGAAGAAAATAATTGAGGAGTTAAAGATACTGATTACACTTTTGTTCTTATACTTCGAAATTTCAAAAGAACTGTGGATGCTGGAAATCCGAAACAGAAACAGAAATTGCTGGAAAATCTCAACAGGTCTGGCAGCATCTGTGGAGAAAAATTAGAGTTAACATTTCAGATCCAGTGACCCTTCCTCAGAACTGAGTTCTGAAGTTCTTAGTTCTGAATAAGAGTCATGGGACTTGAAATGTTAACTGATTTCTCTCCAAAGTTTCTACCAGACCTGCTTAGATTTTCCAGCAATTTTGGTTTTTGTTTCTTACGCTTCAAGAGAGCTAAGAGCCTATCACTGAGCCAATTTTACAGCCAACATCATGGTGAAGTGAATGGCATCACCATAATTTACAAATAAATATTGCATCAAATTTAGGCCAAAATGCCATTCGCCTCACTGTGATGTTGACTGAAAAAATTGCTTCGGTGAAGGACTCTTACCTCTCTTGAAGCATAAGAAACAAATCTATAATTGGTGATCTGTGGTTAAACTTAAAACTTCAAAAGTTCAGGGTACATTACTCAACCATTATTAACTTTATGAAAAAGAATCAATCTCACTGATTATCACACTAATAAAAAATACTAAATGGTGTAAATTTGCTGTATTTGCATCACACTAAACGTGCTACAGAAGTTAAATCTTATTATTTAAAGTGTTAGAACTCCTTTAACAATGTGTTGATGACTCCCAATCAATCTCTGACACTGAAAATTAAGTCAGAAGTCACACAACTCTAGGTTATAATCCAAGATAATAAAATGTGAGGCTGGATGAACACAGCAGGCCAAGCAGCATCTCAGGAGCACAAAAGCTGACGTTTCGGGCCTAGACCCTTCATCTCTGATCCCTTCATCTCAGAGATGAAGGGTCTAGGCCCGAAACGTCAGCTTTTGTGCTCCTGAGATGCTGCTTGGCCTGCTGTGTTCATCCAGCCTCACATTTTATTATCTTGGAATCTCCAGCATCTGCAGTTCCCATTATCTCTAGGTTATAATCCAACAGGTTTATGTAAAATCACAAACTTTTTAAACTCTGCTCCTTCATCAGGTGAAGTGGAGGGAATCACACAGGCACAAAATATATAGGCAGAGATATAATGGCAAGCTAATTAAAGGTGATTAAAAGCGACACTAGATAAATACAAATAGCATGAGTGAAGTGTCAATAGGCTGAATAACAATTGATTGTTTGATTATTTGTAATTACGTCTCTGTGTTTCAATTAATCAGTTCACCAGTCATCCCGTCACCTGTTTTTCAGTTGTTGACACCTTACTCACACCATTTGATACTTTTAATCACCTGCAAATACTTGTTATTCAACTTGTTTACACTCTACTCACACTATTTGTACTTATCTGTTGACATTTAATTACCCAAATAATCTTATTATCTCTCTGCTTATGTATTCTATGCCTGTGTATTTCCCTCCACTTCATCTGATGAAGGAGGAGGGTTCCAAAACTTGTGATTTTAAATAAACCTGTTGGAACTAGAACTTGGTGCCTTGTAACTTCTGACTTTGTCCACCCCAGACCAACACCAGCACCTCCACCTCACTGAAAATTAGCTATAACAAATTTGAAGATACTTTCCTCAATACTAATGCTGGATACTTTTTTACTTTAAAAACAGTTTTGTTAGATGATGTTAGATGCCCTACAGCGTGGAAACAGGCCCTTCGGCCCAACAAGTCCACACCGCCCTTTGAAGCATCCCATCCAGGCCCATGCCCCCATAACCCTGAACACTACGGGCAATTTAGCATGTCCAATCCACCTAGCCTGCACATCTTTGGACTGTGGGAGGAAACCGGAGCACCCGGAGGAAACCCACGCAGACACGGGGAGAATGTGCAAACTCCACACAGACAGTCGCCTGAGGTGGGAAACGAACCCGGGTCCTTGGCGCTGTGAGGCTGCAGTGCTAACCACTGAGCCACCGTGCCGCAATTTTTGCTCTTTGTGCTTTTTATGTTCTTTTGCTTTTAATCCAATCCTTCTTTCCTTCTCTTTATTTTTTGTCTGTGTCTGATTTAACATTGAGTTCAGTTACTTGAATTCACACTTCCTTCTGAATCCTTGTGTTGCTAATTTCACAATCCTTCAATCAGAATGGTTCAGGAGATATATGGTTGGTGTTTTTCACTCAGACCCCAGATGCTGTTTTTCTGTGGTAAAGTTATCAATCCACATGTTTAGCAACTTAGCATACAAAAAATGTTTTTATAAAGCTTAAAGCTGCTATTAAATACCCTGCCAAAGCAAATTTGGGCAATTGTTTGCTCAAGAACTATCCGATGCAGCTTAATTTGTCAAGTAATCTCAAACTCTGTGTCCTGTGCTGCAAATATCATGAAAAACCAGCCCTGGTATTCAGATGTAATTTATATTATTTCATTTCCAAAAGTTTTCACGTTGAAATCTATTTACAATAAACTACAGTATTGGTTTTTCTCTCTCTTTTTGAGAAATGTACGGTTAACAGAATTGGCAAATCCAAACCAGTAAGAAATAAGGGATGGATTTAAACAATTGGCAAATATTTCTTTCTCCTTTCCAGCACTAAGACACAATAGCCTGGATAATTGTTGAAAGTAATATCAATGGATAGGCATTTAATGTATTCATTTGAAATTCCGTTATCTGATATTTCTGTGAAGGCATTGACTTACTTAAAGTAAATGGGTTAAAGTCTGCAATATAATTGGAGTCGGGCATATATATCTAACCAAAGGTGTATGTATGTGGTCTGTTCCCAGGCCTTGAAGTGCCAACGTGAAGTTTAACAATGTCAAAGGTTAATCTGACACCTCTATCCAAGGTTATATTAGTTAAATTAGAAAGACATCATATGTATTTTCCACATTTTGGGACACAAAACAATTAATAAAAACTGTAATATAGCTAAGTAAACATACAGCGTGCGCTTTGGTTGAGATGTTAAATTGAAACCCCTGCCTGCTCTCCCAGGTATACATTAAAGATTTCACACTACTTAAAAGGAACAATGGGAATTCTTCTAGAGCCTGGAACGTTATTTACACCGCAAAAAATATCATTCCAAAACATTACAGAGTTATTTATCACTTTGCTGTTTGTGAAGCCTGTGTCTATACAGAATGTCATGTGTCTTGTGATTTCAAATAAACCTGTTGGACTACAATCTAATGTCATGTGACTTTTAAATTTGTTGCAAGGGGAAATGGTGCATATAAGAAAGGAGATCTTACAACTTAAGGCATTAAGACATCAGACCACACCAAAAATATGATGTACAGTTTTGGTCTCCTTGTTTAACCGGTAATACACTTGCTACGTTACAACAGTGACTACATTATATAATTACTTAAAAAAAAGTATCTTGGGACATCCAGAGGGCATGAAAGGCATTGCATTAATGCAAGTTTTTTTTTCCCCTTATCCAGCTGAATTAATTGAGAGAGAAAGAGAGAATCATGGTCCTAGTGAGTTTAGCAGCCTTACAAGTGATCAAGCCTGGAAACCTGGGTGAGATGTGTCCCAGGCATAGGAGGAGATATCAGGGCTTTGGCAGTAAATTCCAAACCCTCTCTGGCCACAGCTGAGGAACCAGAGGACTGAGGAGGCTGGAGTTAATTTGTAATTTCAAAGGGGAGAAAGGAATAGACCAGGAAATTGCAGGCCAGTCAATCTAGATTTGGTGCTCAGTAAGTTATGAGAAGGGATTCTGAGGGACAAATATTTCCACATTTGGACAGACATAGATATATCATGGATAGCATGGATTTATTAAGGAAAAGTCATGTCTGACAAATCTGATCAATTTTTTTGAGACAATACCCCCATGTGGTAAAGTATTTGATTTGGTTTCCATGGATTTTAGCAAAGCTTTTGATAAAAGTCACTCATAGCAGACTGGTCAAGAAAATAAGAGCCAACGGGATCCTTGGAAAAATTGTATGTCGGATTGGAAATTGGCTGAGATGATGATGACTGCAAGTCTGTTTCCAGCGCAGTTCTGTAGAGTTTGGTACTGGAGGCCTTGCTGTTTGTGGTACACAGTATGATTTGGACTTAAATGTAGAAGGTATCATCAAGATGTCTGAAGTTGTCACAAGAATTGGTAGGAAGGTAAATAGGAGGATGGTAGCCATTGCATGGCAAATCAGGTGGATCATAAATGGCTGACCAGCCAGGTGGACCACTGGGAACTGGAACTCAAATGGAAAAATCTGAAGTAATGCACTTGGAGAAAACTAACTAGACAAAGGGTCACACTGTGAATGATAGGACCCTGGAAAGTGCTGATGATCAGATATCCTTGGTATGCACATCCATGGATCCCTGAAGGGAGCAGGAATGGGAGATAAGGTGGTTAAGCAGGCATACAGGATACTGGCTTTTATTAGCTTAGGCATAGAATACAAGATCAAGGGGATTATGCTGCAAGTTTTATAAAAACACTGATTAGACCACAAATGGGGTACTGTGTACCTGTCCCAGACCCCACAATATAGGAAAGATGTAATTACGGTAAGGTAAGGGCAGCGAAGATTTACCAGGATAGTGCCTAGTCTAGTGGGTCCATGGTATGAAGTAAGATTGGATGGTAAGCTTTTCAGAAGAAGGGTCTAGACCCAAAATGCCAGCTTTCCTGCTCCTCTGATGCTGCTTGGCCTGCTATGTTCATCCAGCTCTACACCTTGTTACCTCAGATTGGATAAACTGTTTGTTTGCAATTAGGCATCAAAGGTGAGAGAAGAACTGATAGGTGTGTACAAGATTACTAGCACATAGATAGGGTAGATCAGAAAACACATTTTCTATTAGTACAGAGGTCAGAAACTCAGGGCATAGATTTAATGCAAAAGTTAGAAGGTTAAGAGACAATTGATAATTTTCTGTCACCTAGATGGTGGTAAATGTCTTGAATTTACCATCTGAAAGTATAGTTGAGTTAGGAACTCTTGTAATTGTTAAGCAGTATTTAGATATTTATTTGCATTGCCATAATCTCCTGTGCTATGGGCCAAGAGCTGAAAAATAGGATCAGATCTTGTTGACCAGTCTGGAAATTATGGACTGAATGCCCTCCTTTTATGCTTGTAAATATCTTATTACCCTGAGTCAATCTGGTTTGAATTTTCTCACCCATGGAATTAAGATTTAGTGCCATTTGCAGCGGAGTTAACAATGCAGTGTGTATATATATATTTACTGTGCCCAACTATCTGAGTGGTTATATTCAGAGAGAATGCTCCTTCCAAGTCCTGTGCCAGAGAAATAACATAACAAGGAAAACCATATAGGCAAATATGTATGTTACAGAGTACTTCGTTGAAAATAATTTTCACTCCACACACATAAAGATTCTATAAAAGCCACATGGTTTAATATATAAAATCCCAGAAAACTGCTACATAATATTGTTCAATCCATTTATAATTGAATCTAACAGGTACGTGTGAATTTCATTAAAGTACACAGTTGCTTTCCATGCACACTTAAAAATTTGTCTCATTGAATTGGCATTTACATTGCATGTTCTAATGAAAGCAATTTACATTCAACTTTATATCACAGCGTAAAACTCTGCACATTGTAGAACATGTTAGAGTCATCCATGCGCCTTGCAATGAAGGCCTTATTTATACAATGACAGACCTTGATTTCCATAGATATCACAGTATGTTTAGATGTATGCAATTTTTGAATTTCCTCAAATTAATGAAGGAGAGGAGCATGTTCTTGTAGGATAGCTATAAAGAATTGCAGTGTTACTTACTGTACAGTGACTATTACAACTAAATGTTCTGTTCTATTAGTTTTATTTAAGCATATTGTTCAGTTAATTACGACACATTTGATAGAAGTGTAAAGGCCTTTCTCTGTGATTCTAACTGGCATGGCAATATTATCACATTGGTCCAAATAACAATACCTGTACTGACAGATTCCCAGTAATCTCAGGACTAACTGTGTAAGGTGCAAAATCTGCAATAATGTACTTTCCTTCAGCCTAGAAGATATTTTCACCTTTATTTATTTTCCCAACTCATTGTCTACATATTCTTCCATCTCAACATCTGAATCAAAAAGTGAGTGGCCTGTATAATCAGTGTCCGGAGTCTGGGAATAGGAAACACTGTTCTCAGTTACTTCTTCATCAAAAGTTTCTGTGCGAGAGTACAAGCTGAAGTCTTGTAGTGGTGTGGGAGTCAAACTGTCTTCACTAGAGACATCTTCATTGTCATATGAAGCATCATCACTCTCTTCAATCCATTCAGGCCAGAACTTCCTTTTAATCCTCTCACAGTACATGGCAAGGTTAACCAGCTCATCTGAAGAAAAATCAGAAATATGACATACATTTACCCTGCATCTCTGAGTATGCTGTGTTTTAGAACAACTTCTCAAAAGAATTTCAATACTAGGTTTTCTGGAATAACTTGATCCCCAAGTAGCTGATGGCAACAAGTAATCACCCAGGCAAAGGATAGGGAGGATATTGAGGTTTACGTAGAGCATGCTAATGTTCTAGGGCATTTTCAGATCAGAAAAACTGGTGTTGGATCTCCTAAAGAGCATTAAGGTGGTCAAGTTCCCAAGGCCTGATGGTATCCACCACAGGTTATTTAGAGAAGTGAGAGAGGAGATTGCTGGGGTCTTGACCAAGATATTTGTACCCTCACCAACCACTGGAGAGGTCCCAGAGGACTGGCAAGTAGCCAATGTTGCTCCTCTTTTTCAAAAAGGGAACCAGGAATAAACCACGAAATCTACATCAGTAGTTGGAAAGCTACTGGAGAGAATTCTCAGGGATAGGATTTATGTACATTTGGAAGAGCATGACCTAATTAGAGACAGTCAGCATGGCTTTGTGCAGTGCAGGTCATGTCTTAGTAATGTGATTGAATTTTGAGATGACAAAGGCAATCGATGAGGGTAGAGTAGTGGGTGTTTTTTACATGTATTTACAACAAGGTCTTTCAACAACACCTTTCAACAAGGTCTCTCATTCTAGACTCATCCAGAAGATTAAGATGCTCAGGATCCATGGTGACTTGGCCACTTAGATTCAGAACTGGCTTGTCCATAGAAGACAGAGGGTAGTGGTAGAACGTGTTTCTTCAGGCTGGAGATCCGTGATCAGTGGTGTTCCATACTGGGACATCTGCTGTTTGTGATATATGTAATGACTTGGATAAAAATGAAAATGGGTGCATTAGTAAATTTGCAGATTATACAAAGATCGATGGAGTTGTAGAAGGTTGTCAAAGAATACAGTGGGATATAGATCAGTTGCAGATATGAACGGAAAAATGGCAAATGGAGTTTAATCCAGGTAAGTATGGGGTGCTGCATTTTAAGAGATCAAATGTTGAGGAAGGGTATACAGTTAATGGCAGAACACTGAAAGGCATTGATGTACACAGTGACCTTGGGATTCAAGTCCACAACTCCCAGCAAGTGGCCACACAAGTAGTTAGGATGGTAAAGGCATACGGCATGCTTGCCTTTATTGGTCAGGGAATTGAGTACAAGAGTCAGGATGTTATGTTGCAGCTCTGTAAGATTTTGATTAGGCCGCACTTAGAATATTGTGTTCAATTCTGGTTGCCACATTGCAGGAAGGTCATGGGGGCTTTGGAAAGGATGCAGAAGAGGTTTACCAGGATGCTACCTGGATTAAAGGATAACAGCTGTGAAGTGAGGCTAGAAAAATGCTGGTTGTTTTGTCTTGAACAGTACAGGCTGAGGGCAGACTTGAAAGGAATCAATAAAATTATGAGATGCATAAATGGATTATGTTAGAAAAAGTTTCCCCATAGTTGAAATGTCAAAATACTAGAGGGCATGCATTTAAGGTTAGAGGGGGGCAAGTTCAAAGGAGCTGTGAGGGACAGATCTTTTACAGAGAGAGTTAAGAGTCCAGAATGCACTGCCGGGGTGATGGTGGAGACAGATATAACGAGGGACTTTTAGATAAGGACACAAATATGCAAGGAATGCAGGGATAGGAACTAAGGGCAGGCAGAAGAGATTAGTTTCATTTGGCATCATGCTTGGCATAATATCATGGGCCAAAGGGCCCGTTCCTCTGCTGTAAAGTAAATTTTGACCTAGACGAGAGCTCTGGTTCTATTTTCATGAGCTCCGAATCAATCCAATCAATGTCCACTTTTGTGGGCTTATCATATGAGAAACGGTTGAAAACTCTGGGTCTGTACTTGCAGTTTAGAAGGATGATGAGGGATCTCACTGAAACTTAGAGAACACTCAGATGCCTGGATAGACTGGACATGGAGAAGCTGTTTCCACAATGAGACTAAGACCTGAGGGCAGAGCCTCAGAGAAGGGGCCGCGCTTTAGAATTGAGATGAGGAGGATTTTTTTTCAGATAGAGGACAGTTAATTTGTGGAACTCATTGCCCCACAAAGCTGTGGAGGTCAAGTTATTGAACATATTTAAGACAAAGACGGATTCTTGATTAGTAAGGGGCTCAAAGGTTATGGAGAGAAAGCAGTAGCGTCAGATTGAGAAACATATCAACCATGATCAAATAGTGGAGTAGACACGACAGAACGAATGGCCTCATTCTATTCCTACATCTTGTGGTCTTACGGTGTATGGTGAAAGTCCCTGTTGGCTCAAACAATTTCACCAGATTAGAAATAATGACTATTTCCAGACATTCTCAAGATCCAGGCTCAGATTATGTCAGAAACCCTGGTTACCCCTATATTGAGGGAGTCAGTTGACTGGATGGTTTGTTTGCAATGGAGTTTCTACACTGGCTGAGGTTACCATGAAGATCTCATCTATTCAACCTTGTCTCTCGTGAGACACATGTTGACTCTCAGGTTAAAATGACCACCACCAGTCACGTCTCTCCAATACATGAGGAGTGTTCTATGGTCCTTGAACTGTGGTGACTAATGAATATATGATAATAATCATAGAACATGGAACAATACAGTGCAGAATAGGCCCTTCGGCCCTCGATGTTGCACTGACCTGTGAACTAATCTAAGCCCATCCCCCTACACTATCCCATCATCATCCATATGCTTATCCAAGGACTGTTTAAATGCCCCTAATGTGGCTGAGTTAACTACATTGGCAGGCAGGGCATTCCACGCCCTGACCACTCTGAGTAAAGAACCTTCCTCTGACATCTGTCTTCAATCTATCACCCCTATCTATCGCCCCCTTGTACAAGCTAACGTCATCATCCCCGGAAAAAGACTCTCACTGTCCACCCTATCTAATCCTCTGATCATCTTGTATGTCTCTATTAAATCCCCTCTTAGCGTTCTTCTCTCCAATGAGAGCAGACCCAAGTCCCTCAGGCTTCCTTCAGTCAGCCTTCGCTCCAGACCAGGCAACATCCTGGTAAATCTCCTCTGCAGCTTTTCCAATGCTTCCACATCCTTCCTGTAATGTGACGACCAGAACTGAACGCAATATTCCAAGTGAGGCCGCACTAGCATTTTGTACAGTTGCAGCATGACATCATGGCTCCGGAACTCAATCCCTCTACCAATAAAACCTAACACATCGTAAACCTTCTTAACAGCACTATCAACCTGGGTGGCAACTTTCAGGGATCTATATACATATACACCAAGATTCCTCCGCACATCCACACTACCAAGAATCTTTCCATTGACCCAGAATTCTGCTTTCCTATTATTCTTCCCAAAGTGAATCACCTCACATTTATCCGCATTGAACTCCATTTGCCACCCTTCAGCCCAATTCTGCAGTTTATCCAAGTCTCCCTGTAACCTGCAACATTCTTCCACATTGTCCACCACTCCACCGACTTTAGTGTCATCTGCAAACTTACTAACCCATCCACCAATGCCTGCGTCCAAGTCATTTATAAAAATGACAAACAGCAGTGGTCCCAAAACTGATCCTTGAGGCACACCACTAGTAACTGGACTCTAGGCTGAATATTTTCCATCAACCACCACTCGTTGCCTTCTTACAGAAAGCCAGTTTCTAATCCAAACTGCTAAATCTCCCTCAATCCCATGCCTCTGTATTTTCTCCAATAGCCTACCATGTGGAACCTTATCAAAGGCTTTACTGAAGTCCAAGTACACCACATGAACTGCCCTACCTTCATCCACATGCTTGGTCACCTTCTCAAAAAACTCAAAGAGGCTTGTGAAACAGGACCTGCCATTGACGAATCCATTTTGACTAACTCCAATCAAATTGTTGCTTGCTAGATGATTATAAATCCTATCTCTTAGAATCCTTTCCAAAACTTTTCCTACAACAGACATAAGGCTCACAGGTCTTTAACTACATGGGTCATCTCTACTGCCCTTCTTGAACAAGGGCAAAACATTTGCAATCCTCCAGTCCTCTGGTACTAAACCTGTAGGCAATGAGGACTCAAAGATCAAGGCCAAAGGCTCCGCCACCTCCTCCCTAGCTTCCCAGAGAATCCTCGGAAAAATCCCATCTGGCCCAGGGGATTTATCTATCTTCACACCTTTTAAAATTGATAATACCTCCTCCTTACTAACCTCAATCCTTTCAATTCTAGTAGCCCATAAGTCAGTCTTCTCCTCTACAATATACAGATATTATTACTTTAGTAAACCACAGTTCCCTTATCACTTCCCCCTTCTAACAGTTACCCAGCTTACTTCTAGTCAATTGCCAGAATTTTCTGATCAATTAAAAAACAACTTTGTATCAATAAATCTGAATGATGAAAGCTGCTAGGTAAGGTTCATCCTTATCTTATGAACATATTATACGTGCCATATACTGGGAATAATTGTGACACAGCCCATTTCAGTATAAACTGAATTGGCTTTGACTTCAATGAGATGAAAATTGGACAGGTTTTACAATGAGCTACAGTGAATTGTACAATCAATCAGAAACTATAACCCCTCTGAGTGGAACTCATCTTGTTTTGCCCTTGAAAAGCCATGAGCTCATTAAATGGTGTCAGTGGAATGCCAGCAAATCCTCACACATACTGAGCAAGGAGGGGACATGAGTTTGCAAGATGAGTTAATCCAAACCATTTAAAACACTTCCTTCACAAAGCCCCCAAGAGGTTAGAGTGATGTGCAGGTGAGATATCTGTCACAATCCAGTGGCCCATAAAGCAATGTCATCACTTGCAGATAACATAGGTGGGTTACCATATATAAAAAAAAAGACTGGTGTGCTAAAATTTTCAAACTTTGGAATAGATGACAATAATTTCAGATGTCCAGCCTTGGGGTATCTAACATTACTCTCAACTTCATGTCTCCTTATCATGAAAGATTCTATACTTACTCACCTGAGCAGACAGACACTGGGCATCACAGTGGTTTTACCTCTGGTGAAGACAAAACTCCAGCAGAGGCCCTAATGCAAAACATTCCTCAGTCTGATAAAATGGAGTTGTATTTCCCAAATGTAAACAAACCGAGTGTGGTCAACAGAATGTCCCAAGGTAGATTTATGCTAGTTTCAGCCTAATACCCTGGTTAACTTTAAGACTGTCAACAGCAGAATTATCCACTAGCAACAGAGAGCAGCATCACTCTGCTTCATTCATTCATTCAATCAATCAGGGAACAATAAACTATTATCACCTGATGTATGAGTTGCATCTTTCTTCTCTCTATTTAACTTGTGGAATATATTGCAAGTGTTACTTCATAACTAAACTGCTATAAATCACTTGTGATCATGATCTATCTTTTGTTAATCTCTGCCTCTTGGATCAAGTCTTACAGTGGGTTCAAGCTTCACTTCTTGAGCAGATAATCTAATCTGGCATTTCAGTCCATCACTGAGAAAGTGCTATACTGTTTGAGGTGCAGTTTTTCAGATGAGACATTAAACCAAGGCCTCACCCACCTTTGTAGATAAAAGGACTACGGCATATTTACAGAGTTTTCCAGGTGTCAGTATCTGTTCTTCAACTGTCTTCTATGTGATGGAGATGCACTGGCCTAGTGGGATTATTGCTAGACTATTAATCTAAAGGTAATGTTCTAGGAACCCGGGTTTGAATCCTGCTGCAGCAGATGGTGGAATGTGAATTCAGTTAAAATAAAATCTGGAATTAAGAATCTAATGAAGACCATTGTTGATTGTTGTAAAAGCTCACCTTGTTCGCCAATGGGAAGGAAACTGCCAACATTACCTGGCCTGGCCTATGTGACTCCAGACCCACAGCAATGTGGTTGACTTTTAAACTCCCCTCTGGGCAATTAAAGATGGGCAATAAGTGTTGGACTAGCCTGTGATGCCCTCATCCCATGAGTGATTTTTTGAAAATGTTCCTCACATTACAATCATGTATGCATTTCAACAGATTTGCTCAGCTGTAAAGTGGTTTAGAACCTGGTGAGATTGTGAAAGATGCCTTTTCAATAGATGTTTTTCCTTCTGTTGGCTAAACAAAAGCCAACGCCTGGTTTAATCCGTACTGGAGGATTGCGCAGGCCTGCCTCCACTTGTTAATCCACATGCGGAGTGGCCACCCTTAAGCTTTACTGAAGTAATTTTCGCTCTAATGAAGAGAGAAGGCAATGTGCTGTTGTGGCTCTGTATCATCTCTTCCTTCTTTCTAAGCATCTGTTAGCCTCTTAAAGGCTGCATTGAGGGGAACAGGCAAGGCACATCCAGTGAAGGCAAACTGGATGACAAAAACCACCCAACAAAGTTTAACTGCTGCCAAGCTAGATGTGATGCTAAAGTTAATGCATGAGCTTTGATCTGTTCAACACATTAATATTGAATATCTCTGTTAGATCTTCTCATATCCTCCCTGCTCTAAAGAGAATAATCTTCTCTCTCTATTCTGACTAAAATCTTTCATCCCAAATACAATCGTATAAAATTTCTCCGTACTTTCCTCCAGGGTAAGAGTTTTATTGCTTTAATTGAAGAGCAAACTCAACCAATTCTGAACGGGGCTGATGGATGATTTTTATCCTGCACATATCTAAAAGCTGTGGTCAGTTGCTGGAGACGTTAGTACAGATATGCAGCACTCTAAATCAGTGATGTAGTTTTGGGAAAAAACACTTGGTAATGTTTTAAATATGAGGGCAGTTTTTCATCTGAATCTGAAATGTGGTCTGAAGATTTTCGCCATTCTGCAACCGACAGTAACGTGAACTCATCGACAAGAAAGTGACAACGGTTGCCTCAAAGTGTCCTTTTCATGTGGCCTCATGGTGGGGTATGGGTCATCTTAACTGTGTAGCAATGGGCGAATGTGTTTGGGTTTAAGGGGGATATACTTTATTTAACATAGCAGCTTGGTTGATGACTGGTTGCTTGTAGAATGTGTTTGCCTGTATTAAACATGCTATTTTTGAGTCTATTAAGAAGACTGGTGAAAACCTAATGTCTAGTTAACAGTTATGCTTTTAGTAAGGCACCTGATTTCCAGTGCAATCCAACAGCCAGGGTCTTGATGACTATCTTAATTGAAGCTGACCTTTCCTTATGCAGGCTTTGCATTGTTTATCAATTCTTTTAAATCTGTCCCCTTTTGTTTCACTAGTGGGAATAGTTTATTCCCATCTACTCTGTCCAGACAACTCAATTTTGAATGTGTCTAACAAATCTGATTTCAAGCTTCTTTTTTGCAAAAAAAAACTCTCCAATCTATCTTTATAACTCACACTCCCCATTCCTGGAACCATTCTCATGAACTACTTATGTTGTATTGTGACTCATGGTCTGTTAGCTTGAAGCAAAACACTCATTATTACCTTACATTATTACATTACATGACATTATTACTACATCAGAGCATGTGACCTGTAGGTATAAAGATTTCAGACTCCATCTTAACTCAGACCATTTGAAACATGACACGCTATTAACATTACACTGCTCTTTTAAACACATAACCACCTATCAGCCCCGACACTTTGATATCCCTGCAAATGTAATGTTTGTACAATAATAGTTAGCTATAATGAGTGTCTCGTAGATTCTTCAATATCATATTGTGCTTGCCCAGTTTCTTTCATTACAGCAGATAACACAGACATTGCAGCATCAGGTAAAATACTGTGCTCAAGGCAAAAATTACATAATTTCTTTTATCTCTCTCATGCCTTCACTTCCTTCCTAAAATGGTGCCCAGATTTGAAAGCAATATTCCAGCTGATTGACCTTATATTGACAGGAAATAGCAGACCCTGCCCATTATGGCCAAAGGTCAAGGAGAGACCTGAGCAAACTCGACCAGCACAACCCACAGGCACATAATTACCTTCAGGCCTTTAATTGGATTGAGGTGGAACTTCTGCCCTAAAGAGAGGAAATCTTGTCTCTGGCAGTTGCCAATCAATCAACAGGAGCAGTGGAGAAAATGGCACCAGTAGGCCCAGGGTACCATCTGGGCAAGACAGACCCATCAAGGAGATTTGGGACCAGGATCAATTTGGCCATAGAGGGGTGTAGGGAAACATGGTGGGGGAAGGGGAATATGTGTTTGGTTAAATAAGAGGAAGGAAGGGACAAGCATCCTTACATTGCATTCTTGCTTTGTCACAATTTATCCTTTCCTTCTGTGAGAATTATCTAGTTGCATACTGAAGTTGGAATTAAAGCACTACCTTAAAAATACATAAAATAATCTAAATAATGCATATTATAAATCAAATCATTTATAAAATACATTAAATGGATACGTCTATACACCTTATGATTGTTACTAATATATTTCTTTTGTTTGACACTGTTTGGATCAACTACAACTATTTTTTAATAGTGATCTTTGTAACTAATAGATTAGCACTATCAGTCAGTTTACAAAAAGGACATGACTAAGAATGCTTTTGCTCCAGTGGTTTAAAGAGCGAAGATATTTTGACCAGAGCGCCACCTTATAGCCACACTGAGAACTCCATGAGATAGATGTTGCTTGCTATGACTTATCATAACCACTTGAGGTCACTTTCTTTTCAAAATACCAAAGGCTCCACTTTGAACATTAATGCGTGGAATTCCTCACAAATTTTAACTGAAGCCCGTGAACACAGTACCGCTGATTTTCAGTGCAAAAGATTGAGGAAGTCTGGATGCGAATGATCGACATGCATTTTTAGAGGATGTCAGAATGTCCCCGATCCTTCGAGTCAGAAAGTCATGGAGATATAGAAGGAAAACAGACCTTTCAGTCCAACTCATCCATGCCAACCAGATTTCCTAAATTAACCTGGTCCCATTTGCCAGCATTTAACCCAAACCCCTCTAAACCCTCCCGATTCATACACCCATTCAGAAGACTTTTAATTGTAATTGTACCAGCCTCCACCACTTCCAGTGGCAGTTCATACCATACACAGACCATCCTCTGCGTGAAAAGTTATCCCTTAGGTCCCTTTTATATCTTGCCCCTCTCGCCTCAAACATATACCCTCTAGTTTTGGACTTCTCTACTGTGGGGAAGAAACCCTTGGCTATCAATCCTATCTTTGCCCCTCATGATTTTATAAACCTTTGTAAAAGGCCCCCTTCGGCCTCAGGCACTCCAGAGAAAATAACCCCAGCCTATTCAACCTCTCCCTATTGATCAGGCCCTTCAACCCTGGCAATGTTCTTGTAAATCTTTTCCTGAACCCTTTCAAGTTTTACATCTTTCCCATAGCAGGGAGACCAGAATTGAATGCAGTCTTCCAAAAGTGGCCTCACCAATGTCCTGAACAGTTGCAACACGATATCCCAATTCTTATACTCGTTGCACTGACCAGTAAAAGCAAGAATACCAAATGCCTACTTCACTACCCTGTACTTTATAGTGATTCTATGAAACTGCTATGAGAATCTTCAGCAGCTTACAATCACACTGTTTTCCCATGCAAAAGCAAATTCCCTGAATTTATATCACTGCTGAAAAGGACTCAAATTTACACCAATGATATCAGACACAACAGGGCCCAAAGTCATATTTCTGCTATTTAGTGGGACTATTTTTTAGATTTGGTTTCCTCATCACTACAATCTTTGCCATGCAGTTCCTATATCTTCTGAGGCATTTTTATGAAGCAAAAATTATTTATTTAAAAATATAAAAAATTGCACAATCTGCATAAAACAACCAGTTTGTAATATGTGATAACACAGTGTAGAGTTGGATGAACACAGCAGGCCAAGCAGCATCAAAGAAGCAGGAAAGCTGACATTTTGGGCCTAAACCCTTCTTCAGAAATGGGGGAGGGGAAGGGGGTTCTGAAATAAATAGGGAGAGAGGGGGAGGCGAATAGAAGATGTATAGAGGAGAAGATAGGTGGAGAAGAGACAGACCGTTCAAAGAGGCGGGGATGGAGCCAGTAAAGGTGAGTGTGGGGGGGGAGGTAGGGAGGAGATAGGTCAGTCCAGGGAGGGCGGACAGGTCAAGGAGGTGGGATGAGGTTAGTAGGGAGGAGATGGAGGTAGGCATGAGGTGGGAGGAAGGGATAGGTGGGAGGAAGTACAGGTTAGGGAGGTGGGGACGAGCTGGGCTGGTTTTAATGTGCATCAATTATTTGGATGACTTGAATGAAACTGAATCTATGGTGTCATGACAGTCAAGGTTATAGGCCTAGTGTAGGAAAATGGGACTATTGTAGGCAGTGTTGTAATTTTGGCGATACACACTCCTTGGGCCAAAGTGCCTCTTCTGTAATGTATGATTGTATACTGTAGTTAAATTTGCCAATAACTCCCAAGATAAGTGAAAAAGCAAACAGTCAGGAAGCGGTAAAGATCCTTTAAAGGGATACAGGCAATTAAAATGTGTGCTTATATTTTGTAAAGAAAACTAAACTGTTTTTCAAAATGAACACAAGGAATCAAACAAAATATTTCCCCAAAAAACCTACAAGTTTCTCTTTTGGATTTAACTGCAGTCAAGGTAGATGATCAGATTATACTATACTACGGTTAATCATAAAGGATCATTAATTTACTCAAAAATTCCAAGACTGTCCATTGAACCTTCAAATGGTATGAAGACTCAATCTTTCTGTAGTGTTGAACACAGACATAGGGACAACACAAGGAATTTGGGCATAACTGACTTTGCTTTGTGGACAATGATTTATATTTAAATGGCCAGCATTTAAAGATTTTTAGACTGGTTCTGATAAAATATGGCTGTGGACATGAGAGGAGAAACATCTGAACAGCATAAGGGACATCTTGAAACAGAAACTGCTTCTCAACAGGCAGGCAGAGGCAGGCATCAAAATCAAAGCGAAAATCCAGCCAAGCTCTAGCCTGCAGTTCCTTAAAAGTTCAATAATGGAGACTTCACTGACTCCCAGACTTATTCTCCAGACTGTGTATACCAGAGAGTAGTAGCGAGTATTGAGAAGATTTGTAGCTCAGGTTGAGGTTCTGGATGTGAGTTTCCTCGCTAAGCTGGAAGGTTAGTTTTCAGACATTTCGTCACCATTCTAGGTAACATCATCAGTGAGCCTCCGACGAAGCGCTGGTGTTATGTCCCGCTTTCTATTTATCTGGTTAGGTTTCCTTGGGTTGGTGATGTCATTTCCTGTTCTTTTTCTCAGGGGATGGTAGATTGGCTCCAAAATCAAAGTGTTTGTTGATGGAGTTCCAGTTGGAATGCCATGCTTCTAGGAATTCTCGTGCATGTCTCTGTTTGGCTTGTCCTAGGATGGATGTGTTGTCCCAAGCAAAGTGGTGTCCTTCCTTATCTGTATGTAAGGATACGAGTGATAGTGGGTCATGTCGTTTTGTGGCTAGTTGATGTTCATGTATCCTGGTGGCTAGCTTCCTGCCAGTTTGTCCAATGTAGTGTTTGTCACTGTTCTTGCAAGGTATTTTGTAGATGACGTTCGTTTTATTTGTTGTCTGTATAGGGTCTTTTAAGTTCATTAGCTGCTGTTTTAGTGTGTTGGTGGGTTTGTGGGCTACCCTGATGCCAAGAGGTCCGAGTAGTCTGGGATTCATTTCCGAAATGTCTTTGATGTAGGGGAGCGTGGTTATGGTTTCTGAGCCCGTATCACTCGTATCCTTACATACAGATAAGGAAGGACACCACTTTGATTGGGACAACACATCCATCCTAGGACAAGGCAAACAGAGACATGCACAAGAATTCCTAGAAGCATGGCATTCCAACCGGAACTCCATCAACAAACACATTGATTTGGAGCCAATCTACCGTCCCCTGAGAAAAAGAACAGGAAATGACATCATCAACCCAAGGAAACCTAACCAGATAAATAGAAAGCGGGACATAACACCAGCGCTTCGTCGGAGGCTCACTGATGATGTTACCTAGAATGGTGACGAAACGTCTGAAAACTAACCTTCCAGCTCAGCGAGCAAACTCACATCCAGAACCAGAGAGTAATTTCTAACTGTTCAACTACAGAAATAATCCGCCAAATCGGACTTCGTTTTAACACATTCACTTTAGAAAGAAGAACTTCAAGTGACCTGCACTTGCAATGATTATTTTTACCCTTACTTTAGATCCTTATGTCTGTATTTTGGATCATAATTATTTGTATAAGGAATGGAATTGAGAGAAATATAGTTCTAACATCACATGCTCAATATCCAGTTGGTCAGAAAAAATGATCTGGTTCAAATTCTATCGTAACTGGTAGAAACTAAATCGAACTAAAAAATCTGAAATTGAAAGTTTGCCTGAGTAATAATGACCAGGAAACTATAAATCTCATAAGTAACCGTCTGGTTCATGAATGCTCTTTAGGGGAACAAATCCACTGCCATATCCCATCAGACTACTCAATTCAAAGACATTTGGGGATAAGCCATAAATATTCACCTTCACAGTGATGCCCACATCCCATGAAATGATGTGCGTTTTCTACCAAATGAAAATTTTACCACTTTCTACTTTAGTAACTTTCATCAATACTTGTCTAATAAGCTAACCTTTAATCTTGTTTAAAGCATAAAGCTTTGCTGATGATTACTTTTGAAGTGAAAAAGATTACAGTGCTACATCTGTATTCAAATTCTTGGTTCACAGACTTGGTACACAGTCATGACCAATATGTTGGCAAAAAATTTGCAGATGTAGCTCAATAGAGTTTAAGCACACCCCACCTTGCAGTCTCTCTCTCCCCGCTGCAGTATCGCTCTCTCCCACTCATTTGCAGTCTCCCCCTCGATTCTTGCAGCCACCTCCCCTACTTATCCCCTTGCAAATTCTCTTCCTCTCCCCCAACACTTTGCAATCTCCCTCTCCCCAAACCTTTGCAGCATCACTCTCTTCACTTTGTACCTTCCTTTGAACCCATACTCCTCCGGCTGTCGCACTCTTAGCCCCAGCAGCCCTATCCCCATGAACCCTAGCAAAAGTCTTCCAGGCTTACTTACTTATAAAGTCACTCACTGCCTCTCCAATCACATCCTAGTTCTCCTGTCTTTACTTCTGATAGATTCAGTCGTGAGCCTATCAGGCCCAATCAGAGGAGAGGACCAATCTGTGACTGGAAGAGCAACTCCTCAAGGATTTTGCACCTACACAAGTAGAGTCACATTTTATCTCACTGGTTGCCCCTATGATTGAATTTTCCAGGGAATCTGGGACAAATTCATCCATTCCCACCACTGACATTGTTGATTAAACTCTGATACAGAAGAACTTGCACATCCTGGTATGTGAGTTATAAAATGCTAGTGTGCAGGTAAAGCAAGTGATTAGGAAGGCAATTGAAATGTTACTGCATGTTGCCGGGGAAATGGAATAAGCTGGAAGTTTCTACTACAGCTCTCTAGGCTTTTTGTGAGATTTCATGGAGAGTACTGTGTATAGCTTTGGTCGCCTTACTTGATTGAAGATATAATTACAGAGAAGCCATATCGAGAAAGTTCACTTGACTCATTGCTCAATGAAGGAGTAATCTTATGAAGAAACCTTACATCCATTGGAGTTCAGGTTTCTATCTCAGGCCTGCTGCAGTGCTCTAGCAAGGCTTAACGCAAGATGGAAGAACAACACCTCATCTTCCACTTGGAGACATTACAACCTTCAGGTCTCAACATCAGGTTTAACCATTTTAGAGCATGATCACTTCCTACCATGTCTATTACCCAAACCACACTCCAGGTTCTGTCATAACATAGGTTGCTTTCAGCACAACCAGCTTATTTTGAACTAATCATAGGCCTCAAGATCATCTAACTAGCTTTTCTTCTTCCCTGACTTACTATCTCTCAGTCTGGGCTCCATCTCCATTATCTGCTCAGTTACCCCTCTTGCCCAACCTCTTGCCACCCCACCTCCTGCAGATCTACCCCACCCCTGCCAACCACCTCATCAGTATAAATACCATCTTTTCCAAGCTGCTTTCAGTCATGGAGGGTCACGAGACTCAAACCAATAACTGTTTTCTCTCCACAGATGCTGCCAGAGCTGCTGGGTTGCTCCAGTAATTTCTGTTTTTGTTTGTTTATCATTGAATTTATTCAAAGTTGAGCTGTATTTTTTGCCAGACAAAAGGAGTCAAGGGTTAAGAAATGCAGACAGAAAAGTGGAATTGAGACCACAACCATAATCTCCTCGAATGGTAGAACAGGCTCTAAGGGTCAAAAGCCCTACTGCTATTACTGAGTTCTTTACGTCCCTATATTTCTATGATCATATGCAGCTTCATGCTTTAAATGACATGGAAAAGAGTGAGATAAACACAGAAATGAAAGTTTGCTTACATTGTTGAGATCACTCCTATACGTTATAACTTCTTACCTTTAATCAGTCTTTCTGGCCTGGTTCCCGGCAGTGTCCACATAGCCTGGGCCAACTGACCAAAAACAGCAGCATCCACTGTAGAAGGCCTTGGGCCCATAATGTACTTTTTATCACCTAAAAACATCAGACCAGATCAATTTGTATTTGTTTTGTGTTTTTTTCCCCATTTCCTCCCCTTTAACACCACACTGCCTTCTCCCCAACTCCATCCTTTAATGACTTTTCTTAGGAAGGTAGATAAAAACACATTGGCAAAATGAATCTCACTCCTGAACCAGTGACTGTAAAACATTTAAAATCAGTGCTGACTGTCTTATTTTAATATTCTCTCCTTCTACGTTCTGTACCTTCAATCTTTATCCAATTAAACTCAAAAGTGCAAACAAAAATAAAACTTAGTCTCAACATTACCTTAAAACTACCACTATAAAAATAGAGTGAGCAGTACATTTTTGATTACTATCATGTATACTAGGTACATCCATTCAATTAATATTCTCTCTCATATTTCATTTCATTAATGTGGAATACTCTAATTAGAATAGCTTGAACTTTAACTTAAGATAAAATAGAATCAATATACTGTACTCTGCTGCCCAATAATATCAGTGCATTATGTTGTAACACACACATCAGAAAACATTACACGGTGCTAGAATATTGTAATGTCATATCCAGTAAATTAAGCTACTTCTTGTCCAGTCGCACATTGTATTACACAGTAGTATTAGCATACAATGATGCATGAACTGTGACACTGCTATGCTGTATTATTTTATGCAATTGGTGCTATTGAGTCTTAGCAAAGGGAGCAGCGAGACTAATACCTAGTATATACTGTAAGGTAGGGTAAAAGAGTTGACAGTCTAAACTTTAGGGAAGCACAACTTGGGGTGTTCCTGTTGAGGTTTATAAAATATGATTTAGACTCAGTGAGAAAAAAGAATGGATTTGAATTATGTTATATGTTATGATTGTATATTCCCACTACCCCCACTATAAGAAAACCCTATTGTGAGGATACCATTTAATTCGACACCTCACAGAATTTGGGATCAGGGCAAATCATCAGCAACCAATTCTCTCATAGGGCAAAGCTACCACCACTTGCCCTATCATCATATTGTAACTTCAGGCTGCTGGAATTACAGCCTTATCCGGAGCCGATCCTCCCCCACAGGGAGCCACAACTGTAAATCAGGCTGCTTTCCTGGCATGGAATCCACTAGAAATAAAGTAGGCTGTGAAGTCCAAGTTACTGGGTGTATATAAGACAGAGATAGATAGGTTTTTTATTAGTAAGGGGATCAAAGGTTATGGGGAGAAGGCAGGAGAATGGGGTTGAGAAACATAGCCATGATCAAATGGTGGCGCAAATTCGAATGGCTGAATGGTGTAATTCTGCTCCTGCGTATTATGGTCTTATGGGCCCACTGACCAAAGTTAGGTCCCTTAACTGAGGACTTCTGACATCCACGATAAGCTTAATGAATTTGCATCTACTCTACATGGCAAGACAAGACAGAAACACCTTAGGCCTGGTATATCTGGTTGATGGGCAAGGCAGGGATACTGTGAGCAGTGAGGAAGCAAATAGCCCAGAAATGCAGTCTACTCTAATTAATGAGCTGGGTGCGTGGCCCTGTGGGCAAAGTGTCCTTGCAGCAGCATTACAATAATGGTCGCCATTGCACGCCAGCATGCAGACTTGGAATGCAGAAGTGTATTGCAAACAGATCAGAGATGTGCCATGAGAAATTAGAGATATCGGGACATGTCAGATGCCAATGTCCATGAATGTGAGGTGTATATGGCTGGTACCCATGGAGAGTGCCCTGAAATGTTGCTGCCTGGTGTCCCACATGGTAATCCTTTGAAGGAAGAAGTGAGCTGGAATCTTCAGGTACCTGCTCTGATTTCCATGTCCGGAGCTCTAAACATATAGTTTGTTCACTGTGAGTGCTCCTATAGAAAGGTGAATATGAATAATGATAAAATATTATTTTAATTTCCCCACCCACCCCTTCCTAAGTTTTTTTTTCCATTATGATTGTCGTACGTTAAACCTTCATTTCTTTAGAAAGGCCTGACTTCCTGAGGAACGCACAAAGTAACCTGCTCAGCACCCTCTAATCAGGACAGAGATCTAGCGTGATAACTTGGACTCCGATAGGTCACTCAGCGATCGTTCTAACACTCAAATTCCTGTGAAATGTAAATGGAATATGTAATCTGCAGTTATTAAGATTGTTAACAATCAATAATTCTCCTTTATAGGCAACTCAATGCTGACTTGCAAGGATCTCACACTGGTGCCTGGAACTTAGTTAAAAGGTGTAACAAGTTGATCCCAATATTGAGAAAGGTCTCAATGGAATTCTTGTGTGATCCTGCCAGATTTCCTACCATTGTCCATACTGTTCTGATCCCTACAAGATTCTGCTGTATCGTTCTACAGTTCTAATTCCTTCTGTAGTTCCTATAACTAAGACTCATGTATAAAGTAAATTGAGGGTGAGGATCTGCAATGGGGTAAACTTTCTCTAAATGCAGACTAATAAACAATGGAGGTGAGGTTTGCATTCAAATGAGTGTTAGGACGATGAAATATACAGCACATCACACCAAAATAAGCTTCCATCTCACCCAAAATCACAGAAAGTGATCGCATATCCTTCTCCATTAAGGTATATATTTCCTCCTTCGAGAAGCGACCAATACCTTGACCGTACATTTCCCGTTTAACAATTCCTCTTGTTAGGTGGCACAGTAACCATTTCAGAAAACCACTAAATGGACCTGACACAGACAATATTTTTCTGGTCTCATGGAGGTTGTCAATCCACTGACAGTACACTATGGCCCTATAATATTAAAAAAAAAGAACAACATTCACAAACAGCCTTTTAGACCTGACTCTAATGCATGGATGTGACAAAATATACTCAGTAGTGAAGACAAGCACATTTCTTGTTCTCCTCCTACATTCATCTACACTGGAAACAGGAATTTGGCAACACAGTGATAGTGGAGGTGGAAGGATCAAACAACAGATTTTGGTACATCAGCAGCTTCAGCAAGCAACATCCCCCAGATCACAGATGGGGGGATTTAAACAAACAAATTTAGTTGGCAAATGAAATTGGCAAAACCTGTATACTTCCTTTTAAAAAATGAAACTTCTCACTTTGAAACCCAAATGGGATTCTGATGATGTTTACACTATTTGACATTTTACTCCAGATAATTTTTAAGATTTTAGTAAATTTCCCAGGTTAATTTCTCTGTTCAGCACGTCGGTCAAAATCAAATTTGAATGTGATGACAATGCATGATCCATGCAGCACTGCACTAATCTGGAGCTGAGCTGTTTGTGCACTGGCACAAGAGCCACAGTGATGCCTGATCATATGTCCAATATTTGTGTTTTTGATAGGAAAACAGGCTGTTACAGCCATAAAACAGCTATACAGTTGAAGTGACAAAATGGCAAATTCTCTCTCCAACTCCATCTATTAACTTTGTGATGTCTTTTAATATAATCTCCATTGGCCATAAATATACAGAAAAAAAAACGGTGACATGAAATGCAACAGTCAACTTCTCAGGCTCCAAACTCCAGGCAACTTCAGCATCCTGCTCATGACAGAGCTTTGCAATGAAGCATAAGTTGCCAGCTGTGATCGAAAAATAAATGCATAAGCTTCAAATAATATCAACCGTGGCAAGATTAAAATCATGCAAAACCATTTCAGTCCCCTTGTAATTTGAAATCTCATGACCGACTTTAATTTAGCCAACCCAGCAAAAAGATCTATTGTATCGAATCAAATGCTTTATTTCTATTAATCTCAATGATTCTTATTTACCATGATCATCAGTGCTTTTCTCACAATTATTTGATTTTAATATTGATGCAGCACTTTTTGACTGTCATTAAGGGTTAATTTTGATACTATGTAAATAATAACACCATAAGTACAAAAAAAATTCCACATTTTTATCAGAGACAATAAGAACTGCTGATGCTGGGGTCAGAGAAGACACAGTGTGGAGCCGGAGGAGCACAGCAGGCATCAGAGGAGCAAAAAAGTAGGAAAAGTAAGAAAGGCTTTTTTCTGAAGAAGGGTCCTGACCCAAAATGTCAACCTTCCTACACCTCTGCTGCTGCGTGGCCAGCTCCACACTGTGTTATCTCCAAATTTTTATCGTCCACTTTCACTGTTATCACAACTGAAGACATCACCCCTCAGCAATGAGTGCTTCCAAAAGGTAAGATTTTTCTCTTTTTCCAGTAGCTAGGCAAATATTGATTGAACTGTTTTGTGATATCTATATCCCATGTGTTAACACATTTATAGGAAGACAATTCAGCCTATTAACCATTCATTATTAAACTTAATTATCACATTGGAATTGCTCCTCGCCAGCTATTTAAGCTCGCGAGTAATACATCAATACAACCTATTTTAACAAAAACATTAATCTATTTAAAATTTTAAATTCAGATAACATTAAAGTAGCCCGCAAAGGAATAGTGCCTAAAACCAGGTAATAGAACTGAGAATTTTGACTTTTTTGATTGGAGAACTGAGTAATTTTCCTAAGTGTCAACTGTGTTTCCGGAAATGTTTCATGTTCTCAGACTTTGAGCAAGTA
This sequence comes from Stegostoma tigrinum, assembly GCF_030684315.1. Taxonomy (NCBI): domain Eukaryota; kingdom Metazoa; phylum Chordata; class Chondrichthyes; order Orectolobiformes; family Stegostomatidae; genus Stegostoma; species Stegostoma tigrinum. The sequence continues at coordinate 49,663,698 of NC_081357.1, read as the reverse complement.
ATGTTGGATAACTTCATATTTTAAATTGACTATTTTCATTTTTGTTGTTCAAACTGTTGCCAATTTTGTCATCTTAATCTACTAGTGATACAAAGTCAACAGTAAAGCCCCAGTCACATTAGGTGACACTAATGGTGCTTTTGAACGTCAGTGATTGACTGAATTTAAGATGAAGCTGACAACCAGATGGAATGCGAAAGATTTTGACATGAGAACTGATTGAATTGCACTGTCTCATATATTTTGCATGGTAACCAGTGGATTGTTTCATACTCCTGGTTTTTACCTTCTGAAAGTTGTGATATACACAAAAGTCAGCAAATTTGAAATTATGGTAATAAAACCAGTGATGCTGGTAATTTGCCTTTCCATTACTTCAACCAAACTTTAGTTGATGAAAATGGAACAGTTCAGAAGAAACTTTCTCTAAAATAACACGTTATTTGCAGATGAAAATTATCTCTTCTCCTAACCCCATTCCTCACCATTTCACTGTCTCACAGCATCTCTTGCTGCTGTTTCAAGAGTTGGAAGTCTACTCTAGGTGGGTATCCTCACAATGTCTTTGCAGAATCTGGCATTTGGTACCACTGGAATGCTCTATCCCAAGGATGACAGCTGGACCAAGTGGAAGGTGCAGAACTGATGAATTGTCAGACAAATAGTCGGAACTGCTGATGCTGGAGAATCTGAGATAACACGGTGTGAAGCTGGATGAACACAGCAGGCCAAGCAGCATCAGGAGAGCAGGAAAGCTTGACGTTTCAGGTCAGGACCCTTCTTCAGAAATGGGGGAGGGGAAGGGGATTCTGAAATAAATAGGGAGACAGGGAGAGGCAGATAGAAGATGGATAAAGAAGAAGGTAGGTTGAGAGGAGACAAACAGGTCAAAGAGGCAGGGTTAGAGCCAGTGAAGGTGAATGTAGGTGGAAAGTTAGGGGGGGATAGGTCAGTCCACGGAGGACGGACAGGTTGGGGGGACGGGATGAGGTTAGTGGGTAAGGATGGGTGTGGGGCTTGAGATTGGAGGAATGGTTGGGGAAGCGGGTAGCTGGGCTGGTTTCGGCATGTGGTCAGGGGAGGGGAGTTTTTGAAGCTTGTGAAATCCACATTGATATCCTTGGGCTGCAGTGTGCCCATGCTGTTCCTGCATCTTTCGGGTGGTGTCATTGTGGCAATGCAGGAGGTCCAGGATAGACATGTCGTCCGAGGAGTTGGGGGTGGACGGAATTGAAATGGTTCGCGACTGGGAGGTGTAGTTGTTCATTGCGAACAGAGCATAAGTGTTCTGCAAAGCCTCCATTTGGTTTCCCCGATGCAGAGGAGGCCACAACGGGAACAGCGGATACAGTATATAACATTGACAGATGTGCAGGTGAACATCTGTTTGATGTGAAAAGTCTTCCTCGGGCCTGGAATCTGGGTGAGGGGGGAGGTGTGGGGGCAGGTGTAGCACTTGCTTTGGTTGCAGGGAAAATGCAGGGGGTGGTGGAGCTGGAGGGGAGTGTGGAGCGGACAAGGGAGTCACGGAGAGAGTTATCTCTCCGGAAAGCACATAAGGGTGGGGAGGGGAAAATGTCTTTGGTGGTGGGGTCGGATTGCAGATGGCAGAAATGTCAGAGGATGATGCGTTGGATTTGGAGGTTGGTCGGGTAGTATGTCAAAACAGAATCCTTCCAGCACCACTACCCCCGGCACTTTTCCCTGTCACCGCAGCAAGTGCTACACCTGCCCCCATACCTCCCCCCTCACCGCCATCCCAGGCCCAAGGAAGACTTTTCACATCAAACAGATGTTCACCTGCACATCCGTCAATGTTATATACTGTATCTGCTGTTCCCGTTGTGGCCTCCTCTACATCGGGGAAACCAAACGGAGGCTTGGGGACCGCTTTGCAGAACACCTATGCTCTGTCCCAGTCGCGAACTATTTCAATTCCCCCCCAACTCCTCGGACGACATGTCCATCCTGGGCCTCCTGCATTGCCACAATGATGCCACCCGAAAGATGCAGGAACAGCATCTCATATTTCGCTTGAGAACCCTGCAGCCCAAGGGTATCATTGCGGACTTCACAAGCTTCAAAATCTCCCCTCCCCCGGCCACATGCCAAAACTAACCCAGTTAGTCCCGGCTTCCCTAACCATTCCTCCCACCTCAAGCCCCACCCCCATTCCCTACCCACTAACCTCATCCGCCCCCCTGACCTGTCCGTCCTCCCTGGACTGACCTATTCCCCCTAACTCCCCACCTACATTCACCCTCACTGGCTCTAACCCCGCCTCTTTGACCTGTCTGTCTCCTCTCACCCTACCTTTCCTTTATCCATCTTCCGTCTGCCTCCCCCTGTCTCCCTATTTATTTCAGAATCCTCCTCCCCTCCCCCATTTCTGAAGAAGGGTCCCGACCCAAAATATCAAGCTTTCCTGCTCCTCTGATGCTGCTTGGCCTGCTGTGTTCATCCAGCTTCACACCGTGTTATGATGAATTGTCAGAGCAGTTTATGGCTGCAGACAAAGGAAATGCTAAACTCTTACATCGCATTTCCACTGAGATATAGTGGGAGAATGGAGACAGTTAGGTATGAATGGAAAGAATGGGGAAGATTCAAGTCAGTTTGAGAAATGATAAGCCAGCACAAACTGGGGAGGGAATAGGAAGAGGAGAATGCAAACATTAATTGAGGGAAGAATAGAATCAGGCATTTATTGTAATAAACAGGCGGAGAGTATGAAAGATGATAATGCCAAGAAAAAATACAGATTGGGGAGGAAAATTATTAATGTACAGTTACTTTACCTGAAATAAAACTGCATGCATAGTCACATGGCAGTAGAAATATATCTGTACAGCAAAATTTGTCAGCTAGTTCCTACTATAGTTAGTATTCAGTGGGAGAGAAAATGGAAATCCTGGCAATGATGTTGCTGACAATCAATCACTAACATAGATAGAGACAGACTGAAACAATGAGCTCAGTGGTGGTTCTCCCTCCCACTCCAATCCTTTGACAATGGTACAGTGGCACTGCCTTTTCAACACTCAGTTACGTGATCATTTTTAAAAATTCGTTCACAAGATGTTTGCTGGCTAGGCCAGATTTTATTGCCCATCCCTAGTTTCTCCTTAAGAAGTTGATGTTGTGCTACCTTCTTAACTGCTGCAGTCCATGTCCTGGAGTGACTTCATTATATGGAATGCTTGGGACAAGGTGGGTCATCCACTCTGCAATTCTAGCTGAAGGTTATTGAGAATGTTTTAGTCATCTTTTGCACTGATGTGCTGTGGTGCCCCATCATTGATGATGTGGATATTTTTGCAGCCTTTTCCTCCAGTGAGTTGTTTAATCGTCCATCACCATTCATGACACTGTGGTCATGCTGATTAGTCTATGTGCACCTTTACCAGCATCAATGAAGATGAGACACCTACTAAAATAAGGGAGAACCGACTATCGTCAATACGTTGCTGAGGATGATAGCTGAAAAGTCAACAGAAGTGAATAATTTACCCCTCACACTAGCTAACATAAGGGTAGTTGCCAAAAAGTATCTCGTGGACCTTGAGCTCACCAGATTTCTCTAGCTGTGGCATACAATATTGGATTCAGCTTCCTTGTGGTATGCAATTATTTTTCACTTGTGATAAAAATTCACAATAAAAGATAATAAGAATGTACTAAAAGAGTACAGCAAACATATTAAACAACTACAATGTGGTTATCCTACACTAATCCACATCAGCAATGTTTCGATTTAGCCCATCCTGCAATGACCCATATTCAAAGTACTTTAATGTCATTCATCCACTTGTGACAAAAGTTACCGACATGTGAATGTTGCTCATTCTGAACTGACCCACATTCATGACACTTGGAAGCCAGATTAAAACAACTTAAAGTTCTTTTAAGAAAGCAAATAGGAATGATAAAAAGATAACAAAGTGGGGAGCTGGATGAATACAGCAGGCCAAGCAGCATCTCAGGAGCACACAAGCTGACATTTCGGGCCTAGACCCTTCATCAGAGAGGGGGATGGGGAGAGGGCTCTGGAATAAATAGGGAGAGAGTGGGAGGCGGACCGAAGATGGAGAGAAAACAAGATAGGTAGAGAGGAGAGTATAGGTGAGGAGGTAGGGAGGGGATAGGTTAGTCCAGGGAAGACGGACAGGTCAAGGAGGCGGGATGAGGTGGTAGGTAGGAAATGGAGGTGCGGCTTGAGGTGGGAGGAAGGGATGGGTGAGAGGAACAACAGGTTAGGGAAACAGAGACAGGCTGGGCTGGTTTTGGGATGCAGTGGGGGGAGGGGGGAGTTGGGCTGGTTTTGGGATGCAGTGGGGGGAGGGGAAGAAGTGGGCTGGTTTTGGGATGCAGTGGGGGAAGGGGAGATTTTGAAGCTTGTGAAGTCCACATTGATACCATTGGACTGCAGGGTTCCCAAGCGGAATATAAGTTGCTGTTCCTGCAACCTTTGGGTGGCATCATTGTGGCACTGCAGGAGGCCCATAATGGACATTCGTCTGAGGAATGGCAGGGGGAGTTGAAATGGTTCGTGACTGGGAGGTGCAGTTGTTTGTTGCGAACCGAGTGGAGGTGTTCTGCAAAGCGATCCCCAAGCCCCCGCTTGGTTTCCCCAATATAGAGGAAGCTACACCAGGTGCAATGTATACAATATACCACACTGGCAGATGTGCAGGTGAACATCTGCTTGATATGGAAGGTCATCTTGGGGCCTGGGATAGGGTGAAGGAGGAGGTGTGGGGGCAAGTGTAGCACTTCCTGCGGTTGCAGGGGAAGGTGCCGGGTGTGGTGGCGTTGGAGGGGAGTGTGGAGTGGACAAGAGAGTCGCGGAGAGAGTGGTCTCTCTTGAAGGCAGACAGGGGTGGGGATGGAAAAATAGTACCTCTTCCCACCCAGCCTCCTGCAAAAATTCCATCCCCTATTCCCAACTCCTCCACCTCCACCGCATCTGCTCCCACGGTGAGGCAATCCACTCCCGCACATCCCAGATGTCCATGTTCTTCAAGGGCGGCAACTTTCCCCCCGCAGTGGTCAAGAACGCCCTTGACCGCGTCTCCTGCATTTCCCACAACACATCCCTCACACCCCGCCCCCACCACAACCGCCCCAGAGGATCTCCCTCATTCTCACATACCACCCCACCAACCTCCAGATACAACGTATCATCCTCTGACACTTCTGCCATCTACAATCCGGCCCCACAACCCAAGCTTTTTTTCCATCCCCACCCTTGTCTGCCTTCCAGAGAGACTACTCTCTCCACGACTCCCTTGTCCACTCCACACTCCCCTCCAACCCCACCACACCCAGCACCTTCCCCTGCAACCGCAGGAAGTGCTACACTTGCCACCACACCTCCTCCCTCACCCCTATCCCAGGCCCCAAGATGACCTTCCATATCAAGCAGATGTTCACCTGCACATCTGCCAATGTGGTATATTGTATCCAATGCACCTGGTGTGGCTTCCTCTACATTGGGGAAACCAAGCGGAGGCTTGGGGACCGCTTTGCAGAACAGCTCCTCTCGGTTCGCAACAAACAACTGCACCTCCCAGTCGTGAACCATTTCAACTTCCCCTCCCATTCCTCAGACGACATGTCCATCATGGGCCTCCTGCAGTGCCACAATGATGCCACCCAAAGGTTGCAGGAACAGCAACTTATATTCCGCTTGGGAACCCTGCAGCCCAATGGTATCAATGTGGACTTCACAAGCTTCAAAATCTCCCCTTCCCCCACTGCATCCCAAAACCAGCCCACTTCTTCCCCTCCCACCACTGCATCACAAAACCGGCCCAGCTCGTCCCCTCCACCCACTGCATCCCAAAACCAGCCCAGCCTGTCTCTGCCTCCCTAACCTGTTGTTCCTCTCACTCATCTCTTCCTCCCACGTCAAGCCGCACCTCCATTTCCTACCTACCACCTCATCCCGCCTCCTTGACCTGTCTGTCTTACCTGGACTGACCTATCCCCTCCCTACCTCCTCACCTATACTCTCCTCTCTACCTATCTTGTTTTCTCTCCATCTTCGGTCCGCCTCCCCCTCTCTCCCTATTTATTCCAGTTCCCGCTCCCCATCCCCCTCTCTGATGAAGGGTCTAGGCCCAAAATGTCAGCTTGTGTGCTCCTGAGATGCTGCTTGGCCTGCTGTGTTCATCCAGCTCCACACTTTGTTATCTTGGATTCTCCAGCATCTGCAGTTCCCATCATCACTGATACAGGAATGATAAAAAGGTTATTTAGTGCTTTTGGACCTTCATCATCCAGGTGTATAATGAAGACCAAATCAATTTCGTTGTCATGTTTCTATCAGTTCTCTTTTAGTCAGGGACCTGTGCCATTATTGAAAAATTAATACAATTGATGCCGAGGACTAACTTGAAAGAGATAATTGATTTAGACACTGCACCCTTTTGACTGTGTTCCACTCCCAGCTTCGAGACAACAAGCTAGATCCAGGTGGACAGTGGAAATGTTTCGATGATAACCACAAGGCCTCACCGATGTTATGCAGCATTCCCACTGACACCAGGGGATCACTGACCTATGTTTGTCTAAAGTGGAGAAGGAGCATCCAGGAAGGCAGTGAGCACCTCAAGGCTTGCCATCGGGTAAAAGCGGAAGCCAAACAAAAACAGCGAATGGAGTGCGCTGTCATACCAATGCCCCACTCACCCTGTCCTATGACCACCACCTGCTCCTAGTGCCAGCATTGGACTGGGGCAATCAAGGTGAAAAAATCACATGACACCAGGCTATATTTCAACAAGGTAGACTTCGAGACACACAACAACGCAAACTTGCTGAGCAGAGGGTGTGTGTGCATGTGTGTGTATATGTGTGAGAAAGAGAGGATGTGTGTGTTCATTTGTGTATGTGTGAGAAAGAGAGGGTGTGTGTGCATGCGTTTGTGCATGTGTGTATGTATGTGTGAGAAAGAGGCGGTGAGTGTATGTGTTTGCTTGAGAGTGGATGTGTGAGAGAGGGTGTGTGTAAATGTGTCAGCATGTGTGCATGCAAGACAGAGTATGTGTGTGAAAGTATATAGTGTGGTGGGATACTTGTAGTGCAACATGAACCCAGTGTCACAACTGAGGCCATTCTCATGGACATGGAGCTTGGCTATCAGCCTGTGCGATTTTGCGTTGTCATATATCTCGAAGTCTACCTTGGAGGATACTTACCCGAAGATCTGAGGCCGAATGTCCTTGACCACTGAAGTGGTCCCCAATGGGAGGGAACACCCCTCTCCTGTGATGGTTGCATGCTATCCATTCATCCATTGTCATAGTGTCTGCGTGGTCTCGCCCATACAGCATGCTTCGGGGCATCCTTGCTTGCATTGTATGAGATAGACAATATTGGCTAAGTCACATGAGTATCTGCTGTGTACATGGTGGGTGGTGTTCCCACGTGTGACGGTAGAATCCATGTTGATGATCTGACATGTCTTGCAGAGGTTGCCATGGCAGGGTTGTGTGATGTTTAATTACCTTTAATTAACCTTTAATTATCTTGGGACAATAACTTGAAAGGAATATGGATTTTGCATTTTGATCAGTAGTCTCCTTCCTAACTGATTAAAGATTCAACAAGAAGCAGCCAGTGTTAGGATTGTTACCTTTCAACTTATATATTCTATGTCGTATACCCGGTCTCTCATACTATACCTGATAAAGGAGCTGAGCTCCGAAAGCTTGCGTTTTCAAATAAACCTGTTGGACTATAACCTGGTGTCATGTGATTTTTGACCTTGCCCCAAGTGTAGCAGAGCCTGCGGTGGCTGCATTGGTATGTACAGCCACCGAGAGACTCACCCTGAAAATGGAAGAGAGTTATCCTTGTCTGCAAGTGACCACTGATGATGGTGATGGTGACGATGATGAAGATAAGGGATTCTGTCCAAGCTGCTGTGATTATACTGAAGATTCCACAACATGCCATCAACGCCTTACATCTACCTCGAGTTCCCTCATTCCTTTTAGATTTCACAATGTTACCCTGATTATATAGCGATTATAATACCTCAAACTTGCTGTCTGTGACCTCAAATGTTTCTCCCTTATGATTGGCCAACTTATTGTCACTCCCTTTCTTTAATGCCTTGCACCAATTATCATGTTGGAGAGTTGAAGGATCTGCAGCACCAACAAACTTTTAATCAAATCTAGTCCATCAATTAAAAAAGACACACTGTCAACTCCCTCCATACTTTATGCCAAGCTTATTTCTAGAGCAACACAATTATAGATATTTCATTATTGAGGTGATAGAAGATGTTTTTAAAACAAAATATGCCAACACTGGCTTCAACTGGTCTGCAAACATTCACACAGCTTTAGTCTAATGGATTTTGATGCTATAAACACTGGTTGTATGCTAGACCACAAGATACTGCTTTAGACCAAGGAAACTGTCTTAGAACTTGTGTGCAATTTTAGAAACAAGTTTACTGGAGCACATTGTGAATTAAACATATAACAGTGCATTGTATTATGGGATTAGTGAGAGGGTGTATTCCAAACAAACAGCACTATTGTGATACAGACTGATGCCAGACCTGAGCTTGTCTTTTTTCCCTTCCCCAAACATAATGTTTGTATCCAGTCTTGTTTGTTTATGTTAATAAAATGTGAGGCTGAATGAACACAGCAGGCCCAGCAGCATCTCTGGAGCACAAAAGCTGACGTTTCGGGCCGAGACCCTTCATCAGAGAGGGAGATGGGTTGAGAGTTCTGGAATAAATAGGGAGAGAGGGGGAGGCGGACCCAAGATGGAGAGAAAAGAAGATAGGTGGAGAGGAGAGTATAGGTGGGGAGGTAGGGAGGGGATAGGTCAGTCCAGGGAAGACGGACAGGTCAAGGAGGTGGGATGAGGTTAGTAGGTAGGAGATGGGGGTGCGGCTTGGGGTGGGAGGAAGGGATGGGTGAGAGGAAGAACAGGTTAGGGAGGCAGAGACAGGTTGGACTGGTTTTGGGATGCAGTGGGTGGAGGGGAAGAGCTGGGCTGGTTGTGTGGTGCGGGGGGGGAGGGGACGAACTGGGCTGGTTTTGGGATGCGGTGGGGGAAGGGGAGATTTTGAAGCTGGTGAAGTCCGCATTGATACCATTGGGCTGCAGGGTTCCCAAGCGGAATACAACCAGCCAAGCTCTTCCCCTCCACCCACTGCATCCCAAAACCAGTCCAACCTGTCTCTGCCTCCCTAACCTGTTCTTCCTTTCACCCATCCCTTCCTCCCACCCCAAGCCACACCTCCATCTCCTACCTACTAACCTCATCCCACCTCCTTGACCTGTCCGTCTTCCCTGGACTGACCTATCCCCCTCCCTACCCCCCCACCTATACTCTCCTCTCCACCTATCTTCTTTTCTCTCCATCTTCGGTCCGCCTCCCCCTTTCTCCCTATTTATTCCAGAACCCTCTCCCCATCCCCCTCTCTGATGAAGGGTCTAGGCCCGTAACGTCAGCTTTTGTGCTCCTGAGATGCTGCTGGGCCTGCTGTGTTCATCCAGCCTCACATTTTATTATCCTGGATTCTCCAGCATCTGCTGTTCCCATTATCATTGTTTGTTTATGTGACTGTTTGTTCATGTATGGGCATTTTAGAAAAGAATAGAGTTTAAGTCATGGAATTAAAGATTAGCAATTCAATTTCTTTTTTGTCTTGGTTAAAACAGTTTCATTGCAACAAAAGTCATTTTCTTGTTGGGTGGAAAAAAACTTGAGTGCATGTTCTTTTGACCTGACCTATAAATATTTTCTAATCAATCTGTTCAGAGATATTATTACACATCTCTGGATCAAATGGGACTTGAACATTATGCAATTCAGTATTTAAGCAGTATTTGTGATGACCCTAGGAATGATGTAGTTTTAGTTCCAAAGCACTACCCCAGTAAGACAATGCAGATCAACCAACAGCTCTGTCATCTACAGCACACTCTCCTACAGAAAGCACGAGTCACAGAGGTAGTCAAAGGGCAGTCAGAAATAAGATCACCAGTGTTTTTTCTTGGGGTCCCAGAAACTCAAAATTATCACATTTTTGGCTGGAAATGCTACGTCTGACACCAAAAGTATATTTTAGATCTCACCATGCACTGTGGAATAATACAATAGCAGTTCAGTGCACAAAGGGTAGTGTATTAGTGTGTAACATGGCATCCTGGATTTACATGCATATAACAATGTAGTTCCTAACATTCTCAAATTATACACCACATCATCCCTTGTTTTTTTTTTAAAAATGTCTTATATATCAATATAATTGTTCCAATAATTAACTTTATATAACATCTGAAAAAAATTAGTAACCGACTATTATGATCAAACTAACAGTCCTAACAGTCTTTTGCAGTATGTTGTCTTTTCTCAAAAACATTAGGCTATCTCTTCCTGTTGTTGGCTAAGTGTCAGTTTCCTTGAGTGTTTTGGAGAGTTCCCTGCCACAAGGCCTAGTGCAATCTCTCACTGTATCTTACCAAACATACCTCATTAACTATCTTTTCCACATCCAGGGCATTCCTATAACCAGATTCTAGCCCCATCTACCACCAGCCATTTCTGGAACAGCTTACACACACACAATAGCTGCCAAAAAACCAGAATCCTTGGAGATTGTGATTTAAAATATCACTGTGAACCAGGTCGAGTACTAGTATCTTAAAGTTGCCTTGCTCAGTGATAGACATTCATTCTGGAGATGTTAGAGAAGAGGAAAATGGCATCACAATTCTCCAACAGGTACACAGAGGACAAGAAAAGGCCCAGATTCCATCAGACCCTGGAAGCCTGGTCCAAGGTCACCACCCAGGTCAATGTAGATTTCACAGTCTAGAAAACAGCCAACAGTTCCACAGAAAGTCAATGACCTTCCCTGCTCCACCAGGCAAAGTTCTCTCTGCTACATCACACTCTGGTCTGTCTCTGCTATTGGACCAACATCCCTCTGCCACGCTCACCACTGCCTGCAACATCCTCCCTCAATTGTTCTTGTTTCCGGCCTCTCAGATCACCCACTCTGCATGACATCTGTGCTTCCTCCTGACTTGCACGGGGCATGTCACCATTTATTGTCCACCGCAGCTTTACAAACAACTATGCCAGCTACGTTCACCTCGCTCAATCCCTCCTTTTCTCTCATTCCAAGAGAAAACAGCCCATAAGAGGGCAGAAATAGGCAGTCAGGATGAGTGGAGGGGTACCCGACAACAGGCTCTCTACCAAAAATAAGGAGAGAACCCTGTCTCACCATGCACTGTGGAATAATAGAATAGCAGTTCAGCGCACAAGGGGTAGTATATTAGTGTGTAACATGGCATCCTGGATTTACATGCATATAACAATATAATTCCTAACATTCTCAAATTACCAACAATAAGGAGAGAACCCTGTCTCCCACGGGAAAACACCACACTGACTCCTATAGAAATTCTGATGCCTCCATATGTCATCAACCAAGTTAATACCACATTGCCACTCTGTGCAATTAACCCCACATCAATGTCATTCATTACATACCAGGTCTAACCACTGGCCTTGACTCCTTCACTCCCAATGTCCATTGCAGGTACCAGAGACATATCCAAGGCCCCTGTGATGAAACAGACTGCTCTGTCAGAAATCATATCCTCAACCTCTGACTAGACAGTTCAGAGGCCTCACAGAAAACACTGGGAAAGCTCTTTCCTGCACCTTCCATCCACCCAGCAGTTCAAATGCTCATACTTTGAGGGGAGCATCATGTGTAAAAGGTTTGGGAGCACAACTGGGTCAGCATCTCACTGGACAGCCCCACAGGTGGCTGAGGAAGATACACCCGAGATGACTGGCACTTGGAGGACTGCCGGATCCCTGTGCAGCCCCAATATAAGGGACTGAATGGCCCTCATTGCCAATGTGAAATCACAACCCTGTGAGCCAGATGCCTGTCCATGTGCACAAAGTGCCACGCAGCAGTCTTTCACTGTTAGCTGCTGGTGCGCCCCGCTTCCTCAGTGTTCTCTAAGTGAATCCGAGAGGTGTCCTGAGGATTCTGAAGGGTTGGCAATTATCACATACCAATGTCCATGGAGAAAGGGTGCACGTGCCTAGTGCCAGTGCTTCATGCCCTTAGACACTATTGTACAGTGGACAACATGGAACCTCTTCGCGATTAGTGGTGAGCTGAAGTAACCAGGTGTCCATTCTGAATTATGTTTTTGGTATCCAGGTTGCTCACTGCGAGTGGTAGGCTGAGGAAGCTGCATATTAATGAGGCAAAATGTACAGGGATTACAAACATTAACAAGCAACAATCCTCCTTAATAGGCAACTCACTGCTCCTTAGCAAGAATCTGGCCTTGACACCCAGCACTTAGTTATAAGATGCGTCAAGTTGCTGGCACATTGAGACAAGCCTCAACTTGCATGAGTCTGCCACATTTCCCATCACATCACATGTTATTCAGGCCTCTATAAAATTCCAGCCATTATTTGTGGCAAAGCTCAGGATGTAAGATGTCGGGCTTCATCTCTTGGATTTGCTAGGGTGTATCTTCCTGAAAACCTGCAATCCAGTCATTGTTGTGAAGCAAAGGTTCCATCAATTTTCATCATTGTGACTGGGACAGTAAGAAAATGCGAATAAACAGAGTTTATTTTTGACAACAATGTTGTAGATATCACTCGCAGTGTGGGAGTTGCACTTGATGTTACTCACGTTAAGTTTGCTGCTTTATTGCACTGCTTGCTGGTGATGTTATTGACATTGCGTCACTGTTCAGTGATGTTGCTCCCTTGTATCCCTGCATTTCAGCCCAGGTGTAGGTCAAAAATAAACTGTTTATTCGCATTGCAGTCACAATGATGAAAATTGGTGGAAACTTTGCTTCACAACAATTACTGGATTGCAGGTTTTCACCACTGGATAATTCCCATGTACACTTTGTCATCTCAACAACTTTGGACAGGATTTTACATGTTTGTTGAACTGTTGACCTCCTTCTATCTGTGCATCAGCAAGGTTTCATACTTCCCTTGGTCATTTGGAGGCCATACCTTGCTTGGCAAAGTTATCGTGTACTTTCTGCCATTGAGAAGCTCGGTGGGTGATTTCATATCAACCTTGAAAGTTACAGCTCAGAGTGGCAGGAAGGCAATGTGTGTGTTTTCATTTATCCCTCTTATAAGCATTCTCTTGATCATCTAGACATGTCTTTCTGTACATCCATGTTCTCAGAGGTAATGATGTTGTTGAACCGCTTCTGTTCAGTAAATTCCTTCTGTTTCGTGGAAATGAATTGAGTTTCATTATCACCTATTGCTCTTTCAGGAATTCCTTGTTCAGCAAACAAAACATATACTGCTGAGATAGTTACTGCAGGTCTCAAACATTTCACCTTTCTGTTGAATGGGAACTTGGAGTAAAAATTTACAAAAATGACATACCATTCTTGACTGTGTGTAATGTGAATAAATCGGCTCTCATGGTATGCCTTGGCCTGGGTGATACCTCAGTAGCAATCATTCCTTCCTTCTGTTGTATTTCTGTTCTTCAACATGCATTGCATGTGGGCACCATTCTTCTGATCTCCTTGTGAACATCTACCCTGTACACAAATGGCCTGGTTCTGAGTTAATACTTTGCCTTTCCCATGCAGCCTTCAAGTACATCCTGAACAAGTTCTTCCTGTATCTCTTTGGTTTCAATTATTCTGGATCTGGGAGGATGAACCAGTAGATCTGTTTTGAGTGAATTCTGATCAGTCTACTCCATAAACATTCACTTACGGAGATATGCATGATCTTTTCTCATCCATACATGACTGCCAAAAGCTGTCCTTTTATACTAACATATCTGATTTCAGCTGATACTAGAGCTTTGGATGTGAATGCTATTAGGTTTTCCCTCTTGTACCAGAATTACTCCAATTCTTCTGCAGAAGCATCTTCCTGGAGAGTGTCAGGCTTGGCTTCTTGCACATACTTAACTGAGTTTGCAAAAACTCCTCCCAAGTGTCTCTAATTACTGGCACTCAACATCTTCTCTCATCAGCTCAGCAGATTTGCTATGTGCTCTGAAATACGAATCATGAAAGAATGCAGAATCTGTGTACTTGATCGAGCCAAGGAAACTTTTTAAGTTGTTTTTATCTTTTAGGCTTTCTGTCCAGAGGTAGCTGTGACTTTTTCAGAACTTGGCTTGACTCCATCACCATTTAGAAGAATCACATTTTGGAACCTTCACAGTGCATTTCACTGCAACTGTCTTGTTCTCAGTTCTTCTCGTTCTCTTCACAGCTTCACGCAAGTGGTTCCCACAATCTTTTACACCTACATCACAGATTCAAAAATCATCAGCCATGCCGACTGCTCCCTTGTATCCTTCTATGTGTCACCTATTTTATGCTCTGAGGTATCCTTGCTCATTTTTAAGTTAAAAGGTTGATGCACATTTTTGTTCTTTATAAAGAGTTACTAAATATTGTAAGCAGCTAGGATTGTTGAAATTTCTGTCATAAAGAATTAGCTGAGGCTTATACCTCAACGTTGCTCTGGGTCTATTTATGACTTCATCAATCAGTTCTTGTCTCCTGCCCTTATACAGACTTTACAAATCCATGATCATCACTGCAGCATTGAAAACAATGTTTCATTGTTTTGGCTTGCATGTGTTTAGCCCCTTAAGCTCTCAGTACACTCTGTGCAAAAGGCTTGAGCTGCCCAGGTAGCACAAATAAATGAATAAAGTAAGCGCAACTCAGATAGGTTAGCACCCCACTCTGTTAAATATAGCATTTTGTTCAAACAGCAATCCAAGGGCTGTTTGCCACAAGATCTCTGAACTGGTATTTGATTTTCTGGAGAAATACAAAACAAAATCCACTTTGCAAACAAGTTAAAACCCAATTCATAGAATCCATTCATTGGGGATGCATGCCAATCAGTCCGTTGATTCCACACCAACCCTCCAAAGAGTATCTCACCCATAAGACCATAAGGCCATAAGACATAGTAGCAGAAATTAGGCCAATTGGCCCATCGAGTCTGTTCAATCATGGCTGATAAGTTCCTCAACCCCATTCTCCCGCTTTCTCCCCTTAACCGTCAATCCCTTGATAATCAAGAACCTATCTATCTCAGCTTTAAACGTACTCAATGACGTGGCCTCCACAGCCTTCTGTGGCAGTGAATTCCATAAATTCACCACTCTCTGGCTGAAGAAGCTTTTCCTTATCTCCGTTCTAAAAGGTCTTCCCTTTACTCTAAGTATGTGCCCTCGTGTCTTAGACTCTCCTACCAATGGAAGCATCTTTCCAACATCCACTCTGTCCAGGCCATTCAGTATTCTGAACCTTTCAGTTGCATCCCCCCTCATTCATCTAAGCTCATATCAGTATAGTCCTAGAGTCCTCAAATGTTCCTCATATGTTAAGTTTTTCATTCCTTGGATCATTCTCACGAACCTCCTCTGAACCCGCTACAGGGTCAGTACATCCTTCCTGAGATATGGGGCCCAAAACTGCACACGATACTCCAAGTGTGGCCTGACCAGAGCCTTATAAAGCCTCAGTAGTACATCCCTGCTTTTACATTCAAGTCCTCTCAAAATAAATGCAAACATTGCATTTTCCTTCCTGACTACTGACTCAACCTGCAAGTTAACTTGAGAGAATCCTGGACTAGAACCCCCAAGTCTCTTTGCACTTCGGGCTTCTGAATTTTCTCCCCATTTAGAAAAGAGTCTATGCTTTTATTCTTCTTACTGAAGTGCATGACCTCACACTTTCCCACGTTGTACTCCACCTGCCACTTGCCCACTCTGCCAACCTGTCCAAGTCCTTCTGCAACCTCACCACCTCCTCAATACTACGTGTCCCTCCACCTATGCTTGTATTGTTAGCAAATTTATCCAGAATGCCCACTGTTCCTTTATCAAGGTCATTAATGTATAAAGTGAAAAGTTGTGGTCCCAGCACTGACCCTTGTGGAACATCACTTGTCACCAGCTGCCATCCTGAGAAAGACCCTTTTATCCCCGCTCTCTGCTTTCTGCCAGACAGCCAATCCTCTATCCATGTTAGTACCTTGCCTCTAACGCCAGGGGTCCTTATCTTACTCAGCAGCTTCCTGAGTGGCACCTTATCAAAGGCCTTCTGGAAGTCCAGGTAGATAACATCCATTGTCTCTCCTTGGTCTACCCTGCTCGTTACTTCCTCAAAGAATTCTAGCAGATTTGGCAGGCATGGCCTCCCCTTGATGAAACCATGTTGACTTTGCCCTATTTTACTAAACATTCCCAAATATTCAGCAATCTCATCGTTTACAATAGATTCTAAAATCTTACCCACAACTGATGTCAGACTAATCGGCCTATAATTTTCCATCTTTTGGCTTACTCCCTTCTTAAACTAGGGTGTCATGTTAGCCATTTTCTAGTCCTCTGGGACCCTCACTGACTGTAGTGACTCCTGAAAGATCACCACTAACACTTCCACTATCTCTTCAGCTATCTCCTTTGGAGCTCTGCGGTCTAGTCCATCTGGCCTAGGTGATTTATCCACCTTCAGACCAATCAGTTTTACCAGCACCTTCTTCTTGGTGATGGCCACCACACTCAGCTCTGCCCCCTGGTTCTCTCGAATTTTTGGGATATTACTCAAGTCATTCACCAAGAAGACTGAAACGAAGTAATTATTTAGTCCTCAGCCATTTCCTTGTTCCCCACCACCATCTCTCCACTGTCATTTTCCAGTGGTCCAATGTCCACTCTTGCCTCTCGTTTGCCCTTTATATACCTAAAGAAACTCCTGCAGTCTTCATTTATATTACTGGCTAACATACCCTCATATTTAATCTTCTCCCTCCTTATTTCTTTTTCTGTTGCCCTCTATTGGTCTTTGTCTTTTTTGTTACAGAGATAGTAGAAACTGCTGATGCTGGATGCGTTGCCCTCTGTTACCCTTTCCCTGTAATCCTGCATTTCCCATAGGTAATCCACCGAGCTTGTACATCCCTACACTCTATGAGTAATGTTAGCAATCGACCTAACGTGTACACCTTTGGACTGTGAGAGGATGCCCACACAGCCAGGAGGAGAATGGGAAAACTTTACACTAAGGCTGGAATCGAGCCTGGATCCCTGTCACTGTGAGGCAACCGTGCCATCCACCAAGCCACTATGCCACTCAGTTGCTTCAGTGTTGCCCTTAATTGCTGAATTCAGTCAACGAAACGCCACACAATGAACAAACATGGATCACAAGTCAGAATTCAAAGTGTTTAATCACCTGACATTCCACAGCTGATGGAGAAAAATGCGAACAGGAAATCTATCTCTCATACAACCCACAGAAACATCAGCCTCTCATGCAAACATATGTAGCCTCATCCACCATTCAATAAAATCGTGGCTTCTGATTTTAACTTCAGTTCTACATTCCTGCATAACCCCTGTATCCTTCATGCCCCTAGTAATCAAGAATCTGTGTGCCTCAAACATTCTGCATCCACTGTCTTTTAAAGAAAGGGATTTCAAAAACACATAATCCTCCGAGAAGAAAACATTTCTCCTCTTCTCTGTCTGAAGTGGACAACTAGTTATTTTGAAACAGTGAGCCCTAGTTATAGACTCTCTCAGAAGAGGAAACATCTTTTCCACATCAACACAATCAAATCCCTCAGGATTTTGCATATTTCAATAAAATCACCTCTGTGCCTTTCTAAATGACAATTCATTCTATCCCTCATAATTTTAGCCAATAATTTTCTCATCACTGAGGTTAGGCTGACCATCTATAATTACTCACCTATTTATTCTTCCCTTTTTAAAGCAATTTTAGAACATTAACAGTTCCCCAGCCCACCAGCACCACAGCTATAACACAGAGGTTTGGTAAATGATGAGTCAGAGCCACTATTTATTCATTTGCTTCTCTTAATAACCTGGGATATATTTCTTTGGGTCTGAAAATTTACCAAAGAAATTTAGCACATCAATACTTCCACTTTCACTATGTTTACTGGTCCAATATTTCACAATCCTCCTCGGTGCCAAAGATCATCCCACTGTTGTAATGGCACATGTGAAATATTCATTAGGGATTATGTCCAAGTTTGCTGCCTCCACAGTCATTATTTTCTTGGTTTGTAATCAATACTCTATCTTTAGTAAGTCTCCACCAGCTTTTTACGTATATGGAAAATAGCTTTGAGTATTCCTTTGGATCACTCGCCAACATTTCCTTCCTGAACTACATTTGCAATTTAAATCATACCAGCATTTCCACTGCTGCTCCAGTCCTTCTGCAGTATTAACCTTTCATCAGAGCTGGGACTGAAATTGGAGGCTGGACGGTTATAAAGCAAGTACAGAACCAAATAAAAGATGGATGGCAAGGGCCGTGGGAAGAGAAAAGAACGAGAGAAAGCTCTCTGATAGCAGAGCTAGCAGGATGGTTTCAATGGCAACAGGAATGATGGTCTGAAACAAAAAGGCAAAGGAATGAGATGAGCTAATGAAACAAAGACTGAGTCTGAAGCATGAATGTCCACAGCAGAATAGCACAGGATCATGCAATCAAAGAAGATCAAGACAGGATAAAGCAGCTTTGAAATGCAGTAACACAGAAACACAGCAGTAGGCCAGTTGGCCCTTCCAGGCTGTTCCACCTTTCAAAATGATTATGGCTGATCATCCAACTCAGTATCTGTTCCAGCTTTCTCCCCATACTCTTCATGTCTTTAGCCCTAAGAACTATATCAAATTGTTCTTGGAAACATTCCATGTTTTGTTCGTATTTGCCCATGATTCTCTGGGTGAAGAGAAATCTCCTCATCTCATTACTAAATGGCCTACCCCATACCCTTAGACTGTGACCCCTGGTTCTGACCCCCTGTCATTCATAACATCCTTCTTGCAGTTACCCTGTCCTATCTTATAAGTGTTTTATAAGTTTCAATGAGATTCCCCCTTATTCTTCTAAATTCTAGTGAATATTGTCCGAAATGATCCAGTCTCTCTTCGTACATCACTCCTGCCATCCCAGGAATCAATCTGGTAAATATTTGTTGCACACCCTCGATAGTAGAACATTCTAATCAGATAAGGAGACCAAAACTGCACACAATACTCCAGATGTGGTTTCACTATGGCCCTGTAAAATTGCAGCAAGACATCCCTGCTCCTGTTCTTGAATCCTTTTGCTACAAAGGCCAATGTACTGCTTGCCTTCTTCGCCACTGCTGCACTGCGTGCTTATTTTCAAGGACTGGAGAATACCCATGTCATGTTGCACCTACTTCTTTCCCAATCTATCACCATTCAGATGGTCCCTTTTGTTTTGCTTTTGATACCAAAGTGGATAACCTCACATTTATCCACATTATACTTCATCTGCCATGCATTCTCCCACACACTCATCCCGTCCAAAGCACAGTGAAGCATCTCTGCATTGCCTTCACAGATCACCCTCCCACCCAGCTTTGTGTCATGTTAAAATTTGGAGATTTGGTTCCCTCATCCAATGGTTCAAACTGACTAAGCACTCTGAAATGGATGATGATTTGATCTTGCCAATTCTTATCCATAAACAAAACTATATATACCTATATATATAAAACAATACATACCATATGTTCTTGTAACACAGCAATCATGAAGCTTTGTTTTTGCATTTGGCAAGCATTCACACCTTACCAGTAGAGATAATAGGAACTGCAGATGCTGGAGAATCTGAGATAACAAGGTGTACAGCTGGATGAACACAGCAGACCAAGCAGCATCAGAGGAGCAGGAAAGATGACGTTTTGGGCCTAGACTGATGAAGGGGTCTAGGCACGAAATGTCAGCTTTCCTGCTCGTAAGATGCTGCTTGGCCTGTTGTGTTCATCCAGCTCTACACCTTGTTATCTTACAACTTACCAGTAGAAGTGTTCTTCCATCATTTTTGTAATGGCTCTTGAGACAGCTCTTTCACTGGAATCCAGATGTTTATTTAGGTTTACTCCCAGTTTTTCCTGAAGAAAATCAATAATGAACTCTGTCCCTGATACCTTTTGATGATTATATTCAATCCATGGCATCTTTCCTTGAGGAGAGAGTTTGCCATCAAAGTAATTCTAAAAGAAAACCAGGAAAAAAGCATTTTAGGAAAAGCATAAATTGCTACACACATATTTCTTCGTATTAGCAGTTTAGACAAAAGGAAATCATAATTTTACTCTTCCTAAAACATATTAGTGAATACAGTCACATTTGTCTAAATATATTTTCATTGGTCCACAGAATCAAGTTGCTCGGAAAATCAATGCTAAACAAGTATTTGAAAGGACATCAGGGTGGCTGGCATGGAAACGTAGGAGTTTATTCTGCAGAGAATGTCATTGTATATTGTTTTGGCAGCAGGTAGTTCTGTTCATTGCCTGAAATTTGGGCAACTGATTTACCATTTTGCACTATTGTTGGTGTAGGCTTCCTGCCAACAGAATGAATATGAAAATCAATCCGCTACAGCCTTACATCCTGTATCTACTCTTGAAGGTTTGATGCTGATGTGTGTGGTAAAAATGGAAACTTTGGTTTTTTATGATATCAATATTATGACAATTTGTCAGTTTTTCTTGAAGAAAATCAATAACGAACTCTGTCCCTGATACCTTTTGATGATTATATTCAATCCATGGCATCTTTCCTTGAGGAGAGAGTTTACCCTCAAAGTAATTCTAAAAGAAACCCATTCAATGTCAAGAACTTAAACTCAAGCAAATATAGTTCTAACCCAGTCAATCCTGGCTACAGTTCAACTGTAGTTAGTCAATCACAGATGTGCGGTCACCAAAAATACTGGTCACTGTGGATACCATTTGTTAATTGTCATATGTGCTTTGCCTGAAGACAGGTCCTTTGCTCATCATCTGCTGCTGCTTCACCTTAGCTGTCTCCTTGCAGTTTTTTTTGTCAGGGATAGCTTGTCATTACCTTCCACTCTCAGGCACAGCCTGAGGAAGCAGGTCTTAAGTCTGCATCATTTGCAACAGTAATTGGATCTGCACTGTTGGCATTATACTGAGCCATATACCGGCCATCCAGGCAGATAGGTTAATGAGCAGCATCATTTATTATTTAATCTTCAAATATGTTATTCAATTTCCAAATGACTTTGGAAAGAGATTATTAAAGGAATTTCAGCCACAATTTTCTGAAGATCTCTACTACCGTATATCTTAGAGGTCAAAAGTCACAACTGCAGTCCACGGGCATGATTTTACTGGTGAGGGTGTGAACACATACATAGTGAGAGTCTGCTTGCAACTTGAGTAGTTAGATCATGACAGCAATCAGCATGTAACATTATTTGACACCAGTACTGACATTTTGGAGCTCAAAATGCAAACAAATGCTCTTTTTCCAAACTCACAAATTAAGCACACCAGGCCTTCTTCTCCAAGGAGAAGAACGAGAAGGAGGAGAAGGGTTCTCAGCAGGAGCTCCAACCTGTCCAAGGTGGTCGGGGGCAATGCTCTAACTAAAGCTCATTGAGGAGCATTTGGGAAAACAATTTTGATTGTGCTGCGCTACTTCAAGCAACACTATATGAATTAAGAGATAACAAGGTGTAGAGCTGGATGAAAACAGGCCAAGCAGCATCAGAGGAGCAGGAAGGCTGACATTTCGTGCCTAGACCCTTCTTCAGAAATAGGGGAGGGGAAGGGGGTCCTGAAATAAATAGGGAGAGAGGGGGAGGCAAATAGAAGGTATATAGAGGAGAAGATATGTGGAGAGGAGACAGACCAGTCAAAGAGGTGAGTGGAGGTGGGGAGGTAGGGAAGAGATGGGTCAGTCCAGGGAGGATGGACAGGTCAAGGGGGTGGGATGAGGTTAGTAGGGAGGAGATGTGGGTGGGGCTTGAGGTGGGAGGAGGGGATGGGTGGGAGGAAGGACAGGTTAGGGAGGTGGGGACGACCTGGGCTGGTTTTGGAATGCGGGAGGGGGAGGGGAGATTTTGAAGCTTCTGAAGTCCACATTGATACCACTGATACTTCAGGTAGCATCGCTGTGGCACTGCAGGAGGCCCAGCATGGACGTGTTCTCTGAGGAATGGGAGGGGGAGATGAAATGGTTCGCAACTGGGAGGTGCAGTTGTTTAGTGCAAACTGAGCGTAAGTGTTCTGCAAAGCAGTCCCCAAGCCTCCGCTTGGTTTCCCCAGTGTAGAGGAGGCCACAACGGGACCAGCGGATGCAGTATACCACATTAGCAGATGTGCAGGTGAACACCTGCTTGATATGTAAAGTCTTTTTGGGGCCTGGGATGGGGGTGAGGGGGTGGTGTAGGGGCAAGTATAGGTTTGGTTTACCCAGGAACAGCAACTCATATTCCGTTTGGAAACCCTGCAACCCAATGGTATCAATGTAGACTTCACTGCTTCAAAATCACCCCTCCCTCTACCGCATCCCAAAACCAGCCCAGGTCGTCCCCACCACCCTAATCTGTCCTTCCTCCCACCTGTATCCCCTCCCACCTCAAACTGCACCCCCATATCCTACCTACTAACCTCATCCCACCCCCTTGGCCTGTCTGTCGTCCCTGGACTGACCTATCCCCTCCCTACCTCCCCACCACTCACCTTTACTGGCTCCATCCCTGCCTCTTTGACCGGTCTGTCTCTTCTCCACCTATCTTCTCCTCTATCCATCTTCTATCCGCCTCCCCTTCGCTCCCTATTTATTTCAGAGCCCCCTTCCCCTCCCCCATTTCTGAAGAAGGGTCTAGGCCCGAAACATCAGCCTTCCTGCTCCTCTGATGCTGCTTGGCCTGCTGTGTTCATCCAGCTCTACACCTTGTTATCTCAGATTCTCCAGCATCTGCAGTTCCTACTATCTCTGAAACTATATGAAGCAAATTGGTTGCATGGGGCACGCATTCTCCACCTCTGCACACCTTCTTTCCAATGATATCAATTAAGAAACCAATTCGGGACATAGATTTAACAGCTTCTGGTGCAGTCTGTCTCTGGAGAATCAACATAAATGTGCATAACAATCTTTAAAGTCGGGCTGTGCAAACAAAATCATCAGCCAGTGTGTCAGCATATACACTTCAAAAGGATGCTCTTACTGAAGTGTGCCATTTGATCCGGTCACAATTCCAACCTCGGGGCTGTGAAGGTCTCTCTGGCAATGAATTCTTAAGCATTGGCTTCCCTTTAAACTGAACTTAAAGAAACTTGCAACATCTCCCAATTCGTTGATTACCTTCTGTGGAACATGCCTATGCAGGGACAGGCACAATAGTTTTCACTGATGTTCATCCGCAAGATTTGTGATGTAGAAATCTGTGATCGAAGTGGCTGGAGCCAGTGCTGAATCCATCGGAAGATTTCTGTGGTGTGGTGGTAGAGACCCTCCTCAAAGTCAGGTGGATTAGGTTCAAGTCCCACCTGTTCCAGAAGTATTTAATATCATCTCTGACTGGGAAATATCTAGAATCCGTTGGGCTGTATGTCTGACAAGGGATGCACTTTGGGAATATCATTTGAAAATGTATGAGGCACCTCAGAATGGAAAATGCTGTGTTGCACTTTCCATAATTTCAATTTGAAATGACTTGTCTACTGGCTGCATGCTTGACATGGAATAAATATATAAAATATAAAATATTAGGTGTATTACGATAGTATTAAGGAACTGCAGGGGACATGTCACATTGGTAACAAGTTGAATTTCATTGCACTTCTGTAACTTTCAAGTCGAAATGTTTTGTAATACACCTTTAAAGTACATTTTTGGAAAATAAAATCCAAGTTTGAATAAGGCAGGTGACTGAGGTTCTGCATTCCAAGGAGGCAGAACACATATTTGTCAGTAAACAGCAGGCAACAATGATACTTTTGAGTTTGCTCAGCTTCCACATGGTGGAGGGTGCTACTGACTGCACACACATCATTCTGCAGGCACCTCCCATGTCAATTCTGAGGCACACAATAAATGAAAGGGATATCACTCCCCCACTGCAAACCAGGTGCTGCAGCTGTCCGCAAAGCCAGCTGCATTTCAACCACCAGAACATACCGAAAGGGGGCAATTAGAAGAATGAGCTATCTATTGACGACATCATGATTCCAATACACAAAACTTTAGCATAGATGGGCAGCTGACATATGGTAAAACCAATGAATGGAATTTACCCAACCCCGCACTGGGGCGGGCTTAAAGGCAATGAGCAGTGGGAAGTGAGGACATTAGGCAGAAAAAGTGAGGGGAGTTGCTGTAAGGGACAATCCCCTGATTCATTATCGCCAGTAGGGGAGTGTTCCAGAGATGGTTAGGAATGCAATCAGAAGTCCACAGTTAAAAGAATTAAAACCCTAATTCGGGGTGGTTTATCTTTATCCAGGCAAGTATTCCAACAAACTTCAAAATGTTGCCTTGTAGATGCAGAAACAGGTTTTTTGGGGAGTCAGTACTTAAGTTATTTGTCACAGAACTCCCAGCCTCTGGCTTCTTCTTGTATTTCTAGTATTTATATAGCTGTTCCAGTCAAAATTCTGGTCAGTGATAACAACCTCCCAGATGTCAATGACAGGGAAATTTAGTGACGACAATCCGTGATGAAGGGTCTAGGCCCGAAACGTCAGCTTTCCTGCTCCTAAGATGCTGCTTGGCCTGCTGTGTTCATCCAGCTCCACACCTTGTTATCTCGAAAGTCAAGGAAAGGTGGTTTAAATGTTCCTTGCTTCCATCAACTTTTCAGGGAGATAGAGTTCCAAAGACTCAAACACTCAGAGAGGATGCTACCACCCTTAATGTATTCTGAGGAGGTACTTTATTGTTTTATTCAACTTTATATTTAGTTGGTTTTAAATTAAACTTCCCATCAGCTGCTGTACTTTGAACCTCAGGAATATAATGAACCTTCTTTGGTGCACTGGTAGTGCCTGTGCTCCCCTGGACCAGAGATGCCAGGATGCAAGTCCTGCCTGCTCCAGAGGTGTGCACTAACTTCTCTGGACAGGGTGAGAAGGAAAAATAGACTTTTTACAAAAAAACCTTCTTCGCTCTTCTGCCTCTTCCTCATTCATACTTCTTTTATGTTTTCTAACCAGCCTGTTCACAGATGTTATTACACACATCGGCAGCAGGTGGGAATTGAACCCAGGGTTCCTGGGCTCAGAATTAGCCACATTGCCATCGCACTGCAAGAACCCTTTTTCTCATTCATATCCTCAATGGATTCAGTTCAATATACATTACAAAGCAGTCAATCAATCAGTGCTGAAATGTCTTCACAGGTTGGAACACTTACTCATTTGATCGCCTAAACAAGATAATTTGGGGGGTGGGGTGGTTTGGTAGCACAGTGGTAGCATTCCTAACCCTGAGCCAGGAGACGCTGATTCACGTTCCAACTACTCCAAAGGTGTACAATAACGTCTCTGAACAGACTGATTAGAAAACATATTCCAAAACAGATTATAGAGGGCTCTTATGACACAATGGTAGCATCCATCCCTTACAACTAGGAGGCCTAAGTCAAGTCCCACCTGCTCCAATGGTGTGTAATGACATCTCTGAACAGGTTGATTATGAAAATATCCGAATTATCTTATCAGTGGAATCAGACTGGCTCCTGATTTCTATAGGGCTTTCTACCCACAGCTTTAAGGGCTTCTTGACCTGTAATGACACTTTGGAATCCAAGCTCTGAAAGCAATGCACACACCAGACCAAAACAATCATACATATTTTAAGGAGGCAGAAAGACAGTTTGACTAATATTATCTGTGACTGATTTCCAGTGTAAGTCCATTCCCTCTCACAGTACATGCATCTAACATCTATTTTATCAATACCAGTTCTTGATACCTGCCTATCATTTAACGTTAGGAGGTTGTGTTTGAATGCTGCTGTTACACATGTTTTTAACATTGCCTTGGGTACAGGTGCTGGACAAGCCAGGTGCTGCTACTGACATTGTCTTTAATGCAGGACCTGGGCAATTCTTACACTTCTCTCTCTCCCAAGTCCGCTTCTCCCTTTTCCACAGGCTCAGGATATCTACCGTTTCCTTAATTCAGATACCACTAACTGGGCTTGGGCAAAAGAATGTCCCAGCGATAAAGATATCCCACCAGGCCAAGGAAATTCGCCGTGCACTTGTTCATTCTTGGCTACTGGCAGCTTGATGGATTTCCTGAAACCTTCTCATACACTCAAAGTGTCCTCAAACCTGAAGAACTCCTGATGTAAAGGGTTCAGTAAATTAGTTTGTACATTTAGTCAGAAAAAATATTTGTCATTTGCAGCAGTGCTTACAATTTATGTTCCAGTTTTAAGGGCCTTCACTGCAGCTTAAGAAAATTACACTGAACGATTTTAAAGTCAGGGCATATGTAGATTTATGCTAAATTGAACTATACCAAGAAGTGGGAGACAGAGTGTTTGGAATTGAATGTCAATCCAAATAAAGAGCTGTAAAATGTTCCTGATTCTGGCAAGAAGCCCTTGTGAACTGCAATTGACTATGTTACTTCCAAAGCAAAGCAGAATGAGAATAGAAAAATGGAGCGGCACAGGAAGAGTTGGATAAGGGCATTGAGAATGAGCTGGGGGCAGATAGTCAAGTGGGCAATTTGAAAGACAAGTGGGAGCTGGGCAAGTGGATGGGGGAGCTCAAGAGTCAGACAAGGATCCCTGGACTTGATGAGTGAAATGAGAGTAAGGCAGGTGGACAGTTAGGATGAGGGGTCAGAGGTCAGTGAACAGACAATATACAGGCAAGGTGATCGACTGAACTGGTTTTGACACCTGGAGGAATCAGGGGTGATCAATCTCATAACAGTTCTGTTTCCTTTATTTCATTTTTGGTCCCCTGTTTGCAATTGCATGGCTGTGGGCGGCAGGGGTTGGATAGAGTGAAAGTGCCTTATCATAATATTCCAGTCGTGATGAGCGTATAGCGGGCTGAATCACCAGCTTTTTTTTCTTACTCATCATTTTCACATGATCATAAATATTCAGTGGCAGCATCAACCAATTCTTCCTTGGCACGGAGCAGCAAAAAGCTGAATAGAATCAGGTTAGGAGAAGATCTATATTTGAATGAGTTATAATAGCCTCATAATCCTGCACATTTGACCTAAATCTGAAAATGTGGTTTTCAATACCTTGCTAGATATAAGTACTAGACAGTGGCAAGTGCCCTAAAGATTCAGCCATGGGGTTTGCCAAGCCTGTTTGCCACCACTGAATAATACCAACGACAGATCTGATCAGAAAGTTGCTTCGGCTATAAAAGAGTTTAAGAATTCAAAGAGGCCGAGGTTCACTTTATCATAAAAGAGGTAATGTGCAAGAAAGCGTGGGCCTTGAAATCCCTTAGACATTGTGTGCACAGAATAAGGTTTCTATCGCATTTCCTGCAAAGCTGCAGAAAATTAGCAGAGAGTCAACAGTTTGTTTCTGAAGCTTTTACTCCACACAGTAATAGAATGAAAAGTGAAACATTGAACCATTGGCTCATTACAGAACAGCAGAAGGCTATTCAGCAGTGGTACCTGGGATACCAGCTCTCTGCAAGACTAACTCAGTTAGACCTACACCCTGTTGTCTTGCAAATATATTTCCATCAGCTGTTTATCCTGTTCCCTTTTGAGAGACACAATTGAATTTGTGTCCACCACACTTTCAGGCAGTGCTTCCAGCTCCTGACCAACTGCTTGTAAAGGATATTTCCTTGTATTGCATTTGTTTCTTTTATCAATTACCTTAAATTCGTGGACTCCAGTTCCCAATGTTTCTGCCAATAGGACCAGTCCTTTACCTCCACCCTGTTTAGACCCTTCGTGATTTTGAACACTTCTAACAAATCTCCTCTCAACTTTCTCTTCTCCAACAAGAACAGCTTCAGTTTCTCCATCTATCCACACTTCATAAGTCTTTTATCCCTGGAATCATTCTCAATTTTTCTACACCCTTTCTGAAACCTTCACGACCTCGTGAATATGTGGTGCCCAGAATTCAGCATAATGTTCTATTTTCAGCTAAACATACGTTTCATAAAAGTTCATCATAACTTTCTTGTCTTGTACACCATGCTCTATTTTTAAAGTCCAGATCCCAAATGACTTGTTCAAACTATTTTCTCAAACTGTTCTGTCGCCTGCAATGATTTTTGCATATACATGCCCAGATCCCTCGTTTCCTGCACATGTTTTTAGATAGCAACATAATGCTTTTACGTGTTGAGTGCTATTCTTCTGTGATCTGGATTTTTCAGCTAAAAATGTGCTATTCGTTAATGTTGTATTTGACCCTTACCAGAAAATGTACACTGTCATCGGGGACATTCATACAGTGCCTTTAGTTGACAACTTATGTTTCAGAGCTGCTCCCACTTCATCACAATAACACCATTGTAAATTCAACAAAAACCAAAACAACGTTCATAAAAGAGTTTCAGCCGCACCTCAACAATGTTACAGCAACAGAGAAGGAACAGCTTTGATGAACATCCTGGTTAATGTCCAGAGGGGGAACAGATGTCAAGTGAAGATAAATTAGTGAAGATGATCAAAAACAGGTTATAGTGGCAGGCTTTCGAAAAGCAAAGCTTTGAAGTAAAGTCCCAGTAGATCTTAGAAATCTGAAAGCACTGCGATCATTTGTAGAACAGACGGATGTCTAATACAGTATGCAAAAAAAGAAAAACCTGCAAAAGAAGGGCAAAGTGAAGATGTGCAAATTTCTTCACCAAAACTGCTACTTAGCTGCTCAAAGTACCACTTACTCCTTCTTGTGAATTAAAAGAAAATTAACTAAGCCGATAATTCAACCTCCATTTTTTTTAATTAAAACTTTGTCAGGACATAATATGTGAAAGGACAGAAGGGGCGGCCTGAAATAATGAGGGAAGTGCTGGAAGTCTATAAACAGTCTATATTAATTCACAAACAATGGATATTTTTCAGGTATGAGATGTTCAGAATGGTGCAAAAGATGGATAATGATGTCTGCTCCTTCACTGATAGCTATTCTGTTTCTTCCAGCTGGCCCACCCACACCAATGGTGGAGCAGCTCTGATCACCAAATCCTATCTTGATCCGTCCTCCGCCATCTTCTTCTGCAGTGAATACCACACAATGTTTCACCTCCTTTTACCTTTTTAAATCCTTGTTCCTTGCCACCCACCAAATTCTCATTGAACACCTTCACTGTTTTTCTCCTCTTTCAGCCTCTAAGCTGAATGACTTCTCAACACTTCCAATCTGCATCTTGGTGCACCTTATTTTCTGTGCATTCAGTTACCAATATGTTTTTACCTTCTTCCTTCACCTTGCCATCTCACTTCGCTTCTCTGCTCCTATCACGTCAATATCAGATAAGATCATCTCTGGGCATTTCCTTAAATCTTTCTCTATTCACATCATCTTCTACATTCCAATATCGTTTCCAGTTCCCTACTGATTACGGTTGTTTTAAGTTCCTCCTTCTGTTTTGCCTCTTTGTTTCTTGATTTAAAAATATTCTAGACAAAATATACTTGTTCAGTACTTTTGTGAATTCATTATCTCCCACCATTAGTTCCATAGTCTCTCCCTCTAACATATCAACCTTCACTTCAGTCACTCTTTGCCATTTTAGATTCTGTATCTTCTCTGCCACCATGGTTTTCTGCTTCCAAAATTAGAATTAGAATGAGAGACATGAGTCCAAAGTTTACAAAGTTGCCAATTACCTCATCATCTTAGCTACAAAGATACCTGGATACATGATTATAGGAATAAATCAGAAAAATAAAGAAATAAAAAAGTCAGCATGACAGATCTTTAAGCTGACCGCACTGGGCCTCACCTGCAGACTACGCTGGGCCTCTCCTACACACCGCACTGGGCCTCACCTGCAGACTACACTGGGCCTCTCCTACAGAGCGCACTGGGCCTCACCTGCAGACTACACTGGGCCTCTCCTACAGAGCGCACTGGGCCTCACCTACAGACTATGCTGGGCCTCTCCTACAGACTACACTGGGCCTCACCTACAGACGATGCTGGGCCTCTCCTACAAACTGCACTGGGCCTCTCCTTCAGGCCACACTAGGCCTCACCTACAGACTATGCTGGGCCTCTCCTACAGGCCACACTGGTCCTAACCTACAGACTACGCTGGGCCTCGCCTACAGACCGCACTGGGCCTAAAATACAGACCACACTGGGCCTCTCCTACAGACCACACTGGGCCTCACCTACAGACCTCACTGGGCCTCTCCTATAGACCGCACCGTGCCTCTCCTACAGACTACACTGGGCCTCTCCTACACGCCGCACTGGGCCTCACCTCCAGACCTCACTGGGCCTCTCCTACAGGCTGCACTGGGCCTCACCTACAGACCACGCTGGGCCTTGCCTACAGACCGCACTGATCCTCTCCTATAGACCTCACTAGGCCTCGCCTACAGACCGCACTGGGCCTCGCCTACAGACTGCACTGGACCTCTCCTACAGGCTGCACCGGGCCTCGCCTACAGACCACACTGTGCCTCTCCTACAGACCACACTGGGCCTCACCTACAGACTACATTGGGCCTTGCCTACAGTCCGCACTCGGCCTTGCCTACAGACCGCACTGGGCCTCACCTACAGACTACGCTGGGCCTCTCCTACAGACTACGCTGGGCATCGCCTACAGACCACACTGGGCCTTGCCTACAGGCCGCACTGGGCCTCACCTACAGACTATGCTGGGCCTCTCCTACAGACTACGCTGGGCCTCGCCTACAGACGACACTGGGCCTTGCCTACAGGCTGCACTGGGCCTCACCTACAGAATGCACTGGGCCTCTCCTACAGACTACGCTGACCCTCACCTACAGGCCACACTGGGCCTCTCCTACAGACCGTACTGTGCCTCTTCTACAGACTACACTGGGCCTCTCCTACAGACCACACTGGGCCTCACCTACAGACCACACCGTGCCTCTCCTACAGACTACACTGGGCCTCTCCTACAGACTACACTGGGCCTCACCGACAGACCGCACAGGGACTCTCCTACAGATCGCAATGGGCCTCGCCTACTGACCGCATTGCGCCTCTCCCACAGACTGCACTGGGCCTCACCTACAGACCACACCGGGACTCTCCTACAGGCCGCACTGGGCCTCTCCCAGAGACCGCATAGGGACTCTCCTACAGACCGCACTGGGCCTTGCCTACAGGCCGCACTGGGCCTCGCCTACAGGTCGCACTAGGCCTCTCCCACAGACCACATTGGGCCTCGCCTACAGACCACACTGGGCCTCGCCGACAGACTGCACAGGGACTCTCCTACAGGCCACACTAGGCCTCTCCCACAGACCACACCGGGCCTTGCCTACAGACTGCACTGGGCTTCACCTCCAGACCCCACAAGGCCTTGCCTCCAGACTGTGCTGGATCTCACCTTAAGACTGCGCTGACTTGGTTTCCATGACCTATTGAGTCACCGCAAAGAGCTACCACAGACCTGCTGTAGGCACCAAGCTCTGCCATCTGTCATATTGACAATACTGGACTCCATCCATGTGCACTGCTGTAATCCATGTTCGTGCTTTCTCACCTCTGATTCAAATACTTGAATGAGCTCCCTCCTAACTATTCATCTTTCGCTTTCAAAATATGTCAGACTTTCCAAATATCCACTGCATGAATCCTGGCTCGCACCAAGTTCCTTTCTTTCAAATGTTTATTCATGCAACATTGTCATCATTGGCTAAGCCAACATTTATTAACCACCCTAACTGCAATTGAAAAGGCAGTAATGAGCTGCTATCATGAACTGCTATGGTATGTAGGATGTAGCTACTGTGCTGTTGCAAGATTGACTCATTGACCATTAAGGTACAGTGATATATTTCCACATCAGGATGCTGGGTGGCTTGGATAGGAACTTCCCTGTGACATATCTACTGCCCTTTGTAGTTGTTAGGGATTGTGGGTATACAAGGTGCTGTTGAAGGAGTCTGGGTGAGTCTGGTGAGTTGCTGTAGTATAATTTGGAGATGCATCACACTATGTATAGCTTATGCAAAGTTCATTGTGTTGTTTTTTTTTCTCTTTACTCATTAACAGGAGGAGGTCATTGCTGGCTAGGCAATATTTATTTCCCATCCCTAATCAGCCAGAGGGCAGTTCAGGGTCAATTACATTGCTGTAGGTCTGGAGTCACATGTAGGTCAGACCAGGTAGGGATGGCAGTTTCCTCCCTTAAAGAACATTAGCAAACCACTGTGGCAGAGTCTGCCAATCATACATTGGAATTATCAACCATCTCAGAACCCACTGAACCAGAGTGGAAGCAACTCAATTTCAAGAAGTTGGCTAAGGATTGAAGATGTACATATTCAATGTTCATGTGTCAACCAACCCTTGTTTTACCTGTTCATGTGATGTGGGATTCACTGCCTGGGCCAGCATTAGTTGACCATTCCTGGTTGTCCTTGAGAAAATGCTGCTAAGTTGCCTTCATGAACAGTTACAATCCATGTGTTGTAATTAGATCCACAATGCCTCTCAGGAGGGAATTCCAGGATTGTGACTTAACAACAATGAAGGAATAGTAATATGTTTCCAGGTCAGGTTGGTGAGTGGCTTTGAAGAGAATATGAGGGCACTGTTACTCCCATGTATCTGCTGCCCTTGTCCTTCTGGACACTACTGTTTGTCAGTTTAGAAGCTGCAATTTAAGGAGCCCTAGATGAGCTTCTGCAGTGTACTTTGTAGATGGTATACAGTGCTGTTACTATATATTTGTGGTGGAGTTGCTGAATGTTTGTGGATGTGGTGTCAGTTAAGTAAGTCGATTTGTCTTGGATGGTGTCAAGCTTCCTGAGTGGCGTTGGAGCTGCGCTCATTCAGCAAAGTGAGGAGTATTCCATCACAGTCCTGACTTGTGCCTTGTAAATGGTGGGCAGACTTTGGGGCGTCAGGAGTTATTCACTGCAGGATTCCTAGCCTCTAATCTGTTACTGTATTTCTACAGCCAGTCCAGTTCAGTTTCTGAACAATGATGACCCCCAGTATGTAGCCAGTGAAGGATTCAGTGATAGTTATGCAATTGAATGACAAGGGGCAAAGTTTAGATTCTTTCTTATTGGACAACACTGTGTGTGCCTCATGACCCTTTATTGTCTTTTTAAATTGTTTTCAGTACACATTACAAACAAACTAGGTAAGAGATAGAGGGAGAGAGAAAATTTCTGTAATAAGATTACAAGCTCTGAGTAGTCCAATAAAATTTGCATGTCAGCCACCAACGAGAACATGTAATAACTCTCAGAGAAAAAAATCAGTCATAAGCTCATTTGACTGCTGTCTAAAGTGTTTGGGAAAGGCTAGGCTAATGAAAGCTTCACAAAACCCATGAGCTATCAATGATGTCAAATTTCAGCAGAATTAACATGTTTACTTATAGTCACAGCTGTAACTGATAACAGCCCCAACAGCCAAGTTAATTCTATTGGGTGTCAGAAATCAGACCCGAGTGTTATTAAAGATGCGTTGTCCCAGCTGACTGGGACAAGCCAAACAGAGACATGCCTGGCAATTCCTGCAGACCTGGCATTCCAACAGAACTCCATCAACAAACGCAGTGAACTGGATCCGATACACAAACCACTGAAAAACAGAACTGGAAGCGATGCCGACCAACCCGGCAAACTGAGGTATATAAATAACAAGTAGGATAGAACACAAATGCTTCACCAGAGGCACGCTGACGATGTTACTGAGCAAGGTGACAAAACGTGTGCAATCAAACACACTGGCTCGGTGAACAAGTCTGCAAACATATTGTGCGTGTGGCATGTATTTAACTATACAAAAGTAAAATGTGTGCAAGCCTATGATTGACCTAGTAAAATTCAGGAACCTTTAATTCTTGCAGACAATGTAAAAATAGGGTCTAAATGGAGAGAAGATATAGAAGACTGAAGAAAGAATTCACTGAATTTGAGAGAATTAGAGGATGAGTCAGGAGTTCAAACCACGGAGTGCAAACATTTATTGCAGTGAATTTTACCCTTTTCAGAGCAAAGTAATAGAACTCTCAACAACATGAGCTAAACTCCAGCTTAGATAATGTATGCATCAAGTCTTACTTGTGCTCTCTACAATTAAATTGCTCTCAATAATGTAGTCTCACTGGATATCAAGATTCATCAAAGCCTGACACTGATGTAATGCTGCATGCTCAGAAATGTTACTGCATTATCCCTGACAGGGCTATATGAAATATCCCATCTCACCATTTGATGAAAAGCCGATGAGTTCTACCTTGGATCCCGGTTAATGCTTATCTTTCAATTATGTCGAAAAAAAATACAGATTAGTTGATCATTACCTCAATGCTGCATGTAAGATCTCTCAATGGCCTAATTGGTTGCTGCATGCCCTATGTTAAAACAGTAACCACATTTCAGAAATATTTCATGAATTGTAAAATGCTTTCGGTAAAATTGATATTGTGATAGTTTCTCCTTTCACGAAGAGAAGGAATAACATGGTGAAGCAATATAGGGATTAGTAGTAAACCTGGATCTGATGGTATCCTTTACTTGCTTATTTCTGGCATAGTTAATGGCCTCTCATATAGCTTTTCACCAAATTTTGCACATGTAAAACACAAAACAAATTGCTGTGATCTACAGGTGTTTTGTGACATGCAATTCCGATTTATTTTTACTGTGAATAAAATTGAATCACATTTTATTTTGAATTTTTTTTTACTTTATAATGCCATGTGGGATTTTGGTGGAATCTTAGTCTGGATGGTTTCTCTGATAACTGCTATTAAAAGATGACCATTGAACTACTTCCTCAATACTTGAAATTTTATACTCCCTTATCCTGATGAAAGTGTGAGAAAAAGAAATTCAGAGAAAATCACCTCCTCCCATCCTTGTAATTCTTCTGAAATGTGGCTCGAAAACTTCTTTATAAAAATTCCTGCAACTCATCCTAATAATCTGGCTGGCAGGTTAGGACTGAGGGGGATGCCTAAAATACCCAGTGGCTCTATACTACAGATCCAATCAAGTAGGCCCCACACAGCACTGCTGGAACTGGGCCTGAGACTGGTGCTATTCTTGTGTTTCAATACACCATGCAAGGGACAGCTGCTCACAATCCAAAAGTGGAAACTGATCGAGCACAGCAAAAATCACAGTGCAGCCCTCTGTAATTTATGGCACACTGATATTTCAGGCATTTGCAGCCAGTCAAGAATTGTTTGCAGCTCACCAAACACAGGCAACATTTTCTGGATTGGGGAGCTGGGAAAACAGAAAGCTGGGTATGACCAAGTACCAAGAAATATTTTATACAATTTATTAGGTCTCCTGCTACATGCACCAAATATAAATCCTGCACCTGGAACACTGCTTTAGTATTACTGATGCACATTGAGGGCAATTCCCTAATTTGTTTTCTTCCCCAGGACTTTGGGTGTCCGCAAAGGTTTCCAGTATCCGTCATGATAGAAAGTTACATTTTAATACATAAGAAACATTGGCTCACAACATTTAGGGTTCCTTGCCTATTACAGACTACAGACACAAAAGCCCAGCATCTCACTACTGTTTTCAAATGTGCAGAGGCTGAGTGAAATGAACCCAACACTCCCCTCTGTTTAAGAGCCAAGGGGTTTGGAGAAATCATTACCTGACAGATATCCCTAACAAACCATGTCTCAATCATTCTACATCTCTAATGGGGTTGGGATATTCAAAATGTCTACAGGACTTCACAATTTATTTCATAAATAAAAACAGAAATTGCTGGAAAAGTTCAGCAGGTCTGGCAGCATCTGTGGAGAGAATCCCGAATTAACATTTCAGATTGAGTAACCCTTCCTCAGTGAATCTTTTGGTTTTTCCAATTCATTTCACGTTGAACTACCAACCTCCATTGCCACCCCAGGATGTCTAACAAATGTCAGTAATGAGCAAAAAAAACTATAAAATATCCTCAGGGTTCAACAATCAGTAAAAAAAAATTGACTGTGGAGGTACGTTAATATATTCATATGAAACTTTTCATTGAATCTCTCCAGTGTGGAAACAGGCTCTTCTGCCCAATCAGTCCACACTGAATCTCAAAGCATCCCACCCAATCAACACTACAAGTGGGAACAGTTTCTCCCTTACTACATTATCCATACCCAGCATGGCTTTGAAAACTTTGATTAGATCTTCTCTTAGCTTTCTCCTCTCCAGGGAAACCAGATCTAACTTCTCCAACTTAATTTCATGAATGAAGTTTCACACCTCTGGAATGATTCTTATAAGCATCTTAGAGTCGTAGAGTCCTACAGCACGGAAACAGTTCTTCGGTCCAATCAATCCATGCCAACTGTAATACCAGATTAAACTAATCCCACCTGCCTGAAACTGGTCCATATCCCTCCAAACCTCTCCTATTCATGTAGTTATCATATGACCTTAAAGCATTGTAACTGCACTCACATCCAACACTGCCTCTGGGAATTCATTCTACATATGAACCACTCTATGTAAAAACGTTTCCCCTCATGTCCTTTTGAAATCTTACCCCTCTCACCTAAAAGTATGTCCCTTAGTCTTGAAATCCCCCACAATTGGGAAAAGACATCTGCCATTCACCCTGTTTGTGCCCCTCATCATTTCAAAAACCTCCATTAGGTAAACCCTCAACCCTCTACACTCCAGTGAAAAATGTTCCAGCCTATCCAGCCTCTCCCTACAAATCAACATTACATTCTCAGCAACATCCTGGTGAATCTGTTCTGAAGCTTCTCCAGCTTGATAATATCCTTCCTATGACAGGGCGACCAGAACTAGACACAATACTCCAGAAGAAGTCTCACCAAAGTCTTTGTACGACCCCAATATGACTTCACGACTCCTATACTCAAAGGTTTGAGCGATGTCTTCTGCACACTCTCCAATACATTCACATTCTTCCTACGGCGTGCCTTTCAGAACTGTATACAATCCTCCAGTTGAGCTCTAACTAGTGTCTAATACAAGTGCTCTTGCACTCTATGCCCCACTTAATAAAGCCTTGGATATTGTTTGACATACTTTCCTCACTGCTTGCTGTACGGTGCATGCTATTTTTCTTTCAGTTATTAACTACACACTGATCCCTTTATACATCAACATTTCCCAACCTAACACCACTTACATAATACTCAACAATTCTGTTTTTCCTACTGAAGTGTGCAACACTACACTTGTCTATGTTATACTCTGTCTGCCATGCATTTATCCACTCCTTGAGCTTTCTGAATAGCCCTGAAGCCTTTTTACTTCATCTTCACAATTTCTCCTAGTCTTGTGTAGTCATCAAACTTTGAAATACTGCATTTAATTCCCTCTTCCAAATCATTGATATATATTATGAAAAGCTGGGCCCAAGCACTAATCCCTGTGGTATCTCACTACTTACCATCATCCACTCTGAAAAAGAAAACTTTTGTTCCTTCCTTCTGTTTCCAGCCTGTATTCCTTGCCAATCTACTACCTCCAATTGCACTCACTTTAATCTTGTACCCTAACTTCAAATGTGGGACATTATCAAAATCTTTCTAAAATGCTTTATTAACAACTCTCTCTACCTCTCCTGTCATGTTTTATGTCTTTGCGTGTATAAAAGCAGGTTTCACTACTTCTGCACATCATGGAGAGAGATAATTATCATTTTATCCTGTCTCTCCATGTTCTTCCTCCCCAAAATGTAACAACTCACACTTATTTGCTTTGAACTTCATCCGTCACCCATCTGCATGCTCCACCAACTCACACATGACCATTTGAAGTTAGGCATTATCCTCCTCACAGTTAATAATGTTTCTAAGTTTTGCATCATTTGAGAATTTTGAAATCTTTCCCTGTACATCATATTTTAGATCAATAACATATATATCAGGAAAGGCAAAGCTCCTAATGCTTTATTGCATTCACTCCTGGGATCTAGACATTGCTGGCTGGGCCAGCATTTATTGCCTATCCTTAGTTGCCGTTTAGAAGGTGGTAGTGAGCTGCCTCTTGAACTGCTGCAATTCATGTGCTACAGGTAGATCCACAATGCCCTTAGGGAGATAATTCCAGGATTTTGGCCCTGTAACAGAAGGAACAGTGATATATTTCCAAGTCAGGGTGGTAAGTTGTTTGGAAGAGAACTTGCAGGTGATGATATTCTAATGTAACGACAGCCTTTGGCCTTCCATTTGGAGTGGTCTTGGGTTTGGAAGGTGCTGCCACTGCAAACCTTCCTTCAACTCGAAAAACATCACGAACGATCACTCTCCATTTCCTTTCTCTCACTCAATTTTGTATCCATTTTGCTACTGTCTCTATTTTTTGCGTAAATTCTAATTATCGTCACAAATCCGTTGTGTGCCAGTGTAACAAACACCTTTCGGAAGCTCGTTTATGCCACAACAACAGCATTATTAACTGTTTCTGTTATTGCTTCAATGAGCTGTAAGAAGTTAATTAGACACAATTTGTCCTTAACAAATCTACACTAACTCTTCTGAATTTGTTCATGTGGCATTTTACTCTATCCCAAATTATTGTTTGCAGAAGCTTATCCAACACCAAAGTTAAACTGACTGATCTGTAAATGCTGGCCCAACCTTACATGGCAGGCACATCTAAGACCGGAGGGCGTAAGGTGAAATGGGAGAATCCTTTACAAAAAGAAGTACAGTGCTGGTCTGAGGCAGCGAAAGACCCTCAATGGGACAGCTTGGACTCAGTAGACTGAACCGTGTTCAAGTGTTCAGCAAAAAACCTAGATGCGTATGCTACCACAGTCATGGGCTTCATTAGCAAATACATGGAGGGCTGTGTACCAAAGATGTCCATCCCAGTGTTCCCCAACCATAAACCTTGATTAAACCAGGAAATCCACTCCCTATTGAAGACCAAACATGCAGCATTCAAATTTGGGTGACCCAAACCAAAATCCAGATATGGTTGCCGCAAAGCCTTCAGGGAGGCCAAGAGGCAGTACTAGTCCATGTTAGAGGACCAGACCTACCACTATGGCAAGGCCGAAACGACATTATGGGATACAAAATGAAACAGTGTAAGATATCTGACAAAGACACATCCCTCTCTGATGCGCTCAATGCTTAACATGTTCGCTTTGAGCAGAATGCCAGCGACGCGGACATTCCTGCCCTGACAGCCCCAGGCACATTTGTTCCCTCTGTGACTACTTCAGAAGTCAGATCAGTCTTCCCGGGAGTCAATCCAAGGAAAGGAATGGGCCCGGACAGTGTTCCCGGCCGAGAACTCAGATCCTATGTGGACCAACTGGTGGAGGTATTCACCAACAACTTCAACCTCTACCTCTTACAAGCCAAAGTCCCCATCTGCTTCAAGAAGACCACCATCATCCCCATACCCAAGTAAGCACATGCAGTGTGCCTTAATGACTGTTGACCAATAGCTCTGACTTCAATCATCATTAAGTGCTCCAAGAGGCTGGTCATGGCCCACATCAACTCCAGTCTCCCAACCTGCCTCAATTCCCTACAGTTTGCCTACCAACATAACAATGGTCTACAGAAGATGCCATATCCCTAGCCCTGCACTCATCCCTGGAACATGTGGACAACAAAGACACCTATGTCAAGCTCCTTCTTGTTGACTACACCTTCACCTTCAACACCATTATCCCTCCAGACTGATCTCAAAACAGTGTGACCTTGGTCTCGGCTCTGCCCTCGGCAAGTGGATCCTCATCTTTCAGACCCACAGACCGCAATCAGTGAGGAGAGGTAACTGCCCAAGGATGCGACTTCAGCCCCGTACTGTACTCCCTGTACACCTACGACTGTGTTGCCAAATTCCAAACAAATACTATCTACAAGTTCGCTGAAGACACCACTAGTGGGACGGATATTTAACAACAAGTCAATATACAGAAGGGAGATAGTGGGCTTGGTGACATGGTGCAATAAAAACAATCTATCTCTCAACATTGGCAAAATTAAAGAAACTGATCATCAGCTTCAGAAAGAAAGGAGGAGAATGCGCCCCCATCTACATCGATGGAACTGAGGTTGAGAGAGTGAACAGCATCAAGTTCTTCGGAGTGACGATACCTGATGACCTGTCCTGGTCATCAGTCAAGAAGACACAACAACGCCTCTCCTTCCTCAGGCAGCTGAGGAAATTTGGCATGTCCATAAGGTCCCTCGCCAACTTCTACACATACACCATGGAAAGCATATTGTCCAGGTGCATAATGGTCTGTTGTAGCAACTGCTCTGCCCAGGACTGTAAGAAACTAAAGAAGGTGGTGTGCACAGGCCAGACCATCACAGAAGCCAACCTACCATGGACTCTATTTACACGGCTCACTGCAAGAGAAAAGCAGCTAACATCATCAAAGACCCATCTCGCCCTGATAACACTCTCCTACAACCTCTTCCTTCAGGCAGAAGATACCGAAGCCTGAACACACACACAGGCTGTTTCAGGTACAGCTTCTTTCTGGCCATTATCAGACTGTTGAATGGACTGTCACCTCAAATAATGCAATGTAACCTGTACGCCTCTAAGTCTTTTTGATTTGTACACCCTTTGCTTGCTGTAATCTGCCTATACCACTTGTAAACAAAGCTTTTCACTGCATTTCAGTACACATGACAATCAATCAATCGTAAGTTTAAGATGAGGAGTAAGTGGTTTACAGGAGATCTGAGAAAGATGTTTTCTCCCACATTGTGGTGGAAAGACAGAAACTACTTCGAACAAAGGCATTACACGTACAATTCTCCGATCCCCTGGCAGCACCCACCCCATATCTAAGGAAGACTGAAAAATTATAGTCAGTGCCTCAACAATTTCTACGCCTATTTCCTTCGGTATCTTTGGAAGCATCCCATCTAGTCCTGATGCTTTCTTAACCTTAAAAAGTAACAGACTACCCGATATCAAATCCTTATCAATTTGGAATGCTTCTGGTGATTTAATTTCCTCCTCTGTCACTACGGCTTGGTAGAATTAGTTTTATTGGTAAAGACAGATACAAAATATATATTTAACACCTTAGCATGCCTCCATGTATGATTTCTGTTTATGGTCCCTAATCAGCCCCAATCTATTTACCATATTTATATTATTAACGTGTAAATAAAAGATTTTAGGATTCCTTTTAGGTTAGTTGCCAATTTCTCTTCATTGTTATTTTCCATGTCATTCTCTCCCATAAAATACAATGAACACAATCCCCAATATGTTCATCCATTGATCCTTGATCTACCTGCTCAACCTTATTTCCAAGAATCAGCTCTAGCAATGACGCCTTCCTTA
Organism: Stegostoma tigrinum; assembly: GCF_030684315.1. Lineage (NCBI taxonomy): Eukaryota > Metazoa > Chordata > Chondrichthyes > Orectolobiformes > Stegostomatidae > Stegostoma > Stegostoma tigrinum. The sequence continues at coordinate 49,622,355 of NC_081357.1, read as the reverse complement.
TTGAACTGGTGCATATTGCTGTAGGAGATTCTCCTGAACACACAATCTAGGAACACTTGCCCCTCACTTCTGTTTACATTAACACTATCCCTATCTACACTCAAGATAATTAAAGTGCCTATTTTATCTCCTCTATAAGTTTGTACTACTCAGTAATTTATTTTCAGATTCATTTCTCTGCATGTTTCCCATGAGTTGATGACCTATAGGCTACACTGAGCCCGTATCTGCAGATTTTTTGATTCTCTTCCTCCAGCTTCACAATATCCTTCTTACAATCAATTCTGACACACTTCCTTCTTTTCTTACTTTCCGATCTTCCCTGAACACCTTAAATATAGGAATATTTCATGCTTAGTCCTGCTCTCCTTTGATGAAAACAAAAAATGCTGGAAATCATAGGGGGATCAGGCATCATCCAAGGAGATGGCGCAAGCTAAAGTTTCGAGTCTAGATTTCTCTTCTTTGGAGTCCTGATGCAATGTCATCTAGACTCAAAATGTTAGCTTGCTCTCTCTCCATCGATGCTGTCTGACCCATTGTGATTTCCAATATTTTTTGTTTGCAGTATAGATTCCAGCATCTGCAGTAAATTGTTCCTGCTCTTTCTTGAACCAGGTCTCTGCTACATCACGAACTAATATTTCCAAATAGCAATCTGCATCTTTAAGGCACCCAGTCATATTTACTACACTCTGTGCATCCACATACATGCACTGAAATCCTGGTTTAGATTGTTTTAATTCCTGCCTTATTTTGACACCACTTGTTTGCATATTCCCTATTCTATTAGTAATGTCTCTCCAAGTAATTTGAGCACCCTGGTATTCCACTATGATATCCTCCCTTTGTGCCACATCCCTGCTGATTTAGCTTAAACATTTCCCACAGTATTAACCAAACAACCTGCAGGAACTCAGTCCCATCTGTTTTCAGATGTAAACTATCCAACTTCTACAGGTGCCATCTCCCATAGAACTGGTCCCAGTGTCTCGGCAATCTTAAGTCCTGACTCTTATTTTCCTACTCCTGTTCTCACTTGTGTGAGTCATCCATAGATTACTACGTTTGTGATCAGGCTTGCTAATTTTCTACTTGTCCTCCTAGGTTCTGACTGAACCATTTTGTCCTTCCTATCAATGTTGTTGGACCAACACAGATCTGATGACCCACCCATAAAAAACATCCAGCAGCCATCTTTGGTCTTCATACGAGGAAGGTGACATACCATCCTAAAGTCAACTACAGTTGCAGAAATACCGTTCCACTAACTAATGAAACCACTTTCACTTCTGCTTTTCCACTGTTTTCCCTTTTTCCCTACAGAGCCAGCCCATGCACAATGCCACAGGTTTACTTCTTGCCGCACTCTTCTGAGGCATCATTGCTCTCACCAGTATCAAGAACAGAAAACTGTTTCTGCAGCTGGTGATACTTCCTGCACATGCAAAGTATCCCCGACTTTCCACTTACCACTAAATGGGCATTCTATGTGGTCAAACTGTCCTGCCACATCTTAAGCTTATTTTTGTCCATTTTGTTATAAACTGAAGAATTAAGGGTGGAATAAAGAATCATTCACCCTTACTTAGCAGTCAGCTCCTTCTGCTGTGCCATAAATTGGATACACAAGGATAAGAATAAGAATCAATTCCTAAAACATTAAAATAAAGCACCACCTTCCCTATCTTCCTCAACTCATCAAACTCACTACACTCCATTTCAGCCACATTTGGTGCTAAGGTGCTATATTTATATTTTTTGAAATATAGCTGTACATTGGTCACAGAGAGAAGAACAAAGACAGACAAAGCTATCGACACAGGAGTCAAGTTGGATACCTGAGAAAGCAGCCATGGAGAAGAATGGAACTGGTGGGTTTGGATATGTTTGGTTAATACACATTAAACCATATTTCCTCTATTCAATCAAAACTTAAATTAACATTTAGTCTTCAACTCATATTTGTCTTTTACTAGGGACTGTAAACATGAATGCCTTATCTTTCTGTCTTGCCAGCTGAGCATTTTAAAAAAACGACAAAATACTACAAATGCTGCAAATCTGATTTTTAAAAAAGCACATTGGAGAAACTCAGCAGGTCTGACAGCATCTATGGAGAGATATTCTGCCACACCTGCTGAGTTCAACCAGCACTCTCTGTTTTTATTCCAGAGTTTAAAAATCTAGACACCTATTCCCTGAACCATCTAATCATCTGTTTCACCCTTCCCAGCTTCACAGTATTACACATTACTGATCTTGGCCCTTTTCTTGAATTCTCAATGAAAAGATCAATGATGAGGGTAGGAAATCTCTTATTATCAATTTCTATGAGGCTGCTGCAAAGTTATGCATTTGTTGCCTTTTTTATAAGCAATGAATTTTGATCAATACTGAATAGAACTCTGCATCCACTCAGCAATAAATGTGTAGAGATATGTCTTGGCACGCTGCTCTTAAAAAAAAGGATCCTACATCATGCAAAGTAACTGAGGCATGAGCCATGAATCATAAAAATATGTTGTACGCAGCTATTAACTAGTGTCCATTACTTATTTGATATTATGAACATCTATTTATACATTCAAACTAATATGGCTATCAGCTTCTTCTTTAAATTAAAATGTAATGCAGAATAAATTCAATTACAATATTAAAACTTTTATTTAAATATACAAAAATACATGGCCTTTCTTTAAATAATTTTTCTCGAATATTTCTCACCTCTACTGCTACTTTGCATAGCCAAATGTTTTACTAATGTAAGAGCTGTAGATGTTGTTATGAACAAAAGGTCATAATGCTTGAATGTAGGAAACAGAAATGGCTCAGGAAATTGATGTTCAAGGGTAATAATGCTGGAATACTAAAACTGTCAACTCAATCAGGCCTCTTCCATCCAATATATTAAGGTGGTCTTGGAGGCTAACAAGAAGATCAACCACTAAAATGTACCATGAAATATGGCAAATTTAAAAAGCTCAGCCACAAGCAACATTGCATGCATTTTGACCAGTAATCATACAATTAACTGAAATTTTAGCAACCTGGTATGGCAAGTCTGCCATTCGAAGATATGTTTCCATCTTCAAGCAAAAAGGAGACAGACTAGGTACCTCACACTCAGGTCGTGAAAACTGATGCAGAATAATTGCATCTTTTGAATCAAGTTTTTGTTCCTTTCTGAAAGAAAAACACAAGTTACTTGCTAAAAGATCACTACCATTAACATTTTTAATACATCTGAAGGTAAGTTATTAATTGTTAATGGATATGATAAAACCTGAACTCTGTTGAAGACAGAGGTATGATCAGAAGTGCTTAAGTCTCAGAAACCAGTCTGGTTATTGGGGGCACTGGTGGCTAGCAGCAATATTTGCAGCACAGTGAGAGAAAAATCTAGATTAATCTAAAACATTATGAGTTATTCAGCTGTAAACACAAACATGTTTGAGTTCTATATTTTTCGAGATGTTAGATGCTGAGGAACAACCTCCTTGGTAATGACACAAAATGTGGAAAAACTGGCTTGTAATTTTTGAATTTCTTAGTAACGCAGCTAATAATCAGTTTATCTCATGTGAGTTTTGGAGAAAGATAAATACTGCGCTATGTTTATCCAATCCATTCACTTAAGCATGATTGCTTTGAGAACTTTGTTACTGTTTTCCATTTTTGTAATTCTTTACATTTTAGGAATTTGTGCACTTCAAATATACTTTATTTGCTGAGAAGTATTTTTGATTCCCTGAGCTTATGAACAATGCTATATAAGTGCATATTCTTTCTCTGGCAATGCTAATAATAAAGCTTTTAATAATTATCCATGCAACCAACATTGAAAATAATGCAGAGCCTGTGCAAAATGCATTTGTTTATAATTTTTAATTTTAATAGATTTTGCATTATTTTCATCTACTGATCCAACAGTTACCAACTCCACCTCTCCCACGGCAGCAGTCTGAGATGAAGGCAGTCAGTTTAAATGATTGTTGTCATACCTGACCTAGAATGAGCTTTGGACTTCATATTAACTTTTTCATGAAAAGTGGCTATTTCCACTTCTGTTACGTCATCTCAGTACTCCGTCTCTCCAGCTCCTTTATTCATTGAAACACTCCTTGAACCTAACACATTGACAAAATCTCTGGCCATCTGATCTAATGTCTCCTTATGCCAGTTGGTGTCGTACTTTTTTTTATAATGCTCTGGTGAACAGACTTGGATCTTCAGGGCAGCACAGTAACTCAGTGGATAGCAATGCTGTTTCATGGCACCAGTGATCCGGGTATGGTTCCAACCTAGGAATGACTGTCTGTGTGGATTTTGCACATTCTCCCTGTGTCTGCGTGGGTTTCCGCCAGATGCTCCAGTTTCCTCCCACAGTCCAAGGATGTGCAGGCTAGGTGGATTGGCCATGCTAAATTGTCCAAAATCCCGGATGTGCATTTTGGGTGGATTAGCCATGAGAAATGCAGGGTTACAGGAACGGGGTGGGTCTGGGAGGGACGCTCTTTGAGAGGTCTGTGTGCGTTTGATGGGCTGAACAGCCTGCTTCCACACGATACGGAGTCATTCTAAGCGTCACTTCGTTAAGTTAAAACATGAGAAATAGGAGCGGGAGTAGCGAGTCCAGCCCCTCAAGCCTGCTCCAACACTTGATATGATCATAGTTGAACTCTTCCTGGCATTAGCCCACTCTGCATATACTTTCAACCCATTAGTAATTAAAAATTTATCTATCTCCTTCTTAAATTTATTCAGTGTCCTATTATCGCTACACTCTGGGATAGTGAGTTCTACAGATTCATGAGCATTTGAGAGATGTAATTTCTCCTCATCTCTGTTTCAACTCAGCTACCCCTTATCCTGAAATTATAATCTCTCAATCTAGACTGCCCCACGAGGAAACATCTGCTCTACATCTACATTGTCAATCCCCTTTACCATCTTATACACCTCAATTAGATATCCTCCCATTCTTCTAAATGCCTGATACTGTAAGTCTGAACTGCTCAATTTCTCTTGAGAAGACAAAGCCTTCATCTCTGGAATTAATCTAGTGAACCCCTATTGAAACGCCTCCAGTGCAATTACATTTCTCCTCAAGTAACTAGACCAAAACCATACACACTATTTCAGATGTGGCCTCATTAAGGTCTTGTACAGTTGCAGCTACACCTCCCTATTTTTATAATGTCTTCCTTTAGCAATAAATGCCAAAATCCATTTACCTTCTTTATTATGTCTGCATACCTGCTGTCCCTGCATTCTTGTTTTCTGCGAATCAAGCACAAAGCACTCTGAAGTTTCTCCAATTTAGATAATAAGTTGCCTTTCTATTGCTCCAACCAAAATGGATAACTGACCCATGTTAGCTTCATCTGTCAAATTCTGGCCCATTCACATAAGCTATCCATATCCACTTATAAATTTTCTTATTTTTTTCATTACAATTTACTTTACCACCCATTTTAGTATTTTCTGCAAATTTGACTATTTTACTTTCTATCCCTCCATTCAAGTAATTAATATATATTGTAAAAAAGTTGGGCCAAGGACCGAAACCCGTGGCACTGACTTAGTTACATCTTGACAAACAGTGGAAGACCCATTTATGCTGAGTCTCTGCTTTCCTTTGGTTAGCCAATCCTATGGTGAACTTGAAAGGGTTCAGAAAAGACTTATAAGGATGTTGTAAGGGTTGGAAGGTTTGAGCTATTGGGAGAGGCTTAGTAGGCTAGGGCTATTTTCCCTGGAATGTCAGCGCTGAGCGTTGACCTTAAAGAAGCTTATAAAATCATGAGGTGCATAGATAGGGTGAATAGCCAATGCCTTTCTCCAAGGGTAGCGGAGTCCAAAACTAGAGGGCATAGGTTAAACGTGAGAGGGGAAAAAATTAAAAGGGGTCTAAGGGGCCACTTTTTCAAGCAGAAGGTGGTGTGTGAATGGAATAAGCTGCCAGAGGAAGTGACGGAGGCTGATACAATTACAACATTTAAAAGGCATCTGGATGGGTACATGAATAGGAAGGGCTTAGAAGGCCATAGGCCAAATGCTGGAAAATGGGACTAGATTAATATAGGCTATCCGGTTGGCACGGACGAGTTAGAGTGAAGGACCTGTTTCCATGCTGTACAGTACTATGATTCTATGACTTTATCCACGCTGACAAATTTCCCTTTATCCCATGCAATTTTACCTTGTATATTAATCTTTTGTACAGCATCTATCAAATGCCTTCTGGAAGTCCAGATATACTGCATGCAAATAATTCACATTATCTACATCTGATAATATCCTGCATCCAGGTAATCTTGGAACATCATACCTAATGGATCCACTATTTCTGCTGCCACCCTTTGATGTAAGCCATCAGGTCCTTGTGCACCTTCAATCCCATCAGTTTGCTCTGTACATTTTCCCTCATTATTATTGTTATAAGTTCTTCCCTTTCCATAACCTCTGCATTACCTGTAATTATTGAGATGGTACTATGGTCCTCCGTGATGAAAACTGAAGCAAAATATTGATTTAGTGACTCCCCCTTTCTGTGTTCCACACTATTAACTCTCCAGCTTCATCTAAGGGACCAATATTCACTAGAGCTATTCTCTTCCCTTTCATATACTTATAGAAACCAGGTAAATCTAAGTTACTATTGTTGTTTTTATGACAATATTAATATTAAAATCATGATTACTATCATTTATCATAATAAAATATTGTTGATTTTATTCACCAAATTTGAAGCACGTATAATGTGAGTAATGGATATAGGCTTCTTAACAGAAGTTATGAAATTGAAAAGAGGATAAGTTTGCCAAAATACCTGTCTTCTAGAGCTCAACAATGATTTCCAAGATTTGAATCAAATATCACTAATGATTGCCTTTCATTGCTCAGTTTGCTTCCGAAAAAGCACTTTTTTACTTATAAATTATTATTCCATCTATTTTAATCAAATTTTTTAACTTTAAAAACAGATTTATTTTCAACTGAATTTGGTACACCTAAAACGTACAGTATTTTGTCACTGTTAACAGCTATATTTTCCTACTTCCAGGCACCTATCAGAACAATCTTCAGCATCAGGGAAGTAAAACAGGATTTCTTTTAATGCATGAGTCCTTCAAAAATGGTACATTTGTTTAATAATCCTGTCACTTTGTCTAAGTTGTGTAAGTAGTAGAAACCTCGTCCGATTCTCCTTGGTGCTAACAGTACTAATGACCTACATTGTCTTCTTTATGGTCTTATAGTGTGCAGCCTATAGAGTAAACAGTTCATTATTTGATTTCTGGTGTTTGTTGAAATAACCAAGTTATATGGATTAAATAAGTGTTACAAGCTGTCTGCAAAGTTTCCCTTTCTGATACTTCCTAATAACTTGCTTAATAAAGGTATCAATCAACTGGATCAGGTTTGAACAGACAATCTTGAATATCTCACTGTTGTGGAAACTATGTTAAGGAGTGTGTTTATGAGAAATGCATTTGTTGTTTAATTTGTGACCCATAAGGAAACTAGGTCGAAGAATAAATAACACAATCTGCGTGTTTTATAAATAAATATACACGTTACGTGTACACACAGCACAGATAAGCACAACAACGGACATATACACGCATAGACACGCACATGTTAGGCTATTTAGTTAAATGTTTTGGGAGTTATGATATCTTGAAGGGATTGCATACATTAGTGAAATAAATCGGTTTTGAAGACTTAAAGGTGGATCAATAGAGGCCGTTTGGCATGGTAAAATATCTCAGGAAACGTCTAATTTACACGAATTTTTAAAAAAATTCTGTATTGGTTATTCAAGAACGTGACTACATCGTACAAATACATTCAAAATTGCATTTAAGGAATGCCTACATTAATAAAACTAGGCGTCCGTACCTGACCTGATTTATGTCAACCGATGGAAAGGAGACAGTGTCTGGCCTACTTACAATTTGAAGCCAGTCTTAATGAAAAATCAAAACGTTTCCGATTGATTATGTTTCATCTCTTTCAATGTCAATGTATTTTCATTTTAATAGGTTTTGCAATTCGTTCTGCTCAATCGCCATTCTCCTAATTCATGGGCAATATCACTTGTCAATTACGGTTAGCTTCCCTTGTGCCCAACCCGTGCTGTAACCATCAAAGAATGGACGGTGAGCTATTACCTGATTGCTAGCAATTCATGTAAGAGGTATGCAGCGGCTGCCAGCAGGGCTCCACCGGTTAGACACAGCGTTTTCTTCCACCATGATTCCGCTCCCAGCCCTGACATGATGCTACAGTAATCCTGCAAAGGAAAAGTGATTATGTATCCATAAAAGGAATAGTGATCGTCAGAACCGCACAGTCCCAGGGAAAAGCTTTGATTCCTGCTCAGATCAACCACGCATGATCTGGACGATGCAAAACCAACACCCCAGTACATTCTTCGATGTTCAGCTGGATCGTCCCCGAATGACTGCTGTTTCTGCTCAGAGATGGAACTATTGCAGATGATTGGGGAACTGTAATGATGTTATGCCGATGTATGTTGCAGAAGAAGCAAACATGCGAACACCGTTTATGCATCTGTGCAAAACACGCAACATTTTGCTACCGCTCCTGCCGCCTGCCTTTGTCTTCCTGTTCCCCCCACCCAGCTATTCAGTGATGTCATTGTATGTCAAATTAATTCGCCGAAGAGACGTAAATGGTGTTAACACCTCAACCATATACTCATATTAACCGAAATATTCCAATCCTCACAACAGTCAAGCCCTTACAGCTATGTTTCAATAGCTTCAATATGTGATATTCAGCTGATGTTAAGTAGATGAGTGTTTAGTTTATTCTTACACGGAATCTCCCATCGCTGACTAAGGCCAGCATTCATTGTCCATCTCTTCACAAGCTGGCAGTGAGCTGCCTTCTTGATCGACCTCACTCCATATAGTCTATATTGCTGTTAGGCAGCGAGTTCCAGGATGTTGGCCAGCAATAGTGAAGGAATGGTGATATTATTTCCAGCAGGGAAGTGTGTAATTTGGAAGGGAAGTTACAGGTGACGATGACTTCATGCATCTGCTGCCCCTGTCTTCTAGGCATTAGAGACTACAGGTTGAAAGATACTGTCAAAGTGGCCATGGTGAGTTACAATGGTGTATCATGGAGATTGCCCACACATGCTATGGTTGGAGGAGTGACTGTTCAAGGTGTAAATAGGGTTCTGATTAAGTGGTCTGTCTTAACTTGGATGTTGTCAAACCTATTGTATGCTGTTGGAGCTGAGCTTAGCCAAGCAAATGGAGAATAGTCCAATAGTCCTAATGTGGGTCTTGTAGATGATGAAAAGGTTTTGGGGAGGTTAGAAAGCCAGGAACTCACTGAAAAATACCCTGCATTTGCCCTGCTGTCAAAACTCAGGATGTTGATGGTGGGGTCTTCAATGATGGAAATGGCAATTATTTTTAGATGTATATATTTGTTCGTGTGTTGAGGGCATTGCTGGCTCAGCTAAATTTCCCAGACAGCAGTTAAGAATCACCCTCATTGCAGTGAGTCTGGAATCAAATGTAGCCCAGACAAGGTAAGGAATGCAGCATTCTTTCCTGAAAGAACATTGATGATCTAAATGGTATTTTTATGACAATCAGTAGTAGCTACATAGTCACATTAGCCTAGCATTTTATTCCAGATTTTTATTTAATGCAAATGACATGAGCAGCCATCCTGGGGTTCAAATCCATGTCCATAAAAACTTAACAGCAGATTGAGGCCATTTGGCCCATCAAGTCTGCACTGCTATTCATCACGTTTAATATGTTTCTTAACCCTGCTCTCCTGCCTTCTCCTCATAACCCTGCATCCCCTTATTAATCAAGAACCTATCGATTGCTGTCTTAAAGACATTCAATGACTTGGCCTCAATAGCCTTCTGTTGCAGTGAATCCCACAGATTCACCACCCTCTGACTGAAGAAATAACTCCTCATCTCCAGATTTAAAAGGTCATCCCTCACTCTGAGACTATGCCTTCAGGTCTTAGTTTCTCCTACTAGTGGAAACATCTTCTGTAGCTCCACTTTATCAAGGACTCTCAGTAATCTGTGAATTTCAATCAGATCCACCCCCCACCCCCCACTCCCGCTCACCTTCTCAACTCACCATTCAGTACAGACACAGAGTCCTCGACTGCTCCTCATACAACAAGCCGTTCATCCCCAGGAACATTCTTGTAATCCTCCTCTGAACTCCCACCAATGTCAGCACACCCTTCCTTAAATATGGGGCCCAAAATAGGTCACAAAATTCCAAATGCAGTCTGACTAGAGCCTTTATACAGCGTCAGCAGTACATCTCTGCTCTAGTAGCTCTCTTGAAATGATTGCTAATCTTGCATTTGCCTTTCTAACTGCCGATTGAGCATGCATATTAACCTTGACAGAATCCTGAATTAGGAATCCTAGGTCCTTTTGAGCTTCAGACTCCCAAAGCCTTTCCCTATTTAGAAAATAGCCATTGCCACTTCTTCCAACCAAAGTGTATAACCACACACTTTCCCACATTGTATCCTACCTGCCACTTCTATGCCCATACTTCTACCTTGCCCAAGTCCTTTTCCAGCCTCCCTGCTGCCTCAACACTACTATCTTTGTATGGTCAGAAAACCTAGCAACAATTCCCCCAGTTCCTTTATCCAGATCATTAAGATATAACATGAATAGCTGTGGTCCCAACTTGGATCCCTATGGAACTCCACTTGTCACCAGCTGCCATCCTGAAATAGACCCCTTCATCTCCACTCTCTGTCTTCTACCAGTCAACTAATCGTTTATCCATGCTGGTACCTTACACCTAACACCATGGGCTCATCTTATTTAGGAGTCTGCTATACGACAAAGTCTGGAAATCCAAAAAGATTATGACCACTAGTTCTCCTTTGTCTAACTTGCACTTTCCCTCCTCAAAGAATTCCAGCAGATTTGTCAGGCATGACCTTCCCTTGACAAAGCCAGATGACTCAGCCCTATGTTACCATGCACTTCCTAGCACCCTATAATCTCACCCTTAATAATGAATGCTAAAATTGTACCAAGAACTGAAGTTAGGCTAACTGGCCTATAAATCCCAGCCTTCTGCCTCCATCCCCTTAAACAGCATGTCCCATTAGACATTTGCCAATCCTCTTCAATTTCCTCTGACTCCAATGGTTCCTGAAATATCACCACAAAACTCCACAATCTCCTCAGGTATCTCCTTCAAAACTCTGGAATGTAGTCCTTCTAATCTGTGTGATTTATCCACCTTCAGACCCTTCAGCTTTCCCAGCACCTTCTCCTTAGTGATGACCACTATAGTCACTTCTGCTCCCTGACTCTCCTGAAGTTTTGGTATGCTAATGGTGTCTTTTACCATGAATATCCTACAGAAAATTAACAGAAATTGTTGGAGAACCACAGCAGGTCTGGCAGCATCTCTGGAGAGAAAACATCCTACGTTTCTGATCCTGTGACCGTTCTTCAGAACTGATTATAGCTAGGAAAAGATGTTATTTATGCTGAAGACTGGGGGTAGGGAGGAAGGGAGGAGAGAAGGTAGTGAACAATAGGTGGAGATTGAGCCAGAGAGAGAGAACAATAGTTGGCCCGACAAAAGAATGGATAATGGTGAGCCAGGGAGAAAGAAAAGTTGCTAATGGGGACCTCAGAGGATGAAAAGTATGTTGATTGTGATGATAGCAGCCCATGTGATGATAAAGCATGGGGTGTGCGATGTCATCCCACTGGAAGTGGTGGAAATGGTGCTATTGATCCTTGAATGTGGATGTTACTGGGTGGTGAGGACTTCTGAAGGGACCATTCTCTCTGAGACACCTTGGTCACACCCTTCCCCACCCCAGTTTTCAGCATAAGCGCTACCTTTTCCCAGCTTCAATCAGTTCTGAAGATGAGTCACTGGACTTGAAATATTGGTTCTGATTTCTCTCAGAGATGTTGCCAGATCTGCTGAGTTTTCCCAGAAATTTCTGTTTTTGTTTCAGATTTCCAACATCCATTTTTTTTTTGTTTCCATAGAACATTTGCCTCGGTTGTTGATTACTAGTTCACTGACAATACCTCCAAACAAGCATCTCACCAATGTCAATAAAGGCGCTTATACTTGTAGTTGTTGGAGATGGTCACTCTCTAGTACTTCTGTGGCACAAGTTACCTGCTGCTATTCACTCAAGCTTCCCTACAGCCCAGGTCTTGCTGTGCGCATGGGCAGCTTGCTACATTATCTAAGCACTTTGCAAAGAATAGCCCCAGTTCTGATCTTATAATTCAGGGAAGACATTGATGAAGCATTTGAAAATGACTGATCCTAGGACACTTCCTGAAGAACTGCAACAGTGATGTCCTCAGAATGAAATGTTTAGGTTTCAGCAACCTCAAAACTTTCCTGTGCAATAAGTATGACTCCAACCAGTGGAGAAATTATTCTCATTTCATTTTCTTCACTTCCAATCAGGTTCTTTGATGCTGTAGTTGGCCAAGTGTTGCCTTAATATCCTAGGTAATCACTTCCACATCATCTCTGGAATTCAGCTCTTCTACTCATGTTTGGACCAAGGCACTATTGAATCAGAAACCAAGAGGTTGTTCTGAAAGCGATGGCAAAAACTGCAGATGCTGGAGTCAGAGTTAACCAGGTGTGGAGCTGGAGGAACACAGCAGACCAGGCAGCATTCGAGGAGTAGGAAAGCTGATGTTTCGGGTCTGGATCCTTCCTCAGAAAAAAAATCATTTTTTTGAAGAAGGCTTCCTCTGATACTGCCTGGCCTGATGTGTTCCTCCAGCTCTATACTTTGTTATCTCTGGTCCTTGTGAAATCTTTTTTCAGTGTATCTGACATTTCCCACCATCTGCATGTCCATCAATTTTTATAGTGCAACTATTAATTACATTTGAAGGAAAATAAGGACTAATAGCTACTTCCAATATCTGGATGAAGGTATATGCTGCTAGTCACATATCTACAGAATCTTAGAGCAAAAAGGAAGACTATTCCACCGATATTACCTATGCTAACTCTTTGAAGCAGCGATGGAATTGGTCTCAATCTCCCATTGTTTTACAACCATTTTTATTAATAGCGATAGTCTTAATGCCAGTGCTAGCACTTACTCTGGAAAAGGTTAATGGAAAGATCTGAATGACAGCAATTATGCTCGGAAAAAGAGATGGTAACTATCCAAACACAATTTCACCCAAATAATACAAAACCTGCAATGCTTAGCTGCCATAATGCCCAGGGATGTTAGCTAGATAGGGTTCAGTGATTCTCCGTTGATGTTCAGGGATTACATTTCAAAGCTTATCAATCTCATTGCTTTGGCTTCCTCCTAGTACCTGGATCTCTTGAGAGGGTGGAAATCACATCTACTTAAATCCAATGTCATGTATTGGAAGAGATAGTGATGAAATAGAAACCTGAAATAATGAGTAAATGGTTGAAGCGAGAAAAACAGGCCAAGCATAGCTCGTGCTGTGTGACTACATGCCTGTTTGACAGAAGGTCGTGGCTGATGGCAGGATAACTATGCCATGCTACATAGACCACTGCCTGATCTGCACCAAGCTGATCTAGTCAAAATGCCATAAATCAACTTGCCAACCAGGGCCAAAGCTAGATGCCAGAGTTTAAAAACATCCTACTGTTGTCTTAGATCTTGCTACACATCACAATACTACTCTGCAGTTTGACTTTCTTTTCGCTAGTGCTGTAGAAACTGCAAGGAAAGTTTCATAGATAGCATAAACTGCAGATGCTGGAGGATCTGAGATAACAAGGTGTAGAGTTGGATGAATACAGCAGGCCAAGCAGTATCAGAGGAGCAGGAAAGCTGGCATTTTGGAGCTAGACCCTTTAACTTTACTAATGACCTGAATGCAACTAAAGGGAATGAGATACAATGTACATAGACAATGAATCTTTGTATAATAAACTAAGATTCATTGTCTATGTACATTGTATAATAAACTAAGATTCATTGTCTATGTACATTGTATCTCATTCCCTTTAGTTGCATTCAGGTCATTAGTAAAGTTAAAGGGTCTAAGTCCAAAACGCCAGCTTTTCTGCTCCTCTGATGCTGCTTGTCCTGCTGTGTTCATCCAACTCTACACCTTCTTATCCAAGAAAGTTTCATGATCAGTTCTTCAAGACTTTAACAGACACATGTAATATACAAGTAGTTCACTGTACTCAGTTTATTATACAAAGATTCATTGTCTGAGTATAGTGAACTACTTGTATATTCCATGTGTCTGTTAAAGTCTTGAAGAACTGATCATGAAACTTTCTTGGATAAGGTGTAGAGTTGGATGAACACAGAAGGACAAGCAGCATCAGAGGAGGAGGAAAGCTGATGTTCCAGGCCTAGACTCTTCTTGGATAAGGTGTAGAGTTGGATGAACACAGAAGGCCAAGCAGCATCAGAGGAGCAGGAAAGCTGATGTTCCAGGCCTAGACCCTTCTTCAGAATACACATGGAATATACAAGTAGTTCACTTTACTCAGTTTATTATATAAAGATTCATTGTCCATGTACATTTGTATTTCATTCCCTTTAGTTGCATTCAGGTCATTAGTAAAGTTAATAACATCTAGATACCTAACACATCCCTGCAGGGCACTCATGACAAATGGTCTCTAAACAAGTCTACAACCACTAATAGTTACTGCTTATGCAAAATCAACTAATCCTCAACCCATTACAGGAACCTCCCAGCAATCCCAAAATATGCAAAAGATAAATTTTTGTGAGGCACCTTCTCAAAAGCTGTCTAAAAATTGAAAGGAATCATTTCTACTGAACCATATTTGATAACCCAGTGGCTTCTTAACAGAGCTATTCTTTTCAGAAGCCGTGCTCATTATTTCCTGGGTTTCCTTCTCTATCCAGATCCCATTTCTTGGAACCCTCTCAGCATCTTGCCAATTACTGAAGTTAAATTAGTAGTTCTCTAGTAATGACTTGGCATTCTTATTGATCCTTGGATCTGTATGTGTCTAAAGTAACAAGCTCAAACACTCATGATATGGGCAAAAATATATGCTAATGTCATCTAGACTGGCAATCCTATCTTTGGTGGCTCCTATTTCCATCTAACTGATCATTCAACCTCAGCTACGTTAGGTTTTACAATTTCCAAATTGACAGCGTAGTTCATTGTTAGTAAACTGAACTTGCCTATAGAAGTGAAATCTGCAGCAAGGTAATAATTTCAGACTTCACTATACCCCAAGAGTCCATTTAAGTCAATCCTATGAATCCTTCAGTAGCCCTATGCATCTTTCATGGCAATCTGACTCCTGACATAGCCAAAAAAGCTTTTACCATTGTGTCTTACAGCTGTCCACGATCTTCTCCAATGACCTTTTAGTTACTCTGGCAACAGCTTTTGTTGCTTCTAATTGTGCACAATACTTGTCTCTGTTCTCCTGTGAATTATTTTTCTCAAAACTATAAAAGCATGTTTGTTTGAGCCTAATTTGCCCTTTGCCAACTATCACTTTTTGCTCTTACTGTAAAATCAGCACATATTTCATAAGGAAACATCTAAGCGGTGAGTTTTGTAAATACACAGATGTTCTCATTTATTTCTATACCATTTTGGCATACTAAAGTAACAACATTGCTTATATGTAAATAAACTATACACATATGCCAGTACAATCTTTTACAGTTTACATCATCCCACATGAAGTGACTGTTGTCTGGGAAACTCGAGCAAAACTCATCACTTCCAGTTCCGATAGAAAATCATTGACTTGACATGATTTTGTTTCTTTCTTGACAACTGTTTCCAGTATTTACTATTTTTGTTTAAACTTCAGATTTCCAAACCTGCAGTATTCAATTTTATTTTGTGCACAGATATCTGACAAATTTGCTTGCTTTGGAACAAGTAGTCCTTCCAACCCTCTGAGTTTACTTTTACATGAAATTAGATTGTGCTTGACACTCACTTCTTTGTACTTTATCCCGTGACATCCTATGCTGAAAAAAGAAATTGATCAATCACAGTTGAACAGGGAAGACCCACTGCAGCTGTACACTCCCATGGTCTCCCAAAAGCCACCTTACAGATAATACAGCCTTGCACGTAAGGTTAATGAAATGAATTGCCACAGCATGAATAAATAGTGGCTGTGCCATGGGAAAACACAGCCACATGTACAAGATAACAACGTGTGAAGCTGGATGACAACGCAGGCCAAGCAGCATCTCAGGAGCACAAAAGCTGACGTTTCGGGCCTAGACCCAATTCTATTCTCGTAGTCATTGAGCAAATGTACATTGAGAGCATGGTAACAATTTTTAATATTTGAGCTGGAAGTACGCAGAGCTTCAGATTCTTTGGGGGTGCCCAGCATGAATTCTCATTGCCAGAGAATTCATGGGCCTGGAAATGAATATGCAGCTTAAGACAATAAGAAACAACAATGATAGAGTTGTGGAGATGAACATTAAGTTCAATTTTAAGTTTCTGTTTGGTGGGCTCAAACAAGTTTACAACAATGAATGAACTGGGTGTGAAGGACTTTAGTACACTTTGAAAGATGCTATCTAAATGAAAATTCTTTCCTTGTTCACAAACAAACCAGAGACAAATGTGCAACAAAATGCTTATATTATTATTGCTTTGAACGGAGATTGGTCAAAACATGACCTTTGTATGATTCAAGGCATATTGAGAAAGCAGAATGAAAATACACATCATCCTGATATTTGTTAGCAAAAGGGTGAATGGTCCTCTGCAGAAGAAGAATCATAACCATCAGGTAAGGTTTTATTATGGAGATCACCGCCTGTCCCACCTTGTTCTTTCCCTCAGTCTGCAGTAATCCTCACTCCTCACCATATACAGAATGCTGCTTTGAAGCAACCTTTTTGGTCTCACAAACTGGTACTTCAGTGCCTTCAGGATTGTGTGCAAAACTGCAGGCATTAAAGCCAACAAAGATCAACATACCTTTGAGAAAGCATAAACATGGTAATTTGCAGGAAAATGTACAAGATCACAAGTTCTAGTAAACAGCAATATTAAAAATAACCAAGTTTATTGTTTATTACTCAACAAACCCCAGAAGACCCACAATATAATTAATTTATTAAACATTAATTGTCAACTATACCAAAATCATGATTGGCTGTTAAACTTATACAAAAAAAAATCCCTGTTGGATCAACAAGCTGTGATGCTGGCATTGGCAGCTTCAAACACGGTGTGCAAAAATACATTTAAAACTTCTTCAAATCAAAAAAAATTACAATAATCTTTGTAAATAGGAAGAGCTGGGAAACAAGAAAGACCACAGCGAAAAGGAATAAGACTGAATGGTTTTGAGCTTTTAAGTAATTAGTTTGAAACAATGTATGCTAAAAGTAACACTGCAAACCATTTTTGAAATTAACTTTATTATAATTACAATGAAGTTACCAGTCAGCACACCAACACACTGTATTTAAAAATGATGGTTCATCGGTTACAATTTCGTTGGCCAGATGCAAAATGTTCTTCACTCTTGATGTAGAAAATGTTCCATCAAGCATAATCACTATAATCAGGCAGTTTAATCAGTAAAACTGCTTTTCATAGCAGTGCTGGACTAAAAAAGCTCATTCTCTTATGAGTGTACTGTAGAACCAGCATCGGATTTTGATTGATAGGAGCCATTGTCTTTCCCGTCACTTCTTTCTGACATGAAATCCGATTTCTCTTCAGTTTTGTTTTTTACTGCGTGCAACGCATAATTGACACTAGCATTGATAATCCAACTCCAGGAACCAAACAGGGGATTATACAGCATTCCATTGATAGTCTCTACTGTGAATCCACCTGAAAATCATAAACAGAAAAATAAGAATGCATTTAAAGAAAAACTATGGATCATAAACGAATATCAGACATAAGTGATACTTTCAATAAAATACCAATGTATTGTTTATGTTGTCGAACAATTGCAGGAGGCCTTCTTACATGATTTTCTGAATAACAAATAAAGCACAGCAAAGCCAGGTTTCAATGTTTTGCACAGGAGCAGAATTATGAAAAGCAGTTTTTAAACATCATCTCACGGTTGCAAAATAATTGTCAGATATTGTTGCTTTGGATATAAGATTATACTATTCTTCAGTTGTTTCTCAGTTTGCTTGCCACAAGTACCAACTATTTGTCGAACTCAGCAAAATTAAACTTCCATAATTCTAAGAACTCAGATAAACAGTGTGAAGTGAATGGACACAAGGTCCTTATTTGTTCATCAAAGATGCACTTAAGCACACAACATTTGCACTTTCTGGTGTTTGTAATTAATTGTCACAACTGTGGCCACAATCTAACTAAGCAAGGTGGGAGGAGGGAAGGGGGAAAAGGTAAAAAGTTGGGACAGAGGCAGGAAATCATCAGATTAGGTGCATTACTCTTTGCTTAAAGGTTGTCTTAAAAATATCACGGCCACAAAATCAAGTATTCTCATTTAGCTGATCTCTCAAAATGGAAACTAAAGAGAATTATATTTTGTTATTGATATTTTTACATTTGCAGCACATAGCAATGAGGTTTTCTTGCTTTTCTGCTGCAATGAGGCAATTTATCACAGCATCGTCCCTGCCATCTGTGCTTTGCACAACAGTTTACTGGGACCATTCACACAGATCACCTACAATGTTTACGACCTTTAACCTTTATTCAAAAAAAAAATTCCCATTTCCAAACATATTTCAGCTAACCATTTGTACTCTCCTGTGTAACAAGGTGAATGATAATAAATATGAGCATTTGACTTACTTAGAAAGATACACTCCCAAAATATAATCCATTTAGCTCTAAATCAATTCATGGGTAAGATACTGGTTGCCCTGTTTGCTAATGTAAGAAACATATCCTTGAAAGTACAAAAAGGTAAATATTAACACTACTCACTGGATATTAGATGAGCCTCCAATTTATTAGGACTAATAAACTTTTCCCATTCATGTGTCCCATTTGGTACAATTCTTAATATCTTCTCAGCTGCTACAATTGCCAATGCATAGGACAGGAATGTTTTGTTAATTGTTGTTATAAAAAGCGATCCTCCTGGCTGATTAACAGGGAATAAGAGATTTCAGTTATTTGAGGCTGTGAACAACACACTACATTATTTCAACTAAATTATTATTAAGGTCTTCTGGTCAGCTGGATGTCTGATATATAGAAGCTCATTGTCTTCCAGTTCAAATCTCCCCCAAGAAATTCACATTCACCTTTTTGTTTCCCGATACTGAATGCATACTTGCTGTGTGGGAATGCATATTACTTCCCAATCTGCCAAATTAAGGCACAACCAAAGCTTAAAAAGATGCCAAGTGAATCACCAAGAGCCACAGAGTCTACTAAAGTGGATCATCCCTACCTCTGAGCCAGCAGGACCAGATTCAAGTCCCACCTGTTCCAGAGATGTATAAAGGCGTCCCCAAACTGGTTCTTACGAAAATATCTCCCAAATCAGATGGAGGAAAACTTTTTATTTAAGTTGTAAAAATATACTTTATTCATTAAAAAAAAACTATACTAACAATTGGAATTTGACATTCCCTGCCAATTTGCAAACTAAAGGCATTTCTTACTCACGTAGGACACTATTTACAAACATTGAGACAAGGAGAGGGTCTGATGCCTGAACAGACCCTCATTGTAGTTTGGCAGGAAGACCTGCGACAGTGGCCTTTCTCCACTGTCCCTTGGTGGAAGCTGCTCCAAGCTTTAGTGCATCCCTCAGTATGTAGTCCTAGAGCTTGGATTGTGTCAGTCTGCAACACTTGGTCGACATCAACTCCTTGCTCTGGAAAGCCAACGAGTTTCGGGCAAACCAAAGAACATCTTTCACTGAGTTGGTGGTACTCGAGGCATAGTCTATGCTCATCTTGGTGTGTCCCCCAGGGAACAGCCCGTAGAGCACAGAATCCTGTGTCAAGCAGTTGCTCCAGAAAACCATGACAAAAACCACTGCATCTCCTAGAAGGAGATGTATGACAATCTCTACCCCCCAGCTTAGAGGACAACCTGTGGTGGTGTAGGCAGTTTGGACATGCATGAAGGCAGTGCGCTTCTCACCATCAGCCGAGCAGCATCTTGACACTTGTTGAAAAGTTCTGGCAGTGAGGCATTCTGCCAAATGACTTTGATAGTCTGCTCAGGGAACTACCTGACAGGACCAACTCTCTCCTTTTCCAGCGGGCTGTTGAGGATGTGACATGCCGACAACTACCCGATGGACTTGTAAACTAATCAAAGGTGTTTTCCTTCACAAATTTTTCCAAGGCAGACAGGTGGTATGGAACTGTCTAACCAGTAGGAGTGTTCCCTGGCAACGAGGCCAGGCCCCATCCCCCTAACACAAAGGGCAGGTAGAGCCTCAGTACATAGTGATACTTAGTGTCTACACACAGATTGATGCAGCCGCACACAAAGGTGACCATCAAGATGGGGGCGGCATTGGGTACTTTCTTCCCCCACTTATCCAGGGCTCGTACAAGGCATCCCAGATGAAGTGGAAGATGACTTGGGTGACTGCAGTGGGGCGGCCTTGGGGAATGGGCCAGACCTGTGCCACACAGAACACCGAGGGTACCTCTCACCTGATGACCAGTTTTTCACCACAATGGAGAGTGAATGGTGTTCCCATTTGTCCAGCTTCTGCCTCACCGTGGCAATATCCACCTCCCACGTTTTGGCACACATCCCACTCATTCAAACCACGTACATTGAGGCAAAAACCGACCTGATACAACTTTAATCTGCAGGATAACCAAGCATCAAGTGGGAAAATTTAACAGTTCTTACTAACAGATAAGCTCCATCAGAGGTTACAGTGATCAAAAACATTATCCCCGAGGTGCATCTGACTCACTCTCAAACATTCACATGTAAATTTTCAAGAATACTAAGCCTGTCATGTAGGGTTGACATAGCCTACATCACCCTCACCCTACCAAACAACCAGCGTTTACAGGTATGAGCCATGACTGGCTACCCGGAATTTGCAAACAGCGTAGCAGACTATAAAAAGTGTAAATCTATTACTACAACTTTTATTCAACTTTATGATACTACATTGATAATGCAGTTCTTTCTAAATAAAATTGTGACATTCATAAAGGGATTGGCTTATACTGACTTTTCCAGGCGATCATATGTGCAGAAATGATCTGATTCCCTGAGAACTAACTGGTTTGTCCCAGGGAAAAGTCATGCAAGTTGACAAGGCAGAGTGTTCAAGAATAGTCAACGAGTGGACAGGCCTGGGACTGTCGGTCACACACCATGGCAAGTCTGGCTAGAAAATGACCATCCAGACCCAGGAAGCTGTTCTGAGGGTGAGCTATGTCTTGGCAATGTAAGCAAGGGGATACCACAAAAGTGAACACAACCCAGTAACGGGGATAGTTCACTCCTCAGAGTGTCAGATGGCCAGAAACACACTTTCCACTGGAATTCATAGAAGTGCATTTACCTTTCCATGATGGTGGCGGTGGGGTAGGCAGCATTCAGGTTCCTGAGCTTGGGCTTGTCCACTCCTCAAGTCAGCCACATCTTTTCTAATCGTTCGGTAGTGATGGCGGACAAAAGGCATTGGTGGGCCTGGCTCAGGACTCATGGTGGCAGTGACGGGTGAAGTCCTGAACCATGACCCCCGCAGGGTCCCTGGGAGGTGTTGGGAGTTCCAGAGGCCTGGCTGCTTTCTGTGTCTTAACCAAGTAGGCAAGTGGCTGTATCGAACGGGATCAATCTTTTGCTTTTGTTTCTTTGTTTTCTGCTTTTTATTTAGAATTTTTAGACTGTGCCGGACAGTGGTGATTCTGCACTTTCCATTCTATTTCTGTACTGGAGTACATGTGACAATGAAATCTAATCTAATTCTGAAGAACAAGGAGGTTATGCTGGAACTGTCTAAAATGTTGGTTGTGTCACAGCTGCACTACTGTGTGTGGTTCTGAAGTCCACAATATAGGAGGGATGTGACTGCCACGGAGAGGCAGCAGAGGAGATTTATCAGGATGTTACCTGGGCTGGAGTGTTTTAGGACAGACTAGGGCTGTTTTCCTTGGAACAGAGGGGACTGAGGAAGCAAATGATTGACATGTATAACATTATGACAGTCATAAATATGATAGGCAGGAAAAATGTTTCTCCTTGGTGGAGGCATCACCAGGGAACATGAATTTAAGGCAAGGAGCAGGAGATTTAAAAGGGTGGTGGGAATCTGGAACTCACTGCTTGTAATGGTCATAGATGTAGGAACCCTCAATAACATTGTAGTATTTGCAATGCCAAAGGATACAAGGCTATGGCCAACTGCTGGAAAATGTGATTAGAATAGTTGGTAGAGAGAAATAATGGGAACTGCAGATGCTGGCGAATCCGAGATAACAAGGTGTGGAGCTGGATGAACACAGCAGGCCCAGCAGCAGTTAGTAGGTTGTTTTTGACCAGCACAGACTCAATTACCTTTCTCTGTGCTGTAGCCTCTTAACTCCAAGGGTTTCATTGTAAAGGCAGAGATCAACACTGTTTATATACTCCAAGAAAGGGGTGTGTATTATTGTTTCAATTTCTTAAATGTGTTGCTTCTTGAAATATTATTCATCGTGACAGTGAAATTTAAGTGTAATTCAAAATGTTTTCAAATAGAACAGTCTGTGTGCTTTTACACCAAAATCATAAAAAATATTTACCAACAAGGACTCACAGTACGAACTGTGGCATACAGGGTCAATCAGGTAATTTCTGACATTTAAAGAATTTTTTTTTTCTGGATTTGGCTGATGGCAGTGTTGCCCATCCTTAATTCACTTGATATGAAGTTCATGATCTTTCACCTTAAACTCTAAAATACTGGTTGTAAACAATGCACTTAGTGACATTATTTATTTAATTTCAGAATAGTGTCCTAATGATGAAGGAGCTGCATTATATAAGTACATGAATTAAAAGCACTGTTCCACCATTCAGTAAGATCATGGCTGATCTGATTCCGGCCTCAAGTCCAAAGTCACACGTAACCACAGCTGACTCTCTTATTAGTCAAAAATTATGAAGATGTCAACATCTGCTTTAAATACATCAATTGACCCTGGCTCCACCACTGTCTGGAGAACAAGTTCCAAAGACTCATCAGCTTCAGAGAAAAGATGGAGATGAGAAGAAATCTTAAGCACTGACCCCTAATTCTAGACTCATCGAGAAAGGGAAACAAGATCTTGCTCCTCTTGCCTACCTGCCCTCCCAGATGGATACTCAAGATCCCACAGCACCATTTTAAAGCACAACAGAAAGCTTTGCCCAGTGTGCTGGGCAATAATTATTTCCTAATCAAAATCACAAACAGATTATGTACATTATAGCATTTCTACGCACGGGTTGTATTTTTTTCTGCTTGGAGAACAATGACTAAACTTCAAAAGAGTTCCACTGGCCATGAAGTACTGAAATGTCTAATAATCCTAAATGACACTGTTTAAATGCAAGATTTTGTTTTCTTCCTGTTGCTAGATGTCACAGAACTGGGGGATGTTAACAAGTAAATTTGGCAAGTTTCTCTAATCAAGCCTGAAGATGTACATATTGCAGCCAAAGTGCACTGGTGGTATAGTGGATGCTTAGTACAGTGGTAATCTGCACAGACCTTACCTGTACTGAATTGATAACAGTATTGCAATGCACCCGTCATAATCCTAACTTGCACTTTGCTGACTGTGAAAAGTTTTTGTGGGTTCAGGAGAGGCTCCCAGAAGTCGTTCTAACACTTATCAGGCACAATTCAGAAGTGTGATGACCTGCCACTGCTCCATATTAGCGTAGTTTAAATAATGCTCAAGAAGTGCAACTCCATCCAGGATAAACAGTTTTCTTGATCAGCATTCCATCAACCACCTTAAAATAATCACAACCTCCAGCAACAGAACTACATGGTTGTATTATGTGCTGGCAATCAAATACACTGCAGAACATCGCCAAGGCTCTGTTAACTGCACCTCTCAAAGCTCTCCCACTTTGAAGGGGGGTCTACCACTACTTGCAAGTTCTTATCCAAGTCACACACTATCCTGACTTGCAAATATATCACCAATGCTGTTTCACAGCTCGATCAAACCGCTGCAGCAACCTGTCAGAATTAATTGTCTTCAGATAAGACAATGTGGCATCAAAAAGAAATAAACAAGCATGAATTACAATCCTGCACTTCCAACACAAACTAAACAGCAGTGAGCTAAATCTGCACTTTAAACCCGAATGATCAATTCTCACCATTTAATTACTTCTGGCTACAGCATCTAGAAGACATTTATAAATAAAATTCTCAAAACATACACAACTAATCCAAATCCTGACTCTATTTTTATGTGTATTCTACCACCAGATGACAGCGCTTAAGATGGCAGTTCATCAACTTTACCTTGACAGCCATTTGGGACAGACAATAAATGCTATCCTTCAGTGAAGCTCACACTGTGCAAGTAAAGTTGGATTTTTGTCTTTTAAACTGTACCTTTAAAACTTGTGCAGCACATCTGATAAAAGTTTCCACATCACTGACATGTTCCACAACTTCAGAGGCTATAACAGCATCAAACATTCCAGGTGCTTCCATTGCCATTTGTTCCAGAGGGCAGGCTAAATACTGAACCTGTTCTTTCAGGGCTGGATCAAACGATTTATGTACATCTGCTATTCTGATGTTATCTTCCAGAGGGTCAATTCCTGTAACCATCGCTCCAAGCCTACCAAGAGGCTAAAGAAGGCAAAAGTAAAATTACCAATGATTATCCTGAGAAAATACAGTCACTATTTTATAATCAATGTGAGAAGAGCCAAAACAAAATCCCACTGAAATATCATTAAAGAAAAAGCACTTGAGTAAAGAAGTGGAGAGAACCCAATGATTATATCCGAAATTGTGCCAAGAAAGGGCCACAACCAGTTTAGTCATACGGTAGTGAATATATGGTAACAGATTGGTTTAAAGAAGCACATCATTCATACATGAGAACCAGACAGACATTTGAGGCAGTGAGGAATTCTGTTTCCTTTAAATTTTGCCAGGGCTGTCTAATTGGTGACCCTGCTGAAGGGCTAATGTGGCCCACAAGGGCCTTTGCAGCAAAGATACTGGTGAGGACAAGGGGAAACAAGAGGGTCAGAATGGAGGAAGCACGTGGGAGTTTCAATGAGCAGGAAGCAGCAAGTTAGATGCAGCGAACATGATGGAATTAACAAGTTCTTAAATTAAGAATTCTAAGGTATTAAGAGTTTTAGCTGCATTGGATGTTGATTCTATTTCTAACTTGCTTTGAATTGCCACTACCTCATTTGAGATGCACTGCTGAAGTTTCACATCATGCACTTATCAAGGCAAGCACACAAAGGTCAAATTTCAAATGTTACATCAGTCATACTGCTTGAGGAAAGTGCGCTTAGCAAGTGCACTCTGATCACCTATGGCAAAGTGTTGACTGATGCACTAGAAAATGGGTGTCCCACAGCTTTTGTTTATTTGAAAAAGATGCAATGCGTGGATATGTTCTCTGTTAAAAGAGAACAGGTCTATGTATATGAATGTATGCAGGTTTCAGTAAGAGGGTTGCAATGCGAGTCTGACTGATGATTTTAGATTGGTTTGTTAGTGTAATTACACATTAGGATTGTTCAATAAGTGCTGTCCAATTTTGGAACGTTGCCACAATGTTGTGGGTTTTGCAAGCACCAGCTGTTTGTGTCTGATCAGTGATTCACTGTGAACAGCTGAAGGAGTGTGCTATTTGATCTGTTAATGGACTGTCCTGGAAACATGCCCTTTTTGAATGTAAATGCTTCAGGGATAATCATTCCCTAATGCATTCTCCAAAGCAACACCTTGATTAATCGGAGTTTACTTGCCACCTAATTAGAAATTTTGTTTCTTCACTTTTTTTAAAAATGTGTTTGGAAACTAATACTTCAGTTATCTTTAAAAATTCACTCATGGGACGTGGGCATCACTGGCTGAGCCAACATTTCTTGCCTGTCCCCAGGTGCCCTTGAGAAGGTGGTGGCAAGTTGTGTTCTTGAACTGCTGCAGTCCATATAGTGTGGTTAGACCTATGATGCCATTGGGGAGAGATTTCCAGGACCTTTTTTTTTAGGAATTATCATTATTCTCGAAATTATTATTTATAAGCTTATTCTTCATATATTGTGCTATGTACAAGGCATTGGGTTCCATTTGGGTGTAAAAATGTTTCTGTTTTATAATTTGACGTATGGGGGCATATCCAAGGCAAAACATCATTCCTCTTGGTTGTAAGTGGACAGTCTTGATCTAACGCAATAGGCTATAGTTCCTTTCATCCACTTTCCCAGGTCCCTGACCTCCAACATTTTGCTGAAGTAAGGCACTAGAATGATGCAGACTGTCAGTAAAATGTTCTCTATTTGTACATAAACTGCAAATTGGCCTGTCATTAATCACAAATCTTTATCATACCTCACTCAGCAGTCCTCCTCCACAACCAACATCTAAAATTCGATAGCCATGAAGGGGATGTCCTAATTGCTGTTTTTCACTATGCATCAACAACGTATCTCTAGTAAAGGTTAGGGAAAGAAAAAGAATGATTACCTATATAAAGCATTTCCCCAAGAGGCTGCCAATAAAGTGAAACGGAAGACAAAAAAAAGCAAAGTCTTATGTTTACTATGTTCATCCCTTAGGAAAACATGTACTGATTTACAGATTATAAAATCAGGACATACCAATTATGTAGCTAATAACTGATTAGTTTTAGGCATAAATAAATCAAAAATTGACATGCATTAGCTGTCACTTAATTACCATTTAGATTTTTTAAAATGTTTTCCAAAATTTAACTAAAGCATGGAGTTGCCCCAGTGAATGGTTTTGGAGCACAACTGGATAATAAAGCTGGACCAATTCTGTTAGAATGATGATTATGTAAATCATTTGATTTAAAACTTCATTTTTATTCAGGTCTGTAATAAGCTATAACACACTGGAAGCAATTTCATCTGAAGATAGGAAAACAAAGATGAGCTTGTAGTTGTGCACTGAAGCAATAAAGACGCAAACGCCCACAAGCACGCAGTGCCTGCTTTAAAAAAAGCAGTGGATTGAAAGCAATTCAACTCCATATAAATTGATTAAAAAATTCAGGGACATATTGGGCAGATGTTACCTAGGTTTTTGCAGGCAACTGAGACTGGGAAAATTCCACAGAGACTTCCTGAGATGCTTCTAAAACCGTGCCCTTGTTCCGCAAGAGGGATAAACAACTCTGATGGTAACATTACCTCATCCGCACTGTCTCTTGCAGTTGACTTTATATTCTACAGCTTCCACCTCTGGAACTTGCCTACTATCCCAAACTGGAGAGTGAACATGGACACAAATTAATGGCTGATTCTGGTAAAATTCAGCCAGAAGGCAAGTTCTAAAGATTAAGTAGATTAAAAAGTGGGAAATGATTCCAAGCTCAGGTTCCCAATGGTCAAGGCTTTTCCTTCAGGCAATCTCTTTAATGTGGAAGCTCGGAGTGGTGACTCCCAATGACTGATGGAATAAGATCATTGTGATGTGGAAGTGTTGGATGCATACCTATGCAAGTTACTTTCACAACATTTGTAAAGTCTCAGATGCAGAAGAGATAACACAGTGTGCAGCTGGAGGAACACAGCAGGCCAGGCAGCAGCAGAGATCTGAAGGACGGTCCCAAACTGAAATGTCAGCTTTCTTGCTCCGCTGATGCTGCCTGGCCTGCTGGGTTCCTCCAGCTCCACACCGTGTTATCTCCGACTCCAGCATCAGCAGTTAGAATATAGAACAATACAGCGCAGAACAGGCCCTTTGGCCCGCGATGTTGCACCGACCTGTGAACTAATCTAAGCCCCTCACCCTACACTATCCCGTCATCATCCATATGCTTATCCAAAGACTGTTTAAATGCCCCTAATGTGGCTGAGTTAACTACACTGGCAGGCAGGGCGTTCCACGCCCTTACCACTCTCTGAGTAAAGAGCCTGCCTCTGACATCTGTCTTAAATCTATCACCCCTCAATTTGTAGCCAAGCCCCCTTGTACAAGCTGAAGTCATCATCCTCGGAAAAAGACTCTTACTGTCCACCCTATCTAATCCTCTGATCATCTTGTATGTCTCTATTAAATCCCCTCTTAGCCTCCTTCTCTCCATTACTATTTCTCAGATGAAGAAGGCCCTTTAGCTCATTTGATTTCAACCTTCTACATTATCAACTTTATGTTTCTGTTGCAGATCTGGTACAGCCACCAGGCAAATTAGGTGGTCACTTCAGATGGGAAAAGCATTGCTGGTTTTTATGTAAATTGGGAGTTGCTGCAGGCTGGAACTGCTACTTCTGATTTGCAGGTAGCTTTGTAGTCATACAGAAGACTTTCAAAACCAGAGTGTCCCAATTTTCTCTCTAAGTCTGGCAATTGAACTACAAAGCTGCCTGAAGGCTCCTTCCACTCAGAAACGGTCAAGTTCTTTCTAAAAAAAAAAGACAGAATTTATGAAGAAGGGTCCAGACCCGAAACATCAGCTTTCCTGCTCCTCTGATGCTGCTTGGCCTGCTGTGTTCATCCAGATGTACACCTTGTTGTCTCAGAATTGTTAATTGCCAGTTAAACTGCCAGTGTTGAAAGTCAATACTAACTGCACAGTCGTCATTGGAAAAACGGTGAGAGCAGGAGAGATGGAGCTACCTTAGGAATCACAGACTCTATCCGTGGAGGAATGGGAAAAGCAAGAGATAGGAAATCTTTGATTGAAGGACCTATAACAGCAACCTTGATCTGTGATTGCAAGAGCAGCTGTCTCCTTCTCACTTGCTGTTGCGCCAACTGCAAATTTAGCTAGACGCAGCAAGCTTTCAGCCTGCCCCCTACTGCTGCCAGGCCACTAAATGCAGACGGCTGAAGTGAGAACTTTGTTGTCCCACTGTCGCTCCACCCTACTACTCGAACTCTTGTCCCTGTAGTGCAGCATTCTTACAGGCAGCAACCATGGCAATGTATTCATTCTGGTGCATACTGCTGGCAGATACCAGCTTACTGGACCCTCTTGTTAATGCTAAGAAAACTGGTCCAGATGGATGGAATGATTTGAAGCCCCCACACTATGCCTCCATTTGAACTAGCGTTTTGAAATTCCTATTAGTGACTTCAGTCATTTTCAAAATTAATACTTGGATTTAAGTTTCCTCTCTTATGTTAATATTGTTAGGAAACATAAATTATGAGTGAAGCTGAGGGAAACCAAAGGCATTATTCACATTTTCTTTCACAATCTGAAAATACTATCGGCCTAGGGAATCTGTATTTCTTGAAATGGTCAGCAGTAAAGCTACATAGAATGGCTTCAAACCGTGAATCTATGAACATCTTACACTTAGCTTCAATTAAGTTTAATACCTTCTTTTGTCATTATTCCCTATGCAATCTCCACTACATGCTGGTCAGCGATATCCTCCTCAGTGTGGATTGCTTAATAGAACTTTCTGAAAATAAAATTTAATTTTTTTTCCCCACTTCCCCACATGCAGCATACAGAATACATTCCACATTAAGCAGAAGTTCACCTGCACATCTGCCAATGTGGTATACTGCATCCACTGTACCCGGTGTGGTTTCCTCTACATTGGGGAAACCAAGCGGAGGCTTGGAGACCGCTTTGCAGAACACCTCCGCTCAGTTCGCAACAAACAACTGCACCTCCCAGTCGCAAACCATTTCCACTCCCCCTCCCATTCTTTAGATGACATGTCCATCATGGGCCTCCTGCAGTGCCACAATGATGCCACCCGAAGGTTGCAGGAACAGCAACTCATATTCTGCCTGGGAACCCTGCAGCCTAATGGTATCAATGTGGACTTCACCAGTTTCAAAATCTCCCCTTCCCCAACAGCATCCCTAAACCAGCCCAGTTCGTCCCCTCCCCCCACTGCACCACACAACCAGCCCAGCTCTTCCCCTCCACCCACCGCATCCCAAAACCAGTCCAATCTGTCTCTGCCTCCCTAACCTGTTCTTCCTCCCACCCATCCCTTCCTCCCACCCCAAGCCGCACCCCCATCTACCTACTAACCTCATCCCACCTCCTTGACCTGTCCGTCTTCCCTGGACTGACCTATCCCCTCCCTACCTCCCCACCTACACCCTCTCCACCTATCTTCTTTACTCTCCATCTTCGGTCCGCCTCCCCCTCTCTCCCTATTTATTCCAGTTCCCTCTCCCCATCCCCCTCTCTGATGAAGGGTCTAGGCCCGAAACGTCAGCTTTTGTGCTCCTGAGATGCTGCTTGGCCTGCTGTGTTCATCCAGCCTCACATTTTATTATACAGAATACACTGTCTGAGAATGTGGAGGTGGGTCCAATTGAAGCAAGGGAAATTAGATTGTTATCTGAAAAGGAAGCATATGCAGGGGGAAAGTGAGGAGAATTAAACCTAGTGAACATTTCGTTTGGGGGACCAGTGCTGACGGAATTGGTCGAGGGCAACAATTCCACGATTCTGCAATTCATTGCAGTGTTTACTTCCTCTTTGTTACTAAAGGAACTGCATATTTATCTACAGGTGTTGCTGTGGGCATGTTGGTTGGTTGTTAATGCAAGATCCCTGATCAGCAAAAATTAGACCATGTGTCAGGCTTGGGCACAAGAGCACAAGGCTGAAAATTCACGTAGGGTGCCTCATACACTTGCACCAGTCCTGTTCCTTACATGAGTTCAGTGCTCCAGTCTCATTCACCCTTTTTAGCACTTACTTCAGTTGTCATTCTGTGACTAGTTGATAAGATGTCGAAAATACTGCTTGCAAAAGTCATCAAATCATGTGCGTTGCAGCTGTATGGGACATTGGTGAGGCTACTTTTAGAATACTGTATTCAGTTTATGTCTGTGCCATAGGAAAAACGTTGTTAAACTTGAAAAGGTTCAGAAAAAATTTACAAGGATTTTCCAGGGTTGAAGAGTTTGAACTATAGGCACAGGCTGAATGGACTGAGGCTTTTTAACCCTGGACCATCAGAGGCTGAGGGATGGCCTTATAGGGGTTTATAAAATCATGAGGGGCATGGATAGGACGAATAGCCAGTCTTTTTCCCAAGGTAAGGAATCCAAAACTAGAGGGTATAGGTTTAAGGTGAGAAGAGAAAGGTTCGAAAGAGACCGGAGGGTGACTTTTTCACACAGAAAGTGGTGCGTGCATGCAACGAAGTGCCAGATGGGGAGAAGGCGGCTAGTGCAACTACAACATTTAAAAGGCATCTGGGCAGGTACGTGAATAGGAAGAGTTTAAGAGGGATACAGGCAAAATACAGGCAAATGGGACTAGATCAGGTTAGGATATCTGGTTGGCGTGGACAAGTTGGACAAATGGTCTGTTTGAGTGCTTTATAACTCTGTCAAAAATGCAGCTGAAATCAGTGCAAAACAAAAAAAGAAAATTGACATTAAAAATCTATTTGCACATTCACTAAATTCCCTCCTTTTCTTCATTCATTTTCTTGCCCAGGCTGAGACAAAGGTATAAGTCTCATCCAAAACAGAAGAAGTCACCACCGTGAGGTTCTATTAATTAAAAACAAAAGACAAAAAGTATATTTGAAATGACAAAAGATTTTTAAAAACACAAGATGTGACGGTATGTATAAAGCAAATGAATACAGTGATAAGGAGGAATTTCTTCTGTTAAAGGGTAGTGAATCTGTGGAATTCTTTACCACAGAGGGCTGTTGAGGCTGAGTCATTAAGTATATTCAAGGCTGTTGCAGATGGTTTCTAATCAGTAAGAGAATCACAGGTTATGGGAAAAAGGCAGGAAAGTGGCTTTGAAGATGGCCAGATCATGAATGGTAGAGCTGACTGATTGACTGAATGGCTTACTTCTACGCCAACATCGTATTCTCTCATTGCTGTAACAAGTGCTCTTGCGACAAACTAACCTATCGCTCATCTCCAAAAGCAAATAACAAGGAATTAGAAAGACAATTTTCCCAGTCTCCTGAATGTGACAAATTCTAAAATCGAATAACACGATTCCACCACCACAGGGTGAATTGAAATGTTACCATACCGGATAAAAGGAACACGGAGGTCATTCAAAGCATGTAGAGCTGCAAATTCTCCATTTCTATCCCACCATTTTTGTGATAAAGCCTGAAACTTCTTCAGTTCACCAGATTCCACAGTTGTCTTTGATGTGCTGTATTTCCTAAAAAAGCTAAGGAGCAAATTACAGTAAATAACGCCTCTTAGAACCTCTTCAAAAATCAGGTTTTCATACCAAATGATATTTAAAATTAGTATGTAGATTTTCATAGGAAAAAAATTTGAAAATCTGTTTGGGTCAATGTGTCATTTTATTGACAGCAAACCTAATCTTCTTTATATTGAGTCCAGCAGATCATTAGAGGATGTGATATTTTACGAGTGACGTTATTGTAATCATATCCATAACAAAAGCCATTACATTGCTATTAATTTAATAAGTTTAGATGTTTTTTTCAAAAGAACATACAAGGTGTTTGCCTGTTCAAATATGACGGGACAGAAAGAACTTTTGACCAAGTACAGGCCTCCATTTTTGCAGATAGCAGGAGCAGATGGAGGAAAAAAGAACTGATGCAACAAAATTAATCATGAGAATATAGAAGGCATGGTAAGTAAGTCTGCAGATGACATTGTAGACCGTAAAGAAGGTTTTCTAAGATTACAAAGGGATCTTGATCAAATAGGTCAATGGGCTGAAAAATGGCAGTTGGTGTTCAAGGTATTGCATTTTGGTTCAACAAACAAAGGTAGGGCTTATGCAATTAATGGTAGGGCCTTGGGTAGTGTTGTAAAACAGAGGGACCCACGGGTGCAGGTACATAATTCTTTGAAGTTTACATCACATACAGACAGGATGGTTAAAAAGGTGTTTGGCATGCTTGCCTTCATTGCTCAGTCTTTTGAGTTTAGGAGTTTGGGACGTTATGTCGAGGTTGTACAGGTGAGGCCTCTTCTGGAATACACAGTGTCCAGTTCTGGTCACCCAGTTATAGGAAGGATATTATCAAGTTGGACAGGGTTCAGAAAAGATTTAGCACTATGCTGCCAGGTATGGAAGGATTGAGTTAAAGGATACGCTGGGACGTTTTTTGTTGGAGCATACGAGTTTGAAAGGTGACCTGATAGAAGTTTATAAAATACTGAAGTATAGTCAGGGAAAGGACAAGTACCGTTAATTCTAAGATGGGAAGTTTCAAGACTAGGGGGCACATTTTTATGGCAAGAGGTGAGAGGTTTAAAAAAGACATTAGATGCAATTTTTTTTTAAAGACAGAGGGTGGTTCACATATAGAATGAACTTCCTGATGGAGTGGTGGATGCGGGTACAATTACAATGTTTAAAAAACATTTGGATGGATATAGGAATATGAAATGTTTGGAGTGATACAGGCGGAGAGCAGGCAGGAGGGACTGGTTTAGTTTGGGATTATGTTCGGCATGGACTGGTTGGGCTGAAGGGTTTGTGTCTGTACTGTTCAACTCTATGAAAGGACGGAGCAGCACATAAAGGTGCAACGGCAGTTTCTCACCTTGGATATAAGAGTTTATAAAAAGACTCTGTTTTTCCTAGTGACAGGTCAGAAAATTGTAGGTTCAAGTTCGTGCTGATACAAAATTGATAGGCAATCCAGTGCAGTTCTGAGGCAGTGCTGCATTGCAATTTTTGCCTTTTGAAAGAACTGCTAAACCAATACTTGCTTCACATGTTCAGGTGGATCCAAAAGATCCCGTTGTATCTTTTTCACGAAGTGCATTCTTCAGCTGACCTGGCCACTCTTCACCCCTCAAAAGACTATTCACGTCATGATTTTGTGGCAGCTTGCTATGTAAACTTGCAGCTACCTTCCTAATTAGTGACTACACTTCTAAAGTGTATACGAGAAGTTTTTTTGAGGGACCAAACGTTACTATGTTGAAGCAGAAACTATTCCCATTAGCAGAAGGATTAAGAACCAAAGGATGTAGATTTAAGGTGAATGACAAGAGAATTAAAAGGTGAAATAAGGGAAAAGATTTTTATGAATGATGAGGGTGTGAACTGTGCTGCCTTGGAGTGCAATAGAAGCAAATTTAATCATGGCTTTCGAACAGAAACTGGTTAAGCATTTGAAGGGAGAAAAAAAAACACAGGATTACACAAGGGCAGTCAGTGAGAATAGATCAATTGCTCCTTGCAGAAATGACAGATGTAGAATGACTTGCAACCACTCTCTGATTCTAGGTCTTTGGCTGAAAGCTTTTAGCCATCACCTCGAGTATCACACAAAGCGCTTTCATGTCAAATTTTGCTCTACATCTTTGAAGTGCTTTTCTGTCTCCAAAATATAATAGAAATGAAAGTTAAGTATAAATCTTATTTCAAGTTCCAACAAAACTTTCATCCTTCGCAGTACTTCTGCCACTTCCCTCATTCCTTCATTATTATTCCTTATTTTTCTTTGTCTAATAAAGTACCTCAAAAATTCTAAAATGGGGACAGGTCACAGAATCAACTTATACTCCTGATATGCTACCTCTGAGGAAAACAACTTATAGGTACCTAGAGTCATACAGCACAGGGACAGACCCTTTGGTCGAACTCATCAGTGCCAATCAATCTGATTAAGTCTCATTTGCCAGCATTTGGCCCACATTCCTCTAAATCCTTCCTACTCATATACCCATTCAGATGTTTTTTTAAGATGTTGTACTCATGTCCACCACTCCCTCTGGCTGCTCATTCTATACATGCACTACCGTCTGCAAGAAAAAGTTACCCCTCAGGTCCTTTTTTAATCTTTCCTCTCCCACCCGAAACTTCTGCCCTCTAGTTTTTGACTCCCCACCCTAGGAAAAAGCCCTTGGCTATTCACACTATTCAGGTCCCTCATGATTTCAAAGCCTCTGTAAGGTCACCCCTCAGTCTCCAACGCTCCAAACAAAGTTGTCCCAGTCTTTTCAGCCTCTCCCTATAGCTCACACCCTCCAGTCCTGGCAATCTATTTATAATCCTTGTAAATCTATTCTACACCCTCTCCGGCTTTCCAACATCCTTCCTACGGAAGGGTGAGCAGACCGATACACAGTCGTGTAAAAGTGGCCTCACCAATGTCCTGTACAGCCACAACATGCTGTCCCAACTTTCATAACAATGTTCTAACCACTGAAGGCAAGCATGCCAAACACCTCCTTCACCACCATGTCTACCTGCGATTCCACCTCCAAGGAACTACTCACCTGCACCCCTCAGTTTCTTTGTTCGGCAACAATTCCCAGGGCCCTACCAGTAACCGTGTAAGTCCTGCCCTGATTTGCCTCGCCAAAATGCAACACCTCACATTTATCGAAATTAAGCTCCGTGTGTCACTCCTTGGCCCACTGGCTCATCTGATCAAGGTCCTGTTGTACTCTGAGATAATCTTCTTTACAGTCCACAATACCACCTATTTTAAGTATCATCTGTAGACTTACTAACCATGCCTCCTATGCTCATATCAAAATAATTTATATAAGCAACAAAAATCAGTGGACCCAGCACGTATCCTTGCAGCACACTGCGGGTCACAGGCCTCCAGTCCAAAAAGCAACTCTCCACCAATACCC
Organism: Stegostoma tigrinum; assembly: GCF_030684315.1. Lineage (NCBI taxonomy): Eukaryota > Metazoa > Chordata > Chondrichthyes > Orectolobiformes > Stegostomatidae > Stegostoma > Stegostoma tigrinum. The sequence goes on along the minus strand of NC_081357.1, from coordinate 49,586,623 downwards.
TCCGTTTCCTACCTTCAGCCAATTTTGTATCCAGTTGACTAGCTCCGCCTGGATTCCATGTGATCTAAACTTACTAACCAGCCTACCTGTGCAACGTTGTCAAATGCTTTGCTGAAGTCCATATAGACAACATCTATACTGACATGTTTAACAAGTTTAAACTTCTGATTACTATTTTTACCCTGCCTGGATTGCTCCATGTTTCCAACAACAGTGGTACCAGAAGCACAAAGGTATGGGCGCGTCTATAGGAAAATGCTTCAACACCTACAGCATTATTCAATAGGTATGGCATCAAGGAGCGCTAGCAAAACTGCAGCCAACATGATCAGGAGTCAAATCTCAATTAATTTGGGCTAATACCTAAGACAAAAGGAAAATGGTTGTTGTTGTGGCAGGCCTAGGACATCACTGCAGGAGCTCCTCAAAGAAGTGTCTTGGAACCGGTATATTCAGCTGCTTCATCAACCACATCCCCTTGGTTGTGAAGGTCAGAACTCAGGACGTTCATTGATGATTGAACGATGTTCAATATCATTCACACCCGAGGTTGTAGGTTTGCTCGCCGAGCCGGTGTGTTTGATTGCAGATGTTTCATCATGCTGCTAGGTAATATTGCTGGTTTTGTATTTCAGTGGAAGTAATGCCTACCAACCCAGCAAACAGAGGCATTTAAATAACAGGTGGGACAGAACACCAACACTTCATCGGAGATGCATTGGTGACGTCTGCAACAAACAGTGGCTCGGCGAGCAAATCTACAACCTCATCCAAAATCCGATATACAAATCTCAAAAACTTTAACAATTCACATCTTCTCAGGTACTGAAGATGTCCAAGTCTATAATGCAGCAAAACCTGGATAATACTACTTCTGAGCCAAGCTTGTGTAAGTGTGACAATGGGAAATGGCTGAACCCTTCCGATAATTAAATTAAAGGTTAAGCCCCAATCTGTTATGACAGAAGTAGGGGGATCCCCTCTAAGAATTACCCTCAAAACACCCAGAGAAGCTCATCTTTCAACTCACAATCTATTAAAAGAAAAAAAATCCCTGATCTCCACTTTAAAAGTAACAAGAAACAATTTATTTAACCCAACAATGAACAAATTAATAAAATTACTAACAAACCAACAACTCCCCCTTAGATTAAATACTTCATAACTTGTCTAAATTCTACTGGAACGCTGTTTGAATAAAGACAAGTCCCACTAATATAAACCCAATTAATAAGAAGCAATAAACCATAACTTAAACTCTCTAAATTCACATAAGCTGTCTTCTAGAAGATTTTGTTGACTGCAGTCTCTTCAGAAATATCCTCCTTCTGTTAATTTTCTCTGTATTTTTTCCTGTGAAGACTGTGAGCTAAAATACCATGGTGCCTGTGATTAATTAGACGGGCTTTCTCTGAGAGCTGAATAGTGCTAACTCTGGCAGGTAGCAGATGACTCTCTCTTTCAGGTAACAGTCGGCTCTTCCCAACTTGCCAAATGTCTTTGACATAATCAAATTCTTATATGATTGGTGTTGACAACCTGAAACCATCAGATTTAAATTCAATTGGCTTTCTGTATCTAGGTGCTTTGTTTAAATTAATTGGCAAAATTCAAAGAGTCTCTTTATCTGCAGCTCGCCCTATCCGCACAACCAGTCCTGAAGAAGGGTTATACCTGAAACATTGACTGCTCCTTTCCTCCAGATGCTGCCTGGCTTGCTGCGTTCATCCAGCTTCCTGTTTGTCTACCTTGGGCACAGTTCAGGAGAATGATAGAAATATTATGTTTGCTTGATTACGTAGCTCTAGCAACACTCAAGAAGTTTGAAATGATCGAGCCTATTTGATCAAGACACTATCCAACAGTTGGAATGCTCTTTCTTTACCAACCAGCACACATTAGCAACAACACATGCCATCTCCAACCAGCATGGCAAAAATACAATGGAAGCTTGTTAAACAGTACATTCCAAACCCACGGCCATCTCCATCTATAAGAACAAAGATAACAAATAAACCACCTGCAGGTTCCCCTCCAAGCCAGTGATCATTCTGATTTTTAAAGAAAACGCAACCTCCTTCAATGTCGCCTCATCAAAGCGCTGGAAATCCCTCCCCCAACAGCATTGTGGGTGTACCTGTATCCCCAGGATGGAATGTTCAAGAGTGCCATTCTCTCCAAGGTTTGGACCAGGCAGTAAATGCTGAGCCAATCGGCGAAGCCCACGACCAAATAACGATTTTTTAAAAAAGATCTTAAATACACAATACAAATGTGCAAGTGGTTGTTGAATTCCTTCATGCGGAGACCATGGATAAATAATCCCACTGAAATTTACTCTCGATAGTTACCAATAATCACGATTATTGACGTTGCCATTTCTTACCAGCTACTGTGAGCGCCACCCCCGCCCTTTCCGGGGTCCGTGCCGTCTGCAGACGGCTGCAAACTCGCGACTGCTGGCGTTCGAACTCCGGGCCGTGCTAACACCGCGTTCCAATCGCAGAACGCAGCCCGGACAGCGCGTTCTCGAATCCCGAACACGCGCCCGGTCTGCAAACTGACCCCCGAAGTACACAGCAACTTTCTCCACATTGCTATCACTGACCCTGCTGCAGCTCACCAGTCTCGGTGTAGCGCTTGTTATTGTCCGCCGGAAACACGCGCACTTGACAACTCCATCCCGTATCATTAACAGAACGGGTTGTTGAACAAACTGCACAACATGCAATTAATTGAAAAACCGCCTTGCAATTTCTTACTTTGGCTGCATTATTTAGTTGATATTTCCACAATCACCCATTCCGCACGAGTGCTTACTAAATGGGGAATATGTGTCTTGTACTTCACAAAAAAATCAAAAATATTAAATTTAATCACAAGCTGCCACAGCTTTCTCCAGGCGTGTTTCACATCAAACTGTGCACTACTGAATGATGAGAGATAATAGGAATTGCAGATGCTGGAGAATCCGAGATAAGAAGGTGTAGAGCTGGATGAACACAACGGGCCAAGCAGATTCTTAGGTGCTGGAAAGCTGACGTTTCGGGCCTGGGTCAAGGTTCGAAACGTCAGCTTTCTTGCTCCTAAGATGCATCTAGCCTGCTGTGTTCATCCAGCTCCACAACTTCCTACTGAATGCTGGATTATTTCCTCACTGCAGAAACTGCAGTGCTGGGGTACGTAATGTGGCAGTCAGAATACGGTTATTGCAAAATAAAAACCGAAAGAACTGTAGTTGCTGTAAATCAGGAACAAAAACAAAGTTGCTGGGAAAGCTCAGCAGGTTTGGCAGCATCTGTGAAGGAAAATACAGAGTTAACGTCTCGGGTCCGGTGACCAACTGTTCTGAGGAAGGGTCACCGGTCCCGAAACATTAACAGCTTTTTTTTCCTTCACAGTTGCTGCCAGACCTGCTGAACTTTTCCAGCAACTTTGTTTTTGTACGTTTATTCCAAGCTGGAGATGACGGCGTTACAATATCATTGGATTAGTAGTCTAAAGATGAATGGCCTGCACCGTTTGAAATATCACCAAGGCTAAATTCAATTAGCAAAACCTGGAATTTTTTATGGTTACTATTACTGAAACTAGGTATCATCAATAGTCAAAAAAATCATTCTGATGTACCTGGGTCTGGGTGAGATGCTCTGAGGATCAATGTGGACTTGTTGGGCCAAAGGGCCTGTTTCCACACAATAGGGATTCTGTGACCTGTGATCTTCATACCAATGTGAGGTAGCAAGAATCACAGATGCTGGAGTCAATACAGCGTAGAGCTAGAGGGACACAGCAGATCAGGCAGCATCAGAGGAGCAGTATAGTCGACATTTCTGCTTTACATCCTTCATACTGCCCGACCTGCTGTGTTCTTCAGCTCCACACTGTATTAAATGATGTACCAATGTCATTTAGGGAAGGTAATCTGTCATCGGTACCTGTCAACTTATGATACCAAACCTACAATAATGTAGTTGACGTTCAAGTGCTCCTGAACTGGCAGTTGCAAGAGTGACAAATCCAAAGAATAAAAGAGTTTGAACATGTGTACGACACAGCAGCAACACAAATGGTATTTTCCACTAAGAAGACGCTGCCAAGGTGATGCTCTACATAAAACAAAATGTGTAATGTGTTATTGATTTCAGTGCTGGTGGAATGTCAAGTACATAAACTACGCAAACCAACGCCAAGTGGGCTGTTTGAAACAGCAAATTCTTTTAGCTGTGTACAACAGCCAAAGTACTGAGTGTACACAACCAGCCTATGCTTGCAAACAACATTAGCTCTAATTTGGCTATTGGACAGCACTTGCTGAGCAATCCTGGGGATGCCAAGAACTTTACCAGCAACTAATTTAAGATAATCAAACGTGTACTGTGACTCACATTTGCTCGAAGGCTCGTAGAGCAAGCATTGTTTTAACTGGCACTTTATGAACTAGCAGAAAGAATGCGTCTGAAGTACCAGAGGTTTACTGGATGACCGCGAATCTGCGAAGTCCATACTGAGAGCTGAGGGGCCACGTGAGAAAGCTTCCTACGAGTAAAGTTTCATTTAAGGCACAGTTGCGTTATTATTTAAGTGATTTATGCTGAAATAAAGTGTAACAGTATGTGTATACTCCTGCATTACTATTTGATATGTATATTTTTTACAGGTTACATGCGGACCTCTTCATCAACCAGAATATTTGATCAACTGGCACACTCCAGGTCGCAAGGGCTGGTTAATAAAAAGTTTGCAGTGCAATTATACAGAGATTTATCCACCGCAGACATGTATTGGGTCCAAGGTGGCGATGAAGTAAGAGACTCCAACTAGAGCTTGTCTGCTACTTTTTCTTTTCGTCTCTCGTTTTTGTTGTCTTTTTCCCTCTTTGACCCGGAGCAGAGAGGGGTAGCCAGAGGCCTAGAAGAAAGCGGAGATGGTGGCTAGTACCTCAGAGTGAAGGTAGAGGTTGTAAACCTGAAATGTCGACATTCCTGCTCCTCTGATGCTGCTTCACCTGCTGTGTTCCTCCAGCTCCGCACTGTATCGAAGATGGTTACTGGTTGGGAACCAGTGGAGTCCATATGGAAGCCTTTATAAAGTTTGCAGACTGTAGCTGTCTGCCTTTTCAAGCTTTACTACTTATTTTCCTAACTTATGCTATGTATATCTATAATGTAATGTAACTTCTTTTATTTTCTCCATTTTTTGTACCTATGTATTTTGAACCGAAGAAGGTACCATGTTAGTAACATTATATGCTTTTCACAATACTCCTGTTCTTTTGTAACTTGAGTACACATGACAATAAATGTAATTCTAATTCATTGCATCCATTTTGAATTATTCAAGAGTCAGACTAATAGCCTCCTGGTGCATTCTCCACAGCAGTAAGAGCAAACAGTAAATTGCTAATCAATAAGAACCAGTTTATCTTGCACTATAAATTATTGCGGCCTTTGAAATTTAGCTTTTTTGCTTTATCCTGCATAGTGAAAAGCTTCATAGGAACATTGAACTTGGGAGTAGGAAAAAGTCATTTGGCTCTTTTGATGGTGTTCTGCCATTTAATAAGACCATGGCTCATTGTGTTGTGGTCTCAACTCTAGTTGCCTGTCTGCCCATTTAACAAACTTTCTGTTTCCATCAATACTCAAGTTCTGTACTACCAAGCAACTATAATGAAATGTCCCTCTCTTATAGCTTGTTATAATTTCCTCAAACATTATACATGATATTATTTAGGTGATAAAATGCATATCTTTTATTCTGAGCTGAAGCAGTGCACTCCAGTTTGTCTTGAGCCTGACAGTAATTCTTTTCAAACTCTGCTTCACAATTTTGCAGCTTATGTTGCTTTACCAATAATTATATACATTTGGTTCCACCAGTTTTTCAGCTTCTCACTGTGCTTGACTTTTAACATTAAGGATTGCCTTAAATGCTCCAACATTCCTTGCAGTTTAGAACTGATCTCAGCAAATCATTCTTTGACTGTGATATCATGTTAAGGTGCATCTGCAGTCTAATAATTTCACACCTGAACTGGGCATTGTCACTAAGTGGGAGCTGGATGAACACAGCAGGCCAAGTAGCATCTTAGAAGCACAAAAGTTGACATTTCAGGCCTAGACCCTGCTTTTCTGATGAAGGGTCTAGGCCCGAAACGTCAGCTTTTGTGCTCCTGAGATGCTGCTTGGCCTGCTGTGTTCACCCAGCTCCACACTTTGTTATCTTGTATTCTCCAGCATCTGCAGTTCCCATTATCTCTGGGAATTGTCACTCATTTCTTTTTCAAGTTCTATTTGAAGCACACGCTTTTGGGATTTGCACCCAAGGTTTTAGAATATGCCTGCTCTGGCAACTGTACAACTTGCAGTTTTGGTCCTCTAAGCACACTGTCAAGTAGCAGCCACTGTTTTTCCCAGGTTAATGACTTTATTCACTGCTTCTATCTTTTTATTTTGGCCAATTTTTGATTTTTAAATTTTAAATTTTAAATGAAATCATTTTATTCAGCTCGCCAAACTTTCCAACGTGGCTTTTTCTTTTCCTCTGATGAAAGCTTCATGTTTTTCAACATGTGCTTTGAGAATGCTAATATCGGATTGCAATTTAATGGAATGCAATCTACTGATTGCCCAATAGACGTGACAGACAGTTTTCAACCTAGTCTTCGTACAAGATTTTGGCCAGTATTCTTTCACATAGTGCATCCAATGTAGATTGGTTATATTTAATAAATGTCCACTGAAACCTTACAATTGCTAAATCTCTGGTTTAAAGATAAGAGAAAGATGAGAATGCTGTCAGCTGTTACAGGTACATGAAACTGGATAAGATAAAATAAGCATCCTCATTAAACATAAACAGGTAGGAGATTTTGTGTCTGTAGAGATGTAGCAGGATGGTGTGCTGTCTCCTAGGCGCCAGGGTCATAGGGACCTGGAACAAGCGGCCTGTGAATAGCAAGGGGTAGACAAAGGCATTGGGTCTTATGAAATGTGTGAAGGGGGTTAGGTAAGAAGTTTAAAAAGCAGGATCTCCAGATTACTCCCAGTGCCAGTGAGGATAGGAATAGCAAGAAAAAAAAACTAGTACACAGGAGGGTGAGCGTAGAGAGGACATGGTCAGGACCTCACTGTCACAGGAGTGTGCCTGCAGACAGCAAGCTGGATTGAAGCGTGGCAACTTTAATGCCAGGAGTATCTGGAATAAGGTAGGTGAGCTTGCAGCTTGGATAGGTACCTGGGACTTCGATGTTGTGGCCATTTCGGGGACATGGATATAGCAGGGTCAGGAATGGTTGTTGCAAGTTCCAGGGTTTAGATCTTTCATTAAGGTCAGGGAAGGTGGTAAAAGAGGGGGAGGTGTGGCTTTGTTGGTCAAGGACAGTATAACGGCGGCTGAAAGAGCATTTGATGAGGACTCGTCTACAGAGGTGGTATGGGCTGAGGTTGCGGAGGAAGGTTTGTCGACTGAGTCAGTATGGGTGGAAGTTAGGAACAGCAAGGGGGCAGTCACCTCATTGCGGGTTTTCTACAGACCCCCAAATAGCAGTAGGGAGATCGAAGAACTCATTGGCCGGCAGATTGTTGAAAAGTGCAAACGTAGCAGGGTTGTTGTTATGGGTGACTTCAACTTTCCCAATATAGATTGGAACCTCCTTAGGGCTGATGGTTTGGATGGAGCTGTTTTTGTGAGGTATGTTCAGGAGGGTTTCCTTACTCAGTATGTGGACTGGCCAATGAGGGGGGAGGCCATTTTGGATTTGGTGCTCGGCAATGACCCAGGACAGGTGTCAGATCTCATGGTGGGAGAACACTTTGGTGACTGTGACCACAACAGCCTCACATTTACCATAGCCATGGAAAGGGAAAGGAGCAGTTAGCAGGGGAAGATATTTAACTGGGGTAAAGGAAACTATGACGGTATCAGACAGGAGTTGGGAAGTACAGAATGGGAGCAATTGTTCCATGGAAAGGGCACAGCAGACATGTGGAGGCTGTTTAAGGAGCAGTTGTTGCGAGTGATGCATAAATTTGTTCCTCTGAGACAGGTAAGAAGGGGTAAGATTAAGGAGCCTTGGATGACGGGTACAGACGTGCTTCTTGTCAAAAAGTAAAAGGCAGCTTACATAAGGTGGAGGAAACAAGGATCTAGCACAGCTTTAGAGGATTACAGGCTTGCTTGGAAGGAGCTCAAAAGTGGACTGAGGAGCGCCAGGAGGGGCCACAAAAAAGGCTTGGCGGGAAGGATTAGGGAGAACCCGAAGGCATTTTACTCATACGTGAGGAATAAGAGAATGATCAGGGAGAAGGTAGGGCTGATCAGGGATAGCGTAGGGAACTTGTGCGTGGAGTCTGAGCAGATAGGGGAAGCCCTAAATGAGATTTTTTGCTTCGATTTTCACTAAGGAAAGGGGCCTTGTTGTGAATGAGAACTTTGAGGAGCAGGAAAAGAGGCTTGAACAGATCAAGATTGAGGAAGTTGATGAGCTGGAGATTTTGGCAAACATTAAGATTGATAAGTCCCCAGGGACAGACCAGATTTATCCGAGGTTGCTCCGGGAAGTGAGAAAGGAGGTTGCTAAGCCGCTGGCGAAGATCTTTGCTTTCTCACTCTCCACGGGAGTCGTACCAGAAGATTGGAGGGAGGCAAACGTTGTTCCTCTTTTCAAGAAAGAGAATAGGGAAATCCCTGGAAATTACAAACCAGTCAGTCTTACGTCTGTGGTCAGCAAGGTTTTGGAAAGAATTCTGAGGGATAGGATTTATGACTATTTGGAAAAGCGTAGCATGATTAAAGGGAGTCAGCATGGCTTTGAGAGGGGCAGGTTATGCCTTACAAATCTTATTAAGTTCTTTGAGGAAGTCACGAGACAGGTTGACAAGGGTCGAGCAGTGGATGTGGTGTACATGGACTTCAGCAAGGCATTTGATAAGGTACCCCACGGCAGGCTCATTCATAAAGTCAGGAGGTATGGGATACAGGGTGATTTGGCTGTCTGGATTCAGAATTGGTTGGCTGACAGGAGGCAGAGAGTGGTTGTAGATGGTAAGTATTCTGCCTGGAGGTCAGTGCTGAGTGGTGTCCCGCAGGGCTCTGTCCTTGGGCCTCTGCTCTTTGTAGTTTTTATAAATGAAGGGTCTAGGCCCGAAACATCAGCTTTTGTGCTCCTGAGATGCTGCTTGGCCTGCTGTGTTCATCCAGCTTCACACTATGTTATCTTGGATTCTCCAGCATCTGCAGTTCCCATTATCACCCCTCGATTCTGAAATGTTTAACACCTCTTACCCCTTATTCTGAAACAGTAATCTAAAGTAGACTGCGTACTGTTCAAGACCAAGAGTCTTGGCTTTTCATGTGTTTGAGAAATTTACATAAAATCATCTCATTGTAATAGTGATTATCGTACAGGGTGGCTTTATCCTATTTTCGGATCAGGTTTACAGGTCAACAAATGGCTCAGGGTCTATTTACAAGGTTGCCAATAAAACTAATTCTACATCATTCAGAACTGCAGGAATCTGAACATGTACTCTGACTGGTGAAGGTAGGTCAATGACAGACTATTCTATAATCCAAATGGCCAATTTCTACACTAGGGCAGAGGAAAGGGAATTCCTTTGCCTGGTTTTATTTCAAATGTGAATTTGACTGAAGAACGGAGCAAGGAAATTATTGTACACAGTTGCAGATTTATAATAATGCAAATGTATTATCATCGGAAATATTCAAAAGGGTACAAAATCAGATGTCCAACCATCAAATGCACATATTTCTCAGATTCAGACAAAGATGTTTGAACATTAGGTCTAGTTGTGATCCCACGGCAATATCTTTCAACTCCGTTAATGCGGTGTTAAAACGGAACTGAACTGCATGGGTTATGAACTGCAAAGCTCAGCAGGCCTTTGCTGGGCCACGGAAGCACAGGGTCATCAAGGAATTTCGGAAGGAGCAATGAAAATGAGCTCATCAACTAAGTGATAACGGGAACCGCAGATGCTGCAGAATCCGAGATACAAAGTGTGGACCTGGATGAACATAACAAGCCAAGCAGCATCTCAGGAGCACAAAGGCTGATGTTTTGGGGCTAGACCCTTCATCAGGAAAAGGGGGGGGGAATGGGGAGAGCGTTCTGAAATAAATAGGGAGAGTTGGGGAGGCAGACGGAAGATGGATAGAGGAGAAGACAGGTGGAGAGTTGAGTATAGGTGGGGAGGTAGGGAGGGGATAGGTCAGTCCTGAGAGGACAGACAGGTCAAGGGGGTGGGATGAGGTTAGTAGGTAGGAAATGGAGGTGAGGCTTGAGGTGGGAGGAGGGGATAGGTGAGAGGAAGAACAGGTTAGGGAGGTGGGGACGAGCTGGGCTGGTTTTGGGATGCGGTTGGGGGAGGGGAAAGGGAAATTTTGAAACTTGTGAAATCCACATTGATACCATTGGGCTGCAGAGTTCCCAAGCGGAATACGAGTTCGTGTTCCTGCAACCTTCGATGGCATCGTTGTGGAACTGTAGGAGGCCCGGGATAGACATGTCGTCTAAGGAATGGGAGGGGGAGTTAAAATGGTTCACAACTGGGAGGTGCAGTTGTTTATTGTGAACCGAGCATAGGTGTTCTGCAAAGCGGTCCCCAAGCCCCTGCTTGGTTTCCCCAATGTAGAGGAAGCGAATGCAGTGTACCACATTAGTGGATGTGCAGGTGAACGTCTGCTTGATGTAGAAAGTCATCTTGGGGCCTGGGGTAGGGGTGAGGGAGGAGGTGTGGGGGCAAGTGTAGCACTTCCTGCGTTTGCAGGGGAAAGTGCCGGGTGTGGTGGGGTTGGAGGGGAGTGTGGAGTGGACAAGTGTGTCCTGGAGAGAGTGGTCTCTCTGGAAGGCAGACAAGGGTGGGGATGTAAAAATGTCCCAGCACTTCCATCTGTCCTTCCAAATAGTCCAATATCCTTGGATCTTTAACCCTCAGTTGGAACCACCCTGCAACCTTACATCATACTCATTTGCGATGGTATTTGTGCCATCATCCCATTTCTCCTGAATGAAATGATGTAAAAACTAGCAATCTTAATAACCCCACCAGAACAACATGTTCATTTTTTTTGTCACAACATGATTTCCACTCATCTTAGTACTACCCTGCCCAGCTGCTTCTCGCTTTTTATTTATTGTCTTGATTTTCTTTTTCCTGAAGCCCTAGCTACCTCAGAACCTGATGGGCCCCACCATTCCCCTGTCAAACTAGTTTAAAGTCTACTCGACAATACCTGCAAAACCAACTGCAAGAATATTTGTCTCACCACTGTTTGGGTGAAGATCATCCCTCCATATCAAATCCCACCTTCCCCAGAAACAGTCCCAGTTATGCAAAAATCTAAAGCCCCTCCCTCCCACAACACTTCCCCAGTCACGTTAAACTGCCTAACCTGCTCACTCCTCGTCTCACTAACGTGTGGCACAGGTAGTAATGTGGAGATTATTACCTTAGAGGTCCGGGCTTTCAATCTGCCTCCTAACTCCCAGGACCTCATCCTTTGTCCCACTTATAGTATTAGTGGGAATGTGTGCCACGTGGTTCTCCTCTCCCCTCCAAATGCCATGCAGCCACTCAGCAACCTGCAGGACCCATGCACCAGGGAGCCACCACACCATCCTATTGTCACTAAAGCAGCTGCAGAAGCACCTTGTCTGTTCTCTAACATTTGAGTCTCCTCACTCTACAATCCAAACAGCCTTCTTCTCCCCACTTGGTGCAGCAGAGTGGCCCACAATGCTGTGGGTTTTGTTCTGGCTGAAATTTGCGAGGCATCATCACCAAAATTCAGCAGAGTATTGATTGGTTATTAGGGTGGCCTTAGGGGAGTCCTGCACAATCTTCCTTGCCTAATGCTTGTGTGAGATGGTCACCCATTCCCAATCCTCCTGCACGCTTTTAAAGTGTATGGTGACTATTACCTTGTTTGCGCTATCCGCATAACTTAGAATCCCTGCAGTGTGGAAGCAGGCGTTTCAGCCCAACAAGTCCAGACCAACCCTCAGACCACCCCACCTAGACACATCCCTGAACACCATAGGCAATTTAGCATGGCCAATCCACCTAACCTGCACATCTTTGGACAGTGGGAGGGCCGGAGCATGCGAGGAAGCCCAAGCAGACACGGGGATAGTGTGCAAACTCCACAGTCATCCGAGGCTGCAATCTAACCCGGGCGCCTTGTGCTGAGGCAGCAGGGCTAACCACTGAGCCACCCCGATCTCTAATTCTCATTCTGCCAGATACTCCACGGTGCCTCCGGACTTCACTCAAGGTCCATAACCCGGCACTTGAGTTGGAGGTACTGATGACACCTCCTGCGCACACACTGCTCATCAATGCAATCCGCGTCTTGAGAACTCCCACAAATTGCAGGTGGAGCATACTGCTTGAAGGAGCCGGTCTGTCATCCCTTAACCAAACCAAAAATGACTCATTAAACAAAACTAAATCTAATTCTCACTAACTGACATTATCAGTTAACTAATAAGTATAGTAACTTCAACAAGTCATTTAACTGCAAGTAAAAAGTTAGCATTATATTTACCCCTCAGACAATCACTTACCAGCTTAGCTGCGACATCACTCTGGGATCTTGAGCTCCCTCTCATCAGAAGTTGTTTAGCCCCTTACCAGTACCCCCAGTCTCCATCCTCAGACTGCTGTTGGCTCTGACCTAAGTCCCGACAAGACTTCTCTCTTGTTTAGGTTCACTAGGTTGATACCATGTATGGATGGTCTGTCTAATGGGTTGAAATTGAGCAGATCCGGACCAAACTCATTGGAATTTAACAGAATGGGATAGAACCAATTGAAACATACGACACTTACAGGGACTTGACAGGGTAGATAGGGAGAGGTTGTTTCCCGTTTTGGGAGAGATAAGGACCAGAGATCTCAGAATAACCAGTCACCCATTTAAGACAAAGAGGATGAGCAATTTCTTATCATAGGGCAGTAAATCTGGAAACCTTTACTGAAGAGAGCTGTTAAGGAGTACTTAAGCATATACAAGGCTGGGGTAGATAGATTTTTAATCAGTAAGGAAATTAATGATTAAGGGGGAAAAGGCAGGAAAGTGGAGTTGAGAATTATCAGAGCAGCCATGTTATTATTGAATGACAAAACAGAATTGATGGGCTGAATAACCTACTTCTGCTTCTATGACTTAGATGTACACCTTTGAAGGCCCTTGGATTCACACTTGTGCCAATGACTCATGCATATTTATAGTATGGCAACAACCTAGAACAGTCATGCTTGTCCTTCGTCTCCTCCACTGTGGGTGGCATCTCCTCAGGATCTGTTGCTGAAGTTTTATGAGGCATGCAACACCAATAAATAGCAGTTTCACTAGTGAATACTTGTAGAGATAACTTCTCTCTCCACATGTAAATTCTTCCTTAAGTTTGGCGGCTTCTTCAGCATCTTTTTTTTTGCTACTACACACACAATGCAGACCAATGCCATGCCTGTTCATAAACTTCTGCAGCCATCTTTGCAAATAGTCACACATGCAGCAACTTAAATTCTTCCTGGAAAATTTTTGCTTGAGCAATTAACATCTCACCAGAAATGCTCAGTCCAATTAATGCTGAACCAATGCACGAGTGCATTATCGATACTCTTTCCTTCTTGAACAGCCTGCTGTCACACATGCTTCTTCAAACAGTTAAAACAAACTCAAGATTCTTTTCCTTTCACCTAAGTCATACACTTTTAACAACACATATTATGCCTCACACAAGTCCTGTACATATGAGCCCATGTCTAATTATTTCCATATTTTGACATTGCTGTATTTTTTCCAAATAAACATGTCAAAAAATTCATCAAAAAGACATATCTTAAGTAAATGATTTTCATTTTATGTTTAGAAAATGTTTTCTAAGTGAAATGAGAAGTGCCTGTTAAAGCAGCAATTGTTTCTTATTACTCTCAGGTGAATTTAGATTTATCGTAATTTTCAAACAACTGCCATGTTTAAAATCCTGACAAATGGTCTTTCAAATACTGACCAATTAGTAATACTGTAAACTTCTGTTCTTGCAGGGTAATATTGCCAGATTGACAATCATGGCTATTTATAAACCTGGTATTTGCATATTTGGTTGTCAATATACCAGATCTGAATGAGAGATTTGGTGATGAGAATATTACAAACAAGTGCAAGGAAGCTGTTCACCCGGAAGTTACAACATTGACAGGACGACAAAAGAGGGAAACACTAATATTAGTGCAGATATTGTAGTTGAAGAGAGAAGGGAGGAGGGGCAGAAGTGCATCTGTTTTCTTACCCCTTCTCAAAAGCAATGGGTCTTCAATCTTCTCCCAAGGAAAAGCATAGTGTTTTGTTTTGGAAGCAGAAGTTGTTTAATATCAGCAAATGTTATGGGTATTAAGATGTGAAAGCAATTAGAAGTGCTTGGCATCAAGAGGTGATAGCAAATTTGAAGGGATAGCCTTGGGTAGACAACACATAATCAGGTTAAAATTGGAGTATTAACCTATTTTTCTAAATTTTATTTCAGAAGCATAGTTTTCTTCCAGCCTGAGCTAAAAGCCGTATGAAGTGAATCTGATGTCCATAGGTAATTAATCATTTATCCCGACATCTCTGCTTTTGAAACAATTTCATTGGAGTTCAATTAATACATTTCAGAACTATATTGTTTCTTTTATGTACATTGTAACACAAAAACAATATTCTGATATTTCAATGTTTGTGCACTTACACTGCAGCTACCAATTTTAACCAATTTACAGCCTGCTTCCATTGCTCTACTGCACCCAAAAGCCCTCTACATGCTTGAAATGTAAAGGATAGCAGGGTAAGAAGTCTGTATATTTGAGTGATATACATGTACTTAAGTCCTTCAGAAGCCTAACAGACTGCCTTTTTTGATTAAAATTTGACATTGTTATATTTTATGCCGTAAAAGCCCAAAGTTCAAGACTTTGCCTTAAGTTGTGGTCTGCAACTGTGCCTTTCAGCTATAATGGAACTTAGTTTTATTGATAAATGGAAATTGTTTGCCATAACGCTGAACTTCGCAGTGTGAGAATCTGAATTATTTTCTATTAAGAATGATACTATTACTCAATGACCAAGTAAAATTTAGAGAAAAATCAAATCTCCAAAAAAATGCACTTAGTGTGACTACTGTATTATTGTGGAGTAGAGAAGTGCATGTTTTCATCGGAAAATTAAGAGTTTGAATATTTCCTCAGTAATTCATAGCCTCATGTAATTATTCCCTATCTTCCATTAAAGGTAGTTCCAAATTACATTGTACAGAAAACTTGTAGAAAATAAAAATACCTAATTAATTGCAAATAGCATACAACTAGAAGCAACAATTCAGAAGTCTGGAGGGATAATTTTTAAAATCTGTTTCTAGGTTTTATATAAACCACACCTACTACATATTACCGATTTTTAGTCAACTGCTCTTCGTTCACTGTTCTTCATGTTAATCCTTTCTACTGTCCATACCCATACCTTTTCCAAAAAGGTCATAAATATCAGCAGTAAACAATGGGAAATGTTTAACAAAACCAATCTGAAAAGTTTATTGACAGCAAACTACAGTTAGTGTAAGTTTTATGTTAAAATGGTACAACTGAAAGTGAATTGTTTTTACAGTGTGAATAATCTCAGAAGAATGCAATACAAATAAAACCTTAAGTACTGAACTATAGACAGCACTTGGAAAAAAATTTACACCTATGTACATATAAACACCTACACAGTTGTCACATATGCCTCTATAATGAGACAAGCCTCCAAAACTCATGGAATTTCTGATCATGGCAAGGATGCCACATTTTTTTTTTCCCCCTTAATGCTTACGATTATTGGGTGTCCTCGACCTGCAGTAGAAAGGAGAAAAACAGCAAATTAATAACATGCAAGACTACACATTAAACACTAGCTGAATAATGTGAAACGCTGTATTTTCAAATGAGGAGATTAATCATATAGATGAAACAAAACGTTGAAGTGACCGATGCTGGCACCATTTTAACAGAAGTTTACATAATAAAGGAAAATTGTATAAAATGTGTACTACCTTGATCGTGACTTAGACTTGTGTTTGCGGCTTGCCTTCTTACCAGACCTTTGAGATTTTTCCACTGATCTTGAACGACTGCGTTTCGATTTCTTTGTCTTCTTCTCTCTACTGCTAACTGGAGAACGTGAGCTGCTCCTTGCACTGGATTCGGTGTCTGAATACTTTTTACCATCCTTTGTAGATCCTTTCTTGCTGGATTTGCTATCCTGTCTGGAATATTGTTGTGGCAGTTTACTGGAGCTACTGCGTGTGTAAGTCCGCTCTGACTCCCTCTTCCGCTTCAGCTTACTCTCATCTTGACTGCTAGACTTACAGCTGTCTTTATCCTCCTTTTGCTTATCCTTTCTCTGTTTGTCTTTCTTTTTGTCCTGATCCTTCTCTCTTTCCTTTTTCTTTTCCTCTCTCTTTTTAACCCGTTCCACACTGCCATTCCTATTTTTTTTCCTGTCCCTGTCTTTACTATTTCCCCTTTGTCTTATCCTCCCTCTGCTATGACTCCTATGCCTTTCAGGACTACGACGTCTTTCTTTGCTCCTACTGCGACTTACACGCTTGACATCACTCTTGCTTCTACTTCTGTGCCTGTCTCCACTTCTTCTATTTCTGGACCCACTGCGGTGCCTATGCCTTTCCCTTTCCCAACTCCCATTTCTACTGTTCCTTCTGAGTCGATCACGGCTTCTGCTCCTTTCCCTTCTGTGCCTACGAGAGTAACTCTGGCTTCTGCTCGTACGTCTAGTTTTACGGGAAGGGGATCTGCTATGGCTCCACTTCTTCTTTCTCTTGGGGGAGAAGGAATAGGAAGAGCTACTACTGCTTGCTGTACTGCTGCTAGAAGTCGAACTCCTGGATCTACTGCTGCTGCTAGTGGTGCCACTGGTGCTACTACTCCCACTACTGCTGCTGGAGGAGCTTCTGTTTCTTGAAGTTTTTTCCTTTGAATTTTTCTCACTAGAAGTTTTACTTATTTCTAAGTTGGGGTCAATTTCACTCTGAGTTCTTTTCTTTTCAGTGACAGTTTCACACTCCTTTTCTTTCCCTTCCTGTTTTACTGCACTGCCACTATGTTCCTTATTCTGTTCTTTAATATCCACCTCCCTGAAATATTTGCCCTCTTGTTGATGTTTTGCATCTGGAAAACAAAAATAAAACTGAACTGAAAAATGACCTTGAACGGTTACTCATACATTTTGTGAAATGGTTGTCTTAAGATATGTGAAAACAAAACAATTGATTAAGAATTAACATAGAAAACCTTTTATTTAGCAATTAAATAAAGAATTTAAAAATACCATGAATCATTTCAGATCACCAAAGTACGAGACGAACCTTTAAAATGTGGTTCTATTGTTTGGTTTCAAATGGATGACTTTGAATTGTTGAATCTTGGGAATTATAAGCAAACATTTACACTCTCACTCAATGTGACTGAAGCTGTGAAATGTGCCTAATTTCAGCCTTTTGGTTTAAAGTTTATTTACCCATCAAGCCAGCATTACATCAAAAGCCCTGCTCAAATTTTTAGCCCTACAAAATTCAAACAGGAAAAACTAACTGTAAAACATATGCAATTATGGCTGAACTGCCTAAGCTCCAGTTTAGAAAAGGATTAAAAGAAAATTACAGGATTTTAAACAAAGCTAAATCAAAAATACATAGATACAAATAAATGTAGTAGCACATTTGAGAGCGTACTTAGTTTGGTACCTTCTCAAAATGTTCTTACTGTGTGGCTTAACCTCTTCCATATGGATCACTTATGTGCTAGATACTAGATAACACACCTTTGGTTTAGTTCAATGTGTTTAACCAGTGAAACTTAAATCAGTATTCTGCCTGCAGGTACAGGTCATGCTTCCTATTTACTAACATTTATCACTTACCTAGAAAATATCTATTGAAAATAAAGTGACATAATCTTGAAAATACATCTAGTCATTTTTTCCTTTTAAGAACACATGCAATGGTTGAATGTAATGTGGAATGGTTTGGCAGTTAGAGGAAATGACTTGTGAATAAATGCCCAGATAGTGATGGGGCAGAGAATATCTGGGAAAAGTGGATGACATGAGACACAGAACAAATTTTTGTTCCTATTTACTACACAGATTTCTATTTCAATTGGATTAGCTAACAGACAACGGTTAAACTCACTCACAAAACATGACTACTTAAGTGCATTAAACAGAGTCATAGAATGAGGCAGCACAAGGGGGCATTCAGCCCACCTTGCCAATACCAACTTTTTGCAAGAGCAATGAGTCTCATTACCCTGTAAATATACCCCCTTAAAGTATCAGGTTCCCAGTTTAAAGTTATTGTTGAAACTGATTCCACTATCCTTGAAGAAAATTAATTCCAGATTATGCACGCCACCAGCTAAAATAAAAAATTTCCTCATATTGTGTTTAATTCTTAAGTCAATTGCCTTGAAACTGTGTCCTCTGGTTATTGACTCTCCTGACACAGGAAATAGGTTTCTCTTGTCTACTCTGTCAAAGCTCTCAATCATTTTAAACACCTGCCAAATTTTCCCTTAATCATCTCTGCTTCAAGCTCAATTTCAGTTTTTCTACTCTCTCCTTAAAGTCATTCACCTGGGAGAAAGATTACAGGCACTTACAGCTCAGCCCAAGACTCCACTTTTATGACATGGGCATTAACTGAAGACCTAAATTCTGAGTTCAGACTCTAACACAGACATGTCAAAATCTAGATCAACAGGGAAAAAGTTTTTAATAAGATATTAACATCTTATTTTCCGCTGGGCTCACGGGTTAAATAATAAGGACAGGAACATTGCACAATGTACAATGCATGCTCTCAACAAGAACTCTGGCTCGCCAGGTGTGAGACATTATAAAAATGTATTGTTTCCCTGCAGATTGACAGACAGCTGTAAAGCCAAGGTTCCTCTCCACAAGGGAGGAATCGCCAGTCTAGATCATTGCTGATTGTTGCTGTCGTACCTTTATATGTTTGGTGAAGATTGTACATTGACAATTGTACCTGAACATTTCTGTCCCTACTGAATGTACCTTACTAAATCTACCAGCCAGCATGTGGTCTTTATAAATTACTTGGATGAGTAAGTGGAAGGGTGGGTTATTAAGTTTGCCAATGACACAAAGGTTGGAGGAGTTGTGGACAGCGTGGAGGGCTTTTGCAAGGTGCAACTGAAATTGACACGATGCAGAGCTGGGCAAAGAAGTGGCAGATGGAATTCAACCCTGAAAAGTGTGAAGTGATTCACTTTGGAAGGTCAAATTTGAATGCAGAATACAGGGTTAACAGCAGGATTCTCGGCAGTGTGGAGGAAGAGGGATCTTGGGATCCACATCAATAGATCTCTCGAAGTTGCTACCAAGTTGATAGGGTTGTAAAGAATGCATACAGTGTGTTGGCTTTCACTGGCAGGGGAATAGTTTAATGAAGTGCTTATTTGCTGCAACAAACTGAAAATTCTAAAATTACTCCAGGTGACAGCTTTTGAAGAACTGAAGAAAGGTTAGTATCTTGAAATTGTTCGAATGAGGGGGTATTTGATTTGAAGTGGTAATCTTAATACAATTTTCCATGTTTATTTGCTCAGTTAAAATGAGTTCTGAAGAAGGGTCACCGGACCCGAAACATTAACTGTTTTCTCCTTCACAGATGCTGCTAGACCTGAGCTTTTCCAGCAACTTTGTATTTGTTCTTGATTTACAGCAGCTGCAGTTCTTTTGGTTTTTAAATGATTTATCAGATTGGCCAATCTCAAATTTGTGTGTCTGTCAAGGTTGGGTGTGAATTTGTTAGGCAGTGAGTCACTGTGACCGCTACTGTGACTGTGTGAATTGATTTCTTCATGGCTGATATGTGTGCTTATTACTTTGTAGATCTGACACCAGGATTTTTTTTATATGTGCATGTTGTTTCAAAATTAAGGTCATAAGGCCATAAGAGATAGGAGCAGAAATTAGGCCATTCGGTCCACAGAGTCTGTTCCGCCATTTAATCACTGCTGATAAAGCTCCTCAAATGCATTCTCCAGCTTTCTCCCCGTAACTCTTGATCCCCTTGATAATCAAGAACCTATCTCAGTCTTAAATATACTCAATGACCTGACCTCCTTCTGTGGGAGTGAATTATAGAGATTCACCACTCTCTGGCAAAAGAAGTTTCTCCTTATCTCCATTCTAAAAGGTCTTCCCTTTACTCGTATGTGCCCTCGGGTCCTAGACTCCCCTACCAATGGAAGCATCTTCCCAACATCCACTTTGTCTCGGCCATTCAGTATTCTGAAAGTTTCAATTAGATACCCCCCTCATCCTTCTAAACTCCTATGAATCTGGTCCCAGAGTCCTCAAATGTTCCTCATACGTTAAGCTTTCCATTCCTGGGATCATTCTCGTGAACCTCCTCTGAACCCGCTAAAGGGCCAGTAATTCCTTCCCAAAACTGCACACAAAACTCCAAACGTGGCCCGATCAGAGCCGTATAAAGCCTGAGCAGTACATCCCTGCTTTTATATTCAAGTCCTCTCAAAATAAATGCCAACACTGCATTTGCCTTCCTGAATACTGACTCAACCTGCTAGTTTACCTCGAGAGAATTCTGGACTAGAACTCCCAAGTCTCTTTGCACTTCAGACTTCTGAATTTTCACCCCATTTAGAAAATAGTCCATGCTTTTATACTTCTTACCAGTGTTATCAGGTTTGAGTTTTGCTCTATTGAATGGCTCAAGACATTTTTGATGAACAACAGTGGCTTTAATTCATTAAGACTTTAGCTTACGGAGCAAGTGGCAAATAAATATTTAAAGTGTCAATGAAAACAGATACATATGGGAAAGCAAGCTTTTGTTTAAGTAGGTTTTGCTTAAGAGTATCCAAAATACAACATGCAGTTAGAAAGTACAAGAGTCGTCAATTCTTTACACTTGTAGAACAAACTCAATGCTTGCGACGATTTTGCATTTATCAGTTCAATGGTGGAAATCCAGCAGAAGGAGGCTGGATTCAATGATCACAAGACTGTTGTAAATTAAGCTGGGAATAAATTATTCAAACTGATGTCAAAGACTCGAGATTTAATCAGGCCTAATTCAGAGTACATAATATTCATAACATCAGGACCATGTGCTCTCCGGGGCAGGTTCTAAATCAAATGCATCGAGACATTGGGCTTGCAAGGAACCCAGTAGATTTAGAGACCTGTAATCTACAGATTTATCTAATAACTTAAGAAATAAATGTAGAGGATAGAATAAAAAGGGTCTTGCTTTGGAGGTTCCACTAAATTTCCTACCTCGACATATGATAGATATACTATAGAAGCTCTAGTAGAAGATCCATTAAAGATCTTTGCAGAGTTCAATCTTGATGAGATGAAAATCTTGGTTCTGTGAATGGTTCAGTGAAGCACAAAGAAAAGGAAAAGTCAGGTTCAATTCCTGAGCTAGCTGGAACTTAACCAGGCAACAAGTGCTACACTGCCTTCAATATCTGAAGTTCAAGTGTGGAGAATTACACAAGCAAGGTTGTGGTCAAAAGTGATCATCCGTGGACCAATACTGGTCACTATCCTCACAAGAACATATGAAAAGTTAGGGAGTGCATAAAGGAAATATTAGAAGACTCCATTGACAAAGTTGAACTGGAAAATATAACGTATCAAACAATAATCATACCTTCCATTTGTTTCTCCTGCTGTTGTAGTAGAAGCTGTAATTCCCTTTCTTTACGTCTGAAGGCATCCTGCTTTTGTCTTATTCTACGATGGAGTTCTTCATCATCTGTATCAGAGGATTCAGAGGCTCTCTCACTCCTCTCATCTTCACTGTCAGAGCCATACCCGCCCAGTCCACCTGCACATAAAAACCCCAGTTTCTTTCACAGTGGAAAGAACTTGTTTTCTTGCAGATTTGCAAAACAGTTCATTATGCACTTAATTTATTTTCTGAGCAAATTCTTTGAAGTTCTGAAACTATTTTCATTTTAGAATAAGCAACATTTGATACCAAATTATTAAGATTCAAAATTATAAATTTCCAGTATTAAGCTATGACAGCAGTTTAAAGCTGAGCTATCAAAGCTTAAATTGAAAACAAGCTCACAAGATTTGTCATATCAGCTCAAAAGACTTATGACGACAAACTAAAAGATAGTGACATCTTTGTGGATACCACCAGTTCTAAGGGTAAGAAATGCTTTTATTGACTTAATTGATAACAATTAAAAACATGCCAATATGGGACACAGCCAACAGCTCGATTGGAAACTTCACTAACATCTGCTAATGTATCACACAGGCCAAAATGATTATAATTAGAATTCTCAGGGGCCCTATGTGGTACAGTAGTAGTGTCCTTACCCCTGGACTAGGAGGCCCAGGCTGAAGTCCCAGCTGCTCTAGAGGTGTGTAATAACATCTCTGAATAGGTGGATTAGAAAACTAGGTTAAACAGTTGAATCCTTAGCCTGCACAGTGTGCTAACGTCAGCTGCATCAGTGGTGCATGGGCGCGGGGGGGGGAGAAAAAGTGTGGCAGGGAGTGGGAAGGAATAGAAAAATCTTCTTAGATCTTGGCTCTTCATCATTACCTAAAACTCTTCAGAAAAAAAAAGTGTGACTTGGAATTATGATCAGCATAATGGTTCCAACTCAGTTTGCTAAGAGAGACATAATGCTCAGACTTTTCACCTTGTACTTAGGACAAATTTTAGATGATCACAACTAGTTACACAAGAGAAACTGGTACAGATTGATTAGCAATCAAATCAACAAAATGGCTTTCTCCAAGGCAATGGACACCACAGGCTTCCCATGCAATTCAAAAAATTGGCAAGTTGAAGCGTGTAAAAAGCACTTACACCAACTGCCATACTAGCTACTAATTTCGATAATCCATCGAGCAGAAACTATGGTTCATTTACACTTGATTAAAACAATTGTAGAATCATATGCAGAGACTGGTTCTCTGCAAACAAAAATAATATGTTCAAGTTTATGCCTTTCCTAATTACCCCAAAATTTGGGAAGTTTGTAATTCCTCGACTCCATGGGAGTACCTTGGCAATCAGAGTAGACATTCAACCTATCAGTATCCATTCCCTCTAGAGTATAAATTGTTTTGATCATTTAAAATTTTGCATCCTTGTTTTCATCTTGATTAGAGTAAGGTGAAAAGCTTCACAACCCTCCACTCCTTTCAGCAATTTTCAAATTACAAAGCAACTGTTTTAATCTATTTTAATAACTCAGACAATGTACAAAAGGGAGCTCCATTCTCTGTCAGACGTGTAAACAGGTGCTAAATCAGTGGCCTGAAGGTAGGCAACTTAAAAACAAATGCACCAAAGCAAAATTTTTTAACTATTTTTTTTAAAAAAAGGCATGTTTCACATCAATTTATTTAAACTCAATGCAATGCTTTTTCTTCATTGCTTAGGTAACTTCTGGATTTTTAAGCTCATATGTGGTGATATTTTTGCAAAAAATAATTTCAGCAAGAAACAGCTTGAACTACATGATTTTTACACATTAAAGTCTCCAGTTAAGACTTTATACTCTTATGTTGAGGAATCGGATCAAAGCTACTGTTATTCAAATATTTATTCAATTTCTGAAATTAAACTTTTTTTTACTGGAGCGAGTAATTTACCCGACTTGAGGAGATGACCAATAAGCTGCTAATTATTTGATGGGAAAAACAACTATAAACAACCATGAAGCAAAAAATAATACACTTTAGAATACTGGAAAGTTACTGAATCTGTCTTGTCAACTATACTAAGAAAGACTAAGAAACTACAGACAAGAAACACTATAACAGTGTAAATTTTTAAAAAAATTATATTTGTAGGTGGTGAGAAGTTGTTTATAAACTAAATGAAACATCAGAAAAATAAACTAATAAAGGAAACTGTGTAAGCTGCTATTCATTTATTGAACTTATTGCAGAAACAGATCCTACTCACACCTTTTGGAGCCTAAAGCAGCAAGGCTATTTAAAATAGGTTTTTGGCTTTAACAAATATTTAAAATAATTTGCACAAACCAGAAACTGAGGACTCTCAACAACTTTATTCTATGAAAGTAATGGAAAGTGGTATTGGTACCACTGCATTTATGATTAAAGTGGCACTAAGAATAAACAAAATTTACCAATTAGCTTCTAACTAAGGCAAAGTTTACTAGCTCCTAACTACAGTTTATTTTTGTAAATTTGATTTAGTGATGAGTCCAAACTATTGGGTTCCCACAATGTAATTTTCTTTCACCAGTTTCCAGCTGGAAACAGAAGACTGACTCTATTAAAATGGGCACTACAATATCACTATAACAAATATGTTGAGGACAAAGAGGACAGGTTGTGCTGTGCAGAGAGGTTAAAGTTCAGGCTAGGAAAAGACGAAGCTCTCTGCAGTATCAGCGAGATGGCTTGGCCTCTAGTACTATATAAGGAATGCTTTCCATAAGATTATGTAGTAATCTATAACCGGGTGAGAAAACAAAGTGTGAGCTAAAAGTACATAATAATCACCTGTCGATGGTTGAAAAGTACATGTTGACTGTTAAAAAGTACATGGTGACAATTAAAAAGTACAAAGGTACAGCACATGTACAAGCTTAAATTCTGGACAAATCCCCTTTCTCCCATTACCCATTTTTTCTTAAAGGATGCTACTTACCAAGTCCAGTTAGAGAAGCCAGTGCACTGGACTGCGCCAGCTGCTTTGCAGGAGCTTTGTATCACATCAACAACAGGAACAACATGTTAACACTTTTTCAAAGTCATGAGTTGCTATGGCATTGCAAAACTGTACTACTACAGCTGCTTTGCAAGGGAGAGAAGAAACATTATAAACAAAAAGATCCATTCAAGAGCACAGTGCTTCACAAAACAGGCATATTTGCTTACAACTTTATATCACCAAAAGCAAATCAGTTAGCATTTCTAATAATAAACTATGAAAAAGGAACAAAGGACTTGTGATGCAGTCAGATTTTGAAAACAAAATCTCAATTTCCCTATATTGTTAGAAACAAAATTTGAAATTAGTGAAATGCTGATACTTTAAAAAGTAAATCAGTGATATATCTCAGTATGCATTCAACAATATTACTATTGGTTTGGTAGCAAATGCAAACTCTAAAAACAGCTGATTCCATCAAGTTTACAATTTGGGTTAAACTAAAATTTCTGTTTCTTAAATCCAGGAATTAACTTTAATGTACATAAGGTACACCATTCCTTGGATTATAAATGCAGAGTGTGCAGACAGAAGGTTACAGGTTGAACTAGTCTAGGAGAGACAGATCACAATAAATATAATACACTATTGAAGGCCATTGCTTGCACATGCCCACGTTAATGATAATGACTGAATCCACTAAATACTAATGGATATCAAAATTGTATTCCCTAATTTGTAAACTTCAGAAAGACATGGAACTCTCAATTTCTATTGCAATTATGAAAACAATCATATAATTAAAAGAAATTGCATTAATTCCTGAGCTAACTGTCCAGCTACCTGGATTAGTGTTACATATTAGAACAAAACTTCTATCTTTCTTAATCATTTACTCACAGACTTTTTTAAACATACCTATATTTATTTTTATAATGGTAGCCCTATTAACTAACATAAATAGCAAAGATCTATTTTTTTTTTCTTCTGTGTCTATAATTTCAAGAGTATAAAACTTTCTTCTGAAATCCTGAGAGGTCAGTAATGTTTTGGTAAGATTTTGTGGATTTTTGGCAATTTCAAATACTATACGGAGAAAATAAAGCAAAATTAACTGAAATATGCCTCATTTAGATTTGCATACAGTAAAATCACATTCAACCAAATCCCTCACAAATAAACTCCCAATTCAACAGGAGAGAAACATGCGTTCAACAAATCCTGTTTCAACTAATGCAGGTTGTGAAAATTGGATTATCCTTTATGGCAGCTGAGGACAGATCATTGGTGAATTCCAAACAACTATACACCCAGATTTAAACCAAAGAAAGTGCAGCAAATTATCATGGTGTGTAACTTTGAAACCGCAATATTTTGTTCCCTTGTCAACAAAGCACTTTTAATTTGAGACAACCAGGTTGAGAACAGAACAGCACAACCAAACGCAAGGTTCACTACTTTGCCAGAAATCCGATAACAGCATGTTATTGCAGCACTGTTAACATTTTCACACTTGTCAGAGCAATCAACTCAGGGGGTCTGTTCTAAGTTACCAATTAGTGTTAAATTAGGAACACTTTGTTTTGTAGCCCCATATGAACCAGGAACTGGAATGAAACCAAATACGTTTTATACAAAACTGTTGGTCAGCTAACTGAAAAGAGTTTTCACCCTACTAGTCTAAACTGTTTTTGAACCCACCAGAACCCAAACTTCAGTTCTGTGTTACAGAATTGCTTTGTCAGTAATTAAAGTTATCATTTATCAGCCTTGTAGATCACCTCAAAAGATAACTGAAGAGCTACAATTTGAAATAATGCAAAAGTATCTTCCTAATCTTAGATGATGAATTTCATGTCATTTCACACATAAGCTACAATATGAATTATGTACCATTGTCAATGGCAAAACTATTTATGACTAGCCAATAATTTCTAAGAGAGCTAGATAAGTACATAAATGAGAGGATACAAGAAGAAATACGGGGAAAGGAGGCTTGTGTGAAGAAGTCATAGAACTGCTGGGATGAAGGGCCCATTTCTCTGCTGTAAACATTCATTTTTGAAGAAAAGCTGGGACAGTTCAGCAAAAGGACAAAAAGCCATGCATGTGGCTGCAAATTCTCTTTACAAATTCAAGAATTTGGCTGATTTACTGATCGATCTACTGGTTTACATCTCTTTTGACTGAACATCATGCCTGACACATTCTATAGTTCTCTTGTTTACATCCTGAAGTTGTAATTACATTGTTTTCTAAGTAATAGCTTGTCACTGTTGCCACATAGTAAAACTTGTTTCCATACCCCAAAAAGTTTTGATTTAATGAGGTTTTACTGTACTGTCTGCTTAAAATGATCCTTTTTCCAAGGAATGTGCAATTCTCTACCGCAGAAGGCTGCGAAGGCCAAGTCACTGAATATATTCGAGAAAGATAATTTCTTGAATTTTTAAGGTATTAAGGGGTGTGGGGAGAAAGCGGGAACATGACACTGAGACAGAGGATCAATTGTGATCATATCGAATGATGGAGCATCCTCGAAAGGCCTACTCCTAGTTTCTATGAGAAACTATTTCCCACAATATGTACAATAAGAGGGAAATATTAAATGTAAGAGTAGCTTATTTATCCATTTCCTCTTAGGAATAAATGCAATTTTCTTTATGGCATTTTAATTTACCGTCAAGTAATTAACATAGCAGTATTTCCATAACATGTTGAGTCTGAAGGATTTAAAAGGTTAGGCCATGTTATGCTTCTTCAATTTTAATTATATTCTATTGATTATTTAATTGAAAGTGGTTTTGTACCTTTAGTAGCTTTACGATGAACATCCCTGGCAACATAATAGATTTCTTCGTTTGTTACTTCCAAAAGAACTTCTGTAAGCAACGTCTTCATCATTATCATCTGCAAGAGTAAAACAGCTAGAATTTTAATATCAGCTTTAATTGGAAAAGGAGATTTTATTGGAATTAAATGCATATATTAAAAGTCAACATCCATTTTTACAATCTTGACAAGTCACTGCAAATAGCTTCTTTTAAAAATGTCTGAAATTGGTTTCTAGTAATATCATTAAGGGAACAGACAAGTGAACTGTTCTTTAGATCACACAAAAGGATTAAAAAATTTCTCCTTAATGCTTTGTTCTTTAGACTTTCTTGCTTTGATGTGGTAAAGAGTTTAATTTTAAAAGCTACAAATTCCTTCAAGCCAATACAATGTTTCTTGCCATTATTCTCTTATCTTGGGATATATACTTTGTTAATTAAAACGTAAGTATTCAGTGCAGAGAAACAGAATGTTCTGGCATCCATACTTAGCATCAGATATTCTCATTTTAAATATGATAAAGCCATTCACAGAGTAGAATCTCCTCTAAACCACCCAACAATTTCCATCAACTCCCACAGCAGATATCCTTTCCCAACTGCATAGTTTCTAAGAATGAAGGTATCTTAAGTTTATTCACGGATTAGAAAGGGTTGCATTCATAGTTATACTTAAGTTTGACTGATCCAAGATCTAATGTTCAAGTCAGGAGTATTATGTCATAATTTCTGTGTGACTGGAAGAATGCACCTTCAAGAAGCTCCATGCCAATCAGGGCAAAGCAGACCTTTTAACTGCCACTCCATCATCAACATTCCCTTCAACGCTGGACAGAATAAGGTAGCAATGTGTATCATCTCTACTGCAGCAACTCACCTAGGCTTCTTTTGCCAGCACTTTCCAAAAACAAACAAAAACAGATGCAGCACCATTTGCAAGCCACCC
Source organism: Stegostoma tigrinum (assembly GCF_030684315.1). Taxonomy (NCBI): domain Eukaryota; kingdom Metazoa; phylum Chordata; class Chondrichthyes; order Orectolobiformes; family Stegostomatidae; genus Stegostoma; species Stegostoma tigrinum. Next base: position 49,558,062 of record NC_081357.1, on the reverse strand, counting down.
AGACCCATCCCCCTATAACCCACCATATCTACACATCCCTGGACACTACGGGCAATTTAGCGTGGCCAATCCACCCAGCCTGCACATCTTTGGACTGTGGGAGGAAACCGGAGCACCCGGAGGAAACCCACGCAGACATGGGGAGAAGGTGCAAACACCACACACAGTCACCTGAGGTTGGAATTGAACTCAGTTCCCTGGTGCTGAGAGGCAGCAGTGATAACCACTGAGCCACCGTGCCACGCCAAAAAGAGTACCATTGTTAATGAATATTTTGATTGAAATAAGGAATCATGCATAAATTGACTTGGGTCTGAATGCAGAAGTAGAGAAATCAGGTGATATAAAAGGAAACACGGAGGCAGTGAACAAAGCAAAGAAATAGTTTAAAAAAAGGAAGAACAGGGAAGAGCTGGATACTTCACTAAGAATCAAAGCCAATTATGGTGAGATAGAGAGGAAGGAAAAGTTACCATAGTATAGAGAATAATAAACATATAAAGAATGAGGTTGACAATGTACACGTTTGCTTATTTTGGGAAAATAAAAGTAACACTCAAGCTCAGAGTCCCACCTGCAAAATCTTGGTTAGATCAGTTAAGATTTAGGAATATAGCTTTGGGCATTCCACTCAAGAAAATCACTGAATTCAGAGACAGTATACAGTTTGACATCACAATAAGGTTGCTAACGATGCAAGACAGATTATTTTACAGAAAGAGATTTAATATTTTTTAAATTGCATTAACACATTGAAACAAATGGCTCTTTTTATGCGATTAACATCCAAAAATGAACAGAAAGTAATATATACACTTTAGGCCAAATAGTTGAACAATGAATATGAAATCCTGAATCAATTAATGACTAAATAAAAACAAACAAAAATGTTTAGAACATTAGCCAAGATATTGCAAATTATGACCAAGTAGGATTGCATTGCAAGGAAGACAAAAAAAAGTGCAGCTTAACTTCATTAGCCACACCAGTGATAAGAAATAACACGTATGGAAACAGTTTTGAGAGATCAAGGTTGCTCACACTTCTAACTATATTGTACAGTGACCAAGAAGATATCAAAGTGAAAAAGACAGTTGTATCACTAACTGCAAGGATTGTATCAGACACAAGTATAATCAAAAGAAATGTAATATCAATGATGAAAAAAGCATAAAAATGATGTAGAAATTCAAACAGTGACAATCGGTGCAGGTACATGTGTGAAAATATCAGCAGCATTTAAAGAATTTACAATCCATTGTTTTATAGTTACTGCATTGGGAAATATTGATTAATTAAATATGTAGAAATTATTTCACCATAGTCCGTAAAATAAAACATTGTGTATGCAACAAATTCATAACTTTAGTATTCTCTATACTTGCAGTGTTCCTTAATGCTTGTACAAAATTTTGTACATACACTATTCACTTATTTCCAAGTGATTATGTTTCTGGTTGTAAGCTTTTACTCAAACTAGAAGCGCAATACTGTGAATAAGCTGTCATACCATCTGAAATTCTTTTTCTTCCTCAGTCATTTCTGGTTCACTTTGTTCTTCCTGAGCAACTGGTGAAGGACTCCTACTTGGTTTGTCACTAATTTTGGTTTCAGTGGTTTCATACTCCTCATCTTCATCATCGCTGTCCTAAAGCAACAAAACCAGAATAACAAATTTCAAAACTCACTTTAACAAAAATCCAGTGATTTGTTTTTAAGAAGTCACAATCCCTCTAAAAATTGTATTCTGTAAATATACACTCACCAAGCTAGACAGCTGAAAACAAAAACCAACAGGCCCAAAACTAGTATACATTTTGAGCTTAGCAGTGTAATAATTATCTGAACAAACACACATGCACACATCTCAATATAACTACCAAGTTCAATAAACAGCTGAATATTTAGTAAAATTTACTGGTACTTCTACAAACACCAGTATCTAGTTCAAACTCTTTTTCTAGAAATGTCAAGTTACAAAAAGTACACTAGCTGTCAAGCCATCATTCTTTTCAGGTGTAAAATACAGATTTTACCAACAGCTGTTGTAAATCGCTAGCAAACTTGTTAGTAGAAGTCAATGTTTTCCAACTGAGGTTTCTACAGATCTGTAAACATTGCTCAGTGCATACTAACTACTGCATCTTGAGATATAGCATGAGCATGCACTTACAAATTTGCTTTTATGAGGCAATCGTGGTCCATCAGTTTCTTCAGGAACCTCTTCTGGATCTTTTTTGTGCTTTGACGATTGAGCACGCTCTTTTTCTAACCTTTCTTTTTCAAGTTTTTTCTGCTTTTCTCGCTCCATCTTCTCCAGTCCCTCACGAATCCAAGCTGGCAGTGTTCTGCGTTTCACAGCATCTGCAACATCAAAATATCACATTTATATCACATCACACAGTATGGACTGGAATATTTAATTTGTACAATCCTGATTCAAAGCTCCACAGACAATCCCAAGTTGTTTTATTAGTTTTCACTTCAAAAACTATGAACAAAATCAATCAGAATCTTATTTTAGGGTTGGTAATAAATCACAACATTATTTTATAAAAATTCCAAACACAAGTTTTGGCAACCTTAACAATCTTACTAGTACTTTAAAATAGACAATAAACTGCAATACCATTTTCAGCATTCAACTGCAAAATGTTTACTCAACAGTCAATCATAGTAAACCAATTTTGTCCATAATATTGTGAACAATAATTTTTATAGACTATTGACACTGCAGTCAGGAGAAGTACATAACATACAGCGTAGTTATTTCCCCCACACCAAGTGGGGAAAATTGAAGGAATACCAAAACAATAAACATGACTTGACATGCCATAGCTACAAACTAAAGAGCAAAGATGACTGAAACCTGTGATGTGGCTAACTATTTCTCATGTTAGAAGCTAATAAGCTGTTAGTCGTCAAAACAGCTGCATTGCTGGTACCTTGATATATATTAAGGTATTTACAGCTCAGTGTATTCCAGGTGCAAAAATCACAGTTTAAAACTGCATAAAATACGGCACGAATGCTACATTCACTCAGTAAACAAGCTATTTTTTTGACTTCTATGTGTAAATGCCACAAGTTAAGTAGTCGAGTCTCTTATGAGGTTGTGCCTGTTTTGGAGAAGGTGGAAAAAGAATGAAAAATTAGCAGTCAATATTTTTTACATGTACTATGTCTGAGTTCAGTCCAAAGTAAAACTTGGAAAAATGGCACAACAATACAGATAATTGTGAGCAAAACATGTACAAAGAGTTTTAAGCACATTACTAGAGATATACAGATAGATCAGAAGCGAAAGGATATTTTCATGAATGTAGAAAGTCGGGCCATTTTTCTCTGTGAAGGAAAAGTAATAAAAGTAGTCTTGATGAATGCCTTTAAAGATTAGGAAGGTCTTAGACTGGGCAAATAAAAAAGGCGAAACAGTTTTTACTTGTCATTCAGATAGGATTGGGATCTGGAACATTTAAATAAAAAGGACAGCCAACACAAGCTCAAATAAATGAAAAACTTCTCACGATACGATGTTAGCCAAAGAACGTAGAACTTGGTGCAACAGAAACTAACTAAAACATACCAACATTGATGGTGTATTCGAATCTTGATACATACAAGAGTAGGGAAGTGACTGACATAAGAGTAGAACAAAGCAATTTGAGGAGACCCTCTGAGGAAGGGTCACTGGACTCAAAATGTCAACTCTGTTTTCTTCTTTACAGATGCTGCCAGACCTGCTGAGCCTTTCCAACAACTTTGTTTTTGTTCCTTATTTACAGCATCCGCAGTTCTTTTAGTTTTTATTTGACAAGTTTGATCAGTCTGCTTCTGTACTCCAGTTTCCACGTAGAACAGGCCGGTCACATTTATGGATAGTTCATCCCAATAACTCCTGCTTCTAATCAACCTGTTCAGTCCAACAGCCTCATCCACACTGCACCAATTCCATTATTTTTATAACTTGTGTCACAAAGGTATATCCTTTTATTTTTGAAGATATGATTTTTAAAACTTTCACCTGATTGGGGCTGTTGCAAATTAGACAAAGACAGGGCAGAATGCTTAAAAGAAAACCACGAGAAGCCACATCAAGGCTAGTGTGCCAGAACAAATGAATCATCTTTGATCAATAAGGAAGACTCCCCACAATCCAGACTAGAAAATTCTTAGCCAAGTACCACACACACCACTTGGAAAATAAACTGGAACCAGTATTTCTTCGGCTCTGAAAGCTTCCAGTAAATTACTAAAATGACAGCTGCTGTCTTCACATGATTCTCCCTCAAACTGCATCCAGTTGACGGAAACAGATCATAAAGTAGAAAGAAGCGGCATCCATGAAACTAACTAACCAAGGATCAGCAGGCTGCAATAATGTAACACTCGCTACGGCTGACCGCATCAAAGACACTAGCCAGACAACCAAGTTAAGATCAAACATATAAAATGCTGAAGAAACTCATCAAGTCCTGGAGCATCTGTGGAAAGAGAAACATTTTACAGAGTCCAATGGATCCTCTTCAGATCCAAACAAATTACACTGAAGTCAAAAATTAACTCTGTTTTTCTCTACACAGATGCTGTTAGACCTGCTGAATTTCTTCAGCATGCTGTTAAGCAACCACAGTCTCATTAGACTGGCACACCTCAGGGGCAAACACAGTACAATAAACCGTACATCATTTTATCATGCTATGTGCCGGACGCTATTCCCTTCTAACTTTGTACCTGCTGCAAGACAGAGTGGGGCACAATCATTACAGTCACACAGCACAGAACTGACTCGTCAATCCATGCTGACCAGGTTTCCCCAGACTAAGCTAGTCCTACTTGCCTGTGTTTGGCCTATATCCCTCTAAAACTTTCCAGTTCATGTAGATATCCAAATGCCTTTTAAGTGTTGTAATTATACCTACATCTACCACTTCCTTTGCCAGTTCGTTCCACACACAAACCATCCGCTAGGTGAAAAAAATTGCCTCTCAGGTCCCTTCTAAATCTTCCTCCTCTCATCCTAAAAATACACCCTCTATTTGTGAATTCACCCACCCTCAGGAAAAGACCTTTGCTATTCATCATGTCTGTGCCCCTCATGGTTTTATAAACCTCTACGGACTCACCCCTCTACCTCCAACACTTCAGAGAAAAAAAATCCCAACGTATCCTTATAACCCAAACCCTCCGGGTATTTAATATTTATTCTGAATAGTGTTTTGAAAGCAAATTTTAATCAGTAATAAAAGTGGCCATTATCTGAGCCAGAGTCAGTTCGAGAGACCATCAAAAAAAAGTGATTGACAGTGAAAGAAAAACAACAGTGCACAGAAGTGGACTCAATAATTTTGCTTATATACAACAAAAACAAACTTTTCAGGCTTCTAGCATCCAATAGGAATTAAATAAATGTTGTGGAAGACCAGCCATTTTCAAAATATGACAACAGCTCGACAAAAATGTATGAAAGTCTTGAGAAATATAATTATTTCAAGCAACACCAGGCCAGTCAATCACTGAATTAAACAATGCAAGCAAATGTCAGAGCCTCCTTTATCATTCTGGGTCTATACTATTCCACTGTCAGGTTCACCCAAGTGACTGCATGAAAGCTGTATGCTTGACACATCTTTATGATTTTTCTCCAATTTAGCTTGTAGTACATTTGCTCATTCTTTTAGCAAAAAAAAATTGATTGGCTCCTTATGGCTTACAGTAATAATTAATGACATTTTAAATTGGACAGAGGTATAGCGTTCTGCCAAAACGAACTTAAAATCTTGGTTGTGGCGTCAGAGTTCACTTCAAGGGAAGCCAGCTCAAGTCGTCTCCCTTGGTCCTGACACTAATCAACTAAAATGTTCAAAGTAAATGAAAATGGACACATTTTCCCCCTTGGGTTTCCTGTTTCAGTAGACTGAGAATTAATCTTCAATCCTGAGAGGTCTTTTGATAACTCTGAAAGGACAATGTATTTTGGTTACTATGCACTTGTTAAGCAAAGATGTGTTAGACTTGGACCTAATCAGTTCAAGTCTTCAACTTCTGAGGAAGTCAAGAATATACATTGGAGTTAGTCCAGTTGGGAATGGGTTGCATTCTGCAGTTCATTCACAAGCCAGAACACAACGCAGAAAAAATGGAAAGCAGTTGTTTATAAGTACATGAAATAGTTGTATGTCGGGTCTTTAAATTTTAAAACCATGCATGGGTTAACATTTGTACGGATAAATGTGTATTCGTAAATCAGGGACACTTCACACCAACAATGAAATGGCAACGCAACAAAGGTAAAAATATGAGAACACAGCTATCAATGGCAAGGGGCCAATGGAGTGTTATTTTTATTACCATGCTGGTTTTTCACAACACTGACCGATTTAATACTATTAGTAAGATTTATAACATAATAAACACATTTAAAATGTTAAAAATACCAAAGCAACAAGCAATTTTTATGGCTGCAATATCCCTAACAATGTCTTCTGCCAGAAGCCTTTGTCACTTAAAAGCCTTAAGCTGGATTCAAGAAGCTTTTCAGAACTGTACTATGCCTGTTAAAAGATCCAAAAGCTACCAGGATAAAACACCCACAATCCAGTCACATTGCATAAATCAGGGATGAAACAGGCAAGACAACGCCATTATTATAACCTACAAATAACCAAGCCCACAACTCTTATTTTTCTGTAGTGGGTTTGCTATATTAATATATAAGTGATGTGCAACAAAATTGTAACAGACCAAAATGAAGGTTTGTAAAAATAGAATATATAATTTGTTATCTAATTTCAATAGAAACTACAAGGATGAGTTACTATATTCATCCCGATATCAAAAAAAGGACAAATGCATCACATAAAAGATACAAACTGGCAGAAAATACAACTCACCAAGTGCAGGAGGGTCTTGTTTTACTGTTATTGGTGAACGTGGGCGATCTCTATAAGAGGGCCTGTCTCTACGATTAGGTGGTGGCCCAGATTGCCAATAAGGTGGATGAAATCCTCCGGGAGGACCAAAGGCTGCTCCATGCTGCAAGTATAAAATATCATATTTGTCTCACAAGCTTCTTAATACATCTTATATTCCCACTAAATGTACTTACTATCTTGTCTTACACAGCTAATCCTAAAAAAGTGTGCTGAAAATGTCTCAATTAAGAAGAAAATCAATGCCAGGTTTTCTGGGGTCTAGAACTCAATCCTGCAATAAGGTTAGCGTTAGCTCAGATGGACTTTATCACCACCATTTCAGCAGTACTGGTTTTAGCAAATTGTAAAGCTATTGGAATGCTGACTGGTCATTCACAATCCTGCCTCTAAAAATGACCCAACTGGAAGTTCGTTGCAAGGCTCTGACTTAGTAGAATAGCTGGTAGACTAATGATTGCAGACACCTGTTGAAATTAGGTCAGAAGTCTACTCCAACACCTGTGCAAGTTTAGTCCATAGTTAAAAAATAACAAAATCCGCCAAAGATTAAAATAGGTTTTGCTGAGACTCTGGACGAAACAATCTTCTGCAGAACTTTAACACAAAGCAGCATATGGATGACCTCCAAGTTGGCTCATAAAAGACAAATGTGAATTCTAGACACTGAACATAAAACTATACTTAGTCTGAAAAATGCATCTGAGACGACAGGGACTCACAAGTGGAGAGCTGCTAAATTAATAAAGCTCAACAAGTTAATACACAACATCAGGCCCCTCACGTACACTGATTATACAGGGGTTCTGCTATAATGCAATAGTTGTGTTCCAGCACAACATTGTTACAGAAAATCGTGTGACATAAATAACTGGGCCAATGGCAAATCCGAGGTTAAACGCAGACCGCCAAAAAAAGCATAACGCAAAAGGACAGCACGACTGTCAGCAGCCATTTCCAAAATGTGCAGGACAATTACCCAGGTGTCCTGATCAATACTTAGCCCTTAGTCAGTGACACAATGATAGACTGTCTGGTCATTATCACATTGTCGCTTGTGGGACAGTGCTGTGTGGAAATTAGCTGCTGTCTTTTCTACAATGACTGCACTGTAAAACTACTTCAGTGGCTGTCATGCTCTTTGTAAGATCTTGAGGTTGTGAAACATGCAAGTCTTTGAAAGCAAGACAACCTAGGTAAAAGTCCTGACTTGTGACTCAATGGCCAAGGAAGGTGCAGTCACAACGTAACTAAAAAGACTAAATACTAATTGGCAAAGTCTTCCAACACTGCCAATACTACAGTAGTCGACTGTTAAGACTGGGGAGAGATTTCTGGTCAGCTGTGTGAAAGAACACCGGAGACGCTACCACCACTAAGCATTGTTCCAGGCTGCGACCTCTACATATGCGCACGTTGCCAGAGCATCTCCGACTCTTTCAGCAACCTTATCACCACAAGGGTATTGAGGGATTTGGAGCAAAGATGGGGAAAATCATGTTGAAACACAAGTCAATTCCAATCTAGCTAATTCCTTAAACAGGCTGTTGGAACCTCCTGTTTTTTCCCCCCCCTCTATTAATTAACAGGATGAGGACATGACTGGCTAGGCAGCATTTACTGCCCATCCCTAATTACCCACAGGGCAGTTGAGAGTCAATCACATTGTTGTGGGTCTGAAATCACATGTAGGTCAGATGTAAGGATGGCAGTTTAGTTCCCTAAAGGACATTAGTGAAGCAGATGGGTTTTCCAACAAATCGACAATGGATTCATGGTCATCGTAAGATGCTTAACTTCAAATTTCATAGAATCCCTACAGTGTGGAAACAGGCCCTTTGGCCCAACAAGTCCACACTGACACTCACAGGATCCCACTCAGACCCATCCCCCTATAACGTACCTAATCTATACATCCCTGAACACTCTGATACTTTTGGCATTGATATTTTATTGAATTCAAATTCCACCCATGGCAGGATTCAAACCGCCCCCCAGAATGTTATCTAGGTCTCTGGATTAACAGTCCAGCAATAATACCATCAGGCCATCATCTCCCCAGTCCTGTGCCTCTCAGCTTGCCCTTTCAAGGTAAGTTAGATATGCTGTTTTTCACTCTCCCCCACACCCTACTTTTCCTGGTAACAGACCTGCTGGCTTCTTGATCTTTAGTTTTAATGAAGGCTGACAGGGAGAATTTCTCTGGGACTCGTGGAATGACAACACTGTGCAAGTATACTGTAGGTGTCACTGGCAAAGAGCGCCTGACAGCAAGATACCTACTCAATGGAATCACATTATAGTCAACACAAGTTCGCATTTTAGAAACAGCATTCTCCTATTCATCAATTGCATTCTAACCAATTGATGTTGCCAGAACATGCATTATAACAGAACCCCCTGTAGTGAGTTCTAACTCATCACCACTTTTCTCAACTATCCCACCCTCTCTTGCCACGCTATTTGTCTGGCATTCAGCTCTTGATGAGCGAAATCTCTTGCAACTAAACGGGTGAAAGATTAAAACAATGATCCTGGGCTCCAGCCATAAATTTTGCACCTAGCCACCAACTCCATCATTCCACGAGGCAAAATATGCCATAAACATTGTGTTGTATCTGTTTGCAACGTGAGATTCCAACCCACATTTACACCTTCATTAAGTTTACTGACTTCCTACTTGGCAATATTTCCCAATTCAATTGCTTACATGTATATATTATTGAAAGCATCATCCATACCTTTTGTAACACTACTCTTTACTACTCCAGAGATAATAGAGATAATTTCTGATGAACGGTCTAGGCCCAAAATGTCAGCTTTCATGCTCCAAAGATGGTGCTTGGTCTGCCGTGTTCATCCAGCTCTACACTTCACTACTCGGCTCCCCATCTTCCACCCTACGGAAACTCAAGATCATCCAAAATTTCATACCTGAACTCATGTTATTTCACCCATTACTTTTGAACTTACTGACTTATATAGATCCTGGGCCTCCAATTACATTTTAAACCTTGTATTCAAATCCCGCCATGACCTTGGCCCTCCCCATCTTTGTCACTGCCTCCAATCCTAGAACCCCGCTGGATCTCTGCTCCTCCAACTCTAGCACATCTCTTGACTTTAATTGCTCCACCACTGCCAGCTATGCCTTCAGCTACATCTTTTCTGAAACAGGCCTGCATTCTGTTCTTTTAAGACTCTCTTTAAAACCCACTCATTTGATCAAGCTTTGGTTCATGTGATACTATCTTGTGGCTCAGTCAGATTTTGTTTGATAGTACTCCTGCAAACCTGAAAGGATTGGGGATCGGGGTTGTCATATTTAGAATCATACAGCCAATTCCACCAATGGTGCCTGTGTTAGCTCTTTGAAGAGCTACAAATTTAGCCCCCTACCTTAAAAGGAAAAATCTGAATATGTGCAATTTAGTCAGTCATTAATGAGCCTACTTTAACTATCCTTTCAGACAGCACATTCCAGACAATGTTTTAAACAAAAACATGTTATTCTCCCTCTTGCTTTTTCAAATATCTTAAATCGGTGGTGCAGATAAACGTTCTTACTCTTTCCCATGCGAGTCAGCTGCTCCTTACTACAAAATGTTTTAAATACATGCTTGGAATACTTCCTTAACAAAGACCTATTTGTGATTTGGCCATTTACAACTTAATCAATTTGTACATGGTGATTATTTGCCACAAATTGAAATCACTGAATTGATTTCTATCGCATGGCTTAAAATCCGCAAACAAAATATTTATTGCTCCTCAAAAGGACTAAGAAAAAGTTACATGCTGATCAATATCCAGATAGCAAAGAACTCAAATTTGCACAAGCCTAGATTTCTACCTTTTTTCTACTTCTTCCTGAGGCACATTAGCTATTTATCAATATTAAAGCACACAAACATCCTTTAAGTCAAAATGCACCCTCTCCATTTTCTTCTTGGAGCAACAGAGTTAATGCAAGTCTCCGAGCAAAATCACATTGGTTGAGATGAGAGAAAGGGCACTGCCTTGGAAGAATTTTTTTTTTTTAAAAACTGCTTTTGATATCTGGGGAGATATCTGCTAGAACTTAAAAGACAACAATAAAATCAGACCCTGAGGAAGCTGATAGAAAAGGATATAGTCAAGGGAGTTGTCATTGTTGAACACACCCCAAAAAGTCCTTCCTGCTCCAAATGTCACACTGAATACTGAAATAGAGGGCATAAGTATTTTCATAAACTACGGGGAAGAATTAGTCATTTTAATGTAATAGTTAATGTAATAAATGCTTCTGTCAATTTTACACCAAAAAAAGCAAGAAAAACCCTAAAGTACATAGCAAACTAGAAGACAATTAAGCGATGCAGGGGATGAAGGTCTTCATTATCTTCCAGAGACATGCCCTACCTTTGAAGCTAATTATCAGAAAGCACTCATCGAAAATTAAATTTCCTGCGATCTTTAATGCTCCCTTTAATATAATGCAGCGTTCTTGTAGCTGCAAAAGAAGTGTTTACAAAATAGACACCAAAAACAAAACTGCATTGAACAAAGTTACCTGATAATCAAATTGGCTGACCGGCACAGATCCCATTCCAAAGTTTTCTGGTGCTCCTCCAAAATTGTTGTTATTGACTTGATTGAACATACGTCTAGAGTCTGGTGCAAACTCACCACTGTCCTGGCTACTGTCCTCTGATGGAGGGACTATGTCCATGGGAGCTGGGGTTGGTATCCACTGCTGCTGGTCTGGTGGTGGGGGTGGTGGTCTATGGTGTTGCATTCCCCAATCTAGTAAGTACACAAACTAAAATTCAGTATAAATAATTTTGAAAACCTTCAAGATGGACCTAAAAAGCTAACTGTGTTTCATACTTTTGTTACTTTTAAGTTGGTTGGCTTGCCGAGCTGGTTTGTTGTTCTGCAGACGTTTCGTTACCGTGCTTGGTAACATACTCAGTGCAGTCTCAGATGAAACGTTGGTGTGTTTCCTCGCCAGGTTTTTAAACTCTGGGGGTCCGTTGCGATGGATTGCCTCACTTGCGGGTTTCCTCTGTAGTGGAATGTATATGGGGCCGCGTTCAATGCATTTATTAATAGCATGCTTCGTGGAGTGCCATGCTTCCAGGAACTCACACCCATATATGTTCCACTATGGAGGAAACCCGCAAGTGAGGCAATCCATCACAATGGACCCCAGAGTTTAAAAACCAGGCAGGAAAACACATCGACGCTTCATCAGAGGCTGCGCTGAGGATGTTACCAAGCACGGTAACGAAACATCTGCGGAACAACAAACCAGCTCAGTGACCCAACCAACCTCAACACCCACAACCCGAGCTACAGATCTACTCCAAAACCTTGTTACTTTTAATTTCAACCTGAATATTGATTTGGAATTATTAATAGTTAACGGCTCACCAGTACAATCCTCTATACGATGCTTTGTTATAGCCTTAAATTCACATTGAGACATGGTGTCTTTTTCTTTTGAATAAAAAATCATTTTACTTTTTCTCTATCTGCTGCAATTTTTATGAACAACCAAGGAATCGTGAACTTATAATTTGCAAAAAAATGTGTTTGCCTGGTGCCTGGTCTGCACAATATAAAACTTTCATACATCTGCCTTAGAAAGTGCTATGAGAGGTCATGTTGATGGTCAAAGATAAAATGATTGTGAATTGTTTCTACTTTTAGGCTGGATACGTGGCGGAGACAGATCACAAACATTTAAAAATTTAAACTTCTTACAACTGGAAACTGTTTAGGATGGCTAGACAGTGGCAGTAGGCTAATACTTAGAGTGCTCACAAAGACAGAACTCCAAAGCAGGAAGGGCAAAAAGAACTTGATAAGAATGAGCAAGATGTATAAAAAAGTTCAAAATACTATTCATTAGGCTAACAAGTAATTATGACAAAACAATATGTAGGTGAAAATCTTTGTAACTTTGAATACTGCCCACCTACCCCCTCAAAGTAGGTCTATCTTTCATGGCCAAGGGTTATGGAGGTGTAAAATAACTTATCAATGAACCTCCAAGTTATTTAATCTATAATAAAACAATACAGTTATAAAATAATATCCATTTAATTACTCATGATAGTTTGTCTATTTCTTCACAATAAACATAGTTTTTGCGACAATTTCTTACTGTTTCCCTACAGTCCCAGGATTTCACCACAATATCCTTCATAGAGCCTCAGATCCATCTTGGAAAAAAATTTGGATGAATATCTAACTAGGAACTAGACTGACTTTTGCAAGTTGGCTTATAACACATGACGGACACAGGCCTGCTGGAACCAGATTATCAGAGAATCTACCACATAAGGTAGATATCTATGATAAATAATGGGAAAAGGCAGAGTTAGATACATTTTGGAAGTTTGTCTTGAACGATCACTGACAGTAAAAGAACGAAAGAAATCCGTAGAATCTTTCAGTATAAATGGGTTTAAAATCCACAAAAACGTACAGACAGTAAATGGTCTGGGGAAATGGCTCGAGTGCAACCTGCTTATTCTCATTGCATATTTTTTCCTGATTCTATTTACAGAAACAAATGTAGTTTGATTCATTGGTACATAAAATAGCATTTTACTGGGGGCACACTACATCAATATTTAAATTGAGACAACTGGAAAAAACAAGATAATCTATTTATATCAACATCAGTGGACAACATTCTACAATCACCCCTATTTGCAATTACATATCCAACTGACTCCAGAGTGATAAATACAAACCCTGTTCCCACATTCTGTTGAAATTAGGATCTCCTGGAAAATTTCCATGATTGTCTTGATTATTTTCAATGTTATGTACTGCCTGTCCATTGGGTATTATGACTGGCTGTTGAGTTGTTACGGATTCCTCGGAGGCCTCTCGTTGTGCAATCCATGCCTGTGCTAATGCTGCCCAGTCAATCTGACCTGTAAAAAAAGTTTTAAATCCAAAGACAAGTCAAGACATTCATTATACTTGGAATGCCACATTGGTATACAGGATGTTTCATGTGTAAGATCATAATCCATGGTGAGAGTGGTATTGTGGTTGCATTAAATGTTTAGAAATCCCAGTGCTTACGCTGATGAAACAGAGCCATGAGTTCAAAATCCACCAAGAAAGGTGGGGAAATTAATTACATTAATTGGAAATAAATCAGAAATAAAAAGCAGGTATTCAAATGGTGTCCATAAAATTAGTGCACTGAACTGCTGTTGAAATTAAGCCGTCCGGTTCACCGCAATCCATTTGAAAGGAAATCTTCTTAGCCCTAGCCTATGTGGCCTACATATTATTCCAGGTCCACAGGAACCTGGATATCTCTTTACCTACCATATGAAAGGGCCAAACACAATAGTCTTAAAGTATTTTCCACCAGTACACCACTTACTCAAGGTAAAAGACACTGCAGACCACCTACTGCTTCTACCTCAGCTGCTTTAGCATGCTCCCGCATTGAACTCATTGGAATTAATGATAATTTTTGGAAACTAAATTCTTCTTTTCTTACTAATTCTAATAAATTCTTGTCTTTTTTTTAATTAGGCACACAACTTATTAATTCATACAAAGACAAAAGGAAAGACATTTCCATATTAGGAACATGTTTTACTGTTTTTTCACATCACATTATTAGAGGGATCTTCTTGAGAAATCCATACTTATCTTACAGCTATATTAATCAAACAGAATAACAGTAACTTAAATTTTGCTTATGAAACATCATTTCTGCTTGAGCTTAGGATGACTTGTGATAAATATGCAGAAGCCTGCCTGGTTATGAGATGGCAGTGGGCGGTGATGGTGAGGTTTCTGACCTGGTTACTCATATGGCCTTGCCTGTCAGATCCACATGTCACTGACTTGCATTCCAGACAAGTACACAAATCACCACTGGTCCACGATTCACAGTTATATTCAAGCTGACGGCTCAATGCTATTTTCCCAAGGGCAATTGGAGATGAGTATTAAGTCTTTACATTTACAGAATTACCCACAGTGAAGGGGCGATTTTCTAAAAAAAAATGTAATTCAATATTTATCACATTTGGTAAACTATGTATTTTCAGTTCAGAAGGAATTGTTAAGATTGGGATCCTGTCATTGCTGTCGTGAAGATGTTGTCATGAAAGAATGCTGAACCACTGCCTTGCAACAGGTGGCAAATTATACTACTGGCAGAACTTTAAAGCATATGTTTAAAATTTATTTGATTTTAGTAATGCTCAAATAAATCAGTTACTGTCTGTCGACTTTTTTTAAAAAAGTTAATTACAAATACTGTGTTCATTTCATTAATGGGAACTTACTTGGATCTTGTTGCTGCTGAAATGACTGCATCCACTGTTGTTGGCTTAAAGGCCATTGCTGCCAAGGTTGACCACCTTGATCCCACATCACTGACTTCTGAGTTGCAAATGTTCAAAAATCTATACACAGAAAATTGCGATTGTAATATTTCTTCCAAAACGCCTGGACAAACGAGTAACTGTATAAGAGGTTAGCTTATAAAGTGCAATGTAAATAAGTCAGTTAGTGCTTTGTGTCATTGTCGAACGCTTTGACAAGAGGCACCTGTGAAGAATAAACAAATGAAGTATTGTGCAGCAGCAGTAAACTTTTATTTTAAAATTAGCCTTAAATGTTGAAAATATCAAGAAAACCAACTTTCAGAAGTACAGGTCAAAACAATGCAATTGAAATCAAACGAGGACATATTTGAAGGGGTGGTCAAAAGTTTGAATATAGGAGATTGACTTAAAAGGAGAATGGGAAAGTTAATCGATGGAGTGGGTGTAGGAATACTTTTAAAGATGCAGCCTCTGGCACAAGAGACACTGCCACATGATATGGTGATCAAGAGGGAATACAAAAAAAAAATCTTAAACTGAAGGACAAGAACTGAGCATATCACAATCTTGGCAAACGTTACAAAAACTCAAGTTTCTGATGCTATGGTAAAAACTAAGGAGCAACCTGACAGAAGTATATAAAATTATGAGAGGCACGGATATGATGGGTAAACAGATTTTCTTCCCCAGCATGGAAATGTCAAATGCTATGGAGCATAGATTTAAGGAGAGGGGAGAAGCTTAAAGGAGATAGGCGGGGCAATTTTGTTTCAAACCAATGGGTGGTAGGTGTCTGGAAAATGCTGTCAGAGGTGGCAGAAGCAAGGACAATGGCAACATTTAAGATGCATTTAGACAGATGCATGAAAAGGCAGAGAACAGAGGGATAGGGACCATGTGTGGGCAGATGGGATTAGTTTCAAATAGCACCATAATCAGTGTGGAAACAGTGGACCGAAAGGTTTGTTCCTGGGCTGTACTGTTATATGTTTATAATAGGGATTGCAAGATCACAGAGAGATTTAAACAAAGGGGTGAAAATTTGGAGTTCATGGCTTCGGAGATCTGGAGACCAATAATGGTCAGCAACCACGAGGCTGGTAGGATATGGCGCAGATTGGAAACTGGCAGGCGTAACTGTGTATTGAACTTCAGAGAGTGTAAATTGAAGCCATGCCATGACTCACGTTGGAGATGATAAAAGCTTGAAAATTTGACTTGCTTTATTACTGTCACATGTACCAGGATACAATGGAAAAGTGGTTTCGCGAGCATTCTAGGCAAATCATATAAGTATGTGAATACATCAGAATACACTGTTACAGCTACAGATAAGGTGCAGAGAACGATCAACTCCATTACAGGTGAAGTCCGGTCAAAATTCTGATAACAGCGGAGAAGAAGCTTTTCCTGAATCCGTTGGTACCTGTTTTCAAAATTTTGTATCTCAGACCTGCTAGAAGAGGGTGGACAAGTGTATAACTGGGTGCGAGGGGTCTTTGATTATGTTGGCTTCTTTTGTGAGGAAGCAGGAAGTACACAACAAGCCAATGGATTTGCATGATGGACTGGGCGCATTCACAACTAATTTTTTGCAGTAATGTGTAAAGCAATCGCCATACCAAGCCGTAATGCATCTGGACAGGATACTTTCTACGACGCATCTATAAAAATTGCTAAGAGTCATTGTGGACACCTGAATTTCCTTAGCCTTCCGATGAAGTAAAGACATTGGTACGCTTTCTTAACCATAGTATCAACGCAGATGGACCAAAACGGTGTGATCTTTACTCCTTGGAGCATGAAGCTCTCAAACAACTCCACTCTGCTTCCTGGAATCAATGACCAGCTCCTTTGTTTTGCTGACATTGAGGGCAAGATTACTGTCTTTGCACAATGCCACTAAAAACTCTTACTTTCTTGTACCCTGTCTCATCAAGATCTGACTCATTACAGTGGTGTCATCAGCAAATTTGTAAATGGATTTGGCCACACAGTCGTGAGTGTATAAGGAGTACAGAAGGGGCTGAGTACACAATCGTGTGGGGCACCAGTGTTGAGGACAGGGGAGGTTTGGAGAAATTTCCCTGACCTAATTAGATGGTTTCTGTACGGAGAAGAGCCAAGGGGCTGTTCAATGCCTAATCAGGCATTGAGGCAATAAGCAATCTGATTCAGCATATATGCTATTTACTGAGAATCAGTATCCAGTTAATGGTACGGACATAAATTCCGAGTCAGGGTTAAACAAATTATTTCAAATATTTAGCTATAGAAATTTGAAATTAATCTAAGATTGGATATTTGACAAGCCACAGAGGGATACAGCTAAGTTTCAAAAATACATGTATGCAAGATGATCTATTTGTAATTGATTATTTCAAAAAGGGATAAAAGAAGTGGATATATCCTTGGAAAGCTCTAGAAAAGCAACCGTGGCTAAGAGAGAAGCAAATTTCTTGGACAACCTAGCTATAAACAGTTAAGACAGATGAAGTGAGGGTAGTTGCACTTAGTTGAGAAGACATTGGAAAGATGGTATAATCATCATGACAAAGAGTAAAGAAATCAAGGACAAAGACTGGAAATTCAGCTGGGTCACAGACAACGTTGAGATTTTGGTTTGGTTCATATTACTATTATGGGAACATTCCAACAAATCAACCAACCAATTCTAACAGGGAATTTGTTAGAGATAAATTGAACAGCAGCCTGGATTTTGAGGCTTCGAAGATTAATTTATCAGCCAACATCCTGCAGTAGTTTTGTTAATAATGGAGGAGTTAGTAAGGAGCGTAATAGTCACTGGACTAGCATGTTACGGAGACAAGGGAATTTAAAACCCATCACAGCAGCTGATGGAATTTGAATTCAACTAATAAAGTTGGAACATAAAACTACTCTCAGCGTTGCAAAACACATATGTCTGAAAATATCCTTAAGGGAAGGAACTCTTTGATCCTTACTTGGTCTGACCTACATCCAACGCTGAGTCCACAGCAATATGGTTGACTAGTAATTGCCCTTTGCAATGGCTCGGTAACATCTTGGCTCAAAAGCAATTAGGAAAGAACAACAAAACGCTAGCCTTGCCAACCCCTAGTTCCAAGACAACTAATCATTTCTTCCATATCAAAAATAGAGATGCTATTTTTCTAGTGTAAAATTTCTTGATTTCAACAATGAAATCCTGATTTGAACTAATCAATGAGATTATTTAATGCAAATATGCTATAAATGGAAAAGAAATTGCAAGGTCATTGACAAACAACAAGGTCATATTTAGAATATCATACTCAAACTTGGACATCCTATCTGCATTAAGGTTGGTGCTAGGATTGAAAAGAGGATGGCAAAACATTTTCTGGGTACTGATCTCAGAATTGTAACACCACAAGAGAAGACTTGGTGGAAAGACATTATCCTGGACACCAACTTAATCATAGGGAATAGATTATGAAGATTCAAGAAGGCCACCTAACTTGTGATTTCAGTTCATGACAAGGTGTATACTTTAAAGATGGGAAAACTGCAAGAAAGACTAAGAATTTGAAACGTTTTAACCAAGAGGTGAAGATCGGGAACAGATTCTAGGCATAACTATGATGTTGTTACAATTAACAATTTGCAAAGGAAATATGTCAGCCAAGCATGTACTAGGATATTGCAGATTTTTTGGGTAGGTAATAAGATGTTCAAGTGAAGACAAAGCCACTACTTTTTCAGAGCAATGGGACAATTTGTCATCGACCTTTGTCATTCAGCACAGCATAAGGGTATAGCTTTACATTAGGTGAATAAGTCAAGTCCCATTTTTATTACATGTACTGGAGTTTTGAATAGCAACTTGGGGATTACACTCTGATTTCTTCCACGTCTTCAGAAGGAAGCAAAAATCAACATCATTTTTATCACTGAAAGATGCATAACGGAGTTTGCTTTCACTTGGGAATAAAAGTCAAAGTTGGCACAATTTGCTATAAATTAAATCAAGTAGCAAAGGTTAATGTTTTAAACTGCACACAATCAGCTGAGGGAACAGTCTTAAAACTGAACAGTCCTAAATGACTGGTTCTCATTCCATCATTCTCTTTGTTTAGTTGCAAGAAATACATCATTATTTACTCCCTACTGTGTCTCGCATACAAAATCTAAAATAAATCTGTTACAAACATATCTCGTGAAGAAAAAAAACTCAGCTGATCATATGCTTATTCAACTTTACTACAAATACACATTTACTCTCCTTTAATTAAGCTGAATACAATTACATTCTATAACTTAATTCTAAAGCAATAGTTCCTGAAATTCAGAAATAATTCACTGGTTGCAACATACTTTAGGATATTCTCAGAAGTAAATGCAAGATTAATATTTACACAAATTATTCTGGTGGTCTGTTTCACAATAACTTAATAAAAATTAGTAGCTCATACAGCCCCTTCAGCCTGTTCTGCCACTCCTTACAATCACATAGGTTTACAGCACAGAAAAAGGCCCTTCGGCCATTCATGTTTGCACCAGTCAAACACAACAGCCTAACTATTTTAATCCCATTTGCCAACACTTCACTAAAGTCTTGTTTGACTTGGCACCCTAAGTGTACATCTAAATACTTTTTAAATGTTATGAGGGTTTCTGACTCTACCAGTTTACTCGGCAGTGAGTTCCAAATTTCTACCACCCTGAGTGAAAAAGGTTTTCCTCTCATCTTGTTTAAACCTCTGTACCTTATCTTAAATCTATTCCCCACCTAATCATTGATCTTTCGACGAAGGTGAAAATTTTCTTCCACACCTCTCATAAACGTATCTATTGCAAGCCTGAACTTCTAAGACCAGAACTTTCAGTAAGTTCTGGTGCCAAACTTCAAGTGATGGCTAGCAAACTTCAACCTTTCCCTGATCCTTACTTGGTCTGACCTACATCCAACGCTGAGTCCACAGCAATATGGTTGACTAGTAATTGCCCTTTGCAATGGCTCGGTAACATCTTGGCTCAAAAGCAATTAGGAAAGAACAACAAAACGCTAGCCTTGCCAACCCCTAGTCTGGTTTCCTTCCACAGTCCAAAATTAAACTAAGCCAGTCTGTTTGCAACTCACAGATCATATTTGAGCCACAGATGAGCTCCTGATCACATGGTTACATCACAAACTCTACTTTTTTCACCCTATGCCACATCAGTCATGAGCATGGTGGACAATTAAACAACTTGCTGGAGGAGTAGGTTCCGCAAATATCCCCATCCTCGATGATGGAAGGGCCCAGCACATCAGTGCAAAGGTAATCAAGTAGTCACGTAATCACAGCAATCACGAGCCACACGTATTGAGCAGATGATCTGTTTTGGGCTCTTCCAATGCTCCCCAGTATCACAGATGCCGATCTTCAACCAACCCAACTCCATCCACCTGATATCAACAAAGTGTTGGGGGCACTAAATACTGCAAAGGTATGCATCTTGACAATATTCCAGCAATACACTCAAGACCTGTGTTCCAGAACCTGCCACTCCCCAGCCAAGCTCTTCCAGTACAGTTACAACATTGGCATCTACCCAGTGTGGAAAATTGTCCCAATATGTCCTGTACACAAAAAAAGGACAAATCCAACCCAGCCAATAACTGCCCAGTTTACTCCCAATCATCAGTAAAATGATGGAAACTTGTCATCAACAGCAGTATCAAACATCGCCTGCTTACTGACATCTAGTTTAGATTCTGCCAGGGTCACTCAGTTCCTGATCTCATTATAGCCTAGGTTCAAATATGGATAAAAAAACCAAGTTCCAGAGGTGAGATGAGAGCGGCAGTCCTTGAAATCAAGGCCACATTCGACTGAGTGCAGCATCAAGGAGCCTTAGCAAAACCAGAATCAATGGGTTCGGGGGACAAACGCTCCACTGGTTGGAATCAAGACTGGCACAGAGCAAGATGGTTGTTGCTGTTGGAGATCAAACATCTCAGGTCCAGGACATCTCTACAGGGCTTCCTCAGAGTAGTGGCCTCGGCCCAACCATCTTCAGCTACTTCAATGACCTTTACTCCGTCATAAGGGCAGCAGGGTGGCTCAGTAGTTAGCACTGCTCCCTCACCTGGGAGCCAGATTCAATTCACCCTTGGTGACTGTCTTTTGGAGTTTAGACATTCTCCCCATGTCTGCGTGGGTTTCCTCCAAGGAGTCTGGTTTCCTTCCACAGTCCAAAGATGTGCAGGTCAGGTGGGTCGACCATGGGAAATGCAGGCTAACAGGGAAAGTGTAAGGGGATTGGTCTGGGTGGGATGCTCTTTTGAGAGTCAGTGTGGACTTTATAGCTGAATGGCTTGCTTCCACATTATGAATGTTAAGTCAGAAGTGTGGATGTTCAGTAATGAACGCACAATCATCAATTCCATTTCTAATTCCTCAGATACCAAAGCAGTCCATGATCAAATGCAAAAGATCTGGACAATCAAGCCTGGGCCAACCCGGGACAAGTAACATTCTGACCACATGGCCATTGTCAATAAGACACAATCAAATCATAGGTTAATCGGAGCTGCGTTTATCCATTTTAGAATCAGGCTGGATAATGCTTTACAGTCGTGTAAATTTAAAGATATCATTTTTTGGTCCATTTAATAATTCTGAAGAGTGCTTCTGCACTTCAGAGTTACTCAAAGAATTATCAAAATTAAGGAACATACCTCAGTGGCAACAGTAATCTCTACTGAGTTTACATCTCAATGATGCCTGGTTTATAAACATTTAAGCGTACTTTTGTTTTTGCGAGCTATTGTCCAAAGAGGGGACAAAAGTAATCAAACTGTCATCATTCAGTCAGGAGTGTTCTGAAGTTCTTCAGAACTCAAGTACTTCCTTTCTTGTTAACAAAGAGTAGCCTTCAAATAACAATAGCCCTGCATCAAAAAAAAAACCAAGTATTTCTAAAAAGAAATGAAAAATAACACTTTAAATAGTTGTAATGCAGCCTAATCAAAGGCAATATGAAGTTGATGTAAAATGGTTTTTCTGTTTGAGGCTCACATTAATGATAGATTATAGCAGACTCCTAGTGTCACTGGAATAGTAATCCGGAGGCCAAGACTACTGCTCTAGGGACATGGGTTCAAATACCAGGACAAATGCTGGAGGAACTTAAATTTAAAGAGTAAAATCTTGAATGGAAAGCCACTGTCAGCATGACTGTAAAAAGTCATCAATTACTGTAAAAACCAAATTGGTTCGCTAACTACTTTAGTGAAGGAAACGTACTGCTCTTTCCAGATCTGGCCTACAAGTGACTCCTGGCCCACTGTAATGTGGATAATTCTTATTTGTCATTGGGAAGGCCATATGAGTCACACTGACTTCCTGCACCACTGCAATCTCAGGAGATACTCGGCACTAATTTTGGATATAATATTGGATTCCACCAAGGTAATGAATAGCTCAAGAATAGATTTCAAAGTGTACTAATGGGAATGAACAAGACATATGTTAGAACTGTTGATTTGCATTAGCTTATGGAAATCCTAGTCGGTGTTGCAGAATCAAACAGACAGGTAAAGTGGAGGAAGAGAAACTTTTCAGAAATTATTTTTCCTTCAGAAGTGAAGCTCCAATGGAGTATATATTGTACAAGGATTTTATTTGTATGATGTGAAAAACCAAGGATCGGACAAAAGATAGATTTATGGCAAACTGGGAATTTATGGAGAATGACAATAAGAGTAAAGCAGGCCGTTGTAGATTAGGGTGATACTAAAATGGCATGGAATTGGGTCACCACTGTCTGTCGCCTATGATGATAACAGAATAACACACACCTGCCAAACTGTTAATGAAACCGGTAACCAGAGCCTTGAATTCTTTCCAGACAGCTCTAAATAACCCTGTAAGTCAACACTTTTACAGACAGGGTAATTTTAAATAGAAAAATACACAACAGTTGTGCTGGTAGAACTGCTCCTTGAACTCCAGCAGTCTGCCTTAAACTTGATGGTACCTAAACCTGAAATCATACTCAACTTATACTTAAAAGTGCATTTTAAAACGAGGTAGTAGAGGTGTGTACCTCATCGCTGAGATTCTCTGCAAAACAAAGCTAATGTGATTAGCCTACTGTAGCAACAGCATGAAAACAACTTGATTCAGGGACATCGAAAGATGATAATTTACTACCCATCAAACACTTGAACTGACAAAAAAAAGATAAAATTCAATAGTCGATGTATATAAATGGCAACATACATGTGGAATTCATTGCCGTAGAGTGCAGTGGAGGACTTCAAGGCAGAGATCGACAAATTCTTGATCTCAAAAGGAATCAAGGGCCACGGGGAGAGTGCTGGGAAGTGGTGTCGAAATGCCCATCAGCCGTGATTTAAAAGACGGAGTGGATTTGATGGGCCGAATGGCTTTACTTCCAGTCCTATGTCTTATGGTGTAGGCAGCAACAGCTCACTTTTGTTACTGATACGAATAGGCTCGCTGATTATCTACAGCAGATTATCCAAAAACAGGGCAATTTGTTGCATAAACTGTTAACAATCCTCGTGGTAAAATAATCATCTCCTCGTCAAACATGATGCATCGTTGAAATAAGTGTTACGTTTAGGCAAAGACTAATTTTAACCGTAGTAAGGTAACGGAATTGCATTTAATAATAAACTATTCAATTTCAGGTACACGTCTGACTATATTTCCAACGAGGTTAGCCCAACATCACAGAATGGATACGGAGGCGGTGGCGAGTTATTTTTTTAGACCAAACGGACATTTTTCGAGCAGGATCTGCATTACCCTGGGAAAAGGCCCAGGCCAAACTCAGATCCCCCCGGCGGCTCCCCTACCGAGTCTGAAATAAGGCCTGGCTGCCCCACCCCTCGGGATGGAAAGGGGTTAATTACCGGCATCGGGAACCCGGGTCACGTCCAGGCACCCTCCCAGTGCCCAGGGAACAGAACAGGCCAAAAGCCCACCGCCGCCATCATATTCAGCAGCCTGCGGGGTGAAAGCAGCGGCTGCAGACCGGGCTCGGTGTCTCACTCACCTTGCACCCCGCCCGGGAAAAAGCGCGGGTCTTCGGGATCATGCTGCCAGCTTCCTTTCCCTACCCCGCCCCGGCCTCCACCGGATTACCACTCACTCACTCACCTCCCGCTCCCGGCCGGCCGCCCGCTCGCTCCGAGCCCGACAATATGGCGCCGTCACCCCTGACCCGGAAACAAACCCGGGCCCCTCCTGTGCTGGTGCGAGGAGCCCCCCGCGCCACGGACGCAGACCCCGTACCCGGAGAAACGGTGGGGGTGGGTCTGTACCGTACTGGGGTGGGGTCGGGGCGGGGGGGTGCAGATACACCATGGGGGATCTACACCGCGCCCTGTGATAGAGTGAGGTTTGGAGTGTTCTGCACCAACCCATGGTTGAAGAGCTAGGTCGTGTTTGCACCCCACGTAGGGCCTGGGCATGTCTGTACCGCGAAGGGTGATAGACCTAAATATCACCCGGTAAACAGGAGGAGTGGTTTCCAGCCATAAATACAGCACCTCCGCCACACCCCCCCCCCCCCCTTCCACCAAACAAACACAATTACCTATATCCTGACAAAGTACAATTTCATACAACATAACAAAGTGTAGGGCTGGGTGAACACAGCAGGCCAAGCAACATCTCAGGAGCACATAAGCTGACGTCTCGGGCCTAGACCCTTCATCAGAGAGCGCCCCCCCCCCTCTCTGATGAAGGGTCTCGGCCCGAAACGTCAGCTTTTGTGCTCCTGAGATGCTGCTTGGCCTGCTGTGTTCATCCAGCTCCATGCTTTGCAATCTCGCATTTTCCAGCATCTGCAGTTCCCATTATCACTGATCACAATTTCATACACCTTGCATAATTTCAGTCACAAGAGAAGGAGCATTTTTGTTCGTACTTCTGTCAATCTGTTCAACTGTAACCGCTGCTGGCAAAGATAAGAGTGCTCTGCATGGTATAATAACATTGGGCTCTTCCTGTCATCAACGCTATCACTGGTCGTGATGTATTAATCCACTCAAATCCCATTTTCCAGCATTTGACTCAAAGCTTTTCAAGACTTCTCAGATACGAGAACATTTTGTGTACATGTGCAACTAGGCCTGGATAGTGTCCATGCTTGGGCTTATAAATGGCATGTAATATTGGCACCATACAAATATCAAACAGCGATCATGGTGTTTTATCTAAATATTTCTTAAATGATTTGAGGGTTCCTGCCTTAACTCTCATTTTAGTCAGTGAATCATTTGAGAGACCAAATGAAGGCTGGGTGATCATTTTGCTGGTTCACTTCACTCAGGCTGTAAGCACGACCTTAACGTTTCAGTTCTTGCCTTTTGTTGGAGGCATGCTGCAGTGTTCCAATGATGCCTGTGATAGGCTGGATAAAGAGAACTTCATATTCCACTTAGGCATTTTATAGCTTTCTAGACTCAACACTGAGTTCAGCACATTCAGATCATGAATTTTTCAGCCCATTTTGTTATTTTGTTTCTCCACAGTGTAGCTTGTTTTCATGTTTTTGCTTTCAGTCAGAGCTGATCTTTATTCTGCTAATACACTTGATTTAGATCAGTGATTTGTTTGTTCACTGCAACAACAGCCACTCAGTTTGTAACAAAAACAAAAAGTGCTGGAGAAACTGAGCAGGTCTGACAGCAACTGTAGAAGGAGAAACAGAGTTAGCATTTCAAGTCCAGTATCATTCTTTGGAAATGGACTACTTGGATTGTGTTTTGTTCAATGATACCTTTGATTTATAATCTCCCTTGTCTTTCAACCTTTCCCTGACCATCCCTTTTATTCCACTTGCCCTTCACCTCTATTTCAACAGCATAAATTACATCCCATTTTCACCACTTTTCAGTTCCAAAAAAGATTCATATTGGACTCAAAATGTTAAGCTCAGTTATTGCTAGCTAGTTTTGAGAAGATTTGTAGCTCAGGTTGAGGTTCTGGATGTGAGTTTGCTCGCTGAGCTGGAAGGTTCGTTTTCAGACGTTTCATCACCATTCTAGGTAACATCATCAGTGAGCCTCCGACGAAGCGCTGGTGTTATGTCCCGCTTTCTATTTCTGCATAAACCTAAACAGATAAATAGAAAGCGGGACATAACACCAGCGCTTCGTCGGAGGCTCACTGATGATGTTACCTAGAATGGTGACGAAACGTCTGAAAACTAACCTTCCAGCTCAGCGAGCAAACTCACGTCCAGTTATTGCTCCACAGATTTTGCAAGCTTAGTGCTTGAATTTCCCAAGCACTTTCAGTTTTCATTTCCCCACCTCATCACTCTACTCTCACTCATCACGAATTGCTGGTCGACAATAACTTATAACAGATGTTTATTTTGGCTTCCTCCTTGGCCACTCAGCTTCTGATCTCAACCTGTCTCCAACACGGACAAAGGAGTTGAACTCCGTAGGTGAGGAAGCGATTGAGCAAATGTGGCAACAAGGAACCAGAGCAATGTGAATCAGGAGGAAAAGTTAGAGCCATGCCTAAAACAAAGGAAGAGGGTTATTGCTATTGGAGGGCAGTCATCTTCGACCCAAGAGAGTACCTCAAATTCTTTGAGGACTTGTCAAGGTAAATGCAGCAAGGTTATTTCTAATTGTAGGAGAGCCTGTGACCAGAGGACATAATCTCAGAATAAAGGGTTGCACATTTGGGACAGTGATGAGAAGGAATTTCTTCTATTAGAGGTTAAAGAATCAATCAGTGGAATTCTTTACCATTGTTCAGTATATTAAAAGCTGAGATAGATATTTAATCAGTAACAGAAACAAGTGTAATGGGGAAAATGCAGGAAAGTAGAGCTGAGGCTCAGCAGATTCATCATGGTCTCATTAAATCCCAAAGCAGACTCAATGGCTGACTTCTGCTGTCTCCTACACTTTATGGTCTGAGGCTCAGCTATCTTCAACTGCCTCAACAATGACCGTCATTCCACTATGAGATCAGAAGTGCTGATGTTAAAGTGTGGATAATTTCACAATGTTCAGCAACTTTCAAGACTTGTCAGATACCTGAACATTCTGTATCCATATATGACAAGGCCTGGACAATATCCACGCTTGGATTAATAAATGACATGAAATATTGGCACAATAAAAATACCAAATAATGACCGTCTCCATCAAGAGAAAATCTAACCATTGCTCCGTGAAGTTGCTGGATTATCCTTCATGACAGCACTATGAGTGTACTTAAATCCCTTGGATAACGGCAGCACAAGGTGGTTGACTGTCACCTTCTTGAGGGCAATTAGGGCTGGGTGATGAATCCTACCCTGGCCAGCATTGTCCAGAATTCGAAATGAATAGAAAACAAAAACTTTCCCTTCAGTGGAATTCACCAAGTTGCTTTCATCACTTTATCTTTTGGCTTGTAACTCACGCTCCCTTTCCATCCTTTCACAGGTATCCAGACATGGGTCACCAAATCCAACTGATTGCTTTCTCGAGGTTTGATCACATGATAGATTTAAGCTAATGGCCCTTTTCATTTAATTGGGTCCCAGTTGTTTCAGTCGGACTGGAGAAAATGAATGCATTGTGGTTCTCATTACCACATTGTACGATGAGGGGGAGTTTTTATCCCAATAAATTTTAACTCAGGATAGTTGTCAGTATTTCTCTACATTATTATTTTTGAGCTCAGATGAATACCAACATGCAGACTCACTAAATGTCTTATGCCAATGTTATCATTGGAACCTGATAATTATTTTCTTTTGGTTTGATTCAAGTCGCCTCTCTTTTATAAGGAAGTGGTTCTGATGGAGTAGTGGTTTGCCAACCAATTGGAAATTGCAACTCTAATTCATTGGTGTAGGGAAAAATACAATTTATGTGCCTGTACCATACAGTTGTTTGGAGTGTCACCTAGACATCTGCTTCACTGAGTGCAAAGTAGACTTCATTATCAGTAGGGGTGGCAAGAAGCTATAAATTTCTAATCCAAAGGCCATTTAAATAATAAATATGATACACGTGATTCAATATCAAATTTACATTCCATCTACACACAATATATATTTGGGAGGCAATGGTTGCCTAGCAGTAATTGCAGTGAAGTAGCAATCCATAGGCACAGGTTATATGAAAACAGGTTCAGATTTCACTATGGCAAAATGAATTTTATTTATATCAGGAATTTACATATTTTTAAATGTCACGATGATGTTGACTTTTAAATTATCATTACTTGTCATAATAGAAGTATCTGAATTAATAGTGTCCTTTAGCAAAAGACATTTTCACTTTTTTTAAACATCACTATACTTTTATTTGGGAGCACCAACACCGATGGTTTAGTATAAAGCCAATTAGTTTGCAGCAACAACTGGCCAGCTGATTGGGCAGCAAAGTCAGGTATGGTTTGGTGTCATTTGGAAATAAAAAAATTAAGGATATTAGGGTGTGGTGTAAAGATTATTACTTTGATGATAATTAATCTAACTCAGATCCAAAGTTTAAAAATGAATAGTGAGGTCTAGTTTCTTGATCTTTACTGTTGGTCATTGGCTTGATGCCAACCACAGCCTCTTCATTCCTTACATTCAGCGCAATTAGCAATCTATCTTCACCGGCATTGAATCTGTGCAGTATTTCCTTTCCCAGATCATATTTTGCTATTTTCAGATTTGCTTACCTTATCATTGTCTGTCATCAGAGAGAAATAGCCATTGGTAATTCCAATCAACTGATAATTATTTACTTGGACTTTGGGGAGATAAATGTTCTTGGTAGATGGGCAGAAAACTTCGTATTACTTTGAAGCGAATGGGTCAATACCAACCATGTTAATCTTGGCAGTCCTGTGCTTGCCAGTCTTGAATGTAGACATTTCAACAAACCTGCAGGACTCTTTCAGAATCTCAAATCCATTCTTGTGCAAAGAGGAATACTATGTTGGAAAGGTGGCAGGGTCCCAGCATCTCTAGTGGTGAAATCTAGATTGTCATCCATGGTCCTTGAGTTTTAGTGGCACCACTTCCAACCAGTTGCCAAGAAGATGCCACTATAATCTGCAACCTGACCTGGTCTGGCCTACATGTGACTCAAGACCCACAATAGCAATGTGGTTGACTCTGAAATGGTCTGGAAAGTCACTCAGTTCAGGGGCAATTAGTGGGCTACACCCACATCACACAAAACAATGAAATAAAACATACAGATATGTTTCCAGGAAGAAAAGAACTAACTGTGGAGAATTTTCCAAATATTTCTACTTTAACATTAGAAAGAAAACTTCACTATAAACTTCACTTCGTTACACTTCGACAACTTCTCAGGCTGAATTAAATGATATGCAACCACTATTCCATGCCTATATCCCCTACAATATAAAAACCGTATGTAAATTTGAAACATGACTTCTCTAGCCTTCGCCATCTGACCTCCTATTATCCATAAACTCTATCTTGCTAAAACCTCTGTTGCCAATATGCTATCTTGCACTAAGTCTTGCTGACACTCATTCATTTTGCTAAATTAAATTGCTTTGCCAGTGCCCTAAGTTTAAAATTCTAATTCTCATTTGTCCCAAATGGTCTCTTCCAGTATTTATACAACATATGCCAGTCTTTAAACATGTTACAGTCAATGCTTTTTGCACAGTGTGTCAACAAACAATTACTTATTGTGATCAGAGATAATGGGAACTGCAGATGCTGGAGAATCTGAGATAACGAAGTGTGGAGATGGATGAACACAGCAGGCCAAGCAGTATCTTAGGAGCACAAAAGCTGACGTTTCAGGCCTAGACCCTTCATCCGAAAACCTTTCTGATGAAGGGTCTAGAGCCAAAACATCAACTTTTGAGCTCCTAAGATGCTGCTTGGCCTGCTGTGTTCATCCAGCTCCATACTTTGTTATCTCTTAAACAATTACTTATTGCTCTCTTCGAACAAAGGAAATATATTAAGGAGAATAAAAAGCTGGCTTTATAGACATAAATTTTAGATGTATTTTCAGGATTACAGCTTTACACCTCCTTAATCAGGCATTATCTAGTGCAGCAATACATTACTTCTAGTTTTCTCTGTACTGTCATCCAGTGGCTCTTCATTGATATTTATTCATATTACATCTTGTGCAGTTTGTACACTTTAAATCCTGTTTTGGTGTCCAGTTGGAAAATCATTCATTCATTAAGCATGTGATTGATACAAGTTAAGGTGAGGTGAGGTCTTTATTAAATTATGGAATAAAGTGTTTGTGCAATCAATATACTTTATATTTTTGCTGGCTTAAAAGGTTTCATAAATACTTCAGTCACTTATCGTGGCACAAAAGTAACTTGTATTAGATTTACAATTTTTTTAACTCTGATCCATGACTTCCTGAGGTCTGGTAAATTCTCTGGACTGGTAAAGGTCTTGCCCTGAGGCTGCTGGATTAGGGAGGAACCTATATCCTTGTCTTTCCCCAAACCTCTCCAGTTAAACTGTTATTACTTAGTTCAATTTGTAAACAGGAAAATCCAATGATGGTATTGTAACAGACTGTGTTATTTATAAGTAGTTGAAATACAAAATATCATAAAACATGAGAGGTGCATTACGAAAGCTCACATTGTAACAGATAGCATTTGCAGCATAACCTTCCTAGTGGTCAAAATAGGGGACATAAAATGAGAGACATGGAGTTCTCACAGCAAGTTGTTCAGAGCCAACTTCATCTACTGTCAAATACTTTCACATCCATAAAAGCATTCAAGGATCATTTTGAAAATATTGTGTAAAAATTCTTCAGTTCAGCTCTCAACTAAACAGATTCAGGGCATGGTTGTGATGCTTCCAATGGTCAACTAAATTGCAGAGTTTAAACGAATAATGGGCATCTGTATGAAATAGCAGCACTTCCTGGTATCCATACAGGCAAAGCATTTAATACCTTCATAAAGTCATAGTGACAGTTATGGCACAGAAGGAAAGGTTCTGAGGAAGGGTCATTGGACCCAGAACATTAACTCTGTTTTCTCCTCCACAGATGCTGCCAGACCTGCTGAACTTTTCCAGCAACTTTGTTTTTGTTCCTGATGGCACAGAAGGAGGTCACTTGGCCTGTCAAATCTATACTGACACCCTGCAGATTAATTCACTTAGTGCCACTCCCCAACTTGGTCTCTGTACGTCTGCAAGTTTATTTCCTCAAGTTTCATCCTTTTCTCTTTTGAAATCATTGACGGTTTCCACTTCCCCACTCTCATTGGCAACAAATTCCCAGGTCAAGTCCATTCACAGTATAAAAAAGTTTCTTCCACATAATTCAGCTGCATTTCTTGCCCAACATCTTAAATTTATACCTCTTAGATCAGGTACCACTAACTAAAGTTGTAACTTTTCCTTGTTTACCTTATCTAAGTCTATCATAATCATAACCACAACTAAATCTTTTCTCAATCTCCTTTGCCCCATGCAGAACAACCCAGCTTTTACAATCTAACTTGTGACTAAATTCCCTCATTCCTGGAACCATTCCAATAAATCTTCACTGTTGCCATTCAAAGACTTCCAAATATTTTCTGAAGTGTGGTGACCAGAACTACAGACAATTCTTTACTGTGGGCTTACATAAAGCTTTTGTAAAGATTCAGCATTGTTTTCCTTATTTTGGAGGAATGGGGGAACTTCAATTTCAACAGCAGAACCAGTCACTTCAACACACCACCATGATCACTAGCCAACACCTCTATCTCAGTCTTGCTGCAGTTCTCCAATTAAGCTCAATGCAAGCTGGAAAAACAACATCTCATTTTCTGGGATTCATTATCAAATCCAATAATTTTAGGGCCTGAGCACCTTCCCCCACGTCCTTTCCCTAAATCCCACCAGGGCTGCCACCACAATCATCCCATTGATAGCTATCATCAGCAGCTATTGATTTTCCCAGGCTGACCTTTACCCGTTTGTTTGTCTATGTAGCTGCTGTTCTCTCTCTCTGTGCTCCATGTCCACCTATTATTTATCCCTGTCCCATTTCCTCACCTCATCTACAGCTTATATTACCAATCATTTTCGTGCAACAATTTGTAATTAAGGGTCACTGGAACCAGTGTGTTAACTCCACTTTCTCTCCACAGGAGCTGCCAGACCTGCTGACATTCTTCAGTAATTTCTGTTTTTATTTTAGAATTCAGCATCTGAATTTTTTTGTTATTTTTCTTTCGCGGAAGAACATGTTATTTCTGTTTTTGCCAAGTTACTTCACTGTTGTAGTGGAATATTTTTCCGAATGAGATATCTAATAAAACATTGTAGCAATGTTAGGCCTTTACATTAACACTTGGTCTAATTGTAATATCCTAAAACTGGGTAGTGAAGAAAAATAGTTTTGAGGTCATATAGTTTGCTCTCATCCCTTTTCCAGCTAACCTAGCTTCTCAAGATAGATGTTCAATTTTATCTTCAACTGATCCAAGTCATTGCAGCCTCACTTGGTAAGTTATTCGATCTTCTCAATAAAGTCATGATTTCTTTTGTCCTGTCTGAAACCTGTTCCTTTGTAGCCCATATCAATTTCTTCAGCTAGTTTCAGCTACATCAAATGTTCTTGGATGGTTAGCAACATCCCAGAGACTTATTACTTTGAATATTTCAATTGTATATTCCTTCAGCAACATTGATAAAATATTCACTCCGTTAAAAATTTTCATCTTGCACTGTTCAAGGCAAAATAAAACAAAAACAAAAAAGTTAATTATTTTGTTTAAAATTTAAACAATTTGGATTGACTCTGATTGGTAAATGTGTTGCCTGGAGAAATGAACCAGTGAATGGCTGTAAAACATTTTGTTGAGATGAAGCAAAAACAGTGTGTGTGCATTTCCTGTCTGCAGGTAATAGTGTATCTGCATTAATATATACAGCTTCCAGGACACACGAGTGTACCATACTGAGAGCCTGACAGACCATTCTGAACTGGTTGTCCACTTTTTTCTGAGCACAATCAGGACCATTTAGCAAATATTTCACAATCACAAAATGACAACTAATGTTGAACACGGTATTGAGATTTGTGCAAGGGGGGAATACCTGCGTGCGGTCTATACGTTGCTTGTTGCAAATAGTTGAAAGGATACACCGCTTCATACCATCTTCATGTCTTTGGGACATACAGACAATATAGGTATATATTTAATATTGTACTGGCACTGAAATAATTTGTAGATATTTTTAATGAACCTGTCCAGCAATGTTATGACAGACATCTTGAGCAGGTGGGACACTACCACTTCACTTACCAGGGAGCAGAGCCAGCACCAGATCCTGTAAAGGAGGAACATGGAGCAGTGAGTGTAAATTTATAGCCAAGGATTTGGAGGCCTATTTACTAGGGACCAGAGTCGGTCAGACATAGTGGGGGAGAAACTTAAAAAACACCAAGGAAAAGAAAATGATAGTACTCTAAATTGTAGTAGTAATACTGGGTACAGCGTTCAGAAACAGAGATGCAAGTAATAAAGTACAGCTATAATTATGGGCAAGTTTAATCTGAATTTAGATTCGGCAAATCAAATTAGCAGCAATACTGTAGTGGAAGAATTTTTAGAGAATATATGGGCTAATTTTATGAACTAATACTTTGACGAACCAATGAGAAAAAAGGTCATCCTTGACTGGGAGTTGTGTAAGAAAGAAATAATTGACCATCTAGTTCTGAGTAAGTGCTTAGGAGGGAGTGACCATAAAAAGATTCGATTCCTTATTAAGGTGGAGAGTGACAAAGTTGTTTCTAATGTTCTGAATTTACATAAAGGAAATTATGAAGTACCCATGAGCTAGCTATGATAAAATAGAGAGCATTAATTAAAAGAATGACAGTAAAGGATGATGCATGCTAAACATTTAAAGAGTGCATGGACAAAG
Source organism: Stegostoma tigrinum (assembly GCF_030684315.1). Lineage (NCBI taxonomy): Eukaryota > Metazoa > Chordata > Chondrichthyes > Orectolobiformes > Stegostomatidae > Stegostoma > Stegostoma tigrinum. The sequence continues at coordinate 49,523,879 of NC_081357.1, read as the reverse complement.
TGGTCTGGTGATGGCTAGGGAGGCAGAGATAAAACAATGAGTTATAGACCTATCGGCTTGACATCAGCAGTGGGAAAAACACTGGAATCTATTAGAAAAGATGGAATAGCAGAACACCTGGAAGATAATAACAGGATCAAACATTTTCAGCATGGATTTAAAAAGAGGGAGTCATGCTTGATTTTTCTGCTGGAATCTTTTGGGAATGTGATTAGTACAGTGGATAAGGGAGAGCCGGTGGATGTTTTTTGCTTGGATTTTCAAAAGGTTTCGATAAGGTCCTGCATAGGCAATTAGCATGCACAATTAAAATACATGGAATTGGAGTTTGTGTATTGAAGTAGATTGAACATGAAAGTAGTAGACATGAAACAAACAGTATGAATAAACAAGATCTCTTTTTAAGCAAAAGACAATGACTGGTGGGGCACCATGGAGATCTGTGCTTCGACCCCAGCTATTCACTATATTTATTAGTGATTTAGTTGAGGAGACTATGTGTCATATCTTAACATTTGCTAATGCCACAAAGCTGGCTGAGAGGGTCTGATGTGAAGTGGATACAGAGACGCTTCAGTGTGATTTGTTATATAAATGGGTAAATACATGGCAAATGCAGTATAATGGGATAAGTGTAGGGTTATCGACTTGGGCAGAAAATAAAACAGGCAGGCAGCTTATTATCTGGGGAACTGGGTGGTGCAATAAGACCTGGTTGTTCTGATGCACTAGTCACTGAATGTAAGCTTCACAGTGACAAGATTCAAGTAGAGGTGCATGGATATCTTGCTGCTACTGTATGGGGCATTGGTAAGATCACAACTGTCATGCTGTATGTGGTTTTGATCTCCTTAACAGAGGAAGGATGGTCTGGCTATGGAGGGAGAGCAAAGAAAGCTTACCAGACTGAAAGACCAGAGTAATGCTTAGCTATTGTGATTTCTTTCATCTTGGAATATCTTAAGAAGCTGCTTATCTCCATCTTATAGGTACAACTTAATCACGTGACAATGAAAATTACACTAGAACAGATACTTTAACAATACAGGTTACTTACAACTACGTTTCATCCTTTGTACCCTCAATAAGCTTTCTTTCTTCCTCTGCCTCCCACTACCTCTAAGTATAGTGTGGACTTCCATAGCTGGGTGAAGGTACATTGCTTTTTGTTTAGCTCTGGTGTCTATGGGAGAGCAGTGTAGCACTGCACAATGAAGCTTTCTGGGTTGGTTGGTCATTGAGATTTTGGTGTCCCTGCGTGAATGGTCATGAACTTCTCTAGACAATTCAAGAAACATTTCCTTGTGCTGAGAAGTCAGACATCTGTCACTGTCTATTCCTTCCCACAGTTCCATATTGCCCTCCCATTGCCCCTCTCCCCACCAGACATATGGTCCCATTACTCCTGTAATGAAATGAAGGGAGAGGATGAGTATGATAGTTTTGGATGAAAGGGCAGTTTGTGATACAGAAGCAGGAGAGATGAAGAAGTGTCCCTAGTGAGTGTGTAGATAGTGTAGAGGGCAAGAAGAGTTTGTAGTATTGGAGAATGATGTAAGTGAGAGTGTTTGAATAGACATGAGGCAAGTAGAGGTGAAAACTGTAGTCCATTAGCCTTGGTGAGATGAGTGCACAGTGGCAGAGATCAAGTGAATGGAGGTCCTGTAACTGTAAGCTGGTATAGAGAAATGGTGGAACACGGCCCCGCAGAGTGCAAAAGTTCACTGGCCTTTTTCCTGCACTGATAGGTGTTTGTTTTGTCTTGGGATGCAGAAATCTCTGGGCTGGCCAGGTCGAGGGGTCTGACCTCCTGTAATCATTTACAGAGTTAAGGTTAGCCTTCCTCTTCATCAATCCATTCACAAGTGCTTAGAATCAGAGATGTGCAGCATGGTAACAGTCCTTTCGGTCTAACTTGTCCATGCTGACCTGATGTCTGAAATTAATCTAGCCCCATTTGCCAACATTTAGCTCATATCCCTTGAAATCCTTCCTATTCATATGCCTATCCAGACGCCTTTTAAATGTTGCAATTGTACCAGCCTCCACCACTCCCTCTGGCAGTTCATTCCATACACTTGCCACACTGTGTATGAAAAAGTTGCCTCTTCAATCCCTTTTAAATCTTTCCCCTCTCAACCTAATCCTATGCCCTCTAGTTTTGGGCTGTTCTGCCCTAGGGAAAAGACCTTGACTACTTAACCTATCCATGCCCCTCATGATTTTATACACCTCTATAAGGTCACGCCTCAGTCTCCCGACACTCCAGGAAAAATAGTCCCAGCCTATTCAGCCTTTCCCTTTAACTCAAAACCTCCAAACCTGGCAACATCTTTGTAAATCTTTTCTGAACCCTTTCAAGTTTAACAACATCCCTCCTACAACAGAAGTGAAGGCAGTATTCCAAAAGTGGCCTAACCAACGTACTGTATAACCATGACATGACCTCCCAACTCCTAAGTTCAATGCACTGACCAACAAAGACAAGCAATCCAAATGCCTTCTTCACTACCCTGTCTACCTGTGACTCCACTTTCAAGGAACTATGAACCTGTACTCCATGGTCTCTTTGTTTAGCAACATTCCCCAGGATCTTATCATCGAGTATGTAAGTCCTGCTCTGATTTGCCCTATCAAAATATAGCACCTCACATTTATCTCGATTAAACTCCATTTACCACTCCTTAGTCCATCTGATCATGGCCCCATTGTAGTCTGAGGTAACATTCTCTACTGTCCATTACACCACCAATTCTGGTGTTATGTGCAAACTTACTAACCATACTTCCAATATTCACATCCAAATCATATATATATATATGATAAAAAGCAGCAGCACACTGCTGGTCACAGGCCTCCAGTCTGAAAAGCAACCCTCCACCACCACGCTCTGTCTCTTACCTTCAAGCCAATTTTGTACCAAATGGCTAGATCTCCCTGTACTCCAATGTGATCCAACCTTGTTAACCTGTCGACCATGTGAAACCTTGTCAAATTCTCTATTGTCGTTCATATAGACAACATCCACCATTCTTCCTTCATCAATCCTTCTTGGTCTCTGTTTACGAAGTAGTGTGCAAGCTTTTCCTGCCTCTGTGCCATAGTGGTTGAGTGCCACAATGTGAAGGATAACTCCTGTTTTGCAAGATGTCACGTGAAGTTGACAAGAACATCATAAGGTTCCAGCTGTGGTTAGGCACTTCTGCCTCTCCTAACAACTTGCAATGTTAATGATATGAAGTATGAAAGATTGTGTATAAAACAAAACAGGCTATAGTGGGAATCATGAGTCTCACTCAACAAAAACACGAACTGAAAATGGGAAAATTGCAGCCATTACCTTGAATCTTCATAATTTGTTTAATTTGTAGCACAAAGATCAACATTGACTTTCAGTCTAGAACCTAACTTCTCAAAACCTCCCTCCAAGACCTCATTCGTATATCCTTCAGCTATATGTTAAACCCTTATTTACGTCTCTCTATTTTCTTTCTCCTTCCCCGTGCTTTTAAGATTAGGTATTTTGCTTATAAGCCCCCACAAAATGTTCATGCATCCTCCTAATTATAAAACTTCCTAAATTACCTACTCTTATGGCTATACTCATTTTTTTTTAGTTGAATTGCTCGGTTATCCATTCTCTGTATCTTAATTCTGGTCTTTGTTATTAGTGTCTATGCATTTTGAGTAAGCGAAGACTAATTCAACTCTTTGCCTGTCCAAAGTGTATTAGATTTGGATTTACATTTATATCTGTAGTAATTATTGAACCCTATTTCAGAATCCAGAAAAGTAGAAAGCTGAACAAGCTGTATTGCTACCTGTACCTGAGTGAACTGAAATGATGACATTGATCAACATTTCTGGAAAGCAACCAAACAGTCCACGTCTATGCCTGTGAAACATCACATCATGAAAACCATTTAAGTAATCCTGTCAGTTTCATTATTTTACTTGATTTATCCCTGAACTCGGAGGATCTACCTGTCTTTTATATGAATGCAGACTGATCATAAATGTGTGGGTTTAAAGCATAGACATTAATTAATTACCGACTTCAATTTTTCCCTGCCAAAGTTATGGCGTATTTAAAAATTGTTGTTGCTTTTGTTTAAGATACAAAACCATGTCAGGGGTTAATTATTCACAAAGTCTTGGATTGTTCATTTAAAAATCAGCTCAGAAACCATTCAAATTACCATTGTAGGTCTTTGATGGTTTTAATTTGACTATGTTGCAAATATAGAGGTAGAAAGGTGATTTGGTTCATCTACCTTTCTCCGTGTCCGAACAACACTTTGGCCAAGTAACAGACACGTTCAGGAAAAAGAATTATTCATATTGTTCAAATATCTATTCAAAGCTAAAGAGATATTGCATACAAGCTTTGGCAGTAAGGAATCTTTTTAGATCAGCAATGGCTGGCTGAAATTGCTTTTCTGGAGATGACCAGTCTTCCAGCGAATTTTTGATTCACACCCTTTGCTAAGAGGCATTTCAGAGAAAGAGAAAGCGCAAAGGCTGTTGGTCCAGGCAAGTTCTCTCTCAAACTGAATCTCATTAAATCTCTCTGAAAGTGTTACAAACGTTATAATTTATTTATGTTTTAAGTGTTGTTTATTGTAAGCTTGTGGCTTTGAATTAATAATATGTGGGTTTATCTGAAGTTAATTATTAACTTGAAGTATTTCTGTTAAAACTGTTCAAGAGAGGTACTTGAGCACCACTAATAGATTTTTGTGTATCTTAAACTGTATTGTAACGCAGCAAGCTAAAAAATGGGACACTAATATTCGTTAGAGATTTCTGAAATGTGTTTTTTGCAGGCTTAAGGGCATAGCTTAGAAGGAGATTTTCTCAGTTTTACTCTGAGTTTTGAGCAGTCTCTATTGTATCCTTGGATGAAAATAGCTGTATAAACCAGTGTGCCCAACAAGGGAAGGATATGGGTAAAACAGATTAGCTTAAATAAAGAGTTAGTGATAGACACAGGCCAGAAGTGTTGGGATAAATACCTGAATAAGTTGCTTAAAGAAGAGTATGCTTAATCTCAGGTTTATCACAGCTCTCAGAAGAAGGTATGTACAGATCCAGTTGATGAGTTAAAGATTTTGGCATTTTATTTTTCTTTTCTATTTCTTTGTTTCTCTATTTAAAATCTTTGACAAAAGTTAAATTCAAAGATTAACAGATAAATTGAAGGTAGAAGTAGAAGTAGAAGTAGAAGCCGGATCGCATATGGATGAGATATCTTAACAGATTAAACAAGATTTAGAATTTGGAAAAAGGAAACTTAAAATTGGGATGTTACAGCTGCAATTACCTAAAAGAAACTTAGAAATGAAAAGTCATGAATTTTTTAAAAAAGGAAATAAAACAAAAGGAAATGGTATGAGGGGAGAATGAAAACCGAATGATGGAGATGTGAGAGAATATTGATGGATAAATTATGCAGTTATGGATGTATCATTAGCAGTCATATGAAATTAATGTTCACAAACCAACGTTTTTAACTCCATTTACAGTGATATCCATCTCGACTCAAATAATTGGAGGATGGATATGCAATGTCAACGCAACAAGATGAGGGTCTCCAATGTTGTTTGGGGGTTGTTCAAAGTTCCTTCTCCTATTACTCCCTAACTTACATGGAAAGTGTATCAGAGATAAAATGAATTACAGATTCTGGAGAATCCGAGATAACACGGTGTAGAGCTTGATGAACACAGCAGACCAAGCAGCATCTTAGGAGCAGAAAAGCTGACGTTTCGGGCCTAGACCCTTCATCAGAAATGGGGAAGGCGAAGAGGGTTCCTAAATAAATCGGGAGAAAGGGGGAGGTGGATCGAAGATGGATAGAGGAGAAGATAGGTGGAGAGGAGACAGACAAGTTAAAGAGGTGGGGAGGGAGCCAGTAAAGATGAGTGTAGGTGGAGAGGTAGGGAGGAGATAGGTCAGGTCCAGGGAGGATGGCAGGTCAAGGAGGCGGGATGAGGTTAGTAGGTAGGAAACGGGGGCGCAGCTTGGGTTGGGAAGAAGGGATAGGTGAGAGGAAGAACAGGTTAGGGAGGTGGGGACGAGCTGGGCTGGTTTTGGGATGCAGTCGGGGGAGGGGACTTTTTGAAGCTTGTGAAATCCACATTGATACCATTGGGCTGCAGGGTTCCCAAGTGGAACATGAGTTGCTGCTCCTGCAACCTTCAGGTGGCATCATGGTGGCACTGCAGGAGACCCAGGATGGACATGTTGCCTGAGGAATGGGAGGGACAGTTGAAATGGTTTGCAACTGGGAAGTGCAGTTGTTTATTGCGAACAAATCGTAGGTGTTCTGCAAAGCGGTCCCCAAGCCTCCGCTTGGTTTCCCCGATGTAGAGGAGGCCATTTTGGGTACAGCAGATGCAGTATACCACATTAACAAATGTGCAGGTGAACATCTGCTTGATGTGGAAAGTCATCTTGAGGCCTGGGATGGTGGTGAGGGAGGAGGCATAGGAGCAGGTGTAGCATTTGCTTCGGTTGCAGGGAAAAGTGTCGGGTGTGGTGGGGCTGAAGGGGAGTGTGGAGCAGACAAGGGATTCATGGAGAGTGGTCCCTCTGGAAAGCAGACAAGGGTGGGGAGGGAAAAATGTCTTTGGTGATAAGGTCGGATTGCAGATGGTGGAAGTGTCAGAGGATGATGCGTTGGATCTGGTGGTTGGTGGGGTGGTATGTGACGATGAGGGGGATTCCTTTTAGGTTGTTATTGTGGGGATGGGGTGTGAGGGATGGGTTGTGGGAAATGCGGAAGACACGGTCGAGGACGTTCTCGACCACTGCTGGGGGGAGTGGGGGTAGTTGCGGTCCTTGAAAAACGAGGACATCTGAAATGTATGAGAGTGGAATACCTCATCCTGGGAGCAGATGCAGCGGAGACGAAAACATTGGGAATAGGAGATGGCGTTTTTGCAGGAAGGTGGGTGGGAGGAGGTGTATTCTCAGGAGCTGTGGAAGTCGGTGGGCTTGATATGGATATCAGTTTCCAGGTGGTTGCCCGAGATGGAGACAGAGAGGTCCAAGAAGTTGAGGGAGGTGTTAGAGATAGTCCAGGTGAACTTAAGGTTGGGGTGGAAGGTATTGGTGAAATGGATGAACTGTTCGAGCTCCTCATGGGAGCACGAGGCGGTGCTAATACAGTCATCAAATGTAATGAAAGAAGAGTTGGGGTTTAGGTACGGAAGAGGGATTGTTCCACGTAACCTACAAAGAGGCAGGCATAGAGATAATAGGAACTGCCGATGCTATAGAATCTGAGAGAAGGGGATGGTGTGAAGTTGGATGAACACAGCAGACCAAGCAGCATCAGAGGAGCAGGAAAGTTTGACGTTTCAGGTCGGGACACTTCTTCAGAAATGGGGGAGGTGAAGGGATTCTGAAATAAATAGGGAGACGGAGGAGGCGGGTAGAAGATGGATAAGGGAGAAGATAGGGTGAGAGGAGACAGACAGGTCAAAGAGGCAGGCTAGAGCCAGTGAAGGTGAATGTAGGTGGGGAGTTGGGGGGTGGATAGGTCAGTCCAGGGAAGACGGACAGGTCAAGGGGGCAGGATAAGGTTAGTGGGTAGGAGATGGGGGTGGGGCTTGAGGTGGGAGGAATGGTTAGGGAGGTGGGGACTAGCTGGGCTGGTTTTGGCATGTGGTTGGGGGAGGGGAGATTTTGAAGCTTGTGAAGTCCACATTGATACCCTTGGGCTGCAGGGTTCCCAAGCAAAATATGAGATGCTGTTCCTGCATCTTTTGGGTGGCATCATTGAGGCAATGCAGGAGGCCCAGGATGGACATGTCGTCTGAGGAGTGGGTGGGGGGGGGCGGTGCTGGGAGGTCAAATGGTTCACGTCTGGGAGGTGTAGCTGTTTGTTGCGAACTGAGTGGAGGTGTTGTGCAAAGCGGTCCCCAAGCCTCCGTTTGGTTTCCCTGAAGTCGAGGAGGCCACAACAGGAACAGCGGACACAGTATATCACATTAACAGATATGCAGGGGAACATCTGCTTGATGTGAAAAGTCTTCTTAGGGCCTGGGATGGTGGTGAGGGAGGAGGTATAAAGGCAGGTGTAGCACTTGCTTTGGCTGCAGGGCAACGTGCCAGAGGTGATGGGGTGGGAGGGGAGTGTGGAGTGGACAAGGGAGTCACAGAGAGAGTGGTCCCTCCAGAAGGCACATAAGGGTGAGGAGGGAAAAATGTCTGTGTTAGTGGGGTCAGATTGCAGATGGCAGAAGTGTCGGAGGATGATGGCCTGTAGGCCATCTGCATGAGGAATGCAGGTGTATAGGGACTGGACGTCCATAGTAAAAATGAAGTGCTAGCTCCGCCCACAGCTGACACCGGTGTAACTCTGCCCACCACCACCGTCACAACCCCGCCCACAGCCTCCACAGCCAGCAGCCCCAGAGGAGACAGAAACATAGAGTCCTGCCGAGTCTTCACCATTACCCCCAGACCTCCCCTTACTTAGGACAAACGGTCAGTCCTCAGTGAAGGGCTCACCTTTGTTCCCCTCCACCCACACATGAACGAATACCAGTCATGTTTGGACATTGAGCAGTTTTTCCGCCGCCGTCACCTCCACGCTTACTTAACAGTGAGCCTAACCGTCCCTCTACTGACCCCTTCTCCCGCCTCCAACACAAGCCCTCCTCCTGGACACCGCTATCCTCCCTCTCACCCACTCCAATATCTCCCCCGCAAAACATGCAGCTCCAATCCCAACCTCACCATAAAACCCGCAGACAAGGGAGGCGCAGTTGTAGTATGGCGCACTGACCTCTACATCACTGAGGCCAGATGCCAACTTTCCGACACCACATCCTACTGTCTCCTGGATTATGGCTCCACCCTGTGCACCGAACCATCATCTCCCAAACCATCCACAACCTCATTACCTCAGGGGACCTCCCACCCAAAGCCTCCAACCTCATCGTTCCCCAACCCTATACCACTCGTTTCTATTTCCTTCCCAAAATCCACAAACCTGCCTGCCCTGGTCGACCCATTGTCTCCACCTGCTCCTGCCCCACTGAACTCATCTCCACCTATCTGGACTCCATTTTCTCCTCCTTGGCTCAGGTACTCCCTACCTACATCCGTGACACCACCTAAGCCCTCCACCTCCTCCAGAACTTCCAATTCCCTGGTGCCCAACACCTCATTTTTGCTATGGATGTCCAGTCCCTATACACCTGCATTCCCCATGCAGATGGCCTAAAGGCCTGACCAGTCCACCTCCACTGACACCCTCATCTGCTTAGCTGAACTCGTCCTCACCCTCAACAAATTCTCTTTCAAAAATTTCTCCCACTTCCTACAGACAAAGGGGAGTGGCCATGGGTACACGCGTGGGCCCAAGCTATGCCTGCCTCTTTGTAGGTTATGTGGAACAATCCCTCTTCTGTAGCTACACTGGCCCTAAACCCCAACTCTTCCTCCATTACATTGATGGCTGTGTTGGTGCCATCTCGTGCTCCCACGAGGAGCTCGAACAGTTCATCCACTTCACCAATACCTTCCACCCCAACCTTAAGTTCACCTGGACTATCTCTAACACCTCCCTCAAATTCCTGGACACCTCTGTCTCCATCTCAGGCAACCACCTGGAAACTGATATCCATATCAAGCCCAGATAATAAAATGTGAGGCTGGATGAACACAGCAGGCCAAGCAGCATCTCAGGAGCACAAAAGCTGACGTTTCGGGCCTAGATCCTTCATCAGAGAGGATGAAGGGTCTAGGCCCGAAACGTCAGCTTTTGTGCTCCTGAGATGCTGCTTGGCCTGCTGTGTTCATCCAGCCTCACATTTTATTATCTTGGATCCTCCAGCATCTGCAGTTGCCATTATCTCTCTCCATATCAAGCCCACCGAGTCCCACAGCTACCTAGAATACACCTCCTCCACCCATCTTCCTGCAAAAATGCCATCCCCTATTCCCAATTCCTTCACCTCTGCCACATCTGCTTCCAGGGTGAGGCATTCCACTTCCGTACATCTCAGATGTCCTCGTTTTTCAAGGACCACAACATCCCCCTGCAATGGTCGGGAATGCCTTGACCGTGTCTCCTGCATTTCCGACAACACATCCCTCACACCCCGTCCCCACAATAACAACCAAAAAAGAATCCCCCTCGTCCTCACATACCACCCCACCAACCTTCAGATCCAATGCATCACCCTCCGACACTTCCACCATCTGCAATTTGACCCCACCACGAAAGACATTTTTTCTCCCCATCCTTGTCTGCCTTCCAGAGGGACCACTTTCTCCGTGACTCCCTTGTCCACTCCACACTCCCCTCCAGCCCCACCACACCTGGCACTTTCCCCTGCAACTGCAGGAAATGCTATACCTGCCTCCACACCTCCTCCCTCACCACCATACCAGGCCCCAAGAAGACTTTGCACATCAAGCAGATATTCACCTGCACATCTGCTAATGTGGTATATTGCATCCACTGTACCTGTTGTGGCCTCCTCTACATTGGGGAAACCAGGCAGAGGCTTGGGGGACCGCTTTGCAGAACACCTACGCTTGGTTTGCAATAAACAAATGCACCTCCCAGTCACGAACCATTTCAACACACCCTCCCATTCCTCAGACAACATGTCCATCCTGGGCCTCCTGCAGTGTCACAACGATGCCACCTGAAGGTTGCAGGAACAACAACTCATATTCCACTTGGGAACCCTGCAGCCCAATGGTATCAATGTGGATTTCACAAGCTTCAAAATCTCCCCTCCCCCTACTGTATCCCAAAACCAGCCAGCTCGTCCTCACCTCCCTAACCTGTTCTTCCTCTCACCTATCCCCTTCTCCCACCTGAAGCCCCATCCCCATCTCCTACCTACTAACCTCATCTCACCCCCTTGACCTGTCCAACCTCCCTACCTCCCCACCTACACTCAGCTTTACTGGCTCCATCCTCACCTCTTTAACTTGTCTGTCTCCTCTCCACCTATCTTCTCCTCCATCCATCTTTGACCCGCCTCCCCCTCTCTCCATCCCACTTTTCTGATGAAGGGTCTCGGCCCGAAACATCAGCTTTCCTGCTCCTTAGATGCTGCTTGGCCTGCTGTGTTCATCCAGCTCCACACCTCGTTACATGGAAAGTGTAACAAATTTGCGCAGGAGAAACAGTCCCTTTTCAATGTCTTGTAGTACCTAGCATGTTTAACAGGCTCAAGTGCACTATCTGTGGAAATGTCCCAACTCAATCTGTGATTCAAGAATTAAATGCTTTTCAAGAAGGGCTCAGAGCTCGTACACTTCAGAAAGGAAAGTCAATTCTATTCCATGGTTCCAAAAGCTAATCACAATTTAAGCAAAGTACTCAAACACAAAACAGCCATTTTGTTTGCATATATACAAAAAGGGGGCTGCTCTATATAACCAGGCTCTGATATGCTAACTAAATAACTCAAATGCATCTCTATTGCTTAGTTTACTAATAATTTTAGCAGTGTTTTCCAGATGGTATTTTGAGATTCTGTTTTTCAACGATACTTTGTAAATTTAATATAATGTGCTTTTTTTGTTTTAGCATTTGTACATCAGAGCATTTAAGGGATAAAGAAATGCATTCAGTAGTCATTCTTCTGGCCAATAAAATTTTTTCTAATTAGTTTAATTTTGAAAAATTGTTAAAATATTCTGCAAATTTGTGAGTAACTAAATATCAAAGCTAAAAGTGTACTGGAGAAGATGGGTGTTTATTCCATCCCTAATATATATCACAGTCTTCTTCACATGACCTTGTATCTTCTTTTTGTAACTACAATATTGCAAGTGTTTCATTTAAAATGTTACTTTCAATTGAAAAAGTCGAACTTTTTTGGTATTCTCTTTAATAATTCAAAATACGCATGCTAGGAGATAATTATTTATTAAAATATTCTTCAGGATGAAATTATTCATCACAGTGAGCTTTTGATAAGGATTATGAACAAAAAAACATAAATAAATGGCACGGTGAAAGTGCAAGTTAATTCAAGGAAAAAAAAATGTATGGGTACCGAAAAAGACCTTCTGTGTATTAAGCAATGATGTGCCTTTCTGGTATTGTGTGTTGTGTGAATTAACATAGACATAATATCTCAGATGCACAACATTCCTCATATTCTGTTTCTAGTCAGAGCTGTGATGTCTTGGAATCAAAAATTGTGACAATGGCTTCAAAGATAAAGATCATGGATGAAGTGAGATGGCTTCCGAAGAATCAAATTATTTCCATAAAAAAATAAATCTGTTAGATAGTAATTCATAATTACTCAATGTCAGGCAATATAGCCTGTACTCTTATTTCTGTCTTGGACAGTAAATATAATCACTAATGAAATGTGAAAATTTAATTATTTCTACTCTAATACATAAACAATAATTTTCCTTATTTTTGAACGTGCATGGCCATTGTTTGCACAAATGCAATAAAAGCAGCATCTTTTGAAAGGTGAAAAAATATTTGTTAAATGAAAGTGACCGTGATGAAAATGCCTGCACTTCAATAAGTCAAAATAAAAATCTGGGGGAGAAAAAAATGCAACATTGAAGGCATCATTTGTGAGTAAACATATTTTCAATGGATTTACATTTTTTTAGCATTTAATTTTACTGTTGGGTGTAATAAATTTTAATCATGATGTCCTTGTAACTGATTCAATAAATAAAGAGTAAAATGAAAAGTTCAGAGAAGTCAGATGGGTTGTTGTTAGAAATTAGAAAATATTATCAACTTTGTGCATTAATGTACACTTCCCAAACAATGCTTTCACAGAAGCTGTTCATAGAACAATAGATAGGCCTGAGCATTGAGTACTCGAGCTTCAGGAACTGCCTGTACATGGGTGTCATTGACGTAAACCCACTGCCTTGACGGTGCTCCAGCATCTCTGACACCTGAAAAGCAAAGATTGTCAATAAGCAGACTAGAAACTGCACTGTATTCTTCCAGCAAAATTTAAGAGCCGTCAGTTCAAAGGTAATGAAGTTACTTCTTAAAAGTAACACCACTAAGAAAAAGGGAAAAACTTCAAAAATTACGCCCAACTGTATGAGGATTCTTTGTATATTTGTAATATTTTTCCCTTGGAGATGTTAATGGACCCACTTTTTTTACAAAGATATTAAATGAATTGTTTTATCCATTTTTTGGACTGTGGTTCAAAAGCTAAGGAAAGGTTCTGGTGGATTACTAATTCAAGAGGCTCTATAACAGAATTTGCCTTTGATGTGGCTTCTTATTTTATACAAACAAAACAGATTTCTAAAGGAATATACACTTTCTGCATTGGAATAATTGCTATCAATGATAGTTGAATTTAAACTTAGTGTTTTACAGGGTGTCTGCACAAAGTCAGGCTTACATTGTTAAATCTTGTAACTTTGAGCAAAAAGAATAAGTGAAGTGCCAATTCCCACAGGAATCCATGTTAAAACACAGGTTTGGCTCTGGAGGGCCAACCTTAGCAGAGAAAGTAATTAAAACATTATACTGGTACCAGCAATTTGAAATATAATACCACCTGTAGTTTGAGTGGCTGAATTCCCACACTGGTAAAATAAATAAGTGTTGCATAAAATAAAGTTTAAAAAACAAAAGAAAACTATACTCTTCTACAACACTATATTTTTAAACTGACAAGGGTCCATCTAGTGGCAGAAGAAAACACAAAATAGGTGGATGAAGTTGACAAAAAGTTGGCAGAAGGATATAGATAGGTTAAGCAAGTGAGCAAAAGCTTGGTAGATAGAATATAATTGGGGAAAGCTATAAGGTTATGAAATTTGGCAGGGAGAACAGAAGATCAAAATACTTTTTTTAAATGGAGAAAGACTGCAGGAAGCTGCAGAGGGATTTAGGAGTCCTTGTCCATGAATCACAATAAGCTAGCATTCAAATTTAGCAGGTAATAGGGAAGGCAAATAGACTGTTGACCTATATTTCAAAGAGAATGGAGTATAAAAGTAGTAAGGCTTTGTCAAAACTATATAGGGCACTACACAGAGCACAATACTGTGATCAATTTTGGACCCCTTATCGATGGAAAATTTACTGACCTTGGAGGTAATCCAGAGAAGGTTCACTGGGCTGATAACAGGTATGGAGGTACTGTCTTAGGAGGACAAGTTGATTAGTTTGGCCTTTGCTCATTGTGTTTTAGAGAGATGGGAGGGGACCTTATTAAACATACAAGCTTCTTAAGGGGCTTGAAAGAGTCGGTGCAGAAAAGCTGTTTTCCCTTTTGGAACAGTGTAGGAACAGAAGGCATAATCTCAGCATTAGGGATTGTACACTTAAAACAGAAATGAGGAGGAATTTCTTCACTCAGAGGATAGCAAATCTGTGAAATTCTGTACTGCAAAGGGCTGGGTTGTTAAGTATATTCAAAGATGAGAGAGTTAGATTTTAATCAGTAAGAAAATCAAGAGTTAAAGGAAATTGGTAGGAGAGTGGAGTTGAAGATTACCAGATCAACCGTGATTGCACTGAGCAATGGAACAGATTTAATGAGCTGAATGGCCAACTACTGCCCCTATATCTTAACAACTTAACTTGGTCAGTGCAACGTGATGCCCATGACTACACACACTGACTAACAGCGAAGGGGAAGACCAGAACTTGACCCTAAAGGCAATAGTGGGGGCAGAGGTTGGCAAGATTGAGGCAAAGCTACACTGGGAGAATGATGTGGGGAGAGGTTGAGAGTGTGTTGGGGGCGGGGTCACAGGAGGAGGGCAGTGAGGAAGAAAGAGATTTGGCAGTGCCAGATGAGACTGGGAAGGCAGGCTAGGGTGGAGCTAGCCAGTAGACAAAGCCAGGTGAGCAAGCAGAGAGACAAGGCAGGATGCAAAGGCAAGAGGGAAACAAGGATCCTTGCCAAGGCCACTGTAACAGGAAATACAATATTAGATGCTGACTTGTGATGGTGATGAATACAAAAGCACATGCAAACAAAAACTAAAACAAAAACAGGTAAGCAAGTGAAAAAGCAGGCTCTCCAGAAAAAAAAACATTAAAACACAATAATATTAAACAGGGCAATGTTAAACAAGGGCTGACTATTAGCTTGCTCAGGTTATATTCCAATGATTTTAAAATAATTCCTAGTGTTTTAGGATGGTTCCTGAGGACTGCACATTGTGCATATTTGGTAAGTGAACGTAGAAGATATCTGGAGAGTCTGGAGGTGAATGGAAGTAGGATGGGAAATTTAGGGGTATCCGAATTGGCTGGTGAGTGAAGTTACAGGCCTTCAAAATGATGTTGGAAACTGGACTGCGGTGTCGGAAAACCAAAATGGGCCACCTAATTGGCATCTCCACACTTGCCTGCCCCCACACCCATATCCCTCTTGTAAACTTTGCAAACCCAACTCTAAGTGAAAAGACAAAACTTATGGGCAAAGTCGCATATGCATCTTGCATTTCAAAACAGACAAGAGTGGACAGGCTGAGTTTACCCCAAACTCTCATACAAATGTGGGCCATGGTGGATTTTCCTATCAAACAAATAATATCAAATTAATGTATAACAGATTATAATTTTGACGGGTTCTGCTTTTGTATTTTTTCTCCTTAGTTAACTTGAATGTATCTGGGCATTAGTTGAAAGTAAAAATTATGGGTACTGTAAACGTAAATTATGGGTACTTGAAACATAAGCAGAAAATGCTTCAAATATTCAGAATACCAGGTAATACCTGGTGGAGAGAGAAACAAAGTCAATGTTTCAGGTTAATGACCTCTTGTTGGAACTGGGAAAAGTTAGATATCACAGGTTTAAAAGAAATTAACGGACAGGGAAAGTGAGGATGGAAGGATTAAAAGCAATGGTCTGTAATACGATGATAGGAAAGAAAGATTAAATGATAAAGGAGATGACGCTGCAGGGCAAAAGGAAATGGTAATGCACAAGAAAGATAAATAAGAGAGATAGTAGGAACTGCTGATTCTGGAGACTGAGGTAACAAGGTATGGAGTTGGAGGAACACTGCAGGCCAGGCAGCATCAGAGGAGCAGGGAGGCTGATGTTTTGGCTTGGGACCCTTCTTCAGTTCTGAAGAAGGATCCCAACCCAAAAGGTCAGCTTTCCTGCTCCTCTGATTCTGCCTGGCTCGCTGTGTTCTTCCAGCTCCACACAAAGATAAGTAAAAGATAAGTTCAGAGGAGCAGTAAATAGCAAATGGGAATGGAGAAATGATGCAAAAGGGAATGGAGAAAGTGCAAAAATGGCAGCAAGTCCATATGGGAAGCATGGTAGAAGGAAGTGTAACCAAGGTGTGGCAGTCAGATTGTACTTGATATAGAGGACACTGTTGTCCATTTTACCTGGTACATTCTTGTTTCCAGGGATATGTTCAGATACTTTTTTGTTGGCTGCTCTGACTTGCACATATGCTGTATAGTGTCCTCCGCGCATAGATCCAGAGTGTTCAACTACTCCATATAGACTGTATAGCGCTCTGTTTTCCACTCCAACATTCTTGTTTAAAAGAAAACTCAAGTCAGTTACTCAAGTACATTTTTCAAAACACAATGATCATAGTTTTAATAACAAAAAGCTTTCTTGAATATTGGAGAACCATAACTAGTCATAAACTCTTAAGTTGTGCTCAACAGTATGCTCGAGTTCTGCAACGAGTGCTTTCCCTCACTCCTAAGTTCCATAACTATGCTGTTAGACCTATTGTTTATTTTCTCTGATCTCAACCCAAATTTCTTCTCCCTTTGACGAGGCTCAGTCTACCTCCATTGACAATTTTATTGACACCTTCTACCACATTGACCAATCCCAGTTCTCTGGTCCCAAATCAACTACTGCTCAACTATGCCATACAATCTCTCCACACCATGGCCTAACTCATCTGCAAAGGTCACCATCCACTTCCACCTCACCACACATACCTTTATTTTAACCAACCTCTTCAATGAAAAGGCTTTGCTGAAATTCATCCAATTTTCTTATCCTCAGCACTCAACTGAATTCCTTTAAAAAATGTGATAGGATTTCAATTGGATCCACCATCTCTATGAACTAACAATTAAACCCATTTTCTCACTTTCTCCTTTTTGCATTCCAAAGGGCTAGTTCTTTGTGACCCCGCTTCAAAGACACTAACACTTCCTTCCAGGGGAATGAAACCGCTAATGTTAGTGCAAAGCCTACTCATCTCACCCCATCACCATCCGGAGCTCCAAATATTACTTCGAGATAAACCTATTACTTTCTTGTACTTTCTTCAACCTACTGTACTGTGTTCACTGTTCAAGATGTGCTTCTTCAGAAATCAACTGATGCTTGTTTCTCCACAAACACACCTGAACGTCCTGTTGCCTGCTACTAAAATTCTCTGTTCCACTGTGAACTCTGTCCTTGGACTTCTAAGCTGTTTCCACGAAACACAATACAAGTTTAAGGAACAGAACCTTACACATCTACAAAATATTCTTCAATTACTTGGCCTGAACAACTTCAATTACTTTGAACCTAAGCCACGGCTCTCATTTTCCCTGACAAGTCGGCCACGTTAAAGTGATCATTGTATAAATGGGAATTAAGCATCAGTATACCACCAGAATGGTTACCAAGACCAGTTTAACTACCTTTACTTTTCTTAACTACTAGTATAGTTTGTCGATTAACAATTTGCTGCTCTCCGAATTACCTGGCAGCTCAATTTTAACTCTTTCGGCCTGTATATTTGTCTTCCTTTGATTCTCTTTTTCTGATGCTTCTTACGAGCTGCTTATCAGTGACATTTTTCAGTTCTGATGTCAAATAATGCTTGAAATGTGAATTGTTGCTTTTCTCCAGATGCTGTAACTAACTATGTATTCCAGTATGAGAAGTTTTTGCACACAGATGGGATCCAAAAATTATGCCCTTATCTCGACATAGCAGTTTCTGAAATTAACAAATACTTTATTTCTGTAGAGTGCTAGATTTGTAATTAAGAATACAACATTCTGAATTTTACAACCAGGAGCGGAAGTAGAAGCAAACATGATTCACACCTGCTCAAAATAAACCTTGCCAAACTATAAATTTCCAGATCAACCTGTGGTTTAAGTGGGCTTCAAGAGTCAGATGCCCAATCAATGCTCACGCAACTTGTTGCACTCCTAACATTGTAAAAGGTCCCAAGGTGCTTCACGTGAGTGGTATAAAACAGAAGATATTAAGGAAAGCGTGCAAAAATAATGTCCAAGGGGTTTTGAGGAACATCTTAACATGGCACAACTCCACCCGTGCCTCAGTTCATCATCTACTAAAATTCTGACTCACGTCTTTAATAATTCCATTCTTATAAACATTTCAATTAACTTTAGCCCAGTCTCTCAATAACACAAACCTGAAGTTATTCAAAATTCTGCTGCCTGTGTCCGAACTAGCTTCAAGTCCTATTCACTCTTGTGCTCACTGACCTATTTTTGCTCCTGATTAAACAATGTTTTTTGTTAAAATTCTAATTCTTGTTTTCAAAACCCTTCATGGCCTAATCTCTCTCGCTCTTTACAATTTTGTTTAGCCTTTCAACCCTCCAATTCTGGTGTCCCTGATTTTAAAACCATCACCATTGGAACTGGAGTCTTCAGCTTCCAAGACCCTAAAGTCTGCAGCTCCCTTCTTATCCACCCCACCTCTCAAACTCTGCTCTTTAAGGCACTCCTTAAAATTTCTGACCAACTTTTCAGCCATCTGCTGAAACAGCTCATGTTGTCCTGGTGTAGTACCTCAGGACATTTTATTACATTAAATGTGTTATAAAAGTAGGGGTTTTTGTAGTTGAGAATACTGAATTGGTCAGAATTAGAGAACTACTGATATCTGAGACAATTAGCGGGTTGGAAACAGGTACAGAGATAAGACCTGGCCTTGGAGAAAACTGAAGACAGGGAAGAAAATTTTAAGACTGAGGTGTTGTTTAAGCAGGAACCATTGTAAGTCAACTACAAAGGGGTGATGGATGAACAGAACCTAGTTCACAAAATCAGAAGTTTGGATGAACCTAAGCTCACGGAAGGTTAAAAAATGGAACTTGCCCAAAAGTGTATATTTTAGAGATTGCAAAGGCAGGGATTTCAACAGATGAGTTGAGGCACAGGTATGATGGAACTGGAAATATGTAGTCTTAGCAAGGATGCAGATGTGTACTAAAGAGGTACATAGCATAGAAAAGGTCCTTCGGACCACTGAGCCTGTGCCGATCAAAGACATCAGCTAAATATTATAAACCCAGTTTCCAGAGCTTGGCCCATAGCCTTGTGTACCTTGGTATCACAAGTGTACGTCCAAATATTTCTTAAAAGTTATGAAGGTTTCTGTTTCTATCACCCTTACAAGCAGTGAGTTCCAAATTTCCATCGTGCTCTGGGTGAAAATAACATTCCTCACATCCCCTGTAAACCTCCAACCCCTTACCTAAATCTACGTACACCCCAGCCCCACTCACACTGTCATTGATCCCTCAATTGAAGGGAAACGTTTCTTCCTAGCTTCCTTGTTTATGCTCCTTACAATTTTATACATATCAAACACGTATCCCTTCAGAGTCCTCTGCCCCAATCCGTCTTCATAGCTAAAACTCCTTAGCCCAGACAACATTCTGGTAAATCTCCTTTGCACCCTCTCCAGTGCCATCACATCCCTCCTATAATGTAGACAACTTTTTATTCATTAATGGGATGTAAGTGTCTCTGCCTGGCCCACGTTGATTGCCCATCCCGAGTTGCCCTTGATAAAGTTGTGGCGAGCTGCTTTCTTGAACTGTTACAGTCTGTGTCCTATAGGTTGACCCACAATGCCCTTAGGGAGGGAATTCCAGGATTTTAACCCAGTGACAGTAAAAGAATGATGTTACATTTTCAAGTCAGGATGGCTTGTGGCTTGGAGTGAAACCTGCGGATGGTGGTGTTTCAGTGTATCTGCTGCACTTGTCCTTCTAGAAAGTGGTCATGGGTTGCTGTCTGAGGATCTTTGGTGAATTGTAGTAACGTACCTTGTAGATAGTGCTGCTACTGAACGTCAATGGTGGTGGTGGTGCCAATCAAGTGGGCTGCCTTGTCACGGATGGTATCAAACTTCTTGAATGTTGATGGAGCTGCACTCATCCAGGCAAATGGAGAGGTGCCATCCTGATTTGTGTCTTGTAGATTCTGGACAGGCTATGGGATGTGAGTTACTCACCACAGTATTCCTACCCTCTGACTTGCTCTTCTATCCATTGAGTTTACGTGGAGAGTCACATTTCTGGTAATGGTAACACCATTGAATGTCAAGGGAGGTGGTTAGTTTATTTCTTATTAGTGATGGTCATAGCCAGGCATCTGCATGGTGCAGATGTCACTTACCACTCGTCCACCTGAGGATCAATCAGCTCAGTCAGGGTTCCTGATCTGCACACAATACTCTAGCTGTGGCCTAAACAATGTTTTATACATTTCCATCATAACTTCCTGCTCTTAAATGCCATGTCTTGGCTAATAAAGGTAAGCATTCCATATGCCTTCTTAACCACGCTGTCTATCTTAATGTGCCAGTGGACATGGGCATCAAGGTCCCTCTGATCCTCGATGCTTCCCAGGTTCCTACTGTTCTTCATATATATCCTTGCTTTGTTTGTCCTGCCTAAGTGTATAACCATACACTGATCTGACAGAATTCCAATTGCCACTGGGCAGCCCATGAGACCAGCCCATTTATATCCTCCAATAATCGAAGGCTATCTTCCTCACTACTTACCATCCGGCCAATTTACATATCATCCACAAACTCACAGATCAACCTTCCATATTCAAGTCTAAATCATTGACATATATCACAAACAGTAAGGTCCCAAAAGTGGTGTTTGCAAAGCATCGCTGGACACAGCATTCCAGTCACAGAAGCACCCTTTGACCATCAATCTCTTCTCCCTGCCATTCAGCTAATTGTGTATTGGCAAATTTCCTTAGATACCTTTGGCTCATACCTTCACTATCAGTCTCACATAGGGACCTAATCAAAAGCCTTGTGGAAGTTCAAGTATACTGAGTTGAATGCATTATCCTCATCTTCACACCTCTGAAAAATTCACTCAGGTTGGTCAGCCATGACTACCCCCTTACAAAATCATGCTGACTATTCTTCATTAATCCTGCCTCTCCACGTGAAGATTAATTCTGTCCATTAGAATTACTTCCTGTAGCTTACCCACTGCTGAGGTCAGACTGACTCATCTGTAGTTTCTTTATCTCTTGCTCTTTTCTTGATTAACAGTACCACATTTACTGAACTCCACTCCTCCAGCACCCCTCCTGGCTAAGGGAGACTTAAAAATTACTCCCAACACCTCAGCTATTTCCTCTTTTGCCTCATTCAACAGGCAAGGATACATTTTATCTGGTCCAGGATAGTTATCTAGTTTTGAGCCAGCCATACCTCTTAGAATCTCCCCTCTGTCAAAGTTAACTTCTATAATTATATCAAAGTCTTTCTCCCTGACTTCTATACTCACATCATTCCTCTCACTAGTGAATACTGGCACAAAGTATTCATTTAGAACCCTATCTATGCCCTTTGGCTCGGTACAAAAATTACTACTGGGGTCCTAAACAGGCTCTACTCTTCCCTCAATTATCCTTTTATCCTTACTGTAAAGTAACTTAAGACTTTCCATTATTTTACCTCTCACCATTCTTTCATATATCCTTTTTGCTCTCTCCTTTTCCTTTTTAAGTTACCCTTTGCAGATCTTGTACTCCTCTAGGGCATCTCCTGTTTTGAATCCTCAGTGTCTGCCATAAGCCTCCTTTCTTTTTATCAAATCCAGTATATCCCTTGATATTTAGGCTTCATGGGATTTGTTGGTCCCATCCTTTATCTTTTTTGGGACAAGATGGCCCAGTATTTTCCCTATTTCCTTCTCGAATGTATCCCACTGTTCTGACACAAATTTACATAAATCTGTCAGCTCCAAGTCCACTCTAGCCACACTAAACTTGATCTTATTAAAATTGGTCTTCCCCAAATATTTTTCTTTATGTTCATAAACCATACTGAAAACAAGAATTATCTTAAAGCTTGCAGGCAGTAGTGTTGGCATATAAAAGCAGCAACCTGAATTTTCCATGCTCATTTCCTGGAGCAGGACTTGAATCAATAGCTTTCAGATTCTAAGGTGAGAGAGCTACCAATTAAACAACAGCTAGGTGGAGCTCATCTTGGAGTCGAATATCACAAAATCATAGAATCGTTACAAGGAGGCCACTTGCCTCATCCAGATGTTTACCAAATGAGTATCTGAACAAGTGTCATTCTCCTCCTTTTCCCTGTAACAATGCACATTGCTTCTTTTCAAATAACCACGTAAATTCCTTTTGAATGCCTCGACTGAAGCTGCCTGCATCACACTCTCAGGCAATGGCATTCCAGACCACAACCATTACTATGTCAAAAAGGTTTTCCTTGTATCATTTTTCCACTTTCAGCAATTACCTTAAAATCTGTATCTTTTCGTTCTCAATACTTTCACGACTGGGAACATTTTCTTCCTATCTGCTCGGTCCAGACCGCTCATGAATTTGAATACTTCAGTTGCATTTCCACTTAGCTTTCTACTTTCCGAGAAGAATTGTTCCAACTTTTCAAACCTATCTTGACAGATATATAGGACACCAATTGTGAACCATCTGGTTCAGGTATTAGATAGTGGCCAGGGAGATAAACAAACAAGGAACAGTTTTAGCACAGATTGAAGACAGTGTTCTTGGTCTTCTGAGTATTTAGTTTAGGGAAAGTTTTTTTCTCAATCAGTATTAGATCTGGACAAATAGTGTGACAACTCAGAACAACAGCCAGTTATAGAGAATGAAGTAACCCTCGGTGTCATAGTTGGTATGTGGAAAATAACATTGTGTTTTCAGATATTGTCACTGAGGATTAGCATGTCAGTGAGAAAAAGGAGAAGACCAAGGGAAGACTTTAAAGAACTGGAGGCTTATGGGGAAGACGCTGGGACAGAAGTTATTGCAGGTAATTCTTTGGCTATGATGAGCTAAGAATATTCTAGGAATTGAAGATTCACCAGCTGGATGACAGTGGCAATGGCACTGGAAAAGGATGGTGTACTCAACTATTACAAAGACTGCAGACAGGTCAAGAAGATAACGGAGAAATGGAGGAACAGTTTACCTTTGTCATTGTCACATCAAAGTGACAAATAACATTCAGTACGAGCTATTGTGGTAATGTGGTATCATCACTTTGTCGAAGGCAAATAAGAATAGATGAAAATGCTGACATTGCTTGAGAAACGAACAACTAACGGGCAACCGATTGAAGGAATTCAAACACGGAGTTCTGGGAAAGATGGTCAGTGGTTCAAAGTGGTGAGGAAGAAACAAAAGGAAGGTTTTCGTTAGGGTGAAGGTCAGAATATTAAGCGACCCAAGATAGTAATGGGACAAGTAGACAAGAAAGCAGCTCATCATCATCTCCAGGACAACTGGGGATGGGGAATAAATGGCCTGTGCTTCAAAGCCCATTTGAAAGAATTAAAAAAAAGAGAAGATGACAGACATGGGAAGGAAAATCTGACATCATCTTGCCACCATAAGATATTATAAATGATGGAAATAACAATGGTACAGCCACATGCCAGAGTTGGACCGAAAATTAAGCTGATTAATCGACTAATTAAGCCCATTTTAGCAGCTGGATAACCTCCCACTGCATGGGTAGTTCACCAAGCAATCAGCAGCAAACATGTTCATTGGCAGCACTGCTAAAGCTACTGATCAAGCTCATTGCCGTAATAGGCAGGTTGGCATCTTTAATTGAATACCAATTAATTAGTTGTTACCAGTAAAATGCTGACCATTCGCCCAAATCTGTGACTCATTTTCAGTCTAAGCAGTGGGACACCACAGAGGTGAGAAAATTCTGGCCCATCATTCCACTTTTGTGGGTTTCCAAAAAACCAGTGTCCATAAATGTAAAAGGTAATCTCTGTTAAATTCAATAGGGTATTCAAGGTAAATATTATAATTAATGATAGGAAATGAAACACAACATAATGCAGTGGTCGGGGAAATATAATGCATTTATGGGCAAGGTGAATAAGTATATCAGATAGAAGAGAATAAAATGACATTCTTTATGATTAGATACAGAGGGGAAGGAGGAATGTTGTGAGGTTTAGAAACACTGCTGTAGGCCAGTTAGGCCAAATAATGCACTTCTATGCCTTAGAACCAAGGTAATCACAACAATCAATGACACTATTAATTCAGCTGTATTCATCCACTGAACAGTAATAGCATTTCAACATAATTAAATTTTATGCAGCTATGGATTTTATTATTCTTGTGTGTAAATGCATGTGTGTATGAACTATTTAAGACATTCTATAAATTTGTTTAATACTTTCAACATTATCAAGCAAACATAATCACAAATTGTAAAACGTGATTTTGTTTAGCATTCAAGTGGATAGCATAACAAGCAGGACCTACTGAATGATTTAAAAATGATTATTGAAAAATACACATAGTACTGCGTATGCAAAGAATTTACCCTGCAGTCGAATGAACAAAATGGTGCCAAATCCAGAACTAAAGGAAAATCCACGTGCCTATTAATTTTCCGCAAACTCAAACCTGTCTGAAGAATAAAAGTTATGTTAGAATAGTAGAGGTATAAGTTTATATCCCTGTGGAATTCCAACCATAATTTGACAAATTTAAAATTGCTTTCTTATTTCTTTAAACAAAGAAGGCCTTAAGTGATAGGAGCAGAATTAGGCCATTTGGCCCATTGCTCTGCCTTTTGATCAGAACTGATGTGATTCTCAACACCATTCTCCTGCCTTTTCTCTGTAACCTTTGATCCCCTTACTAAGCAAGAACTTATATATTTCTGTCTAAAATATGCTCAATGACTTGGCCTCAATAAGTTTCTGTTCCATAGATTCACCACCCTCGGGCTGAAGATCTTCCTCTTCATCTCAGTTCTAGAGGGTTTGCTTTCATTCAGAGGCTTTCCTACTCATGGAAGCATCTTCTCTACATCCATTTTATCCAGGTCTCTCAGTATTCTGTAAGTTTCAATGGGATTCCACCCTCATCCTTCTAACTTCCATTCAGTACAGACTCAGAGTCCTCAACTGCTCCTCATCTGACAAGCCCTCATTCCCAGGATCATTCTGGTAAAACCTTTGGACCCTCTTCAAGATCAGTAAACCCGCCCTTAGATATGGGGATCAAAAATGTGGTCTGACCCAAGCCTTACTGCTTCAGCAATACATACATCCCTGCTCTTGCACTCTAGCTCTCTCAAAATGAATGCTAAAATTGCATTTGGCTTCCTAACTGTAAACTGAACCTGCATATTAACCTAAAGAAAATCCTTAACTAGGGGTCCTGTGTCCGTTTGTGCTCAGATTGCCAAAACGTTTCACCCATTTAGAAAACAGTCCACATCTCTATTCTCCCACCCAAAATCCATAACTTTCCCACACTGAATTACACCTGCCACTTTTTTACCCTGTCCAAGTCCTTCTGCAGCCTCCCTGTTTCCTCAACACTACCCCTCCACCTATCTTTGTGTCATTTGCAAACTTAACAACAATGCTCAAAACTCTTTCATCTAGCTCACTAATATATAACATGAATAGTTGTGGTCCCAACATAGACCTCTGTGGAACGTCGCTAGTTACCAGCTGCCATCCTGCAAAAGACCTGTTTATCCCCATCGTCTGCCTTCTGCCAGTCTCCACGCCAGTACCTTGCCCCGAACACCATGAGATCTTTGATGAAAATAGAAATTGCTAGGAAAGCTCAGCTAGCCTGGCACATCCGTGGACAGAAATCAGAGTTAACATTTTGGATCGAGTGATCTCCCTCAGACGTGACCTCTGATTTCTCTCCACAGATACTGCCAGGCCTACTGAACTTTTCCAGCAATTTCTATTTTTGTCTCTGATTTACAGCATCTACAGTTCTTTCACATTTTATTTACCATGAGCTCTTATCTTATTTAGCAACCTCCTGGGCGGCACCTTGTCAAAGGCCTTGTAGAAATCCAAATGGATCACATCCACTGGCTCTGCTTTGTTTAACATGTTCATTATCTCCTCAAAGAATTCTACAGAATTTATCAGGCATGACTGCTCCTCAATTAAAC
The DNA here is from genome assembly GCF_030684315.1 of Stegostoma tigrinum. Classification (NCBI taxonomy): domain Eukaryota; kingdom Metazoa; phylum Chordata; class Chondrichthyes; order Orectolobiformes; family Stegostomatidae; genus Stegostoma; species Stegostoma tigrinum. Next base: position 49,497,694 of record NC_081357.1, on the reverse strand, counting down.
CATGTTGATTCACCATGATCTTACCACGCACTTCCAAGTATTCCACAATCTCATCCTTAATAATGGACTCTAAGATCTTATCAATGATTTAGGTCAGGCTAACCGACCCGTAATTTCTAGTCTCTGCTTCCCGGCTTTCTTAAACAGGGGGTGTTACATTTGCCATTTTTCAGTCCTCAGGGTACCTCCCAGACTCCAGTGAATTGTAAAAAGATCACCACCAATACCTCTACAATCTCCTCAGCTATCTCCTTCAGAACACTGGGGTTTAGTCCATTTGGTCCATGTGATTTATCCATCTTCAGGCCTCTCATCTTCTCACCACCTTTGCCTGGGTGATGGCCATTACATTCACCTCTGATGTATGCTACTGGTGTCTTCCACTGTGAAGACTGATGCAAAGTACCTATTTAGTTTTTCTGCCATTTCCTTGTTCTCATTGTGACTTGTCCAATCTCATTTTCCAGTGGTCCAATTTCCACTCCTGCCTCTCTTTCCTTTTTTATGTCTAAAATAACTGTTGCAACTATCTTTTATATTACTAGCTAGCTTCCCTGTTAATGCTTTTTTATTTGTTCTCTGCTGGCTTTCCAATGCTCTGTCTTCTCAGTAATTTTCACCACACTGTATGCTTTTTCTTTTGCTTTTATGCGGTTGTTGACATCCCATGTTTGTCTTGTCCTCCCCATTATTTTGTTTCTTCTATCTTGGGAAGAATTTCTGTGCCTCCCGAATTACCCCCAGAAACACCTGCCATTGCTACTCCACTGCTTCTCTGCTAGGCTCCCCTTCCAATCGACTCTGGCCAGGTCCTCGCTCAATTATAATACTGTTACATCTGATTCCAGCTTCTCCCTCTCAAACTGTCGGACAAATTGTATTGTACTATGGTCACTGACCCAGAGTGGTTCCTTTGCCTTGAGCTCCCTAATCAAATCTTTACACATCACCAAATCCATAATTGTCTGACCCCTACTCAACGCTACCGTAAGCTGATCCAAAAAAAGTCTTGTCAATATTCCAAGAATTCCTTTTGTTATGGACCAGACCAAACCTCCTCAAAATATATCAAGAAGGTAGCCTAGACCATAACTTTTATCTTATTTAAAGGCAAACATAAAGGTGCTGCTTTCCAAATGTGATTCAATTCATCGAACTATTATGCTTTAAGCAAAAGACACTTTATTCTTATACCACAGATAAAATACAAACAGAAAAAGCAATTGGCATAACTCTATTTCTATCAAAATACTTAAAAAAATAATATATTATTTAACTACGACTCGTCAACTCTTCCAATACACCCGCGGTAAAGGCAAATTCTGCAAAACAGATTTCCCTCACTTGATACCTCAAGTTCAGAAGGAAAACTGACAGAAGGAATCTAGCAGCAGAGAAAGAGCTCCAGCTTTTTGTAGCATCAGAGACACAGCGGTATCCAGCAACTCCAACTCCAAAACCCCAACATCAACAACTGAAATCAAAACTAAAACCCTGGGTCTGAGAAATCCAACTCCATCCACTTAATGATTCTTTTGTCTAACTTTAAAAAAGGCACATCTTGTTACACTTTTCTTGGGATCTGCTACCAACCTGATCTTCCCAGTCCACCTGCATCTTGAAGTGTTCATGATTATTGTAATAGTGCCTTTCTTACATGCTTTTTAAACCTCATGATTTACTTTTTGCCCCATATCCCGCCTACTGCTAGGAGCCCTATAGACAAGTCTATTTTGTACTTTCCTCTACTCTACCCACACAGATTCTACATCTACGGACACTATATTGCTTCTTTAAAAGTGAGTGGTCAAGATATATTTTCAAAAGACTTATGGGATTTTGGCCTTTATATGCAGGGACACACAGTACGAAAGAAAGCAAAGTAGATTTGACACAAGTCAGATGTTAAGCATGCAATATATTTAGATTAGATTAGATTCCCTACAGTGTGGAAACAGGCCCTTCGGCCCAACAAGTCCACGCCGCTCCTTGGAGCATCCCCATCCAGGACCATCCCCCTATAACCCACACACCCCTGAACACTACAGGCAATTTAGCACGGCCACTCCACCTAGCCTGCACATCTTTAGACTGTGGGAGGAAACCGGAGCACTCGGAGGAAACCCATGTAGACACAGGGAGAATGTGCAAACTCCATACAGACAGCTGCCCGAGGCTGTAATCAAACCCAGGTTCCTGGTGCTGTGAGGCTGTAGTGCTAACTACTGAGCCACCATGCTGCTCCAATTCTTGAGTGTCTAGCTTAATGAAGAATATTACAAAATTGGACAAGGTGCATTAGAGATGCATTGCATAATTCTAAGATGGAAAGTTTTAGAATGAGGAGAGTCTGGAAAAACTGGAGCACATTAGAACGACAAACCTTGAGAAGATGTAATACACACAATCAAACTTTTGAGTTTTGATTAAGTAAATTGGAACTGAAGCTGTAGAGCATTGGTGATTTTAACAATATGACCGTAAGAGTAAACAAAGTTTGCATATTTTTAAAATAGAAACTTATTAGTACATGGAATATGGAATACTCTAACAGAAACATGATGGAAAAGAATCCATTATATTTTTCCAACGTGCAATTACAAGCCTGGTGAAAATAAACATCTTATGGGAAAGGCAAGAAGAATGGGACTAAATGCATTATGCTTTGAGAAACAGACAATAAACATGAAAGGCCAAAAGGCTCTCTTCTTTGCTTTAAAATTCGAAGACTTTTCCTATGATTAGAGCAAGGAATTTGATTTTAACCTATTATTAAGGCATGCTGTATTGTATTATTAACTTCCAACATCCACTTACTTCCTCAAATCAATGTTTGAAATTAGTAATCATGTCTCTATAATACGCATTTTGAAACAAACTATCCATTTACTGAACATATATTTGGAAATGCTTATAAACACACTGGTACAAGAAGAAAAGTCTGAGACGTTATAAAATAACAGTTATCCGATAAGATGTTTACTTAAAATGATTAAGGGGAAAAAAGAACACAATGAAATTCATGCAAACACTGCACTGACGATTACCTGGTGGAATCTTTTAAGGTGAAAACTTAATATAGGTGGGATGGCAGAGATCAACATTTGTTTACGAGCATTTGTGTACACATGTTCAGATTTCTTCTCTATTAAAACAAAAAATAAAGTCAAATGTGAGAAAAACTTAAACCTGAGGAAACAAACTGTATTCTTTTCAGATAGCTGAACAGTTAAGGATTTAGTGGAATATAAGAAATCAGAGCAGGAGTACACCTTTCAGCCTAGTCTGCTCAGTCATTCAATGCAGTCACAGCTGATTTTCAACAACACTTTCCTGCATCTCAAGATATTTTTAAAAGATGCAGTATAATTTGGATAAATATGAGGTTATTCATTTCGGAAGCAAAAACAAGAAAGCAGATTAATACCTGAATGGCTGTAAATTGCGAGAGGGGAGTGTGCAGTGTCACCAGTTGCTGAAGGTAAATATGCCGGTGCAGCAGGCAGTAAAGAAGGCAAATGGTATGTTGGCCTTCATTGCGAAAGGTTTGAGTACAGGAGCAGGGATGGGTTGTTGCAGTTGTACAGGGCCTTGGTGAGACCACACCTGAAATATTGTGTGCAATTTTGGTATTCTTTTCTGAAGGATGCTGTTGTTTGTGAAGGAGTGCAGCGAAGGTCTACCTGGCTGATTCTGGGAATGGCAGGTCTGTATGAGGAGAGATTGACTAGATTAGGATTGTTTTCAGTACAGTTCAGACAAATGAGGGGGGATCTCGTAGAGAGTTATACAATTCTAACAGGACTGGACAGAGTAGATGCAGAGAGGATGTTCCCAATGGTGGGTGTCCAGAACCAGAGGTCACAGTATGAGATTTTGGGGTAGACCATTTGGGATGAGATGAGGAGACATTTCTCCACCCAAAGAGTGGTGAGCCTGTGGAATTCATCATCACAGGAAGTAAGTGATGCCAAAACATTGAATGTATTCAAGAGGTGACTAGATATAGCATTTGGGGTGAATGGGATCAAAGGTTATGGGGAGAAAGCAGGATTAGGCTACTGGGTTGGACAATCAGCCATGATTGTGAAGAATGGCAGAGCAGGCTCCAAGGGCTGAATGGCCTCCTCCTGCTCTTATCTTCTATGTTTCTATGTAAGAATATTCTATCAATTCGAGGAATGGAAATATTCAATGACTGAGCCTCCCAAGCCCTTAGACGAATAATTCCAAAGACTGATCATCTTCTGAATAAATAAATTTGTCCTCTTCTGAATTCTAAAAGGCCTACTTCTTATTCTAAAGTAGTGCCCTTGGTTCTAAGCATCCTTACTCTGATTCAGAGAAAAATCATTCATGCATCTATTCTGTTCAGCCCTGAAGTAATTCAGTATATTTGAAGGAAACCACTTCTCATTTTTCATTCATCTAGATTCCAGAGAATAAATACGCAGTCTATTTAGTATTTCCTCAGAAGATAAATCCTTCACATCAGGAATATCCTTGATGAACCTTTATTGCATTCCCTCTACGGCACGTATATCTTTATGTAGGCAAGGAGATCAAAACTGCACACAATGTTCCTGGCGTGCAGAGGCAATGTCCAAGTATATTTATATCAATCACTTAGCTTTAGCAATTAAATTATAAGATATACGTTTTCATATACATCCTTCAACATTTTCCCCTCTTTTGTCACCTCATAATATTATGGAAAAGGAACTTTCTGGTTTGGCTTTGGGGAGATTTGAAGATGATGGAACAGGAGAAAGAGATAAAGGATCCACAGTTGGCTGAAGAAATAGTTCCAGGAAATGTGCATATTCAGCTTAACACTTCTGTCTTAGAAAAAAGGTGGACCTCAATACTTGGACAATCAGATGGTGGAAATGCATTTAACCAATATATCTTCATTAATCACTTTGTCTATTATTTGACATTTGTCATTGAAATAATTGAAAACATCAGGTTTATTTTTATTTATCTTTAATTAGTCTATATTTTTAAATACAAAAAGATAAACAACTTTGAAAGGACAAGCAGAGAGCAATAAATATAACTTTAAAATGTGTATGAAAACAATCAAAACAAATTGATTTGGTTCTGGTGAGGCATTGTAAACAACATTGCTCAGTTCTTAGAGAATAAGAGTTGGGAAATTATGTTGAGGTTCTACAGGATATTAGTGAGGCCTCTTCAGGAGTACTGTATCCAGTTCTGATCACCCAGTTAAAAGGATATTATTAAGCCGGAGGGGGTTCAGAAGAGAGTTACCAGGATGTTGCCGGGAATGGAAGGTTTGAGTCATAAAGAAAGGCTGGATAGGCTAGGGCTTTTCCCACTGGAATGTAACAGGTTGAGAGCTGACCTGGTGGAAGTTTATAAAATCATGAGGGGTATAGATAGTGTAATTGGTAAGTGTCTTTTCCCCAGGATGAGGGATTTCAAGATTAGGGGACACATTTTTAAGGTGAGGAGGGCAGAAATTAAAAAAAAAACATAAAAGGGGCAAACATTTTACACAGAAAGTGGTTCGCACGTGGAATGAATTTCCCGAGGAAGTGGTGGATGTAGGCACATTTACCATGTTTCAAAGGCTTTTGGATAAGTACATGAATAGGAAAGGTTTGGAAGGATAATGGCCTGCAGCAGGCAGGTGAGACTAGTTTAATTTGGGATTATGTTCAGCATGGACTGTTTGGACCAAAGGGTCTGTTTCTGTTCAGTAGGACTCTATGACTCTCGAACAGTATTTCAGTAGAGAACAAGTGGAACAGATTTAATGATATAATGCTCAGCATGCAGGATAAATATGCACCAATGATCAGCAAGCAGAGACTAAATAAACATAGCCACAAATTGGATTAATTTCACTTCTTATTACTTTATTGAGAAAAAATGACTGGCGCAAGGAACAAGGTTCAGTGTTGAACGCAGACACCTACAGCAGATACTGGAACATGTTAAGAATGTGGTCAAAGCGACAAAGAGAGATAGTAAAGTTTTTTTTATTGTATGCTAACAGTAAGCATACAGTCAGAAAAGAGGAAAGAACCATGAAAGAAGAGAAAGGAATTGAAGTAGCAGATGAATGTATCAAAGTGAATGTTCAAACAATTTTTTTCCAAGTTTTTACAAAATAAGACATGTGGCATGCCTTTTCTGAGAAGCAAAAGCCCAGGAATTTGGACTTTCAAAAGTGAGAGAATAGTGAAGTACAAAAAAATTCAACATCCAACAACAAAAAATGTATGCTTGAGTTCCAAGTAAGACATGGAAAGAGTTTGATGAAATATTATGATCAATACAAACGAGTTATTGGAGGATTTAATATAGATTGGAAACAATTCAGTGCAATGTTCATTTGCATAAAGGAATCCAAAACAGCATCTTTATTTGCACAAACAGATGTGAGGGTTATATTTTTGAAGAAAGTTATGTTCTTGTTTGAGTTTCACATTAAATTGTTTGTTTAGATTAGATTAGATTCCCTACAGTGTGGAAACAGGCCCTTCAGCCCAACAAGTCCACACCACCCCCATCTGACTATAACCACACATCCCTGAACACTACAGGCAATTAGCATGGCCGATCCACCTAACCTGCACATCTTTGGACTGTGGGAGGAAACCGGAGCACCCTGAGGAAACCCATGCAGACATGGGGAGAATGTGCAAACTCCACACAGACAGTTACCCGAGGCTGGAATCGAACCCAGGTCCCTGGGCGCTGTGATACTGCAGTGCTAACCACTAATGCTTTTGAAGCACTTATGGAACAGGTGTTAAAATGATGTCTGTCTCCTCAAGTGGATATAAAATAGTGATGTGGGATAATTAAAAAAAAAATTCAGGGGAGTTTCCCTGTTGTTCTGGCTGATATTTATTCTTCAAACAACATCACAAAACAGATCCTGCATGCTGAGCAGTGGTAGTGGAGTTAGATACTTTAGAGGCTTTGAAGCAACTCTTTGATAGGCACATCATGTCGATACAAAATGTAGGGTATGCAAGGTAGTTTATCTTAGTAGGATGATAGGTCGGCACAACACCATGGGCCGAAGGGCCTGTACTGTTCTATGTTCCATTATCTGGTCACTATCACATTGGAGATTGTGGGAGCCTGCTGTGCAGAAAGAGGCTGCCATCTTTTTTCTATGATAACATTTCAAAAGCACTTCATGTATTGTAAAATGTTTCGGGACACCCCGAGGTTATGAATGGTGCTAAATAAATGCAAATTATCATTTTAAATTATGGCTGTGAATAAATACCACTGAATATCCTGTACAACTTTGAGTTTGACACAACTCATAGGAAGATTCTGATGATATTAAGAGGATTGCTAAAAATGGGTATGAATATAATTTCTACTTTTTACTTCCACTAACTTTCATACAGTTTTTTTTAAACACAATCTCACCACCATGGGTGTAATGTAGCCACAATGTTCCCCCTCAGGTTTGGCCATGCAGCTGCTGGTGGGTCCATGCATGGTGATCGTCATTCAGCCGTGTCAACTTCCTGTTCCAGAAGTCACTGTCATGCACAGATCTCAGAACCAAAAACAAATGGAACATAGGCCACAGCGCGTTCTATCTAGAGGAGGAACTGAACAATTCACTAAGGCATTTTTGACAGCATCTCCCATAACTGCAGCACAATCAAATAGAAAGTCAAAGGCATCAGCTGTATGGAAACTCAAGATAACAAAGTGTGGAGCTGGATGAACACAGCAGGCCAAGCAACATCTCAGGAGCACAAAAGCTGACGTTTCGGGGCTAGATCCTTCCTCTCTGAAGAAGGGTCTAGGCCCGAAACGTCAGCTTTTGTGCTCCTGAGATGTTGCTTGGCCTGCTGTGTTCATCCAGCTCCACGCTTTGTTATCTTGGATTCTACAGCATCTGCAGTTCTTATTATCAGCTCTATGGAAACTCATCAGTTCCCAAGTTTTGCTTAAAGAGCCTCTCCAAGGCACACATTATCTTTGAACACAGTCCTTTCCTTATTATGGAATTTAAATCTCAGAACTCTTTTCCTGACAGCTCTGTGGAAACATGTTTACCACAGACCTTTTAGCAGTTCAACGGGCGCTCCCAACACCATTTTTTCCACAGGAAACTTAATGGACAATAAATGCTGGGCGTATCAGTACTATTCATTTCAGACTGTCTATATTTAAAAAAAAACTAGCTGACTAATTTAGTAAAGTGCTATTTGCATCAACATATTTGCCTGTGTCCTCATCATTCCATAAGTATAATGCAAAATGTATTCTTCAATTATCATCGATAATCAACTGAAATTTTAAAGTGGTTCTGACACCTTTACTATACCCACCTGCTGAATGTGATTTCTTGTGTTGTTTCTGCCTTTTTTCTGTGCACTTTTCACATAACAGTTTGTTATTACCCATGAGCAGATCCACAGACGTAAAGTGGCTAAGACAGGATTGGAGTGAGCATTCTTTGGATCTTGGTTCATAGTTCTGGGACAATGTTTGAAACGCTGCAGCTGTTTTCTTTGAAACTACTGATCTTTCTTTTGCGTCTTCACTGCAGAATGAAACATAGTCTGTCTGTTCCTCGTAAACAGTATTGATTATTAGACTTTCATTTTTGGGACTGCCAAGGTTGAGTTTTGTTATTGCACTGGAAATAGAATCATTACAATTAAACTCCACTTGTTTAGTTTGAACTAAATCATTGTTCGACAGCTTATGGTTGATAGTTGTCAAATCAAAATTGGAGTTGGTGTGAAAACTTAGGGACTCAACAGATTTTGACAGATTCTCGGATTCTGAGGCTTCACTATCTGCATCATTGCTTCCATCTGACTGATCTCCATCTTTATCACTACCTTCTGACTGACTAAGGTTACTGATTTCTCCTAGATGAGAGCAACAAAGTGTCCGGTTACTGTCCTCTCGGTGTCCATTACTTTGCTCTGCAGAAACTCGACAATTCCTGTCATCATCATCATCAGGTGTTGATTTCTTCATTTCCTTCATCCTTTGTTTGCTTGCATGGCACTGCTAAAGTACATTAAAGATATAATAGCTTATTATTACCCTGGAGAAATTTTAGTAGTTAGAACAGAAAGCTTGTAGGTGCTCTCCACTTACATGTTATTATAAAGAATAGTGAAAAATCATATCTTGCGTTGTTTTTTGCAATTGGCCAAATGATGACTGATATGTCACACAGTAAACTAAGTCAAAGCAGTCTATTTTTGAGACAAGCGGTTAAAAATGTTATTGACTGAAACAGTCATGCATGGGTTAGTTTTAACCAGATCTAATGATTCTGAAATAAAAATTGGCACTTCTTTATCAACATTTTAATCATTTACATGAGAATTTGACTTACATTTCCACTATGTCACTGCATGGCGTACATTTTTGTTTCTAGCCCTCGGGCAAATATCTAAATGATCATTATCAACAATGATGTATGCTAAAAAAACCTCAGAAGCCTCACTACTTTCACAAATATATTTGGCCCTTATTTTCCAAACAATTGTGTCCTTTTTTATGTACTAATTTGGTGATTGAGAAAGAACATCCAGCTCCATTATGTACCAGTGGCTTGTCCATCATCCTGTCTTGTGCTGACCACAATTCCCACAAGCCTGCATGCATAAAACAGAAAAAATCCTATTTAAAGAGCTAGACTCTTTTATGCATAAAGTTAGATCCCTGTCCAAAACATAAGAAGGCTTCCCCACCTGCTGCAGAGTAACTGTCTTCCCACTGCCTGAAAGAAGAAAATTTGCGAGCAGCAATGGTCAAAAGGTTTGGGCCTGAAAGTCTGAGAAAGAAGGCTTGTCGAGAGACAATCTATCCAAAGGAACAGAAGCAGTTGAATTTGCTTTGCATATTCAAAGGATGGAATAGGTAAAAGCTTCCTAGGCTGAATATAAAAAGCGAACCATCGTGTGCACCACAGATAAGTGCAAACTAAAGATTTTCTTAGGATTCTAAAGGTGTAATGAATCTGCTTATCTGATGTTGCGACTCAAATAGTTGGGCATTTTTCAGTAGCTGAAGTGAGGAAGTAAACACATCTTATAGAATTTCCTGTGTATTCATTTAATAATTATCAAATTCTGCAGGTTGCTGATTACTCTGTTTGAATTCCAAGAGTGCACATATGACAAATGGAACTTTGAACTGTATGAACCAATTTGTTAATTGTTCTTGCAAAGAAATGGGGAAGTACAAATACTCAAAGCATCAAATTATTTAGTAGTTTGCTAAATACTATAATCTTATAGTTACAACTTATTCTCTCAGTAGAAAAAACAAATACATACCTTTACTGCATATTTCGCAGATGGTGGTTTCTTAGAACTTTTTGTTTTATATCTGTTTGGAGTAAGAGATGTTGCACAGGTGTCCTGCTTACTTGAAGCCAAAATATTTTCCTTAATTTCCACATCCTTTCCATCATGACTTTTATTTATTTTCTCTGATGGCCCTCGTTTTGCTGCCTTATTGTTTGGGAAAGAAATATCATTTGTAAATTCGGATTTGTAATATAACAACAACAAATTGTATCAAATGTGCATAAAATTATTACATAAACATTGATTACTGCATTTAAAAAAAGAAAAATGACAAATGAACTGAATGAACTTAAATATCAATTTAGAATTTATCACATACAGACAAATTCATTTGCTAAGATATACAGATTAAAAAAACTAAAATCAGTACTAAGAGCTATTCTGGAGAACTGTAAACGTATTTTTAGGTCAATACATCATTGATAATGGAAAACTGAGATCTAAAATGTTGATAGATGGTAAATTCTATATTTAGTTTTCACACAGAAACAACTATTTTTCTTACCCTTTCTTCTACAATGGGTAGTGAAAGATCAATAAATTGCTCTTTAACAGTTGAAATCTAAAATAAAATAATATCAAAGATCATGTACAATTGCTGACAGTACCAAAAAACTAAGCTCATATTCAGGAAATTCTTTCCACTTGCTAATCTGAGATGCAAAAACAATCAAATTTTAATGAATGAAGTAAATGTACTGGTACAAGATTTTAATTTAAATAAACTGAAAAGTTGTGATAGTTATTCTAGATCCAACATGTAGTTGGCTAGCTTTGTTTATTTTCTTCATATTTTTAAGCAATTACCACAAGATACTTTGAGATCACGTTTCTTTCCATTCTAAAATACATGAAACTTCAAAATTTGCAAATCATACTGAAACATTTTAAAAATTCAAGGATTTGTTGTTTTAGAAAATAATTTGTTACATTTTAAAATGAAAAGTGTTTCAACACCTGTAGATTATGAATGAAACTTTAAATTTAAAAACAATCACTCTACATCAGTAAATTAGAAGCTGGTTGCATGCTTCCTCATTTCCATGATTTTTAATCTTCTCATTATTCCCTTCTGTGATTATTTAGATTAGCTTATTGCAGGCAGGTGTTATATAAATGCAAGGCGTGCCTATACTGAATTGAGATAGGGCAATTGGTTTTGACATTTTCCATTTCTAGCAGTAATAAAGCTCTCATGAGCAAGATGGCAGCAGAGTAGGATGCTTCAGCAACAACTCATCTGCTCTGCCTGCTCTTCTTCTTTCTCTTCTCTTTTTCTTCCTCCCAGTGCTGTTTTCTTCTTGTTTTCCCCTTCAACTCCTGGCCTCCAGTGACCTCCAGTGAGGAGTGACAATCATTAGCCTCTGGTGATGACTCCCAGCCTGGCGCAGTGGCATCATAGTATGGCAACCTCCCAGCCTCACGGCATGGTATGGCAATCTGCCAGTCTCCCGCAGCAGCCTCCTGGCATTGATGTGGCACCCTCCCGGCCTGGTGCAGGGTGCTTCTCTTGTAGGGGCCTCCTGGTGTGGCATGGCAACCTCCCAGCCTGGCACAGTCACTTCCTCCTGTAAGAGCATCCCAGCATGGGGTGGTGATCTTCTGGCCTCTCGCAGTGGCCTCCTCCGGTTGGGGCCTTCCATGGTGGCATGGCTACCTCCTGGCCTGGCACAGCGGTCTCCCAGCATGGCATGTCACTGACGTAGTATGGAGCCAGGACTGGAAGCTAAGTGCCAGTGTGTTCTGCTGTTCTGAACTCTTTTTTTGTAATATTGGACATTTTACTTCTGTATAGTCTAAAATCTTGTAACACAAGTAGCCGTGGCTAGGCACATTTGTAGCTAAGTCAGCGCTGTTATTGATGATGTGTAAACTTTTCACTATGCTCATTTAGTATATGTGACAAGAAAGGCTATTCTGTTCTTCTGTAGCCCCTTTCAAACAAGTTGTAAATTCAGAAGATGTAGAAATGGATAATAAAATAACATGAAGACATTTCTACATAAAGGTATCATCATCACTATATAATTCATACTGTGGCATATAAAGAACCTTAAATAAAATTACTGAGCAATTTTGTATTTTTCTGTTCATACAGTCATTTATATTCTACCAATTTTCATGATAAAAGAATACCACTAGGAAGAAAGTTGAAATGCTATTCCATTTGTTTACAATAGAAAGTTATTCAAGTAAGTACTTACATGTGAGCACTCTTCACACATGATAGTATTGACCAGTTCTCCAACAAAAATCTGATCAACAAAATTCATCTTCACACCTTCTCTACCATATACTGTAATAACAAATATAAGAGTCAAATATTTTCGCTTCTAACTTTTGTATTCATAACTTCTCCTACAAACATATCACTTTGTTTTTAAGAACCCAACACATGACAATAAACTATATTCTATTGTATTCTAATCCACATACACTGCAAACTGCACCTTAATTTCTAGATGCTACACCTCGAAAGAAACCTTGTTAATACAAACAAAATTATTAATTTACCTTATTTATACAAATAACTAGTCATTATTACATTTTCAAAAGAATAACAAATCCCACTCGACTGAATGCAAGCAATCCTTATTGCACCTGTAAGATATCATAAATTATTATAATTGCACTAGATGGCAACCTTGAGCCATATATAAATCTCTACCTTTTATTTTACGTTTGGTCTCTTCATCAGCAGTTTTGACTGTTGGATTGTTGAAGGCTTTCAAGATTGCACTCTGTATGCGCTGAGATATAAAATAAGACAAATAATCTGTGAGTATACAGATTACAAATTACTTGGCTGAGATCTTCCAGTCAAGGAAGGATTTTTAACTGGTTTAGAGGTGGAGTTGAAGGGGTATACTTTTTCAGAGTGTTAAGGGAATGTGGTCAGCGATGAAATGTACAGGTAGTCAAGTGAATAGAGGTGGGTAGCATTGAGAGTGATTGGTTGTAAAAGGGGAATGGACACGGATAGCGGGTATTGGAAGTTGGAGGAGGGATGTGCAGTTTGCAGGTAAAGCCATGGTTAGTCAGGTTGGGAATGTGGGGGATGTGATGGGGTGGGCTTCACCATTAATCTAAGACTACACCAAAAATTAACAGCAGGAGAATAATAGGATCATTAGTATAATTACGTCATGCCATGGGCACAGGTCTCTGACACTAAAGTCAGCGCAAGAGACATTTTGGACAAACACAGGCACGCAGGTCAGCTCTGCAGGAAGTTTCTACATCCTGGGCAATGCAGCATATATATTTGTTTATTTGCTGCAGCTGACATTGAAAGATTCCGCCCCATTTGTGGTTACTATACTGTCCAACACAACTGAATATAAAGCATAAACATATATTAACTACAATACAAATTAAATTCAAGCTACCAAAATTGAAATGAGCACCATATCACTGAAAACAATTTTTTAACAATCGAATTTAGTTAGATTTCACATTAGTTTTTAGAATGTTTTAACAACATATCTTTGAGACGCTTTTGGTAAGGCGCTATTTTCAATTCACACCTTCAGTCCAAAAATAGAAGATCAAGGATGCTTTCCTTTGTGTTAAGACATTTAAAACAGTTAGGTTTGAAAAATATGAAGGAAAAATTGCTTGAAGCGAGATTTGAGAAAAGAAAATATGAATATTTCACAGGTCAGTCAGCACCTATTAAGGCAATGAGCAGTTTACCATTCTTAACATCTTTCTGCAATCTCTGTTCTCACCTCCTCACTACAGTTTTTGCCTTAGAATCAAGGAACAAAACAGTGCAGGAGGAGATCCTTGGGTTTATCGTACCTGAGTTGGATTTAATCTACATGATTATCATATAGAATGTATAATGCCAAAACCTCCTTGGGTGCTACTGGCTCATGCTAACGTTTACAGTTCACACAAGGCTGCTGTCATCCTATAGCTTATTTAATCCTGACAGTGTAACAGTCTATTCTATCTTTCTACTTACCTATCCATCCTGAAATGCATCTCTTCTACTTATTTCAACTATTCCTGTTGGTAGTGATTACTGTATCCTAAACACTAACTGGACAAAGAAGTCTCTCCTGAATTGGATTTATTCATTACAATCATGTATTTACGAGCCCTACTTTTGGGCTTTCCTTCATGTGGAGGTACTTTCCATATGTAAACACATCTGAGCCTACTGCAATCAATTTCCCCATTAAGTTACCTTTCAAGTCTTCCCTTTTCTACAGCTCCAGATTAGTTGCTCTTGTTACTGTTAGCTTCATTTTATAACATGCCTTTAAGTTATAATTTGATTTTTATTTCTTCAGTGATTCACTTCTCTTTGTTTTAACTTACAGGAACATTCTATATCGTTTCACAATTGAAAACTTCCATCACTGATCTTTAAGTTAATTTTTAGACCCTTTTAATGTGAGTCAAATCAGCTCTGTCTCTCCACATCCCTCTCTGAATTGCAGAGCTCATCAACTCCCACCTCTAAGTTTTTATTCATGTGAGATAATTTCTCCTTCTTTAAGGTCAATATCTTTTGTTTAATTACAACTATTTGGAGTGAATTGGGACATACACAAATTCTTGCTTTTTGTATTGTGAAAGCAAACTACTGCAGACACTAGAAATATGATTGGATACAGAATACTTTTTTTGGAAAAAAGAAAATGATTTTGTCTCAGGTCAATGAAAGGTCCAGATACAACTACTTATGAAATCTTTTTTTTCCATTTTGTGACCTCCATCCATCAAGTACCCTCTGCAAGGTATCAAGCGCATATATTTAATTGATTCCAATGTGGAACATGAATTTCAGTTGCTGTTCTTCCCTTTTCTGAAGGATTTCCAGCTGTTTCATGATACTTTCCACTTTGCCACTGTGAAGAAACATACCATGTGGAATCGAGCAAATTATGCAAAAAAAAAATCCGAATTATTCCTGATTACAGATTCTCCAAGAACGATAAATATTTGAAGTTGGTTGGTCTACTCGATTTGTACTGCACCTAATGCCAGGGAAGAAACAGAAAAAAAGACTGAATTTTCCCATTTTCAGATAAAAGTGTCTTCTCAAGATACACAGTGCATAGTCAAAATGGCTTACAGCAACTTTTTTTACTCTTCTCAGGAAAATACACTGCTTTTCAGCTGTCAAATTATGCATCTGTGCTTTATACAGCTTGTTTCGTGGAAGTGCATGGCAGGAGAGATGGAAGCACTCACACCTGCTGGGACCTTCCAGTTTTGGCACAATATTTAACACCCATCTGCAGGTGCTGTAAGCCAAGAACTGCCATTCAAACTGTGTTGCTTGAGTTTCTATATTCAGGACATGGCCCAGAAACAGAAGCTAGCTGACAGGGACCTTTAAGTGCCAGTGGAGAGAAGGACATTGCAATACCCAGGTGACTGACAAAGGTGGTTTAGTCACATGGACTGAAACGCTAGCCTCAATCAATGCCAGGGAAAACACAATGCACAGCAGAGCAGAAAGAACATGAATGATTTTTTTGCACTCCACAAGAGGAAGTGGCATCATCTTCTATCAACAACCTCACACTCATAGGGCCACGACTCAGTCTAACCCTGTTGTTGTACAAGTCTCTCATTAAGGCTCATGAACTACAACTCTCACTACTGCATGGATGATATCTACACAGCAGCTCTCACCCATCTTGTCCATCCAAACTACTAACCCTTCCTGCTCTGTCTACTTCCTTCTCATTGACTGAGCCACCTCACCACTTCTGTTTAATGTTCCTTGCTTGTGCTTTTATGGAATGCTTTAGGATGTCTTTCTGCATTAACTGGTATTATACAAATGCAAGTTGTTCCTGTGGAGTGAAGGGTCAGGGAACGAGTAAGGTTGCAACAGGGAAGAGGATTCTGATAAACATCGCTCCCAAAGGCTATACTTGACACAATATCAACGAGATAAATGAATCTGACAGTTGTGAGTTCAGCTCTTCAAATGACAATGAGCGTTGTAAAGGACACTCTGGAGGATGCTGAAAGAGACACAGAATGCTATGTTTGTACTCAAGAAGGCCTGAAGCCAGGGCAACAGTCGGAAAGAAGGAAAGCATGGCAGTATTAATGAAGCGGGATGGGGATTGAGGGCAAGTACTTGAGAGTGGAAAATGACAAGCTTTACAAGTGAGGAGAAGGGGAGGAGAGAGAAATAAAGTGTGCAAGAGATCTAAAAAAGGAGATAAAACATACCTGGTTGCAGTCCGAGGCAACATAAAAAAAGTGCACACAATTTATGCTTTGCAACATTAATTTTGAACTTGGAAGCAACAGTTGTAACTCTCGCCCAAGATCCTGAGAGCTGAATGCCACTGGTATAAGGATTAGAAGGTTTTTCATGTGAGATATCACATTCACTGATTGTTAGTGCAGTTATGGATAAAAATGAACAATCTTGATTCAAGCTTGTGTAAAAGGTGCACCTTATTATTTTTCTGTATTTTTAATAGTGGAGGGATAGGGAAAAGACATGTTTTAAAAGTCAAGGATTGTTGAAGGATTACTGCACAGTTTGAAAGCAAGTCAGTAGTGCTCATTGTAAGTGCTGTTTACTCCAGAGTTAATTCAAATAATGGAGAAAGCCTAGTTCCAGATAAGCTGAAATCAGCGAGCTACATGCAAATGGAGATCTGGCTGACAACAAGTAGCTAATTGGTCTGTGAAATGATGACCAGTTATTGATGTTAGCAGGCAGCAGGCCTCTATCGATGTGTTTGGCTCCCAGGTAGCTAAATAGCTTGGGAGTATGGAAGTTCGGATCAGAAGTCATTAGACTTCTAGAAAGAAAAGGGCTGTTTCTGCTCTATAGTAAAAAGCATCTCAAGCCTGAAGATAACAAGTTTATTTCCCCTCATTAGTTGCTGGAAGCTATGACTTTGAGTAAGTCAGAGACCTTTAGAGGTGTGAATCAGTCACTTTGTGTCTCCTGCAAGCATGTAAAAATACCTGGAGAAGGAAGATCGAGGAGGAATGATCTGATCAGCAAAAGGATCACTTCAGCAAACCCTGTGGACAGGGGCCATTAAACTGCCTTCTCAGACTTTCCAGCTGAGCATAATGCCAATATAAAAATTGTTTGTGCTTGTCTGTATGTGTATACAGGAGAGTTTTATAGGAGCTTACAATTTTAGCTAGTAAAGTTAAATGTTGATGGTTTGTAATTATTTAACTATAATTAAAACCTATTTAATTGTAATAAGTAGTAATACTCAAGTATGGGTTGCAGGAGAATGAAGACAGCTGGTCAGGCAAGCTGATCACTGGCAAATGGAAGTCAATCCAGATAATTGTGAGATGGTGCACTTGGGCAGGACAAACAAGTTAGACACAGCAGAAATTCAGCCAAAGGAAGAAGAAACATACGAAGGAAAGAATGAGGCAACCATGGCTGACAAAGGAAGTCAGGACAGCATACAAGCAAAAGAAAAAGCATAAAATGTAGTGATTCGTGGAAAGCTTTTAAAAACCAGCGGAGGATAATTGAAAAAGCAAAAGGCAGAAGATAAAACGTGAATGGAAGCTGGCCAGCAATACAAAAGAAGATTGAGACAGTTATTTTAGATATATAAAAAATAAGTGAGACAGGCAAGAGTGGACATTGGACCACTGGAAAATGAGGTTGGGAAAAGTTGTAATGGGCCATCAAAGAAATCGTGAGGACCTGAATAGGTATTTCACATTAGTTTTCACTGTAGAAGACACCAGCAGCATACTAGAACTTCGACAGAGTCAGGGGCCATCACTGAGGAGAAGGGGCGTGGAAGCTGAAAGGTCTGAAGATGGATAAATCGCCCCGATCAGATGGACTAGAGTTTTGAAGCAGATAGCTGAGGAGACTGTAGTGGCATTGGTGGTAATCTTTCAGGAATCAGCAGAGTCAGGGAAAGTCCCAGAGAACCAGAAAATAAACTGGAAAAATATAACAACCCTGTTTAAGAAAGGAGGGAGGCAGAAGACAAGAAACTGTAGGCTGGCTAGCCTGACTTTAGTCACTGGTAAAATTTTAGAATTCATTATTAAGTAAGCAATTGCAGAGTACTTAGAACCCCATTCCATTAAGACTGCTGTGCTTTCTCTCTCTTCATTTGTTGCCCCAGCTTCAAGCCTCCTTGACTGCATGGTAAAATAGGGCTAAGTCAGTACGGTTTTGTCAATAGGTCATGCCTGACAAATCTGTTTGGAATTCTTTGAGGATGTAATGAGCAAGTTGGATGAAGTAGAGCCAGTAGATGTGATCCATTCAGATTTCCACAGGCTGCTAAATAAGACAAGAGCCCATGGTGTTAGGCAAGGTACTGGCATCGATAGAGAATTGGCCAACTGGCAAAAGTCAAAGAGTAGGGATGAAGGGGCCTTTTTTAGGATGACAGCAGGTGATTAGTGGAGTTCTGCAGGGGTCTGTGTTGTGACTACAACTATTCATGAGATGCCTTAATTGATCTAGACAAAGGAACTGAGCGTACTGTTGTTAAGTTTGAAAACAACACAAAGATAGGTGGATTCACAGGTAATGTTGATGAAGCAGGAATGCTGCAGCAAAACTTAGACATGATTGGTGAGCTGGCGAAGAAGTGGCAGATGGAATATAATGGAGGGAAGTATGAGGTTATGCACACTAGTTAGAAGAATAGAGGCGCAGACTATTTTATAGGCAGGAAAGGCTTTGGAAATCTGAAGCACAAGGGACTTGGGAGTCCTAGTTCAGGATTTTCTTAAAGTTAGTATGTACGTTCAGTTGGTAATTAAGAAGTCATGAGCAATGTTCGCGCTCATTTCAAGACAGTGAGAATACAAGAGCAGAGATGTAAGCTGAGACTGCATAGGCTTTGGGCTGAATGCATCAGGATGAATGAGCGTAGTTTTCGCAAGCCCTGTGTCCAAGGAAGAAGTGCTGGCACGAAAGAGGGTCAAGAGGAGGTTTACAAGAGTCCAGGGAATGAAGGGTTTATCGTATGAGGAATGGTTGAGGACTCTGACTCTGTCCTCAGTGGAGTTTAGAAGGATTAGGGGGGAATCTCACTGAAACTTCTGAAGTACTGACAGACCTGGATAGAATGGATGTGAAGATGATGTTTCCACTAGTAGGACAGACGAGAACCCGAGGACGGATCATCAGAGTGAAGGGACTGAAATGAGGAGGAGGTTCTCCAGCCAGAGGATAGTGAATCTGTGGAACTCTCAGCGACAGAAGCATGTGGAGGCCAAGTCATTGAGTGTATGCAAAACAGAAATAGATACACTATTGATTAGGAAGAGAGTCAAGCCTACAGGTAGAAGGTAAGAGAATGGTGTTGAAAAACATATTAGTCATGATCAAATGATGGACTGGACCCGATGGGCCGAATTAGCTAATTCTGCTCCTATGTCTTATGGTTTAAGGGAATACATGTTGAACAGTAGGATCCTGAGAAGCACCAATGATCAGAGGAACTTTGATGCGCATGTATATTGGTCCCTTTAGGAAGCAGGACATGTACCTAAGATGGTTAAGACCACTTATAGGATACTTGTCTTTATTAGCCAAGGCACAGAGTTCAAGAACTGTGAAATTACGCTGGAACTGTATACAACATTGGTTAAGCTAAAGCTAGGCTACTATGTGCTGTTCTAGAAATCACATTCTAGGGCCAATAATGATTGCACAGGAGAGGTTGCAGAGAAGATTTACCAGGATGTTGCTTGGGTTATGAAGAGAGATAGATAGAATAGGTTGCAGAAGAAACTGAGTGAGGACATGATTGAGGTCTATAAAACTGAGAGGCATAGACAGGATAGAAGGGAGAAACCTTTCCCCTTGTGGGAGGGATTAATACTCCTAGCACAGATTTAAGATAAGGTGCTGGAGGTTTAGAAGGGATGTGACGGGAAAAAAAAAATGACTCAGGATGGTGGAAATCTGGAACACACTGCCTGCAAAAGTGGTAGAAGTAGAAATTCTCATAATATTTAAGAGGTAGTTACACGTACACTTGTGAAGCCAAACCACACAAATGCTATGGGCCAAGCAGTGGAAATCGGATTAGAATGGTTAGGTGGTTGTTTTTGACGAGTGCAGTCTTGATGGGCCAAAGGGCCTTTTTCTCTGCTGTAAATTTCAATGACTCTATGGTCCATGCTTTCAGTCAACCTGGATCTAAAAGACAGGTAAATTGGGTAATTCTGCAAACTTCTAAAAATCTTATACTTTTTGTAATGATTCCAGAAATAGAAAGGCTTTAATTCCAGTGCGTTATTCCAGTGAGGCAGTCATTGCAAGTCTTGTTTTTATATTTGAAATATGTGATGCTATTAATTAGGGATTTAAAAAGTAGAAAATTCTGGGCTCAACATTTATGACCTGTATAGTTTTCTATGTAACAGAAGCTCCTTACTTGAATAATTCCAAATGCCTGCACTAGATTTTGAAGGATTGAAGAATTCCAAAATTACTTTAAATATCCAAGGCTAATATGTCAATATGGCCAGTTTGTAAGTCACATGACTGAGTTTTTAAATTAAGAAAAGAAAATCTCTTACTTATGGCATTCTTTTAGATTCCATACTTTATACTGAGCTACATGCCCAAAAACAAATGGTATATAGATATTCCTTAAATAAAATCATATTCAATATAACTAAATGTTTTTGTCGCCCTACTTTTAAGAAGTATTAACTAATTTGGGAATATGGGGGTCTGGTCGGTCAGTGTGTTTTCAATTTGCCCTTTCCACCCTGTGACCAACAATATAGTCACACTAGCAGTGAATTGGTAATTGCTCAGCTGAGTACCGCTAAATAGGTTTCGGACTATCAACAGCCCCTTTTGTGAAGCTTTGTGCACTGAACCATTTATTTAGGTCAAACAAAGACATCATCCCTGCATGGTCAGGGTGCTAGTGGCTGTGATGAAAGGCATTAATCAATAAACAGCAGGCTTCAACTATTTCTAAGCCTTTACACTAACCAATCTATTACAAATAATATTGGAAAGAATTGCCCTACGGGACTTACCAATTATCATTCTCCTATCATCTTTAAAGTTCCCTTCCCCTTTCATCTAACTCAAAATACAAATTACAACTGTAATCCACAACAGTGGGTTTTTGTGTAAACAGCTTAGGAATAATGCATCTAAACTTGAACAATAAAAGGTAACAATAATCAACTTTTCTCCTTAAGCTGTGTTTCACTGAAGACAAACTCGACTGTCAGGTTAGAAGGGTTTTGTTAAGCTCACTAGCAAGGATAATTCATGCACATTACAACATATCCTTCATGGGGTTTCTAAACAACGTGAACAAGAGAACGTTCGTGGTGGCAATCCTGCTAAAGGATTCTGGTGGCAGGCACGCCGCTGCAGGCTTTCTCCCTCTCTCGACACCACATGGTTATGACACTCCACAACAATAACTCGATTAACAGCTGTGGTGTTCCCAGGGCAGACAATACTGTGCTACTCGGGTACCCGTGGTTCTGACTGGCACAACTGTCACTGCTGTGCAGTTTGAATAGATCCACGGACCTGCCAGTCTAATTTTGTCACACTGTCTAGAGCCCTTCAAGTCATTGCTATGTTTCTGCCTTGTAGCTGTGTCCCTTCCTACTCTGCCCAAGGTTACTGAATGACAGTCAAAAATAATTTAGAGTTTAAAGTAAAAACTGACTTCACTGCATGATACAAAGCCTTATCACTGGTGCAATTCTAAAAATGAAAAATTAGTTGTGGTTTTACACCTAATGAATATCAAACTGGTAGAGGGCTTCACAAGAACTCCAATTTTTTTTTTTAAGCTTAATTTTTCTCCCACATTAAAATTTCCTGAACAGTAAGGCAGCAGGCAGAGTATCTACTTAGGACATCTATATAGTATTTGTAAGTTATTAAATGTACAGGAATCAAAATTACATAGATTAATTCTTCAATATTTTTCATTCATTCAATTCATTCATTCATTGAAGGTGGTAGTTTTCTGGCACTTTCCCAGGTAACGTCTTCCATTGTTGGAAATTCTGACTGTAGTCAAATTAATAGAAATAACTAATTGGAATATTCCAGCACACTGATGTACTGAGTCACTTCACCCAAACCTAAATTAGAGCTTATGACAAAGTAAGAATGTTCTGCATTTTATTCCAGTGTTCAAGTTGCTATAGTTCTTCCAATTAGTTCTTATTCTCAGTCAAAGTAAAGGACTGTCTGCAAGATGAGACCAGACTGAGTGACCTGGAAATTAGCCAGGACGTGAGGGCTTTATTATTAGTGCTAATCAAATTGTATACGGCTAGGACATTAACTGGCACTTAAGAAACCAGATGTGTACACAGCTACTTATCAGTATATATCAGTGTTCATTTAACCACGCTGACTGTGGCTTGTGAAGCTTTTTGACTTGTTAATTTAGTAAGTGAATTTGGGATGTTTTATAAGCAATTTAAATCTAAAATGAACAACAATCATCGAAAGTGTTGTTTCTCCTACTAGCTTTATTTTTGGGAGGAAATTGAAATTTCACGGATTGATGAACAAAAAGATCAAACACATGCATAAACACAAACACAATACAGACATTCATGTACAGTTGATTGGCGAAGAAATACACTTCACATTTTAAGTTCAAATATCTTGCCGTTTAACAGACTAAGAATTGCATTCTAAAAGGATGTTTAATCCTTTATGGGCTGAGTCCAACTTCGTAATACGGCAATGTTATTTTTTGCTTGCACGTTAATTAAAGTACAAATAAATAATCTGAATCGATACGTTTTCCTCAATTGCAGTTCTACTGTCTGTAACAGGACGTAGAACATGTTTTGGGCACCTTGCATTAATTTTCACTGAACAGTTTATCTCATCAGGCACTGAGGCAAGGGCATAAAATGTACTCTGGGTGGAGGACTTTAATGTCCATGACCGAGAGTCGGTCAGCAGCTGTACTACTGATTGAGCTGGTCGAGTGCTAAAAGACATAGCTGCTAGACTGGGTCTCTGTGGCAGTTGGTGGGGGAATGAATAAGAGGGAAAAACATACTTGACCTCATCCTTACCAATCTGCCAGTTACAAATGCATCTGTCCATGACAGTACCTGTAAGAGCGACTACCACACAGTCCTTGTGGAGACAAAGTCCCGCCTTTACATTGAGAATAATCACCATAATGTCGTGTGGCACTATCACTGTGCTAAACCGGATAGATTTTGTACAGATCTAGCAACTCAAGACTGGGCATCCTTGAGGCACTGTGAGCAATCAACAGCAGACCTATGCTCCAGCACAACTGAAACCTCATGGCCTGGAATATCCCCCAGTCAACCATTACCATCAAGCGAGGAGATCAACCCTGATTCAATGGAGAGTGCAAGAGGGCATGCCAGGAGCGGCACCAGGCATAGCTGAAGATGGAAGTTTCAACCTGGTGAAGCCACCTAACAAGACTACTTCACACCAAATAACATAAGTAGCGAGTGATAGACAGAACTAAGCAATCCCACAGCAATGGGTCAGATCTAAGCTCTGTAGTCCTGCCACATCCAGTCGTGAATGGTGGTGGAGTAGGAGGCCCTGCAAAAATCTCCATCCTCAATGATGGAACAGTCCAGTACATCAGTGTGAAATATAAGGCTAAAGCTTTCGCAGCAATCTTCAGCCAGACGGTGCGGAGTGGATGATCCATCTTGGCTTCCTCCAGTGGTCCCCATCTTTACAGATACCAGTCTTCAGCCAATTCAATTCACTCCACATGATATCAAGAAACCGTTGGAGGCACTGGATACCACATTGGCTACGGGCCCTGACAACATTCCAGCAATAGCACTGAAGACTTGTGCTCTACAACTAGCCACTCCCCTCACCAAGCTGTTCTAGTACCGTTACAACACTGGCATTGGAAAATTACCCAGGTATGTGCTGTATATAGAAAGCAGAACAAATCCAACCCAGCCAATCACCACCCCATCAGTCTACTGTTGATCATCAGTAAAGGTGATGGACGGTGTCATCAATATTGCTATCAAGTGACACCTACTCAGCAATAACTTGCTCAGAGACACCCAGTTTGGGTTCCAACTGGGCCACTCAGCTCCTGGCCTCATTACAGACTTGGTTCAAACATGGACAAAGGAGCTGAATTCCACAGGGGAGGTAGGAGCCACAGGTCTTGACATCAAGGCTGCATTCGACCAAGTGTAGCATCACGGAGCCCCAGCAAAACTGAAATCAATGGGTATCAGGGGCAAGCTCACTGATGGTTGGTGTCATACCTGACACAAAGGAAGATGGTCATGGTTGCTGAAGGTGAATTATCTCAACTCCAGGACATCTCCGTAGGAGTTCCTCAGAGTAGTATCCTAGGCCCAACCATCTTCAACTGCTTCATCAATGACTTTCCATCCATCATTAGGTCAGAAGTGGGGATATTCACCGATGCTTGCACAATGCTCAGCACCACTTGTGACACTGAAGCAATCCGTGTCCAAATGTAACAGGATCTGGACAATATCCAGGCTTGGGCTAACAAGTATGACCATTACCAACAACAGACAGTAACCACTGCCCCTTGACATTCAATGGTGTTACCATCACCGAATACCTCACTATCATTGATCAGAAACTCAACTGGACACATCACATAAATGGAGTGGCTACAAGAGCAGGTCAGAGGCTAGGAACTCTGTGGCGACTAATTCACCTCCTGACTCCCCAAAGCAATTCCACTATCTAAAGACACAAGTCAGGAGTGTGCTGGAATACTCCCCATTTACCTGGATGAGTGCAGCCCCAACAACACTCAAGAAGCATTATACCATCCAGGACAAAGCAGTTGCTTGACTGGTACTGCATCCACAAGCACCCATTCTCTCCACCACTGACGCACAGTAGCAACAGCAAGTACGACCCACAAGACGCACTGCAGAAATTCACCAAAGATCCTCATACAGCACCTTCCAAACCCACGACCACTTCCATCTAGAAGGACAAGGGAAGCAGATAACCTTCAAGATCCCCCACCAAGCCACTAACCATCCTTACTTGGTTCCTGTTCCTTCACTGTTACTAGGCCAAAATCCTGGAATTCCCTCCCTAATGGCATTGTGGGTCAACCGACTGCAGGGGGACTGCAATGGTTCAAGAAGGCAGCGCACCACCACCTTCTCAAGGGCAACGAGGGACGAGCAGTAAATGCTGGCCAGCCAACAAGACCCAAAGAGAAAAGTTGTTGTCTGGTGCAGGGATAATATAAAGGCAGTTTCCTTGTCACAAACACGAAATTTTAAATTAAACAATGTTTACAATTTCATACATTTCCCTTTCTGATAATCCAGTTTCTGGCACTTCATGAAATCCACAATGAAATTTTGTTCCTTCTTGGAAGATTTTCCAAAAGTCAGAATTAAAATCCATCCTGACCAGCTAACAGTCATCTTACTCCCTCCTCACATCATTAGTGTTCTGTTTTGCTTCAGTTCTGACTTTCTCTAATATCCTAGTTGACTTGTTGAAGAATAACGAGAATACTGAAGACTGATGTTGCTCCGAGAAGTGCTGAAGATACGCAATATTTTAATTTTCAAGAATGTAAATAATACTTCAAATAAAACATTCAGCAGTTGGCCTTAAAACAGAAATACTGATGTGCAAAAATAGAGTTCTTTAAAAATGTATTCATTCAAAGGATGTCACTTCATTATCGAGACCAGAATTTGTCACCATTGTCAAATGTTCTTAAGAAGATAATGGTGACACCTTCTAGCAACCATGGCTGTTCCTGACATGCTGGCAAACTCAAAAATATGGAAAGATCTACATTTATACTGCATCTTTCATTACCATCATGTCTCAAATGCCTCTTGTTTAATTTTTTTATTTATTCACTCACGTGTTTCGCTCACTGCCAGCATTTATTGCCAAACTGTACTCGCGCTTGATAAAATGATGTTATGCTGCTTTCTTGATCTGCTGCACTCCACCCACAATGCCATTAGGAGGGGAGTACCTGAATTTAACCATGCAACACTGAAGGAATGACAACATATTTTAAAGTCAGGATGTTGAGTGGTTTTGAGGAGAATTTGTGGGTCTTGGTGTTCCCATGCATACGTTGCCCAGCTTACTCCTCCTAGGCAATGTTCCCTCTAAACTGATCGGTATCCACCCTTCCATCATGCCATGTGACATGACAATCACACATTAACTTCCAGTTCTGGAAGTCACTGCTGCACATGGGCCTCAGAGGCTCACGCAGCTACTAAGAAAAATACAGGAAATGCAGCTTCTAGATGTTAATGGTTATGGGTTTGAAAGGTGTTGCCTAAGGAACTTTGGTGAACTTCTGCAGTGTGTCTCATGGATGTGTACATTTGGCTGCTACTGAGAGTTAGTGGTTGAGCAAGTGTACGTTTGTAGATATGATGCAATCAAGCGGACCGCTTCTTCCTGGATGGTGTCAAGGTTCTCGAATGTTGTTGGAGCTATACTCATCCAGGGAAACAGCGAGTATTCTATCACACTTCTGGCTGTCCTTGAGGATGCGAACAGGCTTTGAGGAGTCCGAAGGTGAGCTACATGCTGCATGTATTTCTAACTAAAAACCTGCTCTTATAGCCTCTGCATTTAAATAATTAGTCCAGTTCAATTTCTGGCCAGTGGTAACCCTCCCCAAGAAGCTGACAGTGGGGAATTCAAAGATGGTAGTGTTATTGATTGTGTATTGAAGAGCTGGTGGTTAAATTGTCTCTTATTAGAGGTGGTTGTTGCTTGGGAATTGTGTGGTGCAAAAGTTACTTGCTACTTTTCTGCCCAAGCCTGGATCATGTCCAGGTGTTGCTGCTTTTGGACAGGGATAGCTTGAGTTTTTGAGGATTAGCAAAAATCAGCAAAACATTAGCAAACAGTGCAAAATCATCAGTGAAATCCCCATTTATGATCTATAATGGTGGGAGACCTTATAATGGAGAGAAGGTCACGAATGAAGTAGCTGAAGATGGTTGGTCCTGGGACACTACTGAGAGGAATTTGGAGGCTCTTGTGCTGCAGCGGTTGTGCATCTACTTCTGAGTCAGGAAACCTGGGTTCAAGTCCCACCTGCACTGGAGGAGTGTAACAGCATTACTCATTGGAGGCTGTTGAGAGAAGGCTCTCTGGAATGATCCCTGGTATGGAGGGATTGTTTTGTGAGTAAAGGCTAAACTGCTTGGGACTCTACTCACTAGACTTTAGAATGATGAGAGAGGATCTCAAATGAAACTTACAGAATACTAAGACGCCTGAATAGAGTAGATGTAGAGAATGTGTTTTCACTAGTAGGAGAAACTAGGACCTGAGGGCACAGCCTCAAAGTTAAGGCCCTTTCCAGCTGAGATCAGGTGAAATTCCTTCAGCTCGAGGCTGGTAAATCTGTGGAATTTATTGCTGCAGGAGGTTGTGGGGGCCAAGTCTTTGACTGCATTTAAAGACAGAAGGAAGGAGGAGAATGGGATTGAGAAGCATATCAACTATGATCAAATGGCAGAGCAGACCCGCTGGGCCAAATGGCCTAATTCTACACTTATACATTAAAGACTTATGGTCGTATAGAGCAGAAGGCCTGGACTGAAGTCTCTATTCAGAGATGTGTAATAATGGTTTCATGTGAATGATGTGGAATGATAATTATAGATAGAAATTTTCTTACATATTAACCACATAGAAATATTAGTACAATATGAATGCAAAAGGTTTTAATTGCTCTTGTTTTATTTTTGAGTAAGGCTCTATTAGAGGAGAATTTCATGTATTACCTTAGTTTCTTCAATCTGCATGGCATCCAGCAAATAATGAAGCAATTCCTGGCTGTCTTGCTGCTGGTACCCTCTGAAACGTGGTGCTCTGTTGGATACAGAAATATATCAATATGACGATAAAAAAAGTTTGTCATCTGATTTTAATATCTAGGATTCCCTTCCATGGGCTGATATGGTTTTGTAAAGCTTTTACAAAATGTTTTTATTTTCTTGTTTCACAGACCATTTCTCACCTGTTTTAAAAATATACGTCTGCAGTGTCTGTTGTCTGGGATTAAGGCAATATGGTTCTAATTCCAGATTACAGTTTGTTGACCAGTTTTACCAATTGGTTTAGGAGCAGATTTTGCTTACAGTAGACTGATTATTTTTGAGTTTATCGAAGCTTGGTGAAAGTATTTTCAAATCAACCTGTTAGACCATATGACTATAAGAAATAGGAACAGGAGCAGGTCGTTTGGCCCCTCAAGTCTGCTCCACCATTCAAGAGGATTATGGCTGACTGACATTCGTTATGTCCACTTTCCTGCCTTTTCTGAATAACCTCTGATTCCCTTCCAAATCAAGACCTATAAATCTCAGCCGTAAGGAAACACAAGGGTCTTGTGCCCACAGCTCTCTGTGGCAAGGAGTGCCAAAGACTCTCAATGCTCTGAGAGAATAAATTCCTCCTCATCTCAGTCTTAAAGTGGCACGCCTTTATTCTGAGACTGTGCCCATTGGTCCTGAACTTTCTCATGAGAGAAAGCATCCTTTCAACATTTACCATGTCGAGTCTGTTAAGAGTATGTTTCAATGAGATCACCTCTCATTCTCCTTCATTCCACTGTGTACAATTCCACCTGTTTAGCCTTTGCTCATAAGACAATCCCTCCATAAAGGGGATTATCCTAATGAACCTTCTCTGAACTGTCTCCAATGAAACAATATCTTTCCTTAAATAAGGGCACCCAAACTGCTCTCAGTACTCCAGATGTGGTCTCACTAGGACCTTGTACAATTACATTAAGACTTTGCTACTCTTACACTCCAACTTCCTTGAAATAAGAGCCAACATTCCATTAGCCTTCTTGATTACCTGCTACATGTGTGTGCTAGTTTTCTGTGTATCGTGCACAAGTACCCCCAATTCCCAGCTTTCTGTAGTTTTTCACTATTTAAATAAATCTTATGTTCTGCTTTCCAAAATGCACTTCACACTTGCCCACATTATACTCACTTTGCCTACTTTTTGCCCACTTACTTAATCTATCAAAATCTCTCTATGAACTGTTTGTATCCCTCTTGCAGCTTGCCTTTCTACCTGTGGTGTTGTCTGAAAATTTGACAACAGTAAATTGGCTTTCTTGCTTCAAGTGATTAACGTATATTGTAATAGTTGTGGTCCCAGCATTGATCCCTGTGGAATTTCACAGGTTACAGGATGCCAATCTGAAAAAGATCCTTTATCCCCATTCACTGTTTCCCGCCCAGTAGCTAATTCTCTATCCATGCCAATATACTACCTCCAAAACCATGGACTCTTATCTTTTGACTTAACCTTTGAGGTGCCTTGTCAGATGCCTTCTGCAAGTCCAAACACAAAACATCTATTGCTTTCCCTCTATCAAATCTGGTTGAAACTTCCTTGAAAAACTATAATAAATTAGATATCAGGTTCAAGTCCCACCTGTTCCAGGTGTGTGTCGTATCACCTCTGAACAGGTTTATTAAAATTACCTACAACTGATGAAATGTCTTGGGATATTTCATTATGTTAAAGGTGCTATATACTACAAATACATTATACAAGTTGATGTTATATTCTCCTTTATCAACATTGCAACCTCCTCTTTTTTCATAATCTATCTGAACACCATGTAAATGGGTTATGTGGCATTCTGACCTGTCCTTTTTTTTGAAGCTGGTACCCATCATCACTATGGCAGGTTCCCAGATATTTACAGTCAAGCAAACCAACCATATCTAGCGTGCTTTGCACTTAATATAGGCCTTATACACCTGGATTCGATCTTAGTCAATTTCCTCTTAGCTAGGCCCTGCCTAACACTTCACTGTTTTACTCTAGCATTATTAAATCTACCAGTCATTTGTACACTTCATTTTTCCTTCTTAACACAACATCCTAGACCCCCGGCTCCCTGACAATTTAGTTAAATTCTTCCCAACCATCAAAACATCTCACAAAGATGCTATTCCTGTCCTGTTTAAGAACAACCTTTGCAGACTGCATAGGACTCACTAACATTGAATACCTCAGGAATCTAAATTTTTCCTTCTGCACCATCATTTCAGCCATTCGTTCACAGAATCATTCATGTTGAAATGCTGTGGACTCTTAACCGCCTTCTCAGTCAGTCATTCAGCTCATGGGCAAAAAATACCGACCTATGCAGTGTCATCCACATCTCATAGAATCCTTACAGTCTGGAAGCAAGCCATTCAGCCTACTGAATACTCACTAGCCCTCTGAAGAGTATTCCACCCTATGCCCATAACCATGCACATCCTGTGGCTAATCCATCCCACATGTCCACCCCTGGACACTATGGGCAATTTAGCATGGCCAGTCTAGTAACTTGCACATCTTGGATGAGGGATGGAAGAAGATTACTTCACACAAGTGGTCATAAAAATTTCCTTATAAAATTATCAAATTTCTCCATTTCTACCAACCTGAGTTAATGGGTTCATGGTCATTACTAGCTACTGTGTGGACAAAAAGCTTTATTGCTGTCATCCTCCAATCATCTCTTGCCCAAAACCTCAAATCCTTGTACCATCAACTAACAGGAAGAACTTTTTCTACTTTATCTAAGGCTGTCTTAATCTTGTAAACCTCCATCAGATCTCCACCTAATCTCCTTTGATTCAAAGAGAAGAAACAGTTTTTCCAACCAATCAAACCCTTGTAGCTGAAAATCCCAATCCCTGAAGCCTTCTGGAAAATTTCCTCAGCAGCTTCTCAAGAACCCTCACACTCTTCCTTCTTCTCCTCTGCTCTATCCTCCCGCTTTTGTAAACATTTGGAAACAGAACCAGAAATAATCCAGAGAATACTACTTTTGAGGTCCTACTTGCTAATCTCCTTCCTAAAATATTAGTTCTCTAAAATCTACCTGCTGAACCTCATCCGTCTGTCTAGGTATACTGTTGTACTAATGTGGACCACAGCTTCTAGTTTATAATGCTCTGGTATCAGAATACAACTGTTCAGTGACACCCTTACACTGATGCCAAGGAAGCAACATGTCACCTTAGAATCACATCTACAGTTGCAAAAACTGCCTAACTTCTAGTTGTAGAATCATATATCACTATTATTTTCTCAGTCTTTCTCTTGCCAGCTTTTACAGCTGAGAGACCTGTGCTGCTGTGGACTTGGCTTTGGTTGCACATCTCAAAACGTGCCTCATTCCCATCAGTATTTAGAATTGAATATTGATAGGAGATGGAGACCAAAATACACTTAGTGGATTCCCACACTATCTGCCTTATCCTCTTGTTTATCAGGTGACCACCCATTCATGTAACAGAAGTCATTTGATTGAAATCTCCTGTATGACTACAGTATGTAAGACAAACTACACAGACAGACTTCAACAAGGTTAAGTCTACAACATTTTGCCTTTTTGCAAGATCTATCATTGAGAAAGACACAACTAACAAAGCAGTGGGAACTCCATCAGCTCAGAGTTACACCCAATCTTGATGTGGGCATATACTAATGCTTCACATTCGGTTAATATCCTGGAATTCTCAAAGAAGTTGTGACAGCAGCATCTCCATAATGGCTGTAATGTCACAATCACTATTTATTGTATGCACTTCTTTATAAAAACAACAGTGCAAAATAACATTTCAAACCAGTTAAATTAACTGTGTTTGTGAACTTTAAAATTCCATTTGGAGAAAATTCCAGAACACTTACTATTGGTTTCCACCTATTCATGAAATAAACAGATATCTGACAGTTAAGTGTATATACTCTTTTCTCCTTGAAAACTTGCTGTAAGCAAGATCATTGCTTTAGCCAAGGACCCTAGTAATGTTGCTAAATACAACATTCACAGATGTGCTGACATATGGAAGCCAGTGCCAAAGCACCACAACCTGTTGTACAATGCCAGCAGTAGCATGACTGAACAGGTTGAACTGCTGTTAGTAGCAATAACATTCTATGATGAATTATCTCAAATGTGACGGTATGGATTTAACAATGCTACTTGCACTTATCTGTTATGAAAATTAAACTTGATTTGACAATCGCATCGTTGAACTACAATATACAGTTTCAAGCCACCAACCATTTTCTCTGAAAAGCAGTATAAAATCACTTATGGTTCACTGAAACAAGAGCCACCACTTTGAATCAGAATTTAATCCCCAAAAAAACGTTGACAGCATGTGAGAATGTCAAGGATGTCAATCCTCCATTAAAACAAAAGGTGTCTCATATCTGCCTTAAGAGGGCAACTCCATATTTTTAAACAATGAAAGCATCGCTCAAGTATTCTGTGGTCCCTTTGATTAGAAATGCTTTTTGACAAAATGTAACATAATTCAGCATAGTTTGCTAACAGGCTGCAAATCCTGCATTATGGATCATTGGTTTGCTCTGGCCAAGAACAAGTTGGAAGCACACTGTTGAGATTAGGTTCAGGACTAGAATGATCCCAATGACCAAAACAACTCTAAATTACGACAATTCGGCCCTATGTCTCAATTACGACCATTTGTATTCCAGTCAAGCAATTTCTCCGCAAGTTCATATCAAACCCCCATCTATTTGAATGACACCGGCAGTTTGTGCTGAATGTAGGATAGTTTTATGCTGCACTGGAACAAATTGGCTGGGGATGCAGCAAGTTTCAGACAACAAGTCTTCAGCATAATTACAGGCACCTTGTCAGGGTCCAGAATCACATCTACAGTTGCAAAAACTGCCTAACTTCTAGCTGTAGAATCATATATCACTATTATTTTCTCAGTCTTACAATAGAGTGCCTCCAACTGTTTCTAGGTATTATGTGTAGTGAACTCAATTGGCTGAAGACTAGCATCTATGATGCCGAGTACACGTGGAGGAGACAGAGATGGATCATTCACTTGAAAATTCTGGCTGAAGACTGTTGTGAATGCTTCGCCTTATCTTTTGCATTGATGTGCTTAATACCCCATGAGTGAGAATAGGGATGTTTGTGCTGCCTCCTCCTCCTCCTGTGAGATGCAAATGCCTCACAGTTTTATCTTTTGCATTATGCATTGTTTACGTGTCCACCACCATTCAAACCTGCACGTGACAATACTATAGAACTTAGATCTGATTTGTTGATTGTGGATTTGCTTGGCCCTGTGCAGTACTTCCTCTAAATTTCTTTTAGTGCATGGACGTCTGGAGGTCCTTGTGCAGTACAACTTCTAACACGGAAAGTCAACGCATTGGTACGTCATTCACTGAATCTCAGAGTGGCTGTGCAGTTCAGAGAGCATTCTAGCCCTATTGACCACGAGCTGCTTATGCTGTTTGACATGCAAGTAGCCCTGTTTTGTGGGTTCAACAGGGTTGACATCTCACTTTTAGGTATGACTGGTGCTACTCCTGGCATGGTCTCCTGAATTTTTCTTTGAACTAGGTTTGATCTCCTTAGTTGATGGTTATGGTAGAATGGGGGAGTACACCAGTACGTGAGGCTGCAGATGTGCTGGGACTACAATTTGGCTGCTGCTGAAGACCATGGCGTGCCATGAATTCTGTTTTGAGATTCTAGATCCACACAACTTGATGGAAAGTATTCTCAATGTCTCCAGAAAGACTGTGTCTTAAGAAGAACTGTGTGGTGGCCCTTCTTACTGATACTGTCATGGACAGAAGTATCTGTGAGAGGCAAATGGCAAGGACTCCGTCAGGTTTAACATGTCAAACATCTGGTCTGGCAGCTATGTTCCTTATGACTTGACCAGATTTGTCAGCCTCCCAGTGATGTTCAACATGGTGCACTGTTTCATCAGTACAACAGAAATGTTTGGTCATCAGCAGAAGGTTCTCTTGCCCATGCCTGATTTAGTCCCACAAGACTTGATGAAGCCTAAAGACAAAGTAGAGGACTCCAATTGCAGCTCCATCCTGACTGTATACCATTGTGCCGCCATCTCTGCTGGGTCTGCCCTGCCATTGGGACATCAGATACCCAAGAATGGTGATGGTGTTGTCTGGAAACCTAGTGTGAGAGACATGATTTAATGATTATGACTACATTAGGCAGCGAGACAGCTCTCCCAATTTTGACCCTTGCATTCACAAGATAACAAGGTAGACTCTGCAGGTCAACAGTGCTGCATTTGCCATCTTTTTTCCTCCAAGTACCTTAATCAATGCCAGGTGGTGAATCTGATTGCATTCCTTTTTTTTAACCTTTCTAGTAGCTCATACAACTGAATAGACCATTTCAGTGGGCAGTTAAGAGTCAACCATATTACCATAGGTCTGGAGTCACACGGAGGCCAGACCAGATAAGGAGGGCAGTTTCTTTCCCTGAAGGACATCAGGTGAAGCAGGCGGGTTTTACAAAAAATGGACTATGGTTTCATGGTACTTAGACTTTTAACTCTAGATTTTATTGAATTTAAATTTCACCATCTGCTGTGGTGCAATTCAAATCTGGGTCCACAGAATATTATCTGTCTCTCTAGTTGCTAATACAGCAACAATACTACTATGCCATCACTTTGTCGTTAATGAGGTGAGATGTGCATTTGATAAGGTGCCATGTAAAAGCCTAACACAAGAAAGATTACATGAGATTAGGGCTAATATATGAGCTTGAGCAGAGGATTGGCTAACTAGCAGAAATCAGGAAGTTGGGATAAAGATCTTTTTTCTAATTGGCAAGCTGTAAACAGTGGGGTGCCATGAAGTTCAGTCCTCGATCCCCAACTGTTTACAATCTATACTGCTAACTTAGATATAGAGTTAGAATGTACTCTAGCCAAATTTGCAGAGAACACTATAATAGGCGGGAAGTCAAGTTGCAAAAAGCGTCAAGAAATTTACAATTGGTTATGTCTATGTTCGGGGAATGTGGTAAATTTGGCAGATTGGAGTTTAAATGGTCAGATGATTAAAAAGGCAACTTATTATCGAAATGGAGAGAAATTTCAAAATGCTTCAATGCAAAGGAATCTGGGTGTCTTTGTGTATGATTGCGAAAAAAAAAGCACAATTTTGTGAGAGGGATATGGGATGTCACAAACTTCATTGAGTTTTTTAATGAAGTAACCAAAATGATTGATGACGGCAGAGCGGTAGACATTGTTTCCTTGGATTTTAGTGAAGCCTTTGGCAAGGTTCCGTATGGGTGACTCATTAGTAAAGTTAGATCACATGGGATTCAGAGTGAGCTTGTCAACTGGATACATAATTTGCTTTACGGTAGGAGACAGAACATGATGGTGCAGGCTTGGTTTTGGACTGCAGGCCTGTGACCAGTGGTGCTCCTCAGCGATCGGTGCTGGGTCCACTTTTGTTTGTGATTTACATAAATGGCTTGGATAAGAACATAGGAGGCATAATTAATAAGTTTACAGATGGCACCAGAAATGGTGGTATACTGGACAGTGAAGGAGGTTATCTCAGGTTACGAAGAAATCTTATCAATTGGGTCAATGGGCTGAGGCGTGGCAGATGATATTTAATCCAGATAAATATGAAGTAATGAATTTTGGCCAAATAAACAAGGACAGGACTTATACAATTAATGGTAGGGACCTGGGTAGTGTTGTAGAACAGGGAGACGTAGGGATTCAGGTCCACAGTTCTTTGAAATTTGCATCACAGGTTGACAGGGTGGTTAAGAAGACATTTGTTGTGCATGCCTTAATGACGTTTGAGTACAGGAGCTGGGAAGTCATGTCGAGGTTGTACAGGACTTTGCGAAGACCTCTTCTGTGTGTACTGAAGAACTGTGTGCACTCCTGGTCACCCTATTGTAGAAATTACTAAAGTGGAAAGAGCTCAGAAAAGATTGACCAGGATGTTGCCAGGAATGGAGAGTTTGTGATATAAAAATAGACTGGAAAGACTTTTTTCACTGGAACATAAGTGGTTGAGGGATGACCTTATTGAGGTCTATAAAATCATGACAGGCATAGATAAGGTAAATGACAACGGTCTTTTCTCTAGGATGGGAGAATTCAAAACTAGGGGGCATATTTTTAAGGGGAGAGGGGGAAGATTTAAAAAGGATATGAAGGGCAACTTTTTCCACACACAGAGAGTGGAATGTGTTGTCAGAGAAAGTGGTGGATGCAGGTACAGTTACACCATTTAAAAGGCATTTGGATAAGTTCATGAATAGAAAAGGTTTGGAGGGACATGGGCTAAATGCAGGCAGGTGGGACTATTTTAGTTTGGGAACATGGTCAGCATGGATTGGTTGGACTGAAGTGTTTGTTTCCATGCTGTATGACTCGATGGACTCTACAACTAGTATGCAGGTTTGGCAGCTAAAAAGCAAGACAAATAGAATTTTGGCATTTATTGCTGGAGGAATGCTGTATCAAAGTAGGGAATGTTGTTACAACTGTACAAAGTATTGGTGAGACCTCATTTGGAATACTGTATATAGTTTTGGTTCCCTTCATTGAAGGAATTTATGATTGCATTACAGGCAATTCAGAGAAGGTTCACTGGATTGATTCCAGAGATAAAACACTCATTTTATGACGGGAAATTGAGCAGTTTAGACCTATACTTGCTAGAGTTTAGAAGAATGGGAAGAGATCTAACTGACGTATAGAAGGTGCGAAAGGGATTGACAAAGTAGACAAACAGCAGACATTTCCCCTTGTGGAGTGATCTAGAACAGGAAGTCATAGTTTTAGGATTAGGAGTGGCAGATTTAAATCAGAGATGAGGAGAAACTACTTCCCTCAAATCACCCTGAATCTGTGGAATTCACTACCCGAGAGTGCCAGGCACTGAATAAATTTAAGACGACTGAAAGATTTTCAATTAGTAGCAAGTTAAAGAATTATGGGAAGTAGCAGGAAAGTGAATTTAAAGCCGGGATGAACAGCCATGACCGTATTAAATGGCGAAGCATGTTGGAGGGGCTGAACTGCCTACTCCTGCTCCTAGTTCTTATGTCCTTAATAAGGTAAAGAATAACAATTCTCCATAACAGATAATTCATTACGGTTAGTAGAAACTCACCCCAACGTCAGGTGTTTGCTTATAAAATGCAACAGTTTATTTCCAACATCAAGGCAGGCCACACCAGACTTTTAGTGTGATTTTGCCTGATTTTTTGCCATCAACCATGTTGTTCGGTGCCTCTAAGATTCTATCCTATGTTTTTCTTTCCAATGCAGTTTGTTTTTGATCCCAGTTGAGGTTTATCTGCCATGTGCATTCTGCTAGTTGTTCAACAATCTCTAGATGTATACTCCACATCTTCTCATTCATGTAAAAAAGGTATTTCTCCTTAGTTTCATTGCAAATCTTTGGCCTTACATTCATATCTATGTACCTGATGGAAACCTCACTTTATGAAGTAGTTTACAGATGTGATATCTCTATAAATACTATACTTCTTACCATAATACACATCATTCCATTAACTTATTTCATGCCCTTATCTCTTTGAGGTACTGCTTTAAAGTTGAAAGCATAAAGCACAAATCTTTGTGCTTTGCATCATTCAACTAACCCACACTTACAGAACAAGGCCCGAAAACAATAAACTTTTCATACTTGGCTAACTTAGGTTATGATCACATTACTGTTTATAGAATGGAGAACAGAACACAAAATATTTTAAACATCTTCATTGCAGAACGAGTAACCATCGAAAAAAATGAAAAGATTAAAACCAAGGCTAGGTAATTTATATTTACTGTGATGAAAATATGATCAAGGATGAAGAATTAGAATAAGGGGGAGAAAAAGAAACTGGAAGATAACAGGAGAAAAGGAACGATTATACATAAAAACAAAACAGAAAGAAAGAAAATTTGAGCAATATACAGATTAATATATTCAAGTCAGCAAACAAGCACTTATGAAGAATTCTCTCTTCGATATGAAGAGCAATGTACTGCAAATTTCCCAAACAGAAATCACAAGAAATTATTTCAACAGGAATACTGGCATTATCTTTATTTATAGCTTATTATAGTGCTTAATGACTAATTGAAGTGTCAATCACTTGTTCATAGGATCAGTCAGAAGTCAGCAATCCTAAAATTCAGCACAGTGGAAAACAAACAGAAGGGCCCTGTAGCGATGTGCACAATCTGCCCCAACATAACGTTTGCCAGCTGTAACACTAATAAAATTAACAGCGCATGGATTAGTACCAGACACTCAGCAGCTTACCATGAAAACAGCCTATCCTGCTGCAGTGACCGCTAACTTTAACAAATGCAAAGAGGGCTTGCAAATTAAAAGTTATAAATTTCTAACAGAATATGCTGATGTTATGTGGGTAGTGTATAAAAACACTATCGTATCAGTAACAACATATCAATGCTCTGTGAAAATTTTAAAAGATTCAAATTTCACTAATCACAACCATCGTGTTATGCGCTAAATTCTTCATTACGTTAGTTATGTATTAAACAAGTGCACATGCAATGTCTGTGAACATCAAGTGAATTGGTTGTTATACGCAAAACATCAGACCAACCATGACTTTGCTGAATGGCAGAGCAGGTTACAGGGGCCAAATAGCTATTCCTGCTCCAAATTTATATGTGTATAATCAGAATTCAATCCTACTGAATCATAAAGCAGTTAGGAAAGATGTAGACCTTATTACCTATTTCTTCACAGCCAGCAGCTGCCTTTATTATTGCGTGAAATACTTTTGACGAGTTCCCTCAACTAAAATCCCAGTTAGTAACAACAATGGCTCAAAATATTTGTAACAAACGCCAAGATCCTCTCTGAAAAAATGAGTAAAACTGAGACAACCTTGGGTCTGATGGGGTTTAAAATAGTTGGCTAGAGAGATTGTGGATGTATTAGTTTGAATCTTCCAAAACTTGCTGGATGTTAGAATAATATAAGTGAACTGAAACATAGAAAATATGGCCTTACTATTTAATAAAAGAGTGGGAGAGAAAACAGGGATCTATGGGCCAATTAACCTGACATCAGTAGTAGGGAAAGTATTATAATCTGTTATTAGACAAGCTGTTGCAGAACACCTGACAAAAAAATCAGCGCACAGTCAAACAAAGATTTGTGTCAGGGAAATTAAGTTTGACAAATTTGATTTTGAAGATGTAGCTAAAGAGTAAACAAGATGAAATAATCTATGTCGTGACCTGAACTTTGAATAAGCACTCAAAAAGACATCAGGAAAAACAATACTGTGCAAAATTACTAGACATAGGATTGTGGAGATGATTTCTTAACAA
This sequence comes from Stegostoma tigrinum, assembly GCF_030684315.1. NCBI lineage: Eukaryota > Metazoa > Chordata > Chondrichthyes > Orectolobiformes > Stegostomatidae > Stegostoma > Stegostoma tigrinum. The sequence continues at coordinate 49,458,155 of NC_081357.1, read as the reverse complement.
AGGTAACAGACTAGTATAATTATTGCTGGAGTGTCAATCCAGAGACCCAGGTAATGTTCTGGGTACCTGGGTCTGAATCCGCTATGGCAGATGGTGGACTTTGAATAAAATAAAACCCAGAATTAAAAGAGTCTAATGATGACCACAAATCCATTGTTGACTGCTGGAAAAGCCCATCTAGTTCACTGATGTCCACTAAGGAAACTGCCATCCTCATCTGCTCTGGCCTACATGTGACTTCAGAATCAGAGTCATATATTTGACTCTCAACTGCTCTCTGGGCAACTAGCGATGGGCAATAAATGTTGGCCTAGCCAGTAACATCCATATCTCTTGAAATGGATAAAAAAATTAAATTGGGATAACTTGCGCTCAACCTATGCACAAACATTTGCATTGCTGCACACCTACGTGGCTTAGGGAGGCCATTTCAAATAAGACATACATTTGAAAATGTACAAAAAAGCCTTCGGCATATTTTTGCTATAATCAGAGATGGACAATTAGAACAATATAGGATGTGCAAGACCATAAAACTTAAGAGGCAGAGGCGGGCCATTCAGCCCACTGCGCATTCTCTGCCATTCAATGGGATCATGGCTGGTCTGATGATTCTCAACTCCGCTTAACTGCCTTTTCCCTATATTCTTTGATTCCTTTATTGATGGAAAATCTGTCTATGTCAACCTTGAGTATTCTTAACAATCCAGTCTTGGCAGCCTTCTAATGAATCTAAGATTCATTATCATCTGAAATTCCTCCTTATCACTGACCTAAATTTGTGATCACTTAAACTGAAATTACATACTCTGGTCCTAGATATCCCCATATAAAGCTATAACCTTTCTGCATCTACTCTGTTAAGTCCCCTAAGAATCTTCAATGTATCAATAAGGCTGCCTCTCACTCCTCTAAATTCTAATGAGTAAAAGCCCAATCTAATCAAGCTCTTCTCATAAGGCAGTCCCCTTCATACCTAGTACAAATTTAGTGAATCTTCTCTTGGAATACCTCCAATACCAGTATAACTATCTTTAGGTAAACAGCCCAAAACCGTTCACAGTATTCAACCTATGGTATAACTTGTGCCTTGTACAGTTTTAGCAAAAACTTTCTACTTTTATACTCCATTCTCTTTAGACTAAAAGCCAACAGGCCATTTGCTTATCCTATTACCTGATGAACTTGGATGCTAGCTTTTTGTGATTCATGGAGGAGAACGCCACATCTGTCTGTTCTGTAACTTCCTGCAGTCATGTAAATAATACTCAGTTGCTCTATTCTTCATGCCGAAGTGGAGTCATGTTTCTCTGAGGAATCATTAAAAGCAAGGTTTCCTGGACCTTATCAAACTGAAAGAAACTCAATGATGTGAAACATGTTGTGAACTCTCCATACACTATTCCTGCGGATTGCCAACACTGGATGTGGTGGAAATGTGTGTTCCGCTGATACTGAAAGCAATTCCATCAGGAGTTCTCAACTCCTGGCAGGGTTACCCATGACACCAAGATCAGATAAAGCACAATCTAAAACAAGTCCACTACAGTGATTCAGGCAGAATATGTTTGTGCGATATCAATAGCTGTGATGGCACATAAAGGCTGCAGCAGTAGGGAGATCCCTAGTGTCGAGGCCTCCTTACCACTGGAACTGTCAACGGCCATGTGTCTGCTGATGGGCAACAACAGTCCCACATTAAAACATGTCCTGTACAAGGTGCATAGCTACAGAATTCAATCCATCTTCCCACAAAACACAAGCGCTCAAAGACTGGCAAGAGGTGACTGGGATAGTATTGAGAATTCTGGAAGTACGTAGCTTTAGATTGGCATGATGGTGGCGGAGTTTGACTCAGTCATTTTGCTCTTGGGATAGGACCAGGACAGGTTTTGAATGTTTTCTTCCTGACTGAGCAGCCCTCCATCATCTGCACTGCTCACTCTGCATGTGGAAGGGGCTAAAAATGTGTCCTAAAAATTACCTGATCCATCCCCAACCAGCTGGAAAGCTGGATCCGGTGAGTTCATCTACCTGCCATCTGAAAATGAAGTCAAATTCGGTGTCAGAACATGGAAAATACAAACCTTCACAGATGAGCAGAACAACTGAGCAGAATGGAGAACTGCCCTGGTTGCTGGTGAACTTGGGCACTTCAACATTGATATTGTTGACCTGCATGAGATGAGATTCGAAGAGTAGGCAAACTACATCTCCTTCTGAAGACGAATGCCCAAAGATGCATGGAATTTAATTTGCCATCATGAACAAATACATCATTAACATTCACCTCATGACCCACTATCTACAGCTTGCCAAGTACCAGCAGATAACAGGTGTGAGTGCCTATGCCCTAGGCCTTGAAGTTACTGATGAGTCCAAAGGAAGTTTCTACTCCACAATCATCAACATCCCAGAGGAAAATAAAATTATTGTCCCTGGGGTCTACAAAGACAGTGTTAGAAAGGTCTGTCAAACTCTGGAAAAGAACATCATAAAAGGAAGAAGACAGGAATTACAACCCCAACAGATTCTCCTGTTCACACTAGCTGGTCATTCCCACACGTTGTCCTGCTAAAAAGACACATTCAGACTGCTTGGAGGCATCTGCAATTAAAGCACTGGCACACAGTTGATTACATCGGTGAGGTGAGAGTGGCAGCCTTTGACATCAAGGCTCCATTCAACCGAGTATGGCATCAAGGCGTCCAATCAAAACTGAAATCAATGGATATCAAGGCAAACTCTCCAGTAGTTGGAGTCATATCTGACACATAGGAAGATGGTCGTAATTGTTGAAGGTCAGTCATCTCAGCTCCAGAACATCTGCAGGGTTTGTCAGGGTAGTGTCCTCAGCTTAACTGTCTTCAGCTGCTTCAGCAATGAACTTCCCTCCATCATAAGGTCAGAAGTGTGGGTGTTCTCCAGTGAACATATAATGTTCAGCACCACTTGCAGCTTATATCAGATACTCAAGCAGTCCACGGCCAAATGCAACAATATCTGGACAATACCCATGTTTGGGATGGCAAATGGCAAATAACAGTTGCACCACAGAAATGCCAGGCTATGACCATCACCAATAAAAACATTCTAATTGCTGCCCCTTGACATTCAATGGTGTTACCATCGCAGAATCCCCATCATCAAACTCCTGCAGTTTACCGGTGACCAGAAACTCAACTGGCCTTACCACAGAACACAGCCGCTACAAGTGTCAGTCAAAGGCTTGGACTACTGCAGGGAATAATTCACCTGCTGGTTTCTCAGAGCCTATCCATCATCTCCAAGGCACAAGTCAGGACTGTGATGGAATACTCCCCACTTGCCTGGATGGGTGAAGGTCTAACAGTACTCAAAAAGCTAGACACCCATTCAGGACAAAGCAGCCTACTTGATTGGCATAACATCACGAACATCTACTCTCTCCACCAAAGATGCTCAGTAATAGTATCTTCTCTAAGATTCACTGCAGAAATTCACCAAACATTTTCAGACAGCACCTTCCAAATGCATGACTGCCTCTATCTAGAAGGACAAGGGCAGCAGATTCATGGGAACACCACTACCTACAAACTCCTGTCCAAACCTCTCACCATCCTGACGTGGAAATATATCACCATTCCTTCACTGTCACTGGGGATCAAAATCCTGGAATTTCGTCCCTAATGGCATTGTGGACTGACCTACAAGGAAATAGACTGAAGCAGTTCAAACAGGAAGCTCAGTACAACCTTCTCAAGGGCAACTAGGGATGGACAATACATGCTGGTCACTCAGTGATGCCCACCTCCCATGAATGAATTTTTAAAAAAATCATTTTATACTAAGAACGAAAGAATATCTGCATTACCAAACCGACAATCAGTGCAAACGACTGCTGGACAGACCACTGACTCACCTGCTCCTCGATGTCCATCAAGTACAACCAAAAATACTTAACGATGAAGAAACAATTCATAAAAGATTCAACACTGAGCGGCTTCGAGAGCCAAGCAAGCTAGTGAACTTCCAATGTCTTCAGAAAAATCTCCAAGTTTTTATTTCAATGGAGTGGAATAAATCTACAAAGTGCTGAAGGCAGCCTTCATCTCATGCTATGAATAATCCAGCAGCTGCAACATCAAGAAACACCAACACTAGCTCAATGAGAAAGACCACATCATCCATGACCTCACTGACAAGATGAGAAAAGCTTTCTGTACCTGGCCAAACTACATCACCAGTAAAGAGAAGAACTCATCGAACAGCAATGGCAAAGCTAAAAGCAGAAGTATGGAAATCAAGAACCAATGGTGGACAGAGAAAGCTAAGGAGCTACAACTATTTGCCGACAAGCATGATTCTTCAGTGCCACAAAGCAAAATACAGATCCAACATCCTGGGCCTCAAACTGGTGTACAGTAAAGATGGAATCCTTTTGAGAGGAAGAGCAAACATCAGCCTCTGATGGACAGAATACTTTAAATAACTCCTAAATCACAATATGATCATAGATAAGGACATGTTTCAGAAAATTGTCCAACTCTCCATCAAATTTCCTCTGTGCCCTCTCCAGTGCAATCAAATCCCTCCTGTAATAGGGATTCCAGTTCTGCACTCGATTCTCTAACTCTGTGTTCTGCCTCCATGGAAGCAGTGGAGATAAGGCAGTTATATAATTTTTTTTAAAAGACAGGAGAGAAAAACTTTCCCTAATGTCACGTTATACTTCTGATATTATGCCATCTGTAGCTTCGATTCCACTATCTTGGTGGCCAGTAATTCAATACTTTTTTGTCCTGGTGTTAATGCTTCAAGTCAAAATCCTGGCACTAAGATCCTGTGATGATGGTGTCTGAGTTTGAGGATTGTATTTTCTGAGTATTGCTGAAACAAGTCACGTTTTGTCAAAGCTTTTCATCTTGCACTCATCAGGATAATTCACAAGACCTGGGGAAAGAACTGGGCTGAAGGGGAAAATCGACATTTATACTGCATGAGGGGTGCATGCTCTCCAAGTCGACTCTGATTGCTGGAGGCAAAGGTATGAAATTCACCAGCTAATGATGATTTTACATCAACTGTCAGGCCTTGGTTATGTTTTAAACCAGGTAGGTTGACTCTGATTGGTCAAGGCTATACCCTGAACAGTGAACCAAGCAAAAATGGTTGTCACCTATGTTGGTGAGTTGGCAGAGGTGCAGTTCATCTACAATCCCAACTCTCCCAAGCCCACACTCCATTTCCTTCAACCCATGGATTCTCACCAACTTTGTGACATTATGAAGAGTGCACTTGTCTAGCAGGACCCACACAGTATGAAGTTAAAAGTTTGTAGATGCTATGGCTCATTGATGACCAGCCTCCCTCACCACTGACAACCATCTTCAGATGGCGCATTTGTATTGTCAAGTCATGCACATTCCACCTAAAAGCAGGTAGATCCTTGGTTCATTGACTGTTGCATTAGCCTGAGTTGTTTCCCTGGCTGTTCTTGTTAGTGGTGATTTTGCCATTGCCTTTCACTCTTAGGGACATGGGCTGAAGAGGCTTTTGGCTCATCAATCAGAAAGTACTATGGGACCCAGGCAAAGGCCTGATGTCCAGAAGAATTCATTAACATTATCCATCTCCTCTGGAACAAAATGTTGGCAACAGTCCTCTCTGATGAAATTTGGCAGAATTCTGTAAGATCAAGACAGGAGTCAAGCAGTTACGTATCACAGCTCCCGCCCTTTCCTCCATTTTCGTCACCATCAATTATCATCTTGTCAGGGACATGCTTCCCAGTGGTATGGGCATTATTTACAGCATGGATGGAAAAGTTTGAGAACTGAAACAGGTGAATTCCAAGAAGAAAATGACATCTCCATCACTCCTGGAACTTCAGAATGCAGATTACCATCAAGTCTTGCTTAATGTCTTTGCGGTAGGCTACCAAAAAACTGGTCTCGGCCTCAACCTCAAGAAGATTCAAGTCCTTTACCAACTCATCTCAGGGCAATTGCCACTCTCTCTCTCCATTAAGATCAATGAGGAAATCCTTCCAAATATAAAACATTTCCTCTACCTTGGGAACCAACTCTGATTTAATGTTGAAATTGTTGTGAAGATTGAACACTGCCAACAATCCACAAGTGTTGCCTGTGGACATTTAAGGATGAGAGTCTTCATTGGCTTTGACATCTGTATCGATACCAAGAGCCTGTATACAAGTAAATCATCCTTCTGACTCTTCTATATAGCTCCAAAACTCAGACTGTATCTGGACACTAGTTCAAGGCCCTGCAGAAGTACTATCAACATTGTTGAGATAAATTCTCTGCAACAGCTGGGAGGACAGGTATACTCGCATCAACTTCCTTAAAGGAGATGGTAGCACCAGCGTTGAGGCCATGATCGTCTGAAATCAAATCTGCTGGGCAGGCCATATTCTTAGGAAGCCTGAGTTCCAACTGCCAAAGGAAATCATGTTTTCCCAGCTCAAGGAAGTCATTTTACAGAGAGGAGGAAGTGCTTGAAAGACTCCCAGAAGGCTTATCACAAGAAATGCAATGTAAACATCAATGTCTGGGAGAGCCTCACTCAGTAGAAACTGACATGGAGGAACCTCCTTTATAAACGGGCACAATTCCAAGTACAGAAAAGAAACCTGAGAAAGGAATGCCAGTGGACCTGAGGCCAAGGACCAATTCCACCTCACGGCCAAAGACTAATTCCATTTTGCAGAAACACCTGCCAAATATGTGGTTGGAGATGTGGTTCTAGAATCAGGCTCATCAGCCACACAAGGATCCACAGAACCCAAGGCAAATAGCACAGAATTTCCTGGCTGAACAATCGAATGATTGCTGACAACGATGTCACAAAGGAAAAAGAAAGATTCAGGGAATTTCATATGACAGAGATACGAGAAAAGTGTACTCCTGATAGAACATAAAACAGTACAGCACAGAAACAGGCCCTTCATCCCACCATGTCTACGCCAACTATAAACCAGCCCCACGTGCCTCTACATGATCTGTGTGACCTTGAAAGACAGAGAGACTGGAACAGAATTATCACAGCAATTAGAGAAGTAATTAGAAAATTCAATATTTGCTCTTCCAACAATTAGACTGGAAAACATACAAATGCTTCACAAGTTAAACAGCATCATGCTTTATCTTCCAGAAAACTAGTGAGTTGATTCATGAAGCCTATTACAGAATTATAAATCCATATGTGGGAATAGGCCACAAGAACTATTTTGGCTGTTCGTGACATTCATGTGGAGAACCATTTCAATAAAAACAACATCCTGCAGACTCATCTCAGACAGATTTGCTCAAGCACAGGAACAGACTATTTTCAATACATCATTGAACCAAGTCATATTAGCTGGAGCTCAACTATTGACATGAGGCTGAAACCAGATGGATCAGAATGATTCTGCACTGATATAGTAAAATAAATGCGACAACAAAAACTCAAGTCCTATTCCAAGACTGGAGGACTGCATTGAATGAATTGGACAAGCATGATTTGTCACAAAAATTGATTGCTAAAATAATATTGGCAAGTTCTATTGACTGACACAGCACGAGAGCTACTGACTTTTGTAACACCTGAAGGATTTTATCAGTGTGAAGTCACGCCATTTGAACTGAAAAATGCTCTAGCAACATTTCAAAGAATAGCCAAACCTGGGAAAAACATTTATACCATTTAAATGAACATTTTGATTGGCTACAAAGTAACAATTTGAGTATAAATCTGGCTGAGAGTGTATTTCCCAAAGCAACAGCTGTTTCCATACTTTAAGGGTCCTATGATAACGGTGAAAATTATTTGGGCTAGTTGTGGGACAAGGTCTCTTAGCACCTGGAGACATGAAAGTACAGACTATTTTGAATGATCCATGCCTCGGACAAAATGTGAAATTTGGATTGTTAGCATGAGTGGATTCTATTGCAAGTTTGCTCCAAACTTCAGCAGTGTTGTTGCTCTTTGAATAGACTTGTTGATTAAGAAAAGGAAATTTGACATAAAAGTATCCAAGTGCCTTAAAATCTGAAAGCCATGTTGACAACCGAACTGTTCTTAGTTGAGCCTAATTAAGGCAGACCATTCAAACTGGCTGTTGATATCATAGGTGTGGAGACTGTTACACTGCAAGATGATGAGATGTTGATTGAATGGCCTGCCAGTTATTTTCAAAAGAAACTGAATGCGCGTCAGTAAAAATATCCTACTGTAGAGATCGAGACACTGAGTCTTGTGGTGCCTTGCCATAATTTTGAGATTTTACGTTACTGACAACCAGAAACTGTTGTTTATAGTCCACAATCCTTCAATTTTTTTTTAGAAAGTTTTCAGGACCAGAACTTACAATTATTTTGATGGAAATAAACTGTCCAACAGCATGATGTTAAAACTGTTCATGAGTCTAGAAAAGGAAGCATTACAGCATGCACTTTATTAAGAGCTATCCAATATGATGCCGATGAACTTAAAATATAGCTGCTGTGTAACTCCCTCTTCTGCTTAATGTCAACATTACTGCTGTCAGTGTGACATGGCAGAGGTGTTTAGATTTTTTAATTATGTAATGAAAAATACATAGGGACATAGGAACAGGAGTAGCCATTCAGCTGCTCGAGTCTGTAACTGCTATTCAATGAGATCATGGCTGATCTGTACCGAACTCCGTATCCCTGCTTTTGGTCAATATCCCTTAATTCCCTCATTTAACAAAATTGCATCTAACTCGGATTTAAAATGAAAAACTGATCAAGCATCATCCTCCATTTGTGGCTGTTGGAAGCCTCTAGCACTCTTCACATGTACAAATGTTTTCTAACATCTTTCCTAAACAATCTGCGCCTAATTCTCAGATAACGTCCCCTAATTCTAGAATCTCCAACCAGTGGAAATAGTTTATCTTTATCTACTCTGTCTTTTCCTGTGAGCAACTTGAAGGCTTTGAACAGATCATCCCTTAACTTTCTAAATTATGGAAAAAAACTGGCCTAATTTGTATAATCTCATTGTGCTCCCTCCAAGGCCAATTTTTCCTTCCGAAGGGGTGGTTCGCAGATCTGCTCATGATATTCCAAGCGAGGTTCAATAGGGATCTGAATAGCTCCAACATAACTTCAGTGTCCTTATACTACAATTTTCTAGCTTCTCTAAGATACATTTTAATTCTTCTTCAAGGGGAGGTATATTGTAGGTTTTCAAACAGCATTTATGAATTTTACGGGCCTTAGGTGAACACCCATTCCTTGAAATGAATGCATTTTTGGTTTCAGTTTGCGGCAGTTTTCTAACAAAGGATCATTGAACTTGAAACACAAACTCAGTTTTCTCTCTCCACAGATACTGCCAGACCTGTAGTATTGAGGAAGGATCACTCAACCAGAAACATTAAATCTGATTTCTCACCACACGTGCTGCCAGACCGGCTGAGCTTTTCCAGCAATTTATGTTTGAGTTCCTCTAGCACTTTGTTTTTGGTTGTTTCAGATCTCCAGTTCTTTGTTTCATTTTGGTGGAGAAGTCTTGGCTGAAACTGGGTGTGTAAAACAGTTCCTCCGGTAAAGTGAATTAAGTTTAGAGCTATAAGAAAGAGTCTACCTGAGTAAAAGGAGTTTAGTTTAAAAGTTTCAAACCAGAAGCATTAGATTAAAATACCGAAGGGGTTATTTGAAGCAAAGGAAGTATCAGCTCAGTGGTATGAAGGCACCAGTATGAGGATATCTGATTCTTAAGTCAGGAAATTGAAGCAACAGTTAAACCAAGCCCAATGATGTGTAAGGAAAGGAAATTCTATCTGGTGTGAGTGCTGTAAAATACTGTTAATAGGATTAATGGAATTGCATTTTACCATGTGTTTTAAAATCTTTAAATTTGTGTTATATTTAAATAGCTCATTCTATATTATCTTGATTTCTTTAGTGTAATAAACCTTCTGATTTATTGCTGAACCCCAAACTTCATCACTGCATGTTTGTGCTTCAGTAAAGACGATCTCATTACAACAAAAAACATCAAAATCTGATTCGTTTAAGTTAGATTTCAGTCTGGGATCTGACTTGTCCAGTAACATCAGTTGTAATCATAACATCATTCAGTGTCTCTATCATCGAGGTACAGTGGAAGCACTGCACATCTCTATAATAAATGGCACAGGAATATTTCACCAACAGCACCTTCCAAACTTGAGACCTCATGTATCTAAAAGAACAAAAGCATCAGATGTATTCTGAAATGTGCTCAATTCCCTCCAAGGCACACATCATCCTAACTTGGAACTATATTCCTTAATTGTCTCAGGATCAAAATCCAAGAATTCCCTTCCCAGCAACACTACAGGTGTGAATATAACACATGGACTGCATGAAGGTGGCCTACTACCATCATTAGGGATGAGCAAAAATGCTGGCATTGTTTGTGGCCCATGTCCTAAGGAAAAATAAAAAAAAATGCTTTACATCCTGTTTAGCTTATGCTTTTTACCGTGCAAATTAGCTTCCTGTCGCTGGCAAATGTTATATTGCAAGTAACAAACAGCATCTGAAGCAAGCAGCTGAAAGATAAAAATCTCAGCACCAGAGAATATACTCTAAACAAACAATGCCACTCAAGTTTCTAGCAGCAAGAAACAGCTACCTTCACGTGTTGTCGACATCTTACTCTTCCAGGGTAATGAGAGGTGGACTGGGAACTTTTCAAGACCAAAAATGGTTGCCTTAGAACCATTTGTAAGGAGATACAAATAGGCAGAATAGAGTTCAAAATTTTGGAAATGAATGCAGATTCAACACAAGAACTTCCACAAAACTGACACCTGGGCAACAATATTAGTTAATGTAGAAATAACTTAATATTTATAGCTTATTAAAATGTAGACATTTAATGAGTGAATGAAAAAATTAACTACAGTATTTAATATAAAAAATGAAATGTGGCTCAAATTAGTCTGTTCCTTTCACCTATTTTTGTACAATTGTGCAGTGTCGAAAATTATGATGTCAGTTGGGGGAAAAAAGCCCCATATTCAAATATATAAAAATATGATGTATTATGAAAATAAAATTTGGTCATTTTTGGAATGCTAAGCGTATTTTCATGACTCAGATGTATTTTCACTTTGAATAATGCACTGAATGGCATGAAACTACAGAGAATAGCTTTAGTCATGGTCACGAAGTGATACAGCATGGAAACAGACTCTGGTTCAACTAGCCAACTATGTTCCCAAATCAAACTGGTCCCATTTGCCTGTGTTTGGCCCATATCCCTCCAAACCTTACCTATTCATGTACTTATCTAAACGTCTTTTAAATGTTGCAACTATACTTGCATCTACAATTTCCTCCAGCAGTTTATTCTGCATATGAACCATTCTGGGTGTAAAAAAGTTGTCCCTCACCAATGTACTGTACAGCCACAACATATCATCCCAACTCCTATACTCAAAGGTCTGAGCAATGAAGACAAGCGTGCTAAACACCTTCTTAACCAGCCTGTCTACTTCTGACGCAAATGTCAAAGAATTATGTACCTGAACCGCTAGGTCTCTCTGTTCTACAATACGACCGAGGGCTCTACCATCAATTGTATCAGTCCTGCCCATGTTTGTTTTACTAAAATGCAATACCCACATTTGTTCAAATTAAACTCCATCTGTTACTCCTCAGCCTATGGATCAAGAGTTCTCTGTAATCCGAGATTACCTTCTTCACTGTCCATAATACCAACAATTCTGGTGTCATTCGCAAACTCTGCCCTCATTAATCTTTTTGGTTACTTCCTCAAAAAACTCAATCAATTTTGTGAGACATTATTTCCCTCGCACAAAGCCATGCTGACTATCCTTAATCGGTCCTTGCGATTCCAAACACATGCAAATCCTATCTTTCCAAATGACCTCCAACAACTTGCCACCACTGATGTCAGACTCACGGGTCCAAACCTGGGAGACGACCAAATAATACTGGTTTGGATTTTGCTGTGCTATAGAGAGCAAATCTGCCAGGATTTTCCATTATTACTCCTGTAAAAGTAGCACTAACCTCTGTCATTCACATATGCATAATTAAACATAGAAATGCACAAGTTGTTGACAGTGATTCTACACTTCTCATTAGGAGTATACCGTTGAAACCTCGCCGTCTGTAATCAATTTGAAATGACTGAACTGACAAAACCTTTTCATTCATTTTGGTAAGTCAGAATTTGCGAATGTTGTAAGTTACATGAAATATGTAATTTATAACAAATAACTTGTACTATAGCCAAGGGATAATACATTATTAGTTTGAAATACTTTTATATTTAGGCTGTTATTATAAATGTCATATACTTGCAAGTCATGTGAGCAGAAAGGGCTGCTGTGTTCAACTGTAGTTTTCCTCCTAAGGGCGAAAGTCCCTCGTGGAAGACACCGCTGGGCAATTAGAGAAGATTATTAGCTTGGGATGTCATCCACTCAGCTGATGTCAAACACTAGTTACTTTCACTGCTACACTCTCAGATCCTCAGGCAGCAGATGTCCTTGCTGCTCAGAAGGAAGAAATTGATGAAGAAAATATACACACAAAGAAACTAGTCACAACTGCTCGACTATTTCCATTGCACTTTTTTTGACTGACAGCAGCACAATTTTGTTGATATTTCTGTTCTTACACTAAAAACTGCATACTGCTATTCAAGCTTTAAAATCAAGAGTCTACTATTTGAGAGATTACCAAAAGATGAAATGTTTGAAAGAAGCAGTCACCAATGTTATCTTAATATTAAGCTATCACTAATCACTGCAATTTGTTAACTGCGTACTTAAATCTAATTCAAAACTAATAATACTGCAAAATGTAGGAAAAGTACAGATAATAAATTTTGCTCCTCCTTCTATGTATTACTTAGCTCAACAAGCTCAGAATTGTAAGTACATGGAACAAGTCAATACAAGTAGTTTTTCTGAAGCCATGCTACATTGGAGGATTTCAGAAGCATTTTAGCATTTGAAGAAAACATTTAAAAAAAGCATACAGGGAGTACACAGAGAAAAGGACATTAGGAGTAAGAGATTCAGATGTCAAAATAACACAATGGATCAACTGTGCTAACATTTCTGTATTTGACTCTGTCATTTTTTTTGTTTGAGTTTGTTTCCTTCAAATGCCTTTGGATGGTTTTCTATGTTAAAGACCCTCTATAATTCTAAGTTATTGTGTTTTGCAAACTGACTGTTTAAAACTTTCTGTTGTATTTCATCTTGTATGAAACTCATCAATCTGATAGTGAAATCCTTACTAAATTAACTATGCTGAAAATTATAAATCCATCACGAAAAAAACTGACTCTCTCATGAATGAAGCACTCAACTTCTTAGTCTTCTTAGTCCTTTTATATATTACTTTCCCAGTTATCTCTACAGGTGATTCACTGACAGTGAATAACAACATGCAATAATTAACATACCTACAGCTTGATACTGTGGAGATTTTCTGCCCCAAGAAACATGCAGTCCTATGGGGCAGGCAAGCTCTGTTCAATCTGTGTCCATATGCCACCTCAGCACTCTTGCTAATATGCAAGGAGTTCTTTATGTGGGAACAGAGCCAAAGTATTTAACTGAGTGTCTGGATAACCAAATATCTGAACATACATTTTGAAATTTCATAAATGCTGATGTTAAATTTAGGCAACAGCAGTCACAAAATACCATGAGTTGATTCATGGTTTTCAAATTTACTAAATGCTGTTGACTCATTGAACAAAAGTTAATAATATGTCTTCAGACTGGCACAGGAGGTAGTATGGTATCAAATGGCAATGTGCAAGATGATAACAGAAACATAGAAACGTTCAGCCTATTGTATTTGCATCAAATGAATAAACATGCCACCAACTCTAATTCAAGAATGGCAAATTTCTGACCCTAAAGTACATGAGGTGTGAATCCGATGGATTTTTATGATGATTGATGATAGTTTCGTGGTTACATTAATCAGACAAGTTCTCAATTCTAGATTTAATAATTTGATTCGTATTTCTCTAGCTGCCATGGTGGGATTTGAGCCCAAGTTTCAGGGAAATAGCTTGGGCCACTGATTACGAGTTCAGTGACAATTACGCTGTGCTGTCATTGTCACTGCAACACAATTTAGTGATGAGTGAATTAGTGAAATTGGCCTTACTTACATTAATTAATTAGAGACTTTTGGGAAGATGTTTCAGCTCAACAATCAAGGAATGTGACCTCAGTACAAGCTTGGCAAAGATATGATGGCTAAATTGCCTCTTTTGAGCTGTAGATATCTACTAGATGACATGGAGTGCTCTTGGAGAAGAAATAAAAGGAACTCTGAACTTTGTGGACAAGAACGTACGTTTGTAGAGGATTAAGACAATATGCCAACAATTAAGGAAAGTCAGGGGGCAGAGTTGAGTATGGTAGGCATTACAAAAGAGAAAGTGCTATAAAAGCTAGAAAGGTCTAAAAATCGATAAACCTCTTGGCCCCAGTGGGCTACATCCTAGAGTTCTGAGGGAGGTGGCTCAGGAAATAGTGGGAGCTTTGGTTGTTATCTTTCAAAAGTCACCGGAGTCTGGGAAAGTCCCTGATGATTGGAAAATTGCTGTTGTAACCTCCTTGTTTAAGAAAGGATCAAGGCAAAAGATGGATAATTATAGGCCGATTAGCCTAACCTTGGTTGCTGGTAAAAGTCTAGAATCCATTGTTAAGGATGAGATTTCTAAATTCCTTCAAGTGCAGGGTCAGATTAGAACAAGTCAGGATGGATTTAGTGAGGGGAGGTCGTGCGTGACAAACCTGTTAGAATTCTTTGACGAGGTTACAAGTAGGTTAGACCAGGGAAACCCAGTGGATGTTATCTATCTAGACTTCCAAAAGGCCTTTGATAAGGTGCCTCACGGGAGGCTGCTGAGTAAGGCGAGGGCCCATGGTGTTCGAGGTGAGTTACTGGCTTGGATTGAGGATTGGCTGTCTGACAGAAGGCAGAGAGTTGGGATAAAAGGCTCTTTTTTGGAATGACAACCAGTGACAAGTCGTGTCCTGCAGGGTTTAGTATTGGGGCCACAAGCTGTTCACTTTATATATTAATGATCTGGATGAAGGGACTGGGGGCATTCTGGTGAGGTTTGCCAATGATACAAAGATAGGTGGACAGGCTGGTAGGACTGAGGAGGTGGGGAGACAGCAGAAAGATTTAAACTGTTTAGGAGAGTGGTCCAGGAAATGACTGATGAAATTGAACATGAGCAAATGCGAGGTTTTGCACTTTGAAAAATGAATACAGGCATGGTCTATATTCTAAACGGTGAGAAAATTCGTAAAGGAAAAGTACAAAGGGATCTGGGTGTGTTGGTCCTGGATTCTCTAAAAGTTACCCTGCAGGTAGAGTCTGTGATTAAGAAAGCGAATGTAATGTTGACGTTTATCTCAAGAGGGTTGGAATATAAAAGCAGTGATGTGCTTCTGAGACTTTATAAAGCTCTAGTTAGGCCCCATTTAGAATACTGTGTCCAATTTTGGGCCTCACACCTCAGGAAGGACATACTGGCGCTGGAGCGTGTCCAGCGGAGATTCACACGAATGATCCCTGGAATGGTGGGTTTAACGTATGATGAAAGGCTAAGGGTCCTGGGATTGTATTCATTAGAGTTTAGAAGGTTGAGGCGGGATCTAATAGAAACTTACAAGTTAACATATGGCTTAGAAAGGGTGGACGCTGGGAAGTTGTTTCCGTTAGACGGGGAGGCTAGGACCCGTGGGCACAGCCTTAGAATTAGAGGGGTAAATCTAAAACGAAAATGAGGAGACATTTCTTCAGCCAGAGAGTGGTGGGCCTGTGGAATTCATTGTCATGGAGTGCATTGGAGGCCGGGATGTTGAATACCTTCGAGGCAGAGATCCATAAATTCTTGATCTCAAAAGGAATCAAGGGCTACAGGGAGAGTGCAGGGAAGTGGAGTTGAAATGCCCATCAGCAATGATTTAAATGGCGGAGTGGACTCGATAGGCGAAATGGCCTTACTTCCACTCCTTTGTCTTATGGTCTAAAATCAACTAGGAGGAGTTTTAGAGAGGCTGTGCTTCAAAAAGCAAAGGCTTACACTCATTTGGCCCTCCTATGCCAGCGCATCCTCAAATGTTTCCTGGACCTCTAAAGCAGATTGTGTCTCTAGGGGATCCTGTGGTACAGTGATATTATCTCTATCCATGAGCCAGGAGACATGTGCGTTAATATCACCTCTGAACGGAATGATCAGGAAACAGTTTTTGGAACCTTTCTACAGGCCAAAGAAAGCAATAATATCTGTTCATTTCTTTTCAAAATACTGAATGGATGTTGTCAGTTTGTCTCTCGAAAACCACAACCCTGACCGTCAGATTGAATAAAGCCTTTTCAAAAATGTTTTTTGTTCACTTGTGATGTTTAAGTGTAACTGACTTGGCCAGCATTAATTGCCAATCTCTAGTTGCCCTTGAGGACATGATGGTGAGCTACCTTCTTAAATACTGCAATCCATTTGGCATAGATGGGGAATTCAGTGTTGGTAATGTCATTGAATGTCAAGGCCAATGGTTAATTGTTTCTTCTTGGAGATGGCCATTGCATCACTTGTGTGACATGACTGTTAATTGCTACTTATTAGCCCAAGTTTTTCTATGTTTTCATACAGTGCTTCAATATCTGAGGATGCCGGCATAATGGAGAAAGAGATGATGTCCCAGAGCCGAGATGACTGACCTTCAACAACAACCACCATCTTTCTTTATGCCACACACAATACTGAACAGTGGAGAGTTTTCCCATTGATTCCACAATTTTTAAGACTCCTTGATGGCATACTCAGTCAAATGCAGCCTTGATTTCAAGGACAGTGAATCTCAGCTTTGGAATTAATATTGTCCATTTTTGAATTTAAACTGGAATTAGGTCAGGAAGTGAGTCACCCTGGTGGAATCTAAGCTAAACGTCATTGAGCAGGTTATTGCCAAACAAGTGTTGCTTGATAATGCTGTTGTTGGCTCCTTCCATCACTTTATCAAGGTCCAAGAGCAAACTGATGGGGCAATTGGCTGGGTTGGATTTGTACTGCCTTCTGTGCACGAGACACACCCTGGACATTTTACCACGTTTTCAGGTAGATACCAGTATTCAGCAGTACTGTAACAACTTGGCTAGGGGCGTGGCAAGTTCCACAGAACATCTTCAGGATTATTTCCAGAATGCTGTGAGACCACATAGCCTTTGCAGTATCTAATGCCTCCAGTTATTTCTTGAAATCATGTGGAATGAATCAAATTGGCTGAACAGTGACATTGTGATGTAGGGGATCTCTGCAGGGTGACAAGATGGATCATCTGCACAGCACCATTGGCTGAAGACTGTTGCAAATGCTTCAGCTCTATTGTTCGCACGGCTGTTTTGGACTCCCCAATCGTTGCGGTTAGGGATATTGTAAATATTCCAGTGGCAAGGAAACTTTGATTAATAGCAATCTCCTGCGACTTTTATCCACATCACAACCAGAAGCATCACAATATCACATCAGTATCTTTCACTTGAATCACTGTTGAGAGCTTGTTTTGGATTGAGCTCTTTCTGGTGTTTCCCATCTGACCTTACCACCATGGGTGGCCCTACAAGGAGTGGTACTTCTGGTGAACTTGCTATTGGTACCAACGGAACAATCAAATCTTTCCACTGCAAATGATGATGATGAACAATAGAAAGACTGCGCCTACATTCTGTTAAAGGCTGTATGTCTGTTGATGTGCAACAGCATTCCCACATTAAAATATGTCCTGCGCAAGGTATCTAAGCTTACTGAAGAATTAGTCTCAACTGTAAGCTCAAGAAGACTCAAGTGCTTTACCAGCCCATCCCAGGGCAAGTTCCAACCCACCCTTCTATTAAGATTAAAGAAGAAATCCTCCTAAAGGTGGGCTATTCCCCCAACCTGTGGAACCACTTCATCTCAGGCTGACATAGATGCGAAGATTCAACAGCACATTCTGTCTGCAAGTTCTGCCTTCAGACACCAAAACATGAGCGCCTTCGATGGCATCCATTCTAATACTAATATCCTTATGTGTAAGGCAGTGATCCTACTGACTCTTCTACATGGCTCTGAAACTTGAACTACATATAGACACCACCTCGAGGCCCTTTACAAATACCATCAATGCAATTTGGATGAACTCACCTCATTAGGTGGGAGGACAGATGTTCTTTAAGCAGCCAATAGCATCAGCATTGAGGTCATGATTATGTCAAGCCAATTCCACCGGGCTTGTCACGTACTTAGGATGCCTGAGTTCGGCTGCCAAAGCAAATCTTCTTTGCCCAGCTCAAGGAATCTCTTGAACAAGGGAGGAGAAAGGAACGTTCAACGACTGTCTGAAGGCTTCTCCCAAACAATCCAATACAGGTATCTATGTATGGGAGATCCTCATTCAGCAGAAACCAACCAATTCTTTGGGACACCCTTTTGGCAAGAAGATAAACAGAAAAGGATCCAGAGAAAGGAATGCCAGCGATCTCAAGGACCAATTCTGCCTCTCAGAGTCACCTGCCAAGCGTGTGGTTGAAGATGCAACTCTAGGGCCAAACTCATCAGCAAAGATCCACAGAACCCACGACCAGCAGTACAGAATTTACTAAGTGAACCATCATATTTGGTAGCAAGTGACTGCTGACAATTGTGGACGATGTGATCCACAATCACTCATCCCTATAACTGTGATGATCATGTGCAAGCAAAACCTCTCAGCTTTGTGCGCAAAGCAATAAATAAAAAAAACACACAAAGATGCAAACTGGGCTTCCAAACACAAACCTATTAATACTTGAAGCTTCTACCAATGACGAAGATACAGTCATACTGTTGATAACAGAAATTTACTAATGTTAGGTTCAGAGTTTTCTGAAATGGAAAAGTAAAGAAAAGCAGTTATACATTATACTTCAAGCGATTGTCCTTACAAGGTTTTATCTTACATAAATTGACTAAAACCAATTTTTACACAAAAGGTGAAGAGTTGAAGGAAATCAGAGATTCAGGAGTCCTATCCTCTTCTGTGGTGCATTCCATATTGGAAGTTTAATTTCAGAGTGGATTCAGAGATAGCCTGTAGTTACACGTTGTGTAGAAATATAGAAAATAGGCATACAAGTAGGCCATTCAGCCCTTCAAGTCTGCTCCATTCAAACTGTTCAATGTGATTTCTCAGTATCCTGTTTCCGCTTTCTCCCCACACCCTTTGATCTCTTTAGGCATGAAAACTCAATATCTCTCCTTTTTGAAATTATGCAATGTTATGGCCTTAACTATTTTCTATGGTAAGAATTCCAAGGCTCACCATTCTCCATCTGTAAAAATCTCAATCCTAAATGGCCTACCACAGTATTAGACCGTTTTCCCCTGGATCTGGACTGCTTAGTCATCATGTGCATCTTTCCTGCACTTACTCTGTCCAGTGCAGTCAGAATTTTGTAAGTTTCTATGAGCTACCACCTCATTCTTTTGAACTCCGGTAAATATAGTCTGAACTGATCCAGCCACTCTTCAGATGTCAGTCCTGTCATTCAAGGAATCAGACTGGGAAATCTTTTCATTGCACTCCCTCCAAAACCAGTACATCCTCCCTAAAATCTTTCCCCCATCTCAGCTACCTCGAGTGGTCCCCAACACCACAGATGCCAGTCTTCAACCAATTTGATTTACTCCACGTGATATCAAGAAACAGTTAAAGGCAATGGCTGAATCCAAACTGTGCAGGCTAAAATTGAGCAAGTGTTGCTGAATAGTACAAATGACAATAATTCCATCACTTTGCTAATGACTGAGAGTAGTTTAATGATCAGTAATTGGTTGGATTGGATCTATCCTGCTTTTAGTGGTCAGAACACATTGCTTAGGTTCTCTATACCAACCCCTCACTATAATTGAGAAAAAGATTTGTCAGGCAGAAATTGTTCTAGTATTTGCATGGGACCAAACTAACTATAGATCCGCTTACTTCCGAAGCACAGATATTTGGCAAAAGTCAGGCCTCAGTTATTGCTTTATCCAACATCCTTAGTGTTTATCAAGTCAGAATGTCAGCCTTCTGATGTCAGGGTAAAACTGAGCCCTGTGTAAAAGTTGAAATCTGTTACGTCATGGTTATGCTTGAAAACAATTTCTCACAGTATCATACAAACAAAAATAAATTATCTTGTAGCGTAGCTGAAATATTTTGTTTGTGGAGTCTTATAATGCTGAAATTGGCTGCTACAATTGCTTATGTAATTGTGACTACACTTGAAAGTAATTAATTGACAATGATGACCTTTAGAAAGCATGTATATCAATTTAATACAATAGACTTACTTTTGACATAACTGACTGAAAAGTACTCTTGGAACCAATGGCCCATTTCCTGCTTCTTTCATACTGTGAAGGAATAAATAAACGGCTGATGTCAATGATCCAGGGCTAGGAAGTGTTATCATCAACGGATCCTGTGCATGAAGAAAAAGGGGGGGAAGAACCATTCATGAATGTTATAGTACTACTTTCACTTTTACTTGCATTGTATGTTACAATCAGTTAATGAGTAACATAAAACATAAATCTCTGATTATGTTTGAGTGTGCACGTGTGTGTGCATTTGCGCATGGTGGGGGGGGATCCTAAGTATTAAGCATTAGCTGTTCAACCCTTTGAAAAAATTCTGCCACTCAATGTAATCAGGCTAATCTTCCCGCTCAGTTACATGTTCCCACACTTTTAATTCCTTCAGTATCCAAGAATAAAGAACAATACAGCACAGGAACAGTGGCCCTCCAAGCCTGCGCCATCACATTTTACCCTTTCATTCCATACCCCTCTATTGCCTTCTCATTCATGTATTTGTTCAGGTGCAATTAGTCTATCACGGGATTAATTAAAAGAATGTATGCATCTAGGTGAGAAACAGACGGACCGGCAGAAGAAATACAAGGGCCTTTGAATTTGTTTGCTACAGAGCCGGCAGAAAGTTGAAGGCTGACTGGGGCTCAGCTCTCAGTGATTTGAGCTGCATCAGGACTGCACCAGAACTTGGAAACGAAATTTTAAAATATCCAATAACTAAGCACTCACAGCTCTCTGGGTGGTAGATTCCAAGATCCTCAGTCAAGGATTATTTGCTAATTGCTGTCTGAGATAGCCAAGCTCAATTCCAAGATTGTGACCTCTAGTTCTATAGCCAGGGGAAATACCCGCTAGCATATAATGTAAGAATACAGATTATTGTCGTACAGCTTGCTGTAACTGTATTAAACTTAAACAGCTAGATTTCATGTATCAACATATTATACAACAATGAAAGACATTTCAAGGCAAAAAAAACTGCCGAAAGTTAGAAGCTGCTTTTCACTGTTACACAAAACTAAGACATCTCCAGATGGCATTTCGGCTTTGAGGCTTATGAATGATAACCAAACGAATGAAAAGATAAATTGGATACTAATCCTAATTAATTAATTTAAATTTCAAATTTACTTCCACGATTGGGAGCATAAGAAGTGAGCATAGTTGGACTACCCAGTCATTATAAACAGCTTATTAGCAAGCTTGATGAACAATTCTGAGGATAAACAACCAACAACTTGCATACACAAATGACAACGCCCTGGAAGTTAGTCTAAGAGAGGGAGATGGGCTGTCTCCAGCAAGTGGTGGTAGTAATTATAGGGAATGGAAAGCTAAGTTGATAAAGGGGAGAAGGCTTGTGCTAAGGCTCTAGAAGCTCTTGTAAGGTGGATAATATCAGGCTGGTTTTAACCCGTTAGTTTAAGCAAAGAACTAGGCAATCCATTTGTTACTCTATGTTAAGGAAAATCTTTCTAGGACAGTGAGATCCAAATCAATAAGGTCCACCTCTGAAAGGATGGATGAAGATATACTTCAGATTGTAATTTACAGAAACACAGAACTTCTGCCACACAGATGGTTGTCATTTACCCTGCCATAGCTTTACGGGTTCTTCAAATGAGCAATTCACCCAGTACAACACGGTCACCATTATTCTTGTGGTGCTAAGCATTCTTCATTTTCAGCCATTAGTTTAATTCCCTCTTGAATCTTTAACTGAAAACAACGTGGCTACATAATTAGCAACATGGATACAATACATTATCAGTAGCAGAAGCAAAAGTGGACACAAATTTAGCTGACTGACAAGAAATGGAGTAACAATCAATAAATATTTTTCAGGGTGAAGGAAGGTTTGGAAAGAGCTTCCCCAAGGGTCAGTATTGGGGCTCATTTTGTTTTTGAAATGTATGAATGATCTGGATCTTGGTGTGCAAGGGATGATTTCAAATTTTCACATGGAACTATATTTGGGAGAAGAGCAAACTGTGAAGAAAACAATGCGGGGTTCCAAAAGGAGATTGACAAGTTGGAGTGGCAGATGAGGTTCAATGTAGAAACTGTGAGGTGATGCAGTTTGGTTAGAAGAACAGTGAATACAAAATATGGGCTACAATTCTAAGGCGTGTTCAGGAGCAGAGGAAGAGAACAGTTAATGAAGAAGAATTTTCTTGCCTTTATTAATATGGACATTGAGCACAAGAGCAAGGAGGTAATGTTGAACTTGTACAAGATACTTGATAGACTTCAGCTGGAGTACAATGCACACCTGCAGATGCCACATTGAAGGAAAGATGTGAATGCAGTGGAAAGAATGCACAGTGATTTAAAAGAATGATTCCAGGAATTAGAAAGTTCAGTTCATAGACTGAAGAAGTTTGGAATGTTCTCTTTATAGGGAAGAAAGCTGAGAGGTGATTTGTTAGGGTATTTCAAACGTATAAGCAGGCTGGACAAAGTAGATAGGGAGAAGCTATTCCTACGTGTAGAAGAAAAAAAGGGAGGCATAGGTTAAAAGTGGTGTACAAACAAAGCAAGGATGATGTGAATTCAAATTTCTCAACTGGCGGTAGACTGATTTTAATAAGATGAGTGTGTACCATCTACAAGATGTACTGCAGAAATTTGCCAAAGATCCTTCGACAGCAACATCTAGAAGGCAGCAGATACATGGAAACACCACCAAGTGCAAGTTCCCTTCTAAGCCACTCACCACCATGAATTGAAAATACAGCACTGCTCCTTGAATGTTTGTTGCAACAATATCGGAGAATTTCCTCCGCGGTGGCACTGTGGGTCCACCGACAACACATGGACCACTGTGGTTGTTAGTGCCTAGACCAGGCCCCCTCAAAAGATATTACGAAGATAGCCTAGACCCTATTTTTTCTTATTTTAAAAGGTAAGTAAGTATAAGGCATTGCATTCCTGATGCAATGTGATTTGCCAAACTACTTGATTGTTAAGCGAAACACACTTTATTTTTACATTACAGTTAAAATACAGACAAAATAAAAATAAAAGAATTGGCTTAACTGCAAATGCATCTAATAGATATATTAATTACTATTAATTAACTGTTTCAACAAAGTAACATCCAATAGATGCACCTTTGGCAAAGGCAAATTCAGTAAAACAGATTGTCTCACATGCAAGTCAAGCAACAGAAAGAGAACCCCAGCTTTTACCTGCATCAGAGAAAGGAATAAGAACTTCTACATCAAGCTTCAAGACTTTAGTAAGTGCAGAAAGCTAAAACTAAGAATTCTGATTCTATGGGAGTTTGACCCTACCCATTCAGGCTGCTTCTATTGTTCCAACTAAGTTCACATAAGGTCTAATAGCTCTGAGCAGAATGCTCACTAGCTCGGTCAGGACTTCTCATTCAAAAAAAACCTCAGACAAAATATACCTCTTATAACTAAAGTATCATCACATTTTCAAGGAGGCAACTCACCACTACCTTCTCAAGGGCAACTAAGGACAGACAATAAATGCTGGCCCAGCCAATGAGTAAATTAAATGGAAAACTGCTGAGTGTTTTTTGAAAATCCAAACAATTCTAGATCTGCTGGTGCTGCTTATCTGTCTACTGGCTATGGTCTCTAAAACATTAAGATTTATTATTAAACATGATTTTTCTTTCATAAATCCATCCTGTCTCTATCTCACGGTATTACGATTTTTCAAATGCATTACTCCAATATCCCTGATAATAGCATTTAGCATTTCCATTTCATTGCTGTCAGGCCAATCGTACTGTAGTCCCTATACTGTAGAATCTAGGAAAAGATCAGAAATAATGGACTACCTAGTATCTAGTTAGCAATTTCCTTTACTATCCCAAGATATGGTCATAGGTCCTGATGGAATTTGTCAATAATTTTTTTTATTAACACTATTTTCTTTACATTTCTCATAAACCCTTGCTCTCCACTACTTTCAGAAAGTGTTTTATATTTGCTACTGTGTAAGTCAATTACAAAGTATTTCTTTAATATCGCCTAAAGGCACCTAACTGTCTCTAAGGCTCCCACATTTACTCCTAATTTGATTTTAAGTATTTATATCTAGGTACTTTTACACCCAAGATGGTGCTGTAATGCGGAGGCTTTAAACATTTCACGCTACTCATTTGAATGCATGTGACATTAAAGCTAATTCAATGCAATTTAGTTTTACTCATCTTTCTTTTTACATATCCATAATAGGTTTTATAATGTGTCTCTAGTTTCTTGCACTAGGGGAGGTGATTGCCTAGTGGTATTGTTGCTGGGCTGTTAATCCAGAGACCCAGATAATGTTCTGGAGACCTGGGTTCAAATCCCACCACAGCAGATGGTGGAATTTGAATTCAATAAATATCTGGAACTAAGAATCTAATGATGACTGTGAATCTCTTGTCGATTGTTGGAAAAATCCATCCGGTTCATGAATGTCCCATAAGGAAGGAAACTACCATCCTTACCTGGTCTGGACTAGATGTGACTCCAAACCTGCAGCACCGCGGCACGGTGGCACAGTGGTTAGCAGTGCTGACTCACAGCGCCAGGGACCCGGGTTCGATTCCAGCCTCACGGGACTGTCTGTGTGGAGTTTGCACATTCTCCCCGTGCCTGCGTTGGTTTCCCCCAGATGCTCCAGTTTCCTCCCACAGTCCAAAGATGTGCAGGTTAGGTGGATTGGCCATGCTAAATTGCCCGTGGTGTTCAGGGAGGTGTAGATTAGGGGGAACGGGTCTGGGTGGGATGCTCTGAGGTTTTGTGTGGACTTGTTGGGCTGAAGGGCCTGTTTCCACACTGTGGGGATTCTATGATTCAATGCAGTTGACTCTTAACATCGTTCTGGGCAATTAGGGATAGGCAATAAATGCTACCTAGCCAGCGACACCCTTATCCCATGAATGAATAAAGAAAAATAAAAATCACCCTTTGGATTCATGTATGAAAGGTACATATTGCTGGCTAGGCCAGCATTCATTGCCCATTCCTAACTGCCCGGAGGCAGTTAAGAGTCAACTACATTGCTATGGGTCTGGAGTTACATGAAGGCCAGGGTAATGGCAGCAGCTTCTTTACCTAAAGGATATTAGTGAACTGGATGGACTTGTCTGACAATAAACAATTGTCATCGTCAGACTCTTAATTCCAGACTTCTATTGAAATCAAATTCCTCTGTCTGTCATGGTGGGATTAGATTAGATTCCCTATGGTGTGGAAACAGGCCTTTTGGCCCAACAAGTCCACACCGCCCCTTGGAGCATCCCACCCAGACCCATCCCCCTATGACCCTCACATCCCTGAACACTACGGGCAATTTAGCATGGCGATCCACCTAGCCTGCACATCTTTGGACTGTGGGAGGAAACCGGAGCACCCGGAGAAAACCCACGCAGACACGGGGAGAATGTGCAAACTCCGTACAGACAGTTACCCGAGACTGGAAGCGAATCCGGGTCCCTGGCACTGTGAAGCTGCAGTGCTAACCACTGAGCCACCATGCTGCCCTGATTTGTCTCCAGGTACTGAGAACATTATGTGGGTCTCTGGATTAACAGTTTAGCTATAGTACCCACTAGGCCATGGTCTCTCCTTAATTATTGCTATCAATCAGAGAAGGAAAAACGAGGTATACGGTTTGAAGGAGAATAGACAATTATCTAGACCAGTTGGTAATTTTAAATCGGCGATAGATTTTTTTTTGTTATGTAAGGGTATTAAGTGGTATGGCCAAAGGTAAGTATATGGCATTACGCCACAGATCAGCCAATGATTTGGACAAGCATATGGACGTACATGGAAGAGTGTAGGTTAGATGGGCTTGAGATCGGTATGACAGGTCGGCACAACATCGAGGGCCGAAGGGCCTGTACTGTGCTGTAATGTTCTATGTTCTATCTCATAGAATGGCAGAAGAGTCTTAAGGGGTTAGGAACAAATTACTGCAGATGCTGGAATTTGTAGAGCTCATCTAGACGTGAAGCATTAGCTTGCTTTCTCTCCATGGATGCTGCCTGATCCACTGTGACTGCCAACATTTTTTTGTTTTCAGAGTTGAGGGGTAAAAAGGCCCACTTCTAATCCTGTGTTTCCCAATCAATTTGCCATTTTTATAAGGGTTTAGATTTAGACTCATTTTTCTTCCTTTCCTGCTTCCACATAACAACTGTTCATGTCTCCTCTTGATATATCTTTTCTTTCTTTACTTGTTCTTTTACTCTTTCTTTGGTTTTGTGCTACTGACTCATCATTTACTCTTTCCTCCGGTCGACCCTATCACGTACCTTCCTTTTTGTTCACCCCTCCACTATTACATTTGTAACTTTTCCCAGTTCCAATGGCAGATCAACCTGAAAAGTTAACTTCACTTTGGTCACCACAGATTTCTGCCTGACTTGCTACCTGCTGCCAGCATTTTCTCTTTATATTTAATATTTCTAGTATTCCTGGGATTTTGCTTTTGTAAACTATTGTCAGTTGATATTGGGTGGTGCCACTGACAATGTTGTGCATTGTCAACCTGTCTCTGGTTTCCTGAATCCAGAAACATGACACTGCTTTCTTGCTACAATAAGTAGCATTGAATAACGTCAAGTCGTAGTCATGCAGAAAAATGTTGATAACTAAGGATCTAGAGGAATTTCATTGCATTTGATTGTAATGAGATTGTTTTTCTCATTTTTCTCCTCGATAGCTATTCTCCCGAATAGCTTTTTGTATCAGGCAGCTGGTATTTTAGATAACAAGGTGGATGGTGGATGAACACAGCAGGCCAAGCGGCATCAGAGGAGCAGGAAGGTTGACGTTTCAGGCCTAGATTGTTTTTCAGAAAAGGCATTTTAAGCATTTTTCATTGGTTCATGTAAATATTGTTGCATTGGTTCCAATGACTGAAGCCACTGATTGATTTGAGATCCACATCTTGGAACGCAGTCATTGTGAGTTGTTGCAATGCAGGGACAAAATAAAAGTGGGGAACAATTAAGAAAGGTAAAGATTTGGGTCAGTTAATACTGAAAGTAAAACCAAAGCATACAGTAACAATAATAAGCATTTCAGAATTTATTTTCAAAATTCCATCAATGCTTGCACAGAAAAACTGAACATAATTCAGCTTTGAATACTCTGCTGCTTTTGGAAACTGCATTTGAAAAATACAAAATTTAAAGTAACAAATCTACTAAAATTATTTATTTCTATATACACTAACAAATTAACAATGAAAAAAATGTCAGGTACCACAAATGAAGATGCTACTATTACAGAATATTATTCCTGGACTAGTGGGGAAGCAAGATTTGACATATGCATATAGCTTTACACAGCATCTGCAACAAAAATAATCTGGTGTCAACTGGTAATGAAAGATCACTAGGTGCTTCACAGTGTTCTTTCCCCTGATCTATGAATCGAATTTAGTTCAATTTCAGCCATCTGTGCCTATTGAGTTGGAGTAATATATGTCGTTTGACAATTTCATCACTTACCAAATTCGAATCGGTGGGTGGACAGAGCTTCAGCTTTGTCCCCTTCTCCTTCATCTCATGCATAAGATCACAAAGCATATGGGTTTGAGCCATGTTCTGAAAAAAACATGATAACAACACTCCATGAGCAAATTTACATAATGAAAAATACAAAGGGATGAATAAAAAGAAACTCAATTATGTCATGCTGGAACAAAAAAAAATTTCAGTTTTAGGAGGTTCACTTTTGCACACTTAAGTTTGACACCATCAAGCTCAAAAAAAATGTGCCTGTTGTACAGTTCAATTCCTTATAAACTAGATGACACTGTATTTCCTACTTCCTGATACATGAATTTAAAACCTTCTTTGGAAACAAATTTTGGCTTTCTCCAATATATGTTGTGCTTTGTACATTCTTTTGCTTCTCATTTTTATGTCTATTTTACCTTTATTCAATGATGATATATTCACAACCCTCTGAACTACAAAATTCCAAAGATTCATAACCTTTTGAGTAAGATTTGGTTAACAACATAGTTGTTAACATTTGGTTAACAATGGTTGGTAAGTTTGTGGATAATACCAAAATTTATGTTATGGTGGACTGTATTCTAAGACTGTAACAAGATCTTGATCAGATGGGCCAATGGGCCAAGAAGTAGCAGATGGAATTTAATTTAGGCAAATGCAAAGTGTTGCATTTTGGTAAGACAACCCATGGTAGAATTTACACAGTGAATGGTAGAGCTCGGAGGAGTGTTGTTGAACAGGAGGACTTGGGGTGCAGGTTCATAGTTGCTTGCAACTGGCTCACAAGTACACAGCGTTTGGCACACTTGCCTTCATTGGTCACAGCATTGATTATAGGAGTTAGGAAGTTATGTTGTGACTGTACAAGATATTGTTGTGGCCACTTTTACAATACTTCATACAATTCTAATTGCCCTGTTAGAGGAAGAATGTCTTTAAGCTAGGGAGGGTGCAGAAAAAGAGTTTCAAGGATGTTGCCAGGGCTGGATGGTTTCAGTTGTAAGGAGATGCTGCATAAGCTGGGACATTTTTCTCCTGCAGTGTTGGAGGCTGAGGGGTGACCTTTTGGAGGCTAATGAAATCATGAGGGCCATAGTTAAGATGAATAGCCAAAGTTTTTTTCCCAAGGGTAGAGCAGTCCAAAACTAGAGGGTATAGGTTTAAGGTGAGAGGGGAAAGATTTAAAAAGGATTTAAGGACAACTTGCTTCACACAAAGGGTGGTGTGTACATGGAATGAGCTGCCAGACAAAGTGGTAGGGGCAAGTACAATTATAACATTTCAAAGACATTTGAACAGGTACATAAATAGGAGAGGTTTAGAGGGATTTGGAACAAATGTAGGTAAATGGGATGGTTCATTTTAGGTACCTGGTCATCATTGACAAGTTGGACCGAAGGGTCTATTTCATGTTGTATGATTCTACGACTCTATGAAGTCGGTTTTCTTCATTCTATCCCAAAATGCAGACTCAGTTATCCTGAAACTGTGTCTTGCTGTTCTAGATACCCCCGTCAGGAGTAATGCTGCCTCAAGATCTACCTGATCGAGCTGCTTTATTACCATGAAAGTCTCAATGTGATCACCCCCATTCTTCTAAACTCAAGCAAATAAAGGCCTAATTTATTCAGCTTTTCATAATACGGCAATTCTCTCATCCCAAAGACCAACCTTGAGAACCTCTGCTGTACTGCCTTCAATGCAACTGCATCCCTCCTTAACTATTGAGACTAAAGTTGCACACAGTATTCTAGGTGGGATCTCACCAAAGTTAGACACAGTTCAAGCAAGGTGTCATAATTTTTGTGCTTCTATCCTCTTCCAACAAAGGCTAACATGTAATTCACTTTTTTAATTGCTAGGTGTATTTGCATGTGAACTTCCTGAGTTCCATGCATGAGTACAAAATTTCAAGATATTTAAAAAAATTCAGCTTTTCTATTCTAATGAACAAAGTGAGTAATCTCATGCTTCCTCACATTATGCTCCATCTGGCACTCAGTAAGCTGGCCCACACTTCTTTGATGTGCTGTGTGTCCTCTTCATAGCTGGCATTCCTATCTCGTTTTGTTATCATCAGAAAACCTGGATTAATTACTCTCTGACTCTTCATTGAAGTCATGAATATAGATTCTAAACAGTTGAGGGCCCAGCAGTGATCCTTGCGATATTCCACTTGACCAAGCCTGTCATTTTGAAAATGTCATATTTATCCTCTGCTTCCTGTCTAAAAAACAATCCTCTATCCACACTTTAATAAAACCACAAACATCATAAACCCTTGTCTTGTACATTAACTGTTCTTACTGAATGCCTTTTGGAAATCCAAGTACACTACATCCATCGGTTCCCCTTTATTTGTCCAACTAGTTACACATTCTTAAATAATTCTTGTAAATTAGTCCAATTGGACTTTGCTTTTGTAAAACCATGTTCAATTGTTATCTTCATGCTACGCTTTTCTTACTGTATTGTTAAACTTCCTGAATAATAGATTCAAACTTTCTCAATGACTGATGTCTGGCTACCTGGTGTGTAGTTCCCTGGTTTCACACTGCCTTCCCTCTTGATCAGTGACACTGTTCCAGACACACAGTATTGTACAGGCATGAAATGGAAGCAAAACACAAAAGGTGAATAAACTTGAACCATACAGAAAAGGGAAATATTTCCTTACTTGCATAACTGCATTAAAGAAGCAGGTATTTCCTAAATTGCACAAGCCTTTGACAGGAACAGCTACATTGTTGATCATATGCTTTCGTCTCTCTGTTTCATTGCTATCTGAATTTTCATCTTGAACCTTCATTAATTTTGAAATTGAACCTGTAAAAAGATTCAAACAGAGGCAATTTTTTTTCTACTGTGTTAGTAAGTATATGCATAAAGACTTTTTGATGGAAAAGTAACACATTTATGTAGTCAAAAATACTGATTATACCTAGAACTTTTTTTGTTCAAAATATTAAGGATTTACCCCACTAATCCCCTGCCTTAACATGGTTACACTTACATATGGCCATATTTTATTACTGTCTATATGCAGAATGATTTTCAGAATATACAGCAATTAATTTGCCTATCAAATTTAACATTCTACATTTGAAACTGGAACTGGAATGCAGAGTGTCATGGCAATCAAACAGAAGAAACAATAAAGTATGGATTCATTTTGACACAGGCACTTATAGAATTCTAGCTTTTCAAGCTGTGAAATCAAGAAAGTGAAGCTGTTCACTTAAGATACAAACAAATGAAGTAGCTAATCAACCTAAGCCTCTGCAACTAGCCAGTAGGTGAAGTTATAAACAACCTGGAACTTGAGCTTGTTATGGACATTTTAAACATAAACAGGTCATCAAGAAACAAAATATCTTAATTTGTTTTCATTTCTGAGCTACTTCTGTTGGAAATTTAACAAATGCATTTCAAGCAGTGAGATGTTTCAATTATAAATTACAATGATTACTTCTGTACAATCATACGTATATTCTAAACTGTGTATAAGTACGTAAGGTCTCATTAGGTTTAAGTATTCAATTGTGAACACAGTTGCACTCATCTGTGATCACAGATGACAGCTGAAAGTTTTTTTTTGCCGCCAGCGAAAGTTCTGTTGTTTTGGTCCCAGCTGCAAAAGGAAGCACTCTTTCACTAAGACTCGAAAACCACACAGATGTCTGAAATGTCCCAGCAATAAGTGCAACCAGCATGGAGACCTAGCCAATCTATTTGCCATATCACTTCAGAGTTGAGTGGGCAAGGAGTCAAGCATCATTAAATCCTAGCCAACGGGAATGCATGGACTTGGCTGGACTACTGCAGTATTTTGCAACTTCTATGATGCAAAAGTGACTAACCAATAAATCAGAACTCTTGGCAACTACATTGTTGAGTACTGATGAGCACTGCATGTCAAAAATAAAGACCATGTTAAAAATCCAAGGATTTAATAAGTTTTGGAAGCCACAGTGTAAGTGTACATAAAGTAATGACTCAATTTGGAAGTTAAGAAATAATCACATCTTTTATTGAAGAATTAACAAAAAGTTTATTTCTTGGCATGCATAATAAGATGATATGTTTTCCTTATTCATTCACAAGATGAGGGTGTCGCTAGCTAGACAGCATTTATTGCCCATCCCTAATTGCCCAGAGGGCAGTTCAGAGTCAGCCACATTGCTGTGGTTCTGGAGTCACATGTAGGCCAGACCAGGTAAGGACAGTTTCCTTCCCTCAAGGACATTCGTGAGCCAGGCGGGTTTTTCCAACAATCGACAATGGATTCAGGGTCATCATTGGATTCCTAATTCCAGATACATATTTAATTCAAATCCTTCATCTGCTGTGGCTGGATTTGAACCGGGTCTCCGGATTAACAGTCCAGAGATAATACCACTAGGCCATCGCTTCCATGAATATGATAACAATAAAGCTTTGATTGTACTCAGTGATACTGCATCACTACCTTATAGAAGTCAATGAATGCCACATCAACATACTGCCTTAATAAATTTCTTTTGCCTCCAGCAAGTTAACCAAGGTTCTCCCAAGAACTCCAAACTGACTTTCTTTATGTAATATGTTTAAACTCACCAAGGCTCCCTGAACATCACCTTCCAAACACGTAGCTGCTACTATCAAGGACAAGGGCTGTCTGACGTGCTGTGCTTTTCTAGCCTCATACCCAAGACATAGTGCTATGCTACTACATTCTTTTTAACTGATGTTAACATTTTCCAAATAATGGATGTTAAGCTAACTGACCTATAGTTTCTCGTACAGGCAAATTCTGGCATTTGTCTCATAGTGGAGGCGTTCTCTATCCTGCCGAAAATCAGGGTTATTTATCAATGTATTTGCTAAATCATTAAATCTGGATAGTCTCTATGCATTTTATGGCAATTGAAAAGCTGACTTAATTCAATTTTTGAGGATATCCCAAGTCTAACATAACTTATAACTTATGAGTATCCTAATTAAATGCAAAACGAGTGTGATGAGCAGACATGTCACATCTCAAAAGATTTGAGTTCTACCTTCCCACTTTTAAGGATTCCCCATAATCCTTTGCCATTTATTAACATTCTTGGTCTTTCATTGCCTACTACACAACATCTTATAATATCGCCATTGCTAAAGTTGCCTCCAAGTCTGATTTCAATTCTTTTCCAAATATTTATTTTTTAATTCAACTGTATAAGGCCCCTTTTGCTTACTGAAACAAATATTCTATGGATGTGCTCTCATGGTGATCAAAAGAAAGCACTACAAAGACAGCCTGAAGGCTTCACTTTTGTGTGTTGATATAGTCTTTGAGCTTTGGTAGTAGCTTGCCCAGGATACTGCACCTGATGCAACAAACAAACAGTTTGGCTTTCTTCAAACGCAAGCACATCATTGAGATACAGAGAAAACTCAGAAATAGGAAATCCCAAACCAACAGTTCATCCACAATTCCATCATCTGTGGTATCCGGTCATATTTAAAACAGAACTTCTTGGTACTGGTCAATAGTAGCAGCCACTCAGGTACTCACTGGAAACTAACTAAATACTTTGAGTGAAATACGTTGTTTTCTCTGTCTCAATGGACAACACAAAAAGATAAAGACAAATGTTCAGAAGACATCAATGCTTCAGCTGCTGTGCATCATTTTCCAACACATCTCACATGTATGAACAAAATATATGAAAGGGTTTCTACTATGCAATTCATCTTTCAACTGAAGTCTCCTATATTTCATCAAATTTTAAAATTGATTTTCCTAAACTACTTTTTCTAAAAAGCTGTTCTTCATGAAGGCTTGCTGTATTATACTTGTTCACTTTAATTTTCCACCCAGGATTCATATGAAGCTAAGAAATAGCCTACTGTTGATCTGCTTAACTGTGGCCCTGGTTGATCTCCTGCTCCTTATTTGCTTTTCAATCCACTCCACATATCCCTTGATTCTTTGGCACGAAAAATCTGTCTATTGCAGCTATTGATGCATTCACTGATGAAGTATCCACCAGGATTTTTAGATTTCTAAAACAATCACAATACTTTGGGTGAAAAAAGCATTCTCTCCATCTCAGTTTAAATGATTACCTTCTTATCCTGAGATGGGACCTCTGTTCTTCACTCTCGAGCCAGGAGCAATAACCTCTCAGTGTTGACTCTGTCAAGTCCTTTCCAAATCTTCTGTGCCTCAAAAAGATCACCTTACATTTTTCGGACTCCAGGAACCCAATTTACTCACCATCTCAGAACAGGACCACCCTTAGATAGTCGAGATAATAGGAACTGCAGATTCCACCCTTAGATACTACTTTCTTTAAATGATTTTATCTTTTACTCATCTGAACCTCAATGCTGCCTTGCTCTAATGGCTTCGGTATTAGACATTGATTCACTGGGAAACCTACGCACTTAACAAAATTATTCATGAAACTTACATGTGGGATCTACACATAAAGTCAGCAAATTTTATTTTGACATGTAATTTTTATTGGCATTCGGCACCCAGAATGATGGAAAAGTTAACACCAATACCAATGTACTCTCTGTACATTTGGACAGATGTGAAGTGACTTCAATAAATGTGGAACAAACATGTACAGCTAATTGGTCTGTTCCTTGTCCTAGGCCAAGGCAAGTTTCTACAAAAAGGACTTGATAAACTCTTGTTGAGAAAGATGACATTACCCCTGTTGGAAACTAATGTAAAATTTGAAAAAGTAGGCTGGATGCACCACTGGTGTTTTCTTCCACATCAAAATGCTGAACTGTTTTATTAATCATGTACTATGCAAATCTGTTATGTGGCTATGGGGAATAATGACCTATTTTTCCTTTTTTATAAACTGACCCCATTCATATCATTGGAACAACCCTTCTGTGTCTGAAATAGTGAATGGTTTAGCTACTTTTAATTTTCTTAATAAAACTGATAGCAAATAATTAAATCTAAAAGATAATTAATTAGAAAGATGTAGTTTCAGAATCGATGCGTGATTTCACTCCAACAAAAACAGAAATTGCCGGAAAAGCTCAGCAAGTCTGGCAGAATGTGAAGAAAAATCAGAGTTTAAGTTTTGTCTCTAGTGGCCTTCCCTCAGAAAGGACCCGAAATGTTAATTCTGATTTTTTTTCACGGATACTGCCAGACCTGCTGAGCTTTCAGGACAACTTCTGTTTCTGTTAACTGATTTACAGGATCCTCAGTTCTTTCAGTTTTTATTTAGTGATTTCACTGCTGTTGGTTTGGAAGATCAATTTGCTGCTAAACAGTGTTCTATGTTAGTTATCAGTATACATTCTATATTCTGTAGTACAGTTTTTTTCATAGTCAGCTTGTTCTCAAAACTATTTTAATTAGCTTGAATTTAAAATAAACAGATGTCTTGTGAATATCATTTGACAATTGTGTATTGTGAATGAATTTGTTCCTCTTCTGTTTTAATAAAAACAAAACTCTAAGGGATGACTGAGGACTATGATACTTGTGTTAAGATTCCATTTAGCTATGAAGTGGAATATACTTATTGTGTCTGCCCTGCAGATATGGTCCAAAGCGCCAGTGCAATCCATATTTGGTGGCTGAGCAAGAAGAACCAGGTGGTGCTGTAAAGCTTAGGACAGTGAAGCGTAGCCAAATTCAGGCCTGACATTTGCCATTCTGTATTGCTGCAGGGAAGAGAAAAATCTGCTTTTCCATATGTTACTAGTTTATTTTTTGCCTGCAGTTTTGTCCAGATGGCACTGTGAACATTGTTTACTTTAAGATGCTGTCCCAGATGTGGGTTTCATCCATGAACATTTTGTAGTTGTCTGCCTCTTTCTAAGAATGTTCCAGAGTAATGGTAACACTTTCTTTCATATTATCTTTTTGACATCTAGCAAACGAATTTTGCAGAGCTACGTATTGCTTCCCAGGAGGAAGTTTAAAAATACACAATGCATTGAATATTTTTGAGCTTTAATTCTAATTACCCATTACTTAGCAATTAAAATTCCGAAAATACTAAACTTATTCAGTTTAGGTAATTGCTTGGGATAATTTTTAACAAAGTGGCAAGCTTGCGCTGGAATGATTCCACTCAAACAAAAACAAACCTCTTCCAAGTGATATTGCAGCAATATGAACAGTTAACCCTCTGGTCGTGGTTATTTCTACCGGTATGACACCAGTATTATGGTGGTGTAAATGTAGGCCTGATCTGATAATCTACCTCCCTTGCATAACTCCAGGCAATAAAAGATACTTGTATGAGAGGTGAAGTCAATTCACATCTGTGCAATTAATTTTCCAAATGTACGGAGAGTACATCGGTATTGGTGTTAACTTTTCCAGTCATTCTAGGTACTGAACACCAGTAAAAATTAGATGTCAGAATAAAATATGCTGGTTTTATGTGGAGACCCCACATTTAAGTTTCATGAATAATTTTGTTAAGTGCCTAGGTTTCTCATTGAATCAATGTCTAATTCCAAAGCTATTAGAGCAAGGCAGCATGGAGGTTCAAATGAGCTGACCTGTGACTGAATTCTAATTATCCACCTCTCATTTAACAACTGGACTAATAGTAACTGCCATTGGCAGAAGAATGTTTCACAATTTTACCAATCAGTGTGTAGAAATGCTTCTGAATTTCACTCTCGAAAGGTCCAGATTTAATTGTTAGAATAGGTCTCCTAGAACCAAACTCCTAAGCAAATTTCTATCTGAGTTATTTGTTCCTTTTAATATCTTGAAAGCTTTGATCAAATCACCAGTTGAAGTTCTAAATACTAATTATCTTTCTGGTAAATCTACACTGGATTCTCCATAGATGACCTCTAAAATTGCTCATAACACTTCAAATTTGTGCTTACCATGATTTTATACAAAGTGTTTCCACCCTCTTGTATTCCAGTCCATAAGATATAAAAGCATGCATTCCATTAATCTTTTGAATATTTTCTGTTTCTGTGCACAATATTTCAATGGTTGATGCGCTTGGACCCACAAGTCTCCCAGGACCTATACCACTTTTGCTTTTTATCATTTAGAAAGTGCTCTGCTGCTGTATCTTTTCCGAACAAGTGGATGCCCTCACATTTGTCTATACTGAAATCAACCCGTCACAGTCAGGCTCATTCACTTTTCTATCACATCACATTTCATTTTTGGACTTCTTCTATACTGCTTACAATACTACTAATTTCTGCAAGGCAGCAAATTTCGATAGTCGATCATTTTAGCCATTAAATAAATAAATATAGCCAAAATGTGAGGCCATAAAACAGATCCTTGTTAGTCACAACGAGTCACATCTTGTCTTTAAACATAAATGCTCATTATCCCAACTCTCTGCCACTCAGCCAATTTCCTAGATAGTAGGAACTGCAGATGTTGGAGAGTCTGAGATAACAAGGTGTAGAGCTGGATGAACACAGCAGGCCAAGCAGCAGAGGAGCAGGAAAGCTTGACACTTCGGCCTAGACCCTTTTTCAGAAATGGGGAATCTGAAATAAATAGGGAGAGAGGGGAGGAGGATAGAAGATGGATAAAGGAGAAGATAGGTGGAGAGCAGACAGAGTGGTCAAGGAGGCAGGGATGGAGCCAGTAAAGGTGAGTGTAGGCGGGGAGGAGATAGTTCAGTCCAGGGAGGACGGACAAGTCAAGGGGGCGGGATGAGGTTACTAGGCAGGAGATGGGGGTGGAGCTTGAGGTAGGAGGAAGGACAGGTTAGGGAGGCAGGGACAAGCTGGGCTAGTTTTAGGATGCGGTAGGGGGAGGGGAGCTTTTGAAGCTTGTGAAGTCCACATTGATACCATTGGGCCACAGGATTCCCAACCGGAATATGAGTTGCTGTTCCTGCAACCTTCGGGTAGCATCGTTATGGCACTGCTGGAGGTCCAGGATGGACATGTCGTCTGTGGAATCGGGTTGGGGGTTGGGTAGAGACGGTTTAAAATAGTTCACGACTGGAAGGTGCAGTTGTTTAGTGTGAACCGAGCATAGGCTTTCCTGCTCCTGTGACACTGCTTGACCTGCTGTGTTTATCCAGCTCTACACTTTGTTATCTCAGCCAATTTCCTAACCAGGTTAACAATTTACTTTCAATTTACTGAGCTTCAACATTAGCTAAACTTCTTTTCAAAATGGACATGTCCAAACGTCATCTGTAAATACATATAAATTACATTCATAAGAAATGCACTATTTTAGTAACCACTTCAAAAACCTGTGGTAGATTTGTCAGTCCTGAACTACCCTTTACAAATCCACGCTGGTTCTCTCTGATTTGAAGCTTTCAAGGTGTTCTACCACTTTATACTTAATTGTAGACTGTAGTAATTTCATGATAAATTGTAGTTTAATTAGTCTGTAATCTCCTGGTTTGTTTCTGTCTCCTTTATTAAACAAAGGTGTGACAAACACAATTTTCTAATCTAAAGGACATGTTTCTGACTTGACAGCATTCTAGAAGATTATAATTAGGTCATTTGTAATGTTCTTACTGACTTCTTTTAAAACATTGCATAAAAATCGTGTGGTACTGGGACCACATGTTACATTATCATCCTTGAAATCCATTTTTTTTTCATTATTTGCATTAATTTTGGTGCCCCTGTTCCTGATTCCCTGTCCTTTCTTCCAATAGTGATGTCACTATTCCTTGAATCGAAGCTCTCTTCTTCACACCATTTCTCAGTTGTGTTCATCTCCTGAATTTGTTCAGCCTGACACCAATTTCCTTGTCTTCCAGCTTTTCTCCATTTTGTTGATTCTAAAATTGACCACGAGGGCTGCTCTCATCCACTATTCATTTTAGTCAGTGGAACTCTTGCTCTTGCGATCTTACCCCATAATTATTGAATTACCATATTATAATTTCTTTCCTCACACCACAACATCTCATTGGCCCAACCTCCATTTGGATTGCTTCCTTCTCCAAGATGCTTTGGTCCATACATCTTGAGTGTTCTAAAAACAGTCTTTATTCTTATAGACAAGGACATTGTTCCAGTCATTTTTACGTCACTTTTAAAATAATGTTAACGTTAAAAAAAATCATTATTTTCTATCTAACCTGGGTTCCCTTTGGCGTTGCACATATTAGTCAAACAGCCAATTGTGACCTTGCATCTTTCTATGAGGTGTACACAGTTTTAAGCAAACTACTCAGATATTTATGTCCCTCCCTTACACGTCAGTGTAATCCAAACTTAAATTTCATGTCAATAATTCTTAAAAGATGATGACATGGCGAAGTTTACTACAGATAACTTGGAACTGCATTACATAGTGGCCCATGATAGGGAGACACTTGGGGGCCTAGAGTGATCTTGGGTTCAGTGCCATAAACAGAGCTCTTGTGGTTATCCAGAATAAGCAGCCAGGCCTTCAGATCTGAAAGCCTGGGTCAATAACATACCAGAATTGTCGCTTCTATTTTTTAAGCCTGTCTCTCAGGTTCCCGTTTGACAATCTCACCTGCTGTCTGCAACTGTCATGTTTCTTTAAAAATGGTTGGTTGCTGAGACAGGAAACGGCTTGCGGATTAGTGATTGAAGGAGCAACAAGTATGGGGAAAAATAGAGTTCCTTCTCCTATCACTGATCTGGCTTCTGCCGCTTGTGCACTGACCACTGACATTCTAAGTGTTTTTGATAATTTTAAGAGGTGGACAGGATGATCACATCAGTTGTAGAATGTTCCAAAGTACTACTCTGCGTGCAGTGAAACTCCACGCCACACTATGCAGTGGTCCCTCATGAATCAAACTTTACATGCTTAGTGGTAACGAGAGGATGAGATATTAGCTAGAATTGAGGCCTAACTGTAACTCTGATGGATTTTTTTAGCCTGTCAAGGAGACACAAATAAAATTAGTTTAAATAGTTTGGACTCAGTTTTTAGTGGGAACTTCCATAA
This sequence comes from Stegostoma tigrinum, assembly GCF_030684315.1. Lineage (NCBI taxonomy): Eukaryota > Metazoa > Chordata > Chondrichthyes > Orectolobiformes > Stegostomatidae > Stegostoma > Stegostoma tigrinum. Next base: position 49,418,346 of record NC_081357.1, on the reverse strand, counting down.
CACAGCCTCACGTAATGTGATATTACAATCTGTAAACTTGGTAATGATCTGTGAAATAACACGGTGTGTGGGGCAATATGTGGTCCACTGATAGGTTAGGTCTAAGGATGCTTTTCTGAAGATGGTGTTAGAGGACACGGCCGTAGTAGTTTTGACCTGCATCTGTGACAGTAATACTGGTGAGGAGAACCTGATGCTGACTGTATGTTTCAGAGCTAGAAAATCCTTCATTCTGCACAGCTTTCTATTTTTTGATGTGATGTATTGAGCTACTGGTAAGGGAGCTAATTTCTTTTAAAAAAAAAAGAAAAATCTGCACCTGGCCTCTACGCCTTTTCTAGCTGAGCAGGGTTGGTGAAAGTTTCTATCCAATAATGGGAAACCTATCCTACTAGGATTATTATCATGATCATTTGCTTCATCTGAAGGTTGTGAGAAACTGTAGCTGTGGAAGGAAATAAAATTCATTTCAGAAACTGCACTACAACATCGGTTGGCAATGCATTTCATTTCAGGTGGTATGTGTTTATATCGAAGGTGTAAAATATCACCATAAGCATTTTCTTCTGGCAGAGCAGTGGAGTCCCTGCACCTGGACTGAATGTTTTGGGTTCAACTCCTATGTGTTCTAGTGGTGTGGCAACATCTCTGAGCAGGTTGATTAGTAGAATAGGTAAAATAAAGTCTCGCCATGGGTGCTTATCATAGATTGGTAGTGTCACTCTCTTTGACCAGGAGGTCCAAGTTCAATTCTCACCCATCGCAGAGGAGTACTACACACCTGACCAAATTGATTGAACCTGGGTTCAAATGTCACATGCCAAAAACATGTATTTGAACAGGTTGAATTATAAACAAACATTCTAAACTTGCACCACTGGAGAATTGGTGAAAAGTACCATGTGTGATTTGTTGGTGGAAAGAAAAATGCTCACTTGTCTAACACCGCACTTCTGGGTATGAAAAATATATCTTGACCACATAACTAACCTGTTTCAATACTGTCTCTGTAAGAGGGTAAACACCATGGACTTAATTGGAATTAAAATCATGAAATCATAGTCAATTTTCCTAAAAACATCTGGTTTTCCAAAGTCTTTTAGGGAAGGAAATTGCCATTCTTATCTGGTCTGTATTATGTGTAATGTCAGAACCCAGGAATGTAGTTGACACTTTAATGGCCCCTGAAGTTGCCTAATAAGTCATTCAGTTCAAGAGCCATTTAAGATATGCAACTAATGCTGAGTATAAACAAAACAGAAGTGAAATAATATTCAGTGCCCTTGAAACCTGATGTAATTTAACTCCAGGAAATTGTACAAAAATAGCTTAATCTGGTTCATTAATTCCAGCCCCACTGCTTCCATCCAGCGGAGGATGAGCTGTCTGCTGTTATGATCTGCTGGCTACATGCACTGTGATGCATTTGGTGCTCTGTGCAGAACAGGTAAATAAGGCAGTCACCAAAATCAATGTTTTACCTGCACAATATCATATTAATAGGACATATTCACATCAAGATTAATAATGTTGTATAATGCTGTTAATTTAAAATTAAAGTTTAAAAACAATTACAATGGGATTATACTGCAACTGCTCTTAATAGCGATGACGGATGTTCCACATACATTTGATGATAGTTGTAACTAGTTGTCAATGATGGGAGTTGTGATCTTACAAAGATCTTTCTGGGATTGTTTGATGAATTGCTTGGTGAGCATTAAAAGGGGAGAAATCAATACGCACTGAGGTGGAGGGGCTCCTGAAACAGGAGCATCATCTCAAGCCATAATTTGCCTCCCTGACTCTGCAAAACGCTACATTTTGCTGCATTTTAGTCTCTCTGTTGCGCTAAATATTCTGTTCCATAATTCATTATTTTAATAAAAATATTGTCTACATTTCCTATTTTCTTTTGATAATTTCTAAATTGTTCTCTAGTCCATTACATAAATATGGGCTTCAATTCTGCACATTTCCTGAATCTGCTTTTTCTAAGGCTGAGAATTTGTCAACATAACTAAATTCTCTAAGTTCAGAAAGCTGCCACTTTACCCCGCTCTGGACTCTCTCCAAAATTCCTCTAAATAGGACAAAATAGTACCTAGGACTTGTTGACACTGCTGCTGGAGCACTAATACAATCTTAAGATTAAGCTTTTAGACTCATTGGTCATAGGAGGTTGTTGATTTGCTCGCCAAGGTGGTTTGTTTTCATTCAGAGGTTCCATCACCATGCTAGGTAACACCATCAGTGAGGCCTCCAATGAAGCAATGTTGTTCTACTCCGCTTGGAATTTATACTGTTTGGCCCATTATGGTGAGTAGTGTCATTCCCTGTTTGCTCCATATGGGTTTGTATATGGGGTCTAAATCTATAATGTTTGTTCATTGCATTATTGATTGTGAAACATATCTCTGGGTAATCCCGTGCGTATCTATGTTTGGCTTGGGCTACTGTGGTTACGTTGTCCCAGTTAAACTGATAACCTTCGTTGTCCAAGTCTATTTTTTCTCTGTGGTTATAGTTCAGTCCGCATAGTAGGACGTCCTTCTCAGTTTGAGAGAGTCATCTGCGGGATAGGTTTCTAATCCACTTGTTCAGTTTGTTGTTGTCCTTGTCTTTGTGGAGGATTAGTTTGGTAAGTTTCTCCTGTAGCTTGTGTCTCTTCTTAGTTTTGGTCCTGTGTTGTTCGAAGGTGATGGCTTTTTCTAGGGTCGCAGTCCATTGCTGGTCCATAGTGTTTAGGTACTATGATTTCTGGCACGAACACAGGACCAAAACTAAGAAGAGGCACAAGCTACAGGAGAAACTTACCAAACTGATCCTCCACAAAGACAAGGGCAACAACAAACTGGACACATGGATAAGGAACCAACCCAGCAGACGACTCACAGAAAGTGAGAAGGCTGTCCTATTACGCGTACTGAACTATAACCACAGAGGAAAAAATACACTCAGACAATGAAAGCCATCAGTTTAACTGGGACAATGTAACCAGAGTAGCCCAAGCCAAATGTAGACATGCATGAAAATTCCTAGAGGCATGGTTTGCAACCAATAATGCAATCAACAAACACAGAATTGGACCCCACATACAAACCAGTCAAGAACAAAACCAGAAATGACACTACTCACCATAACAGGCCAGGCAGTGTAAACTCTAAGCAGAATAGAACAACATCGGTTCATCGGAGGCCTGAGTGATGATGTTACCCAGCATGGTGACGAAACGTCTGAATGAAAACAAGACAGCTCTGTGAGCAAGTCAACAACCCCACCCACCAAGTTACAAATCTTCGCTAAAACCTTATTGGTCACATGTTTTGTTATACATCCTCATGCTTGACTTGCATAATTCATTATTCGTTTTCATCAGCAAACACCAGACACAGGTTTTAACAATTTTTCAGGTAAAGTTACTCAAAGTGAAAACTACAGTGGCAAACATAAGTAGAATTAGAAGTTAGAGGATTTTCCATGTCCTTTGATAGATTGGTTTTCAAATATTTGTCTACAAAGAGGCAGCCTAACTGCTAACTATGAATCCTACAACAAATGAGCATTACCATAAAAAAGTGCCACCTTAAAATCTTTGAGCCTAGATATCAAAACTATCATATTTAAATACTCATTTCTCATCATTCTCAGTTTTCTATGGTAATAGAAAGTCTTGCTTCACTACAGATTACCTAGCAAGTCTACTAGAATGCCGACCACCATGATGAGTCATTTAATTTTTAGTAAAAATATGCGAAATAAATATTGGATTGAGTGCTCACTACACACCTACCAATTCTCCTCCCCTCTGAAGATTTAAAAAAAAAGCAGGCAACCAATCCACAATCATTCATTTTAAAGTAGTGCCAAAAATTTAAATTATTCCATGATTTTAAAAAAATATATTGCACCCTAGCCTATTGGTGATTTCTTGAATTATCACGTGCTAAATTTATGATTTACTCAGAAAATATATTGTTTCAAATCCAATCTTCCATGTGAAAACACAGTACAAAAGTATAATGGTTTATGGAAGCTCATCACAAGGTGTTCATCCAAGATGTCTTTAATCCAGTTTTCTCTTTAATAGATCATCAGGAGTGATTAAAACTTTAAACAAGCTGAGAAACAATGAAATCTTATGACAAATTCCCAGTTTTTTCTATTCTTAAATTCAACAATCTCTCTGCTACTAATTGACTTTTAATTGGTTGAATTTTTGAACTCACTGAAGCAGTTTTACTGTTCCCTCTCAACCTTCAAGTGAAAAGTAGTTTAGGGCTGATTCCTGTGGCAGTTGCTTGTACAGTTGGCATGAGCCTTACACTAAATCCAAACTTCAAACTTAAATTCTGCTGATGTTTGCCAACTGTATGACCAACTTCAATAGTACCTAGTAAATTTCCTTGCCTGTCAGCTGTGCGATGAGAAGCATGTTATTAGCAATTTAGGACATGCTGATTAACATTGCCGATAGGAAATGCCAACCTGGAATTACATGAATAGCGACCATTCATTGTTTCAAGCACTCATGATCCATTGTCAAATCACTTGTCTGTCAATAATAAATAGTTTGAAATATAAAAATGACAACTAATTCTAAGGTCCCGCAGTCAAAAGATTATTGGGGAGGCTCGAGTAGCATATTTAAGGAAATGAATAATATAGAAATACAAAATAATACATTATAAGAACTTGAGTGGTACAAGATGACAGCTCTTCAACATCTTCTCAAGGGCAATTTGGGATGGATACGAATGCTATGGCATATAGATATTAGCCAGCAATACTGACATCCCAAACAAAAACAAACAAAAGTAACCTAGCTAATACGGATTTACATATATCAACGACATCTGGTATGTCACAATTCAAAACTGGGTATTCAGTTCAACCAGTTCTTCTGGCAACATAATCAGATTGTTCTTATTTTTTGCTTGCATGAGTTTTCCATTTTAAAATAAGTACTTTAGGTTATGCATATTGTTCTAGAGATCCATAGATTCTTTTTTAAATTACGATGCAGTTGTGCTAAAGGGTCAGCAAAGCAGATTAACTCTACTGTCTACATGTCCTTTTGGCGATAACATTCCAACACTACTTACCACAGTTGTTCTATGTTTCAGATAAAAAGACAATACTCTGAGCAAATCTGACCCACAGTAAAGGCCACACTTGTAGCATTTATGAGGGAGATTTAAAACAAAACTTTATTTTAAAAAAAAAACTTTTGTTTCCAACAAGTATATCACCAAACCATTGATAACGCAACAATACCACAGGCCATTGGAAATCATTCTGAAAGCAATAGGTCTCTACTTTTACAGTGTATTCCTCAGTTGTTGAACTCCTAAATTAATACTGCATTCAATGAACAAATGAAAGTTTACATGGTTAAATGATCAAGACAAGAAATAACATACTTCCTCTATTTAACTTATTCATTTTACCTTTAAGAAACCTTTGGACACCTTGAATCAAAGGCATTTCTTACTAATCGTGCAAAGGTACCAGTGAAATCAAATTGCATGTCGACAAGCTCATACACATTGCTCTGGAAGCATGCTGATACAATAAACAACTAAGTCAACCTCAGTTATCTGAAGCACCTAATATTATTAACTTGCAGCAATACCGAAATCTATTCTTGAAAAAACAAAATACTCCTCTTAAGAGCATCTCAAGCATCTTTGACAAAACATCAGTCACACTTTATTGAAAATTGTGCTCCCACAAAAAACAGCACTTCTCTCACCAGTATGTAATAATTGGAAAACAGCAATCACTCAGTTGCACAATATGGAGCTTATGTGCCTATGTTCAACATTATCATACAAAAACAAATTTCAATTTGCAATCAGGAGGTTCAACATTAAAATCATCAATTTTTTGTTAGGCACATTTCATTTAAGAAACATTTGAAAGAGACACTACTGTTACCTGCCTTAAAAATTAAATCAATTATGGCATAATAATGAAAATCCCACAAGTATACATGAGGCAAAGTTTTGTTAAAGGGCAGCCGTTCATGTTCATCTGACTACAGTGCCTCAAACCTTAAAATTCAACTGCTGCCATCCACACCCAGTTCCAGTTATTTAATGCTGGTGTTTTCTTTTCAGATAAAATACTGAACAACAGACCTATAATAGAAGCTACTTTCAGAAAATGATGCTAACCATATACTTGACAAATGATAAAAGAGCTCCCTTTTTCATGAAAGGGAAAGGTACAACGTAAAACTATTTGAAAGATAATTATCAAAGCAAGCTTTTAAGAATCTTTTTCATCCAAGTTCATGAGTGTTTACGCAAATTTTGAATTCAACATCACTAAACCTTCTACAATTAAAGGGCTCCAGAAATAGGTTTGAAGATCATTTACAATTATTAACATCAAATGATGAAGCATTTCTTTGTAACACTAATGATTTAATACAATGCATAAATATGTTAAGCACAAAACATATGTGTGCGCCACATGGCCAGTAGTACACCTATTTTGGTAGCAAATGATTTTATGAACTGCAAAGTGCAAAGCTACCGCTGGCCTGCTATCCTACTTAAGAGTACAACATTCTGGGTGGCACATCTTGAAAATAAAAGCCCTTGGCCTCATCTTTTACGTGGCTAATGAGGTCGCTTTGTTCTCTGACAATCTGACACAGTTCTCTAAATGAAGCTAGGCTAGTTACAGTGAGCTGTAGAATTGGCAATGTGTTGTTAGCAGCTGTTTACATTCTTTTGGGATCCCAGCATGGAGGTGGAAAGGGTGATTTCAACCGATTAATGTAATTACTCCAACCATTCATGTACTAATAATATAATTAGAACATTTGTATATCTGAAGCCAAGTACATTGGAGATCGCAAAGAAAAAGAGTTAATCTTCTTCCTTTACATTACTAGCAGACGCCATGAAAAGTTGCTTCTTTTTGTGTTTTTATAGGAAACCTTAGCTTCCTGTGCACAGTAATAAATTCAGTAATAAAACTCTATACAAGCATACTGCTACTGATGCTGCTGCTTGTAGCCACTCCTGCCAGATCATCAGTCATGGTACGCCACACATGTCTATATTGCACTGCCCTCACATTCACTATAGTTCATATGTAACCTCCATCACGGAACAGCACCTAGACTGACCCTTTTTCTTGCTGGCCTCCACTAAGTGTTCTACAAGGAATTACTGTACTTTTTCAGCACTGGTCAATGAGCCAAATTACTGACTATTCATTTTCATTGTCCATACAATTTGTACACCTCTTAATGGTTACTTTTGCTTTTGTAATTTCAAATAGCTCTTTGCCTGCCTTCTGGCCTGTATATGGAATTTTTAGTCTATGTCTTACTATTCACATTTCAAAGACCTCAATTTTCTTCCAAAGTTCGTGAATAATTAGAAAGTTTCGTAGGCATACAGGAAAGTGAATAGAATGTTTGACGTCTCAAGTTATTTTCCTTGTCAGAGGCTTGAGTTTTCTTGGTGTTGATACATTCTTCATAATCACAGAATTATTTCTGGTTATCACTACTCTTCTGCTACAGCATATCTGCCATCTTCTGTTATAATTTGTCCAAGTAGACAAAATTTACCAACTTGTTCCTGTGTGACATAACTGACTTCAATCTTCCTTCTAGTTTCTTCCAAAGCATTCACAGAATCATAGAAACATACAGCACGGAAACAGACCCTTCAGTACAACAACTTGTCCACGCCGATCAGGTATCTTAGATAAATCTAGCCCTGTCTGCTAGCTTTTGGCCTGTATCCCTCTAAACCCTTCCCATTCATATACCCATCCAGATATTAATGTTGTTATTATACCAGCCTCCACCGCTTCCTCTGGCAGCTAATTCTATACACACACCACCCTGTGCATGAAAACATTGCTGCTTGGGTCCCTTTTAAATCTTTTCCCTCTCCCTGTAAACCTATGCCCCCTCGTTTTGGACTCACCTACCCTGGGAAAAAGACCTTGGTTAATCATCCTATCCATGCCCCTCATGATTTTACAAACCTCTGTAAGATCACCCTCAACCTCCAAAGCTTCCGAGAGACCAACTAATTCTTCCTCTTCTCCTCTACATCAGTCAATAGAAGAGTAAGAAGTAAAAGACACCACAGCTTCCACCCCCACCATCTCTGAGGATGATGCCAAACAAGGCACCAACATTTGCACCTTTCACCACCAAACATTCACCTCAATGGTCACACCAATTTGTGCAACTGAGCCTATGGTACCCGGGGAGCTCAATACTGAGTGGCACACAGCCAGTGTAGGAAGCAATGATGACAGGGCTGTTGGAGATCAGGCATCTGCTCGGTCCCATGCAGATGACATGCCTCTTTATTCGGTCATAAAAAACATTATCAATCAACAGACAGAGGGAGGGAAACATCAGGAAGTGATGTCTAAGGCCATTACTTCTTATTTATTTATTCATTCGCAGGATGAGGACGTCACTGGCTAGGCCAGCACTAATTGCCCATCCCTAACTGCCCAACTACATTGCTGTGGGTCTGGAGTCACAAGTAGGCCAGGCCAGATAAGGATGGCGGTTTCTTTTCCTGAAGGACATTAGTGAACCAAATGGGTTTTTCCAAAAATAGACTCATTAGTATCACAAGGCTCTTTAATTCCAGATATTTAGTGAATTCAAATTCAATCATCTGCTGCGACAGGATTTGAACGTGGATCCCCAGAACATTACCTGGGTCTCTGGATTAACAGCCCAGCAATAATACCACTAGGCCATTGCCTCCCCATAACTTAGCCTTGAGTGAAAGATATGGAGTTCATTAGAAAGGCTGGCAGGAATGTTGAAGATCCAGGTGCAACAGAATGCTCAGTGGCTGCCAAAAATGGAATGGACATGCACTTGATCGCTGTGACCATGGATTTGCAGCATCAGTGGCAAGGTGAGCATGGTGCAAAGCATCTCAATCTTACAAGGAGACAGGGTGGTACCAGCAGACCCCAACAGGAAGGAGAAAATACAGCCAGGAACCAGGAACGTCAAAGCTTTCTCTCAGGACCCTCCAGATCTGCTAAGCCTCCCCATCTCACTGCTATCACTGGCTGAAGCAGCAAGGGGTACTGCATTGGGTTCAGGAGACACTCACCAGAATGCCCCTGTTGGTTCTCAACACCCTGGGTATACCTGCCAAAATCATCAGTGTTACTAGGGCATAGAAATCAGCAGGTTCCCTCCACCTTAGTGTAGCATGTCAAGCAGCACCTACATGTAGTAGTAGGCAGAAGGAAGGCCTTTTAAGGGGAACTGTTGTGGCACCCATCAATAATCAATGTAGTCTGTACTTCTGTAAACATAGAATCACTTGTATTGTTCTGAGGTTAACACGATAGATGCCAACAAAGCTGCCTGACGTGAAAGGAATGGAGCATCATCATCTATCACAAGGAGATGCTGGTCTTCCTTCTGAACATTTTTGATTGTCTCATCGTTTGCAATGTGTGTGCCTAACACTGTTCTCATGACTCAACAGACTACAGACCTAGCACTTCCGGACGCAGTCAACGATCCAGAGATTAAATTAACGGACACTGACTTTGTCTGGTGAGATCAAAACAAAGACACTGAATCAAGGATTGCAATGGTATACGCACAACACAGATGAGTTATAAAAGTAATGAGGAAATGTGATTGGGTTTTGCAAGGTGTAGGAATAAAAGATCTTTCCCTAGCTGGAGTCTCTAAAGCCAGGATAAATATTCTCAGTATAGGAGGCAAGGTCTGAATGAATGACTTAACTACTTGGGGGAAGCATGGAGGGAAAATGAGCCATTGGCTGAGGATGCTCAGAGTACGGTCAATGACCTTTTCTTATTCACCTGTAGGACCTAGGCATCGCTGACTGGGCCAGAATTTATTGCCAGTCCATAGATGCTCTTGAGGAAGTGGCAGTGAGCTGCCTATTCAAACAGTTGAAGTCTACGTGCTGTAAGTAGACCCACAATGCTGTTAAGGGAATTCTAGGATTTAATCCAATGACACTGAAGGGACTGCAACTGTAACATTTCCAAATCAGACCGGCAAGTTCTTTGGCGATGAACTCATAGGTGTTGGTATTCCCATGTATCTGCTGTCCTTGTCCTTCTAAATGCAAGTGGCCATGGGTTTGGAAGGTGCTATCTAGGAAACATTCGCCAATTTCCGCACAGCATGCTGCCCAAGTGTTGACAGTGGAGGGAGTGGATGCTTGTGGATGTGGTGCCAATCAAGCAGGCTGCTGTGCCTTGGATGGTGTTGTTGGAACTGCATTCATTTAGGCAAGTGGCGAATATTCGATCACATTCCTGACTTTTGCCTTGTAGATGGTGCAACGACTTTGGGGAATCAAGAGGTGAATTAATGCTGCAATATTACTAGCCTCTGACCCATTCTTGTAGCTACTTGTTTATACAGTGAGTCCTGTTAAGCTTCTGTTCAATTGTAAACATCCAAGATGTTGATGGTGGGGATTTCAGTGATAGAGACACACTGAATATCAATGGGTGATAGTTAGATTGTCTCTTACTGGGGATTCCCATTGCTTGTGTGTGCAAATGTTCCTTGCGATTTTTCTGCCCCTGCCTGGATATTGTCCACATTTTGCTGCATTTGGCCCAACAAGTCTACACCACCCCTTGGAGCATCCCACCCACCGGCTGCTATACAAGGGATGGTACATTTAAACAAGCGTGTCCAAGTAGCTAAATTGCACTGGAAGTCGATTGTTGTAAGGTTGCGATGGAGTTGGCCTTGTCAGACCATTGCCCTGTTTCCTTCTCCTCCTGGCATCTCTCAGGATCCCCTACCTTCACTTTCCTTATCCATAAGAGCATCATACTCCTCCATGTCTTTGACTCCAAAGACATCTCCACACATTGGTGTGTGAGATTGTGAAGGAGCAGCATCCTACAGTGACTTGGGACAGTCTGTTTGAGTCATAGAGCAGTGTCTGTGGTTTGCTCGTCAAAGGCCCTTGTGGAGCCATCTGCAGTTTGATATCCCTCCTTGGCATCAGGCTAAGGACAGATGTCATCAGCCAGGCCTGGAGGTAGCCTGTCTTGTACGTGACAAAGGATACTAGAAGATGCAGACATCTGTGAGTGTTTCATGCCATAGCAGTCATGATAGCTTCCCAGATAACATACATAGACTGATAGTATTTGGTTGGTGTGATTACAAATGCATATTCAGGGAGTGGAGTTCTTCCCTATTGATGAACACTGTTGATTGTTGATATGGTGCTCTCATCATTATGTGAGTGCAACTGATTATACCTTTGTTCCTGCTAAAAACTTGTTAGGTAGCCAAGGACACTGCCCTGACTGCCCGATTCTCTGGAACCAGGGGAAACAACTAAACTGGAGCGTTTTTAGTAAAGTGAGAATCTCTTCTAATGTAATGTAACCCCTTGGAAACATTTATGCTGTCTTTGGTATTGCCTCTAAGTTGCAAACAGCTACATCAAAACCTGTAAATGAGGTTTTACGTTAATGTCATTGCCCCCATTGTCCTGGCAATTGCTCGTCTGCAGGTTTGACTGTCACTGATGGCTGCTGCTGCATCACCAACCTTCACCAATGGTTTCTCCTGAGCTGCAAGATAAGCGGAAGAATGGCAGGGTCAATCTATGCCATCATTCTGTCTGTCTTTGACCTTGCTCTTCAAGATTGCTTGATTAGGCCCAAGGTACACCCTTCAAACAGCAGTGTTTACTGTGTGTCTTCCTTTTCAATAATCATGCAAACAACAGGAAGATCCCACTTGTGTGGCTTCCGAAGCCAGCTCTTTGTGACCAAACCTAACTTAAATTACATGGACACAGTGTACATTGGTTGGAATTCTTAAAGCATGTCAGTGAATCCTCCCATCCACAATAGTCAGGGTCCCCACAGGAAGATTGCGGAACCATTCTAATCATGCCATAGTCTGATTGAGCTGCCAACCTTTTCCCCACCCCTTTCCTTGTCTAGTAGGAGGCATCTTTTCCAACTCAAAGAGGAATTCTGCAGTTGTTTTTGTTTCAAGATGGTGAAACTTTATTTGTTCCTCTGCTGTAACTCACCAAATTTAGCCCATTCTTTATCTTCATTCAATCCCTTCTATCCATTAGAGTTGATCCACTTCATGTCACTACTTATTCAACTCCCCCATCCACACAGAGTCAATCACTAATTAGTTTCCAATACTTCTGATCTTCTATTCACCCCTGATCAAGGCCACCTGCACCCTCATTTCTTTCAACATCGCCTCTAAAAAAAACTGTATGCTGCCCATCCTGACTTAGCATCCAACACTTGCTGATGACTATGACCATACCGTCCAAAGCAAATACTACCAGACATGTTCCTGCATACAAGGTTCCTGCCATATGGACCATGTCTTGAACAGCCATCTCTTCCTGGATGCTTCCTTTGCAACCCTCACCCTTAATTCACCAAAACAGGAAAGAAACTGTGGCTAAGTTTACCTTACATCACTGGACAATCAGTGATCAAACTCTTTGACCCAGAATGTACCACCCTCTTCCGACTAACTCTCCCTACCCTTTGTCTTCAGCTAGGTTACTTTCCAGTTTACCAGTTGGGGTTTAAGATGGCCTACATACACAGCATGAGGGGCATGTCAGTTAGTTCAATTGGCTATATTTTTTTTGCAGTGGACAGTGATGTCAACAGCACAGGTTCAATTCTTGCACCAGCTGAGATCTCAAAAAAGGACCCACCTTCTCAACCTTGCCCCTCGCCTGAGGTGTGACGACCCTCAGGTTAAACTTACTATAACCGGTCATCTCTGATGGAAGAGCAGCTTTACGGTCCTCGGGGACTCTTGCATTGATACAATATACAATTGCATAATACAACAAAACTATTAGGTTTAATTAAATATAATCTCACTAAGAAACAATTCACATTTGAATTGTTACAGCAAACTAAATTAATTCCTCATCTGTATTTATTTGGAATCAAAGTGAATTATTTAACTAGCATAAAAATATTTTCAATATTAGATCAGTTGGAATGTACAGTTTCTGCCTTGCATGTAAAAGTTTCATCAAGATACTATCAAGAGCATTTTAATTCTCCCTATTTTCTCTTGCTGTGCCCAACACATCATCGCATGGATTAATGACTAATAACACAGACAGTCCCATGCATGTGTGGTGGTCCTGGGAATGGGCAACAAGACAGCAATCAAAACTAAAGCAATAAACTAACTTCTGCTCAGAAATTGCTGATACTGAAGGGATGAGAAAAACTAGAATTTCCTTAGCCTTCTCTCAACAAAGGTTGTGAAGAACTGTATGCTTGGATGAATAGTGTTGATAGGACAGTTTCAAAGGTGGAAGGATCCTGATACACCAAGATAGGCTTTGTGGATGATACCACCTGTAAAAGCTGGGATGGCTGCACATGAACAGATCCAGAGTGTAGTTTCTTGTGGGATCTTTTGCTGTTGCTTTTGGGGAGAGCTTAAATGGACTCAGCAGAGGTGTGGAGCCAGGAGAGGATAGTGTCAGGGTACACAAAATACCGAGAGGCAGATAACACAAGAATTGAGCCTATTAATAGGTGGAGGCAGAGTCAGGGAGAAAAGTAATGAAGACAAATCAAAATTATGCTGCATGTATTTAGTATATTTAATAAGAATGGTCAGGTTACAGGCATAGTTTACCTTATGAGATTATCTTGTTGGGCAACAACAGAGACCTAGCTCAACATAAAGCAGGAATGGGTGTTTAATAGCTCGGATTTCAAGGTATTTAGAAAGTTAGAAAAGGTAAAAGAGGAGGCATGGCACTTTTAAGTAAGGAATGCAGTGCTGAAGAAAGGCTATGTCCTCCAGGGTTCAAGGGCAAAATTGATTTGCCTTGAGCTAAGGAACAAAAGAGGTACAATTACATCATTCAGCAGAATCTGTAGAACACACACAAGTAGGAAGGATATACAGGAACAAATCAGAAAGGGAATTACAGATCAGTGCAAACATCATAAATTTGTTAGAATGTTGCCTTTTCTTTACCCACATATATTGACTGGGATAGGGATAATGATAGTGTCAAGGGTAGTGAGGGACCAAGCATTCTTAGACTATGTTCAGGAGAATTCCCTCCAGCAGTCAGCATATAGTCAAACAAGAAAGAAGGCACTGCTAGAACTGGTTATGGGAAATTAAATGAGACATGTACAGCAAGTGTCAGTGAGAGTCCATTTAGAGGACAGTGATCATGGTATCATAAGGTATTGGATGATTGTGGAAAATGAAAATGAACAATGTAGATTAAGAATAATTAAGAATAATTAAGAACAGGAAACCTAACTTCAATGGGGCAAGGACAAACTAAGCTAGATAGACTGAAATCAAAAGTTGATGGGAAAAAAACAGGAGTTGAATAATGGCTCACTCAGAGATAGTAAGAACTTCTGACGCTGGCATCAGCGTTAACACTATGTGGAGCTGGAGGAGCACAGCAGGCCCGCCAGCATCAGAGGAGCAGAGAAGTTGACATTTCGGGTTACGACCCTTTTTCAGAAAAAGATTACCTTTAACGAGACGGATCAGGCAGAGTCAATGTATGTTCCCTCAAAAAAAAAGGTAGGGCAAGCAGAATTCCCTAAGTGACAAAGGAGATAGAAATTAAGTTAAGGAAGAAAATTTGTACTTATTACAGGTGCAAGGTAGAATATGCAATTGAGAACCATGCTGAATATGGAGGTCTCACAAGAGTGAGAGGTGGATAAGCAAAGAAGAGAACTGAAGAGGGATAATGAAGAAAAGGTTGGGAGGGAAATCTCAAATTCTACTACGGGGTGTAAACTGTAAAAGGAGTAGGGTCAATTAGGAATTGGAAAGATGATTCACACATGGAGTTTGGAAGCATGCCGAAGTGTTAAATGACACTCATACTTTGTACCAAACCAATACTTCTGAGATTCATGAGAACAGTCCACAGCACCTTGCAGTCATCCAGCACCATATTCTAATTATTAATCTTTGTATCAAGATTTGCATGAGAACCAGTAGCAACACAACATTTCTGGAAAAAAAATACTCTGCAATAACAAATATTACTCTGGTACCTTTTATAAGTACAGGCTAGCACAAAATTTAAGTATTGATTTTCTACAGCCCAAAAGAGAACATATTAAAGTTATAATTTCATGCACTTGCATATAAAGAGCCTCAAGTGAACTCAGCACAGTACAGCTTCCATATTTCAAAACTGGATCAGTAGTTTCAATATTTAAAAAGTGAACTTAAATTGCTGCGAGTCAGTCTTCAATAGTGCGTTTCTGCACTTGTTGGTATTATTAGGAGATAACAAGTAGAAGGCTTATTTTACTAAGTAAATGGAGATGGAAACATAAGTCAGCTTGAGCTACTTTTATGCAGAAACAGTCGAATTACTAGACACGAGTCATTCAAACAACATGTTCGAACTTAGGCTCACCTTAAAAATGTATTTGGAAGAATGTTGTAAGATTATGCATTAAGAAACAAAGTTAACTCACCAAATATTTCAAAAAAAAAACTGAAACATTCTTTCCGTTCACTAAGCAACTTACAACAGTTTTATATGCTGTTGTAAAACAGTGTCACAATACTCTATTTTGGTCATGTAGACCTATTAAAATTTGAAGCACATTTTGCGCTAAATTGATAGAATGTGGTGGCTGTTTCACTGTACTGGAGAACAGATATAATCAGGTGAAGTTCATAAACAAATAAAAATCTGAACTTGAGCTGTATAACTTTCTGTACATTTTCTCATCAAGAAAATACCTGATGACTCATTTCACTTCTGAATCATGTTCTAGATAGGTGGAATTTGTTTTCCACATTTCATTGTAATAAATGATAATTATGTCATTGGATTTCAGTCCTATTATACTCCTATACCCAAGTAGAGTTCACAGGTCATAATAAAATGAAAATGCTTTACCCGAGTGGATCTTAGTAGCATGTCTTTGCAGAAAATCCAGCAAGTGAGAAAGAACCTTCTCATGGTATGATTTTAATTCCTCATCACACTCATAACACCTGCAAAATTAAGAGATTTAGAAGAAACAATACCGAAGGATAAATTATGCACAAAATTTGTTTTAAAAATACTGACCCTAATTTCTTATTGACATTAATATAGAGAATGACAATAGGTGAAACATATTATGAATTAAGCACAACTTATTGCATTAGGTCTGTAATACAGAAGTTAGAAGAGCCGCTTTAATTATCCTAATATAAACCACATTACTAATATGCACTTATCTAATATTAATAGGTATAACAACACTATCAGCAGATAAGGTGCAGGGAGAAAGAAATCTGAAAATGTGTGAAGAGCAATTTTCTGCATTTCCATTCCCATGTGGAAGGAATCATTGCTGGACCTCTTTCCAGACAATGAATTTGGTCAAGAGGATCAACTGTCAGTCAAAAAACATTGAGGAGTTAGTGATCATATTATCATAATGTTCTTTAGCCAATTTGAACAGAACAATAATTAATCCAAAGTAAAAGCAATTCACTTAAGAATGGCCCATTTCAATGGTATGAAAACAAATCTGGCCCAGGAAGACTGGAATCAAGACTAACAAGCCAAACAGCAATTCAACAATTGGTTTCCTTGAAAAAGGAGATAATTTAAGCAAAGTCGAGGCATAAGGGAGAAAGGTAGGACAAATAAAATCAGAATTCCCTGGATAATGAAAGGCGTAGAGAGCTGGATGAAGAAACAAAAAGGTGCATATGACAAATGCCAAGTACAAGTGGGAACCAAGCTGAAAATATAAATGTGGACTTCACCAGCTTCAAAATCTCCCCTTCCCCCACTGCATCCCAAAATCAGCCCAGTTCGTCCCCTCCCCCCACTGCATCACACAACCAGCCCAGCTCTTCACCCCCCCACCCACTGCATCCCAAAACCAGTCCAACCTGTCTCTGCCTCACTAACCTGTTCTTCCTCTCACCCATCCCTTCCTCCCACCCCAAGCCGCACCTCCATCTCCTACCTACTAACCTCATCACACCTCCTTGACCTGTCCGTCTTCCCTGGACCTCCCCACCTATACTCTCCTCTCCACCTATCTTCTTTTCTCTCCATCTTGGGTCCGCCTCCCCCTCTCTCCCTATTTATTCCAGAACCCTCACCCCATCCCCCTCTCTGATGAAGGGTCTAGGCCCGAAACGTCAGCTTTTGTGCTCCTGAGATGCTGCTGGGCCTGCTGTGTTCATCCAGCCTCACATTTCGTTATCTTGAAAATACAAAGTTCAGAGAAGAACGCAAAAAAAAAGGTGCAGCTAAGACAGTTGAGGGAATTAACTGACAGCTGAAATAAAATGAGAATACAAAATGTATCTACAGGTATCTAAGAAATAGGTTTTTTACACGTGAAGGTAGAAGGCATGGCTATAGTACACAAATACTGCATATCTACATTTACCAAGGAAGTAGATGCTGTCGAAGTAGATGGACGAGACAGTTGCGGCAATAGATGGGCTAAAACAGAATTTTCATCAGAACTGAAAGATGTTAAAATGTAGTATTAATTAAACAAATAAAAGGGGAAGGATAGCTGAAAAGAAGAAAACAGAAGGTCCGTTATGAGATAAGACAGGAGAAATTAAATGACACAAAGGTTGGTGATGCAAGACCAAAAGGAATGGTAATGAGACAAGTAAAGGAAGAAAAGCTGTGTCTGGAGGAGGTGAGATTGGCAAAGTGATAAAGCATTGTCATTGGAAAGTGAAAACAAGAAAAAGGAGTTTGAAGGAAAACACAGCATTGCAGAATCCCCACAAAGGAGCTGGAGGCCTTTTGTCCTATCAAGTCTACATTGACTCTCTGAAGAGCATCCTATCCAGACTTACACATCTCCTCCCCAAGCCTATCACCATAACTCTGCACTAACCATGGTTAATCTACCTCGCCTGTACATCCCTAGACACAATGCACCAACTTAGCATGGCTGATCCACCTAAGTTTCCTTTGGTTTGTGGAGGAAACTGAAGCAGCCAGAAGAAATCCATGCAGACACAGGGAAAAAATCTGGAAACTCCACATAGACAATCATCCAAGGCTGGAATTGAACTCCATTCCTGGCACTGTGAGGCAGCAGTGCTAACCACGGTGCCACCCCTTGTGAAGAAAAATGGGGCCACGGACTACGGTCTGAAACTACTGAACTCTATGTTGAGTACAGAAAGTTGAAAAGCAAATTTAAAAGGTATGGTCCTGTTCCATGAGCTTATACTGAGCATCATTCAAACCATGTGGGAGGCTGAAGATGGTCTCCTGCAGGGCTTCATTGAAGTTCACATTTAAACTCTCCTGTCTTCCATTTTTTGATTCCTTTATAGGATGTGAGGATCATTGGCAAGGATAGCATTTGTTGCCTATTCCTAATGGTACTCAAACTGAATGGCTTACTTGGCCATTTCATAGAGCAGTGAAGAGTCAACCACAGTACTGTCAAGCCTGGAGTCACAGGCAGGCCAAACAAGGTTTTCCCTTTCTACAAGAAATTGTTGAACAAGATCTGACAATGATCGCAGTTACCAAACACACCAACTTTCTTTTAAATTCCAGTTTTATTATTTCAATCGAACATTCATCACATCTGCCTTCATGGAATTTAAACCCATGTCAAATTAACCTGGATTCCTGGTCCAGTGAAAATATCACCACATCACTATCTCACTACCACATTACAGAACTTCCCTTTTCTCGTTATTCCCATCCTCCCATTTTCAGTTACTTAAAACAATCAATTATATTTCTAACTTTTCCTAGTACTGCTGAAAAGTCAATAGTCTGAAATGTTCATTATATCTCTTTGCAAAGATGCTGCCCAGCCTGCTGAGCAATTCTAGCATTTTCTACTTTTATTTCAGATTTTCATTTTCAACTTTTGGATCTATAACAATTAGTTGGCTTACAATTGAAAACTAGAAAAAAGTCTTAAACTAAAAAGCCGAGGAAGCAAAAACTTTAGAAAACTTACATACAATTGTAGGTCACTACATCAGGTTTTGATTCTTCATAAGTTAAACTATTCTTACAACCAATGCACTAGGCAGTTTATGAAAACTATTTGGTTCTTTTTACTGGTGTTCTTCAAAGTGAACTGTTTAGATTAATGGAATTTGCATTCTCCCTTCTCAAATAGTTACCCAATTTCCTTTCGAGTCACAGTCACTTAGCCTCCCACTTGGTTTGAATGATGCTCAGTAAATCATTCCAAATTCAGTGAAGTAAACACAGAAAGGCCAATGGTTTCAACTCAAATAATTGTCATGATCCCCACTGATACCATACAAATCAGATCCCAGACCAAGACCTAGCTTGATTGATTGATTTCTGCAGTTTAAAAAAATCTCTGAACAAATTCACTGGGGGATGCCAATGCACTTTTAACAAATAAAAAATTACACAAGAGAAAATACAAACTATGTTACACTAAACATGAACTATTGGAACAAACTAATTTCAAATACTGAAAAAACTGTTCCTCCCGTTTACCTTAGCAATAACCTTACAGATACCCAAACCTCAGCAAAGTGTCACTCCTATCTTCACGTGACAGCTACTTGCTCAGACTGCATTGCTATACTCTACTTCCTTCTTGGCAAGTTTTTCTGCAATGTTATTTTCTTAATTAATGACTCAATTAGAGACTTTGAAACAAGTTGATAACTCAGCTTAGTGTGTCATGGACCTATACAGCAGGGGAACAGGACCTTCAGTCCAATTCGTCCATGCCGACGTAAATTAATCCAGTCCCTTTGCCAGCATTTGGCCCATATTTCTTAAACGCTTCCTATTCATCGACCCATCTAGATGCCTTTTAAATGCTGTAATTCCCTCCAACACTTCCTCTGGCAGCTAATTCCATTCACGCACCATCTTCTGCGTGAAAACATTGCCCCTTAGGTCCCTTTTGAATCTTTCCCCTCTGACCTTAAATCTATGCCCTCTATTTTTGGACTCTGCTACCCTGGGGAAAAGACCTTGGCTACTGCGCCTATCATTCCCCTCATGATTTTATTCATTTTTATAAGGTGAGCACCTAAAGCTTTGATGTTCCAGGGAAAATAGCCCCAACTTATTCCCCCCTCCCTATAGCTCAAACTCTCTAACCCTGGCAACATCCTTGTAAATCTTTTCTGAACCCTTTCAAGTTCCACAACACCCTTCCAATAGCAGGGAGACCAAAATTGAATGCAGTATTCCAAAACTGCTCTGACCAATATCCTGTACAGTTGTAATATGATCTCTCAATTACTATACTGAATGCACTAACTAATAAAGGCAAGCATACCAAACACCTTCTTCACTATACTGTCTACCTTCAAGGAACTATGCACCTGCGCCCCTAGGTCTCTTTGTTCAGCAACACTCCCCAGGACCTTACTATTAAGTATATAAGTTCTGCCATGATTTGCCCTTTCAAAATGCAGCACCTCACATTTATCCAAATTAACCTCCATCTGCCTCTCCTCGGCCCGCCTGATCAAAGTCCCATTGTACTCTGAAATAACTTTCCTGGTCGCCCACTACACTATCAATTTTGGTGTCATCTGCAAACTCACTAACCGTACCTCCCATGTTCACATCCAAATCATTTACCGAAATGATGAAAAGCAGTGGACCCAGTACTGATCTTTATGGCATACTGCTAGTCACAGGCCTCCTGTCTGAAAACAATCCTCTACCACCACATTCTGTTTCCTATCTTTGAGCCAGTTCTGTATCCAAATGGCTAGTCCTCTCTGTATTCCATGTGATTACTACTAATATTGATAATGGGTTCATCAAACTCATGTCTTCAACTGTCTTGCAGATACCTTTCATTCTGACACCTCCACAGCTTTATGTTTCTTGGATTTTCTCCTAAGCAGCTAAGGACTGTGCATGAACTGTTTTTGGAGATATTTATTAACAGCATCTGCTGCTTCAAACTTCTTTGAGTGAACCTGCTTCTGCCTCCAACTTGCTTGGTTGAGAAACTCAAGTCTTAGCAGATATATCCTCAAGTGATTTTCTACTGATTTTAGCTAAATGACACGATTTCCGGGAAATGCTGTATTTTGAACATTTATAGAGTCAGAGTCATGCAGCATGGAAACAAACCCTTCAGTCTAACCAGTATGCACCATCCATGTTCCCAAATTAAACTAGTCCTACTTGCCTGCACTAGGTCCATATCCCTCCAAACCTTTCCTAGTCATGTACTTATCCAAATGTCTTTTAAAATGTTGTAATTGTACCAGCATCCATCACTTTCTCTGGAAATTTGTCCCACACAGGCACCACACTGTGTAAAAAAAAAATTGCCCCTCATGTCCTTTTTAAAACTTTCTCTTCTCACCTTAAAAACATGCTCCCTAGTTTTGAACTCCCTGCCCTAGAGGGAAAAAAAATCTGACCTTCATAGAACTAAAAATGAAAATCCATTTCCCGCCATTTTAGAACCAAAGTTTTCAAAAAAATTATGTATTAAGAGCCTTCAACACACCAGCAAATTCTATGAATGCCAGAGTGACAACAAGCTTCTAGTGTCAGTTATTTTCATGGTCTGGCATTCCCAAGTAGCCTAGTTCTTTCCTCCCACAAACAGGTTTTTTTTCAGAACTGGTCTAATGGAGAAAATGTATAGGTCAGGTGGTCACTCTGACAGGAACAGTGTAGTAATCTTGCAAATATCAGTAATCCTTTCAGGTGTCAGTTAAGAGACTGAATTGTCAAAGTTCTCAAACCAAAAACAGAAAAACGTATACAAAAATAATTAAAGCAAATTTACAAAAACATAACCAGATTTCAAGATTTTAGTCCACAAAAGTTATTTTGGATGCTGTAGTGTTTCTTGTTAACAATGGTGGTGATAAATGTACATCATTGGATTTTGCTTGGTAATAAAGAAAGGAAATTGGCTCATCCTCTGATACCACATGAGGCTTCATTGAGCCAATGGTCATGAAGTAATTCATTATTGCCCTCTCCTAATTTCTATGGACCGCTGCTGAAAATGTAAGTTAAAAGGGGCTCAACCATGATACGACGCAATGTGCTGACACTGCTACTGGACCTGCACCTACCATGAATTACCGACTTCTGCAAGACGAAGAGAAAATTGGACAAAAAGGAAAAACAAAGAAAATTCTGTAAGCTCATTACTAGTAAACTTGAACTTTCAATTATGACAACTTGAAACATAATTTTATCGGGATGTGAGTTTGCTCGCTGAGCTGGAAGGTTAGTTTTCAGACGTTTCGTCACCATTCTAGGCAACATCATCAGTGAGCCTCCGACGAAGCGCTGGTGTTATGTCCCGCTTTCTATTCTCAAAACTCGTAATTTTATCAATTACATTTACAACACTATTAAGAGTCAATTTGCCTTACCAAACAGTCCAGGAGTCCAAATTGATCACAATGCAATGTGCATCTAAGCGTGCAGTCTGGAAATGCTTGAAAGAATGCTGATCTTTTGAGTTTTGACTGCAACCCTAAGAGTAAAAGACAGACAAAAAAAGGGACAAACAAAGCGTGACAATCTCCTAAGTTCTTAATCTTAATAGGTTTCAGGGTTACCTGCGTAATTTAATGGTCAATGGAGAATGGTCAAATTTTCACTGTTACTTGAACAAGTATCCAAATATCTTCAGCTATTGTCCAATATATCATCAAATTGCTTTTATCTTACAACTTACATGTGAAAAGTTGTCACAGAATTGTAAACAGCTAAAAATGGATGCCATTCCAAACAAGATATTAGGAAAGGTAAGAAAATAAACTTCACAGGAGAGAAGTATGAAATGTGGTGCACAATGTAAAGTGTTAGATCTTAAGAAGAAAAGATAGAGGCATAGAAGCAGAAAATTTAGATTGTTTGAAATATGGGCCTTGATTGGCTGAAGGCATAGCCAACAATTGAGAGACAAAGGGATAAGGAATTGCAGCATTGTTAGAGCAGAGTTCTGGAATGGGAAGTGTAGGGACAATAGAAGGTTACAGTGATACTGAGAATTTTACGGTCTAAGAGCCAAATGTAGGTCAACAAGGACAAGGATTGTAAAAATCATTAAATCATAGCGCTCAGAAGGGGATTTACAGATATTGTGCTCACACTGGTTCGTTCAAAGAGAAGTCATGATTTGTTCCACACCACCATTTTTTATTCTTACGTATTTGTTCATAGCTGGGCAAGGCCAATATTCATTGCCTGTTTGTACTGGAGGCTGTTGTGAGTCACTGTCTTAAACCACCAGAACTGATGTTGCGAGGAGGTTGTTAAGGAAGGTGCTTCATGATTTTGGTTTAGTGATAATGAAGGAAGAGTGATACATCTTCATTTCAAGATGGGGATTCACTTTGATGGGAACTGGTTGGTGTTCCTATTCATCTGCTTCTCTTGCTGTTCTAAGTGATGGTGGTCAATTTTTTAATTGTCTTTGGTTTTGGTGTGATGCCAGATGACTGGAGCATAGTTAATGAAATACTATTGATTAAAAAGAGAGAGGGGGATAGACTGAGTATTTACAGGCCAGTTATCCTAATCTCAATAATGGGCAATTTATTGGAAAAGATTCTGGTATATAAGATCATACTATAATTCAGAAAGATGCATATTAATCAAGGGCAGTCAGCAGGGAACACATTTAAGGCAAGTCATGTCTGGCTAATAGGTTGAATGTTTTTTAGGGAGGTAATAAAGTGGCTCCTTTGAGAAGTACATTTAATTTGGTCCAACGGGTATTAGCAAGGCTTTTGATAAGGTCCTGCACAGCATTCACGTCACAAAAGTAAAATGCCATAGAATCCAAGGCAAAATGATTCCACATTGACTCAGAGCTGCAAGGTAAAAGCTCATGGTCAATGGATGTTTTTCTGAGTAATTCCATTTTCTGTGGGGTTCCCCAGAACACTCTGCTAGATTCTTGCTTTTTGTGCTTATGTAATCAAATGATGTGGATTTGAACATAGGTAGTAAGATTATGAAGTTCACAGACAATACAAAAATTGGCCAGTGTTCATAAGGGAAAAAAAAGGTAGATTGCCAGAAGGTATCAATGAATGAATCAGGTGAGCAGAACAGAGCCTAGGGTTTGTCTTCTTTTGAACAAAGGGAGACATATTTGAAGTATATACACTTGAGAGATTTGTGAAGAGTAAGTAGGAATATCTCAAGCCCTTTGGTTCAGAGGTCCACAAATAAAAGGCAAGTATTAAAGGTAAAAGATAGGAAGTTGAGAGGAAATTTGAAGGCAAATTGTTTTCATACAAAGGATTTGGAACTCACGGACATACCCAGAGAATGTAATGGAGGGGTCTAGGTCTGCCTGCTAGATATGATTACGTGTATGACAACAGTATGATTTTGTCCAACTATTTTGTTGTAACTCCCCAGATGATTATACCATGTGCTTTACCAATGTTTAGGTCAATGCCAAGTAGTTTGCCTGGTTTCATTCTTATACAACTTTGCTGCAGTGGTTTGATAAACTGTGTGGCATCCAAAGCCATTGCAGATTAATTAAAATCAATTAAGAGTAAACAACATTGCTGTATGTCTGGAATCGCAAGCAAGGCCAGACAAGGTAAATACAGAAAAGTTTCTTTTCTGATAAATATTAGTGAACCAGATGGTTTTTCATGACCATCATTAATGCCTTTTTTTATTCCAAATTAATTTATTAACTGAACTTCTAAATTACTTCAGCTGTCATAGTTGAATTTCAATCCCTGTCTCTCATTTAGGATCCATGAACATTTTAAATTATATATACACAATCAGGTTTGACTACTTTTTCAGGCAGTGCTCTAAATCACAACAATCCTGATGAATCCTCTCAAACTTGTTCCCATCCTGGTGATGTCTCTACACTAAGGCTTTTACCTCCTTCCTAAAATATGGCGCCTAACCTGTGCAGAATACTTTGGGTTTCTTATAAAAACTGAGAAGTCATTGACCTCAAACTCGCATACAGAGGACATTAATGCAAACCACCTCTCGGTCTAAAAAATATTCAATCACTACCACAAAGTTTATTTTCACTGAGCCAATTCCGTGCCCACACTACCATTTTCCCCTGAATTTCATGAATTTGCAGCTCATAATAGCCATGTGGCATGTTGCAGAATGGCTCCCATTTTTACACACAAATCGCCAACTTCCCTATTATCTCAAAAAATCTAAACAAAGCTTGTCAGTCACAGCTTACTTTAATGAGTCTACTCTTCCTCTTCTTGACTAACCCAAGCTTGTCCAAACAGATATTTGTTTTATCCCTTACAATGTAAAGACTATATTTTTATCTTTCTTTATTTTTAATTGTGGACTGAAATGGGAAAAGGAATATTTAAAAGCTCAAGGATTGTGGAAAGGATGGCTACACTTTTTCAAAATTTCCCGACATACATAGTAAAGTGTTGTTTACACAGCTGTTTCCTCAAGCAATGGGGGAACAGTTAGCTGTAGATGTAGTTGTAGTTGTAAGAACAGAGTTGAAAAGCCCCATATACCAGACTGACAACTGATTACCATTCCCTAGGCCAACAACAAAGACCCTCTGTCTGCCAACAACTACATATTTGGCTCCCTGGTACAGAACAACTTGTGGACGCGAATGTTTTGGCAGAAGTCATTAAATCTGCAGAAAAAAAACGACCTCGAACTTGAAGAAAGCCAGCTTTCTTTATCAGTTACAATAGGCTATGGCTTTTTGCCAGCAAGTCAGAGAATTCATAAATGTGAACCACAAGTGCAAGTACCTGGAAGAGGAATATCAAAGAGCAGTAGGAACTGACAAGGTAGAAGGTTCATCTCAAAATTCTGTGGACAGGGACTAGTGAACAGGTTTTCTAATCTCTCCCCACTTCGTACATTCCATCCTATTTTTGTCCGACTATATTTGTATGTAAGGGAACTCTTATAGGGGTTTAGAGTGTTAAAGTTTTAACTCGCAGAGCTATAGGTAAATGGTTCATAATTGCTTGCTACAACAACAAAAAAAAGTTGCGGGAAAAACTCAGCAGGTCTGACAGCGTTTGTGAAGGGAAAAAAAATGAGTTAACGTTTTGGGTCTGGTGACCCTTCCTCAGAACTGATGGTGGCTGGGAAAATGTCAGTTTATATTCAGAAAAAAGGAGGGGGATGGGGTAGGGAGTAAATGATAGGATAAAGCCTAAAGAGAAAGAAGAGCAATTGTACAGACAAAGAGTTGATAATAATCAGGCTGGGAGGGTGAACAGTTGTTCATGGGGACTTGAGTGACTAACAACATGAGGTGTGTAAATGGCAGGCCTGGTGAGGTGAGTAGGGGGCTTGGACATCGGAGAGTTTAGGCCCTAAAATTATTGAACTTGATATTAAGCTACAGTTAGTATTTTTCTGTGAAAAATATTCTGTTAAGTACAGAAACCTGGTCTGTGCTTCCTGTCAACCTGGGTCTAAAAGATAGCTAAGTTGGGAAGTTATGCATATTTTTTCAAAAAATCTTTAACTTTTATGACAAATCTGGAAATAGCGAGGATTAATTTTGAGCATGCTATACCAGCAAGGCATAACAGTAAGGATTTTCAATAATTTCTCTGCTATAATATCATATCATATAATTTGACTGAACGGCAGTTTCCTGATTTATCGTTCTCTCATTTCTTGACTGATGATGTAACACTAGTAACCCTGCAACACTATTCCTCCATCCAGAAAGGATTGAAAAATTTTAATCTATCCCTCTGCCACATGCACTTAAATTTGTTCCAATAAACTGGGACGTATTTCAACCATACCAACAGACATCAATCAGCAATGCTTTGGAAACGAGGAAGTGAATAACCTACCATATATCTAGTTTCGCATCTGATAAAACTGCAGCTCGTTCAAAATGGACAAGCACTTCAAAATGACAGAGATAGTAAAGGGGTCTGGAAAAGGAGGGAGAAGTACAATTCCATATTACAAGCAAACACCTGTGCACTGTTAGCTGAGATGGACAAAGCAATTGGACAGAAAGATAAAACAGAATCCAAAGGAAATTGGTGGCACAGTTGTAGAAAGAGAAGCTTTTATTAGACATATTCTGACTACCGCTGGATAAGTAAGAATGAAATCAAGAAAAGAGAATCTTACCGAAGTGAGCAAGGGGAGAGAGACTTTTCTTAAAAGGAGTCTTCTATGTATAATATGTCAAAGGTGACAGAGATATCTCATTAGCAATTTCTTCTTTAGGGGTCATTTGATAAATGTGGTTATTTTCATTTACTCTTCCTCATGAGGCTCACAATATAAGCAAATATTTCTATTTACATTTCATCTTAAAAGTGAAATCTCAGGCAGTGCAACATTCTCAGTACTGAACTGGATCAGCCTTCATTTTTGTGTTCAAGTTCTAGAGTGAGACTTGAAACTGAAAGCATCTACCTCTGAGGCAACTATGCCACAGACAAAGCAAGAGCTATCATTTCTACCCACTTTTGAGAACATGCACCAGTGTTCATGATCCAATTTGCCTGGGTCTATCCATCGAAATTGAAGGACATGTTATAGGGTCACCAATTTTGCTTGTGGAGACCTTCAGTCTTGCACAACTTGGAATTCCTCCAAATACTGCAACCATTATACTTGTATATTTCAATCCCTGTTCACCAGGAAAATTATAGGGCAGGTTTTTGCTGGTTCTATAAATCTGCAACTCCTTCTTTTCTTTACCATTTAGCCTAAATCTGCATCATTTATTTACAAACCCATCTGCCATCTGAAAAAGTTTCTCCTTCTTTAGCCAAGCCCTGAACAGCAGAACACAGCAAGGGGAAGACCATGTGTCGTTCAATTGTAAAGGGTTGTGGGGGAAGTGGTTCAAAATCAAGCTGACAATGACAGTGCTCAGTCCCCATATTAAACAAAGTCTTATGCAGTGTGGTGATGATGGAGATTTGCAACAAGCACAAGACTGTGAACCTCGAAAGCCCTAGTGATGATGGAGATTTGCAACAAGCACAAGACTGTGAACCTCGAAAGCCCTAGTCAATATTCTGCTCACAAGTGACAGATGTATAAACTCATCAGAAACCTGTGTTAGGGTAGGAGTGTCTTTGGTCAGCCGCAACTGTGACTAAATATTCCTTTTCTGAATACCATCTGCCCACCGCAAATGGTGAAGGAGCTAAAAAAAAGACAAAGATTTAGACCATCATTACTCTTCCAAATTTAATCACCTCACATTTATCCCCACATCACACTTCATCTTCCACACATTTGCCTCTCACTCAGTTTGATAAAATCACATTGAATCATTTCTGCATCCTCCTCACAATTCACGCTTTCAACCAGCTTTGTGTTGTGGTTAATGTGTTGATGATTGTCTCCAGATCCTCCTCTATTCCACCCGTTTAACTAAGCAAGTTATTCAAACTTTGCCTAGGTTAAAAGGCAGCATCACTTTAGCAATAAGTCATGACTGCCTTGGGCACAAAACCAGTGGCATTCATAAGTTGATGAGGATTGGAAGAAAAGTGACAATGAATGATTGCAGAATTTCAAGCTCTAAACAATCAAGAGTTATCTCATAAAATTAATTTTAGCTTGAGACAAGTCAATAAAGGTGTGAATTGTAATGGTATGTGAAATGAATAGGTTTGGTGAGACAAACACTGATTATTTCATGAACAGTGTGTTACTTAAATGGAAAAAACTGCAGAAAACTGCTTGGAGGTGTTTATGCGCAAAACATTAAGTGAGCACATAGGTACAGCAAGTAATCACTGTGACCACATCTGGAATACTGCAAGCAATTTTGATCCCCTTATTTAAAAAAGGAAAAAATTCATTTCACTGGGGACAGTTCAGAGAAGGTTCAGTATGAGTATTCTAGCTACGGAAGGATTGTCTTATAAGCAAAGGTTAAACAGCATGGTATTATACTCATTGGAATTTAGAAGAATGAGAGTTGATCTATTGAAACATACAGGATTCTCAAGGGGCTAGACTGGGTAAATGCAGAAAAGGTGCTTCCCCTTGTGAGAAAGTTTAGCACCGGAGGGCTTGGTCCCATAGTTTACGGAGCACAAATTTAAGACTGAGATGAGAAGGATATTTTTCTTTCAAAAGGTTGAGAGTCTTTGGAGCTCCTTGTGTATATTAAGGGCTGAAGTAGATTTTTGATCAGTAGGGTAATCAAGGGTTATGGGCACAGGGCAGGAAAGTGGGCATGATGCATGTGGGATCAGTTATGATCATATTGAATGGCAGAGCAAATTCATAGGGCTAACAGCCTACTCCTTTTAAAATTGTTTTATGGCTTAGTCATCCTATGAATTGAACTTTCAAATACAAATTAATTCTGTATAAGAAGGGTTTAGATTTAGATAAAATATTTTAACATTTTATGCTGCTCACCTGGTACCCACATTTCAGACACATCCAAGTATTTGATGAAGCACCACGCTTTTCATCATGTACTTTCAAACTTCTGACACACTCTGTGCAAATTGACCAGTGGTTTTGAGTAACTGCCTTCTTCACTTGGATCAGATCTACTGCGCCTCCAATATGCTGGCAGGTAGAACCTTAAAACATAGTCAAATATATGGAATTTAGAAAACACAAAAATCTACTTTATATCTAAATTTTGCTTTGATTTAGTTTATAGCAAGTTGAAATACACTTACGTAATACAAACCCTAAATGGTATACATTACACCTGCAGTGCATTGGCAAGTTCCTTTCTAACAATTCAAACTGTTGCTTAAAAGACAACTGCAGTAATAATCAAACACTTCATTTTAGCTTCAACTTACGCTCTGCGTGTGCAGCATAACAAACCACACAAGACTACATTTGGTTCTCTTCAGGAAAAGATGCAGATCTGTTTCACTACAATGCAAACCCCAAATCATTTATGGATCACATATGCACATGATGGAGGCAATGTTTAAATTGTTCTTATTAATATGTACATATTTTCATGTGTACATATGCTCTGATTTTAAATTATAAATCCACCATTACAAGACAATTGCACCTAGAACAGCCCTCCCCTTCACACAATCAAAATTTGAAAACCACGATCTACTGAAGAAAATATAGCAGAGAAACAACCAAGTTTAATGGATGTAAAAGTACAGAAGACAAGGACTAGAGATGGCCAGTTTAGACAATATCCATTAGCTGCACTAAATTTCTAACTAGACAATGGGTAATAGTAAAAAAGATGCACATTTTAGTGGTGCAGTGTTGTAAAGCAGACAAAAATTGCACCCAAGACTGCTTTGTCCTTCAAATACCTAGACTGTGGTACAAGTACATAAAACAACACTGAAACTAACTTTGTGATATCAAAATGTTATATAAGCAGTTTAACTGTAAACAGTGTTGGTTTAAAACTAATTCTGGCTACTGGTGCAAATCAAACTTGATGACAGAGTGGTCACAAATGGACCTTTTAATGCATATTTTATCGTGCACATTGCATTACGAAAGACTTATTAAATCAACATACAGGAGGAAGAGGCCAATTCTGTGGAAAGACAGAAGTCAATGATACAATTTTCACTTGCTTATAAGCAACTCATGTCAATTTTCTATCACAGATGCTTGTTGATCTGCTATGCATTTTGAACAATCTCTGTTTGTATTTTAAATTCAGTTACTTCAAAGTAACAATGAACAACCATTAGAACGTATCAGAGATAATGGGAACTGCAGACGCTGGAGAATCCAAGATAACAAATTGTGGAGCTGGATGAACACAGTAGGCCAAGCAGCATCTTAGGAGCACAAACGCAGACATTTTGGGCCTAGACCCTTCATCTAGGCCCGAAATGTCAGTTTTTGTACTCCTAAGATGCTGCTTGGCCTGCTGTGTCCATCCAGCTCCACACTTTGTTATCTCTTAACCACAAGAATGTCATACTTTTAGTGTCACATGAGCTACAAGCTTGAATAGAAAATTTTAAAGACCTGCAGGTCTTTAAGCAGCACACCTAAATCAGTAATGTTAAAACCTAAAGCTTTACAGAACAACTGAGACATTACAAGGGATTAATGCACCAAGTTTACTGAAATGTTACAATTTAAAATGTGCATTAGTACATGGGAGAGGCTTACTCTCAAAGTAGGCATTGATCAGAGGAAGGGCAATTCAGCAAGATTTGTAACTTGCCTTTATAAAAACCTTCAGTAGTGCTCATGATGAATACTCAATTGCAATTTGCACTGGTTTTGTCTTTTATTCAATTCTATGCAATAATCTTCCCAACCATGAAAAATATCACTAAATAAAAATAAAAACTATCTTACCTGTGACTTCATCAGAAGAATCATCATCTTGATATCTCGCAGGCCTTCTGCACTTTTTCGTCATTTCGCCATTACATCGGGAAGATGGGTCTTTCACCCTCATCTGTCACTGATAATTTAAAATGCCACATGAATAGATTCACAAGAGAGCACAGGTACAAGAAACTGAACACAGAGTCAGTGAATAAATTTTTAAATTAAAATCTAAGACCCAGAATGCAGGGCTGTTTAAAGTTTCAAAGAATGGGCTTGAGATCACAGCTTTTTCAGAACATCAGAGCAAAATAACTTGAGGGCAAGAACAAAGATTATTCATTTACAACGCTCTGTGATAGCAGTCCCACTTAACATCCAAGTGTGGCTATAGCATGAGAATGTAAAGAAACACAGTTTATTTGAATTCAATGCAATTCTTTGACAACACTTGCAAAACTGATCCATCACAAAGTAGAATTATACAATTCCACCTCAGAAAAGTATGTTTAACTGTATTATCATAAACAAATAAGCACAGATAAAACAATTAGATACTTTTTCATAAATAAAAACAAAAAATACAATTGTTGCTCAAAGATAATGGGAACTGCATAAGGGATCTGATGAAGGGTCTAGGCCCGAAACGTCAGCTTTGGTGCTCCTGAGATGCTGCTTGGCCTGCTGTGTTCATCCAGCTTCACAGTTTATTATATTGTTGCTCAAAGGTTGTCCAGCACCTTTAGGATGGAACTGACAATTACTACAGGCTTGCAATTGCTGAACGTGTCAATTGCAGGCAAATTTAGTGAAGCCACATGACTGGCAAGAGGAAAAAATTATTACATGACCAATAACAAAAGCTAAAGGTGTCTCTTTTTTCACGTTGCAATGCTAACTTTAAACATGTTTTTGTTTCTCCCAAATGCCATGATTTATCAGTTTTACATTGTATATCAAGAAGTAAAATAAAATCAGAAGAATCGGTAAAAATCAGGTAGCTCCAACTAGTCATGGCGAAGCTTAAATTTTGGGCTTTTACTCCCGCCCCCATACATACATTAACCGCTTTCGTACCATTAGATTTAGAAATTGATTCAACTGAGTATTTTTTTCCCCCAAATCTAAATTGGTATGGACTCGTTTAATAAACGTATTCCTCAAGCTCTAAGAAATTCCAGGGACGTGTAACTATGGCAACTTATATCCAAAGTTGGAACATTTGTTGCACTATTTTTAAATCCCAAGAAATCGTCATAGTTGATATTTAGTACGTTTTTGTTTGGCGAAGTTTTATCACAAAGTTAATTTTGCAAAAAAAAAGCTACAATTTGTACAAGTCCCGTCATGGTGACGCGCTTTCATAACAATCCTCTTCGCGCAAAATGAAGTTTCCATATTATATCTATTTGCAGTTTTAGCAGCAGTGCTGGAGACGATAACATCTTAATAGTGGAGCTGACCCGGGGCATAAAACTAAATTTAACTGCAAACCCCCACAGCAACCATATTTCAACTTATGGTGCTTAAAAAAAGGACTGCATCCAAATAGCACTCAACCAGTGTAAACGGTGCACACAAAACATGGTTAAGATTTAACAGCATGGAGGTGGAGGAGCACAGCAGGCCAGGTAGCATCAAAGGAGCACCAGCTTTTGTGCTCCTGAGATGCTGCTTGGCCTGCTGGGTTCATCCAGCCTCACATTTTATTACCAAAGTTGACGTTTCGGGTCAGGACGCTTCTAGATTTCTCCGCAATGTTGCGAGCAGAGACTCCAAACATTAACTTGCTGTCTCTCCAAGGACGCTGTCTGACCCGCTGTGATCTTCAGCATTTGTAGTTTTCAGTATCTATTTTAAGACAGTAGTTTATTTACGGGAAGACAGTAACTGTTCAGAAGACGCGGGCCTTGCTCGCAGGCTTTTGAATACTCATTGAGTGAATTTGCGACACTTGCTCTCGAACCTTTTGGATTGGTCTGTCTCACACACTCTCGGCTCTCGAAACGGGTTAGCACCTGAAATGGTAACAGTTGGCGCGGGGATGCGGTATGAAGACGGTGGGCTTGGCGGTGTTCGGGAGAAAGGCGGAAGGGAAAGCCTCTAGCCGCTGCCCTTCCAGCAGCTTCAATATGCAGAACCCGGCGGACCAGCACCAAAACTTGCAACGGCCGCAAATCCCAGCTACTGACTCTTGAGGTGCCCGGAAGTCAGCGATACTAACACCCCTTCCTCCTTATTAAACTTAATTTTTTACCGGTCAGAGGGTGAGACCTCCAGCTGATTTCCGTAACCGAATACGTGGGGATTGTGAGTGAGAGCGCATGTGCTAGTTTTCACTTTTCCCTTCCCCCATCGGAAAGACGGTTCCTACTATCTCGGTTACTTTAACCTTGGTGGCGGTTGGACTTAGAACGTTGGTCCGGGTCTCGAGAGCGTCTTGGTCTCGCAGCATGTCTCGTGTATTGGGTTTCGTCTCGGCGCTACTATTGCGGGCGGTGTACCGGGGCTCGGCAGTCGAGGTCTGCCGACAACTCAGAAACCAACGGCCTCTTTCTTGGGGTGAGTGAGGAGGGTTGGAACGTTAACTCTATTTTCTCTCCACAGATATCTGCCGAGTTTCTCCAGCAGTTTCTGTTTTTGTTTGTTTCGGATTACCATGTTCAATTCGTTCTATATTTTACCCCCAACCACGGGCGGGCCGAGATGGTGTGTGGTGTTGAAAGCGAGCATTTCAAGTGGATCGTTTTCTTTTTCCCCACTGGGAAATGTCAAAAGCTGTGTGGACTTGATGAACATCTTGGCAGAACGTTTCAATCCGTGCATTTCAGCACATTGTCCAAACTGCCACTCCCATTAGAGCAAAAAAGCAAAGGATTGCGGATGCTGGTAATTTGAATTAAAATAGAAAATGTTAGAGAAACTCAGTGGATCAAGTAGCCCCTCCCTACCTCCCCACCTATCTTCTTTTCTCTCCATCTTCGGTCCGCCTCCCCCTCTCTCCCTATTTATTCCAGTTCCCTCTCCCCATCCCCCTCTCTGATGAAGGGTCTAGGCCCGAAACGTCAGCTTTTGTGTCTCCTGAGATGCTGCTTGGCCTGCTGTGTTCATCCAGCCTCGCACTTTATTATCTTGGAATTCTCCAGCATCTGCAGTTCCCATTATCTCGGATCAAGTAGCATCTGTGGAAAGAGAAACAATTAACGCTGGTCTGGATTAAAAGTGTACCCATTCACCTTCTGATAGCCTCCATGCTGGAGACTCTTGGACAGAGGCCTCCTTTTCGTACGATCATCTAGGACAAGAGACAATAGACAATAGGTGCTGGAGTAGGCCATTCGGCCCTTCGAGCCGGCACCACCATTCATTATGATCATGGCTGATCATCCACAATCAGTATCCTGTTCCTGCCTTATCCCCATAACCCTTGATTTCACTGTCTTTAAGAGCTCCATCTATCTCTTTCTTGAAAGTATCCCGAGAGTTGGCCTCCACTGCCTTCTGGGGCAGAGCATTCCATATATCCACCACTCTCTGGGTGAAGAGGTTTTTCCTTAACTCTGTTCTAAATGGCCTACCCCTTATTTTTAAACTGTGTCCTCTGGTTCTGGACTCACCCATCAGTGGAAACATGCTTCCTGCCTCCAGAGTATCCAATCCCTTAATAATCTTATATGCCTCAATCAGATCCCCTCTCATCCTTCTAAACTCGAGTATACAAGCCCAGTTGCTCCAACCTTTCAACATATGATAGTCCCGCCATTCCAGGAATTGACCTCGTGAACCTATGCCGCACTTCCTCAATAGCAAGAATGTCCTCCCTCAAATTCGGAGACCAAAACCGCGCACAATACTCCAGGTTTGGCCTCACCAGGGCCCTGTACAGCTGCAGAAGGGCCTTTTTGCTCCTATACTCAATTCCTCTTGTTATGAAGGTCAGCATGCTCTTAGCTTTCTTCACTGCCTGCTGTACCTGCATGCTTGCTTTCATTGACTGATGTACAAGAACACCTAGATCTCATTGTGCTTCCCCTTTACCTAACTTGACTCCATTGAGATAGTAATCTGCCTTCCTGTTCTTGCCACCAAAGTGTATAACTGCACATTTATCCACATTAAACTGCATCTGCCATGCATCCGTCCACTCACCTAGCCTGTCCAAGTCACCCTGTATTCTCATAACATCCTCCTCACATTTCATACTGCCACCCAACTTTGTCTCATCAGCAAATTTGCTAATATTACTTTTAATGCCTTAGTCTATATCATTAATATATATCATAAACAGCTGTTGTCCCAGCACTGAACCTTGTGGTACCCCACTGGTCACTGCCTGCCATTCTGAAAGGGACCCATTTATCACTACTCTTTGCTTCCTGTCAGCCAGCCAATTTTCAATCCAACTCAGTATTTTGGCCCCAATACCATGTGCCCTAATTTTGTTCACCAATCTCCTATGCTTTCTGAAAGTCCAGGTACACTATATCCACTGGTTCTCCCTTATCTGTCTTCATAGATACATCCTCAAAAAATTCCAGAAGATTAGTCACGCACGATTTCCCCTTCATAAATCCATGCTGACTCTGACCTATTCTGTTACTGCTATCCAAATGAGTCGTAATTTCATCTTTTATAATTGACTCCAGCATCTTTCCCACCTCTGATGTCAGGCTAACTGGTCTATAATTTCCTGTTTTCTCTCTCTCTCTCTCTCTCTCTCCTTTCTTGAAAAGTGGGACAATATTTCCACCCTCCAATCTGCAGGAACTGATCCTGAATCTATAGAACCTTGGAAAATAATTACCAATGCGTCCACAATTTCTAGAGCCACCTCCTTAAGTACCCTGGGATGCAGACCATCAGGTCCCGGGGACTTATCGGCCTTCCGACCTAACAGTCTATCCAACACCATTTCCTGCTTAATATAAATACCCTTCAGTTCGTCCATTACCCTAGGTCCATCAGCCACTATTGCATCTGGGAGATTGCTTGTGTCTTCCCTATAGTGAAGACAGATCCAAAGTACCTATTCAACTCTTCTGCCATTTCCTTGTTCCCCATAATAAATCCACCTGTTTCGGACTTCAAGGGCCCAATTTTAGTCTTAACCATTTTTTGTTCTTTTCACATATCTAAAAAAGCTTTTACTATCTCCTTTATATTTTTGGTCAGTTTTCCTTCATAGCTCATTTTTTGTCTGGGTATTGCCTTTTTAGTTATCCGCTGTTGCTCTTTAAAAGCTTCTCAGTCCTCTGGCTTCCCACTCATCTTTGCTATGTTATACTACTTCTCTTTTATCGTTATACAGTCCTTAACTTCCCTCGTCAGCCACGGCCGCCTCTGCCTCCCCTTAGGATCCTTCTTCCTCTTTGGAATGAACTGATCCTGCACCTTCTGCATTATATCCAGAAATACCTGCCATTGTTGTTCCACTGCTATCCCTGCTAGGGTATTGTACCATTGAACTTTGGCCAGCTCCTCCCTCATAGCTCCATAATTCCCTTTGTTCAACTGCAATACTGACACTTCCGATTCTCCCTTCTCCCTCTCAAACTGCAGAATAAAACTTATCATATTATGGTCACTACCTCCTAATGGCTCCTTTACTTTGAGGTCCCTGATCAAATCTGGTTCATTGCACAACACCAGATCCAGAATTGCCTCCTCCCTGGTGGGAATTCAGTTGCTGAGATGATCGTCTAGAAAAACTTCCACAAATGTTTCCTTAGCAATATCACACTGCTTCTTGTTACTGAGCCAACTTTGAGTCTGCTGTTTGTTATATGGGCTTGAACTTTGACAAACAGTATGGATGGGTCGTTATCCATGTCTGCCACATCAACTGCATTACCCTCATCACCCTCTCCATAGCTCATTGAAACCTGAAGCAAATGTAGTTAAACACGATGTACCCATCTCAAATCCTTTCTGGCTGTTGTAGAAACAAGCAGCAAGAGTTTGCTATTTGACTTTTGAGTCTGCTCTGCTGTTAATGAGATGACAACAACCTTCTTCCCCTCCTGCACTCCACCCCCCCCCCCCAACCAAAACCCCAGTAATCTCACCCGCTTTAGTAACAAGAATCTGTCAGCCTGTGTCTTGAAAATATTCAATGACTCTCTTCAAGCATTATTTCAGGAAGTATCCTTAAGGCACTCAACCCTCAGAAAAAACTTGCCTCATCTCTGGTTTAACTGTGGTGCCCCTTATTTTTAAACAGTGACCTCTAGTTCTTGATTCTTCTGTAAGAAATACCCCCCTCACATCTAATCTGATTTTGGAGGTGCTGGTGTTGGACTGGGGTGGACAAGGTCAGAAATCAAATGACACCAGGTTATTGTCCAATGGGTTTATTTGTTTGAATATAACTTAGTGTCATGTGATTTCTGACCACATTTAATTTGACAAGACCCTTCAAGGTATTATACTACTGAATCAATCACTTTTTTGCTTGAGTAAGACGAGTAGCTTCTTACTCAATGTTCCCTCTAAACAACATAGTTGCACATCTGTTTAGAAGTTCTATGCGTGCCAACAGTTTTCACAACACTGAATTCCAGTTCAGAACCTGCTGCCACACAGACCTTTCAAGTTTTGAGCAATGGAAAAAATGGAGGGAATGGTGATCTTATTCTAGTAAATTCCATTGGATATAAGCCTAGTCTGTCCAGACTGTTTTCTTAAAGATAACCATCAGCCCTTTCCAGATATTAGCCTAGTAAACCTGCTCTTAACTGCTTCCAAAGCATTTATGTCCTCCCTTAAATAAGGATCAGTGTTGTACATAGTACTCCAGATGTGATCTCATCAATGCCCTGGAAAACTGAAGCATAGCCTCCCTTTTTATTCCATTTGTTTTTTTTAATCAGTTGCTGCATCTGCATACTAACCTTTTTGAGGGTTAAACTTGAGGACGCCCAGGCAATCTCTTACTTTTCAACATGCTTTTTTTCAGTATTTCTGTCAAAATGGACAATTTTACATTGTACTCCAACTGCCAGATGTTTGTCCATTCACTTAACCATTCTATATCTTCCTTATGTCATCTTTACAATTTTCATACCTAGTTTACATTGTCATCAGAAAATTTGGTGATCATATCTCCATGACTTCAGGGGGTTGGGGGGTGGGGTAGAGCGGGAAGTGGGCAATGGCCTAGTGATATTATTGCTGGACTGTTAATCTAGAGACCCAGATACTGTTTTGGAGACCCAGGTTCAAATCCCACCATGGCAGATGGTGGAATTTGAATTCAGTTTTAAAAAAAAAAATCTGGAATTAACAGTCTAATGATGACCATGAATACATTGTCGATTGCCGGGTAAAACCCATCTAATTCACTAATGCCCTTTAGGGAAGGAAACTGCCATCCTTCCCTGGTCTGTCATACATGTGACTCCAGACTCTCAGCAATGTGGTTGATTCTCAACTGCCCCCTGGGCAATGAATGCTGCCCAGTCAGCGACACCCTCATCCCATGAAAGAATAAAGGACGAGTCATTTGCATAAATTGTAAGGGTTGATGTTTCATTACTGATCCCTATAGTATACTAATTACATCTTGACAGCTGAAAAAGGTACATTTATGCCTACTCTTCATGTTTGCTAGCCAATCATTTGTCCTTGCCAATATGTTACTCTCATACTGGAAATATAAGTACATTACATCTATCAGTTCCCATCATCCACAGTATGTTACTTCCTCAAGAACTTTAATAGATTCGTTAAACATGATTTCCCTTTTCCAAAACCATTTTGATTCTTCCTATTTACCTTGAATTTAACCAGTTACCCTTCTATGATGACTTCGGTGATAGCTTTTGATGTTTTTTCCATGACTTATATGTTGAGCTAGTTGGCTTGCAGTTTCCAGCTTTCTGTCTCCCTATTTTTGAGTAAGAGTTAAATTTTTGCTACCTTTCAATCTAATCAACATTTGCCCAAGTGACAGTTACTTTTAGTGTGAATCATCGTTTCTAAAAGGTTTCCCGCCACTGAGATGGAACTGCCTGGCAAACAGTTGCTTGGTTTATTGTTGCACCCTTCCTTGAACAAAGGCATAACATTTGCATGTCTCAAGTCTGTTAGCTCCGTTCCTGTATCTAGAGGTTTGGAAAATTATGGCCAGTGTTTCTTCAATTGTCTCCCTTATTTCTCCCATATCCTTGGACATATTCTGTGACTTATAAGTATGGCTAAAACAATGCCTTCTCAAATTTTAGACCATCAAGCATATGCAATACATTCGCTTTCTTTATGACTTGGACAGATCTTTCTCCTTGGTAAAATAGATGCGAACTGTTCATTTAGTACCTCAGCCATGCCCTTTTTTTCTCCTTATGTAAATCTCCTTTTAGGTTCCTAATTAGCCTCACTCTTCTAAAGACATATATTTCTCTCTTTGGTTGCCAGATATTTGTCATACTCTTTCTTTGCTTTTTTACACTTGTTTTTCCACTTCCCTTTTTAGCCCTCTATATACAGCCTAGTTCTCAATATGGCACCTGTCCTAAAAATCCATTTTATGGATCTTACTGTATCTGTTTTGTTCTCATTTATTTCCCCTATTTTTTTCCTCCCTCATGGCAATCCCCTTGACTAATAAGTGAACTATCTCCTGTCTACTAACAATCCATCGCTCAGAGTTTTTGTGTGCCAATATTTGATTCTAATTTGCCTGGGCCAGGTCCGTTCTCACCCCATTTAAAGTGACCCTCTGCCAATTAATTGTTTTTTTTTTAATTCTCTGGACTATTCTTTGTCCTTTTCTGTAGCTAACCTGCATTATGTTACATAAAGTTCACTGTTTTCCCCTAAACATTCCCCTACTGATACTTGATACATTTGACCCACTTCATCAGTTATAACCAGATCCAGTAACATCTCTTTCTTAAGAGATAGGAGGAACTGCAGATGCTGGACAATCTGAGACAACAGCACGTAGAGCTGGATGAACATAGCAGGCCGAGCAGGAAAGCTGACCTTTTGGGCCTAGACCCTTCTTCAGAAATCTCTTTCTTATTTCACTGGAAACATATGGCAGCAAATTTTTTCATGATCATACCTCAAACTCTTCTATAATAATTATTATCCCAGCTATCACTAGGATATCAAATGTCCCACATTATAAGTAATCTAATTCTTGGATTCCTGTGCCAACCCCTTGCAGATTTGCTTTTCTGTATCTTTCTTACAATTTAGTGACCTATAGAATGTATCCAGCAATGCAGTGGTACTTCTGCTTCTTGCAGTGATGTTTACAAAGCAGCTGTTGAATTTTTCTTAAATTGTGGCAACAGTTACATTGCAAAAACCGAATTAACTGGCTGCAAAAGCACTTTGAAACATCTCAGAATTGCAAAAGATATATAAATGTAAATTATTTTTCTGTGGAAAACTGTAGAGCCAGAACTAAATGGGGTTTGAGGAAAATAACTATATATTTGCATCTCTTCTTACTGTAAAATGTGCAGTATTGCAGAGTTTTAAAATGATGGTCAGTTCATATGATTATTTCATGAACATTGTGGTGCAAGGCTAAGGATGTGATACTGAGGCAAAGAAACAAAAGGTGTAAATGCTTATGCCCAAGTAGAGAAGGGGAAATTCTTGGAAAATTTTGATAGAGGAGAAATTCTACTGAGAAGTGTAACAAAAAGGAGAGGCCTAAACCGTATTTGGCTGTGCAGTACTGATGGATGATCTCTTACTGCAGAGCCCCCTGCCCTGCCCTGCCTGACGTCCTCCACTTCCAGTGGCAGTAGCACAGTCATCCTCATTATTACATGCTTGAACGAAAATAAAAGCCAGGTTTAATTTGAAAACTACAGACTTTGCTTTAAAATGTCAAGTAGACAGACACGAGTCCGTACACCTCAAGTTTGCATTGAGCTTTATTGAAAGAACAGCAGGATAGAAAATCAATGCAATTTGTAAAGCTTGGTCGTTTCCCTTTTAATTCTAATTAGGTTAGATCTGACTATCACATGGCATTGGCTTGAGTTTGAATTGAGTCTGAGCTTGATTGGTGTGTATTGTTCATGCACTGGGCATTATCTTTGAAATGAGATGCAGTTCTCCAGGTATGAAAGATGTTCAGCAGTATGGTAAAAAGGATGCAATTCTAAAGGGTGTGAGTAGACTTTGGATCTTGTATTGCTTTTGGGCACTGCAAAGCACTCTATCAATCCACAAATGCCAATTTTAGTTTATTGCTAGATTAACGAGACCTAATTACATTTTTGTTGTATTTTGCATAGCACTTGGACTCTGTGACATCCAGTGCTGTTTACTAGCCTAATTTTTTCTAACTAGACTTATTTTTAACCTAACTAATATGTAATCTTCATCCTGACCCTAAGCCCTTAAATCTTAGATCAAGGACAAAAATGAGAATGTTAATCCTGAACTTTATTCCAACTCCTAATTGTTAGAGAACAGCCCAGCCCCCTTCAGATCTATCAAAGAGATAGGGTCTAGGCTAACTTTTATCTTGTTTAAAGGCATGTATAAGGTACTGTGCTCCAGAGATAATTTGATTAGTTACACCTCTTGGCTTTAAGCAAAACACAATTTATTATTTAAAATACATACAAAAGAAAGAAGAATTGATAAATTTAGCAGAATAATAGATTATTTAATGACTAAGTAGCAAAATAATATCCTATAAATATACCCTTGCAAAGGAAAATTCAGTAAAATAGATTGTCTGGCATTCAAATCTTACAGCAGAGAGAACTCCAGCATTTCGCTGTTGAGAGTGGAATAACAACAGATTCCACAACCAGCTTCAAGACTCCAGCAGCTGTTGAAAGCTAAACTAACCACCTGATTCCAACCATTCATGCTTCTATTGTTCTAACTTTTTAAAAAAAAATCTGCCTCACAAGCTGTTTATTAGCTTGGAGGAGACAGCTTGACACCGAGGGTCAAAACTTTTTTCCAAACAAAAAACAAAATACACCCCTTAAAACCATAGTATCATCACACTGAACCTGAACTAAAAATGCCATGTGAATCCTAATACATAACCACAAAGTCCCATGACAATAGTATGGTTCTGACCCAGTTTTGGTGCCACTAATATGATGTGACATTACTAACAGAATCCCTGCAGCACAGGAAGAGGCCATTTGGCACGTCGTCAGGACGAGCCAAACCACCTTGGTCAAACAAAATATAAAATATTTTGATCACCATAATCACTCACTGAAGAAAATAGATAAAATACTTCACAAACTTAAAAGAAAATGCTGTGATTGTTTTTTGATTTTATGCTATATACTATCAAATTACCAACTGTTTATCTTTTGTATATTTTTGTTTAGAACATAGAACAGTACAGTGCAGAACAGGCCCTTCAGCCCTCGATGTTGCACCCACCTGTGAACTATTCTAAGCCCCTCCCCTACACTATCCCATCATTATCCATATGCTTATCCAAGGACTGT
Source organism: Stegostoma tigrinum (assembly GCF_030684315.1). Lineage (NCBI taxonomy): Eukaryota > Metazoa > Chordata > Chondrichthyes > Orectolobiformes > Stegostomatidae > Stegostoma > Stegostoma tigrinum. The sequence continues at coordinate 49,375,610 of NC_081357.1, read as the reverse complement.
TTAAATGCCCCTAATGTGGCTGAGTTTGTTACAATTTTCATCAATTGTCGGAAAAACTCATCTGGTTCACTCATGTCCTTCAGGAAGGAAAAACTGCCATCCTCACCTGGTCTGGCCGACATGTGACTCCAGACCCACAGCAATGTGGTTGACTCTCAACTGCAGTCTGAAATGACCGAGCAAGCCATTCAGTTGTACCGATTGCTACAAAGCCTCAAAGAAATGAAACCAGAAAGATGACCTGGAATTGACTGAGGCAATGGAAGAGACAGTAGCAGGAACAGCCTGACCGACCCTGCAAAGTCCTCCTCCCTAACTTCTGGGGGGTCGTGCCAAAATTGGGAAAGCTGTCTCTCAGACTAATCAAGTGACAGCTTGACATAGTCATACTCGTGGAATCATAACATATGGACAATGTCCTGGACACCCTCAATTGCCATCCCTGGATATGTCCTGTCCCATTGGCAGGACAGACCCAGCAGAGGTTGTGACACAAGTGGTATACGGTCAGGAGGGAGTTGCCCTAGGAGCCCTCAACGTTGACTCTGGACCACGTGAAGTCTCATAGCTTCAAGTTAAACATGAGCAAGGAAATGTGCTCTAGATTACTATGTACCGTCCTCCCTCAGCTGATGAATTGATGGTACTCCATGTTGAACGACGCTTAAAGGAAACACTGAGAATGTGAACGACACAAAATGTACTCTGGGGGAATTTCAATCTCTGCCACCAAGAGTGACTCGGCAGCAGTACTACTGAACGAGCTGGTGGGGTTTTAAAAGACAGCTGCTAGACCGGGTCTGCGGCAGGTGGTGAGGGAACAAGGAGAAAAAACATACTTGACCTCATGCTTACCAATCTGCCAGCTGCAGATGCATCTGTCATGATGGTTTCGGTAAGAGGGACCACTGCATCATCCTTTTGGAGACAAAATGAAGCCACCAAACAGGGCTGCGTGCATGCCAGAAAGCATCAGCAGCAAGTGATAGACAGAGCTAAGCAATCCCACAACCACCAGATCAGACGTAAGCTCTGCAGTCCTGCCACATTTAGCCATAAATGGTGGTGGACAATTTAAACAGCTCACTGGAGGATGAGGCTCAATCCTCAATGATTGAAAAGGCCTTTCGCAGCAATCTTCAGCCGGAAGTGCGGATTGAATGATCCATCTCTGCCTCCTTCAGTGTTTCCTAGCAGTACAGATAGCAGTCTTCGCCAATTTGATTCACTCCATGTGCTATCAAGAAACGGTTGGAGACACTGGCTACTGCCAAAGCTATGGCCTCTGACAACATTCCGGCAATAGTACTGAAGACTATCTTAGTCAAGCTGTTCCAAAACCGTTAAAACACTGGCGTCTACCCGACAATGTGGAAAATTACCCCAGGTATGTCCTGTAGATAAAATACAGGACAAATCCAAACTGACCATTTACTGCCCTATTAGCGTACTCTTGATCATCAGTAAGGTGATAGCAGTGTTACTGACAGTATCCATCAAGCAGCACCTGCTCAGCAATAATCTGCCCAGTTTGGGTTCTGCAGGGCCACCCAGCTCCTGGTTTTATTACAGCCTTGATTCAAACTTGGACAGAAGAGGTGAATTCCAGAGGTGAGAGTGATGGCCCTTGACATTAAGGCTACATTTGACTGAGTGTGGCATCAAGGTGCCCTACCAAAGCTGGAATCAATGGGTGTCGGTGGGGGTGGCAGGGGGGGAGCGGAGCAACTCTTTGATGGTTAGAGTCATTCCTGACATGTCAGAAGATGGTTTTGGTGGCTGCAAGTCGGTCACCTCACCTTCAGGACATCCCTGCAGCTGTTCCTCAGGGTACTGTCCTAGGCCCAACTAGACCCAACCATCCTCAGCTACTTCATCACTGGCCTTCCTTCCATCATCAGGTCAGAAGTGGAGATGTTAGCTGCTGATAGTGTTGAATGTTGCGCAATTTGTGGCTCCTCAAATACAGTCCCATGTCCAGATCTTGTCACATTTAGTCAATATCCAGGCTTAGGCTGACAAGCGGCAAGAACATTCATGCCACAAATGTCAGGCTATGACCATCACCAATAAGAGTCAATCTAACTATAGCGCCTTGATTTCAATGCTGCTATCATTGCTGAATCCCCCACAGTAAACATCCTAAGAGTTATCGTTGACCAGAAACTCAACTGGACCCACCTCATAAACATGGACTATGAGCAAGTGAGAGGCTGGGCCTCCCAACAACCTGTCCACCATCTACATGACACAAGGCAGCAGTGTGATGGAATACTCCCCACTTGCATGGGTGAGTGCAGCACCAACAACACTCAAAGCTTGACACCATCCAAGATAAAACAGCCTGCATGATTGGCATTGCATCCACTCCTTTCACCACCAATATACTCAGTTGCAGTAGTGTGGACTATCTACAAGATGCACTGCAGAAATTCACCAGTAATCCTCATACAGCACCTTCTAAAGCCATGACCACTTCCATCTAAAAGGGCAAGAGTGGCAATACATGGGACTGCCGCTACGTTATCAAGTTCGCCTCCAAGCTACTTACTATCCTGCTTTGGAGATATGTCACCGTTCCTTCACTGTCACTGTGTCAAATCCTGGCATTCCCTCCCTAATGACATTGTGAGCCAAGCTACAGCAAGTGGACTGCAGCAGTTCAAGAAGGTAGCTCACCGCCACCTTCTCAAGGGCAACTAGGGATGGGCAAGAAATATTGACAAGCCAGCGCACACCTCCCACAAACGAATAAAATTTTAAAAAACTTAAGTTCCTGTACGCAATGAGCATGAAAGCAATGTATTTGCTTAACTCATATTATTGTCAGCCTGTAAAAGGATGTTTTACAGTGAGAGCTAGCATTACATTATACTTGGCTGTCATTGCAATTTCAACGATTTTGCTAATTATTGTATGGTTAACTTACTTCAAGGTAACCATGCTCCGAAGTTTGAACTAAAGTCTCTGTACTTGATCCAAAATATCTAAGATCTTGAGGTTTTTCATAATTTCAAACTTTTTAAATACTTTTTACAGCTCCATTTTATCTAACCCGGCAGAACAGTTACCGGAGTGTTTGTACAGCTCCCTCTGAAACAGTCACCTACCAGGAACTGAAACAGTTGCTTAAATCAAAAACAATTGTGATTGATGTCAGAGAACCCTGGGAGATCAAGGAGTATGGACAAATTCCCGGATCTATAAATGTGCCGTGTAAGTATATCATAGAATATAATTCATTTTCTGCCACACTGAATTTTTATAACTATTACAACAGTTTGGAGTAATAATGAAAGAAATAGAATTCTGGATTGTTTTATCAACTGGCTTGAATCCAGCTCCTGGTGCTAATGGTGATGTTGTATTTGCTTTTGTGTTGATGTGATTGGATATTGCTGGATTTCCCGGCACTTATTGCCAGTTTGTAATTGGCCTTCAGCTGAGTGGCTTCCCAAACCATTTCAGGAGGCAGTCAACCTTGCTGCATATCTAGAACCAAATGTAGATAAGGCCAGGTAAGGGTGGAAGATTACCTTCCTTCAGAAAGGTTTCTGAATTAGATGTCTCTGTTTTTATGATTATTCACTACTTTTTACCATTGAGGCTGGCCTCTGATTCCAATTTTTTTGAATATAAATTCAGATTTCACCATGGGAGGTTTTGAATTTGTTTCCACAATACATCAGCCTGCAGTTCTGCATTATTAGTCCAGTGACATTACCACCACACCGTCACTGCCCCTAGACTGAGCCTAGATTGTTGTGTACAGACCTGGACAGTGGGATATAACTGCATGTCATAGATACTTTGTGGAAAGAAATAACAGGTTCTGATGAAAAACCAAAAGAACTGCGGATGCTGTAAATCAGGAACAAAAACAAAGTTGCTGGAAAAGCTCAGCAGGTCTGGCAGCATCTGTGGAGGAGAAAACAGAATTAACCAGTGACCCTCCCTGGCACATTATGGAGTAGAGTTCAATAAGTCTGCACTTTTAAGGATAGCTTTTGCAATGCCAGAATTTACTTCATTAGAATTCTTTAAAGCAAGTCTGCCACCCCATGTGTACATATGTGACTTTCGGTATCCTATGTGGCTGACGCTTAATGCCACCTTTTGGGACCATCTCAAAGTCAAATACATGCAATTTTGGCCATGTTGACGTTGTTGAATATGCCCTGTTTCATATTTAACGAAGAATTTTTGTTATACTATGATGTTGCAGTTTGTAATGATATATGGTTCTGTAAGTGCTACTAGCCCATCAAACTTCATGGCTAGTAAGTTCTTGTGTACATTGAATTTACCCTTGTTTTATCCAATTAGTGCAGTTGCAGTACCGTGCAATGTGGTGGAGGGGAGTTCATGATGGAGAGAAGATTTTGTCTTTATGTGGACTGTTTAATTCACATGCCTCAGTTCTTGTACACAGTTGAGTTTGCAATAGATATTTTTAATCTAGTCATATTAAGTTCACCATGAATTCAAGTTCTCTCTCCGTACTTGCTGATTTTTTTTTTCCAGCAGTTTGCGTATGTTGGCTGCCTTTTTGTTTTGTTTTCTTCTCTTTTGAGCACTTCACTGCTGAGTTTGGACGAAATAGCTGCTCATGGTTCACATTATCTGTCTAAATAAAGACATTTTTCAAAAATAACTTGTGAATATGAAAAGTACTTTTTATATATTTTGGAATGTTTAAGTGTTTCACAGTTGCACAATTCTTAGAATATTTGACATTGAACTACAGAAAGCAATTTTAGAACAAATGACCAAAAGCTTGATTCATAGTTTTAAAGAGTGGTAGGTGTTTAAAAAGTGATTTCAAAGAGTATCTTAAAGAAAGGAATGTGACCAGGTTTAGACACAGAATTCCAGAATTTGGTCTTGATGCTGCTCACTCTGAACAGTCAGGCTTCCTGTTGTATTTACTGTATTAGGAAATTGATGCATAAAAAATATGAAATTGTACCATTTGGACTTCACTTCAAGCTGCAATTTTTAAATGTTATAGTAGCACAAGACCATAATAAACCAGAATGAGAGTACATGGCACCTCAGGCCTGGTCCGCTTTCCTACAATTTCCCCATAACCTTGATCAAGAATCTGTTTACCACAGCCTTAAATATACACAAAAACTCAGTTACTAAGCTGTCTGTAGCAGGAATTCCAAAGACACAGTCCTCTGAAAGAAATTTCTCTTCATCTCCGTCTCAAATTGTCAATGTCGTCTTGTCCTAGACTCTCCTGTGAGGCGAAACATCCTCCCAGCAACTACCTTGTCAAGCCCCTTGAATCCTTTATTTTTGTCTTTTAATAACCTCTCATTTTTTTTAAACCCCAGTGAGTAGAGTCCCAAACTATATAGACTTTGCTCATAAAATAATCCTTTCATACAAGGGATCATCCTACAGAACCGCTTCCAATGAAATGATATTTTCTTAAAATAGGGGATCCAAACCGTTCAGTGCTCCAAGATAACAAAGTGTGGAGCTGGATGAATACAGCAGGTCAAGCAGCATCTCAGGAGCACAAAAGCTGATGTTTCGGGCCTAGACCCTTCAACAGGGAGGGGGATGGGGAGAGGGAACTGGAATAAATAGGGAGAGAGGGGGAGGCGGACCAAAGATGGAGAGAAAACAAGATAGGTAGAGAGGAGAGTATAGGTGAGGAGGTGGGGAGGGGATAGGTCAGTCCAGGGAAGACGGACAGGTCAAGGAGGCGGGATGAGGTGGTAGGTAGGAAATGGAGGTGCGGCTTGAGGTGGGAGGAAGGGATGGGTGAGAGGAAGAACAGGTTAGGGAAGCAGAGACAGGCTGGGCTGGTTTTGGGATGCAGTGGGGGGAGTGGACGAGCTGGGCTGGTTTTGTGATGCAGTGGGGGGAGGGGAAGAACTGGGCTGGTTTTAGGATGCAGTAGGGGAAGGGGAGATTTTTGAAGCTTGTGAAGTCCACATTGATATCATTGGGCTGCAGGGTCCCCAAGCGGAATATGAGTTGCTGCTCCTGCAACTTTCGGGTGGCATCATTGTGGCACTGCAGGAGGCCCATGATGGACATGTCGTCTGAGGAATGGGAAGGGGAGTTGAAATGGTTCGCGACTGGGGCGTGCAGTTGTTTGTTGCGAACCGAGCGGAGGTGTTCTGCAAAGCGGCCCCGAAGCCTCCGCTTGGTTTCCCCAATGTAGAGGAAGCCACACTGGGTGCAATGGATACAATATGCCACATTCGCAGATGTGCAGGTGAACATCTGTTTGATATGGAAGGTCATCCTGGGGCCTGAGATAGGGATGAGGGAGGAGGCATGGGGGCAATTGTAGCACTTCCTGCGGTTGCAGGGGAAGGTGCCGGGTGTGGTGGGGTTGGTGGGGAGTATGGAGCAGACAAGGGAGTCGCGGAGAGAGTGGTCTCTCTGGAAGGCAGACAAGGGTGGGGATGGAAAAATGGCTTGGGTGGTGGGATCGGATAGTAGATGGAGGATGATACGTTGTATCCGGAGGTTGGTGGGGTGGTATCTGAGGACAAGGGGGATCCTCTGGGGGCGGTTGTGGTGGGGGGGGGGGGTGTGAGGGATGTGTTGCGGGAAATGCGGGAGATGCGGTCAAGGGCGTTCTCAACCACCACGGGGGGAAAGTTGCGGTCCTGGAAGAACGTGGACATCCGGGATGTGCAGGAGTGGAATGCCTCATCCTAGGAGCAGATGCGGCAGAGGCGGAGGAATTGGGAATTGGTTGCAGGAACAACAACTCATATTCCGCTTGGGAACCCTGCAGCCCAATGGTATCAACGTGGACTTCACAAGCTTCAAAATCTCCCCTCCACCCACTGCATCCCAAAACCAGCCCAACCTGTCTCTGCTTCCCTAACCTGTTCTTCCTCTCACCCATCCCTTCCTCCCACCTCAAGCCGCACCTCCATTTCCTACCGACCACCTCATCCCGCCTCCTTGACCTGTCCGTCTTCCCTGGACTGACCTATCCCCTCCCTACCACCCCAGCTATACTCTCCTCTCTACCTATCTTGTTTTCTCTCCATCTTCGGTCCGCCTCCCCCTCTCTCCCTATTTATTCCAGTTCCCTCTCTCCATCCCCCTCTCTGTTGAAGGGTCTAGGCCCGAAATGTCAGCTTTTGTGCTCCTGAGATGCTGCTTGACCTGCTGTGTTCATCCAGCTCCGCACTTTGTTATCTTGGATTCTCCAGCATCGGCAGTTCCCATTATCACTGTTCAGTGCTCCAGATGTGGTCTCACCAGCTCCTTTTACGGTTGCAGTAATATTTCCCCATTCTTATACTAACTCCCTTGAAATAATGGCCAATTTTTTTTTTAGAATTCCTGATTACCTGCAGCATTTGTGTGCTAGCTTTAAGTTTTGTGCTCAAGTACCCCCAACTCCCTTTCATGTAACAGCCTTCTGCAATTTATCCCCATTCAAAAGCTTATTTTGTTCTCTCTTACAAAATGAACAACTTCACACCTTCCCACATTGTATCTCATTTGCCAACAATTAGCCCACTTATTTAGCCTATCATATCTCTAGACTTGTTGGATCCTTTTTGTAACTTGCCTTACCACCTATTTTTGTGGTGTTTGCAAATTTGGCTACAGTACATTCACTTCCTTCCTCCAAGTCATTGTTTTATAAATAGTTGCAGTCCCAACAGTGATCCCTTGGAACCCTAATGGTTACAGTTGCCAACTTGAACAGGAGCTCCTTAAACCTACACGCAGTTTCATGACTTAACCTTTTGGGAGGTAGCTCGTCAATCGTCACCTGGAAATTTAAATAAAATGCATCTCTATCTGTTCTCTTAAGACTTCTCAAGAAACTCTAAAAATCAGACAGATGTAATTTTCCTTTCATGAAGCCATGTTGAGTGTGCTTGATAAGATTGATGTTTCGAATGTTCTGCTTTTATTCCCTTGGCTCCGGTACTTCTCCAACAATAGATGTTCAGCTAATCAGCCTGTAGTTCCCTGTATTTTTGCCACACCCCCAGCTACCCTGCCTTTTGATTAGAAATAGTGCATGTTTGACCATTTGTTTGGTAATGATAAAAGATTTTTTTTCAAAGACAAACACTTCCCTTTATCAACAAAAGTAAAAACGGGATTCTCTGAAATTTTACAGTGCAAATTTCCAAATTCATAACCTTTGCTACCTAGAAAGACAAGAAACAGCCGTGAGAGCACCACTCTATACAAATTTTACACTTAGCCGGATGTTGTTATGTCCTAGGGTGGTATCACTGTCGCTGGGTCAACGTTCCCAAGCACCTTCACTAACAGTACTGGGGGTGTACCTGTGCAGTATGAACTGCAGTGGTTCAGTAGCGGGACTAGCCATCTCCTTGCAGTGACTAAGTGGGGACTAGCAATAAATGTTGCCTTTTCCAGCAAGTCTACATCCCATGATTGAATGGCGAAAAAGAAGTTGGAAGAAAATTTCTGTGAAGAACATCGAATATAGAAAAGTACAGCACAGTACAGGCCCTTCGGCCCATAATGTTGTGCTGTGGAATAATCCTAATCCAAAAATAAAATAACCTAACCTACATTCCCCTCAATTCACTGCTGTCCATGTGCATGTCCAGCAGTCACTTAAATGTCACTAATGACTCCGCTTCCACGACTACCACTGGCAAACTATTCCGTGCACTCTCAACTCTCTGGGTGAAGAACCTCCCTCTGACGTCTCCTCTATACCTTCCTCCTAACACCTTAAAATTATGACTCCCTCGTGGCAGTCAATCCTGCCCTGGGGAAAGGTCTCTGGCTATCGACTCTATCCATGCCTCTCATTACCTTGTACACCTCGATCAGGTCACCTCTCTTCCTCCTACTCTCCAGAGAGAAAAGTCCAAGCTCAGTCAATCTCTCTTCGTAAGTCACGCCCTCCAGTCCAGGCAGCATCCTGGTAAACCACCTTTGCACCCTCTCCAAAGCCTCCACATCTTTCCTATAACAGGCCGACCAGAACTGGACACAATATTCCAAGTGTGGTCTCACCAGGGTTTTGTAGAGCTGCAGCATAACGTTGTGGCTCTTAAACTCGATCCCCCTGTTAATGAAAGTCAAAACCCCATATGCTTTCTTAGCAACCTTATCCACCTGGGTGGCAACTTTGAGGGAGCTACGCACTTGAACACCAAGATCCCACTGTTCCTCCACACTGCCGAGAATCCTGCCTTTAATCCTATATTCAGCATTTAAGTTTGACTTCCAAAATGCATCACCTTGCATTTATATAGGTTGAACTCCATCTGCCATTTCCCAGCCCAGCTCTGCATTCTGTCAATGTCTTGCTTAAGCCTGCAATAGCCCTCGATACTATCAACGGCACCTCCAACCTTTGTGTCATTAGCAAACATACGACCCCACCCCTCAACCTCCTCATCCAAGTCATTTATAAAAACTACAAAGAGCAGAGCCCTGCGGGACACCACTCAGCACTGACCTCCAGGCAGAATACTTACCATCTACAACCACTCTCTGCCTCCTGTCAGCCAACCAATTCTGAATCCAGACAGCCAAATCACCCTGTATCCCATACCTCCTGACTTTATGAATGAGCCTGCCGTGGGAAACCTTATCAAATGCCTTGCTGAAGTCCATGTACACCACATCCACTGCTCGACCCTCGTCAACCTGTCTCCTGACCTCCCAAATAAGATTTGTAAGGCATGAACTCCCCCTCACAAAGCCATGCTGACTCCCTTTAATCACGCTATGTTTTTCCAAATAGTCATAAATCCTATCCCTCAGAATTCTTTCCAAAACCTTGCTGACCACAGACGTAAGACTGACTGGTCTGTAATTTCCAGGGATTTCCCTATTCCCTTTCTTGAAAAGAGGAACAACATTTGCCTCCCTCCAATCTTCTGGTATGACTCCCGTGGAGAGTGAGGAAGCAAAGATCTTCGCCAGTGGCTTAGGAACCTCGTTCCTCGCTTCCCGGAGCAACCTCGGATAAATCTGGTCTGGCCCTGGGGACTTATCAATCTTAATATTCGCTAAAATTTCCAGCACAACTTCCTCAATCTCGATCTGTTCAAGCCTGTTTTCCTGCTCCTCAAAGTTCTCATTCACAACAAGGTCCCTTTCCTTTAGTGAAAACCGAAGCAAAAAATCTCATTTAGGGCTTTCCCTATCTGCTCAGACTCCACACACAAGTTCCCTATGCTATCCCTGATCGACCCTATCTTCTCCCTGATCATTCTCTTATTCCTCGCGTATGAGTAAAATGCCTTCGGGTTCTCCCTAATCCTTCCCGCCAAGCCTTTTTCATGACCCCTCCTGGCCTTCCTCAGTCCACTTTTGAGCTCCTTCCGAGCAAGCCTGTAATCCTCTAAAGCTGTGCTAGACCCTTGTTTCCTCCACCTTATGTAAGCTGCCTTTTTCTTTTTGACGAGAAGCACCTCTGTTCCCGTTATCCAAGGCTCCTTCATCTTACCCCTTCTTACCTGTCTCAGAGGAACAAACGTATGCATCACTCGCAACAACTGCTCCTTAAACAGTCTCGACATGTCTGTTGTGCCCCTTCTGTGGAACAATTGCTCCCAATCTGCACTTCCCAACTCCTGTCTGATAGCGTCATAGTTTCCTTTTCCCCAGTTAGATATCTTCCCCTGGTAACTGCTCCTTTCCCTTTCCATGGCTATGGTAAATCAAGAAGCATGCCTGTGGAATAATTTTCCTTGCGTTTTTCCATGAACATGGAACATTGTTTATTATTAACAGTAAATATGGTAATTATCCAAGTTTGTAAGCATTGTTGAATAGATTGTTCCAAAATTTGCTACAGTATGGATGCAACTAATGTTTCTTTGTATCTGACACATAAAAGGTTAATAGCAATATTCTTATATCTTCTTGGTGGAATGGTTTAAACATAGATTACAAAAACAAAGTTGCTGGAAAAGCTCAGCAGGTCTGGCAGCATCTGTGAAGGAAGAAAACAGAGTTAACGTTTCGGGTCCAGTGACTCTCCTTCGAACTGACCTGGTCACCGGACGCAAAATTCTGTTTTTCCTTCACAGATGCTGCCAGACCTGCTGAACTTTTCCAGCAACTTTGTTTTTGTTCCTGATTTACAGCATCTGCAGTTCTTTTGGATTTTTATTAAACATAGATTACACTGATTTTAATTGTCCAATTATCTAAAGTGGGACAAGTGGAGCAAGCCTTGAAGTTGGATCCAAGCAAATTCATGGAAACCTACAATGGGAAGATGCCATCCACATCCGACAAAATTGTCTTTTCATGTTTGGCAGGAGTCAGGAGCAAGAAAGCTTTAGATACTGCAGCATCAATGGGCTACAGCAGGTGAGCAGTGGCAAGATAAAATACTGTTCCTTTTTACTTTCTTGCTCAGTTACCTAAGCAAACTGCTAATCAAAATTAAATCATAGCTCTGAGTTTGAATGAGGCTGCATTCACAATTGTGTTACAGTACAAGAAAAAGATTCTGAATTGTGGTTGCATTGGCATTAATCATTGGAATTCTTAGTGTGGAAGTGAGCCATTTGACCCAATGAGTCCACACTAATCCTCGAGCATTCCGACCCAGACTCAGTCCCTACCCCATCCCTGTAACCTAATTTCCCATGGCTGACCCCCTCCACCTAGTCTACATGCCCCTGAATATGCAATTTAGCCTGGCTAATCTACCTAACCCACACATCTTTGGACGTGGGAGGAAACCAAAGCACCAAAAGGGATGTTGGGAGGATGTGCAAACTCCACACAGTTACCTGAGGGCAGAATTGAACCAGGGTCCCTGACACTGAGACAGCAGTGTTAACCACTGAGCCACCGTGCACGCCCTGTTCTTTTCCTGTCATATCCAGTCTGCTAGTATTTTATCCACAAAAGCTATAGTGTTTACTCCCAATCCCATGCGTACCCTGTAGCTTTGTTTTGCTGCTTTTTAAGAAAAACTGTAATTCTCCATGGAAATAAATATTGGTTCTCTGATGCACTCAGCAAAGAAAACAATAATCCAACCACATGGTAATTGTTTTATTCTAGCATTTACTTAATTCTTTCTGATTCATAAATGTTTGATGCCTTGTTACTAGCTGTCTTGTGGAAAGTGTTTGCTATTGATATTATAGGTCTTCAGAATGTTGAAATGTTCTCATGGCTGCAGAGTCTTCCAAAATGTCATGAAAAATTACTAAGTTTGAGTCTTTTCAAAACAGCAACCCATAAAGCTTGATCATTATGAACCTACTTCCAGTTTGTACGTTTTTTCATGTTGTATTGAGAAATTCAAAATTGCACACTATAATCCAACTGCAGCTCAAGATTAATTTTGTATCCCCAGTTTGCAGACCAAACTATCAGTTTATCTTTTCATGGCTCCTCACTCTGGCTGATTAAACTTTATGATCATCTGTGTATCCAAGGAGCCTCTACCCCACTTAATTTTCAAAGGTTTTCCATGAACACACTTCTAATTTTTTACACAACAGCAATGATCCCTGTCTGAAGAGGTGGGGAAGCTGCAGAAAGATTTAGACAGTTTAGGAGAGTGGTCGAGGAAACGGCTGATGAAATTCAATGTGAGTAAATGTGAGGTGTTGCACTTTGGAAAAAATAATACAGGCATGGACTACTTACTAAATGGTTAGAAAATTCGCAAAGCAGAAGTACAAAGGGATCTGGGAGTGTTGGTCCTGGATTCTCTAAAGGTTAATTTGCAGGTAGAGTCCGTAATTAAGAAAGCGAATGTAATGTTGTCGTTTATCTCGAGGGTTGGAATTTAAAAGCAGCGATGTGCTTCTGAGGCTTCATAAAGCTCTAGTTAGGCCCCATTTAGAATACTGTGTCCAATTTTGGGCCCCACACCTCAGGAAGGACATACTAGCCCTGGAGCATGTCCAGCGGAGATTCACACGGATGATCCCTGGAATGGTAGTTTTAACGTATGATGAACGGCTAAGGATCCTGCGATTGTACTCATTAGAGTTTAGAAGGTTGAGGGGAGATCTAATAGAAACTTACAAGATAATGTATGGTTTAGAAGGGGTGGACGCTAGAAAGTTGTTTCCGTTAGGCGGGGAGACTAGGACCTGTGGGCACAGCCTTAAAATTAGAGGGGGTAAGTTTAAAACTGAAATGAGATGACAATTCTTCAGCCAGAGAGTGGTGGGCTTGTGGAATTCATTGCCACAGAGTGCAGTGGAGGCCGGGACGTTGGATGCCTTCAAGGCAGAGATCGACAAATTCTTGATCTCAGAAGGAATCAAGGGCTACGGGGAGAGTGCAGGAAAGTGGAGTTGAAATGCCCATCAGCTATGATTTAAATGGTGGAGTGGACTTGATGGGCCGAATGTCCTTACTTCCACTCCTGTGTCTTATGGTCTTTCCTCTTCGGTTAGCTGTAATAATCAAACACTGATAACGTACGGATCTTGAGTCTGTGCCCCAACAAACTTCAATGAAACTTAGAAAAAAGGAACAGGGAGTTGTCCAGTAGACACCTTAAGCCTGCTAATCATTTCATATTTTCACCGCTGTTCATCCAAATCAGTAACTTGTTTCTGTTTTCTCTGTGTAGTGTTGATCCCATTAGCTCTAAGATCTACCTCTACTGATCAATCTATAATTTTATTTTCTAACTCCTTTTCTAAATAATGGGGTTATGTTAGCTAGTCCAATCCATATGAACAGTTCCAGACTCTCTCAAATCTTGAAAGATGTCCACCAATGCATCGATTATTTGTAAAGCCATTTCCTTGCGTAATCCGAGACGTACATTATTGGACCCCAGGGATTTAGTGGCCTTCAATCCCGTCAATTTACCCAACATTATTTTCCCTTCTAATACTGATATCCTTCAGTTCCTCCATCTCACTAAAATCTTCATTCGCTGACATTTTTGGAATGTTATTTATGTCCACTTCTATGAAGAGAGAACTAAAATATTTTACCCCACGTACCCTTCTTAAATGATTGCCATTGCCTGTGAACCACATCCTTTAAGTAAAGTTCTCCAATTTAGCATAGCGAGCTTGTGCCTTGATATTATTGCTGTTTATCTAGTCTCAATCAAAGATAGAGCTCTTCATTAAAATAGAGTTCTATCATTATTTGTGGTCACATTTCCCCAAAGTGCCTCACACAGCTATATTGCCAATTATTCCTTTCTGATTATGCAATACCCAGTCTAGGATAGCCCATTCTCGAGGTGGCTTCTCAACAGATTTATCCAGAAAACTGTCCCTTTCACATTATAAGCATATCCTGCCATTCGTATTAATAATTCGATTTAGCTAACATACATGCAGTTTAAAGTCTTAAGTTCAATACTGCTATTGGAATATTGTCAAGATCCATAAATTTTGCAGTGTTCAGTGCATCCAGCTACCTCTTGATATTACAGAATAATATTGTTTTTCAGGAAATGTTAATTTACCTTCATATGTCTGTGACATGTCATTCTTCAATGAAAACAAGTGATTATCTTCAATTCCAGAACAAATACTGTACTCCAAGTGGTATCAGATATTTTGAAACAATTTGTATCATCACTTTTAATATTTTTATACTTCATTCCCCTATTTATTAGTGAAATATAAATTCATACTGTTGTGTGACCTTTCATCATCTGACATCAAGAAGTGAGTGCTTTTTTTTGTTTCAGAGCTCTACATTTCCCTGGTGGTTGGGAAGAATGGGTGAAACGTGAATTTGCTGAACGTCAGCGCTGAGCTGCTTTGAGAATTTTTTTCCCCAAAGAAATATGAAGAAATAAAAAAAAAATTCTCCATCATGAGCACTACTCAGGAACATTAAATCTTCACTTCTAATAATTGAACTTTTCTTGCCTAAACATCACTTCTTTTTCTGTAGCTAAAATGTATAGCTGAGAATTGTGAAAGATTTGAGATATGTTTTTTCAAAACTGGCAACAAACTTTACCATGTTATGCTTTTGGAATAAAACCCCAGTAGGCTAAATTTAACAATTTACTGTATTTTTATTTGAGAGTCAGCAGAATTTGTATTAAGCTGTGATTTATAACTATTAACCAAACCTCTGCATTTTAAGTTTTTCTGTATGACAGAATTGTACTTTTTAAAACTTCATGCACCTGTTTTGACAGACAGCTAAATAATAGGTTAAGTTGTCACTAAAATTTAAGAATACTTTGGTTCACATGGAATTACTTTCTGCCACGCCCTCCCAATTTAACTTCATCTAAGGTCTTACGCCTGGCGGTGTCACTGCATGTATAGCTTTTCTTTTAATGTGTATTTTATGCACATTTGGTCATGTTAAAGCTGTCCCACATTCAGAAAGCCACTTGTGCATAGAATATGAGCTTTTACCTGAAACAACTGCATGAGGAACTATATTTTGGAATAGTTTTACAACTTTGAATATTTAATTATTGTTGAAAATCACTTTGAAATTTTAACTTGCACTCAGAACAGATTACAAGAAACATCAAAGGAAAGGGAAAACAGCATTTACGCCAAACCACAGTGGTTGGCAAGTGCGCCTAGTGATGGATGTGTTGCCATGATGTATGTATCAGTTAATGATAACTAACAATTAACCACCAAGCAGGTCTGGCAGCATCTGTGGAGAGAGACAATTACCATTGAACACCATGTACCCACCATGTACCTTCCCCAAAACTTCATGTCAACACCACACTGCAAAAAAAAGCCAGCCTGATCAAATAATTTATCATTGTTTATTATTCAAAAGCTATTGGCCTAGGACCATCTTTGTTCTGAGAAGTATCCAGTTTAAGTAAAATGAAGGAAAAATAAGAACACCTGTTTTTTAAATCCCTGTAAATATATGCAACACAAACTTGCTATGCTGCCTAAGCAGTCACTAGAAACAATTTATCCAATAATGGCAACTACAAAATCAGTTTGAAGCTTTCCTGCACCTTGTGATGTGAGGCATACTAAGTATGCTTGACTGTGGCTACTTTTCTTACTGGAACAGGTAAGTCATGAGAGACTATATCTTGAGGTGTGCTCCTGAGATGCTGCTTGGCCTGCTGTGTTCATCCAGCCTCACATTTTATTATCTTGGATTCTCCAGCATCTGCAGTTCCCATTATCTCTTATATCTTGAGATGTGCCATTTGTATCAAGTTAATACACACGTGGCCTCATTGCAAATGCATCTTGTTGCGATGCAAGTCTGGGAGTGATACTCAGTTATCACTTAGATAACTCTCGCTTAGAAACAAGGATGTTACCTAACAGAACATAAAAACCTTCTTCAGTGAACCAATAAATCTCTAAATTTTGTTGGATATTTGTGAGAATGAGGAAAATGTTTAACAACTTAGTTTGCTCCAAACAGTAATCTAGCTTTTCTGAATCCACTCAGCTAGAGATTGAACGTTACTTAAGATACTGAAGGATTTCAGCTAGAGGTATGTTAACTCCCAAATTTCATGCTCTTATTTAAAAACTCAAGCACATGAACAGCAAGATCGGAGTAATTTCATGTAGACGTGTGTACTGTAACTTAATGCTATACCATTTGTCATGATTCTCAAATGTAACATTAGAAATTAGTGCAGAACATTAAATCTTCAAAGCCCCATCTGTTTAAGTGATTAAATTGTTTTATTCTGTAATCTTTACATCTTTTGTAAACATCAACTAAAGAGGTATTTAAAAACTCCAACTTTTACAGTATTGGACAAGTAGGTTTGAATGCTTGATTTTCATTATTTATAGCTATTCTAGTAAAGATAGTTCTCAGACACCTGATTATGTTTGATTCCCTTGATGGTGAGTATTTGAATTTTGTAACCAGCTGTGATTAGCTAGAAAGTATCATCAGCACAGATGGATTTTTTTAAAAGAACAAATCTGGTAGATATTAAATGAGAACACCACCCTTGCAACACTAGTGTGCCCTAGTGAAAACTACACAACTATGCTAGTTTTGGCAGATATGACAGTCCATACTGTACTGTATTCTTGGTTGGTTGAAAATTCAGTCTAAAACATTTTCAAACCTATCAAATGCAACTAGTGGTTTGCAATTGGGTATGTGGTAATTCAATACAAATTTTATTTGCCACATTCCCTAATCCTAATCAGATTTTTCCACAAAAGCAATTCACAGCTGTAAAAACCATTGTAACAGCACATTCTTCAGATGTATTTTTGCTAAGAATGTTTGTAAAACTTTCACTTTGTTCATGTAACATTCTATTAGAATGATTCTTCAACTAATACATTTCAAGGAAATGCTGTAATATTTTGTAAAGAAATGTTAAAATCATGTTCTTGGATGGCTCAAAATATACTAATGTCTGTCTTCACAAATGTGCATCATTTTCTGTAAGAGACTGGATAAAAAGTACTTGGATTATATAGTGCATTTTACCTCAAGATATCCAAAGGCATTTTACAGTCAGTTAAATACTGAAGTCTCATCACTGTAGGAATAACAGCTGCAATCTCTCAATTATACTTGTTAAGTCAATAAAAATTGACACCACAAATGCTGGCAAATTTATTTTTGCACGTTATAACCAAAGTGCAGGAACAGAGAAGGAAAGTGTGTGAGGGTCACAATTCAGCTAGATAAGTGGAAAATAGACATTTATGCAATACTAATGGCAATACAGTTGAAGAACCACCAGTAAACTCACTGTGGCAGCGATCCATTTAGTTTTTAAATATTGCCAGCTAATTGAGTTTATTAAACAAATACAGCAATCCAAAATAAGTTTCACCTTAACTGACTGACCCTGTATAGGACCCCCTACGTCCACTGAAGATAGAAATAACTCATTTTGAAATTCCATTTTGGAAATGATATGTTTCAGATTTTATTTAACAAAAAAGATGAAAAACAACAATTTTACTTAATTTCAAAACTGAAGGATCAATGCTTACCATTATATCTGGAAAGTGGCATTGGGAGGTCTGATTTTGACTTGATTATATGGTTAACAATGCCTTTTCAAACCTCAGATTGCATTTCAAAAATTATGGAAATTGATTCCATACAACAGCTCAAGTACCAAACAAGAGTGTTTGGTTTTTTTTAAAAGGTATAACACTACTGTCTTATTTTCAAGAGCTTATAAATATTAAGCTACTGTATCATTCCCTGTTGCTCAGTTACTTTTCCATGGATTTTTCTCACTTGATAGGGAATTTTCACAAATCTTAAAATTTGGCATAGTTTTATTGTACACAGTTCTAAAGCACAGCTTGAGCAGGGCAATGCCCCCTGAAACACACAACAAAGTTACAAGCATGAATGAAACGAGTGTTTTTGCAGCAGCAACTGAGTAATTTTCTTTGTTTCCAACAAGAGATTTTCTTTGAACAATTACGATAATTTCACGTCCAGCTTTTCAAACCATACCCAAGCGTGTTCTCCACCACCTTAACCGACAGAATGTCTTTTTGAAGTGAAAGGAATTTCCCTTGTCTATCAGACAGTCTGAATCCATTCCATTTCACAGCTTTTGGTACATGAAACTGCCAGTTTATTAGGATTGATTGTAGGTTGAATTTTGACTGCCATTCGGTCCCTGCTCTCCTTCACTGTTAAAAGGAAGAAAATAAATTAAAGTA
This sequence comes from Stegostoma tigrinum, assembly GCF_030684315.1. Taxonomy (NCBI): domain Eukaryota; kingdom Metazoa; phylum Chordata; class Chondrichthyes; order Orectolobiformes; family Stegostomatidae; genus Stegostoma; species Stegostoma tigrinum. The sequence continues at coordinate 49,357,032 of NC_081357.1, read as the reverse complement.
CAAGTAAAATACCCAAAAAGATTGCAAAGATTAATGCAACATTTTGAAAGCCATTTCTTGATTTTCTGCCCTTGTCAATGGTCAAAACAATCACATGACCCAGTTAACCATCTTTATAATAGCCATCTACCCAAGCGATAGTGGCAATTTCCCTCTGTTTTGTGATGAAATATCCAGGTGGGAAGCAGAAGAATCAAAACAGCATATTTTGTAAGCTTAGTTCCATTGTACAACAAAAATTCAGAAACAGCTCATTGTGGAACAATCTTCCCCAAGCATTTGTTTTCATAGAAAGTCACCTTATGTTTAAAACAGCCTTACCCTCAAATATCAATATATTCATGGGCCAAAGGGCCTCCTGTGTTTTGTACTGAGTACCTGTTTGGAGGTGGTTTTGGTTTTGGCATCTTGTTGAGTATTGCAGCCATTTCTTTTCGATCATCAAAATTCTTCCAAAGATCATATAGCTTTAGAATGACTCTGATTATCTCCAGGATCTGCCCACACAATAGCCAGAATGTTAAAAGTTACTATAAACCAAACGTATGTCCTGTCACAAATATTACATTGGTTATAAATAGGACGACATTTTTTAAAAAGAGCTTGTGTGTTACTGGAATTCCAAAGCTGAGAGTCAAGGAAACCAAAATAAATAATACAGCAATTAAAAATCAGGGATCCTAAAGTAGTGCTTCCTAGCCTTACTCCTACTGTGACTCCACTTTAATGCACTAAAGTGGCAGGGACAGAGTTGAGAGCACTGGGCTGGTCTTTGGGTAAGAAAAACATTATTACAGGGCTGCAGTTTAGCAATAATCAGGCATCAGTACATATGAGCACAGCATAAGTAGAAGAATAGGTAATTCAGCCCCTCAAGCCTGCTCTGCCATTCAATACGATCAAGGCTAACCTCATCTGTTTCAACTCCACTTCCCTGCACACTCTTTGTAACTCTTCAACCCATTATTAAATTGAAATCTGTTTATCTTCTTAAATTTACTCAATGTCCCAGCATCCACCGCCGTCTGGCATAGAGATTCCACAGCTTCACAATTTCTCCTGATCTGTTTACATTTTATCCCAAAGCTATAATTCTCATTCTAGACTGCCCCAAGAGGAAATGTCCTTACTACGTCTACTTTATTAATTCCCTTTACAATCACTTATAACTCAATTAGATATTCTTTCACTTCCTTAAAAATCTAACTAGTATAGGCCTAAACTGCTCAATTTCTCTTCAGAAGACAAACTCTAATCTCTGGAATTAATTTAGTAAACCTCTTATAACTGCCTCTAGTGCAACTACATCCCTCAAGGTGAGGAAACCAAAACTGTAAGCAATACTCCAGGTTATGCTCTCACTATTGCCTTGCATAGTTGCAGCAACACTTCCCTGCTTTTACCCTGTATTCCTTTAGTATCAAAATGCCAAAACTCCATTGACTTCCTTATGATCTGCTGTATCTGCAGATTAATATTCTGCGATTCATGCACAAGAACACCCAGATCCCTCCACACCAAAGCACTCTGAAGTCTCTGTCCATTTAGATAACAAGTTGCCTTTCTATTTTGACCAAAATTAATAATTTCACACTTATTCACATTAAACTCCATCTATGAAATTTTGGCCCATTTACCTAACCTATAGAACATAGAAGACCACAGCACAGTACAGGCCCTTCGGCCCTCGATGTTGCACTGACCAGTGAAACAAAATTGAAGCCCATCTAACCTACACTATGCCATTATTATCCATATATTCATCCAATGGCCATTTAATTGCCCTTAAACAGTCTTCAACTGTTGCAGGCAGGACATTCCCTGCCCTTAATACTCTCTGAATGAAGAACCTACCTCTGACATCTGTCCTATATCTATCACCCCTCAATTTAAAGCTACGTCCCCTTGTGTTAGCCATCTCCATCTGAGGAAAAAGGCTCTTACTGTCCACCCTATCTGATGTGATAATAAATCTAATTCTAATTCTCAACTTATTCTGCCAGTATTGGTTCACAGCCTAGCTGAAATCTTGCACAAATTAAAGGGCTAGTGTCCAAGTGAATTCTGATAAAAACTGGTCTCGCAACCACTGATATGGCGGCCCCGGTATCATCTTCCATTTGACCCAGCTGGCCATTTAACCAGTTGTTCATCTTGATTGGTTCTGATTTAGATGTTGGAAGCAATTTAAATGTTCCAAACCAGATGCACGTGGAATTTCGAGAGTATGAACTCTTCTGGGTATGCTCCCAGATACCATCCTATGAGTTTTGTTGCTCTATTTAAATCTGGTAGAACTCTGTTACTATTCCAAATCTGCAAAATGACTACAATTAACAATGGCTTTTCGGGCAGGATCCTGAAGAAAATTCCAGCTATTTGGCAAAGACTTGGCTTTGTTTTGGGGTTTTACAATAGCCAAGGCAATCTACAGTTACTCTCATCAGGATAATTCCTGAACAAGGCTGTGCAGCTGCACTCAAGTAGTGTTCCCCAAGCTCAGGCAGACTTGTGAGGCTGTCCACTTCCATCAGAATACCTCACAGGTCAAGTGTTACACTTATTGCATTTTTCAATGCTAAGGCCAGCTGAAACGCCTGTTTGAAGTCCAGTTGAAACAGTAGGTATTTTTGCACAGTCACACGTTAATCACGCTTACTAGATGGTCTCTAAGCATTTCATCAAGGGTTAAACCAAATTTACACACATCTGCCAGTCGTTGGGATTAGAGGAGGTGTGGGGTCGTAATATTCCTTAACTTTGTCAGTCAATTCTTGAAAGGTTTTAGACTCTGGTGCCTCAGGAAAAGTCAGACTCCTAATGACAGAAAAAGCAGCTGCTCAACAGGCTGCCAGGAAGATTGTCATTTTATTCTGTCTGCCACAATGTCATTGCCCAGAAAAAAAATGTATTCTTTCTACATACTGGGCTATGTCCTCAATGGCAGGATTAAACAAGTCAAGCTTCACAAACAGAGGCGTAATGCAAGAAAATTCCTAATACCAAATTCAAAATGACAGTTGCATGCGAGTTTCTTCGGGACCGTACTTTACTCTTCTTGCCACTGAACTAATTTCATAGCCCAGGATTCCATTACTATTCATTCAAAAACAATTCACCTTTGACAACAGTATTGCCTCTTGCTGAGTCAGGCATCTGGGATCCCAATACCTTTGACACTGTGTCTCCACTGTAACAGGGCTACATTTACATTGATCAGATAAAGCAATGGCCCATCCAGTAGTTATCGCCTACTGTTTTGGTGGGCATGATTTTAAAGCCACTCTGTTCCCTCACTGTCGATGACATAGTCAAACAGCTGCCAGTATTTGGAGCAAGGGTGCTGCCATGTTGTCTTGTCTTTGTCTCTTTGATGGAATAAAAGATGTGTCACAAGAAATTCAACGAGACCTGGAAAAAACAGGCTCATTCAACCAATTCTTATCCACAAAACTAGCAACCCTCCATGGCACCAAATCGCAGAATCCCAAAACCTTTGACCTCCCCTCAAGGCCACCATCATCAATGCCACCAAAACAGAGTCAGTCACTCAATCAGGAAACACCAAGATTAGCTTGAGGAGAATGATCAGGAGGTATAAGAATTGAGGTGGAGGAAGAGAAGGGTAAAACTCTAAAAAGTATAATGGCCAATGGGAAACATAGCAGCAAGTTAACATCTGTGCAGGTGGATTCAACTGCATGGAAAAGTATAAAACAAAATGAAAAGAAAGGAGAACTCAGGAGAATTTATTAAAATCTCTAGAACACAACATAGGGCAGAGTGTTTGGAAAAGGTTAGGAATCGAACTTCAAGTATATTGGATAAAAGGAATGACAAGGAGAAATAGGACAATAAATACAGGACAGGAGATGTTGTATTTGAATACATGCAGTATAAAGAATAAGATAAATGAGCTTGTGGCACAGATTAAAATTGGCAGATGTGGTGGGCATCACAGAGACATGACTGCAAGAGCTTCAGGACTGGGAGCTAAATATCTAAGGACATATAGGACAAATATCTAAGGACACATATTTATATAAAGGTCATATTTGAGAGGTTGACTGAGCTCGGACTTTTCTCTCGAGAGAAGGAGGAAGAGAGGTGACCTGGTCGAGGTATACAAGGTAATGAGAGGCATGGATAGAGTCGATAGCCAGAGACTTTTCCCCAGGGCAAGACTGACTGCCACAAGGGGTCATAGTTTTAAGGTGTTAGGAGGAAGGTATAGAGGAGACGTCAGAGGGAGGTTCTTCACCCAGAGAGTTGTGAGTGCATGGAATGCTTTGCCAGTGGAAGTCGTGGAAGCAGAGTCATTAGTGACATTTAAGCGACTGCTGGACATGCACATGGACGGCAGTGAATTGAGGGGAATGTAGGTTAGGTTATTTTATTTTTGGATTAGGATTATTCCACACACAACATTGTGAGCTAAAGGGCCTGTACTGTGCTGCACTTTTCTATGCTCTATGTTCTATATATCCCATTGAAAAGACAGGTAGGTGAGCAGAAGGAATGAGGTTGTCTTGTTAGAAGAAATGACATTAAATCGATTGCAAGAAACGACGTAGGGGCAGATGATATGGAATCTGTGTGGGTAGAGTTGAGGAACTGCAAAGTTAAGAAAAACCATAATGTGATTTTTGTACAGGCCTCCAAGCATAGTCAGGATGTGGGGCAAAAGATACACCAGGAGATAGAAAAGGCATGTAAGGAAGGCAAAGTTACAGTGATCATGGAGACTTTGAATATGCACATGGACTGGGAAAATCAGATTGGTACTGGATCACAAGAAAAGGAATTTATGGAATGTCTATGAAATGGCGTTTTGGACAGCTTGTGGTGGAACACACTAGGAACAGGCAATACTAGATTTAGCCTTTGGCAATGAGGCAGACTTGATAAGGGAGCAGAAGGTGAAGGAACCCTTAAGGGCCATGACCATAATATGATAGAATTTACTCTGCAATTTGAAAGGGAGAAACTGGAATCAGATTTAATGGTATTACAGTTGAATAAAGGCAATTACAAAGGCACGAGAGAGCAGCTAGCCAGAATTGACTGGGAAAAGAACCTAGTAGGAAAAACAGTGTAACAGCAATGGCAGGAGTTTCTGGAAGTAATTCAGGGGACACAGCAAAAATTCATCCTTAGGAAGAAGGAGCATACTAAGGGGAGGGCAAACATGGCTGACAAGGAAGTTAGGGACAGCATAAAAGCAAAAGAGAAAGCATATAATGTGGCTTAGGGCAATGGGAAGCCTAAACACCAACAAAGGGCAAGTAAAAAAGAAATAAGGAATGAGAAGATTAAATATGTGAGTAAGCTAGCTAGAAGATTGAAAGAGCTTCTTTAGGTATATTAAGGGCAAAAAGAGAGGCATTGGGCCACTGGAAAATGGCGCTGGAGAAATTGTAATGGGGAGAAAAGAAATGGCAGAGGAACTGAACAAGTACTTTGCGTCAGTCTTCATGGTGGAAGACATGGGTAACATCCTAAAAATTCTATAGTTGTGGCGCAGAGATGAATATGCTGGCCATCACCAAGGACAAGCTGCAAGAAAACCTGAAAGGTTTAAAGGTGGATAAACTCCCAGGACCAGATGGACTACACCCGAGTGCTGAAGAAGATAACTGAGAAATAGTGGAGGTGTTAGTGGCGATCTTTCAGGAATCAATGGATTCAGGGAGGGTCCCAGAGGACTGTAAAATCACTAATGTAACCTCTCTGTTTGAGGGGGAACCAAGGCAAAGACAAGAAATTACCCGCTGATAAGCCTGACCTCAGTCATTAGTAAAGATTTTGGAGTCCATTGTGAATATGGGGTCCATTTCTGAATACTTAGAAGTGCATAGTAAAATAAGGCAAAATCAGCATGGCTTCATCAGGGGAGGTCATGCCTGACAAATCTGTTGGAATTCTTTGAGGAAGTAATGAGCAGGTTAGACAAAGGAGAGCCAATGGATGTCATCTATTTGGACTTCCAGAGGGCCTTGGACAAGGTGCTGCACGGGAGGCTGCTGAGTAAGATAAGAGCCCATGGTGTTACAGGCAAGAATAGCATGGAGAGAAGATTGGTTGTCTGACAGAAAGCAGAGATTGGGGATAAAAGGATCCTTCTCAGCATGATAATCAGTGACTATTGGTGTTCTGTAAGGATCAGTGTTGGCACCACAACTTTTCACTTTATACATTCATGATTCAGATGAAGGAACTGAGAATATTCTGGCTAAGTTTGCAGACGGTATAAATATAGGTTGAGGGTTAGGTAGCATTGAGAAGACAGGGAGGTTACAGAAGAATTTAATCAGGTTAGGAGAATGGACAAAGAAGTGGCAGATGGAATACAACGTGGGAAAGTGTGAGGTAGTACTTTGGTAGGGAATTCCAGGTATAGACGATTTTCTGAATGGGGAGAAAAGTTCACAAATCTGAAGTGCAAATTGACTTGGGAGTCCTAGTCCAGGATTGTCGTCAGGTTAACTGGCGGTTGGGTCGGTAATAAGGAAGGAAAATGAAATGTTGGGATTTATTTTGAGAGGGCTTGATTATAAAAGCAGGGATGTACTTCTGAGGCTCTAGAAGGATCTGGTCAGGCCATATTTGGAGTACTGTGCACAGTTTTGGGCCCCATGTCTCAGAAAGGATTTACTGGCTCTAAAGCTGGTTCAGAGAAAGTTCACGAGAACGATCCCAGGAATATAAGGCTTAGCATGAGGAATGTTTGAGGACTCTGGGTGTATACTCATTGGAATTTAGAAGGATAAAGGGGGATCAAATTGAAACTTAGAATACTGAAAGGCCTGGACAGAGTGGATGTTGGGAAGATGTTTCCATTAGCAGGAGAGGCTAGGACCCGAGGGCACAGCCTTAGAGTAAAGGGAAGACCCTTTAGAATAGAGATAAGGAGAAACTTATTCAATCAGAGACTGGTGAATCTTTGGATCTCACTGCCACAGAAGACTGTGGAGGCCAAGTCACTGAGTATGTTTAAGACAATGATAGATAGGTTCTTCACTGTTAAGGGGATAAAAGGTTTTTGGGAGAAGGTGGGAGAAAGGGGGTGAGAAACTTATCAGCTATGACTGAATGGCAGAGCAGACTCAATGGGCCAAATGGGCTAATGTGAGCTCCTTTGTCTTTTGGTCTTATGATCTAACTGTTAAGTCAGAAGCACATGGCATTTCTGAGTATAAAACAACTGCACTCAGAAGAGAAAAGGCAGGCCTACAGGTGTCTCAAGGCAGAGGTCCAAAAACAAACCAGTGATACAAAGAACAGGTGGTCAGTGGAGAACACACTAGAGGCCCAATGAAGCTACAATGCTTCACACCACCAGTGACAAGTTCGCCGCTAGACTGGAGCTAACTACAGGACCAGTGGGAAATTATTCAATCTCTGCTGTCAAGTCAAAACCAAAGTCACCCCAACCTGTGACATCTAGCTGCAGTGCACAGATGATGCTTGCATACATGCAATCTCAGCCGATCTACTCCAGATCATCATCAGTACCATTTCTGAGACATATTGCTGACAGCATGGATCTCACCGTGAACACCCACAAGATGAAGTTCTTCCAACAACCTGGCCCGGAACACGGAGCAAAGTTTCAATCATCAAGGTCCACAGGCAGGCCTGAGGTATTGACCACTTCCAATACCTCAGGAATGTCCTGTTGGTCAAAGCAGCTATTGATGAAGAGATCCACTATGCCTTCAGTATGCGAGCACAACTTTTGTCCATCTGAAGAAAAGGGTGCACAAGGACAACATCAGAGCTGGCATCGAGTTCATGGTTTGCAGAGCTGTGGTTGTTCCCACCCTCCCATATGGCTCTGAGAAGAGGACTGTCTACGGCTGACATCTCAAGGCACTGGAGCAGTACCACCGTCACCCACGCAAGATCCTGCGAATCCGCTGGGAAGAAAGACACATCAACGTATCTATCATTTTCTTATTTCTTCACTACAACTTACTTTCCCACTATTTTTCAGTCATCTGCAAATTTGGCTATAGTACCTTCTACATCTGCATCCAAATAACCAATAAAGACTGTAAACAGTTGGGGCCCAAGGATCAAACCATGTTGTAGTTCATTAGTTAATCTGGTCAACCAAACAAAATCCATTTATCATAACTCTCTGCTTTCTGTTGGTTAACAGATCCTTTATCCAAGCTAATAAATTATCCCTAACCCCACTGTGATCTTGCCTTGTATATTTACCTTTTATGCATTTACCTTTTATGCAGTGCTTTGTCAAATGCCTCCTAGAAATCCAAGGATACTATATCTTCAGGATCTTCATTGAAGATGTTACATGCAATAGGGACAAAGAACTCACAAATTTGTCAATTACCCCTCATGAAACTGTGCTAGCTCTGACAAACTGAATTTTGTCTTTCCAAATGTCCTGTTTGTACTTCTTAATAATAGATTCTAACACCTGTCATTGGGAAATTTAAACTAACCAGTCTAGTTTCCTACTTTCTGCCTCCCTCCCATGTTATACTAGAACTCTTTCAATGCATGGGAACCTGGAACATTATAACCAATGGATCCACTATTTCTGTTGCCACATCCTCGAGACCCTAGGGGACTTGCCTGCTTTCAATCCTAATAGTTTGCTCAGTACTATTTCGTCTAGTGAAGATTGTTCTAAATTCCTTCTTTCCTACAACTTCCGTATTACTTTATATTGGGATGCTACTGTCTTCCACTGTGAAAACTAAATGCCAAACATTGAATCAGTGTCTCTACCTTTTCTATGCTTCTCATTATTAACTGCCCAGTCTCAGCTTCCAAAGGACCAACATTCACTTTAGCTATTCTTTTTTCCTTCAATATACTTATAAGCTCTTGCTATTCCTTTTTATATTCTGGACCAGTTTAATTTTTAGTCTTCTGGTCCAATCCACTAGGACCAAGTCTGTCATCATGCCTGTGTAATTACCTTTGTGTAATTCCAGAACACTAGTGGGGAACTCCAGTTTCTCACCCTCGAACTGAATTTGAAATTCTAGCATGACATGACGTTTTATTAATCCCACCTCATACACATTACTGAATTCAAAACAGCCTGTTCCCTTCGTGGTTCCACAACATATAGCTCCAGAGAAACACTTTCCTGAGAGGTTACCCTGGCGAGTGTGCATTAATCCAGTCTATTTGCATATTAATATTACCTATCATTATTGCCATACCATTCTTACAGCTCCCCACTATTTCCTGGTTTATGCTGCGCCCCATCACAGAAATACTGTTTCAGGACCTTTGCAGTAGTCCCACTAGAGACTTCTTTAATATTTTTATTTATACCCAGATGGATTCTATGTCTTAGACAAAAATAGAAGTTGCTGGAAAAGGTCAGCAGGTCTGGCAGCATTTGCAAAGAAAGATCAGTTAACATTTTGGGTCCAGTGACCCTTCCACGGTTTTGATTCAATGTTTTGATTTCTGGTGCCTGTATCATTTCTCCGACATTTTCCTTTACTAACAATGCGACACCACATTCTTTTCCTTCCTGCCTTCCAAAACAGAGTATCCTTTAGATATTCAATTAATCTCAAATCACACCAGTGTATACTTACTCTGTTAGGAGATCAATTTTATTCCAATTCTTTCATGCATTCAGATACAAAGCCTTTAAAAATTTATTCAAATTTCCCTTCTCTAATATAATTTCTTGGTGAAATATGACATTCACACATTCTGTCCGTTCCTATTATTTTCTGGTAACCATCAGCCTCATCATTATTCAGAATCACAGAATCCCTCCGGTGTGGAAACAGGCCATTCTGCCCAACAAAGTGCACACTGCACCTCTGAAGAGCATCCCACCCAGATCCATTCCCCTACCTCTGCATTTTCCATGTCCAATCCGCCTAACATAAATATCCCCAGACACTATGGACAATTTTGCATGGCCAATCCACCTAACCTGCACATCATTGAAATCTATGGTCTTTAGGCACTGAAATCCCTTACAAACATCAAATGTATACTTTATTATCAAAGACAATATGATGTCTGAAATATAACTTCAGAAGAGAAAACCACAGATATAGCAACACGACTAAGTCATTCAGCCCATCAAGCCTGTTCAACTGTTTTATTAGTTCCTGGCAGATTTATACCTGTCCCAGTTTCATAACTCTTAACACAGAGGAACTCAAAATTGTTACAAGAGTAGGCCATCCAATGTGGTTGATCTTCTATATCACCACCATACTCACACAACATTCTCCCTTTTGTGTCTAAAAAGGGATTTTTTTTCTCCACCACCTTATATGGTCGAGAATTCCACAAGTCAGCATTTTGAGCAAAGAAATTTCTCATCCAATCCTAAATGGTTCATCCTGTAACCTAAAACTATGATCCTTTGTCACGAGCCTTCACCAACACCTTCTCCACACCCCCATATCAGCCACTGAGAACATTTCATGTGCCTGACTTGCTCATTTACTTAATCTAATAAAGGTCCCTTTGCAACTATCCGCTCCAAACGGTCACCTGTCTTAGTATGATTAGCACCTCAGACATACAGCTCATTTTCCTTCATTCAAGTCATTTATTTCATTTGCCGTGAAGACTGACTCAAAGTCATCATACTCTAAGTACCACTTCCTGACTTCTAAGGTCAGTAACATTTGTATCTGTTTCGGTGGCAGAGATTACTGTTAAATAAAGGCTAAAAAGAATGTATTCCTAAAAACCTGTGTCATTTTTTGGCAGTTCTAGTAAGCTTGTTCTCCTATTCCTTATTACCACATATTTCACATTCGTTTGGTGTTGTTTATATTTCTCCCAGTCCTCTTATTTGCCTTCATATAAATTTTATATAATCTCACTTCCCTTGCTGACTAAAATCAGAGGTTTTCACCATCAGGAATATGTACATATATTGCATCTTATATTCTGAATACTTTGGAGTAATTGTCCATCCATAATTTTAATCAGTTAATAGTACTGTCGGTACTTAAAATTTAAGAGATGAACTTGCAGCTCAAAACTGGTGTGTAAGTATTAAGTTTCATAAAATGAAATCATCTATGCCTGAATATTGTTGGATCTAGCGTTCTTGCAAAATACTTAACTGGAGAAATAGAAAGGGTTTTAAACTAAATTACAGGGGTAAAAATCAAGTATTGGGTGACATGGTACAGTAGACAGAAGGTGAGAGGAAAATAGTGAAATGACCATCGGAGAATTGCAGGAAGGGACAACATTCACTAATGGAAGTAATCTGCAGGCCCCCAAATTCTAATCACAATGTAGGAGAAGTATACAAATCGTAATACAGGGGATGTTGTGGTGCATTAGTAATATTGCTAGACTAGTAACCCAGAGGCCCCAAACTAACGTTTTCACACCTTAGTTCTGTTTAGGAGGCTCTTGTGGTGCAGTGGCAGTGTCCTAGCTTCGAGTCCCACCTGTTCAAGAAGTGTGTCATAACATGTCTGGATAGATGGATTTTAAAAAAAAAACTACAAGAAGAAATATTGGATGCATGGAGTAAATCATGGGTGACTTTAAACTACATATAAACTGGAAAAATTAGATTGGCAGTACTGGCCTGAAAGAGGAATATGTGGAATGCTTTGAAGATGGTTTCTTAGAGTAGCATTTTCTGGAACTATTCATACAGCAGGTTATAATCACACTTTACAAAATTAACACAAAATAACAGAAGTGGCTTTGTTGGTCGAGGACAGTATAACAGCAGCTGAAAGAACCTTTGATGAGGACTCGTCTACTGAGGTGGTATGGGCTGAGGTTGCGGAGGAAGGTTTGTCGACTGAGTCAGTATGGGTGGAAGTTAGGAACAGCAAGGGAGCAGTCACCTCATTGCGGGTTTTCTACAGACCCCCAAATAGCAATAGGGAGATCAAAGATCTCATTGGCCGGCAGATTGTTGAAAAGTGCAAACGTAGCAGGGTTGTTGTTATGGGTGACTTCAATTTTCCCAATATAGATTGGAACCTCTTTAGTGCTGATGAATTGGATGGAGCCGTTTTTGTCAGGTGTGTTCAAGAGGGTTTCCTTACTCAGTATGTGGACAGGCCATTTTGGATTTGGTGCTCGGCAATGAGCCAGGACAGGTGTCAGATCTCGTTGTGGGAGAACACTTTGGTGACAGTGACCACAACAGCCTCACATGTACCATAGCCATGGAAAGGGAAAGGAGCTGTTACCAGGGGAAGATATTGAACTGGGGTAAAGGAAACTATGACGCTATCTGACAGGAGTTGGGAATTACAGAATGGGAGCAATTGTTCCACAGAAAGGGCACAGCAGACTTGTGGAGGCTGTTTAAGGAGCAGTTGTTGCGAGTGATGCATAAATTTGTTCCTCTAAGACAGGTAAGAAGGGGTAAGATTAAGGAGCCTCGGATGACGGGAACAGAGGTGCTTCTTGTCAAAAAGAAAAAGGCAGCGTACGTAAGGTGGAGGAAGCAAGGATCCAGCACAGCTTTAGAGGATTTAGAGCTCGGAAAGAGCTCAAAAGTGGACTGAGGAGGACCAGGAAGGGGCACGAAAAAGGCTTGGCAGGAAGGATTAGCAAGAACCCGAAGGCATTTTACTCATACGTAAGGAATAAGAGAATGATCGGGGGAAGGTAGGACCAATCAAGGATAGAGTAGGGAACTTGTGCGTGGATTCTGAGCAGATAGGGGAAGCCCTAAATGAGTTTTTTGCTTCAGTTTTCACTAAAGGAAAGGGGCGTTGTTCTGAATGAGAACTTTGAGGAGCAGGAAAACAGGATTGAACAGATCAAGATTGAGGAAGTTGATGTGCTGGGAATTTTGGCAAACATTAAGATTGATAAGTCCCCAGGGCCAGACCAGATTTATCCGAGGTTGCTCCGGGAAGCGAGAAAGGAGGTTGCTAAGCCGTTGGCGAAGATCTTTGCTTCCTCATTCTCCATGGGAGTCGTACCGGAAGATTGGAGGGAAGCAAATGTTGTTCCTCTTTTCAAGAAAGGGAATAGGGAATTCCCTGGAAATTACAGACCAGTCAGTCTTACGTCTGTGGTCAGCCAGGTTTTGGAAAGAATTCGGAGGGATAGGATTTATGACTATTTGGAAAAGCATAGCGTGATTAAAGGGAGTCACCCTGACTTTGAGGGGGGCAGGTCATGCCTCACAAATCTTATTGAGTTCTTTGAGGAACTCACGAGACAGGTTGACAAGGTTCAAGCAGTGAATGTGGTGTACATGGACTTCAGCAAGGCATTTGATAAGGTACCCCACGGTAGGCTCATTCATAAAGTCAGGAGGTATGGGATACAGGGTGATTTGGCTGTCTGGATTCAGAATTCGTTGGCTGACAGGAGGCAGAGAGTGGTTGTAGATGGTAAGTATTCTGCCTGGGGGTCAGTGCTTAGTGGTGTCCCGTAGGGCTCTGTTCTTGGGCCTCTGCTCTATGTATTTTTTATAAATGACTTGGATGAGGATGTTGAGGGGTGGGTTCGTATGTTTGCTGATGACACAAAGGTCGGAGGTGCCGTTGATAGTATCAAGGGCTATTGCAGGCTTCAGCAAGACATTGACAGAATGCAGAGCTGGGCTGAGAAACGGCAGATGGAGTTCAACCTGGATAAATGTGAAGTGATGCATTTTGGAAGGTCGAACTTAAATGCTGAATATAGGATTAAAGGCAGGATTCTCGGCAGTGTGGAGGAACAGTGGGATCTTGGTGTTCAAGTCCATAGCTCCCTCAAAGTTGCCACCCAGGTGGATAAGGTTGTTAAGAAAGTATATGGCGCTTTGGCTTTCATTAACAGGGGGATCGGGTTTAAGAGCTGCGAGGTTATGCTGCATCTCTACAAAACCCTGGTGAGACCACACTTGGAATATTGTGTCCAGTTCTGGTCGCCCTATTATAGGAAAGATGTGGAGGCTTTGGAGAGGGTGCAAAGGTGGTTTACCAGGATGCTGCCTGAACTGGAGGGCTTGACTTACGACGAGAGGTTGACTGAGCTTGGACTTTTCTCTCTGGAGAGTAGGAGGAAGAGAGGTGACCTGATTGAGGTGTACAAGGTAATGAGAGGCATGGATAGAGTCGATAGCCAGAGACCTTTTCCCAGGGCAGGACTGACTGCCACGAGGGGTCATAGTTTTACGGTGTTAGGAGGAAGGTATAGAGGAGACGTCAGAGGGAGGTTCTTCACCCAGAGAGTTGTGAGTGCATGGAATAGTTTGCCAGTGGTAGTCGTGGAAGCGGAGTCATTAGTGACATTTAAGCGACTGCTGGACCTGTACATGGACAGCAGTGAATTGAGGGGAATGTAGGTTAGGTTATTTTAATTTTGGATTAGGATTATTCCACGGCACAACATTGTGGGCCAAAGGGCCTGTACCATGCTGTACTTTTCTATGATTAATAATCACAGATTGAAGGCATCGCTGGGTAGCTGTAACCATAACATGATTGAATTTTACACCCAGTTTAAAAAAGTGGGAGAAGATTAGGTCCAAGGCTAGCAGCTTAAACTTAAATAAGGGCAACTACACGGGCATGAATGTTGAGCTTGTTGACGGGAATTGGTGTGCTAGGCTAGGGGATAGATCAATAGGCACATGGTGGCAAACAAAGATGTTTTAGAGTATTCAGAATAAATATATTCCTACTATAAAGTGAAGTAACTCCAGAAGCTGGTATCCCATCACCAAGTCACCCTTTATTTAGATGTGGAGAGTCCTTGACAATGATCCAGCTCCCTCAGAGCTAGCTCTCAGTGTGAAGTGAACTTCTGGGGCTGTTAATCTGGTCCAGTCAAGGAAGTCATTCCATTTGATTCACCTCGCTGACCTCATTACAATCACAATAATGATTTTTAAGCTGAGGTAAGAAAGATTTAAACAAGATACCAGGGACAATTCTAAGAGAAAAACCGAATGATTTGTGTGGGAATTAACTTCAGAGAAAGTGGTGGGTCGGGTACAGTTACAGCATTTAAGAGACATTTAGATAAATGAATGAATCAGAAATGTTTGGAGGGAAAGGGCCACGTGCAGGCAGGTGGGACTAGTTTAGTTTGGGATTATGGTTAGCATGGATTGGTTGGAACAAAAGGTCTGTTTCCATGCTGTATGACTAACTCCAAGCTGGAGAGAGCCAAGGCAGAGACATATCTGATAAATATGGAAGTCAAGGAAGTCCACAAACTTACACAAGTTACAGGTAGATGCTTCTTCTCTCAGAAATAAACTCTTGATGTTTTGTGGGCAATGCAAAGAATACTTAGCAACCGGAAAACAAAAAAAAAAGAAAAATGTACCAATTGCAATAACTGCAGAACATGGGAGGATAACAACGGAATTAGCAGTGAATGCAACAGAAAAGTTTGAAGTACACAACTAAGCTAAGAGAAATTTTATTTCTGTTACAATTTCTATAACATATGCTGTTGTTCGAGGGAAAGTACTTTTATTCTACTTTTTAAACTGACCAATGGTGAAAGTCTTCCTGTGGAAATGTTGTGAAGGATTAAACAACTGGGTGTAATAACGCAAGCTTATCAAGTAAACAAAAGGTCAAAATTTCATTAATATGTGGTTGGTCTTTTAAAAATTGGAAAACTAGAAGACAAAATACACAATCAGTTTGATTGCTGCATAATTGCATCACCTTCTCCATATCCACTGAGAGTTCAGCAAACCACTGACGTGCATCTTTTTGCTGGACCACACATGCTACATGCAAACAGG
Organism: Stegostoma tigrinum; assembly: GCF_030684315.1. Lineage (NCBI taxonomy): Eukaryota > Metazoa > Chordata > Chondrichthyes > Orectolobiformes > Stegostomatidae > Stegostoma > Stegostoma tigrinum. The sequence continues at coordinate 49,341,320 of NC_081357.1, read as the reverse complement.
CTGTAAAGGGAAATGAAACATGTTCAATTTACTACTTGTTCAATTTTTACAAATCATCCCTATCTATAACAAATGCATGGATAAACTGCGTGCTTGCGACATTGCCAAATAAAATCTAACACTAATCTCAGGTGTTATTCACATGTCCAGTTAAATGGCATTAACCTATCCAAAGCTAACTTAAAATAAAGTACAAATGTGATTGCCTAACTGAAATTCTCTTGCCTAACACTCGGCAAACAAAGACCAGCATGGTTATTACATGGGCTCAGAAATGAGACTTGATCTATCGGTTTGAAAAAAGTAACAGTGGAGGTTGGCACTGACTATATTCAAGGCGAGTTAGATATATATTTGATCAAGATGGATGTCAAAGGTTATGGAGAATAGTCAAGAAAATGGTGTTAAGGTTCCAATCACTTTAGCCATGATCTTACCAAATGGAAAAGCAAACTTCATGATAGGCTGAATGGTCGACTGCTGCTCCTATTTAATATGTTCTTACTACAATGATTCTTATAATTCACAAACTACATTCTGGAATACGTAAAGTATTAAGTCACATAAGTACTGCCACCTGTTAAACAAAAAAAAATTATAAGAAATTGGCAGGTACCCCAGTTAATGATATTTTGGATCAAGTGGGTAGGCAGCCTAGTTGCTTATTCTACTAAGTATTATCTTCTTGATTAATTTAGAGAGAGTCAAAACATTTGACAAGGGAATCCAGCAGTGAAACAGAGGTTCCATTCATAAGGGATCTCTAAAACCATTATTTGGGAATTTCTACGGTGGTAGATTCTTGGTGTCAAAACATCTATAGTTCAGTCCAACCCTCACACTCAGGACAGATATCAGAGGTGAAGATGTTTCGAAAGCCTTTTTCTTCAAGTCCTCTAAACTTTGACTTTTAGAAATTAAAAGTTGAAACTTAACAGAAGTGAGGTCTCACGAGTAGTCACTTAATTTGAAACCAACATATTCTAGAGATTGTCTGGTTCAAAAATCTATTCAATGTGTTTAAAAAAAACTATTTATTATGCTTGGTGCCAGCAAAGTGGAAATTATAAATATGGCTTACAGATGTAGTAGTAAGCTTGCACACCAAATTCTCCACTTTAGCAGTTCAAGTACTTTGGTTTGGTACAAATAACTCAAATGCTCAGACCCCAGCATAATTTTGTCCTTCAAAATTAATCATGTTCCTTATTTTAACACCAATGTCAAGATTTCTATTCAAAATTAGCTTCCAAATATAAATCAACAATTGAGCTGCAAATTAACAATAATTATTAAAACCGTTTATCATGGAAAATTGACAAAACATATGAATTCTAGTTGAAAATACCAATTCAGAAATCATTGAAATGATCAATTTTGACAGACAGAATGATGATACCCAACAAACTATATGCCAAGTCCAGTGACTACATACTCACCCAAGGCTATCATGAACGGAGGATACATGAGGCATAGGTCTGTTCTGTAGGTGTCATTCACTATCCTCCTGCGCAGATTAAGGAATGTTGTTTTAAAAAGGTATTTTTCTATATATAATTACAAATATTTCTAACTGATCTGTCTTATAAACTAAGCAATGCTACTTCCAAATAGCCTTATTGCCAGAACCCAAAAATCTCATTGAAAGTAGTATATTTGTATCTAAATACCAGTCAATTTCTGGCATCTGTGTTCCTGCAAGTAGCAGGTGTAAAGAAAATTAATGTTTCATTTATTTTGGCTCAGTTGCTAGTAGTCTCACCTCCAGGACAGGCCCACATAATCTAGGGTGACACTTCAGTGCAGTACTGAGGGAGTGCTGCATTGTTACAGATGCCATCTTTCAGACGAGGCTCTGTCTGTCTGTCTGTTCAGTGGTCGAAAAAGATCCCATGGCACTTTTCCGAAGAGGAGCAGGGGATTTTCCCAGTGTCCTGCCGAACAGCCAACACCACCAAATCAGATTAATTGGTCACTTATCTTACTACTGTGTGCAAATTGGCTGCCACCATTTCACACAAAACAGTGGCTGCACTTCAAATATCATTCACTGGTTGTGAAGCACATTGGGATATTTTGAGGCCATGGAAGGTGCTAAAATCAATGCAAATTCTTTCTCCTTTACTCTTTGCTACGTTCTAGTAGATATGCTCATTAAATGTAGGGAGATTGTTAAGAATGGACAATGAACAATTCATTAACATGAAGTTGTATGTTACATATTTGAAGAGAAAAAAGTCTAACAGACGCAGCTGCAACTACCATTCTCCTATTTGAACTGTACTGATTGATAACAACTCTATTCTTCACCGTTTTAATATTACTGCTTCACGTCAAAATAATCCTGCTATTAACAGCCAATGTGATAAGGTACTAAACAAATGCAAATTCTCTTTCTGGCATTTTGTCAGAAGAGAAAAGAACCAAACCATAATCCCAAACATTTGTAAACATAGGAATATGAAATGAAATCAGTAATGTTTACTAAGTAAAACCATATGGTAAATTGAAACTCCTTTGATCCCTTACTAGGACAGGCATATAAAGACTATTGATCATTAGAAAATCTTACCATGCTAATGGCAGCAGCATGTCTTCTTGTCCCATATCTTGTACATACTGCAGCAATGGTCGATATGGATGGTATACTATTAAACAGCAATCCTATTATAGAATATAAAGCAGTTTCAGAAGAAAGTCAAAACTGGATGGTGTGGTAGGTTAGCAAAATATCTTTGCATGTCTGGAATCAGGGCTTGAATCCATGCCAAACTGAGGAGACTGACTTCTCTCATGTTTATAGCTGTATGGGTGATATTTGAAATATATTTGGTCATTTTATAATCAGCCCAAAATGGCAGTACAAAACAAATAACACAGAAGTCTCACTCAGAGATCATAGGATGATAATGTCACACTGTTGGTGAGTTTGGTGATGAGAAACACTGATACAGCAAAGGGGAGGTTATTCTACATCTACAACTGGCTTGGGGTGTTTGGTATTAAATATGGGTCCTTCACATAGGATGTCATTTTCTGCTTTCCAGACCTAAAATCCCTTACAAATATAAAAAAAACTCCAAAGTACTCACCATTAACTCTAACAAATAAAATTCACATTCCAATATCTGTAAAATATTAAATAAAAGCTTCCAATTAGTAAAAGTACCTTTGCAAAGTTATAAATACTTTTGTTTATATTTATTCATTCTATAAATGGATGTTTTAAACACCTTCATGACTGCCAACTAACTGTAGGTAAATCATTTTTTTGCAGCAGAATGAAGTTATTCATTAGGTAACCGTGAACATTGAAAAGCCACCGATTAGAAATTATTTCACTCACTGTTTATCAAGTGCCTACTTCCGAAGCAGTGATAACAGTGATAGGTGAGAAAGTCACACCAACAAGCATGGCACAGGAACATTTGTTTAGGAACAAGACTGATAAGTCTGAGGGCAGGCATTTCACCAGCTCTCATTGTGGGGGGGGAATTGTACACATCAAAAAGATTGGAAAGAAAATAAAATTAAAACGTTTTATTTTTCTATGAATTGTCTTCAATTGAAGATTTATTTTGGCAATGTCAAAATGAACAAATCAAACGCTAAACACCAAACGGCAAGACAGAATAAAAAAAACACACCTTCCTACCATATGTAATAGAAATTTTCAATAATTCTATTAGCCAGAGTAATGCACCATACTGGCTGGAGGTTAATATATTAATCTCACTCACAACATTTACAACAATATAGTACTTGTCACTGTATAATGTCCTAAAGTACACAGGCTTTGGTGCAGTGCCACATGTTAGGGCATGGAGGGGGGAGGTGGTGATATTGTCACTGAACAAATAATCCAGAGCTCAGACCAGTGTCCTGGTGACATGGGTTCATATCCCGCCATGGCAGATGGTGAAATTTGAAGTTTACTAAAACTGGAATTAAAAGAGCTAGTCTAATGGCAACCAGTAACCACTGTCGTTTGTCATAAAAACCCATGGAGTTCACTAACATCCTTGGGGGAAGGAAATTTGCCATTCTTACCGGATCTAACATACGTTATTTCAAATCCACAGAAACATGGCTGACTCTTAACAGCCCTCTAAAATGGCAGAAAGAGCCAACCAGCTCAGGGGTAATTAGGGACAGGCATTGAGGCTGTTGCAATAAATAAGAGAGGCTGTAGTTTTGACAAGTATCTTATAAAAGAGATAATGGTACAGAGGCGGAGGGGTTTAATGTCAAAATTTCAAAGCTTCCAGTTTGAAAGCACAACTGACAATGGTGCAGCAATTAATATTCATGCAATCCTTAATTTTATTTTTAATATTTTAAATTAAAAATGCTGAAAATTCTCAGCAGATTAGACAGCATCCATACAAAGTGAACAATATAGGGTGACAATCTGATAAGTGATCGATCTGAAACGTTGACTCCTTTTTCCAGCTACAGATGCCGAGTATTTTCAGCCACTTCAGTTTTTACATTAGATTTTCAGCATCCACATGAAATTTGCTTTTGTAACATTTTGAACTACGTTCAGTACATTGCTTCTTTTGGTTTCTTTTGACTCAGCTGCTTATAGTAGAAAGAATAACAGTTATTTCATCCCCTTTAATGACGTTTCTAGCAAAGTATATCAATGCAAAATATTGAGGATAATACAAATCTGAAAATATTCAGGTCTGGCAGTATCTGTGGAAAGAGAAACAATGTAACATTTCAGGTTGTATACCTTTAATCACATCTGGAAAATATTTGAGATGCACCAACTTTGAAGTTAATATTGAGGGAGGAAGGAAATGTCTGTGATAGGGTGTAGAACTGATGTGGTGCAAGGAAAACAATGTAAGACAAAATGGCAATAGGACTCCTTCTGACGAGTGAGTGAGCAAGATTTGGCAGATAGAACGTGATGAGGGAAAATGTGAAGTTATGTATTGCCAGCAAGAACAGAGGAGCTAAATACTATTTAAAATGGAGAAAGACAGCAGAAAGCTACACAACAGATGGATTTGAGAGTCTTTAATGCACAAATCAAAATACACTTGCATCTAGGTTCGAAAGGTAGTACAGAAGGCAAATTGAATGTTGGTCCTATTTCAAAAAAGGAGTGGACTATAAATGAATGGATGCTTTGCAAAAACTACAAGGCACCAATCATAGTGAGAATATCTTAAGCAGTTTTGGGCCCCTTATCTAAGGCAAGATATACTGCATTGGAAGCAGTCCAGAGAAGATCCACTGAGCTGATATCAGAGTACAGAAGGACTGACTTATGTTGAAAACGTTGAATAGGTTGGACCTGTACGCATTGGGAACAAGAATAAGAAATGGCCTTACTGAAACATACAAAGAGTCTTTGGCGAGTTGACAAGGTTGACATGGAAAGGTTGTTTTCCCTTGTAGGACAGTTAGGACCAAAAAGGCAGAATCTCAGAAGAAAGGGGTTGCTCATTTAAAACTGAAACGAGAGGTTTATTAAATCTTTGGAATTCTCTTCACAGGGAGCATTGGAGGTTGAATCAATGAATATAGTCAAGGATGAGTTAGACAGACATTTTACGTACGGGAGTCGAGATTTGGGAGGGATGGCAGGAAAAGTGGAGTTAAGGCCACAGTCGTATCAGCCACGCACTTATTGAATGGCAGAGCAGGCTCAACAGGCCATTCCCTTTCATCCAGTGACAAAGGGTATAACCAGACAGAAGGACCGAATCAGAAGACAGCAAAAAGGAAGCAGGATTGAGGGGTGCAGGTATCCAAGAGTTATTGAAATTTATAATCCATGATGTCTGAAGAGATTTAAAGAAAGTTTTCTTTTAAGAAAAGCCACCAGGTGAAAGGGAATGGTAGACCTGTACAATTTGAGAAACAGATTCAATCTGTGTTGCCAAAAAGAGCTAGAAATGTTCACCTTGCATTTTAGAAAACTGTTAAAAATAAAGCAGAGATAATGGGATCAGAGATTTTTCCATCCCCACCCTTGTCTGCGTTCCGGAGAGACCACTGTCTCTGGGACTCCCTTGTCCGCTCCACACTCCCCTCCAACCCCACCACACCCGGCACCTTCCCCTGCAACCGCAGGAAGTGCTACATTTGCCCCCACACCTCCTCCCTGGACCCCATTCCCGGCCCCAAGATGACTTTCCACATCAAGCAGATGTTCACCTGCAGATTTGCTAATGTGGTATACTGCATCCGCTGTATCCGTTGTGGCTTCCTCTACATTGGGGAAACCAAGCGGAGGCTTGGGGACCACTTTGCAGAACATCTACGCTCGGTTTGCAATAAACAACTGCACCTCCCAGTCGTGAACCATTTTAACTACCCCTCTCATTCCAGAGATGACATGTCCATCCTGGGCCTCCTGCAGTGCCACAATGAAGCCCCCCGAAGGTTGCATGAACAGCAACTCATATTCCGCTTGGGAACCCTGCAGCCCAATGGTATCAATGTAGATTTCACAAACTTGAAAATCTCCCCTCCCCCAACTGCATCCCAAAACCAGCCCAGCTTGTCCCCGCCTCCCTAACCTGTTCTTCCTCTCACCTATCCCCTCCTCCCACCTCAGGCTGTACCTCCATTTCCTACCTACTAACCTCATCGCACCCCCCTTGACCTGTCCGTCCTCCCCAGACTGACCTATCCCCTCCCCACCTATCTTCTCCTCCATCCATCTTCAGTCCGCCTCCCCCTCTTTCCCTATTTATTTCAGAACCTTCTCCCCATCCCCCTTTTCTGATGAAGGGTCTAGGCCCGAAACGTCAGCTTTTGTGCTCCTAAGAGGCTGCTTGGCCTGCTGTGTTCATCCAGCTCCACACTTTGTTATCTCTAAAAATAAAGTCATGTTATTTCATAACCTACTAAAATCAAAGAAAAATAAGCAATATTCATTCTGGTTTTCCTTAAAAAGCAAAACAAAAAAAGTTAAAAACTTTAAAGACACAATTTAAGCTGGGCAATATAATCATGATGCAGTGCCTGAAGTAGAGAAGGCTGAATATTAAAATGTCTGTTGATTCAACATCTGCGAAATAACAGCATTTCACTTCTTTATAACAGCGTCTCAGATTAACAAACATGTCTGAAATATGCAAAAGATGACCAACCTCAAATTCTCCATCCTATTAATATTATTAATTCCATTCGCTGCACTGTGAAACATGAATGGCATGTGACAAGCTCTTACAATATTGTAGACATGTTAAAACCCCACCCAAAATGAATCACCATTTCAACAGTCAGCCCCAATTCAAAGTGACAACAGATAAAGAAAAGCTTTGACGAGATCAGTTTCATTGAGCTCGTATCACAGAATGAGAAAGATTACAGTGAGCAATTACAAGCTATTAAAAAAATAAACTTTGCTACTTACATGGTTCATTCTGTAAGGGAATTCCTTAGGAAATGCATAAGAAAACCTGGTTTTTACTATGTTGTAAAAGAGAAGGTGATTAATTTAAAATTAACAAAAAAAGTCCAACAGATTTATATATACTATATGCAGCAGGCATGTTCTCAATTCTTTCTCTATTCACAAATGACAATGCTTGAAAGAAGGGTTAACCAGGAAACTTCCCCCGCCTCCACCAACCCTATGGGATCCAATAACATGAAATTACGCTTCCCAGAAAACAAAAAACCTTTGACATCCCTTGCACTAATTTTCCCCTCAACTGTAGCACTTGAAACTTAACAGCTTACTTCACTGGGCCACAGCTGACATGCTAAGTCTTCAAATATTCATATTATGCAATCAAGTAACATTAACAAGCCAAATTAAGAACTAACGTGCATCACATAAAATTGAAAGTTAGTGTGCAAACGTGTTTAAAAACAATTTCCAAAATAATAGCTATAGCTATTTTACCACTTACTACTAACAGCTTAAAAATGCACAAAACTTGTTATATGCTCTCAACATGGCTGGCTTCAAAAAAATTGTCAGTGATAGGTAAGTGTCCATGCACAAGCTGATTCAAGTTGATGCACAAACCAATACGCCAAAGGCCCTCCAAATAAATACATAAAGCAACACTTCCAAAAAGCTGCCACATCATACACTATATACTTGTCTGTTTTGATAAATGTTTAAATGCAGTGATGACAATGTGCAGTGTTACAGGAAAGAATTTGAAGTTACATTTTTGAGGCGAATATTTATTAGGAAATTGATAACAATCATATACAAATTGAACAAAAACATAACTGAAATCATTAATCACTACAATTATTCCACTTGTGAAGAAGTCTCCAGTGCACATTTGTGATTAGTGTTCACAAGTTATGTGATTCTTTTGCATGCAACAAAACTGACTCTAACCAAGAATTTATACACAATGCAGGAAGCTTTCGTTAACAAAAATCTGTCAATCAGAACATTAAATTGATCTAGCATGAACTATTATTTGTGAAAAAGCTCCAAACTCCTACTTATGTATATAGGTGTCTCATAATTTCAGTGTAATTTTTAGGTTGTGCATTTTGTGCCGAGAGTCCCAGTGGAAACAGTTTCTCTCCACCTACCTGAATTTTTTTTCCCCTCAATTTTCAAGTAAGTAAAAATCAAATAACTCAACTTCTAAATTCCAGGAAGTACAACCCTTGTCTACCAAATACCTCCAACTATATCCAGGAGTCCTGGTGTCATCTTGAACCCTCTGAAGACACAAATATCCTTCCTAAAGGTTTGGCACACCCATTCACTCTCAATAGTCTGATTCGGTAAAACAGGGGGTCTGTATAGTTGAAGCATGACTTGTACTCCTCTGTATTCTTGTCTTCTGGGTACAAAGGCCTATCTTCATTTGGCCTTTCTGATTACATTCTATTTCTGTTCATAACATTTTACAGATCCACATACATGGATCTGCAAGACTCAATCTTCAGTGTATAGCTTTTCAGCATTTAGAAAATGCCCTTTTTCTTTTTAGGCCTAAAGTGGTTGTCCTCACATCCGTCTATACCGAAACAGATTTCTCACAGTTGTTGTTCATGCACTTATTCTATGTGTTGCAAATCTCCTATTAACGGTATAATGATGAAATCAAAACTTTTAGCTCTGAAAGGTATTAAAAAAACCTTTGTACTCACACACGGAAGTTGAAGCTGAAATTAAACGTGTGTTTGAGACAACACCAAATTCCTAAATGGATGAAAGGCAGTTTAAAATAATTTTAAAATGGCAATAAATTTAATTGAATCTTTAGTTTACATTCCATACTTCAACAATTAGTTACAAACATACAGGCTAAACATTCCACTGTGTTCATTAATTGAACTAAATCAGTAATTTGAACAGCATAAATTTACAGAACATGAATGACCAATACTTCCTCTATAATAGAAACTCCCTATATTTATCAGTGGTAGCTACAGCTCAGTGCAAGAATATTCTGTTATATATAGAAAATGGCTCAAATGTTTGCAGTAAATCAGGCATGTTAATTTTTTTCAGTGAATGCCAAATGCCAAAACAACATTATAATCAGGTATTCTCTGTTGTTTCCAGAAAAGAAATCCTACAAACAGGTACAAAAATATAAATAAAGAAACCACTAAACCATGCAATCTACTTTAATGAAACAAGATCGGCTTGTTCATCGTTCTAGATTTCTCGTAATCTTCCAAAGCAGAAAATCAATAGAACCTTTGATAAAATTCCAGAATATCTTTTTAGGTCCTATGATTCTCAAAGTAAATTCCATTTCAAACAAACAAATCAGAGATGCCCCTATTTGCAACGATTCCACTAATTAACATAACTTAGGGATGTGAGTTTGCTCGCTGAGCTGGAAGGTTCGTTTTCAGACATTTCGTCACCATTCCAGGTAACATCATCAGTGAGCCTCCGCTGAAGCACTCGTGTTATGTCCCACTTTCTATTTATTATTCTGTAATAAATAGAAAGCGGGACATAACACCAGCTCACTGATGGTGTTACCTAGAACGGTGATGAAATGTTTGAAAACGAACCTTCCAGCTCAGCGAGCAAACTCACATCCAGAACATCAACCTGAGCTACAAATCTTCTCAAAACTCGCTAACATAACTTATCATTCAACATTGACAATCCATGATGTAACTAGCATCTGGCACTAAATTAGAACTAGCTGTCAAGAATCCTTTTAGGTTTTGGTGTGTTGTCTGCAGTACTTTTGATTCTTATCTCTTGTCCTTTTGTCCCCCCAGAGTTCAAATAATATTGTTGAAAACGTCACTTGACAACATTAAATATTTTTAGGGACCCTGCAGGTCACTTGTCCCATAAAAGGACTAGAATCACTACCCAAAACCACAAACAGAATGTAGTAACTGCTCCACAGGATACAGAGTTATTAGAAAACACGTCAGTGTTGACTCCAAGTTAAAGCCTATACAAATTAGTGCTTTATAGTTACTTCTGGGTTAAGTATTCCCTCATGAATTTTCTAAAAAAATTGTACACTTAATCTGTTAGAACAATATCATATTCCAAACCTAGTACTTGAGGTGCTGAGGCTCTATTATTTGAGTGTCTATAATCAGAAACCGGATTAACAATAAATTATTTGAAAATACCTCTACTTTTGATGCTAAAAATACACAAGTTGGAGCCATCAGTACTGGATCTATACTTTTCAGCGAATATCTGAAATGATAAAAAAGGTTACAAAAACAGCTTATTCATTAATGCAAAAATATTTGCTCCAAGTAATAATGGACAATTCAACTTTCCATTGATAAATCCGTACATATCAACGCAACATACTGCAACTAATTCTGGGCACCCGATTTTAGGAAGCACAAATGGCTTTGAGAAGGCGCAGGACAGACTTTCAAGAACTACTTCAGGGATGAGGAATTACACTTACGCAAATGTAGTGTCAAAGCTAAGGGTCTCAACTTACAGGAGGAAATTTGATAGAAGTATTTAAAATCATAAAACGGCTTAAAATGGAAGTAATGAGAAACTGTTACTAATGACTGAAGAATCAATAATGACAGAGCACAAAATAAGGCGATTAAGAAATAATCAGCGGTGACACAAGGAAAACCCTTTCGTAAAATGTAACGAGAGGTGAGGAATGTGCAGAGGAAAAGTTATGGTACTGGATGGAGCGCAGAAGGCTCTAAAAAGGCAACTTCCACACAGCAGTTTCCCTACCTGCATTTGGTTTCCCAGCATAGAAAAAAAATTCAGAGTCACAAATAAGAAGTTAACAGTACAAGTGAAAAAGGAAGGAGTATTTAGAGTCGTCGAGGAGAGGCACTGATTAGTTGGCAAGTGGGCTCTACTAAACAGAGGCATTGTTATGCAGAATTGCCTTCAATGCCACTCTTGATGAGTTCTCCTCAATGCTGGTGCATTCTTCTCAACACTGCCTCTAACAATCAGAATCCACTCACTAACCAATCATCATAGTTGTCTAATACAGTATTAAAAACTTCTGTAATGAACATTTTCTCAAACTCTTCCACTGAGATGGGGGATAACATTATGGCCAGCCTCACCATAATTTGCCGTGCCAAAAGGCTTCTGTTATGTTTGTAGAATAACAGTCTATCTGAAACTTGATTTTTTTTTGATTGCCCATCATATCTGTGCTCCAGTGTTCTTTTTATTTTGTCCTCTTGCATCTGTTTGTCTTTCCATCACTGACCCTGGGGTCACTTTTCAGGGGTTCTTTCTGTTACTCAAAAAGTACTATCCACAAGGCTCAAACCAAGTGTCCTGCAATCCTGATTACTTCTCTTGTTTACTGTTTCTCTGGCATGAATTAATTAATCAAAAACATGATGTCTGGGGGCAGGGGCCAGACATCAGATAATGCTTTTGAATGGATGAGAGGGCTCTTGATGGGATTCATCGTCTGGTGGAGGAGTCTCAAGTTTGTCCTCAGGATTATCATCTTCAGGAACATCCAGCATTGTAGTTTGGGCTGCTGCATGGGTGCTCTGGAACATCCTTCTCTTATCCAAAGTTCACTTAGGTGTTTTTATTGCAAGGATGTCCACAATCTTTTTATTGTTAAATGAACATCCAACATATTTTTACTCCAGTTGGCAAATCAAGACTTGTTTCCTCTTCTGGACATTTATATTCCCACCTCTCTGGTTTAACCTTGGCACTTAGTAATTCCAGGTGCTTTTCATTAAGTAGATCTGGGTGGCTCTGTTCCTCATGCTGGCATATGCCAATTTTTGACGTAAATATGAATTTGCACTTCAACCATGTTTAGGTCCCTGCTGTTCAACTGGTTTTGCACCATTGCACTGGATAATGGTGTATCACATTGTATCCTCTACTTTCACTATCACTGAAATATCTAAATTTCTAAAGGCATTTCTGAGGCATTTTGCACACGTTGCTGCCACAATGCAGCTGTAAGATTTGTTTCTCCAGGACACATCCCAACTGGACTGATATGGGTTATTCAGGGGACCCTCTATTTCAATACGTGATTTGGGTTTTTGACACCTTAGTGTCCTGATTCAAGCAGATCTACAGCAGGCTTGTGATTTTTCTCACAATGTCATTTGGCCACCCAGAGGTAATGCTGCTGGCATGTCCAGCAGAGCCAAAGAGGTGCGACTAAAGCAGTCCGAATCTAAGTAAAATTCCCATAAAAGGTAACTGGACAGACCTGCCTTCCAAGGGACACCTGACCACAAGAGTCAGTTACTCCGCACAAGATCTGTGGATACACACACCAAGGCCCCCTCGGATTATCAAATACTTTCCAGAGTCCTACTATTTCATAGCAGGATCCCTTGTCTTGTTGGGCCATGCAAAGGGCATTACCGCACATTTGAATTCTGGTGGCCACAAGTCTGTGTACTCAAGCAGTTTTTTGCTATCCTCCTGCAGCTCAGAGCTATCCCCTTCATTATTTGCCACCATACTATTTTCATGCAATCTGCAAACTTCTCAATACTCCCTACGTTCAAGTCCGAAACATTACATACAACACAAACACAAAGGCCCCAGAACAGAGCCCTACAGAACCCCACTGGAAACCAACTTCTCGTCACAGAAACCTCTCTCTACCATCACCCTCCAATTGTGGCCTCTCAACCAATTTTGGATCCAACTTGCCACTTTGCCTTGGATCCCAAGGTTTCATACTTTCTCAACCAGTCTGCCATAAGGGATCTTATCAAAAGCCCTGTTCAAAGTCCACATTGAATATATTACCCTCATTAATACTCCCAGTTATGCCAAAAAAACACATCAAACATAGCCTTCTCGTATCAAATTCAAGCTGACTATCCCGGATTAATCTTTGCCTCTCCAAGTGCAGACGTATTCTGTACCCCAGCATTCTAATAACTAACCCACCACTGAGATTAAGACTGACTGACTGACCGACCTGCAATTCCCTGGTCTATCCCTCCCTTCCTCTTTTCAATAATGGAACATCATTAGCAGTCCTCTGACACATTCCTTATGGACACAGAGGATTTGAAAAATTACACCAAGGCTCTTGATAGCTCCTTCCTTGCCTCTTCAACAACCTTGGGATACATGTCATCCAAGCCTGCAGATTTATCCACTTATCAGGCTGCTATATCAGCTACACCTCCTCTCACTTCAAGTTAATTTCTTGTAATGTTTTACAGTCATCCACTGATGTCAAATCTGCATCATTCTTTTCCAATGTGAAGACCGACACAAAAGTATTCATTGAGGATTGTTCCTGTGTCTTCTGGATCCACACACACAACATCTTTTTGGTCCTTAATGGGTCCTACTCTTTCCCCAGTTGCTTTCTTCCTCTTTATAGAACTCTGTTTAAAAAATATTGTTGGGTTTTCTTTTATTCTACCCACCAATACTTTTTATAGACTGTTTTCTAATTTTCATTTCTCCAATCTCCCCTACATTTTTTTTAAAAAAAACATATTCTTGTAGGGTCCCGAACCGAAACGTCAAGCTTTCCTGCTCGGCCTGCTGTGTTCATCCAGCTTCGCACCATGTTATCGCTTGTAGCAACCTTCTGTGTCTGCTTCTTCCCCCCCACCCCCACTTAATACTAACCTTTTATATCCCTTGACATTCAGGTATCTTTGGTCTTTGGCCCCACCTCTTGTTTTTACGGGTACATACTTGCCGTCTTTGTACTATTTCTTCCTCGAATGCTATCTAAATCAAAGCTGATAACTGTCCACTTCTTCTTTTGGTAAAATTAGTCCTTTCTCACCTTAGAACCTTCATCCCTGGTTCATCCTCATGATTTTCCATAAGAATTCTGAATCTAATTTATGGTCACTACCTCCAAATGTCCCCCTATTCATATGCCTTCTACCTGCCTGGGCTTATTTTCAAACATCAGACCTGGAACTGCCCACTCCTCCATTGGGCTGTCCATGTACTGGCTAAATAAGTTCTTCGGAATGTAATTTGTGAACTTTGTTATTAGCATACAAACTTATCACAGTTTTAAAGTAAAAGCTATTAAAATCCCTACTGTGGCTGTCATATTATTCTTAAATTTCTCTGAACTTGGTCAGAGATTTGATTCTCTATTCCTCCCTAACTGTTTGGAGGCCTATACTGCATTCCTACCAACATTTTGGCCCACTGTGTTTTGTTCACTTCTACTTAAATCACCTCATTTCATGATCCTTCCAGGATATCAACCCTCCTCACTGCTACAATTGAATCCTTGTTAAGATTGTGACAACCCCTATTCCACACTCTGTCGTGTCTGAACACCCTCTAGCCAGGGATCAGTTGATCTGCCGATCCTGTTGACCATTCAGAAGAACTGCAGATGCTGGAGTTCGAAATAACAAAAAGTGTGGACCTGGAAGAACAGGTAAGCTGATGTTTCAGGCCAGGACCCCTCTTCAGAAAAGGCCTCGACCTGAAACATCAGCTTTCCTGTTCCTCTGATGCTGCCTAGCCTGCTGTGTTCCTCCAGCTCCACACTTTGTTATCACCTTTCAGTCAAGTCTCAGACATACCTGATGATATCATACTTCTGTGTCTCTGAGCCCTCAGTTCATGTATTTCACAGGCTCCTTGCACTAAAATATATTCAATTAAGCTTTGCATAACACTTAAAAAAAAAACAGCTTATGTTTCTTGGCTTCCACACTCAATTATCGAAGATTAACTTGTAATTCCATCTCCGTTTATATGACCCTAAAATCTTTATGTACCTCAATCAGATCACCCCTCAGTTTTCTGTGTTCTACAGAAAGCAACCTCAGCCTGTATGGTCTCTCTTCATAGCTGAATTGCTCCAGTCTTGTATGTCATGAAAAGGGTATTGATTAATAAAAAGGGAAGCTCGGAACAACACTACATAACAACGCACAGTAAATTCAAGAATTGTTTTCCATTGAACAGCATACTTCAGACAAAAGAAAATTTGATGAGTTGAAGGCCACATTGAAGGATCAAATAGTTTTGTTTCCTCAAACCAGTAGCAAGAGGTAAGGCCGCACAGAAACATGATTTAGCATTTGCCACCTTCCAGCAAAACACCAGAAATCATTCACGGGCAGTGAAATAATGAAAGAAGCAATGGACACGGCTGCTGATTCTTTACTCAAAGACATTAAGAACAAAGAAGAAGTAATGTTGCCAAGCCAGAGCACGTTATTTGACACTTCCACAGTAACAAGACTGGACATGTCTTTCTGCAACTACTGCAGAACACGAAAGACCGTGTATGCTTCTCACTGCAGGTTGATGAATCCATCAACATGACCAACAGCCTAGTGAAACCAGCTTCATCACAACTGATGGTACACCAGTCATGCTTGGTGCAAATGCAGGCTTGGTTACATTTTGCAGAAATATTCTGAATTCTTCTCTTTTGTCTACCAGCAAGCATTTCCAGTTTATAGCCTCTCTCACATAAAGGAAGTTGTTAAATTATAATCCCAATTTGAACAAGAACCCTAAAGCACTACACATTTAAACCCTTACTCAGTGAATCTGATGCTGCCAATGGTGAACTAGGTGAGAAGTCAGACATTACCAGGTTATAATCCAACAGGTTTATTTGAAATCACATGCTTTCGGAATATTGTCCCTTCATCAGTTGAAGGGTAAAAGCTCCAAAAGCTTGCAATTTCAAATAAACCTGCTGGACCATAATCTGGTGTCTTCCAACTTCTAACCTTGTCCACTCCAGTCCAACAATGGCATATCCAGATTACGGTGAACTTAACCACCTCACATCAGTTTGGAGGACAAGTTGAGGGAAGGTCCCGCAAAAGATTCTGAGGCCTGATGCCTCATACTATCACCTTTCTTAAAATAAGAAATGAAGTATGCAGTGATCTGTCAGTAAATGCGTGGTTGCTTTACTTTGGATTCCTTCGAGATATGATGTTGAAACAGAATAAACTGATCTTGTTTGTAGTGAACGCAAAAATTTGAACTGAGACTTGTGGTCTCCCGAACTAAAAAAACACTGCAATATTTCCCAAGAAAATGCTAGAGAAAAACAAAGAAAAATCAATCATTCCTCCCGAAAAATTTCTTTGCACTTTGGAAGTGGTCATCTGAGGAATTAAACAAGTTATTTCTGTAATTAAATATGATGGAACAACTCATCATGTTATGTCAGAGTCACAGATCTACAGCACAGAAAAAAACCCTTCAGTCCATCGAGTCTGTGCCAGTCAAAGACATCCATCTAACTACTCTAATCCCAACATCCAGCTCTTGGTCCATAGCTTTGAATGGCTTGGCATCACAATTATACATATAAATACTTAAGTGTTACGATAGTTTCTGCCTCTACCACACTTACAGGCAGTGAGTTCCAGGCTGCCACCACCCTCTGTGAAAAACATTTTGCCCTCATCCCCTCGAAACTTCCTGCCCCTTGGTCACTGTTCCCACCACAAAGGGAAACAATTCCCTACCCGATCCCCCCACTTCATACCAGTGCTTCAAGCAGACATGAGTGGGTTGGACACCAAATTCTGTTAGGCATTTATTTACAAAGCAGTGGCGTTGATGTGGAGATAATAACCATATAAGATGATTTGGAATTGAAAGATAAAGGGACAGTGATTTTTGGGGATTCATAATTAGAGGAAATAGCCACTTCTATCACCTGTGCTTACTTTTGACAGCACATATCTCTGTGAGACAGCATTCCTCCAGATGATGACAAACAAATCCAAGGAACCCAACTCAGAGTGCCATGACTGGACTGTGCATGGCTAGTGGTCTCAAACTACTAACCAGACTTCAAGGAATTGGCAGATAATGTACAGTCTCAGGTGACACACAAACTTCCCAAGAAAATGCTAGAGAAAAACCAAAGACAAAGGAAAATCAATCATTCCTCCCGAAAAATCAATAATCACATAATTGTTTATAATTACATTTATATAACACTAGCAATAAACTGTTTATTCTATTACATTTTCAGAGTAGATCCCAAGTTGACTTAATTTCAAAAAGTGATCTTGAGCTGAAGATCACTGGTCTCAAAAAGGTTATGATGATAAAAGGTTGAGACCTGTGTATAACATATACTGACAGAGGAGTTTAATGTAAAATTTAGTAAGTGCTTTACCTGGCATAAAATCTCTTGAAGTAAACTGTTGCGGTTGCAATAACTTGTTGCCTCAATTTGAGGTGTTCGCCAAGAGCTTGGATCACTATTGGTGAAACAAGAAGAAATAAGAAGAAATGTTTACTTTATTTGCTCACCATTTAGCGATGTACAGAAATGCATTACATTGCAAAAGGATACAATGCTGGACCTTAGCCTGGCTCTTGATACTAATTTGCCCCAGTAGTCAAAAGATGCAAAACAATTTTTTTTGGAAGTTACAATGCCTTTATTGGTCAGTGCATTGAGAATAGGTATAGGGAGGTCACATTGTGGCTGTACAGGATATTGGTTAGGCCACTTTTGGAATACAGGATACAAATCTGGTCTCCTTGCTATAGGAAGAATGTTGTGAAACGTGAAATGGATCAGAATATATTTACAAAGACGTTGCCAGGGCTTGAGGGTTCTAGCTACAGGGAGCAGCTGAATGGGGTGGGGGGGGGCCCCCCTGATGTGTAAAAAAAGACTTTTCTTCATTTCTGTTTTTGTACATGTACATTAAAAAGTGTGTTGCTATGTATCTATCAAAGTTATTAGAAGTCAACATCTCAATAGCATTGTGGAACTTGGAACTGTAATATAATTTGAACCAGTGCTGCCTCAGAAGGGAAAAAAAAAACTTAGAATCATACGATACTGCAACACAAAGGAGGTAATTCAGCCCTCGGATGGAATAAAGAATTTTTTGAAAGGGCAGTTTACTTGGGTCTATCCTTTTGACTTTTCCCACACATTCATTCTTTTTCCCTTTTCAAATTAAAATTATAGAACTGTACATTGTGGAACTTGTAATTTTGAATCAGAGATTCAAAAAGAATGGTGGGAATAGAATCCATTTCTTGCAAACGCCAAAGAACGCAGCTGTTCCCTCGTGCATTCTTCCCAGCCTGTGTCTCCTTTCTGACATGTGGAGGAATGAAATTCCAGAGGAAGTACTGTATGTGGGTGCAGTTATAATACTGAAAAGACATTTGGATAAGTACATGGATAAGAAAGGATATGGGCTAAGCACAGGCAGGTGGGACTAGTTTAGTTTGGGATTATGGTCGACATGGACTGGTTGCACTGAAGGATCTGTTTCCAAGCTGTATGACTCTATAACTGGGGCTATTTTCCCTGGAGCCATGAAGGCTCAGGGGAGAATTTAGAGGATTATAAAATCATTAGGGGCATGGAGGGGGAATAGGCAAGGTCTTTTCCCCGGGGTGGGGTGTCCAAAACAAAAGGGCATAGGTTTAAGGTGAGAGAGGAAAGATTTAAAAAAGGGACCTTGGGGAAATTTTTTTTTAAACGTAGAGCGTGACACACGTATGGAACAAGATGCCAGCGGAAGTGGTGGAGGCTGGTATAATTCCAATACTTAAAATGCATCTGGGTGGGTATATAAACAAGAAGGGTTTAAGAGGGATATGGGCCAAATGAGACTAGATTTATGTAGTCTTTTGGTCGACAGAGGAGTTGGACTGAAGGGTCTGTTTCCAACTCTATAATTGCATTTCATTTTCTGCATTTTCAGTATTTTCTGTGTTATTGCCGATTTCCAACATCTGCAGTGTCTTGTTCTTGCAGTATTGTAATTAGTGTCCTGTCGCTCACATCTGTAATTTCCAAGATTTAACGCTGTACTTTAATAGCACCCTATTTACCCCCTTCATCACTATTAAAACATACAGTGTAACAATATACTGTTAATAAAGAGATGTGCTTTAATATTTTCTCCATTGATATGGAAATAATGGTGAGAATATAGTGGCAATAATTTAAGGATTTGTAAGTTGCCAAATTCAGACTTGATAATTATTAGCAACAGGTGAAGCTAGAAAAATGCACTCCTAAAGTCAAAAAATTACTGTTGAAAAATGGATTATACTAGCTTTTCTCACATAAACTCCTCATTTAACAACAACGGACATAGACTGACGAACAGGATTACCATTTGCAAAAAATATTTGTAGTTTCCAATATTCTTCTTCTGTGAGGAATTTCAAGTCTTTCTGTCGCTCCTTCATTACATCTTGCTTATCAAGGATCCACTGTAAACTGAGTCAGAACAAGCAGCCATTTAGTGCAGTATTGAAAACGGTGTTAGATGCCAGTGTGTTACACAGTAGGCAAATGACATGTTTCAATATATTACAAATTAATTTTGAGAGATTCAGACTGGTGATCACGTAAAACCCCAAAGACTGTTTCCAGATTTATACCGAATAACATGCACAGACATTTTACCTATATAATAAGATGGAGAATATTTGTCTCCTATTTTTCCAATACTTTTGAGAAAGTAATAAATGTAACTGATAAGCAGTCATTCATCAGTTGAAGCAGTAATCATGCTTTATTTTGCTGCGTTAAAAGAACGGACTCTGGATACAACAAATTGCTCTTCTCTTTCATCATTATGTAAAAAATCATTCAATTATCTGTCAACAAAAATCATATCCTGTGTCCTGGAGTTAGTATTGACCAGAAACTGAACAAGACTGGCCACGTACTATGGTTACAAGAACAGGTCAGAGGCTGGAAATTCTGAGACAGGGAACTCATCTTCTGGATGTGAGTTTGCTTGCTGAGCTGGAAGGTTCATTTTCAGATGTTTCGTCACCATTCTAGGTAACATCAGTGAGCCGCCAGTGAAGCGCTGGTGTTAATGTCCCGCTTTTTATTTATCTGTTTAGGTTTCCTTGGGTTGGTGATGTCATTTCCTGCATTGGTGATGTCATTTCCTGTTCTTTTTCTCAGAGGATGGTAGATAGGCTCCAAATCAATGTATTTGTTGATGGAGTTCCGGTTGGAATGCCATCCTTCTAGGAATTTTCGTGCGTGTCTCTGTTTGGCTTGTCCTAGGATGGATGTGTTGTCCCAATCAAAGTGGTGCCCTTCCTCATCTGTATGTAAGGATACTAGTGATAGTGGATAGTGAAAACGAACCTTCCAGCTCAGCGAGCAAACTCACATCCAGAACCTCAACCTGAGCTACAAAATCTTCTCAAAACTCGCTAACTTATCTTCTCACTACCCAAAGCACAAGCCAAGGATATGATGGAATAAAGTCGAGGCCCGAAAAGTCAGCTTTTGTGCTCCTGAGATGCTGCTTGGCCTGCTGTGTTCATCCAGCTCCACACTTTATTATCTTGGATTCTCCAGCATCTGCAGTTCCCATTATCAATTATGGAATACTGTTGACTTACCCAAAGGAGTTTAGTCCCAACAACATTTTAAACCTCAACACCATCTGAAACAATGCAGCCCACGAGGTTACTACCTTGTCCCTGACCTTAACTTTCACTCCCTTCACCACTAAACACAAAACGGCAGCCACATGTATGATCTATAAAATAAAGCACTTCACCAAATATCCCTTGCCGGCATCTTCCACACCTACTCCAAGAAGAACAAGGGCAGCAAATGCAAGGGAAAACCAAACTCCTGGAAGTACCACAGCAACTACACACCATCCTGACTTAGAAATATTTCATCTTCCTTCACTGTCACTGGATCAAAAACCTGCAGTCCCTTACTAACAGCGCTACAGGTATACCAACGCCACATCAGCCTGAAATGTTGACTTCCCTGCTCCGATGTGGTCCGACGTGCTGTGTTTATCCAGCTTCACAGCTAAAGATGGATCAGGCAGAAACTGGATAAGTGATCATCAGGCAGAGAAGAGGAAGGCAGTTAGTTCCGGAGTCCTCTGGGAACCATCTCCCTCTCTATCAGAGATATACTGTTTTTAAAATCTATTGGGGGAGATTATTTCCCAGGGTTCGGAGCAAAAGCCAGATCCATTTCCAAAGTTGCTGGGATTGGAGGATTGAACTACAAGGAGAGGCTGAACAGGCTGGGGCTTATTTTCCTGGAGTATCGGAGGCTAAGGGGTGACCTGATAGAGATTTATAAAATCATGAGGGGTATGGATAGGGTGCATAGCCATGGTCTTTTTTCCAGGATAGGGGAATCCAAAACTGGAGGGCATAGTTGAAGGTGAGAGGGGAAAAATTTAAAAGGGACCTAATGGGCAACCTTTTCACACAAAGGGTGGTGTATGCATGGAATGAGATGCCAGAGGAAGTGGTAGAGGTGGGTACAGTTACAACATTTAAAAGGCATTTGGATGGGTACAGAGGTTCAGAGGAATATGGGCCAAATGCCAGCAAATGGAACCAGATTAATTTAGGATATCTGGTCAGCATGGACAAGTTGGACCAAAGGGCCCGTTTCCATGCTGGACAGCTCGACGACTCTATTGCCTGCAGCAGTTCTAGGACACAGATTACTACCACTTTCTCATGAGGAGCTCATGAATACATTTTTTTTTAGAAAAAATAACGGTTAATAAATGCCAACAGCACTTGCATCCCAGAAAATAACTATTTAAAGATCAGCTTTTCACAGTTTGTTTTCTTTTATAAAAGCCTCTTGAACAAACTAACTGACTCCAACCAACCAATGGCAAAAAACTTGCTTACCAAATTTTTAGGTTAAAATTCAAGCCTATTCCTGCATCTGCAGAATCAGAATTCTGACAGACTACATCTGCATTTGGAGAGCCACGATCTGTCAGGGATTGTTAGAGATTAATATCTGTATTCCAAAGTGTGTGAATGTGTTTATTTTTGCAGGCAGCACTAATAAAGAGATTACTTGTTCTGATAATGAAACGTTTAAAATGGTAATATTATGAAGACTCGAGGATTTCAAGTCATGGGCTGTGAAAATTTTGTTCGGCAGCTATTCATCGGATTTTAGACTTGTCGGGAAGAAAAGCTGCTGACACACTATTTTGTAGGCAAATTGTTGTTTGTGTGGATGGCTACCTCGTGTTTGGCCACCGCAAAAAGCTTTCACATTGAAACAATGAAACAGTAGAAATATACAAAACACAGCTCGACTGACGACAGTTATGCAGTTCGCACAAAATGCATCA
Source organism: Stegostoma tigrinum (assembly GCF_030684315.1). NCBI lineage: Eukaryota > Metazoa > Chordata > Chondrichthyes > Orectolobiformes > Stegostomatidae > Stegostoma > Stegostoma tigrinum. Next base: position 49,318,811 of record NC_081357.1, on the reverse strand, counting down.
CATCTCTTGAAAACATTCATTCATAAAATGAATCACCTCTAAACGTAAGCAAATACTTAAGCAGCTTCCGTGGCCACGAAATCGCGAAGACAATAACATGTTAGAAGTCAAAAAACGCAAGAAATATATAAAACCTCATCATATCATTGAGAAAAAATTACAGCATTAAGACGTTATAGACTTTCACTATAGAATTCCCACTTAGCCCTACGGTCCCATTATATCAGATGGTTATGGTAATATTTCACTTACATTTACACTAGATTTTCTGAAGATGTTTATAAATACAGCAATTATAGGTTGGCTTTGCTATCCCTAGGCAAAACAAAAGCCAACACCCCCACTCCGAAACAGATACATGAAGAATCTAATTATCTCTTTGCTACGAATGACTTCATCGCCTCTCCTCCCCCCGCCCAAAAAAAGTCTGTTTTCACATTTAAAAGAGATTGGAACAAGAAGAACAGGCCGGAATGTAATGCAGCAGCTTCACCGAAATAAATTACAGAAATAATGCAGACAGCAAGACGTGCGCGTCTGAAATAAGAGGCTTTGAAAATAATTCTCTAGAATCTACTTTTTCTGTTGGTGTTTAGGCCTCAGCCTAAAGATCAAACACTCACTAGTGCGAGCTCTGCCAGAAATTCCCCGCCATCTCCTCTCAACCAAAACCCCGGCCGCGTCTCGCTGGGCTTCGCTAATCTTTCTTCTTCCAATGTTTTTTCACTCCCCGAGTGTATGTAAAATGCAAATCCTAAATCTTCATTTCGGCCTTTTAGGCCTTATGTAACACCTAAATCATTCCGTCAAGGAATCCGAGTTCACGCTACAAGTTCCCAATAAAAGTCTTCCGGGCGAGTCAAAGCAGCTGCAGATGAGTCCAAAAACTCTACTCGCTGTCAGTTCCTCAACACTCGAGAAAACAGCTTTATTATATGATTAAACACAGAAGATTTCATTTTTTTTAAAAAAGACTGTAGAATACTAAATGGTTTGATAAGAAGAATAAGAATTTTTATGATTTTTAAAATAAACACATAAACATACATGTCTGTACTGTGGTGAGAGATAGTAGAAACTGAAGAAGGGTCTAGACCTGAAACGTCACCTTTCCTGCTCCTCTGTTGCTGCTTGGCCCGCTGTGTTCATCCAGCTACACCTTGTTATGTCTGTACTGTGTTTCCTCTTGAATTTTCCAATTTGTTTTCAAAATAGTTAAAAGAATGAGTCTCTGACCCCTACTACAACATGAAGGTATACATCTCAGGTGGTATGCGATCCTTTTGAAGTACAGGTGGAAATTATTCCTGCCTCTCACTAGTCTCTGTAGACACAATTATACTTGGAACTCCCTTCAGACGGTAGAGTGATCTTAATATTTTAAATGTTCCTGCTACATTGTCATAACTCACTGGGGTAGTGTGCTTGAAATCAGGTCCTGATATTCCCAGAATCATCACAAAGTTAAAGTCTATATTTAAACTCAGCAAAATTCTCAAATTTACCTGTCTTAGATCCAGGTTGACAGAAAGCATGGACTAGGTTAAACACTTAGCAAGAATCATTACTTATTCCACATAAAATAGATTGTAGTGTAGATTGCCAACAAATAACTCTACTATTATAAAACTATCCCTACACAAATGTAAAACAGATGCAAAGAAACCATGGGTGTTATGGGCAGGGGGAAAGACTGGGAAAGCAATTTCATGCTCCCAATCCTTGGCTCTCCCATTAGTAGTCAGGACATGGGCAGAAAATAAATCAGGAGATTGAAAAGGCATGTAGAAAGGCAGTGTTAGAATAACTATGAGTACTTCAATATGCATGTGGACTAGGAAAATCAGCTTGTTTGCTGATCCCAAGGAAAGGAATTTGTGGAATGTCTACAAGACGTTTTTTGAAACTGCTTATGGTAGGGCTGGATTTGATGATGTGTAATAAGGAGACTTGATTAGAGAGCTTAAGATGAAGAAACCCCAATGGGCAGTGACCATAGTACGATACAATGCAGATTGAAAGGGAGAAGCTGGAATCAGATATAATGGTATTATGACTGTAGAAAGGTAACTACAAAGACATGAGAGAGGATCTGGCCAGAGTTGAATGGAAGGGGAGCATAACAGGGAAGACAGTGGAACAGCAATGAGCTTCTGGGGGTAATTCATGAGGCACAGTAGAAATTCATCTCCAAGGACGAAAAAACATGCTAAAGGGAGGACAAGACAACCATGGTTGACAAGGGAAGTTAGGGACAACATAAAAGCAAAAGACAACGTCGTGAAGACTAGTGGCAGGCTAGAGAATTGGGAAGCCTTTAAAAAAATCCTACAGATGACAACCAAAAGAGCAATAAGGATGGAGAACTTGAAATGTGAGGGTAAGCTAGCTAGTGACTTAAAAAAGATTAAAATAGTTCTTTTAGCTATATAAAATGTCAGAGAGAACGATGAGTGGACATTGGATTGCTGGAAGACGAGGCTGGAGAAGTAGTAATGAGAAACAATGAAATGGCAGAAAAACTGAACAGGTACTACACATCAGTCTTCAGTGGGGATAACCAGTAACATAGCAGAACTTCAAAACAGGACAGAAGTGAGTGTAGCGGCCATTACTAAAGAGGTTCTGGGGAAGCTGAAAGATCTGAAGGTTGATAAATCACCTGGACCAGATGGATTACACCCCAGAGTTCTGAAGGAGATAGCTGAGAATATTGTGATGGAATTGGTGATGATCTTTTAGGAATCACTGGAGTCAGGGACGGTCACAGAGAAGGGATAGAGGTAGAAAACAAGAAATTATCGGCTGGTTCACTTGACCTCAGTTATTGGTAAGGTTTTAGAGACCTATATTAAGGATATGGTTACAGAGTGCTTGGAAGTGCAAGGTATAATATTGCCGAGTCTGCATAACCTCATCAAGGGGTGGTCATGCCTGATACGTTTCTTAAAATTCTTTGAGGAGGTAATAGACAAGTTAGACAATGGAGGGAAAGTGAACATTATCTATCTGGACTTCCAGAAAGCATTTGACAAGGTGCCATGCAGTAGGCTGATAAATAAGACAAGTGCCCATGGTATAAGGGGCAAGGTACTGGCATGGACAGAGGATTAACTGACTGGCAGAAGGCAGAGAGTGGGGATAAGTGTATCATTTTCAGGATGGCAGCCTGAAACTAGTAGAGTTCCTTCGGGGTCAGTGTGAGGACAATAATTCAGGTTATCCATGAGTGATCTCAATGAATGATCTACGACCATTGCTGCTATTGTTTGAAAATGACACAAAGATGGAGGAACAGTTAGTGTTGGGGAAGTGGGGAGAAGGACAGACTAGAAGAGTACACAAAGAAGTGGTAGCTGGAATACAATGTGGAAAAGTGTGAGACCATGCACTTTGGTAAAAAGAAAAGAGGCATAAACTATTTTATAAATAAAGAAGGGCTTCGGTAATCTGAAGCACAAAGGAACTCGGGAGTCCTAGATCAGGATTCTTTTAAAGTTAACATGCAGGTTCATTTGGCCATTAGGAAGGCAAATACCATGTTAGTATTCATTTCAAGAGGAAGGGTCCGAGGAAGGGTTACCAGACCTGAGACGCTTACTCTATTTTTTTCCTTCACAGATGCTGCCAGACCAGCTGGGCTTTTCCAGCAACTTTAATGTTGTTCATTTCAAGAGGGCTAGCTGTACTGGTGAAGCTATATTAGGCTCCAGTCAGATAACATTTGGAATATTGTGAGCAGTTTAGGCCCCTTATCTAAGACTGGATGTTCTGGCTTTGGAGGGGCTCCAAACGAGGTTTACAAGAATGATCCTGGAGGTGAAGGACTTGTCATATGATGAGCATTTGAGGATTTTGGGTGTGTCGCCGATGGAGTTGACAAGGTTGAAGGGGGGAGCTGAAAGAATACTGAGAGGCCTGGACAGAGTGGACATGGAGAAGATGTTTCCAGTAGTACGAGAGACTAGGACTCAAGGGTACAACTTTAGAATGAAGAGATGACACTTTAGAACTGAGATGATGAGAAATTTCTCAGAGGATTGGTAATCTGTGGAACTGAATGCTGCAATGGACTGTGAGGGGCAAGTCATTGAGTGTCTTTAAGATGGAGATGGGTTCTTGATTAGTCAGGGGTTTGGGGCTTACAGGGAGAAGGCAGGAGAATGGAGTTGAGAAACATACCTGCTATGATTGAACTTTGGAGCAGACTCAATGGGCGGAGTATCCTAACTCTGCTCCTTTAGTTTATGGTCTTATAATTACTTGTTTTTTTGGCTCCCTCACCAACCTTTTTGAATAAAGGTGTTACATTGGTAGTTATCCAATTGTCTGGGACTTTTGCAGAATCTAAAGATTCTCAAAAGATTATTACCAGTGCATCCACCATCTCTGTTGACACTTCTTATAATATCCTAGAATGCAACCCACAGGTATTAGCTTTAAGCCTCATTAGTTTCCCTTTTTTCTCCAGTGATTGTTATTGTATTTATTTCCTCTCTCACTTTTTCTCCGTGATTATTTAGTAATTTTGTAATGGTATTAATGTCTTCTACTATGAAACTGTGCAAAGTATTTAATCAACTCCTTTGCCACGTCCTAGTTACCATTATTATTTCCCCAGCCTCATTCTCTAAAGGGCCTATCTTCACTTCGGTGTTTCTCTTCCATTTTGTATATTTAAAGATGCTGTTGCTGTCCATTTTGATGGTAAATGCGAGTTTACCTTCAAGATTATTTTCTCCCTTTTAACTCAATTTTTTCTGTTAGTTTAAAACCTTCTCAAACCTCTGGTTTAACTCTAATCTTTGCCTCATTGCATATTTTACTTTATTGTTGACTTATCTATTTAACATGGCTAACTTGTCCCTTTCCCATAATCATTCTTCCTTACTGGCATATATCTTTCTTATGAGTCATGAATTATTTTCATAAATTCCTGCTATTGTTTCTCTCCCATCTTTTCTGCTAAATTCCCTTACTCATCCACTCCAGCTAATTCTGTCCTCTGTCCTAAGTAATTATGCTTACTTATGTTTATCACAATTGGTTCTGACCCAGATTTCTCACTGTTAAATGGAATGTTAAATTGCATCATGTTATGGTCACTGTTCCCGAGAAGATGTTTTACACTGACACACAATCAATGTACTATCTTTTCATTTTCCCTATTTGCCTCACGATTTTTTATGCTTCCCTGCAGCATAGAAGTTGGGAAGGGTAATTGTGAAGTGGAAAGCAAAAAGCTAAAATATATGGTTTCTTTAAAATATTCGTGCTTTGTCTGTACTTAGAAATATTTTTAAAAGTATGTCTCTGAGTAGCAACTGAGGTCGCTAGTACAGAGAGCCTCAAAAAGTGAAACAAGTGTATCAAAAAAAATTACAGGTGGCAGGCAAAGCAGCAGTCTTGTTTTGATGTTATGACAACAAGTTTGAATTTGGCCAATTAATTTAAAACCAAACTCAGCAATTCAAAGCCAATTGAATTTAAAAACTGATGGTGTTGACAACTTGAAACAAATCATATTGTAAGCATTTGATTGACATGACGGGTATGTAAGACAAGGGCATTCGGAAAATCAGAGAGAGCCAACTGTCATCTGAAAGAGAGAGATAACTACCATCTGCCAGTGTTAGTACTGTTCAGCTCCCAGAGAAAGCCCATCTAATTAACCACAGATACCACAATATTTTAGCTCAAAATCCTCATTGAAGAAATTATAGAAATAAAACATCCCTGACAGCAGAATTAATGGAAAAATGATGTTTGTGAAGACAGCGGGGACAATACAATATTCCAGAAAACAGTCTGTGCTAACTTGAGGAGATTAAGTTATAATTTATTGCTTCTTATTAATTGGGTTTATATTAGTGAGAGATAGTAGGAACTACAGATGCTGGAGAATCTGAGATAACAAGGTGTAGAGCTGGATGAACACCGCAGGCCAAGCAGCATTAGAGGAGCAGGAAAGCTGACATTTCAGACCTAGATGGTCTAGGCCCAAAATATCAGCTTTCCTGCTCCTCTGATGTTGCTTGGCCTACTGTGTTCACCCAGCTCTACACCTTGTTATCTCAGAACCTCTGACATTCCTGTTTATATCTGTCAGCCGGGGCTCCCTGATTGGACCAAGTTAACAGCCCCAATGAGAGAAGTCATATTCTATGATGTCCACCTGGCTGACCTCATTATAATCACTACATCCTTCCCACTTGAAGTCTGGGGATATAGGCCTGTTCTTTTTCTTATAGCTCTCCCAGAGGCATTCTTGCACTAGGCCTGGTTCCTCCGACTTTGCCTCTCATACGGGTGACCTGCACTGGACTGTCACCTGCTTCTTCCACCCGGATCACCTTGGGTGAAATCATCTTGTTCAGGCGGTTAGGGCATTTAAGTTGTGACATCTGTTGCGTCCATCTCAGACTCTGAGGTTTCTTCGACGCTAGATGGAGTGGTGTGTTTTGCTCCTGCCATGTTTGCAAGTTTGCTGCTTTCATGTGCTCCACGTGCTTGTTTAGGATCACTTCACATACCCAAGCTTTGTATGTCACAAAACCTATCTTTGCATCGGCCATGCCTCTTACCCGTGCAGGGCCATTTTTGTGGCTCTGGCACCAAACTTCATCCCTGAAGCAAACTGTCTTTCTCACTTAGAAGAGTCTTGTGTCTGGCATTGACGTTCCTCGTGCCATTCCCCCAGCCCTCTCCCAAATTCAGGAAGATCAGATTTAACCTGGTGTGGAGTCTTCTCCTCATCAGCAACTCTGTCGGAGCTATCCTTCTAGTTGCAGGATGAGTAGTCGGATAATCAAATAGGAACCGGGACAATTTGGGATTGAGTGAAGCTGTAGGCTGTTTCTTTAAGCCTATCCTCAAAGTTTGGACTGTTCTTTTTGCCAGACTAATGGACAATGGATGGTATGGACCTGTCCTTGCATGCTGAATGCCATTTGACTTGAGGAAATGCTCAAATTCCCTGCTGGTAAATGATGGCCTGTTGTCTGTGACTGACACATCCAGGAATCCATATATTGCAAAAGAGCCTCACAGCTTTTCAATCGTTATCCTCATGTTTGATGCCATTTTGAGTGGGCATCCACAATGACTAAGAATGTTGAGCCCATGAATGGACTGGCATAATTGATACATAACCAAGTGCAGGGTTAGCCTGGCCATTTCATCGAATGTGGGGGAGCTGCTGGTGGTGATTTTTATCCTCGTTGCCACTCTGGGCCCTGGCCCAGAAATGCAGCTATGTCTTTATCCAATCCTGGCCACCACATATAAGTTCTCGCTAACATCTTCATCATGGACACACCTGGATGACCCTGATACAGTTCAGCCAGTAGCTGGTGGCAACCTTCGCTTGGAATAATTATTATTGCTCCCCACAATTACACTCCATCTTCTACAGTGATCTGGTCTTACCATATCCAGAAAGGTTGCAATCCTGGTTGTGATGGCCCTTTTGTTTCTCCCATCAATGTCAGCTGTTTTAGTTTGGCCAGGACCAGACCATTTTGTGTCCACTGTCTGATATTGTCAGCAGTGACTAGAAGGGTGTCCAGAAAGTTTAAAACCAGAATGGACTCTTTCAGTGGCAGAACAACTGGTGGTGTATCTGCCAATGGAGGTGACTCAAGGCATCCACATTTGCTACTTGGAAAGTTTTTGACACTGGTCTGGCTTCCTCGGGGCCAGCTCTCCAAGTAAACAGAAACTCTTACAGTCCTGTTTATACCTGTCAGTCAGGGCTCCTTGATTGGACCAGGCTAACAGCACCAATCAGGGAACTCATATTCTATGAGATCCACCTGGCTGACCTCATTATGACACTACACTGCTGAATATGTTATTCTTGACTTTGAGCTCCTTGTGACCAAATTTCCATAATGGTTAAAAGATCACACCAATAACCTCAGAGATAGTAAGAACTGCTGATGCTGATGTTGGAGATAACATTGTGTGGAGCTGGAGAAACATAGAGGACCATGTAGCATCAGCAGAGCTGGAAAGTTGGTCAGGACCCTTTCTCAGAAAAGGGGGAGCGAGAAGGGAGCTCAGAAATAAATAGAGAGAGGAAAGTTGGGGTTATCATAGAATCCCTACAGTGTGTAAACAGGCCATTCAGCCCAACAAGTCCACACTGCCCTTCTGAAGAGCATCCCACCCTGACTCATTCTGCAACCCCTGCCTAACTCACCTAACCTAAACATCCCTGGACACTATGGGCAATTTAGCATGGCAAATCCACCTAACCTGCACATCTTTGGACTGTGGGATGCTATGATGGTTCAAATTACCCAGCAACCACTGGGTGAATATATTTCTCCTTGAATTCCTCTAAACCTCCAGACCTTGCCTTAAATCTATGCTCCCTATTAATTGACACCTCCACTAAGGGTAAAGGTTTATTCCTATCAACCCGACCTATCCTCCTCAAGATTTTGTATACCTCCAGTTCCATTGAACATAGAACAGTACAACACAGTACAGGCCGTTTGGCCCACAATGTTGTACCAACCTATTATCCTCCTTAGATCAATCTACCCTGCATGCCCTACATTTTACTATCCTCCATGTGCCTATTCAAGAGTTGCTTAAAAGTCTCAAAAGTATCTGATTCCACTACCACAGCCGGCAGCAGATTCCACACGCCCACTGCTCTCTGTGTGAAGAACCTACCTTCGACATCTCCCTTATACTTTCCTCCAATCACCTTAAAATTATGTCCCCTCATAATAGGCATTTCCGCCATGGGGAAAAGTCTCTGACTATCCACTCTTTCTAGGCCTTTCATCATCTTATAAACCTCTATCAAGACGTCTCGCATCCTTCTTCGTTCTAATGAAAAAAGCCCTAGCTCCCTCAACGTTTCCTCATAATACCTGCCCTCCAGTCCAGACAGCATCCTGGTAAATCTCCTCTGCACCCTCTCTAAAGCTCCCTATAATTATTTCCTATAATCCCTCTCTAAAGCTTTCTACAATTATTTCCTATAATTAGGTGACCAGAACTGAACACAATATTCCAAATGTGGTCTAACCAGAGTTTTATACAGCTAAAGCATAACCTCATGGCTCTTAAACTTCATTCCCCTGCCAATGAAATCCAACACACCATACGCCTTCTTTGCAACCCAATCAACTTGGGTGGCAACTTTGAGGGATCTATGGACATGAACTCCAAGATCGCTCTGTTCCTCCACACTGCCGAGAATCCTGCCATTAACCCTGTATTCTGTATTCAAATTTGACCTTCCAAAATGAATCACTTCACAGTTTTCTGGGTTGAATTCCATTTGCCACTTCTTTGCTCAGCTCTGCATCCTGTCAATGCCCCTTTGCAACCTACAACAGCCCTCCACGCCATCCACAACTCCTCCAACCTTTGTGTCATTTGCAAATTTACTAACCCACCCTTCGACTTCCTCATCCAAGTCACTTATAAAGATCACAAAGAGTAGAGGTCCCAGAACAGATCCCTGCAGAACACCACTGGTCATCGAGCTCCAGGCTGAATACTTTCCATCTACTACCACCCTTTGTCTTTTATTGGACAGTCAGTTTTGTATTCATACAGACAAATTTCCCTGAACCCCATGCCTTCTTACTTCTGAATTTACCTTCTCCATGTGGAACCTTATTGAATTCCTTGCTAAAATCCATATACACCACATCTACTGCTCTACTTTCATCAATGTGTTTTGTCACATTTTCAAAGAATTCTATAAGGCTTGTGAGGCATGACCTGCCCCCTCACATAGCCATGCTGATTATTTCTAATCAAACTGTGCTTTTCCAAATTATCAAAAATACCATCTCTCAGAACCCTCTCCAATAATTTTCCCACCACAAAAGTAAGACTGTAATTTCCAGGATTATCCCTATTTCCTTTTTTGAACAAGGGAATGACATTTGCTACCCTCCAATCGTCTGGTACTTCTCCAGTGAACAGTTAGGGAAGTGAGGTTGGATGGTGATAGGTGTTTGCGGGTAGGCAGTGGTGGGGATTTGTCAGTGAGGTGGGAGTGGATAGGTGGGAGAAAAGATGGACAGGTTGTGTTAGGTCAAGGAGGCGGGGATGAGAGGGAGGGTTGGTCATGGGATGAGGCCGGGGTTGGGGAGACTTTGAAACTGTTAAAGTCCACATTGAACCATTGGGTTGTAAGCTCCCAAGGTGGAATATGAGGTGCTGCTCCTCCAGTTTCTGGCTGGCGTCACTGTGACACTGGAGGAAGCCCAGGATGGACATGTCACCCAGGGAGTGGGAGGGGTTGTTGAAAAGGTTTGCGACTGGAAGGTGTTGTTGTTTGTTGTGAACAGAGCGCAGGTGCTCTACAAAGTGATCTCCGAGCCTCCACTTGATCTCACCGATGTAGGAGGAGGCCACATCGGGAGCAGCGGATGCAGTAAACCATACTGGTGGATGTGCAGGTGAACCTCTGTCTGATGTGCAAGGTTTTTTTGGTTCCTTGGATGGAGATGATGGGGGAAGTGTAGGGGCAGGTGTAGCACTTCCTGCAGTTGCAGAGAAAGGTGCCGGCGGTGGTGGACCTAGTGGGGAGTATGGAGCAGACAGGGGAGTTGCAGAGAGAACGGTCCTTACAGAAGGCAGATAGGGGTGGGAAGGGAAATATGTCCTTGGTTGTGGGGTCAGATTGCAGGTGGCAGAAGCAGTGGAGTTTAGTGCGTTGATATGTGAGGACAAGGGATATTCTGTCTTTGTTTTTGTTGGGGGAGGGGTTCTGAGGGCACAGGTGTGGGAAACGCAAGAATGGCAGTTGCGAGCATTTTTGACCACTGAAGAGTGTTGTGGTCCTTGAAATAAGAGGACATCTGGCATATTTGAGAGTGGAACCCCCCATTTTTGGAGCAGATGCGACAGAGGTGGAGGAATTGGGAGTAGAGGATCACATTCTTGCAGGAAGCTGGATGAGAGGAGGTGTAGTCTAGGTAGCTGTGGGAATTGGTGGGCTTGAAATAGATATCAGTTTCCAAGTGGTTACCAGAGGTAGAGTCAGAGAGGTCCAGGAAGGAGAGAGAGGTATCAGAGATGGTCCAGGTGAACTTGAGGTTAGGATGAAAGGTGCTAGTAAAGTTAATGAACTGTTCAAGCTCCTTGTGCAAGCACGAGGTGGTGCCAATACAGTCATCGATGTAACGGAGGAAGAGGTGGGGGATGGGGCCAGTGTAGCTATGGAAGAGGGTCTGTTCCACATAGTCCATGAAGAGGCAGGCATAGCTTGGGCCCATACGGGTTCCCATGGCCACCCCCTTAGTCTGTAGGAAGTGGGAGGAGTTGAAGGAGAAGTTCAGGGTAAGGACAAGTTTAGTTAAGCGGATGAGGGCGTCGGTGGAGGGGGACTGGTCGGGTCTGCGGGAGAGGAAGAAGTGGAGGGCTTTTAGGCTGTCTGCACGGGGAATGCACCAATAATCTCAATTTGTACCACTGCTGACACTACTTGAACGTGCTTGAAGCTATTTGAACTAGAAATAGAAAATGAGAAAGTTGAACTAGAAATAGAGGAAAAGTGAAAAGAAAGGCAAATGCAGAAGTTTGAAATTTAATTCTAGAAAGAGAAGTATGTAGAGCAGGAAAGGAAAGGGGAAGAGAACTTCAAAGAAAGAAATGTGGCACCATCAACTGGCTAATTAACAGGACATAATAGGAATTAACAGGAAATATGTCTACCTACACATACTTGTTTTCCAGAGTGATATCAAAAGGATTTTCTGCTTCAAAGAACCCTGTCCTTTAAATGTGTTGAGAAGTAGTTAAAAGTTCCTTTGCAACTAATGTAGTCAGGTAAATCTAAACCCATAACAAAATGTTGTTTTGTTTTCGGAAATATGGCTGTATTCTAAGCAGTATTCAAATTTGGCACTATAGGTGACAATGATGCACTGGCTTCAATAAAGTCTGGAAAAAAGATATCAGAAGTCACATGACACCAGGTTATAGCCCAAAAGGTTTATTTAAAATCACAAGCTTTTGGTGCGCCACTCCTTCATCAAGTGAAGTGGAGAGTGGCCTTTTTCCACTTCACCTGATGAAGGAGCAGCACTCCAAAAGCTTGTGATTTTAAATAAACCTGTTGGACTATAACCTGCTGTCACGTGTCTTCTGTCTTCGTCCGCCCCAGTCTGACACTGATATCTCCACAACAAGGATAAAAAAATGCCAGTTATTTGTGCGATTCCCTCGAGAGAATGATTCCCGTAAAGTGCCAGTCTTAGTGTTAATATCACAGTGTTAGCTATGTGACGTGGCACAAACTAACAATATTGTTCAGTCCTTAATAAAAACGAAATTCCCGTATCTATTATGAGCAAATAATGGGAAGTAGTACAATAAAATATTATAAATTAGGGAGGTAATATATTAATTGCAGTGTTTTAAATTAGAATACCATATGCATGAAAGCATGAAGCTTTCTGTAATGAACAACAAATTTTTAAAAAAAAAACTTGTTTGTCAGGATCATACTGGTAATGATAGAAAATGTAATGAACAGCAAAATGTGTAATGAATAACATACACATTTATTGAGGTAGGATCTAAAGATTTGTGTCTACAGACAACGAGAAATGGATGAGAGTAAAATTGATATTCAGTATTTGAGACCTCATTCCAACCAGTGTTCCCCTTCAGTGCAGCTCACCGTCAATAGTGCCAACTTTGCAATTAACATTATTTCCCATGGTCAAATTATATGAAAATAGTTATTTGCAGCAATCCCACCTTCACATTGAGAATACCCTCCATTGTGTCATGAGGCTGTACCAAATTTGACAGTTTTTCAAATCAATGTGGAAACGCAAGACTTGGCATCCATGAGGCACTGTGGCATCAACAGCAGCAGAATTGTATTCCAACATAATCTGAAACCTCATGCCCAGCAAATCCCCCACTCAACCATTATCGTCAAGCAAGGGAATCGACACTGGTTGAATGGAGTGTGCAGGAGGGCACGCCAAGAGCAGCACCAGGCATACCTACTGAAGCACTTAATATTCAATTGCAACAAGATCTGAAAAATATCCAGGCTTGGAGCGAAAGTGGCAACTAACATCTGTGACACACAAATGCCAGGCAGTAGCAATCTCAAACAGGAGACAATCTAACCATCACCCATTGACATTCAATGGCATACCACTACTGAACTGAGAACTACCAATATTCTTGGGGTTACCATGAACAAGACACTCAGCTGAACTCATCATACAAATATAGTAGCTATAAAAGCAGGTCAGAGGTTAGGAATACTTCAGCAAGTAACTCATGCCTAACTACCCAATGCCTGTCTGCTATCTGCAAGACACATGTCAGGACTGTGACGGAATACTCCCCACTTGCCTAGATGAGTGCAACTCCAAAATCTCAAGAAGGTGACACCATCCAGATCAAAGCAGCCCACTTGACTGACACCACATACTAAAAAAAAATTACTCTCTCCACCACCAACGCTCATTGGCAAGTGTATGCTATCCATATGAAGCACTGCAGAATTTTGCCAAAAATCCTTAGACAGCACCTTCCAAACCCCGATCTACATCTGTCTAGAAGGACAATGGCAATACCTTCATGCAAACACCACCACCTTCAAATACCCCTTCAAGTCACTTACCATCCAGAGTTGGAAATATATCACCATTCTTTCACTGTCGCTAGGTCAAAATCTTGCATGACACCCCTCCCACAAATGAATTCTACACCATGGAAGAAGATGCTGCTGAAATCATTGTGAAACTGGAAGTAGTATAGTCAATTGGATTGTGTTAAATTGATGAGAAGGAGATATTGGAAAGGCTATTTGTACTTAACTTTGATAAGAATCCAGGACCAAATGAGATGTATCCAAAGAATTTTGAAAAAATTACAGAAATACGGGCCATAATTTTCCAATCTTTCTTAACACAGAGATGGTGCCATGGAATTGGAGAATTGCAAATGTTATAAACGTTAATTTACCCTCAGTGCTTGAGAACCTTTTAAAAAGAATAAGTCAGAACTAAATTATGAGTCCCCTGAGCAAATGCGTGTTAATAGGAATGTAAGAATTAGGAACAGAAATTTGCCTTCCAAATCACTTATTGTACCTATAAACTAACTCTTTTGATTCATGCACCAAATCACTTAGATCGCTCTGTACGTCTGAGTTTGGCAATCTCTCTCCATGGAAATACAATGCTGCTTTTCTGTCCTTTATGGCAAAGTAGACTAGTTCACATTTTTCCACATTATACTTACCTATTACGTATTTGTCCACTCACTCTATCAAATAACTTCCATTGCATGCTCTTTACCTCTGCTTAACAATATACTTTCTTACCTATCTTGGTAGGTGAGGGGAGGTTACGCCTCTCTCCACTTCAAATGCAGTTAACTAGTTGTTACTGTAAAGGTAAGAAGGTTTTCTTTAGTTTCACAAACAACAACAGTATTATCTCATAATTCTGAAAAAAATAACTAATTGATGTATGTTATGCATATTGCCTTAATGTAATATCTCTCACACACTGACACATACATACAAAGTTAAAAGGGGATAGTATCCGGCACTCAAAAAGATTAAAGTGTCTGCAGTTTAATCTTTTGGGCATCAATGAGGTGCAGAAGATTAACCTGAGACCACACTTGGTTCAACCTGTCTCTGCCTCCCTAACCTGTTCTTCCTCTCACCCATCCCTTCCTCCCACCCCAAGCCGCACCTCCATCTCCTACCTACTAACCTCATCCCACCTCCTTGACCTGCCCGTCTTCCCTGGACTGACCTATCCCCTCCCTACCTCCCCACCTATACTCTCCTCTCCACCTATCTTCTTTTCTCTCCATCTTCGGTCCGCCTCCGCCCTCTCCCTATTTATTCCAGAACCCTCACCCCATCCCCCTCTCTGATGAAGGGTCTAGGCCCGAAACGTCAGCTTTTGTGCTCCTGAGATGCTGCTGGGCCTGCTGTGTTCATCCAGCCTCACATTTTATTATCTTGGATTCTCCAGCATCTGCAGTTCCCATTATCACCACACTTGGTTAGTTGATTTCTGGAGCAGTTAGTAGTGGACAACATTGCAATTACCTTTTAGGTTCTGTTTTCTCTTGTTCTTTATGGCCATTGTTTATACCAGGCCTTTCTTCTTGAGCAAAGAGAGAGAATGTTTCAATCAAAAACCCATCTCTTGTACTTCAGTCACAGCCTATTGAAATTGCTGCTTGTTTGTATTTTCTATTAAAATATGAAACAAAATGAACAATTTTCATTTAAATAGGAGGAAAGTTTATGGTAGGTTCCACAGGTGCAGTGTTAGGATCCCGGTTCTTCCTGTCATGTATTAATGACCAAACTTTGATGTACAGGAAAAGAATTCAAAATTTGTTAACTTTGTTAAACTTGGACACATTGTGACCCACGAGGAGGACAGTATAAAGCTTGAAAAGGGCACAATCAGATTGCTGGAACGGGCAGATGAATCTTAATATAGAGAAGTGTGATCCAATTTATTTTGGTAGGAAGAACTACAGAAAGACAGTAATAACTAAGGAGTGCAATTTGAAAAGGTTTTCATGAGCCTGTGTGTGGTGGAATAGCAGAATGAAAAAGCAGCTAATAAACCAACACCATCCCAAGTTCTGTCAACAGGAGCACAGAGTACAAAAGCAAGGAAGATGTGTTAAACTTAAAACAGTGGCTCATCTTTGGACATTGTGTCCAGTTCTGAGCACTACATTTAAGAAAGATTTGAAGACATTGGCGGTGGGGTGGGGGATTGCAGGGTGTCGAAATAGTTCCCAAGAATGGATCCAGGGATGAGGAATATTGATCAGCTAGAGAGATTAGAGAATTGGGACTGTTCTCTTGTAAAAGAAAGGGTTGAGAGGGGATTTAGTAGAGATATTCAAGCTCACGTGGAGTGTGGACAGTGCAGGTAGCAATAGACTGTTCCCATTTGTGAAAGATTGATAACCAGTGGGAAGGGGATGGGGGGCGGGCATGGGGGAGAGGCAGTGCACACCACAGCAAATAATGTATATATCAAAACAATTACATGTGGAAAATATTGAAACTATAAAATGTTATCTTACCACTAATTTTAGCCTTCCGCCTATCCAGTCAACTGGTAAAACATTGATTCACTGTCAAATCCAAAATGTAGCTTCAAAATTCACATTGTATCCATTCCAAAAACTGTTTATTTCCACTGTCACAATATCACAAAAGGCTGTGCAACCTTCCTCTAGCACTGTTGAAATACACGTTTCACTATTTTGTTTTAATTCATCAACTTGATTTCTCAAGTGTCTCTCAACACATTGTATTTTAAACCCTCACCTTCAGTTTTATTTTAGTTTATTCATGGGATGTGGTTGTGGCAAGCTGGGTCAGTATTTGCTGCCCATCCCTAGTGCTTCCATGATCTCACCCTTTCCTACATAAGTGGTCTCCTTCAGCCTTCGGTTCCGCCTAGGAGTCTTCATGTCTCTGACTCAAGACACTGCACAGTAATCAAATGACTGTTACTACAAGAATGGCACATCGAGAAATATTATTTGCACTAGAAAATGTATCTGTAATGACTGAGCTTTTAAAATTTTGCAATGTTTTTAGAAATACAATTAACATTTGCTGAAAATTTAGCTATTCCATTGTTACAGGTGTTTCTTATTATCACACAAACTTTTGCAAAGTGAATCACATAAAAATGCACATTTCAAACAAAAGCATTTCAAACATAGTCAAGATTAATGGTAACTTCCACCCAAACAGCTTTTTGTCCACCGGCCAGATACTGTTTAGTGACCTTTCAACCTGATCACATTCAATTATAGTACAGCCTGTATTCAGTGTTTTATCATGGAATAATTTATATCTCTAAACAAATTATTTATTATGAAACAAAAGTCTGAGTTATTAAAAATCTTATATTTAGATAGGAACATGTTAGTAATATTGTGAGCGATAATATTATATATGTTTCTGTTAATCTGCACTTTCAAAATTACGTAAATAAACCTTTGCTCATCCATTTATTGCAAATACATCTTGGAACCTAATTAAGTGTCCACTAAGATCTGATTAATTTGATTACATTATTTAACATTAAATATTCTTAGTTATTACATGTTCTTACAATCTAATCCAAAAATAATTCTGGCAGAAATGCTATGAATTTTGAAAATAAATTAACACACTTTTGCAATAACTAACAAACTTTTTTTTACACAAATTCTTCAGTAGGGGCAAAGTATTGAGGCGATTTTTCGTTGTAGCTAATTAAATACATTTGCTTCACTTTCCATGCTTCAGTCCCATCCATAAGGATCACATCAATGTGGTGACTAATTGCTTAAACGTTCTATTTTAGGGTTGCGCATTCTTTAGTGCCGCTTAACACGACTTTGACAAATATTAAGGGAGATGGCCCGCCTACAAATTGAACTTAGGTTAAAAAAATTCCAAATAGTCTCAAAGCATACGCTGATCTGGCATTTCAGAGAGTATATAAAATGTCCCACTGCCGCTCGAGGAAGTAGCACAGGATCAACCTCACTGAAGGGAAGATCAGTCAATAGTCAGTCAACCAGGCAGCCAACAACATGAGTCACAGCCCGGAAAGGATGTCCTCGTACCGCCGCCACTTTGAGAATAGCAGCACCAGCAGCGCCTCGTACCACGTGAGGGTGTCCAGCTCATCTCCACCTCGCCGGGCAGCGCGACCTCGCTCGGCCAGTTGTAGCCGTATCACTGGCCGGCTGGTCGGGGGTGGAAGCATGCAGGCAGGCAGAAGGACCAACTCAGCTGTGTATGAACCTCGCATGACCAGGTAAAGAGTAGGGTTTGACTTTTCTCCTTCAACAGTTGTTCAAAACAAATGTATCGTGAAAGGGAGTTAAATAAATTGATTTGATATGAAACGAAAGTACATCAAGTAGAGACTTGCAAAAGAATCTTCAATTTGAAATGACACAATTTGATCGGTCATGGAGTGCTTTTGCAGTAGGGAGCACTCATATCAAAGTCTGTCTGAAGTGTCGGGTGCATTGAGATTTGGGTGGTGCACCTCAGGAAGTTATACGTAGTCCGGGCTTTGAAGGAGATCCACCAGAGCTAAACTAAGGAACAAAGCTTAAACTAAGAAGACAGTTGCCGTTGAAATTGGCAAAAGCAAAATACAGTAGATAGTAGCAAGCTGGAACAAAAGCAGTCAGTTCTCCAGATATTCAGCACATTAGTTAGCATCCATGAGGTTTCATGTCGCTGACCGTTTGCACTAACCGGATTTTAAGTCACAGTATGTACAATGAGGGAAAAGGTGCCACAAGCTAAAGGAAAGTTCTGTGAAGGATGAAAGTAGTTGAGCCTTAATAACAAAAGGAATAACAATACAAGCAAAATGTGATGACAGTGGGGCAAGTAAACCAACAAAAGATAAGCCCTGATAAGGAGGAATGCTGCACCATTGCCTACAAACATTATCTGAAAATGGGAGCAGAAATTGTGGAACTCAATGTTGAGTCCAGAAGGCTGCGAAGTATCTGGCATTAAGGTGCAGTTCCTCAAGTCTGTACATGGAATAGTGTAGGATAGAAGAGCCAGAATGGCATAGAGACAGAGGAATAAAATGGCAGATGACTGGAAGCTTATGGGCACATTTGTCAGGTAAATGGAAATGTTCCGCAAAGTGATGTCCCAATTTACCAGTGGTGATCACCCCAATGTCACTGCATCATCAGCAACAAATGCCGAATATCAAGTAATTTAGAAGTACAAAGACTTTTCTCACGTTCAAGGATTGTTTAGGGTTCAGAACAGTGAAAAGTGCAGGTGCTGCATCCCGTTTACGTCCATGAGAAGGTTTTTAAGGAAGTGAAATTATATTTTCTTTGGAGGGGGCGGTTGGCTGTCACAGAGGCGTGGACTAGTATCGTCAAAGAACATAACACTGCAGAATGGTGTGAGGAGAAGGGACAATGTGTTTAGTAGTATCCCATTGAAGGTGGTGGAGCTAAAGTACGGGGAATGGGATAGACAAAGGTCAAAGTTCTGTGAACCATGATAGAGCTAAATCCTTGGTTGTGAAGAAAAGGAAAACAAATTGGAAGACTCAAACTGAAAGTGGCATAATCAGAAAAGGTATGACAGAGACAAGAGAACGCAAAGAATTGTGTTGAATGCTTGCTGGAAGTGAAGAGGGGGAGTAGGTATAGTTAATATAACTGTGGAAATGATTGTGTATAGAGTGGAAATCATTAGACCTATTGGCTATAGGTTTGATCTAATTGAACATTTGAAAATGTTCAAGAGATTCCATGAAGTACACTTAATATTTTCCCTTGGGGTGGGAGAGTTGCTGGTGGTGGTGGGGGGGGGCGGGGTTGGGGTGGGATGCTGGGGGAGTTTTATGACTGAATCCAGAAAAACAGGTGGAGGGATAAACAAGGAAATAGAAACTCGCATGGCCTTTTATAATCTTAGCATGCCTCAATACACTTTGGAACTGTTTTTGCAATGTAATCCCTAATGTAATGAGGAGAAATGTGGCAACTAACCTGTGTATTGCAGCCATGTGCTAATGTCCAGATACTCTGTTTTTCGTGATGTTGGTTGAGTTATAAATATTTTGTCAGTGTAATAGGGTGAATAATGCTGATGTTCATCAGAATAGTGTTGAGGGATATTTACCAACCACCTTTGGAACAGGTGCAGCATTGTTTTAACTTCTCTTCCACAAATCAGCACCTCTGACAATACAGCACCTCCACAGTACTGCACCCCACAGTTAGCATGGACATTTTTACTCAAATCTCTAACGTGCAATTTGATCCCAGAAATTTTCTGACGTTAGAGTGAGTGTTACTGCTAAGTAGACAATTAAGACCTACGTAAGAATTGATAATATAAAGCTCCTTTTATTTTGTTGTGAAATCAAAAGACACGATTAACTCAAGAGGGAAACTAATCTCGATCTCTCTCTCTCTCTGTATCCCCCCACCCACCACCCCATTAATGGACGTGCGTGCTAGGTCAACTGAAACCCATCAGACTAAGAACAATAGATATTTATAAATGACAAGTAGCAATGACATGGATCAAAGGCAGGAAAATGGAGCTGAAATATGGATCAACCATAATCCCATTAAAAGTCGGGACAGACTCCGGGGGTGGAATGGTCTCCTCTTCTGGTTCCTTTGATGTTGCACGGTTTTGTGAAAATCGATAACTTAGTAAATATTTGAATGTAGCAGAAACAATACCTCAACACTACAGATGTGTATGTTTCTAGTGGAATGACCTATGTTTGAATATGGGTGACATCATTAAGAACCCTTAAAAATGATTGCGGCGATTGATAGATCGCAAGAGTCTCGGCGAAAATCTGATAGCAAATAAATATGCTGGTGTGGGGGTGGGGGTGCGGTGTGGAATCTGGTAGTGAGTTCAGGAAGCTCCAGCCTGAATTAAAAGTAATCCTAGCGGTGCTGTTGCCTTTTTCTTATTGAGTTATTTATACCTTTCACTTCATCAAGAGATTTTTTTCTCTCTCTGCTGCATCCTGTTAGTATTGAAGGGTGGGGTCTGTTACTTTCAGATACACAAAAGGTCTTTCCATATAGTCTTGTCAACTCGACAGGAGTGCACACAAGTGAAATGCAGCGAGCTGGTTGCTCGTTATTATCCATAAATCAATGATATACAGCCATTGACCCCGATTGGCGATATGGATACATTTACCAACGAAAACCCTGACAATTCAAGTCGAATGTTTCTTTCAATCTCTTAAATCGTTTGAGGAACCGATCTTTTCGAACGTGTCCCATGAAGGTAGTGTATGCATTTAGTTTAATGATATTATAAAAGCAATAGGCGCAAACCCGAAATAACGGGGTAGTTTCCCGCCAGTGCTCGATGTGTTGTCATTTAAAAACAATATAACATCCACAAATACAAAGCAAAACCCTTCTGAGGAGAGATACTCGACCGGAAACATTAACCCTGATTTCCGTCCACACATGTTGCCAGAACGGCCGAGCCTTTCCAACAGTTTATGCTCTTTTATAACATCTACAATGTTTTGTCCATTACTTCAAGTCTAATGCAGGGATCATAATTTATCGTGGCCTATGTATTATTTATACAGATACAGTTGACCCCAAGAAGCCTACATTAATCTTTGACTACCTTTAAAACCCCATTTATTTTCGACAGCTCGCCTCTTTCTCTATCACTAATAACTTTAAGGTAAAAAGTAGTCCTTGATGTGAAAAGAATGCATACAATGTATCTAAAGAAATTTGCGAGCGAATTATTTTCGCGAATACTTGAACGTAATCGCATTTAATTTTAAAAATGCTGGTGTAAGTGAACCTTTATTTACTACTTTTTCGTATGATATTCCTTTGATCCCGACTGTGAATGGCGGTATTGTGTAAAATGATTTGGGTTGGGTTCACATTTGTTTCAAACGTCGATTCAAAGCATCTATATTAGTTTTAAATGAAATAAACTATTACAATCGAGAATCGAGATTCTATTATAGTTCAACCTGGTTTAACGTCACACTTTCAGTGAAGAGTCTGGTCTGTTGTTTCTTTGTTGACTTTTAAGGTGTATTTTCCCATTAATATACAATTGGAATGTAGATTTGGACCATCTTTGTTCTTCCTCCTCCCTGGTTCTTCCATTAACATTACATCTGGAGCCGAATGATTCCTTGACTCCAGCATCAAAATCTTGGAGACCTGAGCATTTATACGGTGGCGAGGTTTACTTATTAGAATTTTTGCATAGTGACATTGGGGGATAAAAAGGGTCTCTTAACTGAATGCATCAAAAATATTTGCTCCGTTTTGCTACCTTTCTTTCCACTGCGATAGAATTAGAATTAGCTAAACCCATTCATTTTAAATACTGTATATTATCGAGGTGTAGTAATTTAAGTAGACTGCGACATTCAGGAAAGACAAGGGAAAGATAAGGGTGCGCGAAGTATGTTCAGGCTTTCAATAAGCGCTAAATTCTACGATTTCACATTCTAGAGCAGGTTTTGCGTCATTCACTACACGCCTGTTTGTGACTGCAGCTACTGGATTGCCGGGGCTTGCTGCAGGTCCTTGTTCTCTGTTAGCCTATTTTCTTTTAACAGCAATGAATTGCAGCCAAATACTTCGGCTGATGTCAGCCTAGAGGAGAGAATCGGGCAAAGACCCCGTTGTTTATTTAGTTTAGAATGGGAGGGAAGGGAGAATTGAATAAGCTCACAGTGTCATTTCCGAAATATACTACCCTGCAACGTATATTTCCCATAATAATTAATTGTTAGTACTAAAGATTCACTAGACTGACTTCACCGAGCGTAATGTCTCCCCAGTCGAGTTGGTTTAGCTAAGCACGAACTTGATTGACAAATAGATACAGCTTATTTGTGAATATGACCATAGCAGTGACGGATGTGGGCGGAGGCACGGTCGGGAAAGGGATGGATCCGTGAATAAAAACATCGAGAACCCACTTTCTACTAAGTTTCATTATTTTCAGTACTCATCCATTTTCCAAACCAAATTAACTCTGGTAACAGAGTGTATTCCAACAACTATGGGTTCATGGATTTTCGCATATTGCCCCAGTGAAAGATTCAGACCAATAGATATTAAATGAGATCGCGCATTCTCGTTCTGTTTTTAATCGAGATGATTAAACCACGATTACACAGCGAAGTAATAGTTCAGCAGAGAATGAAGAGAGCGGATGAAAGCATGAAATGCACAAGAAACAAAGGCGACAAGGCACTATTGTATAATATTGCATAATGAATACTTGATTGTTGCAGAAAGATTTTTGATAATAAAGTGTGGAGCTGGATGAACACAGCAGACCAAGCAGCATCTCAGGAGCACAAAAGCTGACGTTTCGGGCCTAGACCCTTCTGATGAAGGCCCGAAACGTCAGCTTTTGTGCTCCTGAGATGCTGCTTGGCCTGCTGTGTTCATCCAGCTCCACACTTTATTATCTTAGATTCTCCAGCATCTGCAGTTCCCATTATCGCAGAAAGATTTTTTATGTTTTCGCTTAGGCTCTTGTAGGTTAATTTTGAAGAGTCAATTCGCTTTTTGCCTTTCTTTCTGTTCTGTGTTGACTGGGTTTTTTTGAAAACGTACTTGCTTACAGATTTCATATTCTGTGAGACTGAGAGGCCTTCGGAGCTCTCCAAAAGAAATGGCGTGAATTTGTGAGAGAGATAACCTCGATATAACCTATATCGATCGGGAACCTGACAGGCACTCGAAATATCTCACACCAGGCTAATCCTTTGCAACTGTCTGCTTCAAACCGTATTACAATTACATTGCTCCCCTATCTCAGCAACTCTTGAATTATCTATAAGGCGTGAAGAAATGCCAGTGACTTAAACCCATTGTCAGCATTGACAATCTATGCGCAAAGTTAGCCAGATTATAGACACAAAAGCAGAAGTTGCTGGAAATGTTCAACAGGCGTGGCGGCATCTGTGAAGAAACATCAGAGTTAACGTTTCGGGTCTGAGGAAGGAGCTAGTCAGATGACATGGCTTTTGAATTGTTTTTCTGAATTTT
The DNA here is from genome assembly GCF_030684315.1 of Stegostoma tigrinum. Lineage (NCBI taxonomy): Eukaryota > Metazoa > Chordata > Chondrichthyes > Orectolobiformes > Stegostomatidae > Stegostoma > Stegostoma tigrinum. The sequence goes on along the minus strand of NC_081357.1, from coordinate 49,295,222 downwards.
ACTCGTTACTGTTACTGGTCTAATTAAAATGATGGAAACGTCAAGGGAATTAACAGCTCGACAAGCTGAGAACTGAAGAATTAATAATCTTTATTGTCACCCATAACTGGGACATTACAACGTACTCCGCCAAGTATAATGTAATGAGAACGTAAGAATGTAATGAGATTTGAGCACTCTTTACCGTAGAAGATTACATTTGCAAGATCTAAACAATAGTAACGCAGAATGTTTACGAATGTACGTTTACACTCACAGGCTACATTACCTTTGCAAGTCGGCACGAATTACCCATGTTTGAGATTCCGTGTCACATTGCCTCACCTATTAAAATTACGGGAAAGAGCTCGGTGTCGCGTATGACATAAAAGTTGGATATCTTCGCGGCTGCACAGATACTTCATTCTGATGAAAACGATCGTGTCTTTATTATTTCACCAGTTACCTGAATAGTTGAAATAATATTGGCTTTAAGTTATGTTTGTAATGGATTACTTTTAAATGAGTTCACACTGTTGTGTGAATACAGCATAGAACAGTGATCCAACTCTACTTATATTTCCCTAGACCAGATCCAATTTGCGCAAGTGTAGCCCAGATACCCAGTCTCCAAAGAAAATAGTGCTGTGAATGTAAGATAACAAAGTGTGGTAGTCCACTCTTTTCAGATAATGTTACGTATTTAAAATCGACATGAGGGCTTAGATTGTACGTCGCTAAAACCTAATGTTAAGGATCTGAAGATATTTGTTTGCAGTGGCGCGGGGCGTACGTTTTATGTAGCCGCTGTTACGTTGTTCTTATGAAATAGTTCGCAGCGTTACATTTTAGAGTTTCCTCAGAACAATTAGAGCGAAGCCCAGTTGAATTGTCTGTCCCAAACCTTTCTCCAGCCGTTATTTCAAATGTGCATGCCTTGTAAAGATACGCAGAAACCGCACTCAGCCCAATTTTCTCAAGCGTTCGAGAATGACTGGTTTGACAATTTCCTCAGTAGCCGCTAATACTTTAAATAAGTGTCGATTTTATTTTGGAATCTCTTTTATCGCAAGGGACAGTTTGAATGCTCACGTGCTGAACTCTTCACTGTTGTAGAATGGGTGGAATCTACCTGGGAGCGGGGATAGCATATACTCTGGATCTGGATGCCGCGACTGTAACAAATCAACAATTCCTCAGCACTCGAACCAACGAGAGGAAAGAGATGATTATTCTCAACGATAGGCTGGCTGCTTACATCGAGAAAGTAAGAAACATTTGAACAGTAACATCCTCGACACAATTAACGAGTACAACAGCAATCTCCATCCTCAAAAATCTCCAAATGGAGTGATCTATTCTGAACTATAATTCATATCTATCGACAGATACACATAAGGTTTTTCAATCTTATTAATTTAAATACAATAATCAAACTGGAAATTCCGTAGCATTGAAGCTGATAGTTCTTGGAGCTTGAACTATCAACTTCACTATGACGAAGTCGATCGAATCAAGATTTATAAATAGGTGACAATAACAGAGTAAGCAGAATCTGTAATCATCTAATTTGAATACAGCAATAAAAGTGAACATTTTATTATGAACATAGACCTTGAAAAGCGACAGTGTTTTAAATATACAAAGAAAATATCATGAATTAGAAGCAAATTAATCCCAACGGAATCAAGTTAAGACAAAATGATTGACTTCGAGACAATTTTCAATATATCTAAGAATGAAAGACGCTGGAACGTCTGGTATGTGTCGCAATTCTCCCCCCGTCTGTCATTCAAGAACAGTCCAGTGGTGAGTGTTAGAGTGATAGAGTCACACAGCACAGAAACAGACCCTTTCGTCCAACCAGAATGTGCTGACCATAATCCCACACTGAATAAGTCCCACCAGCCTGCGCTTGGCCCATATGCCTTCGTACAATTCTTATTCAAATACACATGTGCTTCTAAACGTTCCATCTGCCACCTCATCCACCACTTTCTCTGAAAGTTCATTCAATACACTAATCACTCCCTGTTTCAAAAAAAGAACTGCCCCTCATGTCTTTTTAAAATCTTTTACTTTAAATCTTTTATATCCTTTCTATAACTGGGTGACCAGAACTGAGTACAATACTCCAGAAGAGGCCTCACCAATGCCCTGTGCAACCTCAACATAACATCCCAACACCTATACTCAAAGGCCTGAGCATGACTGCAAGCATGCAAAATGCCTTCTTAACTACCTATAACTACATGTGACATAAACTTCAAAGAATTATGTATCTGAACCTCTGTTCTACAACACTACCCAAGGCCCTACTTTTAATGTATAAGTACTGCCCTTGTCTGTTTTACCAAAATACAACACTTTGCATTTATCCAAATTAAACTCCATCTGCCATTCTTCAGTCCATTGACCAAATTGATCAAGATCTCTTTGTAATCAAAGATAACCTTCTTCACTATCTACTGTAAAACCAATGTTGGTGTCATCCACAAACTTGTTAACCACACCTTCTACATTCTCATCTAAAACATTTACGTAAGTGACAAACAAACGTGAACTCAGCACCAGTCCCTGTGGAACACTGCTGGTCACAAGCCTCCAGCCCAAAAAACAACCCTTTCCTATCACTCTGTGTCTTGTGCTGTTGAGCCAATTTTGTATCCAATTGGCAAGCTCATGCTGAATCCCATGTGACCTAACTTTACTAATTAGTTTGCCATGCAGAACCTTGTCAAAGGCTTTACTAAAATCCAAGTAAATGGTGTCTAACACTCTGCCTTCACCAATCTTCTTGGTTACTTCCTCAAAAAAACTCAAAAAGCTTGTGACACATGATTTCCTTTACACAAAACCATGCTAACTATCCCTAATCATTCCTTGCCTCTCCAAATGCCTATAAATCCTATCTTTCAGAATCACTTCCAGCAACTTACCCACCATCGAAGCTAGACTCATAGGTCTATAGCTCCCAGGCTTCTCCTTATATTGGCTCTTAAACAAAGGCACAGCATTAGCCACTTTCCAGTCATTCAACACCTCATCCACAGTTACAGATGGTACAAATATGTCTGCAAGAGGCCCCACAATTTCATCTCTTACTTTCCACAATGTCATGGGATACACTAGATCAGGTCCCAGAGATTTATCCACCTTTATATTTTCTAAGACCTCTAGCACTTCCTCTTGTGCAGCATGAACTGTTTTCAACTCATCAATATTTATATCCCTGAGTTTTCTAACTGCTTTCCTTCTCCACAATAAAAAGTAATGCTAAATATTCATTTAATATCTCTCCCATCTCCTGAGGCTCAACACAAACACAACCTCTTTGATCTTCAAGAGACCCTAATCTCTCTCTATTTGCTTTCATGCTCTTAATGTACTCTTTGTAGAATCTCCTTGTATTATCCTTAACCTTATTTTCCAAGGCTATCATATCCTCTCTTTGCCTTCCTGACCTCCCTGTTAAGAATGTCCATACACTCTTCATACTGTTCAAGAGATTTATTTGATTCGAGTCGTCTATATCTAATACATGATTCTTTTTCATTCTTGACTAGAACCTCAATATCTTTACTTATCCATTGTTCTCTAATACCACCAGCCTTATCTTTCAGTGTAGCAGGAACATATTGACCCTGAACTCTCATTATCACAGTTTTGAAAGCCTCCCACTTATCAGACATCCCTTTACCTGCAAACAGTCTACTCCACTCAATTTTTGAAAGCTCTCATCTCATTCCAATAAAATTTGCCTTACTCCAACTAAATACTTTAATTTGTATGGAAAGTTCATCCTTTCCCCATAACTATTTTAAAACAAATAGAACTGTGATCACTAGGCACAACGTGTTCCCCCTACTATCACTTCAGTCACTTGCTCTGTCTTATTACCCAAGAGAAGGTCAAGTTTTGCTCCTTCTGTAGTAGATTCATTAACATCTTGATAAAGACAAGTTTCTTGAATACATTTAACAAATTCTTCACAAATCAAACCTTTTACAGTACAGTAGTCTCAGTCAATGTTTGGAAAATTAAAATCACCTATGAATACAACCTAATGAAATGTGAGGTTGGATGAACACAGCAGGCCAAGCAGCATCAGAGGAGCAGGAAAGCTGATGCTTCAGGCCTAGACCCTTCTTTAGAAAAAAGAAGGGTCTAGGTCTGAAACGTCAGCCTTCCTGCTCCTCTAATGCTGCTTGGCCTGCTGTGTTCATCCAGCTCCACAGCTTGTTACCTAAATTTTGAACCTCTCTGTCAAATCTGCGTTTTCTGAGGAGAACATAGAACATAGAACATAGAACATAGAACATTACAGCACAGTACAGGCCCTTCGGCCCTCGATGTTGTGCCGACCTGTCATACCGATCTCAAGCCCATCTAACCTACACTATTCCATGTACGTCCATATGCTTATCCAATGACGACTTAAATGTACCTGAAGTTGGCGAATCTACTACCGTTGCAGGCAAAGCGTTTCATTCCCTTACTACTCTCTGAGTAAAGAAATTACCTCTGACATCTGTCCTATATCTTTCACCCCTCAATTTAAAGCTATGCCCCCTCGTGCTTGTCGTCACCAACCTAGGAAAAAGGCTCTCCCTATCCACCCTATCTAACCCTCTGATTATTTTATATGACTCAATTAAGTCACCTCTCAACCTTCTTCTCCCTAATGAAAACAGCCTCAAGTCCCTCAGCCTTTCCTCGTAAGACCTTCCCTCCATACCAGGCAACATCCGAGTAAATCTCCTCTGCACCCTTTCCAAAGCTTCCACATCCTTCTTATAATGCGGTGACCAGAACTGTACACAATACTCCAAGTGCGGCTGCACCAGAGTTTTGTACAGCTGCAGCATAACCTCTTGGTTCCGGAACTCGATCCCTCTATTAATAAAAGCTAAAACACTGTATGCCTTCTTAACAGCCCTGTCAACCTGGATGGCAACTTTCAAGGATCTGTGTACATGGACACCGAGATCTCTCTGCTCATCTACACTACTAAGAATCTTACCATTAGCCCTGTACTTTGCCTTCTAGTTACTCCTACCAAAGTGCATCACCTCACACTCGTCTGCATTAAAAGAACCTCAGATTCTTAAATCTATCCATTGAACTGAAGTCTTGCCTCTTTGATACCAATCTTGTCATAGTTTTCTGCATCACCTACAAAGCCTTTACATCCTCCTTAAAATGCATTGCACAGAATTAGGAGTAATAGCCTAGTAAAGGCTGAAATATTGTTTTTATAATGGTTCAGCATACTATCCCTGATTTTGTATTCTATGCCTCTATTTATAAATTTCATCCAGCTTTTCATCCAGTGCTGTCACCTGCAACAATATGTGTACATATATCCCCAGATTACTTTGTTTTTGCAGCCCTATTAGAAATGTGTCTGGGACTTTATGTTGCCTGACTTATGGCTAGTCTGCAATGCAGCGTGACTCCAACTCAGTTCCCAGCCTGGCTGAAGTGATCATGGAGGACTCTCCTTCTGAACCACTCCCCTAACCTGAGATGTGGTTATGCTCAGGTTAAGCCACTACCAGTTGTCTATAGCTACTTTAGCTATAAGTAATTTACTTTACCTATCAAAATGTAAAACATTGCTTTGGTTACATTAAGTTTCATGTGCCATGTGTCTGCCCCTATCACCAACCCTTCCAGGTCCTTTTAAATTCTGTTACTGCCTATTCAAAGTTTACAATATTTCCAAGTTTGGAACCATCAGCAATTTTGAAGTTATGCACTGTATACCCAAGCCTAGTTCAAAATCTAGAAAAGCAAAGGTCCTAGGACCGACCCCTGGGCAACCCCATGGTAAAAACTCTTTCATTGTGATATTTACCACTGCTCTCTTTCCAACTATTTAGTCCACTTTGTACCTATGCTGCTATAAACCATTTTATTCCATGGGCTTTAACCTACGTGCACTGCATCAACAATATTCTCTTCATCTACATCTTCAATTGCCTCATCAAAAAACTCTCAAAACAAATTAAAATACACAGCAGGTTTCTTTAATATTTATCTTAAAGACTATGGATTATAAATTGTTCATGCTTTTCACCACTGAGTCAAATTGACAGACCTGTCATTGTTGAGTTTATCCCTAGTTTTTGAACTATGGTGCAACATTTGTAACTCTCAAATGTTTTGGCAAGACTCTGTATCTAAAAAGATTTGGGAGATTCTGATCAGTGGCAATGCAATTTCTGATCTCTCGCTCCTCAGCAACCTGAGTTCCATCTTACTTTATGATTTATCAATTTTAAGTATGACCAATCTTTGTAGTACATGCTCTTTATAAATAGTTTTCCTATTCAATTTATTTCACGAGGAGCTTGGGAACATACTATAATGCAACAAAATGCAGTAGATGCTGGAAATCTGAAGGAATCATAGAACATTGTGGAAAAACTCGGCAAGTCTGGCAGCATCTGTGGAGAGAGAAACAGTGAAAACATTTTGAGTCTGATAAGATTCTTTTACAGAAACTTTTTCATAGGACTTTGGCAACATCCTGTTACTTTGTAAAAACAGGTGCAAAATCTCATGTATGCCCTCTGCCTCCATGAGTAGATCACCTTTTCAGGGTCCCTCATCAGTCCCATCCCTCCTCTTGTGCTCCTGTTTACTACTTACATACTTGTAGAAGATGTTTGGATTTCCTATTTTGTAAGCTGCTAGTCTGCTTCCTTCTTCTTCACTGTTGTTGGATAACTCCCTGAAAACTTTCAAAATTCTATGTGGTTCTCACCTAAAATATCAACATGATCTCTGGTCAGCTCATATTACCCTCGATAATTCTTCTCTTCCATACAGCTCTAGCCTTGGTTCCCTAATCTTTTCCCCTTATGGGAATGGCCCTCGACTGTTCTTGAACTATCTCATTTTAGAGGCAGTTCAGTCTGTCACAGCTTTCTGTGCTTCACCTCTGCATGCCTACCTTTGATTCCAATTTACCTGGGGTAGAAACAAAACTTGCTGCAGTGAAAAGTTTTGCCTTTCGATCGCTCCTTATCTTTTGCCATTGCTAACTTGGCTTTATGATGCTATGATCACTGATTCATTGACACTTGATCCACTTACCCCACCTATTTCTGATGGACTATCTGATACCATGTCATTGACTGTAAATCTTGTCTGTTTCTCTCTCCAAGGGGTTGTCCAATCTGAAGTGTTTCATGTGGTTTCAATTTTTATTTCTGTGTTATTACATCAAATTTCAGATAATGTACTACTGAACATTTTTTAGAATCAATATAAAAGTTGAAATCACGTCTTGTAATATTTATATGTGCTGGATTTAGTTCTTGATTGTTTTGCAATGTGTGCGTGGCAGGTGCGAAATTTGGAACAGGACAACCGAATTCTGGAGGCTGAGATTGAGGCAGTGAAGAGTCGCTGTCTGCATCCACAAGGCTTGAGGACTCTGTATGAAGAACAACTGAGGGATCTACGCCGAACAGCTGATCAAATGAAAATCCAACGGGTAACACATGAATCAGTTCTTTGAAATAAGCACATTATTATTTCATGATCTAATTCAGCATTTGAACCACTATGATCCCTTTGTACATCCATATCTTCGAATCCATAACCATTTAAAAATTACTCTACCATTCTGTTTTTCATATCAAAGGGCACAACTTCACATTTATTCACATTATAGTACATCTAACATGTATTTAACCACTTTAAATTGCCCTGAAGTCTCTTTGCATTCTCCACACCATTCACATTCGCACCTTGATTTGTGTCATCAGAAAACTTTAAAATATAATATTTGATTACTCATCCAAATCAATTATATTGTGAACACCTGGGGCCCAAGCACTGTCTCTGTGGTAACCCACTTGTCACCACCTTCACTCTGAAAGCCATCCATTTAATCCTACCATCTGTTCTCTGTCTGCTAACCAATTCCCAATCCATCCAGTACACTACTTCCAAATCCATGTGTTTTGATTTTGCACAATAATCTCTTATGTTGGGCATAATCAACAGCTTTTTGAAAATCCAAATACACCATTGGTTTTCCATCAACTATTCTACTGGTATGTTGTCAAAAACTCCAGTAGGTTGGTGAAACATGATTTGGATTTCATAAATCCACTCTGTTTTGGTCTAATACCATTGGTATTTTTTGTGTCTTGTTGTTATGTCTTTTATAACTGGCTCCAGCAGTTTTCCTACTATTGAGTGTTATGCCATTTCAAGTGCTCATCTAAGCACTTTTTAGTGATTGTGAGGTTTCCCAATCAACTACTCTCTCAAACAGTGCATTTCAGATTCCCACCATCCTCTGGGTGAAAATTCTGTTCCTCAAATTCACTCTAAATCTCTTGCCTTTCAACTTTAAAATTATTCCTCCTCATTATTGATCCTTCCAGTAAGAAGATCAGCTGCTTTCTATCTGTTCTGCCCATGACCCTCATAATCTTGTACTCCTCAATCAGACAGCCCCCTCCACTTAGCCTTTCTGCTGTAAAGGGCAGGCAATGGCCTAATGGTATTAGTGCTAGACTATTAATCCAGATGCCCCGGTAATGATCTGAGGACCCAGGTTCAAATCTGTTATGCCAGATGGTGGAAGTTGGATTCAATTAAAAATCTGGAATTAAAAATCTAATAGTGACCATGAAACCAGTGTCAATTGTCAGACAAAACAATATGGTTAACTAATGTCCTTCTGGGAAGGAAATATGCTATCCTTACCTGATGTGGCCGATGGACGATTTGAGCCTACTTGCTTTGAAGAGTTCTGAAATGACTGATAAGTCCAATATGCAATCTGCAGATTCTGTAACATGTGGGTCATTTGATGCTTGATGGGTTAAGTAGTTGAATTGTTTGGAGATTTGTGCCCACTCTCTGTTATCTAAAATTCATTTCTGCACATTCCCAATGAAGTTTCTCAATGTGTTCAGTGTCTTTATGAATGAACATTCTTCATTTTTAGCACTTACGATTCAAGGATTCCCATGAATCAATGGAGATGCTTGACCTTTCCAAGGATGCTTTGAGGACATGACTAAAGTATTTCCATTGTTCCACTAGGAATCCCATGTTGTGCCTAAATTCCACAAGGAGGAATTCTTGTTTAGGCAGATGAACCAATGCCCAAACTCTGATAACTGTAAGAGCACAGATTACCTCAGAAATTTGCCGTTTGATGACATGTACTGTAATCAGGATTATGTGTATCTTAGCAAACAGCATCCACGTTTATTCTGTTATCTTTGTCGGAAGAAGATTGTTTTCATCCATTGAAATATAGTAGACTTTTGCAGTCACTTTCTAAAGCATGTTCAAGATACATTGAGGTAACTTGCATAAAACTATACTATGTGCCTTAATGGCTCTGTAAATATATCATTGCAAGACTAACAATATGATATCAAGGTAAAAAAAATCAATTTTATTTTGGACACACAAGGATACGGCAGTTGCTGCAAAGGACGCTATGACTGGTCAGCTGGAGACTATGAAGATCAAATATGAAGAAACTGTTGCAGCTCGGAAGAAGGCAGAAGATGAAATTGAAACTTTCCGCCTGGTAAATAAACTGCTTGTTTTTATCTTTCTAAATATTTGTCAGCCTATAATGTTTATCTCGTGACAGTATTTCTACAGTCTCTGAGATGGTAGGAACTGCAGATGCCGGAGAATTTGAGATACCAAGGTGTAGAGCTGGATGAACACAGCATCAGAGGAGCAGGAAGGCTGACATTTCGGGCCTAGAGGGTCATCCTTCCTGCTCCTCTGATGCTGAGGCATCAGCCTTCCTGATGATGCTTGGTTCTCTGATGCTGCTTGGTCTGCTGTGTTCATCCAGCTCTACACCATTCTACAGTCTCTTTCACTTTTTGCTTTTCTCATTTCTTCAAAAAGAGCTCTGCATTGAAATAACACATTGTAGAGCTGGATGAGCACAGCAGGCCAAGCAGCATCAAATGAGCAGGAAAGCTGCTGTTTCGGGTTGAGGCCCTTTTTCTGAAGAAGAGTCTCAACCTGAAACGTTAGCTTTCCTGCTCCTCTGATGCTGCTTTTCCTGCTGTGTTCATCCAGTTCTACACCCTGTTATCTCAGATTCTCCAGCATTAGCAGTTCCTACTCATCTCTGCATTGAAATGTTCTCATTTCAAACTGTAATAAATATGTTTATGGGAAAAATAGGGGCTGATTTTCCATGAATGTTCTCTGACCCATCAGCCATAACTTCAGTGGAAGAGCTTTTTGCTGTTTTTCTGGCATTTTCACAGCTCTTCCATCAAAGTGACTGAAAATTAATAGATGACATAATGCCATTTATATTCAGCTTTACTATCCTTATATAATGTAATGATGACATGTGCAGCAATTACTATTTTTTTAAATTCCTATTGTATCTATCATAAGTAATAGAATTTATAATTGCTACAGGATGTAGATGCTGCCACAACAGCACGAATGGACCTTGAAAAGCAGCTGGAGAATCTTGAAGTTGAACTGGAATTCCTCCAGAGAGTGCACAAAGAGGTATAGTTTCATATTTGAAAAAAAATATGATTTATAAACCTCATGTTCATGTCTATTTTGAATTACATAATTATCAGGGAGGAAGAATTGGACAAAAACAAGTACAAAGTTAAAGATTATGTAGAACGTGGTATATACAATATTGTAACAGTATCGGTCAATTCAAATATTTTAGTTCGTCAAATGTACAATACGGAATAGAACATAGAACATAGAACAGTACTGCACAGAAACAGGTCCCATGGCTCACAATGTTGTGCCAAACATGACACCAAATTTAAATTAATCCCTTCTGACTGTCCTTGGTCTATTCCTTGCACATGGAAATGCACACAAAAATAAATACTTGCATGAACATGCAGATGAGTAACAGCAGGGTGTATTAAAAAATTGTCTTATTTTTGATAAATTATTTATCCCATTGACAAGGTTATATTGAAAATTTTGTTTGAAAACCTATTATTGTGCATAATTATAGAGCAAATTATAGAGTCAAAAAGTGTCAAAGTACTAATAAAGAATTGTGTTTTTACTCTATGCCTTTTTAATTATGATGCATGCTATTATTAACATGAATTAACATTAACGTTGGTGAAATTATCATTTTGTATTGTTTATCTTTTAAATAGGAAATTGAGGAACTAATGAAACAGATCCAAAATGTTACTGCCAGTGTTGATATGACATACACAATTCCAGATCTGGCTACTGCACTTAAAGATATTCAACTTCAGTATGAAGAAATATCAGCAAAGAATTTGCAGGTGAGGTGGTTTAAAAACATTTGAGATGTTTTCCATTTCGTAAATAGCTTTAATCTGTTCTACATGCAGTATTTGTATGAGACTTAGTGTATATGTACACTGGAAAACAATTCTCACAGTTAGGGGATGAACTTCTTTTCAGGTATAAATTAGTCTTGCTTTAACTTTCACTAATTTAAGAACTGCTTGAATAACAAGTGACGAGAAGTAAAGGATGGTTGTATTTTACATAGCACCTTTCCTGATCTCAGGACATCCCAATGCACTTTACAACAGTGGAAGTTCTTTTGAAGTGTGGTCACTGTTGTAATGTCAAAGATGAGACAACCAATTTGTGGACAGCAAGGTCTGCAAATGAGGATGTGGCAGTGACTAGGAAGTCCATATTAGTGGCTGAGGTTGATTGAGAGCTTAAAAAAAATCAAAGACTTACTTTCATATAGTGCTCGTCAACAAAAATCAGGAACAGAAAGTGACGGCATGGTGTAGGACTTTTGACAGTAGATTCCTGCACCTGACCACCTCTTGATTACTTTGAAGAGCTGCTGATGAAGAGTTTGCAAGAATCTTTCCATCTGCGATATTTTGCAGCTGAATCTGATACATTAAACTACAATATTCTGAAAGAAAATATGCATAATGTCCTGCTACAATTGATCTTTATTGTCCATTCAGGGCTGCAGGTGGTACACAGCATTGCACAGTGCATTAACTCCATTATGCTGACCTAGATTCTGAGAAGGCAAATTTCCTTGTCATTTCCAGGTAAATTTGATTGGGTATTTAGAAGTTCTTTATGGCATGTTGGCAAAGTGTGGTCAAACATGCATTACTGATTCAATCATTAAAGTGATTTAGCTTACAGGCAGAAGCTGTAGCTGAGATACTAACCTGAGGAAGAAGATGCTGTGAAAGTCATAGTGAAAGAAGAGGTAATTTAGGTAGCAGATAAGCAAGCTGGACTGTACAGGGGAAGTAAGGGTGGAACTTGCAGAAGTAGTATCTTTCAATCCTCCTTAGATAGATGGGGGTTGGCACATAACTGGACAATTGCAAATGTGATAGCCTTGTTTAAAGAAAAGGTTTAAGAATATATCAGTAATGGCAGATGAGATAGTTTAACCTCAGTGATGGAAAAGCTTTTAGACATGATAATCTGAGACAAATTAACAAGAAGTCTGTTGGACAAAGGAATACTAACTAAGCCGAGTAGAGGTATTTCAATGGCAAATCGATGTGTAACTAATTTGATTGAGTTTATGATGAAATGATAGAGAGGAATGATGAATGTAATGTGATATGATGTATCTGGACTTCCAAAAAGCATTGTATAATGTACTACACAAGATGCTTGTCAGCAAAATTAAAGTCCATGAAATAAAACAGAAAGTAGCAGCATGAGTACAAATTGGTTGGTGACAGAAAACAGAGAGTAAGGGTGAATGAATGCTTCTCAGACTAGAAGTCATAAACTGGGATCGCTCAGAGGTTGTATAACGACTGCTGTTTTTTCCCAATATTTATTCGTAAAAATTATATTCGTAAAAATATTTATTCGTAGTCTTCAGTTACATGGTTCACAACTTTAAAAAATTGCTGATAACACAATTACTTGGGAGGATTGTGAGCCATTAGGGGGATAGCTATAGACTTAAAGAGGACACAGACAGGCTAATGTTATGGACAAACATGTGACAAAAGAAATTTAATCCAGAGAAGTATCAAATGATATTTTTGGAAGAATAAAGAGAAGCATCATACAATAAACATTACAAAGACATGCAACAGCTGAGGATCTGAGGTAAATGTGCATGAATCCATGATGCTGACAAGGCAGATTGAGAATGTGTTTCATAAGGTGAATGGGACCCTGGGCTTTATAAGTAGAGTCAGAGAGTACAAAAACAATGAAGCTATACCCAACCTGTATAACACATGTGCTCAGCCTCAACCAAAGTATTGTGCCCAATTCTGGGCATCACATAAAAACGATGAGGAGGCTTTGGATAGAGTGCCAAAAGAATTTAAGTGCGTGGTTCAAGGAATGAGGAACTTCAAATATGAAGATAGAGTGGAAAACCTATTCACCTTAGAGACCAGAGATTTGGAGTAGATTTAACGGAGGAGTCCAATCTCGTGAAGGTTCTAGGGAGAAGCTCTTCCTGTTAGCAGAAGTGTCAAGGACCAGAGGCCACTAATTTAAAGTGATTGACCAAAGAACACTAGGCGAAATATTCCATCTGTAGCAAGTTGTTAGGATCTTGAATGCACTGCCTGGGAATCTCCTGAAGGCAGGCTCAATTGTGGCTTTCTAAAGGGGACTGGAAAATTATCTGAAGAGAAAAGAGTGCTGGGCTACAAGTGAGACTCTCTCCTTGCAGAGAGCTGATTTGGACATGAAAATCAAGTGGCCTCCTTGGCTTTAACCATTCCACAATTTTATGGTTCAATGACCTACAAATTATTTGGCAAACCTTTTTTTCGAACATAGAACATAGAAAGGTACAACACAGTAGAGTCCGTTCGGCTCATGATGTTGTGCCGTGGAATAATCCTAATCCAAAAATAAAATAACCTAACCTACATTCCCCTCAATTCACTGCTGTCCATGTGCATGTCCAGCAGTTGCTTAAATGTTACTAATGACCCTGCTTCCACGACTACCACTGGTAAACTATTCCAAGCGCTCACAACTCTCTGGGTGAAGAACCTTCCTCTGACATCTCCTCTATACCTTCCTCCTAACACCTTAAAACTATGACCGCCCGTGGCAGTCAATCCTGCCTTGGGGAAAGGTCTCTGGCTATCAACTCTATCCATGCCTCTCATTACCTTGTACACCTCAATCCGGTCACCTCTCTTCCTCCTCTCCAGAGAGAAAAGTCTGAGCTCAGTCAACCTCTCCTCGTAAGACAAGCCCTCCAGTCCAGGCAGCATCCTGGTAAACCTCCTTTACACCTTCTCCAAAGCCTCCACATCTTTCCTATAATAGGGCGACCAGAACTGGACACAATATTCCAAGTGTGGTCTCACCAGGGTTTTGTAGAGCTGCAGCATAACTTCGCGGCTCTTAAACTCGATCCGCCAGTTAATGAAAGCCAAAACACCATATGCTTTCTTAACAACCTCATCCAATTAGGTGGCAACTATAAGGGAGCTGTGCACTTGAACACCAAGATCCCACTGATCCTCCACACTGCCAAGAATCCTGCCTTTAATCCTATATTCAGCATTTAAGTTCGACCATCCAAAATGCATCACTTCGCATTTACCCAGGTTGAACTCCATCTGCCATTTCTCAGCCCAGCTCTTCATTCTGTCAATGTCTCACTGAAGCCTGCAATAGCCCTCGATACTATCAACGGCACCTCCAACCTTTGTGTCATCAGCAAACATACTAACCCACCCCTCAACCTCTTCATCCAAGTCATTTATAAAAACTACAAAGAGCAGAGGCCCAAGAACAGAACCCTGCGGGACACCACTCAGCATTGACCTCCAGGCAGAATACTTACCATCTACAACCACTCTCTGCCTCCTGTCAGCCAACCAATTCTGAATTCAGACAGCCAAATCACCCTGTATCCCATACCTCCTGACTTTATGAATGAACTTGCTGTGGGGAACCTTATCAAATGCCTTGCTGAAGTCCATGTACACCACATCCACTGCTCAACCCTCGTCAACCTGTCTCGTGACTTCCTCAAAGAACTCAATAAGATTTGTAAGGCATGACCTGCCCCTCACAAAGCCATGCTGACATCCTTTAATCACGCTATGCTTTTCCAAATAGTCATAAATCCTAACTCTCAGAATTCTTTCCAAAACCTTGCTGACCACAGACATAAGACTGACTGGTCTGTAATTTCCAGGGATTTCCTTATTCCCTTTCTTGAAAAGAGGAACAACATTTGCCTCTCTCCAATCTTCCAGTACGACTCCCATGGAGAGTGAGGAAGCAAAGATCTTCACCAGCGGCTCAGCAACCTCCTTTCTCGCTTCCCAGAGCAACCTAGGATGAATCTGGTCTGGTCCTGGGGACTTATCAATCTTAATGTTTGCCAAAATTTCCAGCACATCAACTTCCTCAATCTTGATCTGTTCAAGCCTGTTTTCCTGCTCCTCAAAGTTCTCATTCACAACAAGGTCCCTTTCCATAGTGAAAACTGAAGCAAAAAAACTCATTTAGGGCTTCCCCTATCTGCTCAGACTCCACGCACAAGTTCTCTACGTGATCCCTGATCGGCCTTACCTTCTCCCTGATCATTCTCTTATTCCTCACGTATGAGTAAAATGCCTTCGGGTTGTCCCTAATCCTTCCTGCCAAGCCTTTTTCATGCCCCCTCCTGGCCCTCCTCAGTCCACTTTTGAGCTCCTTCTGATCAAGCCTTTAATCCTGTAAAGCTGTGCTAGACCCTTGTTTCCTCCACCTTACGTACCCTGCCTTTTTCTTTTTGACAATCACCTCAGTACCCATCATCCAAGGCTCCTTAATCTTACCCCTTCTTACCTGTCTCAGAGGAACAAATTTATGCATCACTCGCAACAACTGCTCCATAAACAGCCTCCACAAGTCTGCTGTGCCCTTTCTGTGGAACAATTGCTCCCATTCTGTACTTCCCAACTCCTGTCTGATAGCGTCATAGTTTCCTTTACCCCAGTTCAATATCTTCCCCTGGTAACAGCTCCTTTCCCTTTCCATGGCTATGGTACATGTGTGGCTGTTGTGGTCACTGTCACCAAAGTGTTCTCCCACAACGAGATCTGACACCTGTCCTGGGTCATTGCCGAGCACCAAATCCAAAATGACCTCCCCCCCTCATCAGCCTGTCCACATACTGAGTAAGGAAACCCTCTTGAACACACCTGACAAAAATGGCTCCCTCCAATTCATCAGCCCTAAGGAGGTTCCAATCTATATTGGGAAAATTGAAGTCACCTATAACAACAACCCTGCTACGTTTGCACTTTTCAACAATCTGCCGGCCAATGAGATCTTTGATCTCCCTATTGCTATTTGGGGGTCTGTAGAAAACCCCCAGTGAGGTGACTGCTCCCTTGCTGTTCCTAACTTCCACCCATACTGACTCAGTCGACAATATCGCTGTATCATCATATGCTGAAACTAAGACTTTGAAGAAATTTCCAGCAGACTCATAAGTCTTTTGTCCACATTTCTTTGCCCACAAATACTGCCAGATCTGCTGAGTATTCTGGCTCTTTCTCTTTTACTAAAGAAGATAGGCAGACTACTATAACCAACCATGCAAACTGAGTAGCTTCGGGATACATTCATGCGTAATTAATGCTGGTAATACATTGCCAATTTAATGGAGGCAAGACTGAACCCGGATTAAATTGTTGTATGGAATGGGAATACTAAACTGCAGAAGGTCATCAATTTCTTGGTTGAAAGTGATGTATGATGTGTGTAACTGCTGGACTATTTGAATTTTTAGAATTTAGTGGTGTAAGTGAATCGAAGTTATAAGGTCGTTCCTAGTCAATTTCCCTCAGTGTGATCAACATAGATATCCAAATCGATAAAAAAAGGGATTCAGAAAAATACAAGGTAGAAAAATTTCATTTAGAAAAAAGATTTAATGATACAAGTCAACCATATTTACTTAGACAGCATTTAACACAATTATGCTATGGCTTCAATAAATTCATGTTCATCGGGACAGTTAATAGATCATTGTCCAAAATAATTTCCCTTGCTATTCCTGCTCTCCTCAAAATGTTATGTTTCAGTTATTTATTTATCACATTTATTTAAATTAGAATACAAAACACAGGTATTATTAATAACCTGGTAAATTTAATTTAATCAATGAAGAATGCGGCTGTGTTTGAGAAAGGAAGCAATTTCTGTCCATTTCAATCTTTGACAGTTATATTGAAGAAACGTTTTTAGAGCAAATCTGTGGGATGCTTATACTTAGAATCAATCCCTTGCCTTACCTGACCAAGATGTTGCTGTATACTATCAGGAAGTGCAAAGTGGAGAACGTTCCATTCTGTGACATTATCATTCCTGACCTTGAGGAACACAATAAACCATCTGGTTCTATTCATGCGAGTACAGTTACTTGTCAGGCTACTGACAGAGAGTTTGAATATACCTTTGTATTCTATTTGTTCAATGCGCGCTCAAGGTCTTTCTTGGTGGTGTGCTTTGCTATTGTGTATGTTGAAAGACTGTGAGTAAAGATGAAAAGTATGAAATAAAATTGTGAAAACATCTTTTTTTTAACAATAAAAGCAATAGAATATCTTTTTGATTAGGTGACCATGCCATCAGGTGACAGGCTGCTCATCACTTTGGAGTAACTGAGTGTTTATCATCTGGTTATTTTCTGTTGAGTCTTGAAATTGTCAAACAATATTTGACCACTGATTTTGACTAATAATTAAAGAAGAAAGTTGATGGTGACTATATCCATACTATATTGCTCTTTTAGTGTTTATTTGCAAATATCCTTAATTAATGTTTACTATGTTTCTCCAAGGAAATGGATGAATGGTATAAAAGCAAATTTGTTGATCTGAATCACACATCTGCTAAACGTATAGAAAATATGCGAATTACAAGACAGCAGCTTGCAGGCTGTAAGCGGAATGTAAGTAATCCTCATCCAAACATAGTGTTGTCCCTCTATTTATTGAGAAAATAAAATAAATTTTTGTTGCATGAAAAATACAGTTTGAACTTATCAATTATATGTGAACTGCCCCCAATTAGACAATAAAAGATTGTTTTTAGAGATTTTGGAAAAGTTGAGCTACCGTGGATTCATTCTCTCACTAGAGTGGTGGTAGCTTTAACCTAAAGGTTACTACACCTCAGGTGAGGGTCATGATTGTGGAAGTGGGACATCCATGGTAACCTCAGCCAGTGCAGGAATTGAATTTGCACTTTTGATGTCACTCTGCATTGCAAACCAACTGTCCAGCTGACCAAGCACCCTTGTTAGAGAATATTGCTGCACAATGATCTAATATGTCAGAGCTTATGGAGTTAAAGTTAAGAGCCATGATTCACCTACAGAAAGGACAGAATTTGTGGTGGTAGTGGGGTCTTGTGGGACCTTACCTCATATTGCTTCTGTTAGTGAAAGCCTACCAGAACAAATTGCCCACTCAAGGGCCTCAAATAGAGACCAGGCAGAAAGCTTGTTTGTAACCATTCCCATCTTGAATTTCATCAGGTGGATATGCGAGTGTGCAAATGTCCCACACCCCGAAGCCCAGTTCCTGCTGGGCAGGAGGGTGCTGAGTGTCAAATTCTGCCCATAGTTTTAGTTCCTGCTGTATTAAACCAGAGGTAACTGACAGGGTCAATCACATGCTGATATTTTCTAAATTCCTTCTCTCAATTGTTTACAAAATAAATAAATTATTTTTATATAACACCTTTCATGGCTTCATTACATTGTAAAAGTAATTTATAATCAATGAAGCACTTACAAAATGCAGTTACTGTTGTTTTATCCAATAACTTGCAATGTCTTCATCAAAGTAAAATAACACAACATGTTTCACAGGAGCACTGTCAAAGTCTAGCACTGAGTCGCATACGAGATACAAAGACCTGTTTTGTCAAAGAGGTATGCTTCAAGGAGCTCTTAAAGAATGAAAAAGAGATGGAGAGGCTTGTGATTAAATTCCAAAGCTGGTTGATGAATATTAGGAAACATAAGAAGCTGAAATTAGAATAGTACAAAGATCTGGAGGAGCTTTCAAAATAGAGAAAGGTGAGGCCTGGAAGGAATTTGAAACCAAAAATGAGAACATTGAAATGTTGCAGTTGATCATTGCCAGATCAAGGGTCAAAGGGAGTCAGGATTGAAGGTAAAGGTTTAGTTTGAATTAGGATATGGCAGCAGAGCATTAAATAAGCTCAATTTTATGAAGGTAGGATGTTGGCTAGAAATGTGGTGAAATACTTGACTTTAGAGCAATGAAGGCATATTTGAGATCTACGGAGTACAAAAGCCACAGGGATGACATAAATAGTACTGCAGAACTGGAAGGGATTAAAAGTCAAGAGGTTAGAATCAAAGCTCAGCACCAAATAGGATACCAATATGGACTAAAATGAACAAATTCGTACATGTTAAGATTCTACAAATAACAATTGAATAAATAATCAGGTTATTTATTAAATTCATGGGATATAAGCATAGTTAGCATGTTTAGCATTTTCTATTGCCTATCCCTGATTGCTATTGAGAAGGCCATGGTGTGAACTGCCTTCTTTGAACTGTTGCTTGCCGAGTGGTGAAAGTACTTTTCTAAAGTAATTACTTTTCTAAAGTTGATTGGCACATTTAAATGGCTTGCTGAGTCCTTTGAAAGGACAGTTCTTTCACAACTGGAGTCATATACGTGCCAAACCAGGTAAGGACATCAGATTTCCATCCCTAAGAACATTAGTGAATTGAAGACATTCTAAAGAGGGATCACTGGACTCGAAACACAAATTCTGTCCTTTTTCACAGATGCTGTCAAACCTGCTGAGATTTTCCAGCAATTTTACTTATTACAACAATCTGGTAATAACAGGTTAAAAAAATTGAAATTAACTTTTCTTTACTACTTAAATTTTTGTGAGCTGAATTTAAATCCCCTCACAGACACGGAGGAATTAAAATGCATCATTCTACATCAATTGTTCAGTCACCTTTGTGGCTGTCTAGCAACATCCTCACCACACTACTGGATCCCTAATGATGCTGGATGAAATGTGACCAGAATCCCAACTCTCGGGAATATCCGCTAAATGATTCAAAAGGGAAGGACCGCCCCTCACCCCGCAGCCAAAGCAGCTGGCTCAAAATTTCAGCTAATAAATGATGTTGCCTATTAAGCTAATGTGCTAGAGCCCAGTCGCGCTTCAACCAGTTAAAGTGGATATTGCATGGACTTTACCTGGAAGTCAATCTACAGTCTTTTCCTGAAAGTCTACATATCCTAGCTACACCAAAGAAAATCAGATTAGTTCAGCTCATGAACTAATGACTCCAGGCTAACAAGGATTTTCTTTTAAAATAAGACCAGAAATACTGAATAAAATTGTATTGTTTACCTGGGTTTCTGAAGTTATCTAGTTTGGACATTGACCCAACACTGCCAGATCCATCTCTTTGAAGCAAAATCCTTTGATGGTAGATGTTCATTTCTTCTGTGTTTGGAAATCAGAAATTCTCGTTCACTGCAATGAGGAGAAGGATGCCAGAATCCCGATACTTATCCTCTCCAACTACTTTGTGTCCCACTAGAATTCCTTGAGACTTTCTCAAACTGTACAAGCTTAGCAGTATCTTTTTATGTTCCTACCCTTCGCCTTTTTTGAGCATGTTCATTTTGCACTGCCCCTGACAAGACGTGATCAGTGACCTACCCTGGAACCCTACAGACTGGAGTCTGATGGGAGTTCCCAGAGGCATGCTGAGGACAAAATGAGCAATATTTAAACTTCAGTTAATCTCCCTCCTCAGGATAATCCAAAGTCATTGATGCTGGAAAAATACATATGCCTGCTTCCTCATTGAGATAAAAGCAAAATACTGCAAGTAACAGAAATCCAAAATAAAAACAGCAAATCTGGGAACTAAATAGGAAGTTAGACAGTATCTGACAAAAAGAGAAGAGAATTTACATTCCTGGTGTCCATAGATCTCCTGGAAACACACCTAATGCTCAAAGTCATTGGCAGTTATCATGGCCTCCTAAAGACCAATTGTTTCCAGCCATACCAAAGCATCACTGTTTTATTAAAAATATATTGTAGTTTTGCATAAGATGCACATTTATCATTTTACTTGTTACATTTTTTAAAAACCCTGATGTTTCTACTTTTCTCAGCTTAAAAACTGTGAGATGGAACTGGACGCTCTGAAGGCCCGAAAGGTAGCACTGGAGACGCAGAATAAAGAGGCAGTAAATGAATATAAGCAAGAGATTGAAGAATACCAGGTACTCAAAGTGACATTGCTTTCCATTACGTTGGGGTTGAAAATCCAAATATATAATTTGGAAGCATTTCCAATTATATCTTCAGACAGTGAAAGGACAGCTAATAAGTCTTTAGATAAAGGATGGACTCTCTATTTAGCAGCAAATCTGTACTGGTTCTGATATTGTATATCAAAAATAAAGAAATGGTGTTAGCCATTCATCACTCTAACAGCTACCCACAGACCTTTAGTGGGCTGTTGAGTGTCTACTTTCTGCCCTTGGTTGTCTAATTTAGAGCAATACTTTCCACAGGAGTCTGCAAGCAGTATAAGCAATAGTGCACCTCCTCAACCAATCATATTAAATAATTCTCAATGTGACATGCGGGCCATGAAACTGGGCTCTGTAACACCATTCAGAATGCGTGAGTAGTGGTGTCTAACAGACTCTAATACTGATATGGTGCTTGATCTATCATTTTGGATCATTCAGGTCCAATTAATACCCAATCTTTAGTCAGTCCTAACTGAACTCCATGAGACCATAAGACATAGGAGAAAAAATAGACCAATCAGCCCATCAAATCTGCTCTGCCATTCAGTGAACTCACAGATGATCTAATAATCCTCAACTCTACTCTCCTTATCTCCATAACCTTGATTCCCTTACTGATCTCATTTGTTAACTTGTTTATTCAACAAAACATTAACTTGTACACACAAATTAATCAATCATGCCTGTTCATTCTCTCAGTCTCTGTCCTGTGGGTGCTTTTAACTATGCAGTGCTGTCCCAGTAGCAGCTGCATTTCTGCTGCTCACGTATACTAACAGAGTTCGCAGATAGCTCTGCAAGGCGACCTCAAACAGCTTGCATCTTCAGGCCTCAGCTTTGGATGCTTCACTGCAGCATGGACGGCATCAATCTGACTAGCTGAAAGCAGCAATAAGAGCACTGACAGAATGACAGCAGTTGGACCAGGAATACTATCATCCCAACAGAAGAGCAAGTTTCTGTACTGCTGAACTACTGCCACTCCTCCAGGCTAACACTTCAGTTGTCTGTTATTTGGACAGTTGGATTAGCCGCCATGCCTCTTTGAGTGCTGGCCATATGCTGTCATGATGGCAGAAGACTGGACTTTGCATTACATAAAGATGGGTTTGCATTGAAATAGATATGATGCTCCTGATGTGAGTCTGAACCTTCACTGCAGCTTTGAGACATTGGGAGGCTTCCACCTATGCTGCAGTGGAAGCTGAGACATGATCACCAGGTGCTGCACCACTGCCGGGTCTCCAAATGCTGTCAGGGAATTTGTAGCACTTCCATGCTGGAAAAGGTAAACTTCAAGTTCAATGCAACACCCTGTGCCAGATTGAAGCCAGACTCCTTGAAGGTACTTGACAGCATGTTTCCTAGTGTTTTTGCCAATGCACTATATGTCTTTCTGCAAATATCCATCGGTGTTGTCCTGTAGACTGCACTAACAAAGTTCTGATCTGAATCACTTTCTGCAATACTAGTCTGTGACCTTGCCCCTGTTGAGTTGATGCATGAACTACCCTTTTTGCATAGCCTAATTGAGGCCGCTCATGCCTCATGACTCACCATGTGCTAATTTCAGATTTATGTTCTTGGCTAAATTTCATACTGTGCCAGTAACTAGCTGGTGGCTGGAGGAACCAAATAAAATGAGCAGGTTTCTTCATCAGATATGGCTGTAATTTTCACTTTTCTTGAGATTGCAATTACTGAGCAGGTTGCAGCTCTTGTGTTACTGAAAGCACAAACCCAGGAGGGAAAGCGGGTGAGGTTGGAAAGCATGAGGTTCGCACTCACACCATCTGTAGACTATACATTGCTCCAGGTAGTAAGATGAAAGTGAAATGGAATTTGACAATTGGCATTCAACTAGAACATAAAGGGAAAAGGATAGTTCATGCATTAACAGAGGGCAAGGTCACAGTCTAGTTTTGCAGAATGTGATTCAGATGAGGACTTTGTTGCTGCAATCTACAGGACAATACTGATGGATATTTGCACAAAAGTGCACAGTGCATTGGCAAATACACCAGAAAACCTGCTGTCAAGTATCATCAATAAGTCTGGCTTCAATTTGGCACAGGGTTTTGCACTGAGCTAGATGTTAATTTTCCCACCACTGCAAATTCCATGGCAGCATTTGGAGCCTAACAGTGATGCAGTGTCTGGTGATTGATGTCAATTGGAAGCTTCCCAATATCTCAAATCTGCAGTGAGGGTTCAGACTCAGTTGGTCCTTATTATAAATTCAGCTTATTATATTTATGCTGTCGAAATTGTTTAAATCATTCCTGCCATTGCATGCTATGCTATTTATATAGAATGCCATGTTAAAAGGAATCTTAATAAGAACCTGCATCCAACTATTGTACTTTCATTGGAAATTTTATTAGAAAGTAGAAAATTACACTTCGAATATTATTCCCTGCAGAATAAAATTGAGAGTTTGCAACAACAGCTGAGTACCACCAAAGAAAAGATAGCTCTCCATTTACGTGAATATCAAGACCTGCTCAATATTAAAATGGCACTGGAGGTTGAAATTACTACATACAGGTAAGGAACAGTCAAGGGATGAAAACGTAATAAGCTGGAAATAAATAGCAGATCTGTGCACATCTGAAAATAAAGATGGTATCTTAGTGTGTAAGGTGGTGGCCCTTCATCCGGTGTGATAAAGCAGATGCATCCACTTTGCACTACAACTAGAGTTTCATGAGTCCTGGTACACCTTGGAAAGTCAGTTATACACTGAGAATGAATTTCTAAGCATTTAATCAAAGTATTATCCAATCATTTATCCTTTCAGGTGTGGTTGATTTACTCTGATTTAATTTGGGACTAGTTACAGGAAAACAACATATACATAGTGTTTTCACAACCCTTACTCGGAAATTAGGAAGAACAAGCAACAGAACCCCTGGTTAAACACATCTCAATAGATTCTGAAGTATTACAAGAGGAAGAAAGGAAGAGATTTTAGCACAAATATTTCTTAGATCATGGGTTATTTTCGAAACATGACTATTGAGACGCACTCTATAATGTAATTAAAAGGGAGATGGATATGTGCTCAAGAGATAAGAATATGAAAGGATACAGGTAAAGGGCATGAGACTGCACCAGTTCCATAATTAGTACAGGCATACGTATGTAGAATTTAGTGCGCTCTGTACAATTTTATAGGAGGGGGTGATTTTCACCTACAGATCTGCCAATTATAAATATTTTAAAATTAGGCCTCACCCAACTTGAATTTTCACATCAAATACTACTCCAATCTAAGTTCAATCGTTATTTGTAGCCATGGCTCATACTCCAATAGGTTTGAAGAGGACATCAGAAATAGCAAGAAACTGTCTATTCAGCCTCTCAAACATATTCCGCAAACTTAGGATAATTGTTCCTCAGTGCCATTTTGTGCTGTAAATGTTCAACTGTGAAATCAGACTGTAATGATAGAATAGGAAAGTAGGACCATGGTAATACAATAGTTACTGGACTAGTAAGCTGGCCTTTGGCTTAATAATCTAAAGACATGAGTCTAGACATAACAAAAAAAAACTGCATTATTACCTCTACTGGTTTCAGTGATAATAAATGACACAAAAGTTCATGAAAGCCTAAATGTGAGATTTTCTTTACAGAGCTCGGCTCTAACTAGCATAAGCAATCTATCTTTGAAAACCCTTCTGATTTCAAAGACTCTTCGTCCAAAAGTGTACCTTTTCTGCAAAGTTGTCTGAATATGCTGGATATTTATTACGGGATGCCAGAAAATGGAGTGACACTTTCACTTGCCTCTCCTAAATAGGCTAATAAAGTACAGGCAGCCTCTGACTGTAGCTTCAAAAGTCTCCTTGTGTGCACCAGGCAAGTGAAACAAGACTGACATTGTCTGGCCTAATAGTCCCTTACATTCAGTTTGCACCAAACATTCAGATTTAAGTGACACTTTACAAAACAAAGCATAGCATCCAGGAATCATGGCAAAACTAGCATATATTGCTTGTTCCTAATTGATCTTGAGAGTGTGGTGGTGATCTGCCTTTTTGAGTACACCTGACTGGCTGTTTTAGGGGACCAACTCTCTCTGCAATCCCATCCCTATTACTGTAATCTGCTATTCCAGCCTTATAGTCTCCCAATATTTATGCTCAAATCTTTTGTGCATGTCAGACTTTAATTGCTTCACCAGTGGTAGCCATGTCTTCAGTTACTTATGGCCCAAACTCTGGAATTCTGCCCCTCAATCCATCTGTCTCTCTAACTTGCTTGCTTCTTGTAAAGCGTTCTATTAAAACTTAATTTTTGGCTTAGCATCTGATCCAGTATCTCCTAATGTGATTAGGTGCTGTTTTAAATTGCTGCTGTGAAGCACCTTGGGGTATTTTAGTGAGATGCTAGATAATTGCAAGCTGTTGTTATCAACATTTAAGTATCAACTAGATTACTGTGGGTCTGGTGCTACAGATAGGCCAGCAAGAATGACAGATTTCCTCCCCTAAAAGACAGTAGTGAACTAGATGGGTTTTATGGCAAGCTAGTAGTTTCCAGGTCATCAATACCAACATTAATACAATTTTTTTTATGCCTTTGCTGAGGACAGATAATTCAGAATCAGAAAGGAGAAGATCGGGGGCATCATGGCAACAAGGGATGAGGTTGAAAGAAAACATGTAGTCAGAGGGAAGGGGAATGAAAGAAGGGCCCAGAGTCAGTTGCTATGTAAAGGTCATCATGACCTGAAACATTAAATCTTGTTTCCTCCATAAGTGCTGTCTGACTTGTTAGTATATCCAGCATTTTCTGTTTTTTTACTGATACTAAGTTCTTATTCTAGATTTTATTTCATTAGCTGAATTTAAATTGTGCAGCTACTGCGGTGAGACTTAAAATTAACATTGAGAGTTCATTAATCCAGGCCTCTGCATTACAAGTTCAATAGCATGATCACTATGAACACCACCAACCTCCGAATACAACGCATCATCCTCCGACACTTCCGCCATCTACAATCCGACCCCACCACCCAAGACATTTTTCCATCCCCACCCTTGTCTGCTTTCCGGAGAGACCACTCTCTCTGTGACTCCCTTGTTCGCTCCACACTGCCCTCCAACCCCACCACACCCGGCACCTTTCCCTGCAACCGCAGGAAATGCTACACTTGCCCCCACACCTCCTCCCTCACCCCCATCCCAGGCCCCAAGATGACTTTCCACATTAAGCAGGGGTTCACCTGCACATCTGCCAATGTGGTATACTGCATCCACTGTACCCGGTGTGGCTTCCTCTACATTGGGGAAACCAAGCGGAGGCTTGGGGACCGCTTTTCAGAACACCTCCGCTTGGTTCGCAATAAACAACTGCACCTCCCAGTTGCAAACCATTTCCACTCCCCCTCCCATTCTTTAGATGACATGTCCATCATGGGCCTCCTGCAGTGCCACAATGATGCCACCCGAAGGTTGAAGGAACAGCTACTCATAGTCCGCTTGGGAACCCTGCAGCCCAATGGTATCAATGTGGACTTCAACAGCTTCATAATCTCCCCTTCCCCCACCGCATCCCAAAACCAGTCCAACCTGTCTCTGCTTCCCTAACCTGTTCTTCCTCTCACTCATCCCTTCCTCCCACCCCAAGCCGAACCTCCATCTCCTACCTACTAACCTCA
The DNA here is from genome assembly GCF_030684315.1 of Stegostoma tigrinum. Taxonomy (NCBI): domain Eukaryota; kingdom Metazoa; phylum Chordata; class Chondrichthyes; order Orectolobiformes; family Stegostomatidae; genus Stegostoma; species Stegostoma tigrinum. Next base: position 49,268,258 of record NC_081357.1, on the reverse strand, counting down.
TCCCACCTCCTTGACTTGTCCGTCTTCCCTGGACTGACCTATCCCTCCACACCTCCCCACCTATACTCTCCTCTCCACCTATCTTCTTTTCTCTTCGGTCCGCCTCCCCCTCTCTCTCTATTTATTCCAGAACCCTCACCCCATCCCCGTCTCTGATGAAGGGTCTAGGCCTGAAATGTCAGCTTGTGTGCTCCTGAGATGCTGCTGGGCCTGCTGTGTTCATTCATCCAGCCTCACATTTTATTATCTTGGATTCTCCAGCATCTGCAGTTCCCATTATCACTATGAAAGTGTACTCTCACAAAACAAATGACCATACGAGCCTAATTTAATGCATTCCCCTAATGGACATGTTTTCTGGTAGAGGTAGGGCAGCAAGTAAAACATGATGCGAGGTAACCCATTACTTGCTCCTCACCCCTGACATATTGAAGCTGAGTAGGTAAGGAAGCCACTAGCCCACCAGCTGTTAGTCCTTTGAAGCTCTTGAGTGGCCATGACCACCTCCTTCACTGCCATAACATACCAGGTTGATTAAGGTGGACAATAGGGGTGGCGATGTCCTTGTGATGTTCTCACTAGACTATTAATCCAGAGACCCAGCTAATGTTCTGGGAAGCTGGATTTGAATCCAGATGGTGGAATTTGAATTCAATAAAGACATGGAATTAAGGATCTAATGATTACCATGAATCCATTGCCAATTGTCGGGAAAACCCCAGCTGGTTTACTAACTTCCTTTAGGGAAGGAAACTGCTGTCCTTATCTTGCCTTGCTTACAATTGACTCCAGAAACAACAGCAATGTGGTTGGCTCTTAACTGCCCTCTGGACAAGAAAGTAGGGATGCCCTATTTCTGTGAGTGAATGAATGAATGAAATAAAGAGGGACGGTCATTTTTGTGTCACAGTTGGTGAAATGATAAATGGGATGGTACATCCTTTGGCAGAATGCCCTATTCACATCATGACACAACAGCCACCTTCCCTTTAAGATTGTGCTTTCCACTGTGCCTCCCTACTGGACCTGGTTAGCACCCCAGCACACCCACCACCCTACTGTGGATCTCACTTTATCCACAAAATGCCCAATGTACCTCTCTCCAGTGTCTATGAAACCTGATGTATCTCCTTGTAGACCCAACAATATCCATTACTTACTTCTGACACTCTTGAGACTTCAAAGCTGCTGGCAACTCCCATCAACTGGCAGCTCACCAAGTTACAAAGTTGGAACCCCAATCCTTAGCTGGATGGCTTAGCAAACCAAATTATTGCTGCAGGGTAGCCTTTGTAAAAGTCAACCAATTTACAAATAATTTTGTTATGAATCAGACCAAACCACCTTAAAGTACATTAAGTAGATAGGCTAGACCTTAACTGTTTCTTATTTTAAAGGTAAATGCCAGGCATTGTGTTCTGGATGCAATTTGGTCAAACTACCAGATTTGAAGCAAAACAACTTTATTCATGCATTATAGTTAAAATATAACAAAAGAAGGAAGAAATTAGAATAACTTATCTGCATTAGAAAACTTATCAGAATAATAAATTATCTTAATACTAAACAGTAACTGTTCCAATATGATAATATCCCATAAACACACACTTGGGAAAAGGCAAGGCCAGAAAAATTTTGTTTTACAGGCAATTCTCCATCTCAGGAGCAAAAAACATCAAGAGAAAACTCAGAGAGATTAGCAGGGAGAGATGTACTGCAGCTAGCTTCCAAACCCACCTTCAAGACCCCAGCAATTGCTACTGGAAATGAAAATTAAAAATCCTGATTCTGTGGGAGCTTGACCCCAACCATTTGGGCTGTTTTTATTGTGTTAACTTTTTTAAAAATACGCAATGCCTCACAAGCTATTTACTTCATGAACTTTCAATAGACAGCTATCCCCATCTGCCTTAAGGTCAGAAGTCACACAACACCTGGTTATAGTCCAACAGGTTTATTTGGAATCACAAGCTTTTAGAACATTGCTCCTTTATTGGGTGTTGTGTGACTTCTGACTTTGTCCACCCCAGTCCAACACTGGCACCTCCACATCATCACCATCTAAGACTTTTCTTCAAAAAAAGGACAAAATACATTTCTTGAAGCCATAGTATTGTAACTCTTTTCTTTCAAGGAGAGGGTGTGAGCAAGATCCCCTTCCATAAAATCCAGTTCTAGATTCTACAAAGGGAGATATTAGGCATAAAAATATATCAACACATATAATGATGTACTATGCTTTTGTTGTGTACACTTTCTTTCTGTTTTAACTCTTCAGTTTGGCCCAATTGGTGCCATTTTTGCATCTAAGGGAAAAGGTTGTGACATTAAACTGACTGCAGAACCTGAGCCTATAATTTTCTTTCATTGTTCAGTGGAGTGTTGACAGAGTGCTAAATTGGCTGAGATACCACCTTTGAATGAACCATTAAACCAAGATCCCAATTGCCTGCTCAGATGGATGCAAAAGATTCCATTACACTATCCAAAGAGGAGCAAGGCACCTTCTCTCAGTTTCTGGACAGCAACACAATTTAAAAACTGGATATCTGATAATTTCCGGTTTGTGGTAATTTTCTGATTTAAAATAGATGAGAATTGACACGTGGAATAAATTCATTTCTGCCTTTTTTTTTAAAAAAAGCAAGCTTTGCCCCTTGTTCAGAAGTTTTACTGAATTCAAATACGCAGGTGCTTCAGAGCTATTTGTTGGAAAACTGAATATGTTCTTGTTAACCAAACCTCTTTTTCTCTGTTTTATTACCAATCTTCAGGAAGTTGATTGAAGGAGAGGATGCTCGCTTGTCAACATTGATGGATGGAATCTGCATGACGGGACAGGGGAATCTCAGCGCTGTTGAGAACATTTCCAAGGAACAGGCTGTGGAAGTGACTGAAAGGAAAACAGTATTTATCAGGTAAAAGTAATTCATTCCTCCAATGTTCGGGGCAAATTATAAATGAGTCACTCTTTTGGGTATTGTCATACTCCTGTAATCAGCAGCAGAAAATTTCCTACTTATTGATGAGAGCACAATAAATGATAGAACAATTAAAGAAATGATGAAGTATTTTTATTCCATGCATGGGTAATTTGCAGAAGTTAAATTTTAATTATAAGGACTTTGCTTGAGAAATGTTGGTGTCAAGAATCTGCTTACTTTCATTTTCTCATTTTGGTGGGGAAAAAAGGAAATCAAGATAACGAGTTACAAATATTCAAAATTATGCACACTATTTCCTTACAGTTGAGATGGGCTTGTACATTCATATTTGTGTTATAAAGGTAATTTAAGATATTGTTTAAATCTCAAGGCAGAAACAGAAATAGTAACCGGTCTGGTAATCCAGAGTCCATGGCTAAAATACTGGGAACACTAAGGGAAATTTAAATTCAATTCAAAAATGAATCAGGAATTGAAAATTAGTTTCACTAATGATGGCCACAAAAGCAACAGTGACTATTTAAAAACCCATGTGGTTCAGTAATGTCCTTAAAGGGAGGAAATCTGCGAACTTTACCTGGTCTGGTCTCCATGTGACTGCAAAGCCACAGCAATGTGGTTTACTCTTAACTGCCTTAAGTTTAATGACAGTTAGGGATGGACAACAATTCTGGCCCTTCCAGTGATGCCCATATCCCCTGAAAGAATATATATATTTTTTTAAAATAAAGCAATCAATACAACAGCAAATGCTCCATACAGCTAACAAATGTTTGGGATAAATAAATGTCAGTACTTTATTTAACCTAGCTCTTAGCTTTGGAATTCAGATTAACTCCCGAATGATTTTCCAACTATTTCCTGACAGACAAGATTCTGTACCGGATGAACAAACTGATAAAATTATTCCTGAAATGTCCTGACATTTGTCTAGCCATCGCTCTATCTAATAAGCCAATAGTTAGCACATTTTGAAAATTCAAGAGGATGATTTAACTGAGAAGCTAAAAGCATTTATATTATTCTAAAATATAAGTAAGGTAAAGTCGCCATTATCACAGAGGAGCATAGAACTGCTGTCTCATTAGAGAGGGGTTAGGTTGAGAAGGTGGAACCTTTGTGGTGATTTCAGTGAGTACAGAAATTGAGCCTGTGCTATTGGTGTCACTCTGCATCACAAAACAGCCTTCCAGCCAACTGAGCCATTTGCTTCAATCTTTCCCAATATTGTGAAGTGTCACATTTACTTCAAACATATAGACTTCACCTTGGGTAATGATGAATTGTAAAAGATCTGGAAGATACCGTTCCTCTTATTATTTCCATGTGAGCACAATGAGGACAGATTTTGTACCTAGAGCTACTGAATTTCCTGGTTGTGGCACATGGAGTTAGCACACCAGAAGAGAATCTACCTCATTTTCTATCTACTTTATTGTGAAATGCTAACGCTATAATCTTTTCTTTTAATCTCAGAACAGTTAAAACAGATGAAGACACTTTGCAAAATGATATACAAGAGAGAACCATTACAATCTCTGGTGCTGCAGATTATCGTGATGATAAATAAAAGTCTTGGAAACAATGCTGATGGTCAAATAGTTTTTAAGAAAAATCTGCAAGCATTTAAGTTATTAATGCTTGATTTTGTTGACAAATATGCTGTTAACAATTTAACATATAGAGTGCAAAGACATTGTCATGAGAGACTATAAAGCTGCTTCTTCAAACTAATAAAATTGCCAACATTATATCAGTGTGTCTGTGGAAGTCATGATGTCTGCTGAATCAAGCTGCAGTTATTTAAACCAAATTTTGTTGCATTTTCTGATATTTATTAAGAAACTTAAACTTTTAATAGAACTTTCAAAAGTGCAAACCGTAGCAGTCAACCAAGGCTTCCCACTAATTATGAAACTTAACAAAATATAAAGCAGTTTGTGGCTGTGTTACATTCATCAGTTCCCAATGGTTTTCCAGTTTACATTAAAGTATTGGCAGGTAACCTTTGAGTCAAGTTCTGGGTTCCAGCCCCTATCCAGCACAAAAATCAAGACTGACACTTGAATGCAGCACTGAAAAAATGCTGCACAATCTGAGGTTCTAGCTTTAAGATGAGGTGTTAAACTGAAGGCCCTCAAACTGTTCAGGTAGCTGCAAAAGATCGCATGACTTTATTTCCGAGAACAACAGGGTGCCTTGGCCAATATCTATTCCTCAGTCAACGTCACAATGAAATTGACATCCCATCAGTGTTCCAGGGATTGGAACTTCATTAACATGGATAGATTGCTTTTAGGGGAAGGCGATGACCATGTGGTATCTTTGTTGGACTGTTAACCCAGAGACCAAGACAACATTCTGGATTCAAATCCTGCCATGGCAGATGGTGAAATTTGAATTCAATAAAAAAAATCTGGAATCAGGGATCTAGTGATGAACATGAATCTGTTGCCAACTGTCAGGAAAAACCCATCTAGTTCACTAACGTACTTTCGGGAAGGAAACTGCCAGCCTTACCTGGTCTGGTTTATATGTGACTCCAGGCCCACAGCAATGTGGCTGGTTCTCGACTATCCTCTGGGCAATTAGGGATGGGCAATAAATGCTACCTAAAAGCAACGCCCTCAACCCGTAAATGAATAAAGAAATAAACACAACTTACGTTAAAAGGGAGCAGTGAGGACCTGGAATTCACTGCCGAGAGAGGTAGAGGCATTCAATTGAAGCTTTCCAATGGAACCCAATTAATTATCTGTGGAGAAGGAAACTACATTGGGAAAAGTTAAGATGTGAACGGAGATTAGTTGCTGTTGCAGACAGCCAATATTAGCATCTAGTAGGATACTGCAGAGATGATTGAGACCAAATGGAAGTGAGGTTGTATGTAGGAGTTTTGTGATATGTCAAAATAAATATTGACCAGAAAATCATATGCCTGGACAATACTAAAACAAATTTTTATCTTCTAGTGTTTAATAGTCAACACACACGTGTCAAATGGCTTTCTTCTGTGCTGCAAATATTCTGACTCTATTGTCAAATTACTGTTTCTGGGTGTTTTGTGAATTAGCATCCATGTTTCCTGCATTCCATCAGTGCCAACTCTTCAAAAAGTAATTCATAAATTGTAAAGCAGCTTAAGATATTCAGATATTAAAATTAAGCAATTCAGGCTCTTACATTTGTAGCAAAGCCAAGCACATAGCAAAGGCAATAGAAAGACTGCTCAAAGAAACACAAAGGAGATTAATGTCCAGATCAAAACTAACCAATAAAATGTTGGTTTGACGGGTCCTGGTTGACCAGGACAGTGGCAGACTTCCCTGCTCTTCATTGTTAGTGCCAGGGATCGGTTATATCCACATTCGAGGACAGATGCAAGCTCAGTTTACAACTGAACTCCATGATCTTGGAGTGATAGAGGGATAACATTTGGGTGGCATGTTAGCACTGCTGCCTCACAGCACCAGGGACCTAGGTTCAATTCCACCCTTGGGCATCTGTCTGGAGATTGCACATTATCCCCATGCCTTGTGTGGGTTTCCTCTCACAGTCCAAAGATGTGCAGGTTAGGTGGATTGGCCATGCTAAATTGCCTGTGGTGTTCAGGGAGGTGTAGATTGGGTGGGATGCTTCAAAGTTTGGTGTGGACTTGTTGGGCCAAAGGTCCTGTTTCCACACTATAAGGATTCTATTCAACATTTGGCAGAACAGGTGGAGGCAAACTTAATGACATACATACTGTGTCCAATTCAATATGACATTTTCATATTTCGGTCAAAGTTAAATTTCACCCTTTTTGATTTAAAGAACAGAGTGATCATCCCCCATCCCAGGCCCCAAGATGACCTTCCATATCAAGCAGATGTTCACCTGCACATCTGCCAATGTGGTATATTATATCCATTGCACCCGGTGTGGCTTCCTCTACATTGGGGAAACCAAGCGGAGGCTTGGGGACCGCTTTGCAGAACACCTCCGCTCGGTTCGCAACAAACAACTGCACCTCCCAGCCGCGAACCATTTCAACTCCACCTCCCGTTCCTCAGATGACATGTCCATCATGGGCCTCCTGCAGTGCCACAATGATGCCACCCGAAGGTTGAAGGAACAGCAACTCATAGTCCGCTTGGGAACCCTGCAGCCCAATGGTATCAACGTGGACTTCACAAGCTTCAAAATCTCCCCTTCCCCCACCGCATCCCAAAACCAGCCCAGTTCATCCCCTCCCCCCACTGCATCCCAAAACCAGCCCAGCTCGTCCCCTCCCCCCACCGCATCCCAAAACTAGCCCAGCCTGTCTCTGCTTCCCTAACCTGTTCTTCCTCTCACCCATCCCTTCCTCCCACCTCAAGCCGCACCTCCATTTCCTACCTACCAACCTCATCCCGCCTCCTTGACCTGTCCGTCTTCCCTGGACTGACCTATCCCCTCCCTACCTCCTCACCTATACTCTCCTCTCTACCTATCTTGTTTTCTCTCCATCTTCGGTCCTCCTCCCCCTCTCTCCCTATTTAATCCAGTTCCCTCTCCCCATCCCCCTCTCTGCTGAAGGGTGCAGGCCTGAAATGTCAGCTTTTGTGCTCCTGAGATGCTGCTTGGCCTGCTGTGTTCATCCAGCTCCACACTTTTTTATCTTGGATTCTCCAGCATCTGCAGTTCGCATTATCACATCTTCTGCTGAACGCTCATTCATGTTTTTGTTAGCCCTAGACTTGACAAATTCAACGAACTGCTGGCTATCTCCAATAGCCTACTTTTTGTAACCTCAACGTCATCGAAAATTTGTGCCTTAATTCTCACCACGTCCCATTCACCAATCACCTCTGTGTTCATTGGTGTACGTTGGCTCATTGTCAAGCAAGACCCTGGTTTTAAACCCTGTTCTCAAATCCCTTCATGTCCTCACCTTCCCTCTTCTGTACTGCCTCCAATGCAACTGCATCCCTCCATAGTAAGGGACCAAAATTGTATGCAATACTTCAGGTGCAGTCTCACTAATGCCTTGTACAGTTACAGTAACTCTTCTCTACTTTTATACTCAATTGCTTTAGCAATAAATGACAAACTTCCTTTTGCCGTCCATATTATTTGCTTAGCCTACTTTAAAGTCTTATTTAAAACTCTTTGGCAATCCTTCATTTATGTGAACTGATGGGTGGAATCTTATAGTTCCATGCTGGTGTGTTGCAGCTGGGACACTTATAAAATGTTGTAAGTGGTCTACCTGCCATATATTTGCCTGTACTATTTATTTCCCATTTTACAGGGTGTGGCATTGGACAGCATGTTCACCTTGGGCCTGATGGGGACCTTTGGGTGAATTAATGAATATTTATATTTATTATCCCACCATTCTGCTATTTTACCAACAGCCAACACCACACAGGTAGATCAGAAGATTTTATTGGAAGTGCTGGCCTCAGGCAACTCCGAGGGGACATTTTCAGGCGTCCCTGCCATCTAAAGAATGTGCCCCCACACAAAAGAAATTTTATGACTCCTTTTTAACTCTTACGCTATCTCATACCTCAGGTCTCTCACACTTGCCCCGACAAACACCCATCACCAGCCTTGCTGGGACCTGCCAGGGCTTACCTGATGTCCAGCCTTCACTAGCTCCTGTTCTTCATGAGTGCCCAGTGCTTGAATCTCATGCAGCTGCATTTTTGCTAGAATTACCAGACATTTCAATTTTCTTTATCATGTTGATGTCACTGGTTGCAGTGTATTTATTGACCCTTCCTAACTGACCTCAAATTGAATGGCTTGCTGGGCTTTTTAGATAGCAGTTAAGAGTCTCCCTCATTAATGTGGGCTGGAATTGCATGTAAGCCAGATTAGGTAGGGATAGCAGATTTCCTTCTCCAAAAGAGATTAGTGAGCCTGGTGTACTTTTATGGTGCAGAGTGGGCTGGGTTAGAATTCAATAAGATGCCACATATCAGATTTATTTTATTCATTCATGAGCTATGAACGTTGCTGGCTAGGCTAGCAATTCTTGCCAATCTCAATAACTCTTGAGAATGTGGTGATGAACTGTCTTCCTGACATGTGTCGTATAGATTGTGGACAAGCTTTGTGAAATTGGAATGTTAGTTACTCATTGCAGAATTCTCAGCCTTTAACCTGATTTTGTGGAAAAGTTTTTATACGGCTGGCTCATGTAGTATCTACTCAATCAATGATAGCCACCAGAATCTTGATAGTGGGATATTCAGCAATGGCAATGCCATGTCAAAGAGAAATGTTTCTATTGTTGGAGACAGTCAATACCTAGTATTTCTGCGCTTGTCATTTATAAGCACAAGTCTGAATGTTGCACAGACCTTGCTACATACCCTGCTCACTGCCAATCGTACTCAACTAACCCATACTTGCCAGCCACTGCACTCCATGTCCAACATTTAGTGAGATTCTGCTACATTGTTTAAATAATTCAGACTGTACTGAGAATTACATTGGAAAACAGTTCATGATTATCAGTTGTGCTCACAGTGTCACACGTCTGTGCATGCTGGGAACAATATATATTGACACACTTAACTTTGTTGATTATAAGACCTTAAGACCATAAGATAGAGAAGCAGAATTAGATCATTCAGCCCAACAAGTCTGCTCTGTCATTCAATCATGGCTGACATGTTTCTCAACCCTCTTCTCCTGCCTTCTCCTAAGAACTTTCATCCTCTTACTAATTAAGAGCCTATCTGTCTCTGTCTTAAATTCTCTCGGTGACTTGTCCTCCACAGCTTTCTACAGCAATGAGTTCCACAGAATCACCACTCTCTGGATGAAGAAATTCCTCCTCATCTCAGTTCTAATGAGTCATGCCTTCACCTTGAGTCTGTGCCCTTGGATCCTAGACTCTTTTACTGTGGAAACATCTTCTCCACATCCACGTTATTTATGTTTCTCAGTATTCTGTAAATTTCAATAATATCCCCCCCACCTCATCCTTCTCAATTCCATTGTGTACAGACCTAGAGTCCTCATTCACTCCTCTTATGACAGGATCTCATCCCCAGGATCATTCTTGTAATCCTCTTTTGAATCCCCTCCACAGCCAGCACATTCTCCCTTAGCTGTAGGTTCCAAAACTGCAATTGTCCAAATGCAGTCTGACCAGTGCTTTATATAGCCTCAGCACTATATCCTGGAACATGTATTCTAGCCCTCTCAAAATGAATGCTGATATAGCATTTGCCTTCCTAACTGCCAACTGAACTTGTAGGTTAATCTTATGAGAATCCTGAACTCAGACTTCTGAGTCCCTTTGTGCTTCAGATTTCTAAAGCCTTTTGGCATTTAGAAAGTAGTCTACGCCTGTGTCCTTCCTACCAAGGTGCAGAACGTTACACTTACCCACATTGAAGGTAAAAGTAATTTTACATATATTGCACCTATTAAATTGGAAAAATAGGCATAGGAGCTGTTTATCTCAGTTGGATTTGAACAGCTGCATCAATCAGAATCTATCTGCTTGATCTGAGAACCAAGATTGACAGTTAACTATACCACATCTCCATACCAATGATGGCCTCAATCACACAGTACCTTTTTCATGCTTAGAAATTGGTGCTCTGTTTTCAACTCTGTTTTCTTGTGTCCTAGCCATGATGAATGCAAAACAAAATACTTGATTTTGCGTCTCCTTTAAACAATGTTCAAGTTCTGAACTATCAAGCAATTATTTATTCAATAAAACTAAATGCAGAACATAAAAGCTCATCTTATGACAGGTAATATATTGGCATGGATAATCTACTCAGTACTCTGAGTGTATCTCAGCAATGCTCTGTGCGACCAAAACATTGACCTACTTTTGTATTTTGTGGATAGAAGAACAGCTAGCTAAGAGGTCACCAAAGAGCATACATAAATAACCTATTAAGAAAAACAGAAAGTGGTGGAGAAATTCAACAGGTCTAGCTGCTTCTGTGGAGAGAGAAATGGAGTTAACTTTTTAAGTATGATTCCTGTTCTTCGGAACAAGCCTTTCAGAATGACAAAGTGTGGAGCTGGATGAACACAGCAGGACAAGCAGCATCTCAGGAGCACAAAAGCTGACGTTTCGGGCCTACACCCTTCATCAGAGAGGGTGATGGGGAGAGGGAACTGAAATAAATAGGGAGAGAGGGGGAGGCGGACCGAAGATGGAGAGAAAAGAACATAGGTAGAGAGGAGAGTATAGGTGGGGAGGTAGGGAGGGGATAGGTCAGTCCAGGGAAGATGGACAGGTCAAGGAGGCGAGATGAGGTGGTGGGTAGGAAATGGAGGTGCGGCTTGAGGTGGGAGGAAGGGATGGGTGAGAGGAAGAACAGGTTAGGGAAGCAGAGACAGGCTGGCCCTTTCAGAATGGTCCATTTTCTAGTTGACAAGGTATAATGAGTGTTGTATTATAGGGATGACGGTTGGGGCCTTTACTTTTTGCAGTCTATATAAATAACTTGGATGAAGGGACAAAATATGGTTGTTAAATTTGTTGCCATTGTAAAAATAGGTAGTAAAGTAAGTTGTGAAGACCACACATGGTAACTGCAAAGTGATGTAGATAGATTAAATGTGTGGGCAAATATCTAGAAATTGAAGCATAATTTGCGAAAACGTAAAATTGTAAATTTTGGAAGAAAGAATAAAATAAAGCATATTTTGTAAATAGTGAGAGATTGCAGAGGTCTGAGATGCATGGGGATCTGGGTGTCCTAGTGTGATAGATTAGTATGCAGGTACAGCTAGTAATTAGGAAAGTTAATAGAATGTTTTGTTTATTGCAAAATATGAAATGTAAAAGTAAGTGAATTATATTTCAGTTACACAGAGCATTAGTGAGACCACATCTCGAGTACTGTGTATGTTATTAATCAATTTATATAAAGATGTAGATACATTGTAAGCAGTTCAGAGAAGGTTAACTATGGTAATAACTGGAATTAGCAAGTTACCTTATGAGAAAAGGTTGGACAAGGTAGGCTTGAATCATCTTAAATTTGGAAGTGTACGAGATGACCTTGATTGAAACATGTAAAATCTGGAAATTTCTAGACAGGATGGACATGGAAAGGATGCTTCCTGTTTTGGGAGAATCTAAAACCAGTGATCACTATTTTGATGTAAGATTGCTCAATTAAATCAAAGATGAGGAGGAAACTTTTCTTATAGAGTCATGAGTCTTTGGAACTCTCTTCCTCAAAAGACAGTGAAACCAAAGTCTTTGAATATTTTTCAGGAAGAGGTGGATATATTCTTGAAAAATAAAGAAGTGAAAAATTATTGGGGCTAGGTTTGAATTAGACTGTGATAGTGTGTTACTCAAAATAATTCAAGCTTGTTTGGACTCAATTAATACACTTAGAAGCTTAATATGAAGATCTCGAAGGATAAGCATTCCCGCATCAAGGATGTTCGATTAAAAAAATGGCTAATGTAAAATCATTTACAGCTTTGCTGGACAAAGAGCATTTTTCAATGAATGTTTTAAAAACATTCATTTTCGAATGTGTTAATGCACATTTATCTTAATAAAGACATTTTCCATGACAAATAGGCCACATTGAATGGTTTAAATCAAATTAAATGTAATATCAAAGGAAATAGTAGCAGGGAAAAGAAAACATTTTCCTTGCAACTATTATACTATATGGTACTCCTTTGTGCAGTAATAGCAAAAGTGTAACAGTTTAGTATAAAGAAATGAACAGAAAAAGTAAACAACTGTTTGGCCTGAAAATTATCACTGGCTTTCCCAAGATGTAGAGCAATATAGTCTACACCTCCATTTCATTTTAGAGCACCTTCGAAGTTTTCATATTTCGTCAACAGAATTGGCTTGGACTCCAACAATGATCAAATTATGTGCGGCCATCAATGCCAAAGTTATTGGACCATACAAGGAGTGCTGCTGGAAGCAAAAGGATACTCTTTCCAAAGGTGTCTCATGACACTTTTATGAAAAGCTCAGGCTGATGCAGAATGGAGATATATTGGAAAATAGAGATGGAAATTCTGCTCACATTTCCTCCAGAGCCTTAATGGAAAAGGCATAGGGCTGCCGGGGATGAGGTTTTGATGCTTGGACCATTCTGACAGGAACTTGTAGAACAGACTAGAAAGATTTCCCGTCATCATTGTGGTATATAGTGCCCTTCACAACTGGATCTGATAAAAATGGGGATGTCTGGACACAGAGGAAAAAGGTATCAACAGCAATCTTCAGAGGATCAGGAGGAGGATAAGCTTCAGGACATTGACTGAGCACCATCTAAAAGAGTATAAAAGAGCCATGTGGTGTAGAGAACAGGAAGTCAGAGACAGCCTAATCGAAACAAAAACAGATTACATGAGAAACACAGAAAGCCTGGAAGCATCTGTTGAGAGAAAAAAACAGAGCTAAAGTGGACTTGAAACATTTACTATGTTCTTCTCTCAATAGATTCTGCCAGTCCTAGCACTTTTTTTTTGTTCCAGATTTCCACTGTTTACTATTCTTTATGTTTCATTAAAACCCTGCTTTAGGATGAATGATTTGGCTTAGATTTCCTTTTACTGTGAACAACGTTGCAAATGACCAATAAATTGCCATCATGGATGCAATTTAATCAAGTCTGACAGTACCAGAAACTATGGAGCAGATATTTTAAGCATCAAATTCAGATATATTTACAAATGTGCAAAATTATTTATAGTTATGTGTCTCCTCTGCCATCAACTAGCTCTCAGTTTGTTTCTCCTCTCTCTCGCTCCCAAAATGCAATCCTTACTTCTGCAGTTGGAGTGGCGGGAGTCTGCTTTGTAGTTGGGCCTGTTGTTTTGGAAAACTTAGCTGGTCTTTGTCAAATTGTTTGGACCCTCCAGACCTAGATCGGCTGAGAATACCGTCCCCAGATGCGGGTTTAACCACCTCTCCTAGAATGTCTGTAAGATTTAGTATTCCAGGCAGTGGAGGGACTAAGCATTTTTGGATTCTCACATCAGAAAGTTTCTGCAGGTCCTGTCTGTACTTCCTCCTCTATACTGGTGCTACTTGCACTCAGTTAGGTTGAAGATCCTTGATGTCCCCGGGTGTGCTATTGATGCTGAGCACCGAGCGCTATAGCGATGGAATATGGTTCATTGCACACTCTTCATGTAGACAGTAGATGCATATTTCCTCTATTCTTCGTTCAATTCACAAAATGCCTCAAACAAACTTGCCTGTTGTTCCTTTGTCTGTTTCAGTTTTTGCCTAAGTCATGAATGGCCAAAACATTGGGTCATCTTGTACCTTGGCTAAGCTGTTGTCTGATCTTTTGGCAGCCCTCTGCCAGTGACTGGGGGTATTTCATCCTTGATCTGCTGCGTAAACTTGTCAATGGTGCTCTCACTAGACTGTGCTCTCGAGTCTAAACTAAAAAGAATACTCACTGAGGTAACAGTCTGTGAGTTGGTGGAGGGTGCAGGTGAAAGCCTGGTCAGTGCATCCTCTAAGGCTCAGTTAGTTCCTCCTCGGAGGTGGAGTTGGAGCTGAAGGTCTCTGATGCCAGCCCCTTTGGAAGAGCAGCTCACTGAGTGTTACTGGAGCCTGCATTAGAAGAGTGCTTCATGTGGATAAGCAGGATAAAATATCCAGGTTAAGAATGAGTTAGTATTGATGACAATAAGTGAACAATACTGTACAATGAATCTTACTAGATCGGACATCCATTGAAGACTCCCCATTCACACATCAGTGGCTGTGCTTCTCCCCAACCAATCGAAGTATTTTCTCTTCATGTCTGTGGGGTAACAAGCATGCCAGCCTCCTCCCCTTCACCACCCACACAGCGAGTCATGGACCTTCCTTCCTTCAATGTGACAAAGGATGGGATGTAGTCTGATATAAGTGCATAGGTGAGCAGCCATTGGGGAGGTCATGTTCTGATGAATAATGAGAGTTGTAGTTCTTAAGTTTCTGTGAAAGGAATGTGCAAGTGACAGAATCTGAGGCAGCAAAGAAAAAATGGTGGCATATAACTTTATAGCAGGTTATCCACGTTACTGGGACCGCTGCATTGACTTGATGATGCTATCTCAGCCAGGGTCGGCCTGGGCGGTCTGGTGGCTTGGCCTCTTTGCCATTTGCTAGGCGGGGCTTGGGGGGGGGGGTGGTGCTGGTGGATTTCCCTTCTCTCCACCACCCCATCCACCAGCATCTCCACTGAGGCAAAGCGGAAAGCTAACTTTCCTTTCATTGCCATTGTCCTCTGTGAAATATGGACAAGCACCTAGTGCGGGGGACATTCATGGCTTGCAGGGTCCGAAACCGTTTCACTCCTTGCATACTGCAAAATTTGTTTATTCCTTGTGCAACAGTTGAACCGAACACAGCATGCTGTTTTAGGTTAAGATCTCAACTGAATGGAGAAAATTACTGCTGTCACATTGTGAACAACATAGGGATTCATAAACCTTCTTTATTAGCGCTAGGGCTTCGGCAAGTTTCCGGCGTTGAAATGCCTTTGAAACAACACTAAAAGTCTGCAGAAACTTGAATGCAACGTAATTCGCACCCAGAGCCTCCAAAAGTTCAACTGGAACAAAATCCTCCAGAAAACGTGCCCCATTCCCGGGTCGTACGACCAGCGAGTATCTACCGATTGTGCCCATTTGGTGGCGGCTGTACCTTGCGTTGTCTCCAGGTTCCCGGTCACCTGTAGCAACATGAGCCCAGTGTTAGTCACCGGAACCCCAGCGAGCAGCAGGTCTACCGAAACCTGGCCGCGTCCGTTTCTCCTCCATCGACTTCAGTTCAAATCCGTCTAAATTCGAGCCATCACTGCAAAGCGGGATGCACCGACATTGTTTCGTAGCTGTTGGTGCATATGTAGATCTCATATAAGTCAACTCAGATCAAGTTAAATGTAAAAAAAGAGCAAATGGCTATGAAGAATGGCTCACTTTCTGACAATCCCACGTCTCTGCGATGCTGGACGGTACCTAATGTCAGGCATTAATTGGTTATACTTCATTAAATTACATGCGCTGGTTTGTGGGGGATTTTTCTTTGAGATGCGTTAATAACTCCGAAAGGAAACTTGAACGGAGCTCCCTCCGAGCCAATGAGTCGTTTCGTAGATTCGGGCGTATTTCTCTAATTTGCCCCTGGAGAAAACTCCACATCAGCTTGGATGCAGGACACAACCCTTCGGTCACACTTTTCCGTTAGGCATCGCCGGGCTTAGCGGTTTCACATCCACATCTCAGGCCTTGGCGTGCCTCTTCCAAAGCCAGTCATCTGAAGTAGGCAAGGTTGTTGCTTATATCTGAAGTCAGTCTTTCCATCAGCTTTTGGGATAAAATAGAAAATAACGTTGATCCCCTCCAAGGTTGGTGTAACTTTATTTATGCGTCCAATGTCATGACCAAAGTATTTCCCATCTAACCAGACATATTACAGCGTGGGCCTGCAGTGTTCATCCAGCTCCACACTTTGTTATCTTATAATACAGCGTGGAGCTGGAGGAACACAGCAGGCCAGGCAGCTTTAGAGAAGCAGGAACGTTGACGTTTCGGGTCGGTACCCTTCTGCATAAATCAGCCATTTCTGAAGAAGGGTCCCGACCGGAAACGTCAACTTTCCTGCTCCGCTGATGCTGCCTGGCCTGCTGTGTTCCTCTAGCTCCACGCTGCATTATCTCCCATCTAACCAGGCGGCTTATGTGAACGGCGTTTCGAAGCTTTAAGAGAATTTACAAGTGTCACCGAGTCCCATTGATGGAGTGTGAATGGAATGGTTCTTAAATCAGTTACAACTCGTAACTTAAAAGGTAGAAGGATGAAATCTCGCTTGTGCAAATCCAGTTGGTTTTCTTTATATTTTAATATATTCATTTGCTTTCTCTTGACATTGGTTCTTCAACATGCTCGACATACAATGTACTTTTACAATGCGTCCTTAGAGTTTGCCTATCTGAATGCACAGTTTTGAGAAATAATATTTAGTGAAGGAAAGCAGATGATTCAAAGGATGAAAATTCAGGGAGTAATTTACGACTTTTTTTGGAGTCTTGGCTCAATGCTCGGAAACTTGCTATCATTTTCAGCGTCCTGCAACCCATGAATTTCCGTTTGGGGAGAGATGAGGGATCTCGTTCAAGACTCTCAGGACACTCAGAAAACTGATGTCTCTGTTTTCACCAAAACCTGACAACTTCTGCCCGGACTACTATCCTATTCTGTGCATAACAGCTGAGTAATTTAACGCAAAAGACTTTCCATGTGCTTTCATTTAACTCAATTTAACATTTTACTTTTCCGAAAGTTCCGTAACATTAGTTTAATTATCCCAGCTGTAAATGCAATGACAACGCTTGTTAGATTTTCATTGCCAGGCAGGCGAGGTTCTTTGTGGAAATATATTTATCTGCCTCTAGATTTGAACTAGAGGGAATCAGACTCCATTTCTCCTGTGGTTGCCCCAGTGATAGCTCACAATGTCCTTATTCAGTAAATTTAAGGTCGGGTCTGACCAGAGTAAAGTTCTCATTTCTGAAATGGAATAAAATTTCCTTCCTCCTAGCCTCAATAAGCAACGCCTTTAAAAAAAACCATTCTGCTCACATCCTTTGAATTTGTTTTTGAAGATTTGGAGCTAGTCAGAGGATGACGAACAGCATCTTCTGCTTCTGACTTTTTCGTAAGAATTCACACTCCTTTAAATACTCCAACATTTATTTACCCAATGCACTTCCGCGTCTCAATTTTCAACTATTATATCGCGCTGAAATACAAGCCAAATAATGTAGATAAACACTATCAGTTGTAAGTTTTCAATGTGCTCGGTTGGTGGAAGCTACATATTTAAAATTTGCGTTTTGATGAGATACCCAGTTTGGGGTTAAGGAATAACATTCTACCCATAAAGAGGAAGTCGGTTTGAATTTACTTGGCGCCAGTAGTCTAATGTACCGGTTCGGAGAAATGTGGCGATATACCTGAATTTTTCACCGTATCATTTCAGCTCTGGTTTCATATTCTGTGTAGCGTAATTCCATTCGCAGTGTTCACCCTAAAAGCAACAGTGTCTGTAATCATACCCTCTCCATTCAAAATTTCTTGAAAAAGAGGCTTCTTTACTAAAGACGACTTGAATTGGAAGAAGGAACAAAAGAAGCCCACCCTCCTGCCTGTTCCGCCATTCAGTAAGGTCAAGGCCAATCTGATTCTAACCTCAACTCTATATTCTTGGATATCCCCAATAATCTTCCATTATCTTGACAGTTAAGTATCTATTCATTTCTGCCTTAAAATATTTAAATATTCTACACCCTCTGCCTTCTGAGGAAGGAAATTTCAAACATTACAACCCTCTGAATGAGAGAAAAAAAGTTCCTTATTTCTGTTTTAAGTCTGTTTTTTAAAAAAAGTTTTAAATAATGACCCCTATTTTTAGATTCTCCCATAATAGGGAACACACTTTCAGCATCCATCAGATCAAGTCCACTCAGGCTCTTACATGTTTCAAAATGATACTTCAGACACTTCTAAACTCCAATGGATAGAGGCCTAGTCTGTCTAGGCTTTCTGCATAAAGCAATCTACTCATTCCAGGCATTAGTTCAGTGCACATTCTCTGAAATATTCTAATGAATTAACATCTTTCCACACAGATGGTCACCGGTACTTTAAACAGTACTCCAAATGTGGTCTCATCAATGCCCTGTATAACTGAAGCATAATCTCAATACAATATACCATAATATTCTCATAGCATTCCTGATTACTTGTTGTACTGGCATAATAACCTACTGTGGTTCATGCACTAGGACAGTCTGATCTCTTTGTATCTCAGAGCTCTCCACATCCTCTCATCATTTAGATAATATGCTTCATTTTCATCCTTTCTGCCAAATTGGTCAATTTCACCCTTCCCACCATTTGTCAGATCTTTGCCCACTCATGTAACCTGCCTATATCCATTTGTAGGCTCCTTATGTCCTCTTCAGAACTCAATTTCCTTCTCATATAATTTCAATGTAAATTTAGCTACCACACTTTTGGCCCATTCATCAAATTATTTATATAAGTTGTCAAGAGTTGAGACCCCAGCACCAGCCCATGTGATACACTATTTGTGAAATCCTACAGCACTCAACTAGCCTTCTATCCATGCCAGTATGTTACGCACTATACCATGAGCTTTTATTTCTGTATAACCTTCAATATAGCACCTTACAAAATGCCTTCTGGTAATTTAAGTACAATACTTTTACTGGTTCACCTTTATCCACAGCATAAATACTTCTTCAAAGAATTTCAAATAGTTAAATTTTATTGCCATTTAACAAAACCATGTTGCCTGTGCCTTATTACATTTGACTTATCCAATTACCCTATTATAATGTCTTTAATAATAGTTTTTAACAATTTATCTATAACAGATAACAAAGTGTGGAGCTGAATGAACACAGCAGGCCAAGCAGCATCTTAGGAGCACAAAAGCCGGTGTTTCGGGCCTCGACCCTTCTGATGAAGCTCTACACTTTGTTATCTCGGATTCTCCAGCATCTGCAGTACCTATGATCTATAACAGATGTTAAGCTAACTGGCCTGTAGTTTCATGTATTCTGCTTCTCCGTCTTTTTTGAATAATGGGGTTACATTAGACATTTTCCAATTTCAAGGAACCTTCCCTGAATTAATGAGTTTTAGAAAATTAAGCAAATGCATCAACTATTTCACCAGCTATAACATTTATGAGTGTACAATAAAATTCTGGAAACTTAGCAACTTATGGTTGCATTTCGCTGGTAATTGTAATTTTCTCGCGTTCTTTCCCTTGCAATTCCTGATTTACAACCATTTCCAGGATGTTACTTGTATCCTGCCTAATGAAGAACTACACAAAATATCTTTTCAGGTCGTTTGCTGTTTCTTTATCTTCATTACTAATTCCCCAGTCTTATATTAATAGGATCAACACTTACCTTGTAGCTTTTCTGTTTCGTAAATATCTGAAGAAATTTGTTCTATCAAGGTGTAATGGGATGAACGTGATTAACACGACTACATATTTTGTTCCTTGCACGCAAGTTCAGCACAAAGTTTACAATATAACACAACAAAATATTTACTACCAACATATAGAGAATTCATAGGAGCCGACGCCCTTTCATGTAAGGACAAGCAAAGATGGAAATCAGTGTTTCTGATTTTATAAAGCATAAAGAAAAAAATAACGTAATGTGATCTGCATCAAATTATTGCAGGTTTCGCATTGCACGCATGGAGCTCTCCAGATATGTAACTAAATAAGATAAAACGTAAAACACAATAAAGAATACTTCATATAAAGGCATACCTGATCGCGCCTAATTCTGATTCAGCATGCAATTCTGAAGCACTAAACCACTTCCCATTCACTCATATTGTATAGAATTCCTGATCCAAACATAATTGTTAAATACAAAATCCTTATTCAAGCATAAAATTTCCTCCAATTATCCGATAGGTTATGCTCAGCACACTGAAAATGCTCAATTCGCCGCCAAATTTCAGCCACAGCCAGCGGGACATTTCTGAATTGTAATTCGTCCGTGCAAAATTGACTTTTTTTTGTTGTGATTTGTTTTTTTTCTTTGGGTTACGTGTTGAACTGATTATTAAAATTGGGTTGCGGTACTGTACAAATCTTTGACAACTTCTTTTCTTGCCTGCGGAATTTGGAAAACTTGGCCTAATTACAACATTTTGACACGGCAATTCCACTTCTGTTAACATTCAGTTGGGGTACACAATGAATAGTGCAGCCCAGAAGTCACACATACGGAATAAGTTAATATCAATCCGTTCAGTCATACATAGCACATCCCCACCCAACTCCGTGCATGTATTGGAACCTCGCCCTGACGTAACGCTGACCATGCTATTTTTGTCAATCTTTAAAACACGGGAATTCATCTTAGATCGTTAATTATTTGACAACGAAGCTATCATGCACAATGTCGCATCCAGGGAACGTGCAATTACACTAGTTTATGGCTAGCATTAATGCATAAAATACATCATTTCAATCTCAACCTTTTTGTAATCTTTACTTAAAATTGACATCCTTATCTCGGCGATCAGGCGGGCCTGAGTCTTTTGTTTCCCCTTCTTTTAAATTTATTATATTACCTTGTGTCTTGGACCAATCACAACTGCAGAGATCAATTGGCCAAGTGATTGGATCCATAGCGAACAGAACTTGCATCTCACACCAACTACCGGTTCTTAAATTCACAAGTCCAAGAGATGTTCAGCGCCAAGAGTATTTTATTTTCACTATAATGATATGATACTGTTCATAACTGGGAAGGGGAAGGGTACTGAGCCTACGGGGTATGGGGGAATCTGATAGGTATGGAATTTATCTGCATAGAGCTGTACACTTTGAGGACACGCAAGATGATCAAAGAACCCAAGGAACCAGACCACACAATTAACTACAATCGGATATAATTGCCCTGATGCATTTTACACCCACATCTATGCTTTAAAACATTTCGCGTTGCACTTATCGCAGATTAAATAACGTTGTTAGCCAAAGCAGACATTTGATTATACACCATACATACAGAACAAAAAACCTGTGTCGAACTTCGTAGTTTTCCAAGTTGCTTTCTGGCACAACTACCAGGCCCCATTTAGAACGCTGGCGTGTCATTCAAGTTGCACAGCACAATCAGGTTTGTTTATTGGTCTACAGCGCACTGACATTTAAAAGGCTGCGGTTCCCATTGTTCGTCTTCTCAGACATGTGCTACTCAAAGCAAGGCTCTGAAAGCAAGTCGTTCTGTTCTGAGCAGTTCCCAACTCTATAAACTTTGTAAGTATAGAGTGTCAAAAACATGGCTCATGTCTCCAAGCCTTAGTCTGTTAGAGAAAAAAGGTGCGCCAATCAACACTTCGAACAGAAACCGCAAAAAATTGTTGTTCCTTCAAAGGTCCTTTCTAACCATTTCGAGCAAATTTGCTTCCTCTCCATACAACAAAAATAAAAGCTTCCGTTCACATGGATTCATTTAGCAGTATCTTAATTTCTAAGGCGAGTACCTTGAAATAATTACATTGTACTTTTCACGTGCTATTTTGCCAATATGTAGTTACAATAGAAACAATAAAACGTTAGTGTATTTGTTCAAAAGGTGGTTTTATTTTTGATTTTTCAATAGAGTTGAAAAAACAAACGGCCTAGGTATGCCAACAAATAAGCCTTTAGACTGTATTGTAAGCAGCTATGTTATTCAGAAGGATGGTTGGAAATTGGCTGGTTACTGATCTTGTCGTGTTATACAATGAGACCTGAGAATTTCTGTCACTCTGTGCATATGGTCCCGAGTGCTTTAATCCCAATTAGGGGCGGCTGACACACGGTCCTATTCATAAGGCCCAGGCTCTGAATTCATTTGCCTAGAAATGAACTTCATAAATAGAGTCTCTCCTAAATGTGCCCAACAGCAAGGAAAATCGAATTGAGTGGAGAATTCATTCTAATGCGATCGAGTGAGAAAAGGTATGAATTTATAAGGTACACCGAAACATTTCAATTCAGCCACAAGCCTCTGGCCTTTTATCTTCACTACGTCAACCGAAAACGAAGTAAAAGTTGGAGCATTGAGCTTAATAAAAAGGCAGTTGACTTCTTGCATACTGAAATCGTGGTATAAAAATATCTTCAAGCTTAGGCAGGGATTTTAAATTTTAATATTAGATTGGCTTCATTTATTTGGGAAAGATAAGGACAATCCAGATTAGATCAATTGAATGGACAAATTATAGTATTTAATTTGTAACTAGGTCATGTGATGGGATCTGTTAATAATCGCAATTTTGACGTAATTTTAATAAAGATCTAGCCACCACTTAAGTCTGTTATTATTTCTGCTTTCTTCACTGTATTTAACACAAAATTTAAAACAATTCACGGTGTATTTATCTCCTATTGGCGCTGTTTCTTACAGCGTTAGACCACAATAGGGAGGCGTTCCCCATACATCCCATAGTCTTCTCGCTTCTGAACACATTGAATACCTTTGGTACTTACAGCAATTCTCTTTACTCACAAATAAGGTAGTAATAATCTGTGAAATCAAAATATCTACCGCTGGATGTAATTGTAATTAATACACAACCTTTAAATATTTGTTTTATATTAAAACATCGAGGAACGCCGATAGAAATCACACACAAAGTTTCCCAAAGATTGTATTTGTTAAAAATCCCTTATGCACGGGAGTTTGCGAGAACTTCTGATTTATTCCACTGTTTGCCCATAATTAAGTTGGTTCTATATACAGGCATTCATGCTGGTTTGAAAGTAATGTTGAACCTTCTCCAGCCAGAAGCATTTTGATGTGTTGAATGGAGCTCCCTGGTGGGACATTGGCCCAGGCTGCTGTGGCTCTGGACGTCTGTTGTTCTGCAACATTCATGGCTGATTATCGGGCAACCTGTTAAATCAAAAAGAACATTATGCCAAAAATGTTACTTGATGGCAATGACGGTTCAACGGCACGCGCAAAAGAGATCAAGCTGATGCAGGATTTTGTATCAAACTATATTTTGTGCAAATCCGATCATCTTTCGTTGATGCCGGCGAAATATTGTTTTGTTGCCAGTTAAAAAGTCTGTGACAGCGAGCCCTGGAATGTTTTGATTATCTCCCAGTCCACAACATTGTCCTGGAATAAAGCTGAAACCATGTAATTAATGTGTCCTTTTATAAGACACAATACAGTCGTTCAAGCTATTTAATTTCATTTAATTTTCCATCCCATTTGCTTCGAACACTGCTTTTACTTTTAACACCCCAGCTTTCATTCTGGCTCCTGCTCCAGTGGACACATTAGATTGGTTTCACCGTTGTGTTTTACTTTTTTTTGCTTTTTGGGGGTAGATATAAAAGAAAGTGCCTCTTCCCTCTTCTCTGGCCAATTTTATTTCACTTGGAAAAGTGCATATTTGAGCCACGTTGGAAAAAAAAATGCCGTGCTGGGGTGAATGAATTCAGAGCAGGGCTCTTTATTTTCGGTGGCTGGGAACCAGTCACAATTGGCGGACATTAATAAATAACTTTCCTCTCAGTCAGATTTTACATGGTCCTATTGATAAAATTGTTCGCGTGTCGTTCACGCTTTGAGATCATTAAATAAAGTATGGAAAGGCTCCATAAATGGAGCAATGGGGTACCTTGCAATCCAAAGCCATCTACCTCTGCTTGCCCAATTTAACTTGGTGTCATCCTAAAGTCGCCAGGCCAGAGGTTACAGGGACATGTTCATGGCTTGAATTTATTGCCTCGAACTTCTTGTTTCTTTTTTCTACCATTGAGGGAGGTGCCAATGAAGACATATCAAAGAGGACAAATCCTGTTTTTTTCAGTCTCTCCACGCACATAGAACTGCAGCCCAGTGTTATAATTTGGTATATTCAATAAAATGAGGGTATAACGAAGAATACAAATTCTTTCAAAAATGTATTGATATGTAGTTGGACGCGATTCTTAACAAATTGTAATTTTTCAAGTTTGGCGAAATCTATAGAAATGCCTTTCCGTTTCTAGGTTTTCACGTAGATTAATAATTGGTTCTGTATGATTAGTTTCATTGTTACAAAAAATACATACTAGTAATTATATGCCTGTTGATCATGTCAAATTAATACCGTCTCTAAAAACGCCGACAATTAAGATTCTAGCTCTCTACAAAACGCAAAACAATTGCAAAACAACATTTCTGAAGCTATTTTTTTCTTTTGCAGCCATCAATATTCTCTCTACATTGTGAAATCGGCAGAGAGACAATTTCACAAAAGATAGTTGGCTATTCCAGTATCACTCACACTAAGATACATGAAACCCAGTGGCAACATTTAGAGTCATCACAATAGGAGATAGGACAATGCTTAAATCTACCAACGTTACTGCATTCCAATTATGAGATTAAAAACTGGGCATTCGGCACATGTTATCCATACTTTCTCCTTGTGTATGAAATAAAGTTACTTCGCTATTTAACTACTTTATAAAATAGATTTCAAGCTGCCCATGTTGTATTAATTGGATGATGTATAGTATGTAAGTAAAAGGATCATTACCAACGCTTTCCCCTGCTATTCAATCGTACCCGCCTTCGGGTTACTGTTGCAGTTTAACGGTATTCAATGATATCTTTAAAGGAATAAAAAAACTTATTCGCTTTACATAGTACATCGATCACATCCTTGACTTAAATATATGATCCTCAACACAGGTAATTCTGTCGTTTATCAATTTATAACGCATTTTATTGCATCTTATTGCAAATAAGGAAAGAGCCTGTTAGTTATGAAATAAAAATAACGTAATGTTTCATACACTTTCTAGATGGAGAAACGGGTTTACCATCAATAGAAGGTTAAACAACTAAATGATTTATTTCGCTTTTTAAAATATCACTTCACTCTCTGTCCACCAAACGAATAGAATCGTTCCAATGAGCTCAAACTATTTTTTAAACCTTCATGTAGAAGACAGATGCCAAGGTTTAAAATGAGGGTGTTTTATTTCTCGTCTAAAACGGCTGGATTTGAAACAATTCCTGCCACCATCTTAAATAAACGTCGTAGAAGAAAATCCGTGTTTTCTTTCGAAATAGATTTTCAAGTAGATAACTTGTCACCTCAAGCTTCCTAATTCTGAACAAGGCCAATATTTTACTGAGGCGAAGGGGGATTAAGATTCGAACTCTTTCATTTTTCCGTCCGGGAAATGGACAAGGGAAGCTGAGCCGGCACATTCCCTGTTTGTTTTAACAACGCGGGCCATTCTGAGCTTGCCAGGTCCCAAAATAGGTATTGGAATTGCCCAGTATTGACAAAGATTACTTGAAAGCAATGAGCTTAAATAATTTTCTCAACTGTATAGACCGGGAGTTTAACGGGAGAGCTGGACAAATATAGATGGCGATTATCTTGGACCGGTAGCGAATTTTCTTCTGGTGTTTTACCATCTAGTACCTGCCCAGTTTCTATGCGGCACACGCCGAATCAATAGAAGTTAACAAGTCCTCCAAACATTCCTGCTCTCTTTGTTTAACTGAGATTCACTCCTCTGAGAAAATAAAAAAAATCAAGGGGGTGAGTAAAATCTTTGAAGTATATTTAACCTGAAAAGAATCAGCCAAGTAGACTTAACTTTAGTCACTTATTTTCCCAAAGTTTTGTTGGCCGCAATAAAAGGAGGCAAAATTTATGGAGAAATTATACAGTGAATTTGTCACTTAAAATATCGTAACTGTCTGCCGGACAATAACACAAGCTGACGATTAATGGTCCCGCCAGACCTTTGATTCACAATCGCCTTTTTTGCGCCCTTGACAAATTGGATTTTAGGAATGGGAAGGTCGCCTGGGCCATTGTTCCTGGCCATTTCGAGCACTTTATTATTCAGTTGGGTAGGGAAAGTCTCCATGTGTGTCTCTCTGACCCTCTTGGCTGTGGCTCGCAGCTGTGATCGCACCAAAACTCTCTCACCAAACTGAGGCACTCTGTGCACTTTGCTTCAACGCAGCATTCCCCCTTTGGATAGAAAAAGCGCAGCACACGGACTCCATCGCGTCATTTTGCAGGCGGAGACCAGTCTGTGTCCATCTCCCCTCTCTCTCTCTCTCTCTCTCTCATCTGTCTCATCTCGCTGTCAATCCATCCCTCTTCCTTCGCTCCTTCTTTTCCTCCCTCTAGTATCCCCGGAGCCATGCAAAACCCCCGGAGCTCGGCGATCACCGTGACCGCGGATAGCACCATCCCAGCCGGTCTGCGCTTGGGTCCCGTGCAGGGCATTTTTAGGCTGGGAAAATACATGTCCGATCGCAAGGAGCATTTCAATAGGAAAAAGGTAACAGTTTTCGTTACATCGGTGTTAATAATTCAAATACAAATTTCCCTCCTACATCATAAATGTGGGAACTTCGAATCAATTGTTAGCTGCGCAGAAGCTACGAGAAATGCTTGGAATTAATTTTTTTCATACAGATAATCAACAAGCAAAACAATATTACACGTCAATTCTTTACGAAGGGTTATTACTGGACAAAATAACAAGTATATGACCTTTAGGATCTGTGGGCGCTGCTTTAGGTTGTCTAATGGCATCACTTGCTCGCTAATTGTTAATTAATTGTGTTTGCCTGTGAATTACCATAGTCTGATAACTTCTGTTCGAGTTATTGACAAACCGCTTTAATTGGATCCAATTCCAGCTTTCGTGTCAGATGGGTCTGCAATTAATAGCGCAGCCAGGCTTCAATTAATGATCGTATTTTGCATTTGTTGGTAGATTGAGAATGTTTATTGTAAGTGATTTATTCTTCATGCTTATAGCTCGAATTTTAGCAATCCCTTTCTCAGTAGAAATCGTGTCTTTGAACATCGAGGTATCATTTCTTTAGCTTGATTAAATTAATCGAAGCATAAGCGGTTGGATTATTTTCAATTGATAACACATCTAGCGTAGCAATTTAGTATCAGATACTGTTTGCCGTTGCTATAGTTAGTTATCAATACTTGAACTGCATTGTATAACGCAAACACGATTCATGTAATTTGACTGGGGATATCACTGTGTATGTGTGTGTATGTGATACACACAGAAACATGCAGACTAGATAGTTTTATTCAGGTTTGATAGTTTCCACTGTCCAACGCTGCATATTGTTTATGGACCTCCTTAAACAGGTGCAGATGCCTTTTCGTATGCCATGGTCAGATTTTTGATTTGTTAACAGCCCATTAAACGCCCCTGACGAGTCATGTTATTTATTTCTCATCGATTTTGTTAATAACCGTTCTGCCTAATCACAGTTCACTTTCCCCAAGCGGCTCTCAATGGCTGCGATTGATCCGCCCACCCCAATATTTTGTTGATCAGCCCGTTGTACAGAGAATACTTGAACTTCTGTTCGTTGAAGGTTATCTGTTCGTACGCCAACATGTTTATTAGCGAACATAATTTACATGCATGCAAGGTGTAAGATAAGTGAGGAGATAAGGCTGGCTGCTTCTTGAAATTCAATTATCCAATCAGTCAATTGCCAAAAGTGAACAGGTGTTAGTAAAACAAGTGTCAGTGTGATCTGTTTGTACACGGCGATATTATATAAACCGGTTGACGATCGTTCACTTTTGCGAACGTGCTTTTGCAAACCTCAACCCGGGCTTGCAGTTGACGCCTTACTGAGAAACAAAACACTGCTTTTTCATTTTTATCCTTTCATGGTTTAATTGCTTTCTCTGAAATCTTAATACACGTGCAAATTACATTTTAATTGAATTAGAAAAATTAGAGAAGTAAGCAAAGTACGATTTTAAAAATATTTCCAGCGACAAGTAATAAACGGAAACTGTTGGATACAACTTCTTTCCTATGATTTTTTTTCTGGTTTATGCAAGACTATGTTTCCCCAGCTTCCCACAGTCATTTCAGCGGAATCAGGTCACTGCCAGGTATCTTTGGGTCACTTCTTTAATATAGCATTCCTGAATGGAATGTTGGACTCGAACATTTTAATTTCAATTTTCGGCGATGTGAAGTGCCTAGCATATTAATTATTGCAAAATCAATAACAAACAAGAATTGGAAAGCTGACGCTTGGGTGAAAGGCGTGTCTCAGCACATTTTATTGCAGTTTTTGTCTCTTGCTTTTAGTAGACCCTTCCCAGTGTAACTACAATGTATGTTATGGGTTTACCTCTGTTGCAAAGAGACTAATCAAGTGAAATGATTATGAGCGAATGAAAAGAGCGTTTAGGGACAACGAAATGAAATTAGAAGGACCTTTCTTAAACTGTGATGCTGGGGGATCTATTTCAGGTACGCTTTGTCAGAGGGCATTTGGTTGATGAAGCTGGCGAGTCAGTTCCGGAATGGATAGAGTTAATCCGGGCTGCCAGACACATTCAAGAGCAGAATCTGGAAGCGATCACTGACCTTCCAGGGGGACAGGTACATTACATGACATTTCTGGCGTGGTTTATCTTTGTTTTCTCTTTACAAAATCAAACTAACATTGTACACCCAGAAATTAAATCATAAAGTAAACTTAGATTTCTGTATCTGCTCGCCTCTGCAGATCTTTTACAGAACGCTGAGGGATATCCAGCCTGGGGAGGAGTTAGCAGCATGGTATTCCAGCACTCTGGCTCAGTGGTTCGATTTACCAACCACAGCCACACCGACACACGATGAGAAAGGTAGGAACTAGCACTTGAGTCTAGAAACTTATTCGTTTGAAAAGTACGGATTTAATCAAATAACATTTGTAGGTAACTTGGTCGAAAGGTTTTTCTGCAGAAATATTTATGCACGTACAAAATAAAGGTGCGTAGTATGTATAGCATTTATGGGAGTATAACCACAAGTTTGTAACGACAAGGTACCTATGAACATGGAGGTAGCTAACAGATGAAAGCAGAGTGATATCCGTTTTTATTTGAATCTCTAGGCTTATTACAGGATTTCAACGAATTGACGCGATATATATATAAATTACAAATTATTCCATTTTTTCTTAATGGATAACGAAATTTTGTTATTTAAGTTACCGTGGATGAACCAATATCTTTTATAAATCCCGAATCCTAAAATTTTTGGAGTAAATGTAAACAGCCTGCAACGAATACAAATATGCTATACGTGACTTTACTATTTTCAGTGGGTTCTTCTAAATGTCATCACATAAGTCAATTTATTTGTTTAACATTTTTAAAAATGAAAATGTTGCAATCATTGCATTGATCATTTCGACAATTATGAAGTCAGCGTTTCCCCAATGTCACGCAGCATGCGCTGTTACAGAATACTGCTTGATAAATTGTCTTGCATTTTTTTCTGCTTGGCCGAGTTAACTGGAATTTTGAGAGGCGATGATGTGCCACTCCCTCTGTACCATTTCTTTTAATGAGTGTTTAATGGAACGGTGATGGTGGAACTAAATGCATTGCTGACCCGTAAGAAGCAGTGAATTACACATATTAATTCACTCTGTAGTTCTGTTTCTGTACGACAGTCAAAGTGTTGCCAAAATCTGTTTAAGGAAATAACTCGAATTCGATATACACTTGAGTTAATACAACAAGCCTCATTCGTATAGCAGAATCAACTTGTATTTGCAAGAAAACGATTGTCAATGGCACATTGCCACTTACAGCATCAGCCGCCAAATCTGAGGTTTTAAACTGACTCACTCAGTAGCGTTGCGAATGAAGAAAGTTTCTATCCGTCGTCAGAAGCAATCAATGACACCGTAGTAGAACGTTGACATCAGGCAAGCGAACATCTCAGTAAGTCCTTGGTTCTATTCGCCTTAAAATAGAAGAAGAAGTACACTGCAAATACATAACTTGCTGCTCAGCGTTGAATTTAAGAATACGGTTGAAAATGCTGGCATGACAAACGTCTATTTTTAAGCATGTTTCAATTGAATCGAATGGAAATCTACTAATCTGTCGGAAAGGTGCAGTCAGCATTTCTACGTTGATGAACTTAGCCAAACTTAACAAAGGCTCAATTGGAAACAAAAACACCAGTTGGATTCGAATTGCAAAATGGGCCGAAATTGTAATCAGGCCACCATTTTACCATATGCACTTCTTTTTTGAATGATGAAAAGACTTGATCCATAACAATAGACGTACATTTTTCTGGAACTTAACACAACCCATGTTCGCATGTTTGTAATTTATTTCGTCTATACATATAAAGGTCATATTTTGGAGCAAGGCAAGACTAAAGAGGTAACACAATATAATATACAGTATGGACGTTTCGAGGAACTTTGGACATCGTTCCATTGTAGGTTGTTTTGATTTATGATTATTACTCCAGTTGAAATCTAGCCAAGTTTCATAGAGGAACAATTGATCAAACAAATAGTAGGTGTTTTATGGCTGAAGTATTCAAAAGTGGAGCTTATGAACATTCCACGATTTCACGTCTAGCATTAGAAGCTATTTATACCAGATGGGAAGGTGGAAAGGCATCCTGGCTCCAAACTGTGCGCGGATGCAAAATTGCATTCCTCAAAGGATTAATAACAGGAGATTCACTGGTGAACTCAGCTATTTAATCTCATTTTTCAAAAGAATAGGTGCTGGTGGTCTCGGTTGGGGGAAGGGGAGGATCGAGACGCTTTTGTGGTCTCTAAACCAAGGTGTAGTTAATGTGGAAGGATTACCGAAGACGTTGCTTCAGCCACAGCAGTTTAGCAACTACAAGTAAGGTTTGCAGACACTCCCAAAGTCAACAGACGACATGCAGACCCTTTGCTTCAGGCTTTAAGTTCTGATCTTATCAATACCATCTCCTGGAGTTCAACGCGGATAGGTTGTATATGAAGGACGCTGGCATGATATAGCACGTAATGGAACGACTGTTGTTTTCCATTTTTGTGGTATAATATGAATACTTGATCATAAATACTGTTGGAAAGAATACAATGTTAATTTCTGAAGTATTTACAGGCATACTTATCAATAAAGAGGTAGGTAAGATTTAATCAGTTCATCACAACTTCTGACAATGAAAAAGATCGTAAATGTTTCGGACACTATTCTATAGGTCGTTAGTAATGTTGAAATCATATACATCAACTATTTTGTTGAATGACTGGTTCTGAACACTTTCTCTTTAAAAAAAGAAAATCACTGTCGACGTGGCGATATAACAGTTTTTTGGTGATTTTGAATGCAAGTAATTCAATCGACATATCAATGAACTACTGTCTCATATGAACTGTTTTCCCGCATTTGGGTATTATGTCCTTAAAAACTAGCTTGCTTTGCAGTTCACCCTGCAGAGAATAGGCAACAGGGTGAACATTTATGAATATAATTTCTTCTGCATTTTTAAAGTTTTGATTGGACAATGCTATACCTGACTGTTTGGTCACCTTGCATAGCAATCAACGTTTGAAAGGATGATGTTAGACCTAGTAATGATTTCAAACAATGAAATCGTTTTCAAACATTATATTATAATGTAATCTGTCAGTATTTTGATCTGATCTCACGATTTCTTCTTCTCACCATATATTTTTGAGAAAGCGCTTTATACAACTGCAGATACTCAACAGTTCATGTCCTAGGGAAAAAGTTCATTCGTTTCACAGGCGCTAACATGAAGTTATGTTTAATCAATACATTACTGGTGTAAATTTAATATGTAATTATTTCAATGAAGCTTTTTGAAGTTTGTAAGCGAAGTTTTGCTTTTTAAATGCATTTGTCCTGGCTGAATATTTAGGGAACATAAACCTCTATTTTTTTCTTCATGATGTCTTCTGTTTTACCGGTAGAGATTTGGAATTAAGCATTCGAAATATGAACAACGTCAAGTTTCCATTGTATCTTTAGTTGATGTAGGTGTTGATCCTTGAAAACATTTGGGCTTCATTCTGATTTGAAATAACTAATAATAGTAACTTTCAAGATATTGAATGAAATATCAGACATTGTATTTCAAATACAAACATGAGAACCATTTGTCCAGGACAATCAAAAATATCTGATGTACACTTTTGTTAAATGTGTTCAAAGAGGTAGAATCAAAAGGAGATTATCAATACCTTAAACAGGTTAAATGCCTTTGATTCACATTATTTTTCAGCAAATAATCAGAGGACTAATATATTTTGATCTCTTAGAGATCCTTGCAGTTGAAAAGCCTCGGAACCAAGTTTGATATAATCATTACAACAGTTCACAAATGATCTACATTGCTAAGGTCAATGCCGGAAAACAGTCGATTAAATTTAAAGTATACGCGCAATATTGGTTCGAGAACCACGAATACAATCGACATTGCAAAATGTGTGAATGGAGGAGCGGCAAACTTCAGAGAAAAAAAAGCATCGGTAAATCGTACTAAGCAACATTCATCAAGGAAGTCTATTTGGAAAGCAGAAAGGAAAGAAACTGAAGTGGAAAGTAAACGAAGAGAGGAAGAAGAGCGGATTGAAAAAAATACATAAAGAAATGCAGGAAGAAAAGTAGAAAGAAATCGAAACACTGGGGGCATTTCATTTGCTCAAAAAGGGAAAGGGAAAATATCAAGCAACAGTAAAGGTTAAAAATGATTGTGCAGTACACAAAACTGTGCTTTAAATTGGAAATGCCATTCTCCCGTTGAAGTATTTGCAAATGCGAGCACCTAAACTGACTGCTGGTCTTCCGATAGCAACTTTTATATCCTCCGCTTTGTTCCGATTTTAACGCGAAGCTTATGATATATAGTTTGTTCTTTGGCCAGTTTGTTCAACTCCTTGCCATACGCCTCCTTTCTTCAACATCAACAGATGGGCCAAGTGCATTGTTTCAAGCGCCCCATGATTTCAAGGAACAGCTGTTATCACCTCCAAGGCCTGCAAAGGCCAAAACATTAACTGTCTACGTTGTACATGTCTGGTCAGGCTTGCGTTTCCTCCTTAGAGAACTGCATAATGAAGTAACATGGCTAAGAATTACATATAAATTATCCAACCAAGCTCATTTGCCTCATTGACTTCCTTTTACAATTATTACCATTTAATTTGGAAAGTTATCGACTTGGGTCGCAGAAACTGGGCTGGTGTAGTTTGAGCTTTTTCTGATAGTGAGCACTGTGTCATCGTATAAGGATAATTTTAATAACTACACGGCCTTCTTTACAATCTATAATCTAGCTACACAAGTCGTTCTTAGGATATGGGAGTCGCTTGCTGAAAAGTGGGTGATAATTTGAAACATTGTTTCCTGTTTGTGTTAGACAGTAGCCTTTGGGCACAATACTTGTTGATATTGTTTGCAGTTTTTTTTGTGTGGAAATGTTTACAACCTTATCGAAAACTTAGTCTTCTTCTCATTCGTCTCTTTAGGGGAGGAGCGTTATATTTGTTGGTACTGCTGGAGAACGTTCAAATATCCAAACACTTTAATAGCTCATATCCACTTCCACTGCGCTCTGAGCAACGGCAGGGGCTTCATCAACAGTGATCAATGCCGAATTTCAGAGACTTTCACCAAATCTCCGAAAACCGCCGACATATCCTGCTCATCAACACCCCTGAGAAATGGCCATCAAATCTCCTCTGGCCCAACAGAAGGGATTAAACGATCAGCGTCTCCAGTTTTGGCCAAAATGATTATGACCAAGAAGTCATTGGGACGTGAGGAGGAGCAAGACAGAGCCCTGGACATGAGTGTTAATTCAGCCAGGAGTCATGGAGCCTTGACTACCATCAGCGGCACCTCTTCAATTGTCAACACCATGGGCTTTCACCCCGGGATTAGATCCGCGTTTAAACCCACGGGATTATCGAAATTAATTTCGCCTGATCCAAGCGGGGACAGCAGCGCTAAAGCAATTGGATTGGGTTTCAACAAAGTCGTGAGCAGTCTGAAATCACCACGCTCCTCTGGCGAGAGTTTGGGGGTAGCTTCCCCTGCCAAATGTGTCCACTCCATCGAGCCACCACTCCCTGCATTGCCATGCAGCAACACAAACAGAGGTTTCCCTCTGTTCCCCAGTTTTGAAGAGACATCTGCATTCAAACATGTCGAGAGGGGCCTTCACGCCAGTTTGTCTCCCAGCCGATACGCCCCGATCCCAACGAGCGTTCATTTTGAGAGGTTCTCCATTCCACCGTTTGAAGGAGTTAAACCTTTCGCCGGAGAATGCAACATTCCTATAATGCCCTTAACGGTTTACAATGGCGAACTTTTGTACAGTCCTCCCTACTACCCCTTAAAATTCCACTTCAGCAACTTAATTAAATACCCCGAATCTGTCACCTACTTTGGGGCTCCACCTCTCAACCCAGAAATTGGTTCCATCACCAACATCGACAGAGAGATCGCCATGCACACGCAGCAACTATCGAGTATCGCCGCCGAGAAGAGCAGGTCTCGACTGGACTCCATGTCCACCACGAGCACGTCCAGTGGCAAGCCCAAAAAGGGTCACCTCTGCTTGTACTGTGGGAAACTCTACTCCCGGAAATACGGACTGAAAATCCACATGCGGACACATACGGGGTACAAACCTTTAAAATGCAAAGTTTGCCTTCGACCCTTTGGAGATCCCAGCAACCTAAACAAACATATCCGTTTGCACGCGGAGGGGAACACCCCTTACAGGTGTGAGTTCTGTGGCAAAGTGCTTGTGCGTCGCAGAGACTTGGAGAGGCACGTTAAGTCGAGGCACCCGGGGCAAAGTGTGCACAAAACAGAGAGCAAAACGGAGTCATCTTTCGACGACCCTGAGCAGAAAAGTGACCACAGTAACGAGAGCGACGTGGACGTCTGCTTCACTGATGATCAAAGTGATCAAGATTCAGGGAAGAACAACAGTTTGGAGAACTGACACCAGTAAACACCGAATTGCCAAAAAATCCCGAAAATGCTTGAAGCGTCTAGAAATGCCTGTCTATTTTGTACATAAGATGATAGGAATTGTGCCTTTCGGTGACTGTGATAGCAAAGGATATTTATTAGGGCTGAGCAATATTCATAGCCCCGGCTAATGCAATGTATGAATGCCAAGTGTCGTCGTTTAATAAATGACTATGGAATTACAAATAAGATGAAAGCATCTGTGAAAAAAACTTGAATGCTACAAGCATGATTAAAATAAATCATCAGTGCACTTCCTTTCAGTTTTCATCCGTCGATGTAGTAATTTTCATAATGCAACGTTAATATCATCGAAACATTTCAATAAATGGAATGACCTTCATTTAGAAATCATGATGACAAATAATTTGATAGGTCCAGCGTGAATATCAATCATTTAAGCAAATGTATAAGGGTCAACAAACTTAATTTGCAGAGTAAGCTAAAAGTGACCTATGATGTAGAGCTGGGAGCAATTACTCAATTTTGTGTGAACTCGCGTCTTTAAAGAGACAAGTATTAAAGCACTATAAGACGCGCGCAAAACGTGACAGAGACCATTGTTGATAGATTAGTACTTAAACTATTTAAAATAGGGTATCCATTATTGTTTTGATCATCTTTATGTACATATATTTTCAGGAAAAATAGTAGGAGCATGAGTCGAAAGTACGTGATAATGTTATATATGATTTCAGAGACTATATGATTTTTTTGTGAAGTAGAGCAATACGTTGTGTATTTTTCGCTTTTACATTGAATGATGTACAGTGCGCTTGATATTCGCCTTTTCGTTGCAATGCGTTGTGCGAGAATTTTCCAATAAACTCACTTAACATTTTGAAGATTTGCTCTTCACCAATCTATTTCATTTTTGTGAAACTCTATGGATAGGTTTGTTCTCGTTTTCAGCTGCATGGCTTTAAAATCTTTAATAACTCTTATGAGTTCGAACTTGCATTTGGAAATGATACAGTAGAATATTATCAAATGTCTGGATATAACTAAACAAAACATTTCCCCCTTTTGTGTGTTCCCATTTCGTAAGATCACATTAAAACGGTAACACTCACTAAAAGATAACCCTGCTGAATGTAACAGTGTGCAATGACAGCTATAAATGATACCTATAAATTAATGCTGCATTTAGTAATGTTTCGATTGAATCCTGTTTTAATTCGATGATAATGTTACAATGCCAGATTAACCAACATAATTAGAATTATTTCGCCAATTGACTAAAAAAATCTTTTTGTGATACTATGAAATAATAATTACCTATATTTAATATCGGACTTTAAAAAAAACCGTTCGCAATTTCTAAAATATTTTTAAAGCATTAATGTAAATAAATTTCTACGTGTGTTTTACCATTTGAAATATGTGACGCATTGTGTAGAATTAGTCATCAGATGTGATAACACTTACATGAGAAAAGTACATTCTCATCGATTGGCCCCACCACCCTCCGAACGTCAACCTATTCGAGGTCCCCAGATGCTGACTGATCTGCTGAGTGTTTCCAGTATTCTTTGATCGTCTTCAAAAATACTAGCATCTGCAGTTGTTTTATGTTAAGAGTCGAAGCTTTAATATTTTATTTAGTGCTTCTGCTCCTTGCTAACATTCAGTTCCAGAATTCGCCAGGCCTCAAGTGCTGCATCACTTGGCGGACATTAACATTTTCACGGATCGGGTTGTATGTGCTCAAAGAAAGATCAAGAAGAGACTGGATGATTGGTTAGTTAGCTTCAATGGGAATAAAGCACAGCTTCCGAATGCCACCCCCCGATCAAACCACTGCCCCGGTATGCAGTCAAGTAGATTGGAAAAACTTACATCCTTTTCAAAATAACCCAGCCTTTTATTATAATTTAGTGAAGTGAAATAAATCCAGAGGAAAGGCGCTGAAATAGGGCGTGATTAATCACAGATTGAATGCTTGTGAAGGCCAGTGTATGTTTGGTGAGCCATTGTTCGTTGAAGAACGGGTGAATTATTATCGGGGTGTACACAGTCTGACGTTTTCTTTCGGCCAGTATGGTTCATGAGTGATGAAGTCAAATTATCCTTAAACTAGCAGGGATTCTTTTCGTTCTCAGCTTTTGTTTTTTGTGAAGCGCAAATACAAGTCAGTTTTTAGCTAGTTGCTTCTTGTTTGTGAAAAAAGGGTCTAGCAAATTTTTGGAGATGGAATGACTCCTCAGTAAAGGGAACAATGCTTGTGAGTTGATAGACAATAGAAAATAGACATGTGATCTCAAACAAG
Source organism: Stegostoma tigrinum (assembly GCF_030684315.1). Lineage (NCBI taxonomy): Eukaryota > Metazoa > Chordata > Chondrichthyes > Orectolobiformes > Stegostomatidae > Stegostoma > Stegostoma tigrinum. The sequence goes on along the minus strand of NC_081357.1, from coordinate 49,230,644 downwards.
ATAAAGATAATCTACAATGAAGTTTTTACAGGGAGGTTATTTTCACAAAACAGGCAAAACTATCCTACAAAGAATTTGATAAAAGGCAAAACCTCCCACCTCTGTCCAGTTTAGGATTCTCTATAAATTAGGCTTTATGTAGGACACATAGATACTCCACGGCATTTTTTGTAAATTCTTAAATTGAAATGTATTATAATGTACTGGAAAGTTATGCTCAACAAAATACCTTTCATTATATATAAGTTGGATTTGTTAGAAACTTGAATTAACAGGTAGAAAGTTTTTACATCTTCCCTCAAAAAGGCAATAATTGTTGTAATCAGTGATCCTTGTTGTCAGGATGTATACAGGTGTTTGATGAAGAGACCTGACATGTGAACTATAGTTTAGCAGTAATCTGAACTGATAACTTGCGAGTGGTGTAGCACAAGTGTGGTGTATTGAGGCAATGTGCATAGTCGACCCAAGAATATACAGGAAGTAATAGTACAAAATAACATGTATCTCAAATGATGACTCAAAACTCAATAATAGAGGACATAACATGCTTTGGCATATTCCTACTTTGGGCATTGAGAGGATTCTGACTGATTTTTACCAAAACAAGGAGCCAAGTTGAAAACTGTAAGAGTGTTAAATTCAGATACAGTATATGAATGATTAGTTAATACCGATCAAATGAAGGAATACATCCATATATATCTCCATAGAAGATAATGAGAACATATCTGAAAAAAATGCAGAACGTTGTCAGGTGAGGCTGAGTATTTTTCTTTGTGGGTGGTAGGTATGCATTTCTAAATGTACTTTCAGACCAAATGAAATAATTTCAAAAGTTTTAGCAGTCAGAAAAAAGAATGTCACAATGATTTTAAATTGAAATAAATTAAAAATACTTTAATTAATTTTAAAAATCAAATAAAACCAACATGTAAGGCAGGTCAAATATAATTTTAATGAATATGTAGTTATCCACTTTGGTAGCAGAACAAGAAAGATAGATTATTATTTGAATGACAGTAGATTAGGAAAGCTGCAGGTGTGAAGAAACTTGGTTGTCCTTGTACATCAGTTACTGATAATGTTGCTGTTAGGCTGTGTGGACAAGGTCAAAAATCACACAACATCAGGTTATAGTCCAACAGGTTTATTTGAAAACACAATCTGAACTATATTCACTAGCATTTACATGATTGGGGGTGGGGGGGTGGTGCGAGGTATCTTGCAAAAACATAACAGGGCTTGATAGAAATCACTCAGGAAGGGTGGTAGCCAGGAATCCAGAATCAGGAATGCTTTCAAGAAGTAGTTAGATATGGGTCTTTCAGCTAAAGAGATCAAAGAACATGGGGAGAAAGTGGAAACAGAATTGAAAATCAGCCATGATCATATTGTACGTCAGAGCACGCTTGGAGGGTCAAATAGTGTAATCCTGCTCCTATGTTTCCGTACAATTCAAAAACGGGCATTTAGCACTGCTGTAGGCAATTAGCAGTTGCTGAACTGTATTCAGTCACAATCTCATCTTCTGCTCTATCTTCCCTGCTATCATTAGCACCAATTTAGAAAATCAATTCTGGTTCAATGGAGAGTGTAGGTGAGAATGCAATAAGCAACAGATATTAAAAATGAAAGGGCATCCTGTTGAAGCTACAACAAAGAGCCACATACATGCAAGACAGTGACGGCACCAAAAAGTAGACAGGACAAAGCAATTATACAATGTAAGAATCAGATCTTAGCTTTACAGTTCAGCCATGTTCAGTTGTAAATAAACAATAAAACAACTAATAGCAGGAAAGGCTGATATGAGGCAAAGAACTGAGTGGCCCAGCTGGAACCAGCACTGAATGTTGGCGAGAGGTTAAATTAAATTATTTATTGTTACTTGCATTAAAAGGAGAATGCAGCAGACAGCTTCAACAGTCGCCATGATCTGGCATCATTTTAAATAACTTAGAAATAAAAAGAAAATAAGTGAATGGTATTACTGACAGAAAGTTCATAATTGTTCTTATACACTGCATTTGGTCAAAGCTTCACTTCCATCTCTGCCATGAGTCGTGAGCCAGCTCATTAGTGATGTTTGCGCCACCACCATCTTCGATAGGCTTGCTGTTGCCTGTGCAGGACCCATCTCTTGCAATTGGGCCCCACCTTGCTGATGCCATCAAGGCCATTGATGCAGATGTCACTGTTGCTGAGCAAATGCTCCTTAATAGCTCTGTTGAAGGTGTATTGCATGACTTTGCTGATGATTGAAAGTAGATTGGTGATTGGATGGATTGGATTTGTACAGTTTTGTTATGGAAGAAGGGTAATTTGCATTGTAAGTTTCTATATTGCAGTTTAGATGCTGACATTGTTACTGTATTGGAAAAACTTGGTTCAAAGTTTTGGCTGCTAAGTTTTGAATCACATGCCTTCAGGGCTATTGCCAGAATATTGTCAGGGTCCGTAGCCTTTACAGGATCCAATCCCTTCTGTTGTTGATATCACATGGAGTAAATCAAATTGGCTGAAGACTGACATCTGTGAAGCCGGGGACTTCTGGAATAGGCTACAACTGATCATCCATATGACCCTTTTGGCTGAAGATGGCTGTAAATGCTTCAGGTCGTTCTTGTGCACAGATGTGACCACTGTTGTGGGCTGCCATATCATTGCATTTGGGAATATTTATGGACCCATCTGTTCTTTCTGTTAGCCTTCAAAGGTTATTAGAAATAGGCAGGAATGTGAAGTTAAGATCAAAATGAGATCAGCAACAATCTTACTGAATGGTGGAGCAGGCCAGTGGGACTGAATGACCTGTTCATGCTCCAAATTTGTATGATTGAATGTAATTACTTAATTGTCCACCACCATTAATGGTAGGATCCTTGGGAATGTTACCAAAGAGACCCTGGAATACAGGTGCATAGTTCCTTGAAAGTGCAGTCACAGGTAGACGGCACTTGGCATGCTTGTCTTCATGGGTCTGAGCTTTGAGTATAGGTGTTGGGATGTCATGTTACAGCTGTAAAGGACATTGGTGAGGTCACTTTTAGAATATTGCATTCAATTCTCGTTGCTTTGAAGTAGGAAATATGTTGTTAAACTTGAGAAGGTGCAGAAAGGATTTACAAAGGCATTGCTGGGATCGGAGGATTTGAATTATAGAGAGAAGCTACATAGGCTGGGGCTTTTGTCCCTGAAGTGTTGGAGGCTGAGGGGTGACCTTATAAAGGTTTATAAAATCATCAGGTGCATAGATGGTGAGAATGGCCAAGGTTTTCTTTCATAGGAAGATTTTATCAATTCTATGCATGTACAGGGTTTCCAATTAACACTTAAATTGGGAAAATTATTAATTAAAGAATATATTGGCAGCTCACAATGTCCTTCTCAGTCTGTACCAAAAACATGATGCCAATGGGGCAGTGCACAGAAGCTAAAACCTCTTGAAATTTGAAAATCTATTATGTTATAAGCATTTATTTTAACTTGTAACTCTTCAAAAATGCTTAAAAATAAAGGCATTGGCGACACTGACTCTTCCTTAATATTATATTAGAGTGTCAACTTAGTTGCGTAGACAAGCACTTCTATGGAATTCTACAGGTGTTAATGTTCTTTCGCTAACAGCTAGCCTGCAGTTGCCTTGACCATGAACTCTGAAATTCATTCCGCAAAACTCTGCAGCTCTCTATCATGCATGTTTCCCTTTAGGTTTTTCCTTAAACTCAATGTCTTTGATTAAACTGTCGATCATCTTATCTAATATCCCCTATGTTGCAAAGTGTCATATTTTGTTTAAAGACAGTTCTGTGAAGTGCCTTTGGTGCTATTTAAATATATGTTTTTATTGTTGGTGATGATATTCAAAACTACACTGAATTAATTTATGCAAAATGCTGTGCAATAAGGGATATAAATTTATGTGACACTATTCAATAAAGTTATGCAAAACTAAATCCAGGGCAAAAGACAAGAAGATTGCTCTGTCGTGAACTATTTATTTTCATCAGTTTGTCAAATATCAAGGGATGTTCTTTGGAATAATTTCTAACAAGCAGCATGCAAAGGAAACACAAACACATACATAGTGTGGGTTAAAAAAACAAGAGTCCACAAGATTCGTTAAATGGTACAAAATTGTCAGATAAGAATCAGTGAACTGAAAGGATTTGTGAAAAAAACAAACTGGAGTGTATAGCAGAAAGGTAATTAATTCTCAAGGACATTATCAAGGTATGAATCAACTTAACAAATGTTGAATTTGGCTGCAGGGAAAGATTGCAAAGATCTTTAAAATTATTCCTCGGGCTCAAATGTCTATCCAAATGCTCCAGTTTTAAATTTGAGCCTCTTCTTTCATCTCACAGTTTTGCAAAATGAGTTGAAAAATCAATTTGTATGAATATGGTTTTAATAGTAAACTAGTAGCAAATCTTTAGTACATACAGAGATCCTTCACAAAAGTTTACAGTTGCATCTCATTGGTATCTTTAAATCTCTTGCCCAATGCTGTCTCCAATTTAACACATTGCATTTGATTGATAGTTGGCACTTTCGTCCTTTTGTCTACATTTATGGTTTCAGCTGTGCTTCTGCCTGCCCAATTGCATTCATTGCTTATGTGAGAGAAAACAGGGCAGTTTCTGGTGAGGAAGGAATGTGTTCTACACACACCAAACAATATTCAGTTAGCTAGAAAATACTACAATCTATTAATCCACTGATCTTGCCATTACATTTTTCTTTAATGTATTATTGCTGAAAATCAGTTGATACTTCTCTCACCAGGAGCAGAAGATAACCATGGTACACCCTATTTCCCTCCATCACAGGGCCTTGTTAAAGATACCTTGTGTCTCCCGCAATATACCTTGTATAATGATCATGTCAATCTGTAATCTGACAACAACAAAGCGGACGAGATATAAATGAGGTAAGAATACAGAATGTTGTACATACTTGTTGAATATTGAATCAGATGACTATTCCAGTCAATCTAGTTGGAAATAGTTGCAAGGCCGGTAGTCATGTAGATGCAGGATGTAGTCATTTAGAACACTCCAGAGTCACTTGAATACTGTTTTGACATTTGAGGCCACTAGCCACTTGGCCTGTGATTAAAGTGAGCATAATATCTGCAAAATCTAATTTGAGAGGTAGTTCCATATTTACCAGTTGGTATTTCTGAATTTTAAATATGGAACCTTTGGTTAGATTTTTTTCTTCAAAGTATCCTGGCATTCTTTAGGCATGCAACTGCATTCTGTGTTGCCGTTTATATCATTGTTTTGTTCTTTTTGCCAAAATGGACAATTTTCCATTTTTCCACATTGTACTCCGTTTGCTGGCTCTTTGCCCACTCAACTAACCTACCTGTAATCCTTTGTAGGCTCCTTATATACCCTTCACAACTCATTTTCCTACATACCTTTGTGTCATCAGCACAGGTGGGGTTGTTTTCCATTCAGCAATGTGAAAGGACAGTGGTGTGAAAGGATGGTAGCGTGTTGGCCATGTTGTGTCCTTTGAAAGTAGATGTGCTAATTTTGACCACATACACAAAGTTATTGACCTTTTTGTGTCACTGCCAATACCCTTAGAAATAGACTCAGAAAATTGACCTTGATGGCCACCTCCTCCGACTCCCCTCAGAGGTTGGTCTTTGAGGGCCTCCTGACTCTTGTGGAAATGTGGCCTTTTTCCTCATGCCCACCTCCATGATTAGAACATCCACTGCTCTGTCAGTGATCCATGGAGCCCTCTCATTTCATAGTTGCAGTTGCATCAATGGTATTCCAAAACAGTCTCCTGTGAAGCTACTGTTGCTTCCCTTTAAGGGAGGGAGGCTAGCTAAAATGTGTATTAATCCAACACATTATGAATCCTTTTGTTTTGTGTCGATCCATTTAGCAGCATAGGCTATGCAGGGCTACAGACTGAAATCATTTGAATGAGAAGGCAGCACAAATTTCTGTGTGACCTGCCTCAATGGAAACTGACACAGGCAGGTTGCTAATCACAAGACCTGTGTGCTAATCAATTTTTCACCCTTTATCTTTTATAGGTTTATTTAAAGACTTGTTGTGTCAGCAGTTGAGCAATACTGGTGTTGATAAACAGAATCATTACAAATCTAGCAACAATTCCAATGAAAAACCCAAAATGCCAACAGGAATGCAGTCATAATAAGGAATACATTGCAAAGCAAAATAGCATTAATGGAAAGATATATTTAGGCAGTTTCTACACAGAATCTATTCATTCAAATGAACCAACACAATATTAGTAACTCTAGTTATATGCAATGTCCAAATCTACGTCAGTTATTCTTCTGTGGTATTTTACTAGTTATCACCACAAAATAAGCTTTCTTTTGAATCTCTCCTTTTCCTCCCATTGTTCATTCTTTAAACAGTTTTTTTTGCTGAACCAACTATTTGCATGTTTCTTATTTGACATTGCTGTAATATGCGTGGAGAACTGTGCTGTCTAGTACCAGTCTTAAAATTGAAAAAAATGAATTAGAGCTTGCTTGTCCAGAGGACGTATACCAGCATGGACTGTTAGGTTTCAATGTGTACCTTTTTTTCTGTTTCTGCAAATCAACAGCTACTAAGTCTGTCAGCGAGACGTGAGGGTTGGGTGAGGGTCAAAGATTATTTAAACTTCTTTCTTTGTTAAAATGACAGATATTATTATCTTAAACTTGACTGAGGAATTGCTTCCTGATCATTGTCCTTAAGTAAACAACAACAATTCATGGTCAGGTTCAAGCTTATCTAGGGTCAAAATGCCACCAAAGTGTAAGCATTGCATAAAACAAATGCTCTGCAATACAACCTATCAAATAAATCTGTCTCTATGGAATTCTTGTTCTTTTTCTCAAAGCCAGAGATTTCTGTCACTAATTTATTTCAGTAAATACCCAACCTCAATTTCCTTGATTCTGAAGATAGAAAAACATTGTTTGATCTGATGGTTATTTAGATTGAAGAAAGAAATTGTTAAAAGTGTGTAAAAAAGAGCAAAAATACATAATAGATTTTCAAAACAGCTTTAAGATATTCTATCAATATGTAGGAATAATGACAAAATATTTTTAAATTGAAAATTAATATTGCTGATTCTAAAATGCACTGTTTCATTCTTCAGTTTAAAAGTTTTTCAACAATTCAAAATAGCTTAAATAAACACAAGGTTTAAAAGGTTATTATAGCTTTCATAGGTCAGAGTATACTCTTGAGAAGGTTAATAATTATCAATTTATCTTATATGTTTTCTGAATTATAGATCTTATAAGTTGTTATATAAAACAACAATAATACTTGCACTTCCAGTTAGTCAATAGATCTTGTCAGGTGGTTAATTATTAGAAAGTGTAAAATAAGACCAATAATTTTTTTCCTGAATTTTGCTCGTAATTTACGAAAATTGCGAGATCTAAACTCAGAGTGAAGAAACTGAATACTAAGTTGGAGGAACGGCACCATTCTAGATGGACATACAATTTTTCACCATCTCTTGTATTTTTTGCTAGCTGTTTCACTATTAGTTTTCTAATGAAGCTGGTCACAAGAATTATAAATGAAACTTAGGAAGAAATTTAACTTTAATTAAACACTGGTAAATTTGAAATTAAGTTCCACATTATTCAGTGCAGCTGCTTATAGTAAACCAGAGGACCTCTGACAGGAGCATTATATCATGCAATGCACAACATACAAGGTAGTTGCTCAGGTGCAGCTGTGTGTAACCCAGTATGGCTTGTCCACCTGTTTCCTTTTAAAGATTTCCACCGAAAACAGATTTAACTGATCGTTTATCTTATTGCTGTCTGCAAGACTTTTCTGTGTGTAAAATGGATATTGCATTCACCTGGAAAACACCATAGTTGTTCTTTAAGGTAAATAATTGCTTATGAGGCATTTTTTAAGGATGTTCTTACAAATCTGATAAGCCATTATATAAATCCAAGTCTTTCTTTGTGAAACTATAATGTTGTTCTGCTTTCCCGAGGTCAATTTGAGGTCAGAAGAAATTAGCAGGAAATTACTGACATTGAAACATAGAAACATAGAAGATAGGAGCAGGAGGAGGTCACTCAGTCCCTCAAGCCTGCTTCACCATTCTTCATGAATTTGCTGATCATCCATCTCAGTTGGTTAATCCTGCTTTCTCCCTGTTACCTTTGATCCATTCATCCCAAGTGCTATATCTAGTCACCTCTTGTATGCACTTATTGTTCTAAGATCAAGTTTCTGTGGTAATGAATTCCACAGGCTCACTACTCTTTGGGTGAAGAAATGTCTCCTCCACCTCCTCATAAATCATTTACCCTGAATCCTCATACTGCAACCTCTGATTCTGAACACAACTACCATCAGGAACATCCAACCTGCATCTACCCTGTCCAGTCCTGTTAGAATGTTGTAAGTCTTTATGAGATCCCCCCTCATTGATCTGAACTGTAGCAAAAACAATCCTAACCTAGTCAATCTCTCCTCAGATGTCAGACCTGCCATCCCTGGAATCAGCCTGATAAACCTTCACTGCACTCCCTCGAGAACAAGAACATCCTTCCTCTGAAAACGATATCAAAATTGCACACAATGTTCCAGGTGTAGTCTCACCAAGGCCCTGTACAACTGCAACAACGCATCGCTGCTCCTGTACTCAAACCTTCTTGCAATGAAGGCCAACATACCACTTGCCTTCTTTACAGCCTGTTGCACTTGCACATTTACCTTCAGCGACTGGTGCACAAGGGTGCCCAGGTCCTGCTGCATACTCCCTTCTCACGGATTACAGCCATTCAAGTCGTAATCTGCTTTCTTGTTTTTGCTTCCAAAGTGAATAACCTCACATTTATCCACATTATACTGCATCTGTCATTGATTTGCCCACTCACCCAACCTGTTGAGATCAAGCTGAAGGATCTCTGCATCTTTGTTGCTGTTCACCCTCCTACCCAACTTGGTATCATCTGCGAACTTGGAGATGTTACATTTTGTTCCCTCATCCAAATCATTAATATATATTGCGAACAGCTAGGGTCCTTACACCAATCCCTGTGGCACCCTACTTGCTACTGCCTGCCAATTTGAAAAGGATCCATTAATTCCTACTCTTTGTTTCCTCTCTACCAACCAGTTTCCTATCCATCTCAATACACTACCCCCCCACCCCCAATCCCATGCACTTTAATCTCGCACATTCATCTTTTATGTGGGACTTTGTTAAATGCTTTCTGAAAGTCCAAATACACTACATCAACTGGCTCCCCCTAGTCAATTCTCCTCATTACATCTTAATAGAATTCGAACAGATTTGTCAAGCATGATTTTCCCTTCATAAATCCATGCTGACTCTGTCTGATCCTGCCGCTACTTTCTAAATGCTCTGGTATAAAATCTTTGGCAATGGATTCAAGAATTTTTCCCACTATTGATGTTAGGCTCACCAGACTATAATTCCCTGTTTTCTCTCTACCTCTCTTTTTGAATATAGGTGTGATATTAGCCACCCTCCAACCTGCTGGGGTGGTTCTAGAATGTATAGAATCCTAGAAGCTGACCACCAGTGCATCTACTATTTCTAGAGCTACTTTGTTAAGTACTTAGATTCTTAGATTCCCCTACAGTGTGGAAACAGGCCCTTTGGCCCAACAAGTCCACAACGAGAACATCCCACCCAAACCCAACCTCTTATAATCCACACATCCCCGAACACTATGGGTAATTTAGCATGGCCAATCCACCTAGCCTGCACATCTTTGGACTGTGGAAGGAAACTGAAGCACCCGGAGGAAACCCACGCAGACACGGGGAGAATGTGCAAAACTCCACACAGATAGTCGCCTGAGACTGGGATTGAACTCGGGTCCCTGGTGCTGTGAGGCTGCAGTGCTAACCACTGAGCCAACGTGCTGCCCCAACAATTAGAGGTTCCATCAAGATTCGAACTCAGATCGCTGGATACAAAACCCAGAATGCTAACCATTACACCATGGAACCATCTGCTGGGATGTAAATGATCAAGCCCTGGGAATTTATTGGTCTTCAATCCAAACAATTTTCTGAGTATCATTTCTCTACTAATATTGATCTAACTCAGTTCTTCCCTCTCACTGAATCTTGCATCCTCCAACAATTCTGGTATCTGATTTGTGTCCTCTTTTGTGAAGATGGAACTGAAGTATATATTCCGTTCTTCAGTCATGTCTTTGTCCACTATTATACATTCCCCTGTTTCTCTCTGTAAGGGATCTACATTTGTCTTTACCAATTTCTTTCTATTCACATACCTATAGAAATCCTTAGCATCAGTCTTTATGTTCCTTGCAAACTTACTTTTTCCTTCTTAATCAATCCCTTGGTGCTTTTTCGCTGAATTCTAAACTGCTCCCAATCCTAAGATTTATTATTTTTCTCAGCCAATCTGTATACATCTTCCTTGGATCGGATACTATCTCTTACTTCCTTCGTAAGCCATGGATTGGCCCTCTTACCCACTTTGCTTTTGTGACAGTCAGGAATAAACAGTTGTTGCAGTTCCCCCATGCGTTCCTTGACTGTTTGCCATTGCCTATCCGCTGTCGTCCCTTTAAGTAATTGTCCCCAATCTATCGAGGCCAACTCATGCCTCATGCCCTCACAGTTTCCTTTATTAAGGTTCCGCACCCTAGCCTCTGAATTAACAACCTCTCTCTCCATCTTGATAAAACATTCTATCATGTTATGGTTACTCTTCCCGAAGGGGGTCTCACACAGCTAGAATGACAATGGTTCTCTTCTCATTACACCACATCCACTCTAAGATGGCCTGCTCTCTAGCCAGTTCTTCCACATATTGGTCAAGAAAACTATCCTGTATACATTCCAAAAATTCCTCCTCTATGGCATTGTGGCTAATTTGATTTGCCCAATCTATGTGCAGATTAAAATCACCCATGATCACCAATATTCCCTTATCACATGCATTATATGCATTTGTCTTGCATTATACAGTGGATTAATCTTATGGTGAATGGTAAAATTACAAAGCTGCAGTTACAAAGTATGATATTAAAGTTGGTGGTATGCTGAGGGTTTAGGGGTGGCTACATTGGGTTGAGGTCCAGGTTTTTGGTGCAAAATGGTGCAAAATCAACAACATTGAAAACCTACCTCCTCATTGTGTCTCATACCAGAACCTATCTAATTTGAGGCTAACATCTCATCAACAATTTACCAGTGAGCTGAAGTCATCAAGTGTTTGCTACTTTACAGGATGTTGATGGGGGTTGAATAAGCAAGCTCCCATTCCTAAGTAGACTGTTGGGCCTGGAGTTAGCTGAGGGGACCAAGGGGAAAGACGGTACTCAAAGGACTTTTTGCAGGCTGACACATGGTTCATGCCTGTTTTTGTTGACTGAGGAGGAAAATAGTAACTGTACCTGAGTCCATTGGGCAAAAGGAACAGTTTTTTTTGTGAGGTCTATTTAGAGACGGCTGGTTGGGACCTTTAACACCTGCAAAATTGGTCCCAGAAGTCTCCAGTTCCACTTATTTGTACCTGAAACAATGCACTCAGACTCTTTAAATTGCTGTATGGCCACTCCCTCCTCAACATTTTGAATTATTTGTTGTCAACTTTTCAGTGAATAAAACATGAAATGTGTTATGTGCAAATTTTTTCTATTTATGGGGGCAAGTCTCCAATGATATATAAATAATCAGCCAAAGGTAGCACTCTCCTGAGGCAAGCACTTCTGTATCAGTGGGGGTTGGGAATAATACTGTTACGCATCTCCATTGGAAAACTTTGGAACAAATCTTGTCAGTTAGTGAATCCAATGGTTTTTAATTTGCTCACAAAAAATACCAAGACTATTACTATCCCTCAAACTGAAGAAACAAATTGCAACTTTAAAAGTTGCAATTATTCTCTTATTTAATTTTATTTGGCTAAGGAAAAGACAAGAACATTATTTTTTTTCAAGATTGGAACAATCAATTCAGTTATCTCATGGGGTTTCAGGATTTTTCAGGGGATTACCAGGGGATGCATCTTCTGGACGATGTCCAGACAGAGAGCTCATGAGACCCCTCATGGTAGACTAAAAAGTAATTGCTTATGCTGATGTGATTTCCTTGTTCAAGATATTGTTGCAAGACAGATTTACTGAAGATTTACTCTGGTCAGCTCTCAAGGCAGAACATTTACATCTGCAGGATTCTAAGTTGCAGACTAGAATGTTGTGTAAAGTTCTAAAACTACTTGCTCTAGCTATCTTCATTAAATAACCATTTACTCTAATACCAGCTTTGTCTCAAATTTAAACAGTTTCTAATTTCTTAATTGAAGGCCAAAACCCTGGAATTCCTGGCAGGCGGCAACAGCATATTTGTCTCACTATCCAATAGCAGTGTTCACACTGTCTTAAATATATGAGATAGAATCCCTAACATGTCCAGTCAAGCAACTACTATGTTGAATGCATTTGCCAGGCATCACTTCTGGGGTGTTGCAAAATTCAGAATGGTGCCTTGCTGTTTTATCAGATGATCAGAAAAAAAGTGGAAGTCTTTCAAATAAAGCAAGCGCTATTTTCCATCTTTCTTCATGTCAAAACATTGTTCCAAATTGAAAAATGGTACGAGTCTCACTTATGTCAGCAGTAGCATGTATTCTGTTGTTACTAGGACCCCCGTGTCAATTTTAATCATGGTCTACTCGGAAGAATTGATTGTTCTGTTTATCTTAAAAAAGAAACCAAATGCATGCTGAAGTTCTGACTTTTGTACAATTTGCCTGGTTGTGCAAGCATCAAATGTAACAAAGAGACCAGGTGGAAAGGTACAGAATTATATTTGAGAGGACAAACAACAGCAGTGAATGTAGCCAATAGAGCATTGATACAATGTGTATTTGGACGAGGAATTTGACAAGGACGTTGTTTATTACCAGTTGTTTTTGACGTCTGTACAAAATCAATTATTAAAGAATATTTGAAAACATTGAATTTGACATTATGATTGCAGGTGAAAGAACATATCAATTAGATATGCAGTTGATGAATAATTTGTAGCAAGAACAGTAAAATGATTATGAGAGCTACAGGGACTTTGCAGTTAAAGTGAACAATGGCAAAAATTAGATTGTGATGCATATCTGGCCCCATTAAGAAATTTTCTATGTTAGTAAAAGGAAAAAATAAAGTAGGTGCAAGAACTTGTACATTTGGGAAGTAGATGGAAGGAGCCACGAGGAAATAAGAACAATGCTTGAATGGGAAAGGCTTTTATTGAACAAGATGATTGCAAACTGGAGAGCTGATAAACATACAACTGAAGAAGTGAGTTGACCTGCACAGCTTGGTCAAGTATCGCAGTGCATAGATGTGAAAAGGAGACCAACTTGTTAAATAGCTTTCTGACAGGAGATTGGAAAGAATCTGCGAACAGAAACAGTCTCAATAACGAAGCACTGAAGTTAGAGAAAATACAAAGAAATTTGCTGAAGGTCATTAAAAGTGAGAGAGGGAATGGGAAGAGATAACAAAGTGTGGGGCTGGATGAATACCGCAGGCCCAGCAGCATCCCAGGAGCACGAAAGCTGGCGTTTCGGGCCTAGACCCTTCATTAGAAAAAGGGGATGAGGAATCAGATAAATAGCAGTATATGGAGGAAAGATTTTGAGGACAAAAAGGAAAATGATTATATATTGGATGGATTAAAAATGGAAGGAAATTGTTTGAAAATGATAAGATTGGCACAGGAAGGAGATGCATAGAGATAACGTGCAGCAACATTTACAACCAATAGGAAAAATAATTAACATTAATGGTATTAATTATGGGATCAATGTTAGCCCAGAATCTTTCTCTGTTTTTCAAATATCCCGAAAACTTTTTTTACATCCACTTGAGATGGCAGATAGTTCCCTGTCCAACATTTCATATGAAAGTAAGCTTTTCAGTGTTGTATTGTAGCATTAGATAATTGTTTGCACAAATTCTGAAAGAGGCTTAAAGGAATCACTTTCTAATACAAAAGCATGATTTCAACTCCTGTCAGAAAGCTATTTAACAAGTTGGTCTCCTTTTCATATCTATGCACTGCGATACTTGACCAAGCTGTGCAGGTCAACTCACTTCTTCAGTCGTATGTTTATCAGCTCTCCAGTTTGCAATCATCTTGTTCAATAAAAGCCTTTCCCATTCAAGCATTGTTTTTATTTCCTCGTTGCACCTTCCATCTACTTCCCAAATATACAAGTTCTTGCACCTACTTTATTTTTTCCTTTTACTAACATAGAAAATTTCTTAATGGGGCCAGATATGCATCACAATCTAATTTTTGCCATTGTTCACTTTAACTGCAAAGTTCCTGTAGCTCTCATAATCATTTTACTGTTCTTGCTACAAATTATTCATCAACTGCATATCTAATTGATATGTTCTTTCACCTGCAATCATAATGTCAAATTCAACGTTTTCAAATATTCTTTAATAATTGATTTTGTACAGACGTCAAAAACAACTGGTAATAAACAACGTCCTTGTCAAATTCCTCGTCCAAATACACATTGTATCAATGCTCTATTGGCTACATTCACTGCTGTTGTTTGTCCTCTCAAATATAATTCTGCACCTTTCCACCTGGTCTCTTTGTTACATTTGATGCTTGCACAACCAGGCAAATTGTACAAAAGTCAGAACTTCAGCATGCATTTGGTTTCTTTTTTAAGATAAACAGAACAATCAATTCTTCCGAGTAGACCATGATTAAAAATTGACACGGGGGCCATAGTAACAACAGAATACATGCTACTGCTGACATAAGTGAGACTCGTACCATCTTTTTCAATTTGGAACAATGTTTTGACATGAAGAAAGATGGAAAATAGCACTTGCTTTATTTGAAAGACTTCCACTTTTTTTCTGATCATCTGGTAAAACAGCAAGGCACCATTCTGAATTTTGCAACACCCCAGAAGTGATGCCTGGCAAATGCATTCAACATAGCAGTTGCTTGACTGGACATGTTAGGGATTCTATCTCATATATTTAAGACAGTGTGAACACTGCTATTGGATAGTGAGATAGCTGTTGCTGCCTGCGAGGAATTTCAGGGTTTTGGCTTTGAATTAAGAAATTAGAAACAGTTTAAATTTTTATTTCTACACTCCCTCTTCTTTAAATATGAATTTTCATATTGGACCATGTAAAAGCAGACCGCTTTGCTCATTCTTAGTTAGGTTAAGCTACCGAACGCTGGATAAGAACAACTTCCTGAAAGACTAAAAAAAAGTTTAAAAGTATACTTTAAGCAGTCCTTGCTGAGCTTTCGAAAACAATAACTCTGTTCGAATAGAAATATTGCTTTAAATCTATTAGCAGCAAAAGGAAGCAAGGTTGCTTTTATGGCATAAATCTGAGGCAAAAGAAAACATACAAACAACTTAGAGTCAGGAACCTCATGAAGCTGACGTAAAAATTATAGTCAAGATTTTCAACAACTTCAATTCTAACAATGACTCTGCCACATCAACTCAAAATAAAGACTGCCTATTTGGGTGGTTTTATGTTCAAGGAGAAAATGTACTGTCGGGATTAAGGCCAGTTTGCTGATTTCCAGCACACCTAAAGCTTTTGTTCTGAGGCAAGATCCACAATCTGTACAAGCAAAAGGTGGTGACGGATGTATTAGTAGACACAGTTCATGTTTCAAGTAATGGAACCAACAATTTAGAAACTCCTTGAGGTATTTCACAAGGTGAGGATGAAACCAGTTGCTAATCACCTTTTGGCAGGTGTAGATTAATGGTCACAGGTCAGAAGACAGTACTCAGCAATTTAAGGTTGTTTAAATCCATAGACGTACTTCATGACAGTTATATTTTCAATTATTGCTGCCACTTTGAATTCATTGGAGGGTAAACCACGGTTGGAGCTAACAATTGCTTGTTATACTTGTTTTCTCCTGTTCGCTTCATTCATCTGTCAGTTTTGCATATGATGCTTTGAGATTGCGAGCTTATTGCTCACATGTATGTGGAAATGTAAAGGTAACAAGATCTTTTGCAGAGGGGCAATATTTGAATTGATTGAGTTATTGAGACCACATTTTATCTGAGCATTGTTTTCTGTGTACACTATGTAATGAAGGTCCAAGTGAGATAATCACTTGTGCACACTGAACCACTAGCAGGAGCTTCCAGAAAAGAAAGCTTAACTGAAATATAATACAGTTCCTCCTGTAGCTGGTAGAGTTTGGTTCTATTTGATTTTGAAGCTGGCTGGAAAGTCTGCCTCTGGTTAAAGCAAAGCCATGTTTAAAAAATTCATGAAACTGAACTTTTCCATTTTGTTTTAGAAAAGTGTTTGTTTGGTAGGTTAACAGCAGGCAGTCTACTGTCACCTTATAATTGATGCACCTTGCCTCTACAGTGCCTGACTCATGGAATTGTGCAGCAGGAGAGGTGGAACTGCTTGTGGCAGCTCAGATTCTGCAATCTTCACACTGATGTCATGAGACTTAAGGCCCAGCTCCTTGGCATGCCAGGCACTGAAAGCCAGGAATTGTTCTTCACTCTGTTCCTGCACGGCTACCTGAAGGCAATGGTCTGGAAAGGCAAAGTAGCTTCTCACTTTTTCAACAAGGACCTCAAGTTTTTGGCAACAAAGGCCGTGCCACTGGATGCAGCCAGCCTGCATGGCAAAAGTGACCCAGGATATTGCGGTGGCTTGGCCTAAAAGAAATGTCCAGCAGAGCAGCAAGAAGGTGGGTGATCTTCAGCACTTCCCAAGGGCAAGTGCCATGATCTTCTCTCGGCCACCTCACACTCAAAGGGGCACTACTCTAACTGTTGTAATGTACACACCTCCCACCAAGGTTCATGCATTGCATGCAGCATAACCCATTCAATGGCTCTCAGTAACATCATCCTCCCAAACCATTAACTGTTCTTGCAGTCTGGGCTTCTTACCCGTTCAATGCAGACACATGTGATACTCCTGCCTCAACAACAATAGGCTCTCCTATTCACTTTCCTCATAGTCAATCCTTCTCTTTGACTCATCGCAGGAAAAGATGTCTCATAACTAGATTATGGGGGTAAAGGCCAGCAGCTGGGGGCAAATAGCAGGTTCCTCACGATTTTTGAAGAAAAGCCGCTGGAATTGGCTGGGGGAAAGGGTGACCACCCATGGAATGCCTGAACCTCCATGAATGACCTACTGATTAAGCTTCATTGTGGTGTGCTGCTCTCCCATTATAGCCACTGATCTGATTCTTATCCTCAACAAGGTTTTATTCTTCCCACACAATGAATTTTCTCTATTCTCTCATGCAGGGACCTCCACTTCTGAGTCAATGAACCCTCAGAGGATGCACAAGCAAGTCTTTCACCTGCACTTTCCACCAGCTCAGAGATATTCAACTCAGTGGGTATTCCTCACTGGACAAGGAACAAATGTCCCAGGTCTCTCATATTCTGAGGACTGTCATAGATCGAGCATGGACTAAGCCCTGGAAAGCAGAAAATAATCCTGTGGACTTGACCATTAGAATCCATAAGACCAGAATATGGAGGAGCAGAAGAAAGCCATTTGGCAATCAATCTTCAATTCCACTTTCCAGTCTTTCTCCATAACCCTTGATTCTCTTACTGAGTAAAAGACTGTGTATCTCAGTCTTGAATATACTTTACAAACAAACCTTAACATCCTCCGGAGTAAAGAATTTCACAGATTCATGACTCTCTGAGACAAGAAATTCCTCCTCATCTCTGTCCTAATTGGTTGACTCCTCACTGTTCCTAGAGTCTCCCACAAGGGAAAACAACCTTTCCACATCTACTTTGCTAAGGAGCACAGAAATGACCAGGTGCATATTATTGTGGGTTGACCAGAAACTCATTGCCAACAGGAAGCAATTCAATGAAAGGAAGTGTAAACCTAGCTCATTCATTCTGGAAATGAGATTCAGTGAAGTCCTGTCTGACCTTTCAAGCCAACAGTACAGAGATCTGTTGTGTTCTATTGGATGTCTATGTGTGTCAATGTCCTGATCTACATTCTTGGAAGATTGCTATTGGTCTCCATTTCCTCTGCATTCCGGACAAGTCCTTTTTGTCAGATCCAGTTGTGAAGGGCATGGCATGTCACAGTGATGCAGTACAATCTTTTTGGGCTATAAAGCATTGCTCTGCTGGAACAGTTCAGATATCAAAGCTTGAAAGCAGAAAGGGTTATGGCCTGTACCATTGTGGCACTTGGTGGAGATATGGGAACATTGCATCTCTGCTTTGGGTCAATTTGAGAGTTTCATAAAGGCATCAGCAATCATGTTTGGACGGGGCAGCCATTGTCTCCCAACAGTCACCATTGTATGGCTTGTGGAACTTAGAAGGAAGCAGGATCCAGTGTGTTCCCCAATCTGTGTGCAAAGTGAATCAGGGTTAGGAATTCAATCTAAGAATTATAAGATGCACCCTATGTTGATGCATGAGATGTGTGTCTGTCCCTGTGCATGAAGTAACCTCGCATAAACATAGATAATAGTAACTGCCGATGCTGGAGAATCTGAGACAGCAAGGTGTAGGCTTGGATGAGCACAGCAGGACAAGCAGCATCAGAGGAGCAGGGAAGCTGACATTTCAGGACTAGGCCAAACATACTTGTCTTAAGCATTACTAAGCTTCAAAATGAAGTCCTAAAGGGCTGAAGTGGTGTGTGAGTTCTTCAGAAAGAAGCTGTGATGATGTGGTGAAGCTGGTGGTTGGATGATGCTGACTTATGTAGAGGAAGGTGATAGAGAACGGGGTCCGTAGAACCTGCAGGGAATTGGTAAAGGAGATGGAATTGGATAAAAGACCTGGAGGAACTAGCAATGAGCTGCTATTGCCAGTTAACTGTTTGGATTTTCACACCAATAATTAGTGTCGTTCAGTTTTTTTTGGTGCAGGAGGTGAGAATCTGGAGCTGTATAGAAATACATCGAAATGAACAAATACTGCAATGCAAGTGTATGGAAATTAAGTAGTCACTGCTCATTCATGAGATACAGCAGTTGCCATCTAAAATGCAAGAGGAAGATCCGAACATTTTTTTCACTTTGAAATCAGATTTTTCCATTTTAAACCTATTTTCCCAATTTTCTCAAAATTGCCCACTCCATTCAAGGCAGTGGAAAATGCCCCTAATCTTCAGTTTGAGACATTTACCACTGCTTAACTTTGCAACCAGTTAGCAATGTTGCATCAACACTGCTGTAAAACTATTATATATAAGTGCGTTTTAATTACTTAATATTACTTACTTGAGTTACTATTTCTTTCCATTCTGGAGTACCTTTGGTCATGTCTTTATTTGATAATAATACTGGCAGAGATATTTCAGTTTTTCTTAAGAACTTTTGGAAGTTTGCGTCAGTTTTCATTCAGGGAAAAAAAGACTGTTTTTCTCTTGGCTGTTGAATTGGACCTTTTCTTTTATTACCATGCGATGGTTTTGCTTTGGGGCTGAAATGGATTTAAGGAGAGTTGTGAAATAAACCTTTTCATGAATGTGTAAAGCCTTTATTAAAGGCCAAAAAAAAGGTTCAATGTTTGTTTAGTGTGGAATTGAGATAAAGAGGTTGAAAATACACAGATAACAAGGTGTGGAGCTGGATGAACACAGCAGGCCAAGCAGCTTCAGAGGAGCAAGAAAGCTGATGTTTCGGGCTCAGACTCTTCTTCAGAAATGCCGAAACGTCAGCTTTCCTACTCCCCTGATGCTGCTTCGCCTGCAGTGTTCATCCAGCTCCATACTTTGTTATCTCAGATTCTCCAGCATCTAAAGTTTCTACTATCTCTGAAAATACACAGGTTACTGTGCCTGCTGTTGGCCTATGGTTTCTCTGATGTCAGTGGGAGGAATTTCATTTTCTTCCAGGTAACTGCTGCATCATAGGCAGACGATAGTGATTGCCAGCCTCTCATTGCCCTGCCAATCATCTGGGCGGAGTCAAAGATCCCATCTCCCAAATGTAAGAACCCATTATGTACTAACAATTAGTAATGAGACAGAGATAACAAGGTGTGGAGCTGGATGAACACAGCAGGCCAAGCAGCATCAGAGGAGCAGGAAAGGTGATGTTTCGGGCCTAGACCCTTCTTCAGAAATGGGGAAGGGGAAGGGGATTCTGAAATAAACAGGGAGAGAGGGGGGAAGTGGATTGAAGATGCATAGAGGAGAAAATAGGTGGAAAGGAGGCAGACAGTTCAAAGAGGCAGGGATGGAGCCAGTAAAGGGGAGTGGTGGGGAGTTAGGGAGGGGATAGGTCAGTCCAGGGAGGATGGATGGGTCAAGGGAGTGGGTTGAGGCGAGTAGGTAGGAAGTGTGGGTGGGGCTTGAGGTGGGAGAGGGGATAGGTGGGAGGAAGGACAGGTTAGGGAGGTGGGACAAGCTGGGCTAGTTTTGGGATGTGGTAGGGGAAGGGGAGATTTTGAAGCTTGTGAAATCCACATTGATACGATTGGGCTGCAGAGTTCCCAAGTGGAATATGAGGTGCTGTTGCTTCAACTTTTGGCATCATTGTGACACTCCAGGAGGCCCAGGATGGACATGCCGTCTGGGGAATGGGAGGGGGAGTTGAAATGGTTCGCGCCTGGGAGGTGTAGTTGTTTATTGCAAACCGAGTGTAGGTGTTCTGCAAAGTGGTCCCCAAGCCTCCGCTTGGTTTCCCCGATGTAGAGGAGGCCACAACGGGGACAGCGGATGCAGTATACCGCACTCACAGATGTGCAGGTGAACATCTGCTTGATGTGGAATATCTTCTTGGGGCCTGGGATGGGAATGAGGGGGGAGGTGCAGGTGCAGGTCTAGCACTTCCTGCGGTTGCAAAGAAAAGTGCCGGGTGTGGTGGGGCTGGAGGGGAGTGTGGAGCAGATAAGCAATTCTGGGGAGAGTGGTCCCTCCAGAAAGCAAATAAGGGTGGGGATGGAAAAGTGTCTTTGGTGGTGGGGTCGGATTGCAGATGGCGGAAGTGTCGGAGGATGATGCGTTGGATCTGGAGGTTGGTGGGGTGGTAGGTGCGGATGAGGGGGATTCTGTTTTGGTTCTTCTTGCAGGGAGGGGGTGTGAGGGATGAGTTGCGGGAAATGCAGGAGACAGGCCATCCTAATAAATACAGAACTCCCTTCACCTCCCCCATTTCTGAAGAAGGGTCTCCGCCCAAAATGTCAGCTTTCCTGCTCCTCTGATGATGCTTGGCCTGCTGTCTTCATCCAGCTCTCCACCTTGTTGTCGCAGATTCTCCAGTGTCTGCAATTCCTACTATCTCTGAAGTAACGAGACAGAGTTGTTTTTAGGAGACCCCGTCTGTAGAAGTGCAAGGTGTTATTGAAGTTCCAATGTATGGCTCGCATCTAGCTTACAGGAGACCAGTCCACACAATCTGAGTTAGTGAAACGGCCACTCATCAGTTAGTTGTAGATTGAGGGAAGCTAAAACCCCCTGCAAATGCTACCACCTAGAAGGGCATGGACAGTGGATGTATGGGAACACCACTGTCTGTAAATTCTGCACCAAACCACACACCACCCTAAGCTGGAATTATGTCCTCTGTAGATGATCCTTTAAACTTTGTTGGACAGCTGCCCATGCAGAGTGACTTATGCACAGCATTTGCAAAAATCTTATGGTGGCAATGCAGCTCAGAATAAACATTAGCTCTGAAAGGTGCTGTGTGGACAAATGTAACTTCCCTTGTGTGTGTGTGCTAGACCCTCAGAATGAGACTGGCACTTTCTCAACAAGAGCCCGCACATGGAGTTTCTTTTTCCTGTGGTGAAACTTTGCTGCTGCACCTACTATATGGATCTGATTGACCAGGACACTCTTCCATTCTTATCACCTACAATCGCCTATTGGATAGATATGCAGGTTGGCAAACAAGCGCTTGGCATGCTATGACCACATCAAGATCAGCATCCTAAATCCTAAGCATTTATCCCATTGCTCTTTGTAAGAATTTTAAATATAATTGAGTTACTCCTGCTTTATTGTGTGCTTTAAGTTATTACTGCTACTAGCACATTTAGGTTCAAGTCCTTCGTATCACTGGGATATGAGTGTTGACAATTTTCTCACAGAATGCAGTTATATTCATTAGTTTACAAGTCTTCCATAAACTGTTAATCTGTTAGCTACAGAATTACAATGTCAAAAAATAACAACAGGTAACAGCACAAACAATTCTAATAAATGTCAAATGTTACAATTCTAACTCAATGCTAGCTAATCAACTTGATAAATACTGCTGCTAATGAACAAGGCGTACAGAGAATTAACACTAGAGTAGAAGCCTCATTGGATGAGGACAGTGATTTAAGTTGTTTGTCAGAAGCTCCATGTCACAAGAAACAGGCCAACAGTTGTTTACATCATTAAGCACGGACAGTAACTTCATTTCCCAATTCTACCCAATATTCAATTAACAATGTCACAGGATTTCTTCAATGCCAATTGCTGTTAATTTAACCTTCATAGTACAGCCAAACATCCAATGTGGCCTCAAATTCCATCTTCAACATCGACAAGAAGAGCCAGTTATATTATTGTTGAAGTTAACTTAACACCAATTTAGCCATTTTCAGTTCCTAAAATGATGCTCTTGCATCCATAGGAGAACAGGAAGTGTGAAAATCTCTGAAACAAAACCATGAAGACCCATGGCATCAGGTCAAACATGAGCAAGAAAACCTTATTCTGATTATCATATACAGCCCACTAATTTCTCCCAAACTTACAAATGGAAACAAGGTAAACAAAGTGTAGCAGCAAAGATTAACGAGGATTTATTTAAGGTCTTTATTTCCTAAATTGGTATGTTATACACAATGGCAACTATACCATAATTTGTGAAATGTTTGAGCAAAATTCCTTGAAAAAACTTTTCTTTCTCATTCAGAGAGCTAAAGAGATGTAACTTCCACAAAGAAGGGATATTTCACAGTACTTGTATACTGGATTAATTTCCAGTTCACAGGTCCCAGCTGGAAATAACATCAAATGTTAATAAACTCTCCAACTGGATTCATGCCAACTGACAGAATTGCCATATCACTTGAGGTGAATAACTAAAGATGAAAGCAGAGATTTTTTTCTATTCAAAACAACAGTTTCAATCAAACCCGCAAAACAATGACATTGAGATTAGTTCAATTCAGAGTCTGAAATCGTACATTCTGAAACAAAATTAAAGGCCTGGCAATTTACATTAGCGATTCTGAGATAGAAAAATGTTCAAATGTTCTTTGTTCAAAATTATGAACGACAAACTTGATTAAATGATAATAAAGTGAAGTCTTGAATAAAATGTAAAAATAGCTTTTTCTTAGTTCGTGATGCACTCTATAAATGAACATTCTGCAGTAAGACGCATTGAGAAACCATGTGCATCTCACTGAGGGCTCAAATAAAATGCTTTGCATTATTCTTACATCAAACAGAGAAAAAAACTCATTTACAAATGAATGTACCTTCATTCTAGTTAAATTGCAAAGTGAATCTCATTTGCATGTGTTTGTTGCCCTGTTAAAGTGCCTACCAGTATTCCTCAGCTGGTGTGGGCTGTACTTAGTACCTGCTGCTTACTAAACCATCTGACACTTGATGACTAGTCTGTCTTGATACAGAATCCAAAGGTAGGATTTAACGTTGAACACGAAGATACCAATTGGTCGACTGTGTTCTATGTTAGCAAAAGACAGAAGAGCTATCTAGTCTAATCCCACATTTTCAGCTCTTGGTTACAACAGGTGACTTACACTTAGTGTGGCAGATCTCAGTTTTTCAAAAGCTGTTATGGTGTTTGCATCTCTGATTATGTCGGACAGTGATTTCCAGATCCTCACTGCCGTTTGGACAAAAATATTTTACCTCAACTCTCTCTAGTTCTTCTAGAAAATAGGTTCTTCCTATCTACTCTACCAAGGCCCTCATAATTTCTACACCTCAATTAGACAATAAGACCAAACCAAAGATTTAGGTATAGAATTGGCATATTCAGAATTTCAAGTCTTCTCTATCAATGATCATGGCTGATATATTTCCCAATCCCATTCTCCTGCCTTCTCTCTCTAACACTTGATCCCCTTACTAATCAAAAGCCTATCTATCTCTGTCTTGGAGACACTCAACAACAGATCTTCACAACCTTCTGCAACAATGAGTTTCAAAGATTTACCACCCTCTGGTTGGCGAAGTTTCTCCTCATCTCAGTTCTAAAGGGTCATTCATTCACACTGAGGTTGTGCCCAAAGATCTTAATCTGTCCTACTAGTGGAAACATCTTCTCCATGTCCACTGTATCCAGGCCTCTCAACATTCTGTAATCCCCAATTAGATACCCCCTCATTCTTCTAAACTCATCAAGCATAGACCTAGAGTCCTCAGTTGCTCTTCATAGGACAAGCACCTTCATTCCCAAGATCATTTTTGTAAACCTCCTCTGGAGTCCCTCTGATGCCAGAACATCCTTCCTTATTTACTGGCCCCAAAAAAGCTCACAATATTCCAGATTCCTCCTACAGCATCAGCAATACATCTCTGCTCTTGTATTCTAGCCCTCTCAAAATGAATGCTAGCATTGCATTTGCCTTCCACACTACCAACTGAAAGTGCATGTTAACCTTAAGAAAATCCTCGACAAGGACTGCTAAGTCCCTTTGTACTCCAGTTTGCTGAAGCCTTTCCCTATTTGGGAATAATCTATGCCACATTTTAGTCTCTACTTTCTTTCCACAGATGCTGCCAGACTGCTCAGTTTTCCAGAAATTTCTGTTTTTGCTTCTGATTTTCTGCAGTTCTTTGTTTTGTTTTGCCCTTGAGTGGATGGTGGTTATCTGCTATCGTGGGCCATTTTAGTCAATTTGGTGTAGGTACGCTCACAATGCCATTGTGGAAAGTTCTCTAGGATTTTGACCCAGAACCACTGAAGGAACTGCAATATATTCCTAATTCAGGATGGTGTGTAATTTGGAGGGGGACTTACAGATGTATTTGCTGCCCTTGTCTTTCTAGATGGTAGTGGTTATGGATTTGGAAGATGTTGCCCTAGGACCCTTGGTGAATTTGTACAGTGCCTCTTCTAAATGCTGCATATTATTGTGTATTGTTGTTGAGGGGGTGAACATTTGTGAATGTAGAGCCAATTAGGCAGGCTGTTTGTGCTGGATAATGTCTTGCTTCTTGACTGTCGTTGGAGATCCACTCATCCAGGCATGTGGGGAAAGTTCTATCACAATCCTGACTTATGCGTTGTAGATTATGGACCAACTTTGGGAAGTCAAGTGGTGAGTTACTTACTGCAGGGGCCCTAGGCTCTGATCTGATCTTGTAGCAGAGAATTCATATAACCATTGCATTTGAGGTTCTGATCAATGGCCATCAGGATGATGATAGTAGGGAATTCAGCAATGATATTGCTATCAATGTTAAGGGCAGATGGTTCAATTCAATCCTGTTACAGAAGGTCATTGTTTTGAATTTTTATAGCATAAATATTACCTGCTACTTGTCAGCTCAAGCCTGGACATTGTCTGCCGTTAACACCCATTTTTTATCTATATACCTCCATTGCTGCAGTGAGCATTTACTTCGCTTTTCGCTCTGGGCACTCTCACTATCTGTTCCATGTGTTACTTTTCCAAATATGTCAACAGTGTAAAAAAACATCATTTTCCAGCCCCTTCAGTTCATATTGGAAATGAAATGTTAACTCCATTTTCCTCTCAACTGATGCTGCCAGAACTTCTGAGTTTCTCCAGAAATATTGGTTTTTATTGCTGACCTCCAGTAAGCACAGCACTTTGTTCTTAATTGGGTGCTTAGCACATTGTCACTTCTCTTGCAGTTATACCCACTATGAAGAAGTACTGCTCTTCTCTTTGACAGGGTTTTCACTTGAATATTTCAGATTGTTCACCTTTATTGCTTTACATTTCCCACTAGTGTTTGATAAAGTATTTATTAAAACCTGCTTTCCCAGTCACATCGCCTTCCTTAGTGACTGCCTCCAGCTTCAACTGAACCACCACCTCAGGCCCCCCACCCCCATGATTTCCAACTGAAGTTCCATCTTTCATGTTTCCAATCCAGCCGGGATTATAGGTATCTCAAGATATAAAACGCTCCTCAAACAATGCTCCTATTCTCATTTCATCCTAAGATCCACACTCAGTGTCATGCACTATCCCGCGTAAACATTTAACTTTCCTCTCTATCAGCACCTCCTCATGCAATTTGAAAGTGGCCCTGGTCGATAGTTCATTTAATTCTTCATCTCATTTGGTGTATCAATAACAAATGTTTTGTCTTTCTTTCAGATATTAAGGAATGCAACCTCTTATTTGTTTGTAACAAAAACAGAATTTGCTGGAAAATATCAGCAGGTCTGGCAGCATCTGGAAGAAAATAGTCAGAGTTAATGTTTCAGGTCCGGTGACTCTTCTTCAGAACTCAGAACTTTGGATCTTTTGGTCACAGGGCCAAAAAATTAACGCTGATTTTTTTCTTCACAAATCCTGTCAGAACTGAGCTTTTCCAGCAACTTCTGGTTTGGTTCCTGAATTACAAAATCGGCAGTCGTTTTGGTTTTCTTACTTGTTTGTGTTAGGTCTCAGCAGAACTTACCTATTTTCTGTAATTAACACTTGTTTTATTTTGATATCACTCCTTTTTCCAAGCCTGGAGCCAGCATTCCCTACAGCTTCCTGAGCTATAACTGCATAGAATCTTGTTGTGCTGTCCAGTCTCTTCTTCTACTTCAGCACTCTGATAGCTCCAAATTGTAAACAACATCTTTCAGCAAACTCACACACAGTTAAATTGAAACCAGAGAAACTTCTTAATATCTACTCATCGTCAGTGATGACGTACCTTGCCCTGAGTTATATTTAACATGACCTTTAGATTAATTAGCCCTAATTTATAATTTCTACTTATTGGGAAATGGGGTTTGCAGCTTTTCAGAATTTGCTGGAGTCTTTAAATAATTTTAATTTTAACTCCAAAAGAAATAATCAACTGTTCCTACAAGCAATGGAGACCCTCCATTGCCAGCTCAGAAAACCCACGTCTTTATCTGAATCTAATTTCCCAGATTTTAGAAGATAAAAATTGTATACTAAAACACATGAGCCATGAACAATATAATTACATACAAGGGATAATAAAAGGGGACACCTTCTGGACCTCTATCGAATAAAGCTTCAGTTCGATGTGATCTGATATCACTATATCATAATTTCTTATGTACATGTTCAGTGGCAGTTATTAGAGTGAAGTCAGAGAGAACCCTTAACTCCATAATGACAGAGGGAGACAGAAACTATTGGCAGGCCTCAATACTTGCATCCAGAATGAAGAGGAAGCTCTTCAAATCTTTAGGACTACTGTGTTTAGGAGATTGGTAAATAGTACATCAAGAGACCACTGTAGGATTCCCTAGTCTAGAATAAAAGGAATTTATGTCACATTTTTCATAATTTAAGAATTCCCAAAGTATCTTACAATGATGTGCCATTGGAATGTGTTCAGTATTGTAAACCGACTTCCAAACTTTGAGGCTGAACATTATATATTGCTTTATGATTCAGTAATCCCATTTGTACAATAAGTTCCGTTAGCCTACAACCACTGACCATTTAGTTATAGTGCCCAATGTGATGACAAGTCAAAAATGATGATCATCTCTTTCTGAAAAACAGTCAGGGAAAAGACATCTTTGCATCAGCCTAACCTGCTAGCCACACCCTCAGAAAATTCAAATGGGTTTGTCATGCATTTTTTCCCTTTCACTATTCCTTTCATAAAAGGCTGTACATTTATCATATTACGGTTTTTCAAAAGTTGCATAACCACTTCCCGAATAATAGATTCCAGCAGTTTCCTAAAGACTGATGTCAGGCTAGTTGGCCTGGATAGAGCAGACATGGAAAATATGTTACCACTAGTAGCAGGGACTATGACTTGAGGGCATTGCCTCAGAGTCAAGGAACAACCCTTTAGAACTGAGATGATGAGGAATTTCTTCAGCCAGAGAGTGGTGAATCTGTGGGCACTTTCACATTCAGATAAAAAGGTCGTTTTCTGAGCTAACAATGTAGCATCTCCACTGGTGGCAGGAAAGAACAGTAAAACAGTTGATTATTTCTTTTGGAGTTAAAATTAAAATTGTTTAAAGCATCCAGCAAATTCATTGCCACACAAGGTTGTGGAGGCTAAGTTATTGCTTGTATTTAAGACAGAAATAAATACGTCCTTGGTTAATAAGAGGATCAAAGGTTATGAGCGAAAGGCAGGAGAAGGTGTTAAGAAACATGTCAGCCATGATTGCATGGTACAGCAGACTCGATGGAATGAATGGCCTAATTCTGCTTCCATATCTTATGCTGTTATGGTCTCTCCTTTCTTGTGAAGTTTCCAGTCCATTGGAGTCATTCTGGATTCAAGGGAAATTTGTTTCCACAGCCAACTCTTTAGAACCCTAAGATATAAACAATCAGCCCCAGGGAATTTTTCAGTACTAACTCCAGTTAATTTCTCCAGTAAGTGTTTTTTTAAAGCTATTATTGAATCACTTTAGGTTTCCCACAAACACCATACTCTTAGTTCTTCACTATTTTCGATTTGTTTAATGTATGTTCCACTGTGAAGACAAAACAAAACATTTGCTTAACATCTCTATCACTTCTTTATTTATCATTAAAATTTGACTGACCAAAATTTCTAAGTGACCATGTCTCCTTCTGCTACTGTGTGCACATGGTCATGATTTACACCTAATTTTCTTCACAAGAGTTGTAAAGCCTGGGTGCATCCATTCTAATACCCCAAATAATACTTACATTTTATTCCCAACTGCTAGAGGTGGGCGCTCCCACCAGTTACTTGAATTTAAAAGTGGGTCAGGCATTAAAATGGATGGAGACTTGCATAATGGATCTCCATCTATTTTCTATTTACACTTGCCTGATTAATGGGACAAAGTTGAAGGATTCCAGTAGAAAATTTAGGCTTTCCCTTTTATAGCTGTACAGCGTCTCCTTGTTTGTTTGTAGGCATTGCTGTTGGACCTGTTACCATGATGGCCTCTTTTATGATAAGAGTTGAACAGATTCCCTTGTCTTTGAGAAATTTCTATTCCCACAATGTCTGAATGTCATATATTTAAATTTTTTTTCAGCCTCATCTAGCAAGTTTTTTGTATCTGAGGCCACTTTTTGTAGAAAGTGGCAGCTTTTGCGCCAAGGTTTTCAAGAAGAAGTGCAGTTAATCATGTATCCACAGGAGTCCTTTCATTGTTCACTGATAGCTATTTAGTATGCGTTTACAGGGACTTCCTCATGGGCCCCGCATAAATTACAGGATATGTATTGGTTGCAGTTCTTGTAAAAGTACAGTTTCCTTGTTGTCACATTCATACTGGAGAGCAGACCTATGCAGGGCAATGACTGGGACGACTAAGTATTTCTTGGCGGTATGAACAGCTACTTGTGACCTTAACTAAGACAGCGATCCAACATAATGTCATTGAGGCATCTGACAAGATTCTGTCCAAAAGGAACTTTCTTTGCTGACTAGAGAACTGCAACTCTGTCACGAAGTGGTCAGCATGTAGCACCCTAGAAACCCTGCGGGAAAAGGAGAGGGTGGGTCCTATCATGTGGCTCCCTGAGCAGTCTGTCAAAGTCATTTGGCAAAATGCCTCCTCACTAGAACTTTCCAACAAGCACCATGACATTGCTTGGCTGGTGGTGAAAAACGCGCTTCCTGTGAGATCTGGTTGGACTGCGTCACTGTACACTGGCCTGAAAGTGGCTGTGGGGCAGTGGCAGAGACTGTCACATACCTCCTTCTGAGATGTGCCTTTTCAAAGGAAGTCTGGAGAAAGATGCTGTAGTTTTTGTTGATGTGATAATGGGAACTGCAGATGCTGGAGAATCCAAGATAATAAAATGTGAGGCAGGATGAACACAGCAGGCCCAGCAGCATCTCAGAAGCACACAAGCTGACGTTTCGGGCCTAGACCCTTCATCAGAGAGGGGGATGGGGTGAGGGTTCTGGAATAAATAGGGAGAGAGGGGGAGGCGGACTGAAGATGGAGAGAAAAGAAGATAGGTGGAGAGGAGAGTATAGGTGGGGAGGTAGGGAGGGGATAGGTCAGTCCAGGGAAGACGGACAGGTCAAGGAGGTGGGATGAGGTTAGTAGGTAGGAGATGGAGGTGCGGCTTGGGGTGGGAGGAAGGGATGGGTGAGAGGAGGAACAGGTTAGGGAGGCAGAGACAGGTTGGACTGGTTTTGGGATGCAGTGGGTGGAGGGGATGAGCTGGGCTGGTTGTGTGGTGCAGTCGGGGGAGGGGACGAACTGGGCTGGTTTTGGGATGCGGTGGGGGAAGGGGAGATTTTGAAGCTGTTGAAGTCCACATTGATACCATTGGGCTGCAGGGTTCCCAAGTGGAATATGAGTTGCTGTTCCTGCAACCTTCTGGTGGCATCATTGTGGCACTGCAGGAGGCCCATGATGGACATGTCATCTAAAGAATGGGAGGGGGAGTGGAAATGGTTTGCGATTGGGAGGTGCAGTAGTTTGTTGCGAACTGAGCGGAGGTGTTCTGCAAAGCGGTCCCCAAGCCTCCGCTTGGTTTTCCCAATGTAGAGGAAGCCACACCGGGTACAGTGGATGCAGTATACCACATTGGCAGATGTGCAGGTGAACCTCTGCTTAATGTGGAATGTCATCTTGGGGCCTGGGATAGGGGTGAG
This sequence comes from Stegostoma tigrinum, assembly GCF_030684315.1. Lineage (NCBI taxonomy): Eukaryota > Metazoa > Chordata > Chondrichthyes > Orectolobiformes > Stegostomatidae > Stegostoma > Stegostoma tigrinum. Next base: position 49,199,842 of record NC_081357.1, on the reverse strand, counting down.
GGAGGAGGTGTGGGGGCAAGTGTAGCATTTCCTGCGGTTGCAGGGGAAGGTGCCGGGTGTGGTGGGTTTGGAGGGCAGTGTGGAGCGAACAAGGCAGTCACGGAGAGAGTGGTCTCTCCGGAAAGCAGACAAGGGTGGGGACGGAAAAATGTCTTGGGTGGTGGGGTCGGATTGTAGTTTTTGTTGAGGTTAGTCCCAAGTAGCTTCATGATGAAGGTCTCTGCTCTATGGCCTGTTCACTGGGATGAATATCAAGAGAAACATCGACTGTGCCTGGAGGACCATCGACTTGGTGAAAGATGGCTTCAGTCTGTCTGAAACTTGTTAGTTATTCAGAGCTAAGTGATGATTTTGATTGAGTGTTGCAGACTGGCACATTCCAAGGTCCAGGACAATGTGCTGGGGCAGCTACTATCAAGGAGCAGTGGGGAAAGGCCACCACTTAAGGTCTTTCTGCTGAAGTTAAATGGGGGTCTATTCAGTTATCAGACCATCCTGATGCCTTGAATATATATACATATCGTCTTGTACAAGTAAGAAATGTCTTTGGCTTGTTTGTTGGATCGAGTCAAACGCCAATGTTTGATACTTCACCTGCTACCGTGTAAAACCGAACTGTTTTAGTGACTACGTGTGTATATAAAGACATTTTTATGAATAAAATATATCTTAAAAATAAAAGTAAATATTTTTAGTGAATTCATAGGCATTCCTCATTATGTGCTCTTGGTTCCAGTGAAAATCTACAAAGGTCTTGGGATTTAAGGAAAGCAAACTAGATCCCTTATAGCTATACTTAATTGGAATCCAGTTTCAAGTCAGATTCCATCTTGTACATCCATAACCTTGTGACAAGCAATTTGACACTCGAATGTAACTCTAACAGAGTTAAATCCATCAGCTTCACATGGGTTAGCAGTTAGCAAAATTGCAGGCACCATCAATAGCATGTCACAATCCGACAGTTACCAAACGTTCCACTTGCCAAGCTGAAAATAAACCGATGTATGTGTATCCAGAGAGGATTGCTACCTAAGTGAACTCAATGTAAAACATAAAACCATAATGCATGTGGGAAGAAGTAGGTCATTCAGCCCAATGAATCTGTTCTGCCAGTCAATGAGGTTATGCCTGATTGTGAAATCCTCAGTTTGTCTATCCCCATCACCCTTTGTTCCCTGAATGACCAGAAATCGGTCTAGTTAAGTCTTGAATATACTCAGTGACCCAAACTCAACAGACTTCTGTGGCCGAGAATTCCATTGATTTACTACCCTCTGAGAGAAGAAATTCTTCCTCATCATTGTCCTAAATGGCTGTTGCCTTATTCTGATGTTATGTATTTGACATAATCTATTTGCCATTTAAGTTAATGTTGCAGGAAGGAAATTCATATGATTTTATTGGAGTTGAGGCAGATTGGGATTCCCACCTACTTTGAAGGCACATTGAAGATAATGGATTTGGTGTATTTGAACACAAAAATGAAACATGACATGGAAATACTTTCTTCAGTACTTCAGATAAACTTGAGGGAAGATGGAAAATTGTGGAGGAGTGTAGATTTGTTTCCAAATTGGCTCTGCCTAATAACAAGAGTTCAGAGCCTAGGCAAGCTGAAAAAGTCTTGAACAGTCCAAAGTGTACCTGAGTGTATTGCAGTACGTGCTCAGGATTTGACTTGTAAACTGTGATTGCATGTTACATGTTTAAACAATTTGCAATCACTATGGAATTGATACCAGATATTGCAGTGGATGTTTGAATAGTTGATGATCTCACTGATATTATAGACATATGAATATTAGGAAACATGTACAGTGGCAACAGTGGCTGGACGTTCGAGAAATAGAATCAATTGACACATCCTGACAGATTAATTCAGCATTTCAGTCCATTAAAGATCTATTTCTTTGAACAAAACTCTCAGAGATCTATTTAATATCTTTGATCTTCATAGTTGAATGTCATTTCCTGATCCTGACACATATATTTAAATGTCTAATGTTCTGCTCATATGGGAAAACTCCTGAAATCAAATCCCATTACAGTGCAGCTGGGTCTGGCATGTTTTTCACTTTTGTTCAAATGCATCAAATTCCAATTCAACCTTTGCATTCACTAGCATCCCTTTCTTGTTTACCACTTTGTGTTAATTCCTCACTTTGTTTTTCTGCATCCCTTCAAGTGAGTGCCTCTTATATGTTGCTGGATACAAAATAGATGAGGTGGGTGACTGGTTGTTCATGCTATTAATGTCAAAGAGCACTGTAGGACATTGTTTTTCATCAATGTTTTCTATTGTCTTCAGGATTGTAAACACTGCAGAGGAAAACAGTGCTGTTAAATTTGGTGTGCTTAATCAGCCTTCCAACTTCATCAGCTATTTTTGGATTTCTTATCAGGAATACTATAACCTAAGATATATGAAAAATACAAGAACCAGCTGAAGGACCAACAATTGCACAACTTCTTATGCTCCAGAGATTCATACATCTCATCTCCATGTGCCATTGCAAAATGGAAATCAATTACATTAATTACTTCCTCCTTATTTGATGTTAATTAGCAGTTGTGGACCTGTCTTTCTTTAAAAGCATGTTTTTTTTATTGCCATAGTGATCTTTCTTCTTTTGCACGAGTAATGCATGTGTTAACTAAACGGAGGAGATGCCAGATCCTGCATTCCTAAGCAGTCAGAGTGCATAGAATAGATGATAATATGATTTTTGCCAGAGGAGAAGGCTTCAGCATGCCAGGATGTGGAGCACTTATTGTAAATGCTGCCAGATTACTTTAGTTCTGGGATGATGTTGAATCACTCGACTCCCTAACATACAATAGTTGACAGTTGTTCCAGAGAAAGCTCTTTCAGTTACCTTGCCTTATATTCATCTGAAAGAACTCTTAACTTTGCACAGCCAGTGAATTTATTAAAATTCTTCCAAAATTAAGAACATAGAAGATCTTGTTTGCATCTGCCAAGCCATCTATGGCTAGTGTTTACCTATTTCATGGTTCATGGCATTGGCAATATTTCCTTGCCTTTTTAAATATGTGTCATCAGAATTTACAGATCAACTTCAGAAAGAAATAAATTGCCTCCTTTTCTCTTTACATCCAGCCATGCCCAGCTATCCTCCAAGAACAGCCCATTTGCACATTTTGGGATTTTGAGATGTAAACGCTCTTAGTTAAATACTTGAGTGCCGAATTTTTTTTTAAAGATGAGATCTTTGGTTTTGCTTGACCTAAAACAACCAATATCCATGAGTCCAGCTAAAACTATCAAGCAAGATTTTATAAGTATTTAACACCAAAGACCTCATGAAAGCTTTTTATCCTTTAAGAGCCAGGATTTCTCCAATAGTGCCTGCACAGGTGGGGCAATTTCTCTACTTTTCTTGAAATGCTGTTCTTCTTGTGTTTCATAGAAGCCATGGTAAAACAGCACCAAAAAAACTGAGTTTTCAGCCCCTACCTCTAATTTTGAGGGCTTCTTATTCTTTTTTAGGAAATCACTCAAATCAATACTTTCCATTTACTTAAGATGAGGATCATTGCCTCCCTGCCTCTGTAACTTTTTAGGTGAAACAAATGCCTATCACTTATTTCCAAGGCACCAGGAGTCAACGTGTCATTGTATGAATAAATGACATATCCCTTTATATACGATGCCAACCATCATAGCTTATTCACATAAGATTCACCTGAATGCAAAAACAACTAAGAACCAACGTTGTTAGCAGAATGACAAGATGCTTCACCTGCAACAAACTAAATCCAGATTAAAGATAGATGTCTTACTGAGTTCAAGCTGCTGAGCCATTGGAGCTTAGGAGAATATAAGGTAACTTTATTGAAGCATAGACTCTTGAAGAATTTGACAGGGTAGACATGGAGAAGTTGTTTCCACTGTGGAAGAGTCTAGGGGGCGCATAATGTCAAAGTAAGGGGCGACCCAGTGAGGACAGAATTATGGAGGAATTTCTTTTAGTCATAGAGATCTACAGCACAGACAAAGCTCTTTGGCCTATTGCATCCATACCATTCAAAAACAACCACCTAACTATTCTAATCCCATTTTCCAGTCCTTGGCTCCTGACCTTGTATACCTTGGTATTGCACATCTAAATACTTCTTAAATGTTATGAGGGTTTCTGCCTCTCTCATGCTTACAGGCAGTGAGTTTTAAACTCTCACCACTCTCTGGGTGAAAAGAGTGAAAAAGGTAAGCCCCTTACCTTAAATCAATGCCTTCTGGTCATTAACTCCCCCATCGAGGGGAAAGGTTTCTTTCCATCTACAGGATCTATGCCCCTCACAATTTCATACATTTCAACTGTGATGTCTCCTTTCAATGTCCTCTATTCTAAGAAAAAACAAAGAGTTGTTAATCTGTGGACTATTGAAACTATGTCATTATGCTCAAGGCTGTGATAGGCAGATGTTTAATCAGAAAGAGAATCAAAGGTTATGGGTCAAAGGCAGGAAAGTGGAGCTGAGGGTTAAAACATCTACCATGAGCTCATTGAATGGTGGAGCAGACAGAATAGGCCAAATGATCTACTTCTGTTACTATATATTATGGTCTTTTCAGTTATTGCTTTTAATGCTGACCATCAGGCCTTGAATTACACTCAGTGTAATTAAAACAACACAATGCTTGAATGCAGGCTCTTCGAAACCTTTAGGCATTTTAAGTCAGCAAGATCAATTCCTCAAAAGTAACTGCTTTACTTGTTCAACAAAGTGTGAAGCTGGATGAACACAGCAGGCCAAGCAGCATCTCAGGAGCACAAAAGCTGATGTTTCGGGCATCAGAGGTCTGATGAAGGGCCGAGGAAGGGTCCAGGCCGGAAACATCAGCTTTTGTGCTCCTGAGATGCTGCTTGGCCTGCTGTGCTCATCCAGCTTCACACTTTGTTATCTTGGATTCTCCAGCCTCTGCAGTCCCCATTTTCCCTGCTCTACCTGTTTGTGGTTCACCAGCAAAGCTCAAGCGAAATTATTTAAAAATATTGGTCAAAAGTCAGAAAAGATCCTTTAAACCAAAATAGTATGCTAAGAATTAGTATTATCAAAATCTTACATATAATTGCATATAATGGAACATTTAAATCAACATGTTTTATTTCTTTATCACCTGACTGATGCAATGCTATGAATTTGGGTTTTTTTATAGATTAATCCAAGGGAAGGTGAAGTCAAGAGGTTTAGACTTCAAAGGATCAAATTGTGTGTGGGTTAGGTGAATTGGTCATGTTAAATTACCTCATAGTATCCAGGGATATGTAAGTTAACTGTCTTAGCCATGGGAAATGCAGGATTACAGGAATGGAATAAAGGGATGGCCTGGGTGGTACGTTCTTCGGAGAGTCGGTGTGGACTCATTGGGCTCAATAGCCTGTTTACACACTATGGGGATTCTATGGATTCTATGGATAACACTATTCATTATAATATTAAATACTGCTGTATATGATATTCATACAATGCTTACCAAGCTCTGAATTATAGTTAAACTAGATAAGGATTAATCTATCTTTAACAAAAACCCAAAGAACTGTGGATGCTGTTAATCAGGAACAAAAACGAAGTTGCTGGAAAAGCTCAGCAGGTCTGGCAGAATCTGTGATGGAAAAACAGAGTTAACATTTTGGGTCCGGTGACCCTTCCTCAGAACCCTCATGAGGCAGGGTCACCGGACTTGAAACATTAACTCTGTTTTCTCCTTCACAGATGCTGCCAGACCTGCTGAGCTCTTACAGCAACTTTGTTCATCTATCCTTTGTGGGTTCATGTCCATGTTGCAGTTTTGTCTAATTTCTTCTACAGTGATGTAACTGTGCTCGCATTGTGAAATTTATACTCAGTGAAATGCAATGATACACAGCTCTTTGATGTCATCACAGGGTTGCTCCAGGATCTGAAGCCCTTCTACAACATTATCCAGACTGCAACCTTTAAATTCTCTGGGCTCTTCTTGTAATGATACTTGGTTAGAAAAATGGGTTTGATTGTGAAATAAGTATAACTAATTAGGTAGAATGGGCATAGATGTTAAAAGCATTTAAACATAAAGATTCAGGTAAGTCTTAACTATGAAAGATGCCTTTGCAGCCAGCGGAAAAAAGATATACCTGTGTACAACAGTATTTTAGTTACTAAAAATAAGGCCTGGAAAGACATGTAGAAACATCAGACTTGGGCATGAAAGTAAAATTTTAATTACAGGAGGGATACTTGAACCATCCAAATAACAAGAATGGAAAAATCCTTATCATAAGAATGCCATCAGAAACAAGAATAAGACAGCACTCATAAAGGCAGAGAAATTATTCATCTTTATTGATAAGCCTTGAACAAAGGATTTTTTTAAGGTTTCAAGAATAAGAGACAGATTTAAGAAGTATCCAGGTACAAGTATAAAGCATCGTAAATAAATTGATCACTAAAATTTCACAACTTCATAAAGGAATCTTCAAATTATGAAGGAATAATATTAACTTGTACAGCATCACTTGAAAGTGGGGGTGACATATATAAAGGATCAGCACCTACATTTGCGAAACAGGAGAGTTCTGAATAATATATAAAAAAGACCTTTTTGTTGAAATTTCAGAAGTATCATGAATCCTCAGATAATACTTCACAAAATGTACTTTGTCCCATGAGGAGAAGATATCTTTTTTCCACTGGCTGCAAAGGCATCTTTCAGAGTTAACACTTACCTGAATCTTTATGTTTAAATGCTTTTAATATCTATGCCCATTCTACCTAATTAGTTATACTTATTTCGCAACCAAACCCATTTTTCTAACCAAGCATCATTACAAGAGGAGATAAATCTCTCAGTATTGATGGATGTTATATTCTTAGGTATTACTAGATATTATATTCTTAGCCATTCCTGGATATTCCTAGATATTCTAAGATATGCTTGAATGGTTATAAATAATATCAAACTGGATTCTATTAGATTAAGTATTACATTGCTTGATAGGTTTTGATATATTAGTATACGTATCCACTGAAAGTTTTGCCTGAATCCCATAAATAAAATTGTGAAATTAACATATCATTTAATTTAAGTTTTTCTGTCAGAGTGGAAATAAATGCTAATATCTTATACAATTCCTTAAGTGCAGAAGTGTATTTTCTGAAGAAAAGAATCCCAGAAACTTACAGGATCAAGCAAGTTTATGGCATGATCAAGGCTTATGAAAATTAGACATGCTATTTGGAAGAAGAGAACTTTCTCAGACACCTTCTTCTCCTGTAGGATAGTTATGTAAATCTTAAAATCCCAAAACCAAACATTTCTGGAATTGGCTAGCTTGAATTCAGCAGACAGATTTACCAGGGAAATACTCCTGCTCAGATTTAGCTTTAAATTAGTGTTAAAAGCTTGAAATCACCTCACTTTGGGATAACAGCCATGTCAATTGGACTACCATGTGCCACAAGAGCTAACATTGTCTTCAGGAAAATGAAGAAATCTTAACAATCCACGTAAAAATAAAATGTACAATTTGACACAAATAATATATTTATTACAGTTTTTCAAACATACACAAGTGGGATAGAAAAAGGGAACCAGTAAATGTCATATATTTGGATGTTAAAATGAATTTGATAAAGTATTACAAAAAAAAGGTTAAATATAATAAAAGGGCTCAAGGAGTTTAAGGCAATATGTTAATATGGATAGAGGAACAGGTAACAGCAGGTAAGAGAGTGAGGATATATTTTCAAGTGACAAGTGACAAAGGGCAGCTAATGGAGCACTGCAAGGACCAGTGCTGGGTCCCTGTAAATATAGCAATGATTTAGAAAAAGAGACTGAGAGTAATGTATCCAGATTTAATGATGATGCAAACCTAGGTGGGACTATAAGCTATGAAGAAGAAACAGAGAAGCTGCAAGGGCAAACGAGTGAGCACCAAGATGACAGATGGAATATAATGTGTGGATTTATCAGTCATTGACTTTGAACATTAGAATAGGAAAGGAAAGGTGTGCAACTTCTAAATGATGATGGTCAGAGAAACTTGGGTCTCCCATAGAAGGATCTTCTAACGCTCGCATGCTTTGCAAGCGTGGATAGCGTCTGCTGAAATATTCACACCTGTAGACTTTTCAGCTGCTTGGAAACAAATCACAGAATTGATGGCCTGAAGAGTCCTTCGCCGTTGACAACAGGCCTGCATTCCCTAGACCAATTAATTAATCGTTGTTGGCTGGATCTTTGTTTGGCTATGGGTCATTTCATAGTTTAAATAAGCAGCAGTGTAAACAGCACTTACGAAGGTTGTTAGGTAACCTGCTCTTAAAGGGCACAATAATCTGTTGCACAATCCTTGCTTATTAAAACAGTTATTTTCGCATTTTATTCCATAATCGACACTGTAGAAAATTAAAAGGTAAGGTCTTTACACAGCCCATGAGTTTCCCTGCCCCAGTCTTAATGGGGGTACATGTGGGAAAATGCTGATTAGCACCACAGACTGATTAAATGCCCCATACCTCCAAACATGACTCAGAGGAGGATGTTAAACTTCACCCTTTTTACTGCTGACTGAAGAATCTAGAATCAGGGCATGGCCTTAGGATAAGGGGGCATTTGTTTAATACTGAGATAAGGAAAAAAAATCTTCACTCATTGACTTATGAATCTTTGGAATTCTGTACTGCAGAGGGTTGTTGATGTTCCATCATTAAGCATAATCCATGCCAGAGTAGCTGGTTTTTTGATCTCTTAGGGAATCACACTATATGGGGAAACAGCAGGAAACTAGAGTTGAGGAGCGTTCCCTCTAATTTTCTTACTGGCTGCATAGGCCTCTGAGGGCCTTGTTTGGCAGTGACTTCTAGACCTGGAAATCAATGCTGTCCTGATGCTGATCAGTGTGGGCAGGGCATTGGAATGCCTGTATGTATGCGCAACTGCGTAATTTAGAGGGACCATTGGAGCTGAGGCAAACAATTATTTATGGTTGCATTGAATGGAGGAGTAGGTTCAAGGGGCCATGTTATCTATTTCTGTTCCTATTTCTTTGTTTTTATGAACACCTTTATTCATACAATATTAACAGTAATTGTATATGGCACAAGGAAATCCCTCCCTTGCGCATCGAGGCTCTGTCGACGGCACCTGGACTGCAGTGTTTCAAGAAGGTAGCTTGTCACCACCTTCTCATGGGCAGCCAGGGATGGGAAATAAATGTTGCCACAGTCAGTGATTCCCACATCCCATGTCCCACAGGAGAATAATAAAAAGAAAATTTCCACAGAATATTTATTTGTTGAAATAGCTCGGAATCCTTGAATTCCATGCACTTGACAAGGAGATGCTTATCTCAGTTGGCTGGATGCCTGGTTTGTGAGGCAGAGTGATGCCAACAATGTGGGTTCGGCTCCTGTATCTGCTGAAGTCACCATGAAGGACTCTTCTTCTCAACCTCTTCGCTCACCGGAGATGTACAACCCTCAGGTTAATCCACCACCAGTCATCTGTCTTTCTCATGACAGAGCAGTCATAGGGTCTACAAGGACTAAAGTGACTTTGCTTTTCATTACAATCTGGAATTCAGTGTCTGAAACTAAATTAAAGAGTAATTTTCAAAACTACATTGGATACAAGCTTGAAAAAAAATTGAGAGGCTACAAGTTGAAAGTAAGGGAATCAGACAAGTCGGAAAGCTTTTCCAAAAAGGAGCAATGGCACGACAGCCAAATCGTTCTCTTCTGCGCTTAACAAATTTATGACTATAATTCCATAACCAAACTGTAAAATAAAGGATGATGAACCCCACATTGACTTATTTATTTTGATGGATATGAAGAGGGTATTTTTCTCTGTGCACTACTTCTAGTAAAATCATAAACATTGCTTTCGAATAGCACATTTCACTACTCCTGATTGCTTAATATACTAAGTCCAAATTTGTGTGCTCACAATTTCATTGAGTTAAGCTAATAAATGTGATATTACTTTTCTTGTAATAGTGAACAGGAGAATTTGGTAAGAAGCAATGCATATCTACATAGTTTGAGCCTCTTTACCTGAAGAACAATCAGAGCATGTGTTGGAATTTTGGCATCACTGTCTTTGCCTTTGCAGTCATTAATTTAAATGGTTGAAACTCACACACAGCATGAGCCCAAGTTCCCAAGTTCTTGATATGCATTTCTTCCCCATAAGGCTCCTCTCTGCCAGAAATGCTAGGATGGAAAACGACCACTTTGATGCTGAAATTAGGAAAGAGAATTATCCATCCCATGGTAATTAACACAAAGGTATCAGCTATGATGTAGTTCAAACCTAAAACCTGAATATCATGAGATAGGTTATTTTGAAAATTCTCTAGTTGGAATTGAAATGTTTTAAACAGAAGTTGTCTGAATTCTATGGCAGCCAGATCAAAAGAATTAGGAGCATGAGAAAGAATTAGCAGTGCAAGGTTTCAAATCAGTTAAGATGAGGATTTATTGACCACTTTAATTCTCAATTGTCTGATTGGACATCTCTTTACAATTAGTTTATAATTAATAGGGCATAAGAAGAAAAAAAAACAAACTATTTATGGAGCGGATCTATTTAATTATAGTTCCTAATATCTTGAGGTCAAAAAAACAAGAACATTTGTAACTCTTCGATGTCCCTATTAATGAAGTTTGTCTAAAGAGTGTATTGCAGTCTCCATAGCTAATAATTAGAGCAGTTTACACATTTTAACAATTGATGACTCATAATTGAACATTAAAATGTTATTTGTGCAAGCATTTAGTAATAACATGGGCATTCTGAATGTTATAATTGAAACTCGGTGTGCAAACTTTCATTACATTAATTCCATTAAGTTAATACAATTTACTTTGATGTTTTATTCCTGTTAATGGTCATGACTTAATTCTGCAGCTAGCGTGTATATATAGAAGAATTATCGAGGGATGCAATTTCAGAAGGAGCACAGAACTGATAATGAATTGACTGCCAGATACACACCCACTGAATGGAAGGGAAATTGGGCACAGTGCAAATTGAATGGTAATTAGTAAATGTTCATTTGGCACCCCCTTTAAAGTTTAATTTCATCCTAGTAATTACTCATATAATAAACTGCAATATGACAGATAAAATAAATTGTATTATTGATGCTACACCAATGAAGATCCATGATAAATTATGTGTTGTTAGCTTAAATGAAAACTTTAAAAGTATATAGAAACAATGGAAATAGAATGAAATGACTACCAAGTTCTTCAAGGACCGCAACTTTCCCCCCACAGTGATCGAGAACGCCCTTGACCGCATCTCCCGTATTTCCCGCAACACATCCCTCACACCCTGCCCCCGCCACAACCGCCCCAAGAGGATCCCCCTCGTTCTCACACACCACCCTACCAACCTCCGGATACAACGCATTATCCTCCGACACTTCCGCCATTTACAATCCGACCCCACCACCCAAGACATTTTTCCATCCCCTCCCCTGTCTGCTTTCCGGAGAGACCACTCTCTCCGTGACTCCCTTGTTCGCTCCACACTGCCCTCCAACCCCACCACACCCGGCACCTTCCCCTGCAACCGCAGGAAATGCTACACTTGTCCCCACACCTCCTCCCTCACCCCCATCCCAGGCCCCAAGATGACATTCCACATTAAGCAGAGGTTCACCTGCACATCTGCCAATGTGGTATACTGCATCCACTGTACCCGATGCGGCTTCCTCTACATTGGGGAAACCAAGCGGAGGCTTGGGGACTGCTTTGCAGAACACCTCCGCTCAGTCCGCAACAAACAACTGCACCTCCCAGTCGCAAACCATTTCCACTCCCCCTCCCATTCTCTAGATGACATGTCCATCATGGGCCTCCTGCACTGCCACAATGATGCCACCCGAAGGTTGCAGGAACAGCAACTCATATTCCGCCTGGGAACCCTGCAGCCATATGGTATCAATGTGGACTTCACCAGTCTCAAAATCTCCCCTTCTCCTACTGCATCCCTAAACCAGCCCAGTTCGTCCCCTCCCCCCACTGCACCACACAACCAGCCCAGCTCTTCCCCCCCACCCACTGCATCCCAAAACCAGTCCAACCTGTCTCTGCCTCCCTAACCGGTTCTTCCTCTCACCCATCCCTTCCTCCCACCCCAAGCCGCACCCCCAGCTACCTACTAACCTCATCCCACCTCCTTGACCTGTCTGTCTTCCCTGGACTGACCTATCCCCTCCCTACCTCCCCACCTACACTCTCTCCACCTATCTTCTTTACTCTCCATCTTCGGTCCGCCTCCCCCTCTCTCCCTATTTATTCCAGTTCCCTCTCCCCATCCCCCTCTCTGATGAAGGGTCTAGGCCCGAAACGTCAGCTTTTGTGCTCCTGAGATGCTGCTTGGCCTGCTGTGTTCATCCAGCCTCACATTTTATTATCTTGGAATTCTCCAGCATCTGCAGTTCCCATTATCTCTGACTACCAATCCTGCTGATTTCTTCTGCTTTCACAAGTTTCCTCAGTTTTAGATATTCAATCCTGACAAACGTGAACCCTCACAGCATGGGTGAGCAACATTTTACCAAAGATGCATTTTTAAAAAAAGCCAACAATAAAAGCTAATGGCAGCCGAAGGATCTAAATCAATGAGAGTATAGAAAAAATGTATAAGCATACTTCAAGTGGAAAATGTTGCTCATCATGAAGCTAAGGAACTTTAGGCACTGATTTGATGCTGTGATAACTAACTTGCTTTAATTCTTTTTTAATACGTGTAAGAAAGAATTTCAGCATTGTTGAGATGTCAAGCAAAACATTCAGGTTCTACACGTCTGCTGTAGTGTTTGTAACAAGGCCAGCTGGTGGAGTTCCTGATTGAGACTGTTAATCTGGTCCAACGAGGGAGACCTGACTGACAGATAAAAAGGGAGTACCAGACATTCTGACACTCTGAGAATTGGCTCAGAGGGAGCTGGACCAGAGTCAGGGGCTTTCCATGTGTAGATAAAGGTTAACTTGGTGACGAGATACCAGCCTCTGTGGAGTTACTTCAGTAGTGATGAGTGTAAAGCACTTTCCTGGAGAAACTCACATGCAACAATTATCTTTCAGTTGGGTTAATCATTTCTTAAATCATGCCTTTGTTTGGGAAGCTTGCCTTGTACGCCCTGCCATTGAAGACTGGGCCCTGTATTTGGAAAGGCTGCAGTATTTTTTCTAGATTGTAGCAGATAAAAAGCAACGAGTAATTCTTCTGACAGCCTGTGGAGCTGTTCAACTCTTATTAAGAGTCTAACTTTCCCTGAGGCACCAGATACTAACACCTTTCAAGAGTAGATGCACATGGTTAAGGAATATTACGAGCCCAAGCCTCCGCTAATTCTGAGATGCTATCATTTTTACGCGGCATTTCAAGAACTGGGGAAACCTATTGGGATTTTGAGCTTGGCTAAGATGATTGGCAGAAGCATGTGACTTTGGTTTTAAACCTCAATGAGATGCTTAGAGACTGGGATTAATAATGTAATTATACAAAATCACTCATTAATGGAAGCCCAACTGGACTTCAAATAGGTACTACAACTGGCCTTACCATTGGAAAATGAAGCAAGTGCAGCATATAAGTTGCAGGGCACTCGGCTTGAAATGGGCACACTCGCCAGTCCGACTGATCTTTGGTGGACTAAGACTCTTAGCTGTCTCGGGTCCACATACCAACAGTAACCACAATGGCTTTCTGGCCTGGATCCTGAAGAAAATTCTAACAATTTGGACACCCAAGCCAGTCCAAATGATCTTAGGGAAAACCGTTTGAGTGCAGACAATTGCATCGCCTCACTGAGGACATACCCTGATCAGAGGCATTCTAGGCCTGTCCACAATAAAACCCCAAAACAAAGACAAGACTCAGCCAAATGGTTAAAATTTTCTTCAGGATCCAGGCTGGCAAGCCATTGTAGTTACTGCTGGTATGTGGGTGCGAGATAGCTAAAGAGTCTTAGGAGACCTAAGTTTGAGTCAGATGACTCTTGGGTATCCAGGAGACTTCACATCCTAGAAAGTCCACCTACATCTGGTTTGGAACAGTTAAATTGTTCAGCAACACCAAATCAGAACCAACCAAAATCTGATTAAATGGTCATCTGATTTTCGTGGAGGTTGATATCAGCACGGCTGTAATAGTGATCACAGAATCAGTATTTAACAAAATTCACTCTGGATTGCAGCCCTTAAATTGGCGCAAGACCTCTGCTAAGCTGAGAATCTATGCTGGGAAATCGTTACAGATTAAGGCCACAATTTTGGTTCGGGTCTCTTTTGAAAAATAGTTGGTTCAGTTATCTGTGATTGTAGTAAAAGGCTTGGGCTGAAACTTGATGGTGTGAAATTGGTTGTGAGAAATTCCCCTCGATTGGCTCAACATTTTTCAATTAGAAAATGGCTGCCTGAGTGAAGTCCTAATTAAATGCCCATAAATCTTCCATGAAGGTCTAGGGACTATCAGAGCAGCCAAGGCCACCTTCCACATTGACCAGGAAGCAATTCCATGAATCCTCAGGGGATCCAGCTAGAGGTTAGGGGTGTAAGGTTTGTCAGGTGCGTTAAGATGGGTTTTTGCATTCAGTAGATGTGGTAGAGGGGAATGTGGAAATCAGAAATCAGAGCTTAGAAGACACTTTAAAAAAAAACTTATAACCCCTATAACATAAACCCTCTTTCAAATATCTATAGGTGTGACAGTTATAAAGCACACAGGTCAGACAGCATCCTTAGTCTTACCCCACATTGGTAAGAGACATACTTGTTGCGGGGTCAGGACCAGTGATGCATAAAGTAAGTTCAGTTCAGTTCAGAACAGTGCCATTTGCCTTGCAGGAAAATGTAGAGACAGAAATCAGAAGGCTGGAAAGCAAAGCAATCTTCAAATCAGTACAGTTTGTGGAATGGGTAGCATTCATTGTATTGATTTTGAAGCCTGATGCGCCAATTTGCCTTTGTGGGAATTTTAAACAAAAGGCTTTTCACAGCGAGGTAAATACCCAATCCCTCAGATAGAAGATTTACGTGCAAAGTTGACAGAGAAGGAGTCCCTCACAAAGCAAGACACAAGCCATATTTACTGGCAGTTAGATGAGGATTCCCAGAAGTATGATGCAATTAATATTGTCAGCCATTTCAATTTTTTAGCAGACGATGAAGAGCATTTTACAAGATCTATCTCATGCCATCATTTATCGACATGATGTTCCAATAACAGGGGAAACAAATAAGGAACGCTCGGAGAACTGGGATGTTCCGAAGGTATTTTTCCCAGGTGGGCATTTGCCTAAGAAGGGAAAAATATTTGAATCATTTGGTACTTGATCCCTAAATGGTCTACTTGGACTACAGAGATAATGGGAACTGTAGACTGAGATAACAAAGTGTGGAGCTGGATGAACACATGTCTGTGTTGGAGCTTAGTGCATTTCTTGGGCTGGTAATTTATTGTAGAAAGTTCATACGTAACCTGGCATCCATCCTGGCACCTTTGCATCAACTCCTAAAAAAACCCACAACCTTGGAAATGGTTGCATAGATAAGCCCTAGCTTTTATGAAGTAAAGAAACAGCTGTCATCCTCCAAGACGTTGGTGAGAAGTTATGTCTGGTGACCAGGCTTGGATGCAGGCAAAGCCGCGTTGATCGGCAATAACCAGAGTGCTAACAGGGACAAGAATTACTGATAGCAGCTCCCTCAACTCCACAGGAATGGCCAGGTAAACCTTGGATTCAGTTGCATGTCGACTATGGACATTATTTCATGGGCTCAATATTCTTAGTCATTGTAGATGCTCATTCACAGCAGTTGGACGTGCACAGAGTCCATTGGTCAAACATTGGGACAACAATAGAAAAACTGTGCACATCTTTTTCAATGCAGAGTCCTAGATGTGTTGGTCACAGACAATGGGCCATTGTTTACCAGCAGGGAATTTGATTATTTCCTAAAGTCAAATGGGATTCATCATATCAGGACAGCTCCATACCACCATCAACCAAACACCTGGCAGAAAGAGCAGTCCAACCTTTGGAGGCAGATCTGAAGAAAACAGCTTCTCGCCTTGCCAAATACCAAGCTGTCACAGTTCTTATTTGATTGTAGGACAACTACACATGCAGCTATAGGGATAGCATTGGCAATTTCACTAATGTGTTGAAGACTCTGCACCAGATTAAATCTGACGTTTCTAGACCTGGGAGGGGAGGGAGGGTGATACAACATCAGAAATACCAAAGCCAGATATAACACTTTGTCAATTGAGGGAGACAGTTTGATATAGGGGGCAAAGTTTGTTGTAAGAAACTTGGAAATTGCCCCACATGGGTAAGAAACTTAGTTGTTGCGAGGTCAGGACCAGTGATGCATAAAGTAAGCTCAGTTCAGTGAGAAGGTCCTGAACAAGTCATGCAACATAAACAAGCCACGAGTTCGCAAAAGCTATGGGAACAAAATGTTCTCAGTCCCTCGGAACAGTCAGAAAGGTTCCCAGAGCCTATGGGTTTACTCTCTCCATCGAGCATTGATGAGTACTGTGAGTCAGAGATGGACGTGGTAGATGTAGCTGCCTTAATGCCTTTGCCACCAGAAGAAGAGAGTGAAATTCTACTGAGGTGTTCCTGGTACAAGGATCACGCTCCCATGCATTACACACCACCCGTATCTGACACCGAGTCAGAAGAACCTCTTCCAGTGCTAAAATACCCCAGGAAGCTCTCCAAGAAAAAACAATGGCCTATGTCCTTGGACTCAGAAGGGGAGGGCTGTGGCGATTGTAATAAGGCCAGCCAACTGGACCTCGTAGAATATGATTTCCCTGTTTGGGGCTGTTTAATCCGATCCAAACAAGGAGTCCTGGCTGACAGATAAAAAGAGGAATTTCAGAGATTCTGGCACTCTGAGAGCTGACTCTGAAGAAGCAGTACTAGAGTCAAAGACACTTCATGTGTAAATAAAGAGTGACTTGGTGATCGGATGCTGTCTTCTGTGGAGTTATTTTCTTAACTTAGTTATTTTAGACATTTTACAAGATAGTGTGATATAACTAAAAAAGATAGGACAATGTAGATGACATGTTCAAGAGCTTCACTCAGCTCCAGAAAGATGAGTTGCTGACCTCTGGATTACAGCCTACATACAAATAATGGTAAGTGATGTCACATAGACACAACAGCGTCTTGTCCTGTGCCAGTTCCTGCTGCCAGCTGGCACATGAACCAACATTTACTGAAATCATGTGCTTTTTTTGGCTAATTCTAGATTTAGCTTCTGGGCTACTTTTCTAACAGTCACTTCAATAGTTCAGAAATCTTATGTCATTATTACCATTGGTTCTCTGCTCATTTTACTTGCTGCTGCACAGTTCTACTTCTCTCTGTCTCTGACAAAACAAAATCCAGTACTTTTTCATTTAGGAGCTGATTGAAGTTGTTGACCTGAGAAGTCTGAACTGTACAATTTTAAGTTCAGATTCTCAAATTGATGCAACTAATTGTTTTACAAACAAATGGTTTTAATAAGTGTTCAAAAATTATAATATAATGATCAATATCTTAAAGCTACATTTTGGACTGAATAGTTTTAGTCCACTGCACCAACATCACCTTGTTTGTGGCTAAAGAACTCTTTTATTCTAAGCTTGAATGCTGAAAGCCAATGGACATGCTCTCCAATGACTACAGCAATATTTCTTGGTCATAAGATTATTGTTCTTTGGAAAGCAAGGCCCTTCTCGTCTTCATCCTCACCAACTGAGAATATACATGAGCCAGTTGACACATGCTGCTGTTTTGGGGTTTGATTGAATAACTCAACATTCTGAGGACCATTTTCTTAACTTCTTAATCTCTGTCCAAGCATCTTGTAGAAAAAGAGGAACAAATGATGTGCTCATTGGCAATTCAGATACAACTTCCAGTTAGATGCCTAGTTGTTTTTCCATCAACAATTCAGTGTGAGAAAGATGAGAAACAAATAATGAATTCTTTTCTGAATTTTGAGAGGAGCCAGTTCCCCTGTTTTCTTCCTTCTTGTATTCCCTATGGCTAACTCAGCTAAGTCTTCAAATCGACTTATTGAAATGGAGTAATGAAGCCTGTACGTTTTCTTCTTATGCGCATCCTTCACCTCTTGTTATGCAGTCTTCCCTTGTCAAATGAAGTAAAGCATGTAATGCTGGTGCTATAAATGCATTGTTACTCATGTAGAACATGTGTCATGCAAGCACATGTACAGGATGTGTTTGGATGCAGAATTTTCAAAAAGAAGGGGTTGCTGGGAAAAAGACATTTTATGTGTCTTACGCAGGGGCAGAGTGAAATATAATGAGAGCTACACAAATATAAAACTTTATAGGAGGGAAGATTTGTTTCATTTGTTCATAACTATAACCTGCAAAGCTGAGATGCTACCATTTTAAGCTTCCTTTTGATTTATAGCTGGGACTGTGCTGTAAGGATTGATATGATCCACCATCTCTGACCAAGCATGCAATAACTGGTGCCTTGAAATCTTTCCACTTCTATTGTTGCGACAAAGTTACCACTTCTTCAGAGGACCAGAAAGTCCAATTACTGACATGACAGTTGCATGGCTTAACCCTCAATTTAATTTTCAAATGGTAATTGTAGCATTGGCTGTGTTTGTCACTTTAGCAATAGTAAACTGGCACCATTCTTGGTACTCCCACATTCTATATGACCAACTAGTGAGCATTGCAGGTCATGTCAACTTAATTAATGCTGGGCATGCGCAAACACCAATCTTATTTTTACTTTGAGAGTAAACTCTGGACCTTAAATGTATTATGCGTTTGGAAGTTAGTGGAAACCTGAAAATTAGCAGGTTAAGTTTTTTGATGGAAATATGGCTTTAATTAAAGAATGGGAAGTTATGCTAAACCTTTATAAAGCTATGAGGTAGGCTTCAATTAGAGTATGCACTCAGTTTAACAAGGGTCTTTGAGAGGGTGTTGCACAGATTGAGCAGAAGGGTTTCTGGAATGAAGGATTTTGATTATTAAATAGGGAGGAAATGTTGGGCATTTTGCTATTGGAGCAAAGGGGAATGAGGGGAGATGTGAGAGAGGTGTTGATATTAGAACATGCTTAGATAACTTTACAACGGGAAACTTAGAATCACAAATCTTACTTGGCAGAAAAAAGCTTTTCATCCCATCTTATCTGCACCAGCCGTCCAAGTGAACTTTATGACTTAGTGCCATTCTCCTGCAATTGCAAACCTTAACATTGTTTCTATTCAAATAATCATCTAATGCCCTCATTATTAACCAGATAAAAGCTGTTTCCTCCACATTTCCAGGCAGTGCATTCTAGACCATAACTACTTGTGCGATTTTGCTTCTTTTGTAAAACGCTTTAAATCTGTTCCCTCTTGTTCTCAGTCAATTTACAGGTGTAAAATTATTTCTCTCTGTTTACCATATCACTTCTTGTGATTTTGAAAACTTCTATCAAATCCCCTCTTATCCTTCTCCCCTCCAAGGCAGGCAATCCCAACTTCTACAATCTACCTTCATAACTTCAGAAATTTTCATTGCTGGAATCATTTTTGAATATATTTTCTGCACTCCAATACATTCACATCCTGCCTGTAGTATGGCACCCAGAACCGTTCAAAGTACTCCAGCTAAGATCTAAGTCATGCCTTATACACATTTAGCATAGGCTCTTTCCTCTTTTACACTATGCCCTGATTAACAAATCCCAGGTTTCTATATGAGGTGTAGAGCTGGATGGACACAGCAGGCCAGGCAGCATCAGAGGAGCAAGAAAACTGACGTTTTGGGCCTGGGCAGGGGTCCATGCCTGAAATTGTATCAGAGATAATGGGAACAGCAGATGCTGGAGAATCCAAGATAACAAAGTGTGGAGCTGGATGAACACAGCAGGCCAAGCAGCATCTCAGGAGCACAAAAGCTGATGTTTCGGGCCCAGACCCTTCATCAGAGAGAGGGATGGGGAGAGGGTTCTGGAATAAATAGGGAGAGGGGTGAGGCAGACCGAAGATGGAGAGAAAAGAAGATAGGTGGAGAGGAGAGTATAGGTGTGGAGGTAGGGAGGGGATAGGTCAGTCCAGGGAAGACGGACAGGTCAAGGAGGTGGGATGAGGTTAGTAAATAGGAAATGGAGGTGCGGCTTGAGATGGGAGGAAGGGATGGGTGAGAGGAAGAACAGGTTAGGGAGGCAGAGACAGGCTGGGCAGTTTTTGGGAAGCAGTGGGGGGAGGGGATGAGCTGGGCTGGTTGTGGGATGCGGTGAGGGAAGGGGAGATTTGGAAGCTAGTGAAGTCCACATTGATACCATTGGGCTGCAGGGTTCCCAAGTGGAATACGAGTTGCTGTTCCTGCCGCATCTGCTCCCAGGATGAGGCATTCCACTCCCGCACATCTCAGATGTCCAAGTTCTTCAAGGACCGCAACTTTCCCCCCGCAGTGGTCAAGAATGTCCTTGACCACGTCTCCCGCATTTCCCGCAACACAACCCTCACACCCTGCCCCCGCCACAACCACCCAAAAAGGATCCCCCTTGTTCACACACACCACCCCACCAACCTCCGGATACAACGCATCATCCTCCGACACTTCCGCCATCTACAATCTGACCCCACCACCAAAGACATTTTTCAATCCCCACCCTTGTCTGCCTTCCGGAGAGACTACTCTCTCCGTGACTGCCTTGTTTGCTCCACACTCCCCTCCAACCCCACCACACCCGGCACCTTCCCCTGCAACCGCAGGAAGTGCTACACTCGCCCCCAAATCTCCTCCCTCACCCCCCATCCCAGGCCCCAAGATGACTTTCCATATTAAGCAGAGGTTCACCTGCACATCTGCCAATGTGGTATACTGCATCCACTGTACCCAGTGTGGCTTCCTCTACATTCGGGAAACCAAGCGGAGGCTTGGGGACTGCTTTGCAGAACACCTCCGCTTGGTTTGCAACAAACAACTGCACCTCCCAGTCGCGAACCATTTCAGCTCCCCCTCCCATTCTTTACATGACATGTCCATCATGGGCCTCCTGCAGTGCCACAATGATGCCACCCGAAGGTTGCAGGAACAGCAACTCATATTCCACTTGGGAACCCTGCAGCCCAATGGTATCAATGTGGACTTCACCAGCTTCAAAATCTCCCCTTCCCCCACCACATCCCACAACCAGCCCAGTTCGTCCCCTCCCCCCACTGCATCACACAACCAGCCCAGCTCATTCCCTCCCCCCACTGCTTCCCAAAACCAGCCCAGCCTGTCTCTGCCTCCCTAACCTGTTCTTCCTCTCACCCATCCCTTCCTCCCATCTCAAGCCACACCTCCATTTCCTACTTACTAACCTCATCCCACCTCCTTGACATGTCCGTCTTCCCTGGACTGACCTATCCCCTCCCTACCTCTCCACCTATACTCTCCTCTCCACCTATCTTCTTTTCTCTCCATCTTCGGTCCGCCTCCCCCTCTCTCCCTATTTATTCCAGAACCCTCTCCCCATCCCCCTCTCTGACGAAGGGTCTGGGCCTGAAACGTCAGCTTTTGTGCTCCTGAGATGCTGCTTGGCCTGCTGTGTTCATCCAGCTCCACACTTTGTTATCCATACCTGAAATATCAGCTTTCCTGATCCTCTGATCCTCTGGTCCTGCCTAGTCTGCGTGTTTATCCACCTCTACAACTTGTTATCTTAGACGCCAGCATTTGCAGTTACTATTATCTCCAGATTTCTATATGCCTTGTTAACTGATTTATTCACCTGTCATGCCACCTTAAATAACTTTGGGACTTGACTCTTCCCATCAGCCAATCAGAAATGAAGGAGGAATCTAAAATAGAATGGTTTTATATTAATAGTGATTTTACATTAATGAGCTGGAACCCATGGCCTGCGAGGATGATAAAAACAGAAAAAATCAACGATTTCAAAACAAAATTGAAGAGGTATTTGAAGAAAATTAACATGCAGGGTTACAGTAGTTGAATGGGGAATTAGAACTGAGTGTTTTTCTCTGTGAAAGATAGGATAGGTATGATCATTCAAATGGCAGCTTTGCTGTCATATAGCTGCTTTTGCTGCCATAAATGACCCTATGTCAAAATATTGAAAAGTTGAAGCGGAAACCTCTAGTTCAAATTTTTGAATAATCGACATGTTATTTCATGAGTTAATGTCCAAGCAACGTGCAATGCAGTTCATTCTTGGGTTAAGTTTTTAACTACTTTCTTTGAGGAGGACCTGTAATTGGATAATAGATGTGGCAATTGCATTTTGACCAACAGAAGAAATAAATGCGTTTGTTACACTGTTACGTCCATCTCCAATTTTCATGTAATTATAGCTATGAATGAACTTTCTCAGTACCATAATGACTGCCTTTTGTGTATGCTGAAAATTCTAGGTGTTTTCATTTAGGCCTTTGTTCTTTCTTGCACTTTCAGTGCTGGTTGCGAAGATATGAGCAGACATCTTCTGACACATTATACAACTCTTCATCAGGCTAATGAATGATGCTCTTTTGTAAGCCAGCTGGCATATTCTGTTCCTGTCAAATCCAGTTCCCTTGAACAGAAGAATGGTGGGATAGCATATGGGAAGTCTGCCAGTTTCAGAAGACTTGATTGTGGCTAAATGTATGTGCCTGTAGCCTTCTCTTGCTGCTGTAGGTGATCAGAATCCTGTTTTAAATTTAACTGGGGTGATTACTGGTATGGTGCTCTAACAATGAATAGATGGTGCACAATAATATCAGCCTGAAATTAACGGAAGCTGTTCTTTTCCTGATGATTTTTTTAGAATTCTGATTTATGGTGCTAAGTTATCAGGGCTAAGTAGCGCTCTGGTCCTCTTTTGAATGAATCCTGCTGATTTCCACTTAACACTCTCCCTCAGCTAATGGACTGCAATGCTTTAATGTTGAACATCATTTCGAATATGTGCTGAAGGCACAGAATGTACTCTGGGTTCAAATGTCCATCACCAGGATAGCACCATTACTGGCAGAGGTAGCCAAATCCTGGAGAACACAAATGCCAGACTGGGACTGTGGCGAGTGGTAAGAAAACCAATATGTGGACAAAAGGCTAATTGGCCACTGATCTACCTTTCACAGATTAGAAGGAATGATCATCTTGGAAAGAAAACCCTACCCTCACAGTAAGGGCATCCTCCTTCATGTTGGATACCAGTTCCACTTGGCTGAATGTGACAGATTCAGGACAGAGAGCAGCTCAAAACTGAGGATTCTTGAAATACCATGGACCTTGATCAGCAGCACAACTGGATTCCAGCATGACGAGTAACCTGTTTGCAGCTTGGATTCTGCCAGTGCCACGCAGCCCCTGAAAGTACTACAGCCTTAGTGAACCATGGAGAAAGAGCTGAACTCCTGAGTTTAAATGAGATACCAAGGCAGCAGTTTACTGCGTGTGACATTAAGGAGGCCTAGCAACACTGGAGTCAATGTGAATCAGGGAAAGCTCTCTGCTGGTTGGAGTCAAGGAAAATGGTTCTGACTGTTGGAGGTCTTCTGTGATTTAAATGTATAGCATCACATCCAAACACATTGACAGATCCTGTGAAAGGGTAAGTATGTAAGGTAGATTGGTGAGATAGTGTGCCAGGGAGATGAGGGGATTAGTGTGCCAGGTGGATAGGGTGCTAGGTTTCAGTGCCAGGAAAATGCATGAGTACTTGGGGTAGATTATGGTTTGGGTGTCAATAGCGGCACAAAGTGTTGGCTGTAACAGATGGGAAGGCCCTTTGGTTCAGAGTAGGGGTAGTTGGTCAGTTTGGAAAGGGAAGGAGGAGGTTTGGATTAAGGGTGGGGTCAGGCAGTTTGGGGAAATTGATGTTGGATCTGTTGGGGTTTTGTGTTGGGTGTAAGTTGGGTCAGATGAGTTGGTATGGGGTTGGAGTGGGAAATGTGATTGTGGTCCAACTTGGGGTCTGGGGCTTTTGTGCCTAGGGGTCAGATCAGTTATGGAGGGTGGCAAGAGGGTTGTGTGTTGAATACAGTGCAGTGGTTGAGGGATGGTTTGGGCTTGTGGGGAGCATGCCAGGGGAATGCTGGTTTGCATTGGAGATTGTTGGATCTGGTGAGAATGTGCTGGGAGAATTTTGAGTTGGGATCCAGCTAGAGGTCAGGGGTGTAGGTTCTGTCAGGTGCATTAAGATGGGCTTTTGGGTCCAGTGGATGTGGTGAGGGGGGGGGGTGTAATAAAAATTGTTGTAAGTATAAAGCAGAGCTAATTCATTTCTATCCTTTACAAGAAAGCAAATTGTCACATCTCACTGGTCTTGCCTAAACATGATTCCATTCTCACACTATTTGGCCAACTCCTAGTGCCATTGAAGTGAACTCCAAATTGGCTCAATTCTTAAAGTGACTGAAACAAAAACTTGAAAATTTTCTCAATGAGCTTTCCATAAATCTCTCAAAAATATTATCAAAATCAAAATAAACCTGCATAAATGTTTCCAGATTACTGGCTATTGTTATTTTATCTGAAAATTCTATGAGCTTAGCTTGACCTCTCAAATCCTGGCTGACTCACACCAATTAATTTATATTTCACTAAATTTTCCACCAGCTTTTCTTGAGCAATCATTCAAGGACTTTTCTCGGTATTAATATGGGATTATCCAGTCTGTAATTCAATGACAGCTCCCTAAAGTTCTTTATAAACACTACATTTGCTTTTCTCTACTTCTCCTGTAACATTCCCTTAATTAATGAACACCTACTTTTGTTTTCTAGTCTTTTGGTTGAGGTTCTGTCTGCACATCCTTGAGTTTGAATGCATTATGCTGAAAGCGTGATTAAAAAGCATTCTTTGAACATATCACCTTTCACACTAAGATTTCTATCAGTCGATTCTGCTTCTACATTGATCGCAGCAGTTTGAAAGGCAATTTTTTTAGTGAGTATTTTATTAATATATTTTGAATTCAGGAGGCTTATTAGGTTGACTGCTAAATGCCAAAGAAACAAAGACAAGCAACTCAGTTTAAAAACAATGACTTCCATTAACAGCCATGAAAGAATGTTAATAGCATTTTCAAAAGTTTCCCAAACATGTATCTTGCAGTTGTAGCTGTTCATTAACGTTATCCACTTGTCAATTCATGAAAAGAGGTAACAGCTACCTGGGAGGATTTCAAAGTCCCTGATAATAATGGAATTTCTTCTATGCTATTATGTATGAACATCATATGAGTACAAAGATTTGAATACTGCCTTTAGTTCTCTGCTACATAATTATGCTAGAATATGCTCCTTTCCTCTTAGAAAGTAACAGGCTTGTAGCATACTGCAAAGTATGTCAAACATTGTTAAAAAGATCAAATTTTCAGACAGATAGATGGTCTATTAGTGTCTTATTGCAGTTGATTTTGCTCCCAGAATACGAACAATCAGGCAAAACCTTGTCTGATTGTCATCCCAGTTGTCCTGAGCATTCGATAGGGGACCTTCATGCAGAAGCACTGCCGCCATTGAGGTGATGGTACTTTGTAACAACCGTTTAACAACAGAATGATATTCCAGATCACTTCAGTGGCATATAGTATTGTAACAGCTAATAAATTCCAAAAAATATTTGCTTATAAAGGAAATTTCATGACTTTACTGCCCATGATTTTAACATGAGGGAAGAGTTGGGTGGAAAGCCATTCTAACCTTGGTAGAGGCGTCATACAGATTTGTGGGGAATTTTAAACACAAAATAAGGACTAGCTAGATGAAAGTGTGATGTTAAATATCTGGATCGCTACCCCAAGCTGCCTATGACCCACCAATTTCCAAATTTAAGAAAGCTGGGGAAAATGGAGAAACAACCAGTACAAAAGAGGTGAGCTGCAATTTAAACATTTATAATGAGACTAGTAGCTTGTCATGGTCCAAAATGTGGCATTTACTTCCGGCCAGCCAGATTTGCCTAGCTTCAGGAGGAAATTTGGAAGGAAGGAAAAGACGAGAGGAATTCAATAAGTAGTTGTATTTTCACTGAACTACTCAGTAGATCAGAATATCTGGCCCATCTGATCAACCTCTGATCAGACACAGCCTCTGGTCACACTCGCTGGTATTCACGCAAAGCCACCGACCTCCCCAGCAAGCACTCTGATCTCACCCACTGAGGTCTGATACCTCCCAACATCCACTCCTGGCTGCTGATATCCAATGGTCCCACACACTGAAGGCCTCTAGACACTCCCGCCTTAAAATTCTATCTTCCACACTGGCCCACTCCAATCATTTCTTCCATGCTTTCCACTTTCCAGCTGTGGCCTGGTATCACTTGCTCAACAGACAGCAAAGTTATCAATCCGGCTAACAGCAGCCGAGATCAGGAAAATGTTCTTGAGACTCTGCTGTTAAACCTGAGTGACAAACTGTCATCTGGGTTTTTTTGACTTTAATATGCTATCCTTACCTTTTTGCAGGCTTCAAGTAACTATCCAGCCTTTTGACCCATCTGTAGAAATCTCTCATTTGAAACCAGCGACAAGTGACAGTGAGTCAGGCAGGTAGGAATTCTATGTTGGAAGATAGAAGTCTGAAACTTAAGATTGAAGGAGCAGTTTCAAATGAGTCATAGAGCCACAAAGGTGTACATCACGGAAACAGATCCTTCGGTCCAACTCGCCTGGCTGACCAAGTATTCAAAACTAATCTAGTCCTATTTGCAAGCATTTGGCCCATAGCTCTCTAAACACTTCCTATTCATGTAGCCACCCACTTGCTTTTTTAATGTTGTACCTGCTTCCACCACTTCCTCTGGCAGATCATTCCATACACGCACCACCTTCTGCTTCAAAAGGTTGCCCCTTAGATCCCTTTTAAATCTTTCTCCTCTCACCTTAGATCAGTGTCCTCTAGTTTTGGACTCCCCTAGCCTGGGAAAATGACATTGGCTATCCAGCCTATCCATGATTTTATAAACCCCTATAAGGTCACCCCTCAGCCTCCAATGCCCCAGGGAAAGTCGGCCCATCTATTCGATTTTTCCCTATAGATCAAACCCTCCAATCCCGGCAGCATCCTTGAAAATCTTTTCTGAACACTTTTAAGTTTCACAACTTCTTTCCTATAGCATGGAAATCAGAATTGCACACAGTATTTTGAAAGTGGCCCAACCAATGTCCTGTACAGCCCAACTCCTATACTCAATGCACTGAACAATGAAGGCAAACATGCTAAATGATTTCCTCACCACCCTGTCTAACTGTGACTCCACTTTCAAGGAGCTATGCATCTACACCCCTGGATCCTTTTGTTTGGCATCACTCATCAGGCCCTACCATTAATTGCATAAGACTTGCCCTGATTTGGCTTCCCAAAATGCAACACCTCACATTTATTTAAATTAAACTCCATCTGCCACTCCTTGGCCAATTGGCCCATTGGCCAATCTGATAAAGGTCCTGTTGTACTCTAAGTAATCTTCATTGTCCACTACACCACCAATTTTGGTGTCATCTGCAAACTTACTCACCATACCTCCTATATTCACATCCAAATCATTTATATAAATGACAAGAAGCAGTGGACGCAGAACTGATCATTGTGGCACAACACTGGTCACAGGCCTCCAATCTAAAAACAACACTCCACCACCACCCTTTGCCTGCTACCGTCAAGCCAATTTTGTATCCAACTGATAGCTCCCCTGGATTCCATGTGACCAAACCTTGCTAACCAGTTTAACATGCGGAACCTTGTCAAGAGCCTTGCTGAGGTTCATATAGACAATGACTACTGCTGTGCCTTGATCAACCTTATTTGTCACTTCTTCAAAACACTCAATCAAATTAGTGAGATACAATTTCCCATGCACAAAACCATGTTGAATCTCCCTAATCAATGCTGCCTTTCTAAATACATGTCAATCCTTTCTCTCAGGATTCCCTCCAATAACCTGCGCACCACTGATATCAGTCTCGCCATCTATAGTTCCCTGGATTTTCCTCCCCACCTTTCTTAAATAATGACACCACGTTAGCCAACTTCCAGTTTTACAGTACCTCATTGATGTTCATTGATGATATAAATATCTCAGCAAGGGGCCCAGCAATCTCTTTCCTATCTTCCCACAAAGTTCTGGGATACACTTCATCAAGCACCGGGGATTTAACTGCCTTTATGTTTTTTAAGACATCTAGTACCTCCTCTTCTGTAATATGGACATTTTTCATGATACCACCACTTATTTCTCTTAGTGCTGTACCTTCCATATCCTTTTCCACAGTAAATACTGAAATACTCATTTAATATCTCACCCAACTCCTCTGGTTCCACACATAGACCGCCTTGTTGCTCTTTAAGAGAACTTGTCTCTCACTAATTACTCTTTTTTGTTATTAATGTATTTTTAGAATTTGTTTGGATTCTCCTTAACTCTATTTGCCAAAGATAACTCATGTCCCCTTTTTGCGTTCCTGATTTCCCTCTCAAGTACATTCCCAATGCATTTATACTCTTCTTGGCATTCACTCGATTCCAGTTGTCTATACTTGAGGTACACCTCCTTCTTTCTCTTGACCAGAACCTCAATTTCTCTAGTCATCCACCATTCCCTACATCTACAAGCCTTGCCTGTTGCACTAATATAACTTCATAGGATGTTGTCCCAGGAATGTCCTTCTTAAACACAGCTATAATGTTATCCTTCACCAAAAATGCCATGTGTCCTCCTTTCTTGATCCCCTTTCTATCCTTCCTATAGCATCTATGTCCTGGAACATTAAGCTGCCAGTCCGGACCCTCACTGAGTCGTTTTCTTTAATAGCAATGATATCCCAACCTTATGTTCCCAACCATGTCCTGAATTCCTCTGCCTTACCTTTCAGGCTTGTTGTATTGTAATAAATGCAGTTTATTTATTAGTCACACCTCATTTTCTGCCTTGCTGTTGCCTGCCTTGACTATTTAACTTGCTCCTCTTTGCTACCGTATCTCCCTCAGACTTATCTCTTTTCTCACTATCTTTTTGGGTCCCACCCCTGCCTTACTGGTTTAAAGCCTCCCGAGTAACACTAGCAAATATCCCATTGGAATATCAGTCTCCAATTTAGGTGCAACCCATCATTCTTATAGAGATCACTTCTACCTCAGAAGTGGTTGCAAGGATCCAAAAATGTGAAGCCCTGCCATATGCACAAGCTACTAAGCCACGCGTTCATCTGCCTTATCCTCCTATTACTCTTACAAGCAAATAGTACCAGGGGTAATGCAGATATCACTACTCTCAAAGATCTACTTTATAACGTCCTGTTAATTTTCTATATTCTCTCTATAGAGCCTTGTCTCTTGCTTTTGCTGTGTCGTTGGTACCAATTGTATAAAATCTTTCTGCTGGTAACTCTCTCCTTTGAGAATATTCTGTGCCCTCTCCAAGATATCCTTGATCCTGGCACCAGGGAGGCAACACACCATTCTGATGCCTTGCTTTCGGCAGCAGAAATGTCTGTCTGTGGCCCTGATTAGACAATCTCCTATCACAATTGATATCTCGAAACCTGACATACCCCTCATT
Organism: Stegostoma tigrinum; assembly: GCF_030684315.1. Lineage (NCBI taxonomy): Eukaryota > Metazoa > Chordata > Chondrichthyes > Orectolobiformes > Stegostomatidae > Stegostoma > Stegostoma tigrinum. The sequence continues at coordinate 49,170,258 of NC_081357.1, read as the reverse complement.
ACAGTACAGCCATTCTTGATGCCAGAAACCTGGCTGTCAGTACTATATCCCCCAAGGATCCGTCATCCCTGACATTATCCAAAGCAGCATACATGTTTGGGAATGCTTAGGTAAATCACAGGGAGAAGATTGGTTGAGTATCATTGTTTGAGGTGCAAAGTTGGATGGCATGATGGAAGCCTAAAACTTTCATGTATGGCTCCAAGGACCACATTCAAACTGATAACTATACACAAAATGTTATAGAGCTTGTACCTGAACTCAGTAAGAGATATTTCCACCACCTCCAGCAAGATGTCACCACCAAACACATATTCCCTTCCCCTCCCTTGTTCACCTTCCGCAGGGACCGTTCCCTTTGGGACACCCTGGTCCACACTTCCTTCACCCCCAACGCCTCCCCACAGCCCTATGGCACATTCCCCTGTAACTGAAGAAGGTGCAACACCTGCCCATTTACCTCCTCCATCCCCAGAACCTCAGAGCCCAAACATACATTCTAGGTAAAGCAACACTTTATGTGCATGTCCAAGAACCTAGTCTACTGTATTCGCTGCTCACAATGTGGTCTCCTCTACATTGGGGAAACGAAGCAAAGATTTGGCGACAGCTTCGCAGAACATCTACGTTCTGCTCGCAAAAAAGACCCTGAAACATCTGTTTCCTGCCTCTTTAATGCACCACCTTGCTCCCTGGCCAATATCTCTGCCTCCGGCTTGCTACAGTGTTCCAGTGAAGCCCAGAGCAAGCTCGAGGAACAACACCTCATTTTCTGCTTGGGGACCCTACAGCCCTCTGGACTCAATATTGAGTTCAATAATTTTCGGGCCTAAGCTCTCCCATGTCCCAGCCCCCCACACACCAGGCCTTGTTACCACATAGCCTGCCACTACACACCCCCTGCTCTTGGTCACTAATAGTCCCAATTAACAACACTCAACCTCCCAGCCTGATTGTTAGCAACTCCTCTGTCTGTCCAACTGTCTTTCTCTCTCTTTGGGCTCTATCTTAATGTTTACTCCCTACCCTACCCACCTCCTTATTTTCTGCATATAAGCTGACGTTTTCCCAGCCACCATCATTTCTGAGGAAGGGTCACCAGACCCGAAATGTTAACTCTGTTTTTGCCTCCACAGTTGCTGCCAGACGTGCTGAGCTTTTCCAGCAAATTTGTTTTTGTTCCTGATTTACAGCATCCGCAGTTCTTTTGGTTTTTACTCTGAAAGAGACATTGTTGATTAAGCACAGAACATTATTCTTTAGGAATTTGTCCTAAGGAAACAATTAACTGACTGGCTCAAGGACATATTAAACTGGCTTAAAACTTGTTGGAGTCAATTTAGATTGAAACCATTCAACCTATCGTATTGCTGAAATTTTGATGAAAGTTATATTTCTTGTGACTTTTCTTCATTTGAAACTGTTACTTTTCTGTTACCTTAAGCTCTTCACTCTCAGGTCCATACAGTCCTATGAATACCTTCTGAGGATGAGCCTTATCCTTGCTTTAATTGAATGCTCTGAAAAGAAACTTCCTCCTTACATACTCACCATTGATTTTCTTGCTCTGTTATGGCCATATAACTTCAACCCTCTAGGCTGCAATTCACTTGGTAAATCTTGCTGGCTCTCTTCCTGTTTCCTCCTTTCGGATATTCCCTGAAATCCATCTATTTGACCAACTGGCTCTAATGTCTATTTCTTTGCCTGGTTGACATTTTTGTTGGGTTACACACCTGTGAGGTTTTATGATTTTCATAAAAAATTATAAATACAAGTTATTGAATTATCTACGTCCTGATAGATAAATGAGAAGAACCAAATAATAATCCATATGTTTTGCTGTTTGGAATTTTGCTTCATAAAATTCTCACCATTATCCAATTGGTTTGCAAAAAACTTCCTGGAAGGATCACAACACATCGATTTTCAGCTCCCATGTCAGTAGTGTAAAACTTGTACAGCATTTAATTGTTTTTCAGTTGTTATGACTGTGATTGTGGGAAGTAGTTTAATTGGTTAGTTTAGTCCTTTATTAGCCATAGTATAGTTGCTAAGGGACTATATTGTTCAGCTCACTTCTCCTGTGGTAGTTTATAGCAGAAAGTTCAGCTTTTCCTGTGACTCTCCGGTCAAGAACAAATAGTCTATGAAAATCATTCGCAGTAGGAGTTATATCTTGAACTGAACAATGCAGCCTGTTGTATCAAGGCTCTTCATTTATTTCTAACAAAAGACCAGGCTTAAGCCCTGCATTCAGAAGTCAAGCTGAAGGCTAACTGAAAAGAACATTCTGTTTTTCACAAATTAAGACATAAATCTACAACACAGCATTTCAATGTGAAGCATGAATAATTTTGGACTAAAAATAAATTGCTTTCTCCAAGACACTAAGAAATGGAAGTGTAACAATGATCACTTATTGAAAATGATTGCATTTTACATGATCAATACAAATACTACAAAATATTCATCTTTTTATGTTGGAGCTGATTTATTAAGAAACCTATTTGCTAGAAGTTATGTTTACATTGAATTTTTACCACATAGGCACAAGAATACATTCAATATAAATATTGTAAGAAATACATACAAAAGGTCCAAACTTGAATTTAACACTTATAACATTAAAATATCCCTGTTGATGGCCCCAGAGAATGTAATGTTGCTTTTAGGCTTCTTCTGAGCACCTTTAAAACTGAACATTTTCAGAATATTGGGGACAATCAGTAGATTTTTTCATGTCAAATGATTTGTTGGTAAAAGCAGCTTGCAGCTAAATTGGGAGGATGTGAAAAGAAAGAAGGACTTAAGGCGAATCTTATAGGGGTCTGAGTGATGTGGCCTATGGTGAGATTTATGGCAGAATTGGACGACAAGTCCAGCATGACTCATCAGGACACCATTGACACCTTGTTCCATCTTTTACACTTTGGTAAGAGATGTAGCGAGGTTATTACATGGCAGTGTTGAGGTGACAATTGACATTCACTATTGGTTGTTAACTGTTTTGTTAACACCACAACTCTCCTTATTAATATTCAGACTTCCACTTTGCCCAACTCACCAAATAAGTCTCTAATAGATGCATGTTAGGCTGTTTGCTCATTCTCTCAGTGCTCAATCATTTTGTGCCCACCTGAATGGTCTCACCACCCATGCCTTATCTTGCCGTGCCATGCTTGTTAGCATATTGGCACTTCAGCCTGAGCTAAGGGCTGTCATTTCTCCTGCTTTAAGGGACTGTTTAGCACAAACACAGAAACAGGCTTCTCATCGTACTTGTCAGTATTGGAATATCCTGAGCAGGACGTCTTGTGTATGGTACACAGAGATGGCAATGTGTCAGCTGCCTGAGCAGCAAATTCACTATATATTCACTCAACCAAATTATCATGTCAGAGCCTATGGGAGACAGCCATCAAGTCAAAGGAGGGGCACTGTCCGTCAGTCAGTCATAGGCACAGCCCTCACACAGTTCAGGGGTCCATTTTTTGTCTGTTTAGGAGTGCAAGGCCAGGGAATCTGTCCAAGTACAGTCAGGGGCCTGTTCAGCAGTCAGGCCTGCAGAGGCCAGCACAAGCAGTCTGTGGGAATCGCTTCTCATTACTTGGGGGGGCTTCTTTAAATTATAATACAGCACTTTCACATCCAACAGAGAGCACAGATACTTTAAAAATAATATCTGTAAGGAAGCACTTCTCAGTACCTCGCTGGATTGCTGAGGTAAGCTTTCAACAGAAGGACCTTGTATGTGGTCGGGTAAGTTGTGCACCACAGCTAGAACCACACTTTATTTCTTGCCCCTGCTTGCTTTCCTTTGAATTCTTTGTGTGACATGGTGCGAAGATTTGACCCAGTGGCCATACAGCCTTACACAACTCACCACCAATGTGAAGACAATTATTAGTGCTGCCATTACCAATGACTTGCTTTTCCACCACAGACACTTAGCTCTGGTGTTCCCAAGGAACTATGTGTTGATTCCTGTTCCTATTTCTCCACAACATGATGTCTCTCAATGACATCATTCAAAAACACAGAGACATGTTCCATATGAAGACTAACAACAGCCAGTTCTGACACACTGCCAACTCTTTTGATCTGTTTCTGATTGTTATATATCTAATATATATATATCTAACAGTTGAGGGAGTTGGATTATGAGGAGAGATTGAGTAGACTGGAATTATACTCACTGGAATTCAGAAGAATGAGGGAGATCTTATAAAAACATATAAGATTCTGATGGGAATAGATAAGGTGGAGGCAGGGAGGTTGTTTTCGCTAGCAGGTGAAACTAGGACTAGAGGGCATCACCTCAAAATAAAGGGAAGCAGATGTAGCACTGAGGTCAGGAGGAACTTCTTCACCCAAAGGGTTGTGAATTTGTGGAATTCCCTGCCCAGTGAAGCGGTTGAAGCTACCTCACTGAATGTTTTTAAGGCAAGGCGAGATAAATTTTTGAACAGTAAAGGAATTAAGGGTTATGGTGAGTGGGTGGGAAAGTGGAGCTGAGTCTCAAAAAGATCAGCCATAATCCTATTAAATGGTGGGGCAGTCTCGAGAGGCCAGATGGCCTACTCCTGATCCTAGTTCTTATGTTCTATATTCTTATGTTCTTATACTGGCCTTCACAACTCCCTCTGGCAGGTCCTCACATATACGCACCACTGTCTACTTGAAAAAGTTGCCCCCAGGTCATTTTTAAATCTTTCCCCTCTCATCTTAAACTTATGCCCCTCTGACCTCTAGTTTTGGAATCCTCTCCCCTGGGAAATAGACCTTAAGGCTGAATGCCAGCAGTGAAGGAAAGAAAAAGATGCAAATCCTACACTCCAGATCTCACTACTTCATGGGATGATGTACTGAAAAACCTGTGGGATAAGAATTGGCTTGATGAGACTTAAGGAAGGATCGATCATTCCTGAGTAGACATCACCCTCAAACCGAGGGATAGCTGACATCCATAGAGAAGTGTCATAGCTGTCCCCAGTCCTTGTAACTGTTGTTGTGGCCAGCCATGATGGCTTCAAATTTCCTTCCATTGTTAGGGAATGAGACAACGCTGTAAACTTCCTTCTTGTCTGGTGGGTCTCTTTGAAAGGCATATATTAGTGTAGATACAGTGACTAGTTTCAAAATCCATCTGGAAACTGAATACCTCAAGAGTTTGCTCCCTGGATCTTTTTGCTGGAAGCTTGCGATTCATTTTTGTTATCAGTAGGTGATTAGCTATAATCTGTGGATCTGGAAATTGACATTTGCTTTGTGATGATTTTCCAGGAGTGTCAATATTAGGTCATTTCAGTCCTCAAACATCAATCTCGACATCTGCAGTTCTTTATGGTCCAGTGCGATCTTGACAATTTTTTTAAAAGCTTATTCCTCTGGTTCATTCATTCCTCGATCCAGGAAACACATTTCCATCTATTGTGCGTTATATTCAGTCCCATACAGTTCATGAGTAGGTATTGAAATGCCATTTCCTTGATGGACTCCTTTTTTCAAATTTAATAGCATCTTCAATGGTCCTCCTTTTACAGGTATGATATTTCCACAGCTTACCATTTTTTTGGCTAGGCTTTCTTCATCACAGGCTGTAATTTTATTTTTAGACATTTTATTTTCCATAGGCTATTTTTTAAAAAGAAAATTCTGGCAACCAAGTTCTCCAGTGGCACTGTGGGTATTTTTCCCTGCTTTCATAATAGGGCCCACCCACAAAATGAATACTTCAACAGCAATGGATGTAAGTTTTTTTCACCAGTTTCTGAACATTTGACCGCACTGGTTATTCAGCTTCTTGATGTCTAATCCAACTGTGGCCATAGTGCTCACTCAGCACTTCAACTTCTCAGGTACTTCACTTACAATTTCTTAAAGGGATTTCAGAAAATCCTTTTCCCTGAAGGATACCTGAAAGATCACTGAACCAATGTGGGGCCATGCCAGTGTTCAGGATGGCCAGTAAAAAAGAGGTGTTAAGACACTAACCTCTCTGATGGCCCGTCAAATAAATTAGGTTGTCCTGAACAAAACAGACATTAGCCCTGTAGTGTGGAGATTTTACGGGTGTAGGGAAATCTAAAACAAAAGCAGAAATTTCGAGAAAAACGCAGCAAGTCAGACAGCATCTGTGGAGATAAAGCAGAGTTAACAGTTCGGGTCTAGTGACCCTCGTTCAAAACTTCAGAAAACCTATCAAATTGTTGCCATTGAGATATTAGGTAATACTTTTAAGAAGTTTGAGTTGGAGACTTGTGGAGCGAAACTATTCTGCTCTGCTGCTGAGGCCCACAGTTGTCCCATTTTGCTTCGTCTCCAGATTTTCACCTCTGGGCTCCCAGCAGCCTAACGTTCATGCTTGTAAAATTGACAAAATGCTTTTGGAAGCCCAAAAGGCTCAAAACTAGTCTAAATGAATTCCTTCCTCTGAACATGTGTGCTAACCTTTTTTTAAAATTAGACTGGCCTCAATATACATATATTTACGCTTTATTTGTATCTTTTTCGAGCGGGTATTAAATAATTCATGAGTGGAGAGTAACTCCAGGACAAGAGAGAATGTGTTTGAGTTTCTTGCCATCCTTTTGAAGAAATGCATCACAAATGCTAAATACATTCATAGGGAAGCATGTGGAGGATGAAGTCACTTCAAATGATACTGTCAGCCTTTATGTGTTTGCTTAAAACCAACCCTTGCACAAATGAATATAATGATGCTCTTGTGCTACAGCTGTTTATTGTGATAGCTCACAGCACAAAACAGTTAAAAAGAATTAATTAGAACTCTAAAATGGGTTTGCAACAAATCCATTTTGTTCTCTGACAAAGCACCATGATTGGTATTACTACCGTTTCCCTGGTTGCTGTGGCCTTGCACACACCGTTACAAAGTTATTCCAATACAGTAGGGTGGGCGTATCCCATCCCTTGACCTTTCACACCATAGTCCATTAACTCAGAGCGAATAGAATATCAATGAGCTTTAAAAGTTTCCTTTCAATTTCAATCCCTATGGTTGATTACTTTTTAAGATTGTTGCTACAAATGAAGTTGCTGAAATGCACATTTGCATACGAGACTGACAAAGTGAAATTATGTCAACTAACCTTGATATTGAAGCTTTGAATAGTAAAATATTTTGTTAGTTTACTTAATATTAATAGCTCTATCTGTCTACTAACACTAAAGTAAAAATCTTAAAATGTCAAAAACCATATTTTTTTCAAAGATTTCAGCTTTTCTTCACATTTTCTTCCACTTAACCGGTGTAAATCAGAGTGAAGATCAGAAAAATAGTTTTGTTATGTTGTTAGCTATTGTGTCTGCCAGGAACACCTCAGTTTTCTGGGCAGTCTGATGCAAATCAAGGGGAAATATGTTATGCAGGCATACACCTCACATATTCTATCTTGTCCACTCCATTTGCTCACTATTTTCTTAATTCGCACATTGAGAAGGAACTTTGAGGATTGATGGGAAAAGAATAAAAGAGAACTTAACAAGATTAGCATTTGTCAGCAAGCTTCATGTTTGTTTTAAGCAATTTTATCCCATTCAAGTGGGAATGATGCTTTCCACCTATTATTTCAGATTCGATATAATTCAATATAATAGATTAGACATATTTCCCAATGGGAATTCTCTTGTATTATGATTGTTTGAAAGGTAGGAAGACTATGGACAATGTTAGGATGCTCAGGCATCCACACTTTCATTAAAATCTCTTTTCAGTACGTAAATAGAGGAGGGGCACACATCTGCATTAATGTGAAAGGCAGTTCTTACAGAAGCATAGCCTTACAAGGGAAGCCTTCAATAATAATGAGTGCTACAAGCTAATCCATGGACTATGTCGTAGAAAAACAATGCACTACGTGTGGCTCATGCAGTCTTACTTTTACCTGATTTTGTTGCAATGAGGTCATTCTGATTCTGCCAGTTATGCTACTATTTGCTGGTCACCTGAGCATAAATTCATTAAATGAGTCACAGATGCATTCTCTGCTGAAGCAAATAATGTCAACTCTTTCCCAATAGACAATTGCCAGCAGAATGACAGGGCACTGCAATTTTACAGGTGGCAGGACTCCCGAAGGCAAAATAAACCCCACACATTGCCTTTGGTCCAACATACAATGTAGGGGCATACGGAACAGAAATGGACAATTGGTCCAATCTTACCAAACATAATCCTAAACTAAACTCGTCCCACCTGCCTGCTCCCTGTGCCATATTCCTCAAAACCTTTCCTATTCATGCACTTATCCAAATGTCTTCTAAATATTATAATTGTACTCTCATTCACCACTTCTTCAGGAAATTCATTCCACACATGAACCATCTTCTACGTAAAAAAAATTGCCCCTCATGTCTATTTTAAATCCCTCCCCTCACCTTAAAATTGTGCCCACTGGTCTTGAAATCTCCCATCCAATGGAAAAGACAACAACCATTAACTCTATCTATACCCATCATTGTTTTATAAACTTCTATAAGGTCACCTCTCAACCTCCTATGCTCAAAAAAGTCCCAGCCTCTCTAGCCTTTCTTTATAACTCAAACTTTCCATACCTGGAAACATCCTGGCCTTCGGAAACCTCTCCAGCTTTCCTATAATTGTGCAACCAGAACTGGACACAGTATTCCAGAAGAGGCCTCACCGATGTCCTGTACAACGTCAAAGTGACATCCCAATTCCTTTTATTCAAAGAACTGAGCAAGGAAGAAAAGTGTGTTAATCATCTTCTTAACCAGCCTCTCTATATGTGAAGTAAACTTCAATGATGTTGTATCAGCAACAATAAGTCAACACATTCAATAATCAGCTTACTTTTGGCCATAACATGAGCAAATATATTTTTTCCGCTGAGTACTTGTGTTCAAACTCACTGTCCCAGACAATAACTTTTGACTATTTAAGTGCCAAACAAGGCTTCCTTCCAGAAAATGTTGCAAAGATCGATACCATATGTTGAATTAGGCAGCAAAAGACTTAGATATTTATAAGGTCTTATTGTAAATCTCTAGGTTAGCATAGTTGGCAGTTTCTACATTTCCCTTCTAAAACTGTTCCCTGTCCAGAAGCCCATTCACCAGCATCCACTTGGAACAACCCGGCTTTGTTTTTTTTATATACACATTTTCTGATCAATCTGTTCAAAGATATCATTAGAAACCTCTGGAGCAGGTAGGACTTGAACTCGAGGTATCTTTGGTCTGGGAGCCCTGGGGTGAAGTCCTTCCTGCTCCAGAGGTGAATAAAACCATCTCTGAGCAAGTTAATGCAAGATATCTTGACATCCGCTTTCATTCAGCCCTTCCCTATCTTTCCTTCACTTTAGTTGTTGTTGCACTGCCCATAAAGGACCTTGCTGGAAAGTTGCTCTTTCAATTAGAAACAGGTGATTTGGTGGTGGTAGGAAGATAGTCCATTGATCCTTAAAGGGACTTGCCTTGCTAACACTGACATACCTGTCCTCCACCAGAACCACTTGTATGGCTACATTAAACTAGCTGAAGACTCTTCTTTTATTCTTTCACAGGATGTGGGCATCCCTGGCAAGAGCAATGTCTATTAACCACCTCAGTTTAACATGGTAAACTGCCATCTTCAACTACATAATGCAGGGACACCCACAGTGCTGTTACAAAGGGAATTCCAGTGACAGAAAAGGAATAGCAATTTAGTTTTAGGTCTCAACATGCTTGGAGATGATTTTACAGTTGCAGTGTTCCCAACTCCTGTCACTCCTTGTCCTTCTACGTAATAGAATTCATAGGTTTGGAAAGGGCTAAGACAGCAGCCTTTGGAGACTTGATGCAGTGTCTTTTGTAGGTGGTATGCACTGCCATCAGTGTGCATTGATGATAGAATGAGCTAATGTTTGAGGTGATATATGCATTACCAATCAAGCAGGTTACTTTGTTCTGTATGGTGTTGAGATCCTTGAGTGATGTTTGAGGTCATTTAGATAAGTAAAGAGTTGTCCATTGCACTCCTGACTTGTCCCTTGTAGATTATGTATAGATTGGGCTTTGGGAAGTCAGGAGGTGATTCATACATTACAGATTTCTTGATGTGGAAGAGCCAGTGTTGCGCTGGCGCAGACAATGTCAGAAATCACATAACACTAAGTTATAGTCCTACAGAGATAGTAGGAGCTGCCAATGCTGGAGAATCTGAGATAACACAGTGTGAAGCTGGATGAACACAGCAGGCCAAGCACCATCAGAAGAGCAGGAAAGCTTGACATTTCGGGTTGGGACCTTTCTTCAGAAATTCATCATTTCTGAAGAAGGATCCCAACCTGAAACGTCAAGCTTTCCTGATCCTCTGACGCTGCTTGGCCCACTGTGTTAGAACATATAGAACATTACAGCACAGTACAGGCCCTTCAGCCCTCGATTTTGTGTTGACCTGTCATACCGATCTCAAGCCCATCTAACCTACACTATTCCATGTACGTCCATATGCTTATCCAATGATGACTTAAATGTACCTAGAGTTGGCAAATCTACCACCGTTGCAGGCAAAGCGTTCCATTCCCTTACTACTCTCTGAGTAAAGAAACTACCTCTGACATCTATCCTATATCTTTCACCCCTCAATTTAAAGCTATGCCCCCTTGTGCTCATCATCACCATCCTAGGAAAAAGGCTCTCCCTATCCACCCTATCTAACCCTCTGATTATTTTATATGTTTCAATTAAGTCACCTCTCAACCTTCTTCTCTCTAATGAAAAGAGCCTCAAGTCCCTCAGCCTTTCCTTGTAAGACCTTCCCTCCATACCAGGCAACATCCTAGTAAAGCTCCTCTGCACCCTTTCATCCAGCTTCACACCGTGTTATCTCTTATGGTCCAACTGGTTTATTTTCAAACATACCTGTCGGACCAAAACCTGGTGTCATGTGATTTCTGACCTTGTACAGATTTCTTAGTCTCAACCCTGTTTTTATAATCACAGTATTTGTGTGGTTGGTCCAGTCCAATTTCAGGTCAATTGTAACCTCCAAGAAATGAATAATGGGGATTCAATGATAATTATATCAATGCAAGATGATTAGATCTACTTTTGATGGAGATGGTACTTGGCACTTGTGTGATGTGTATGTTTTCTGCTGCATCCAAGCGTGGATGTTGTCTATGTTATTCAGTGCTTGTACATGGACTGCTCTAGTTTTTGAGGAGTCTCAAACGGTGCTGAACATTGTCCAATCTTTAGAGAACATCCTCACTTCTTGTTTTATAACAGAGGGAATGTTAAAGTTAGAATACTTTAATCCTGAGCTGTATTTTTTAGTGATTGATGGCCTAGCGAGAAGGCTGGTGTGCTGTGAAGGTCACAGTTTGAGACAGCCATTAAACACTCCTGTAATGCAGGTAAAGAAAGACAAATAATAGGTCTTTTGCCTGGAATGTTGCTAGCTAAACATTTTCGAAAAAAATCAGGACAAAGGAATTTCAATCAACCTACAAAACAAAGAATCTCAAGAATCAATACTTCAAATCAAATTCAGTACTAAAATAAAACAAACCTGCAGATGCTGGAAATCTGAAGATAAAATGAAGTGCTGGAGAAGCTCAAACAGAAATTTCTGGACAAACTCAGCATGTCTGGCAGCATTTATGGAAAGAAAGCAGAGTCAACATTTTGGGTCAATGACACCTCTTTAAAACTGCCATGAACCCTCTTTAAAACTGCCACATCTGCCGAGTTTTGCCAGCAATTTCTGCGTTTGTTCTTAACCTATACAATCTCTTGTATAGTCCCGCTGTACCATTCCTGCTTGCTTGTCTTTTTACATTGCATATGGACATCTATTTCCGTCATTTATTTCCTTTGAGCTTCATTAAAAGCCACTTGTTAAGTTTTGTAGATTCCAGTAAATGCAAGTGTTTTATGTATATATTAACACTACTTGTTGCAAACTGAAAGATCACGTGCATGCACTGCGCATGTTTTGGCCGAACAAAATAGATGACAGCCATTTGCTAGTTCATTTTTCAGGGCAATAACATAACTATCAGAGTAAACCTGGCTGTTTCAAAATTTAAATAAAGCCTGTCAACTGTCAATCAACTAAAATGGATGCATTCACCATGGCAATGTCTTTGCTTCATAAGAGTTCACTTGAGCTTTCTTCTCAGGCAATAGCAATGTTGGCTTTGCCCTTGAATTGGTATTCTTGCGATATGCCCTGATGAATGCAAGATCAAAAGCTTTGATAAAGTATGTAACAAAAGAGGAGCTGCTGGAGAAAGTCTGGCAGCATCTGCGGAGAGACAGCAGAGTTAACATTCATCTTTAGCAGCTTTTGTACTGTCAAACTGTGACCTTATTTTATTATTTATATGTTTATGTTATATTTACTATTCTGCTTTGATTGTTATTTTCCTTGATAAAAGTTTGAGGACTATAATACACTTCTATTAAGTGACATGATCTTTTACTGCTCAAATCGTACTTACCCCATCCATATGTCTTGCTATCATTAACAATGCCTAAAACACAGTACATCATTTCCATCCTTTAGTTTTCTATCCCTGCTAAATATTATTCACATTGTTTTATTTTCCTTTCTTGTCCTGTTTACAGCCAGGTTTCTGTTAATTATGATTAGAACGGTTGTCACACAGCTATGCAAAATTAAGAAAAAAAACCCCAGGAGCTGAAGAAAGTATATCCATGTCTTATTATGGACTAATAAGAATAACAGAGGAAATTGAGTACAAATATTCTAGAGATTACTGTATACTGGAAAAGTGGTGAGGGACTGGCAGAAAACAGATGATGCATTTTTTTTAGCCAACATAATACAGTAAACTTATGAGATGGGTCTCTTTCTGAGTCAACTTTAAAGATAGGACCATGGAACATTTGGATTGGAATAAAATTATGAGAGTTAGCCAGTATCTGGAGAGACACTTTTTTGCTTCCACAACAAATTTGCTATTGCTCTTCTGTCTGTCTTTGTTTGCTTTCTCTTTGTGCCTCTTTGGCTCCTCTCGAGTTCGCAGGCAGTAGAAATACAGGGGCTCCCTGATTTATGAATGCCCAACTTGCACATACTTGTACGCACGAACCCATACAGGGCTGTAACTTTTAAAGACCTGTGATTGGATTAGAGGTCTGACATATGAACACTGGTTATACTTATGAACAGCTGCTTTACATTGCCCTGCATTTTGTTCTGACTTGCGTACAAGTCAGAACAAAATGCAGGGCAATGTAAAGCAGCTGTTCAACTTACAAATTGACACCAGAATGAAACCCATTTACAACCAGGCGACTGCCTTTATTGTTTCAGCACTGCTACAGACAGGGTTGGGAAAGAACTGAAACTCTATGTATCAATCATTTACTGTCCTTAAACAAAAGATGCAAACGTTATTTTTTTAACCTGCATGTGTGGCCAAAAGTTTTATATCAGTAGCAAGCTTTTGTTGGTTTAAGTAAAGAGCGTTATTTATTCATTCATTCAGCAGAAAGTCTAATGTTGCATTAGTCACTTAGCACAATGTTCAGCACCATTCATAATTCCTCAAATACTGAAGGAATATTTTTTCATTTGCTACAAATCTAGATAATATCTAAGTGTGAGATGATAAATGGAAAGTAACATTCATGCACATAACATCTCCAATGAAAATCTACAAAAAATGAAAATTTAACCATTATTCCTTGATGTTCAATGGTGCTATCATTGCTGAATCCCATTATCAACATCCTGAGGTTACATTTGAGGAGAAACTCAATGGATTTGCCATATAAATACTATGAAAACAAGAGCAGGTGAGAGGCTAGGAAGCCTGTGGCAAATATTTCACTTCCTGACTTCCTGTTGCCTGTTTATCTCCTACAAGGCACATATCAGGAATGTGATGGAATAGTCCCCAGTTGCCTGGATGAGCACAGCTCCAACAACGCTCAAGAAACTTGACAACATCCAGGACAAAGCAGCCCACTTCATTGGCACCACACCCACAAACATCTACACCATCCTTCACTGATGCTTTGTGGTAGTAGTGTGTACCAACTACAAATTGCATTGCAGAAATCACAAAGGGTCTTTGTGCAAGATCTTCCAAATCCAGGGCCTCTATCAACTAGAAGGGTAACAGCAGCAGATACATGGGAATTATCATCTTTGCATGTTCTCCGCCAAGCCACCCACCATCCTGGCTTAGAAATATATTGCCGTTTCTTCAGTGTCACTGGGTCAAGATCCTGGAATTGTCTCCCTAACGGCATTGTGAGTATTAGAAGGCAGCTTACGACCGCCTTATTTTTCATTCATTTATGGTATGAGTGTGTCTCTGGCTAGGCCAGCATTTATTGCCCATCCATAATTATCCAGACGGCAGTTAAGAATCAATCACAATGCTGTGGCTCTGGAATCACATGTAGGCCAGACCAGCTAAGGATGGCAGTTTCCTTCCCTAAAGGATATTAATGATCCAGATGAGATTTTCTGATGATTGGCAATCAATTCATGGTTATCATTAGACTCTTAATTCCGGACATTCTTTTGAATTCTGATTCCACCATCTGCCGTGGCAGAATTTGAATCTGGGCCCCCAGAACAAGAGCTGCGAGGGAATAGCTATAAATGTTGGCCCAGTCAGCAGTGTTCCCATCCCATGAGTAAGTAAGTAAGAGCTCCAGTTCAAAATGTTCTGATAAGCAGTGGGCCTCTGCCAATTATTTCGTTACCCACCAAGATCAAGGTTCAGATTTTCAGTCAGTTTTTGTTATATTTAATTCTTAATTTAGTCTTTGTTACCTAAACTATCTGCTTCATCCAAAAGCCCCAACGAGGGGAAACAGTGGATTCCTTATCTGAGGTATAATAGTGATTGGTGTCTTTGATGACAACTGTTCCGATTTTTCTGACGTAATATTAAAGCAAAAAGTCTGAGATACCACACAGATTAAAGAAAGTGCATATATCTAGTTGTGCTTTGAGAAATTCCTAGGGCTTAGTCGGAGCCTGCTGGTTGGCTAGGCAGAAAGGTGGGTACCTGGTCCAGCTAGAAATGCACCGCAACTGCAGCAAGGCTGGGAAATACTGTCATGAAATAATGGTGTTGTGGTGCAGGGTAGCATCATAAACAACAAGACTGTACAGCAGGGGGCATCCAATGCTTTCAGTGTGGCAGATTTGACCACTTTCACCCGGTTTGCATTATAAAATCATTTTTTCAAAGTAAATTAAATAGGGCATTTCTGCAATAGAAAAGAATACTGTTACTAAATGCGAATAAGTAGAAGAAAGATGTGGAAGACTTATACTTCCTGGGCTACAATCAGATTCTTTCTTTGAAAAGAAAAGCTATTTTTCTAATTGACCTGTTCAGAGAATTTATTACACACCTCTGGAGCAGGTGAGGCTTGAACCTGGGTATTTCAGTTCAGGGATAGGGCAACTACCACAGCGAAGGTCCTTGTATGCAGCTTCTTAGACCTATAGGGGAGTTCAACAATCAAGACCAGGACTTTTGCTCAGTCATTGTGACCCTGAATTTAATAGCTCAATTTTCTTTGATTCAGGGTCAGGACCTTATCTCCTACTGTGAACTGAGTTTGCATTGAGCATGTTCAAGATTCATACTCCTGGAGGTATTAACCTTCTGGTTCATGGTGGGTTTAAAGGTATACTTACCTTCAATAGTAACTTTTTAAACTATCATATTTATGCCTCGAGGAAGTAGATCAAACACTTGTTGAATTGGCCTGAACAACTTGGTACAGAGGTCTCCATGCCAGTGAGACGAAATTTGGAGTGCGTGATTATTTCAGCCTCAATATTGATTACGTTCCATTCTGTGAGGGATTTCCATGCCTAGATGATGATTAGATTTCTTCTTGTGAGGCCTTATCTCAGTCTCTCCAGGAAGTGGGTTTTTATCTAAAGATGATTGAACAACATATTGTGGAGATTTTCCCCAACTTTCTTTGCCTGCAGAAGTTCCAAGTCAAGAATTTTGGATGACATCTTGTGAGGAGCTTCTTTTCCAAGAATTTGATCAGTTTGTTACTATCCCTCTTCATTTGGGTTGGAAAAGGATGAGCTTCTTTCTTCTTCAGAGATCCCAGACCAGCAGACAGGTATAATTGTGGTGTGAATTTGGGAACATGTTATTATAAGGACTAGTATAATTGATTCCAGAAGTAGTCCCTGTGAGAGTTGACTCTTCAGTCTTTAATTCAGCGAAGATTGTAATATTCTTCTGATACTATTCCAGATCTCAGGTAACGTACACCTATTCTTCAAGCAAAGTCAGTTATGTCAGTTTGTCTGATGGGTTTGCTAATGGGGAAAAACAATGCATTGAAGAAGTGATGGAAGTTGCCGTACTTTCAATTTTAAGGGATGGCCACTCTTGTACTGCAGGATGTGCTTAATGAGTTTTCCCAAGTTTACAGGGAACAGGAAACTTTGCATGCACAGGAAAATTCTTGAGCTGCCTTAAAGCATGAGAATTATGTCCTGCATAAAAGTATAAAAGTCCAGAAAATCCAGAGATACTATCAGCTGTGGCAGTAGGCAATTTTGGAGTTCCTTCTGTCCTATATTTTTCATTGATTTTGTTTTGTGGTGGTTCCAGATACAATCCTAATGGTCTTCACTCTGACCCTTCTATTTACTGTAAATGCAGCAATCTCTAAGGAGATTTTTTAATTGTTTCTTTACACTCTTTCAACACATTCTGTGAAGAGGTCAATCTATGCTCAGTATTCTCACTAGTATTTGACCCACCTCTTCAGTTTAGAATCAAGACAGGACTCTCAAACTTTCCTTACCCTGCTATTGCGAGTGAACATTGATACTCCTCAGCTTCATTGTCAGATTCTCTCTTCTCTAGAAACTATTGTGAAAGAGATTTTAAAAAACCCAGTATCCTGATTACTTGCAGAAATTACACTGATGAGCAGACATCATCTTCTCGGTGTGCCACCTTCTTTACTGTGAATAGATGTAGGTTAGCTGTGTATTATGATCCCTGTTCCCACTTTTGGAGTCAATTTAATTACTGAAATTGTTTTGACTTAATTATTTTAACAGAAACTTCAGGAAGTACAAGAATGATGATTGTTTAATCTCATTGGCTCGGTTCAGTTTGCGGAGTGCTTTTTTCTGAATTGATTTTCGATTCAAGCCCAGAACTAGATTGAAACCATAATACTGGTTGATGTTTCAGTTCAATACTGAGGTAACATTGCATTTAAAGATGCAGGTCACCCAATGAAACATTGAGCGTCCAGCCTGTCTGTTCAGATGGAAGAGATTGGGAAACTCTTGCTGAAGTTTCTATTCTTTAACTGTCCTCATTTGAAGCAAAACATTGAGGTCTACTGTACATTTTGAAATTGGCATAAACAAATCGGACTCAGGGACTCTTATAACATGTAAAATGTGACAATTGGCTTTGGATTGGAATGACGGTTTGATAAACCTGGTTGTCTGTTTCAGGCAAAATAATCCTTTTTAAAGTATTTTCCTACTCCTGCTCCAAGTTCTTATGTTCTTATGTAAATGTGTTCCAATTTACCTTCTATTAGTATTATGCAATATACCATGACGATGCATTATCCTTGTATTTCCTACTTAAAATTTAGGCTGCCTCATTTTCTTCTTGGCCCCTGCTGACAAGGCCAACATTTGTTACTCATTCCTAATTGACCTTGAATTGAGTGATGAGCCAGGCCATTTCAGATGACAGTTAACAGTTAATAACATTGTTATTGATTCGGAGTCAAAAGTAAATCTGATGAAGTAAGAACACATGAACACAAAATTGGAACAGAAGTAGACCATTTGGACGTTCGAACTTGCTTCACCATTCAGTATGATCTTGACTGATCTGTTTGTATTTTGAATTCCGCATTTCCATCTACTTCTGTTAAATCTTGATTCCCTGCCTAACAAAAATGTTTCCACCTCTGTTGTGAAAATATTTAATGATCCTGCCACCACTGTCTTCTGAGACAGAGTTCCAAAGATGCAGAACCCTCTGAGAGAGAGAGAAAAGAAATCTTCTCATCTCTGTCCTAAAGGGAGGCCCCTAACATTTTAAACAGATTCTCTTAGTTCTTCACTGACCCAAAGGAGAAAATGTAATTTCCAGATCCTTGTCAGGACAAATTAGAAACCTACACACTATTATAAAGTCACTCCTTGTTCTTCTAAACTCCAGTGGAAATAAGCTCAATCTATCCAACCTATCCTCATAGGGCAACACAATCATTGCGAGTATCAATCTAGTAATGCTCCTCTGAACCACTGCATTGACATCCTTCCTTAATTGGATACCTAACTTATCTACAGTATTTCAGATGTATTCTCAGAAATGTCCTGCACAACTCAAAACTAACATCCTTGCTTTCTAAGAAACAGTCACCAGACCCAAAATATTGACTCTGATTCCTCCTCACATATGTTGCCAGACTTGCTTTTCTAGCAACTTCTGTTTTTGCTCCTGATTAATAGCATCCACAGTTCTTTCATTTTTTTTATTCTTTAATGTTCAGTTCCTTTCATACAAGGATAGCTCCATTAGACTTCTCAATTACAGGTTGTATGTAATTCTAAAGTTTTATGACTCATGCACTGAACAAGATTGCAGATTTCCCTCCCTAAAGGACAAAAGCTTGGCTTTTACAACAATTGTTATTAAGTCATTCTCATATCAACAGGGTGGGGATTTATGCTTTGCTGACCCTATATTACATTAAATTGCTAAATTTAAATATCCTTCAAGAATTGCATAATTCAAAATCCATTAAAAGCCCCTCAAGGCCAGTTTGCTGATTGTATGGTTCTAGTTTTTCAGATTCAGACTTCCCTTGCAATTTGTCTAATTTTAAAATCCAGGTTCTATCAATGCAAATGAGGGAGAAAATAATTACATTTATTAATTACAATCTGCAGAGAATTTTCTCGAACCCATTCACATTTTTAACAACATTGACATCTGTATGTTTGTTTAATGTCATGCTTTTATCTTTTCCTTTATTGAGGAAATTCAGAACCTTTGTTTCGAATATGAACTGACTTCATTTCCATTCCCAGTGAAAGAGATATATTTCCAAGTTAGCATGGTTAATAGCTTTAAAGGAGAAGTACATGGGGATATCATAATCTGTAGTTGTTGCTCTTGTATTTCTAGATAGTACTGGTCATGGCTTTGGAAGATACTGCCAAGGAAGCCTTAGATAATTTCTGTCGTACATCTTACAAATGGTAAATATTGCTACCACTGAGCATTACTAGTGGAAGGAACGAATGCTTGAGGACACGGTGCCAAATAAGTGGGCTGATTTGTCCTGGATGGTGTCAAGCCTTTTTTAGGTTGTTGGAGCTGAGGAGTCAGTAGATGAGTAATTCAACATAGGATTTCTAGCCTCCAACCTGCTCTTGCAGCCAGTGTGCTTAAGTGGCTAGTTCAGTGCAATTTCTGGTCCATGGTGACTCCCAGGATGTGATAGTGGAAAATCAGCAATGGAAATGCTATTGAATGCCGAGTGGTGATCGAGATTCTCTCTTGTCGGGGATGGTCATCACCTGTGTGGCACACATGTTACTTTTCATTTGGAAGAATGAAAGACTCGATATCATCAGGCCTTGCTGCATTTGGATATATCCTGCTTACGTTTTTGAGGAATTGCAAATGGTGCTGAACATTGTGAAATCATCAGGGAGCATTCTCACTTCTGACATGGCATTGGAAGAAGGTCCATTGATGGAGCAGCAGAAGATGACTCATTTAGGACACTATGTTAGGTACTCCTGCTGTGTTATCCTGTGGCTAAAATTATTAATTTCCAACCATAAAAACATCTTCCTTTGTGCTAAATATGACTCCAACCAACTCATACCATTTCCCACCGACTTTATTTTTGCTAGGGCAATTTCCTATATTGTCAGGTAAATGCAAGTGTTGTAGCTATACTAGAATAGTTTAGCTATAGCACAGCAAGTTCTGGAGCACAAATCTTCAGAACTATTGCTGGAATGCTCTTAGGGCCCATGGCTTTTGCAATATCCAGTGCCTTCAGTTGTTTCATAGAAAGAATCAAATTAGCTGAAGACTGGCATCTGTGATGTAGGGGACTTCCAGAGGAGGCCAAGATGGATCATTCACTTGTCACTTCTGTCTGAAGGCTGTTGCAAACTATTCAGCCCTGTCTGTAGCACCGTTGTTCTGGTCTCCTCTATCATTGAGAACGGGGATATTTGGGAAGCCTCTTTGTCCAGTGAGTTATTTAATCATCTACCACCATTCCCAACTGGTTGGTTTGCAGAACTAGATTTGAATCATAGTTTGTGGAAAGTAAATAGAATGCTTTCCTTTGCTAGACCAGGTATAGATGCAGGCATGTTATGCTGGAGCAACATAAGATATGGCCAGAATTGGAATTTTGTCTATAATGTAGTTATCATATGACAGGAAGGACATAATTACTCTGGAGAGAGTACAGAGGAGATTTACAAAAATGCTCTAGTTCTTGAAAATTATAGAGGGGAGGTGATAGTCTAGTGGTATTGTCATTGGGTTGTTAACCTAGAGACCCAGGTAGTTTTCTGGCGTCCTAGGTCCAAATTCTGCTATGGCAGAAGGTGGAATTTGCATCAATAAAAAATCTGCAACTGGGAGCCTAGTGATGACCATGAATCCATTGCCAATTGTCAGGGGGAAAAACTCTCTGATTCACTAATGTCCTTTAGAGGAAACTGCCATCGTTACCTGATCTGCCCTACATGTGACTCCAGATCCACAGCAACATGGTTGACTATTAACTGCTTTCTAGGCAATTAGGGATGGGCAATAAATGCTAGCCTAGCCAGTGATGCCCTCATCCTGTGAATGAATAAAAGAAGAGGAGAGAGTAGTTAGACTAGTGCAATATTGCTTAAAACAGAGGAGACTGACGGCTGACTTAATTGTGGAGTAGAAAATTATGTGACACATATACAGTATAGACAGGAAAGACCAGTTTCCCATCATAGAGAAGTCATTTACCAGGGGAACAAATTTATGGAGATTGGCATTAGAGTTTAAGGGATATATGGGAGAACTTTTTCACCAAAAGGTGATTTGTGAATGAAAATTAGTTTGGCCAAATATGAATGACAAAAGCTAAATATTCTTTGAAAGACTTGGTAAAAGCACTGAAAAACATCTTCTATATCGCTTATTGTTTTCATTTTTCAAGCAAAATCATATTTATTTCTCAGCAATTTCATTATAAAGTATTATTCAGGAAGTAACACAAAGGAATAAGAGGTTACAGGTTTTGGAGGGACCATCTTCAAAATTCAGCCAGTACTGTCAGAAAATTTTCAGTTTTGCTGATTTCAATTATTGAAATGTCAAGTGGAAAATGAATCTGTGGCAGGCACATTTGAATAATGCTTGAAAAAAATTACACAATACAGAAAGATTTTCCATCATAAATGCTTAGTGAGGTGCTATTAGGATTAATGAAGATGAGCCACATTCTTTGTGTCACAATTTTTGAAATAAGCTCCTTTAAAATGTTAGCACAGGTTTAAAAATAACAATCTTATAAGTTTAGTAAAATGACTGAAAATGTATTTCTTGATGATATTTATAACATGAACTTCATTTATCTGAACTAAAAGCAGGCAAGATGTTTAATTTATTCTTGTAGAATATGATTCAGTCATTTCCCTTTTACAATAGGCTGTCTCTTTCCTATAACAGAGCAAATTAGACCCCAAATGCGCATTAAATTAACAGCTATCACAATGTGTTCTCTCAATTATTTTTCATCAATGATTACTTGTCATTTATTATTGCCTTAGTAAAGATCTTGTTGATGTAAGAAGTAATTTTTGACACGTTGAAAGAAATAGGGAGGGTGACCTATTACAAGGATGCTAAAAACCTAATTTACCATTGTTATTTTTATACTTTATTTTTACAATTTTTTTGTATTTTATGTACATTTTATCTCACAATAACTTATCCAACTCCTGCGACTTTTCTAGGTTTTAAGTTTTTGTATTTATCTTGCTGATGAACACTTACATTTTCTGTGCACCAGTGGGTGCATTGATGTGAACTTGAAAGTAACTTTTGGAAATGGCATTATTCTTATCCCAGAACAACTCTTTTTGCCTAATTATTGTGGTTGCCTTGGTTTTGATTTAATGCTAATTTTTATCCTTAAGAAAGGCAAAGGGAGGCACAGATACTTAGCTGAAGGCTCCTATAAACCAATATTAAACACCTGTCCTGAAATTCCTGGTGGTCTTTTCGCTAGAGATTAAGAGATGTCTACTCATGTGATTCCGAAAGTTATGCAGTGAAATATGCTCTTGAGGCCAACATTTGTTTTGCAAGGCACATTTGTGACAAAAATACTGCTCCTGAAAGCTGGGTTGCTGTAGAGGGAGAATAGAGTTTTAATGCAGAATTTAAAAAGCTTCACCTAGGGAAAGGATAATAACATTTTCTGAGCAACACTGACTCCCATCGCTCCCTTAACTACATTTCCTCACATCATTTTGTTGTGAAGCGGAGGTCGATGCCCCCCCCTCAGATAATTAAAACAGAAACGCCCAATGAAACTCGCCCCGCTTCATACTGTTAAAGGAAATGTGAAAAGTGGTGTAACCTGCCTCTCATCCACAAATGTGTGATAAAGTGGAGAGCAATTGAATTTTTTAAAATCAGTTCATGGGATGAGTGTGTCACTGGCCAGGCAGTATTCATCACACATCCCTAATTGCCCAGAAGGCAGTTAAGTGTCAACCACCATTGCTGTGGGTCCAGAATCACATGTAGGGCAGATCAGGTAAGTTTCCTTCCGTAAAGGTCATTAGTGAACCAGATGAGATTTTCCCCTGACAATCGACAATGGGTTCATGACCATCGATAGACTCTTAATGCCAGACTTTTTAAAAATGAATTAAAATTCCACTATCTGCCATGGCAGGATTTGAACCCAGTTATTCTGCTTGGGAACACTGCAGCCCACTGGTATCAATGTGGATTTCACAAGCTTCAAAATATCCCCTCTCCCTACCGTATCCCAAAACCAGCCCAGCTCGTCCCCGCCTCCCTAACCTGTTCTTCCTCTCACCTATCCCCTCCTCCTACCTCAAGCCACACCCCCATTTCCTACCTACTAACCTCATCCCGCCCCCTTGACCTGTCCATCCTCCCTGGACTGACTTATCTCCTCCCTACCTCTCTATCTACACTCACCTTTACCGGCTCCAACTCTGCCTCTTTGACTTGACTGTCGCCTCTCCACCTATCTTCTCCTCTATCTATCTTCGAACAGCCTCCCCTTGTCTCCCTATTTATTTCAGAGACCCCTTGTGCTCCCCCATTTCTGATGAGGGGTCTAGGCCTGAAACGTCAGCTGTCCTGCTCCTAAGATGCTGCATGGCCTGCTGTGTTCATCCAGCTCTACACCTTGTTATCTCGGATTCTCCAGCATCTGCAGTTCCTATTGTCTCTTCCCAGAACATTATCTGGGTCTCTGGGTTAACAGTCCAGTGATAATATTACTTGGTCATCACGTCCCCTGAAATAAACACCTGACAATCAGTCAATAATCAACAAGTGACAATTTATTTATCTAACTCTAACAGTGAACAAATTGGCAGAACTACTAACAATTCAGACAATTACCCTTTAACTGTTAACTATAAATGAATAATTACAAGTCCCACATATATAAACCAACTTATAACTTAGTCTCTCAAAATTACAGCTAGATCATTTCTTCTGGAATGTTCTGTGCCGTCTCCACTATTCCTCAGTCAGGGACGACTTTCTCCATCAAATTCTTGAGTCAGGAATATTAGCTAAGAGTGCCGCGATACTTTTAATCAGATGATGGTTTTCTGAGAGCTCAGAGAATTCTGTCAACACCAGTGATTTTCTCTACAGGGCTGCTGAGTGTTAACTCAGACAGATGGCAATTGCTCTCACACTGATTTTAAAATACCCTCTTCTTTTCTAGCTTTAATGACCTATCAATTTCTTACAATTGGATTGGTCCTTTGTTGTCAAAACCATCAGATTTAAATTTAATTGGTTTTTAGCATGTAAGTTCCTGGTTTAAATTAATTAGTTGATATTCAAACTGGTTGCCTCAATAACAAAGCAAGACTACCGCTTTGCCACTATGCCTGCCTCTTTGTAGGTTACGTGGAACAGTCCCTCTTCCGCACCTACACAGGCCCCAAACCCCACCTCTTCCTCCGTTACATTGATGACTGTATCGGCGCCGCCTCTTGCTCCCCAGAGGAGCTCGAACAGTTCATCCACTTCACCAACACCTTCCACCCCAACCTTCAGTTCACCTGGGCCATCTCCAACACATCCCTCACCTTCCTGGATCTCTCAGTCTCCATCTCAGGCAACCAGCTTGTAACTGATGTCCATTTCAAGCCCACCGACTCCCACAGCTACCTAGAATACACCTTCTCCCACCCACCCTCCTGCAAAAATTCCATCCCCTATTCCCTATTCCTCCACCTCCGCCGCATCTGCTCCCACGATGAGGCATTCCACTCCCGCTCATCCCAGATGTCCAAGTTCTTCAAGGACCGCAACTTTCCCCCCACAGTGGTCGAGAACCCCCTTGACCATGTCTCCCACATTTTCCGCAACACATCCCTCACACCCCGCCCCCGCCACAACCGCCCCAGGAGGATCCCCCTCATTCTCACACACCACCCCACCAACCTCCAGATACAACGCATCATCCTCGACACATCCACCATCTACAATCTGACCCCACCACCCAAGACATTTTTCCATCCCCACCCTTGTCTGCTTTCCGGAGAGACCACTCTCTCCGTGACTCCCTTGTTCACTCCACACTGCCCTCCAACCCCACCACACCCGGCACCTTCTACTGCAACCGCAGGAAATGCTACACTTGCCCCCACACCTCCTCCCTCACCCCTATCCCAGGCCCCAAGATGACTTTCCACATTAAGCAGAGGTTCACCTGCACATCTGCCAATGTGGTATACTGTATCCACTGTACCCAGTGTGGCTTCCTTTACATTGGGGAAACCAAGCGAAGGCTTGGGGGCTGCTTTGCAGAACACCTCCGCTCGGTTCGCAACAAACAACTGCACCTCCCAATCGCAAACCATTTCCACTCCCCCTCCCATTCTTTAGATGACATGTCCATCATGGGCCTCCTGCAGTGCCACAATGATGCCACCCGAAGGTTGCAGGAACAGCAACTCATATTCCACTTGGGAACCCTGCAGCCCAATGGTATCAATGTGGACGTCACCAGCTTCAAAATCTCCCCTTCCCCCACCGCATCCCAAAACCAGCCCAGTTTGTCCCCTCTCCCCACTGCACCACACAACCAGCCCAGCTCTTCCCCCCCACCCACTGCATCCCAAAACCAGTCCAACCTGTCTCTGCCTCCCTAATCTGTTCTTCCTCTCACCCATCCCTTCCTCCTACCCCAAGCCGCACCTCAATCTCCTACCTACTAACCTCATCCCAACTCCTTGACCTGTCCATCTTCCCTGGACTGACCTATCCCCTCCCTACCTCCCCACCTATACTCTCCTCTCCACCTATCTTCTTTTCTCTCCATCTTCGGTCCGCCTCCCCCTCTCTCCCTATTTATTCCAGAACCCTCACCCCATCCCCCTCTCTGATGAAGGGTCTAGGCCCGAAACGTCAGCTTTTGTGCTCCTGAGATGCTGCTGGGCCTGCTGTGTTCATCCAGCCTCACATTTCATTATCTAAGACTACCGCTTGGGTTGGTAACCATACAGCCATTTGATACAAATGTTTCAATTTCAGGAACTTACTGTGCCTAAGGCTGCTCGCAGACAAATTTTTAAAATCTCCTAATTTACAAAAAGCAGTTCATCTTTTAACGGAACCACACACTCTTCCCCCTATCGTTTTACAAACAAATTCTAATGTCCTACCTTCTAAATCACAAGTACTCTACTCAGCTTTGCAACACCTCCTCCTGAAGAAAAGAAAATGAACCATCATGATGGAAAGACGGTTTCATTCTTTTTTTCCACTAAATCTTCATGCCATTATTAAGAGATACATAAGTCATTAATCTAGAGTTACACATTTCATACTAATTCTATATACATATATATAAAACATTGAACACTATTGTTTCTACACTAAATACATATTTTTCTTTTAATTCCGCAATAATGCATCAGCAATAGCATTTTCATGGCCTACAACATGTACAATCTGCACATTAAATGCTTGTAAGATAAGACTCCAATGAAATAGTCTGGTGTTCTTATTTTTAAATATTCCCAAAAATGTCAAAGGATTGTGATCAGTTTACACAACAATATCTGACACATTGCTTGCAATATAAATATTAAAATGTTGTAAGGCCAGTGCTAAACTCAGTAACTCTTTTTCAATGGTTGAATATTTTCTCTGGTAGATATTAAGTGTTTTTTTGAAAAATAACCGATTGGTCTTTCAATTCCCCAATCACCCTCCTGTAGCAACACAGCTCCAACCCCAAAATCACTTGCGTCTATAGCAACCTTAAAGGGTTTCAAGAAGTTTGGCATGACTAAAACTGGTGTGACGGTTAATATGGCTTTAAATTCTCAAATTCCTCCTGGCTTGTTTCCATCCATTGGAATTTCTTGTTCTTCTTTCACAAATCCATCCATGGTGCCACCAGGCTGCAAAAGTTTAATACAAATTTCCTCGGAATCTGTTCAGTCCCAAAAATGGTAATGGATGGTCTTGGAAATTCCTCGATGGCCTTTGTCTTCATGTTTCTCATAATCATCCATCCATGTCCAATGTTGGGTCCTAAGAACGTCAATTCTGCCTTTGCAAATTATGTTTTTGCCAAATTTATGACTGACTTTGCCTTCTGTAATCTTTTAAAGAGCTCCATCAAATGTTCCATGTGATCTGTCCATGAATGGCTAAAGATCACGACGGCATCTATACAGACAGTATAATTAGTCAATCCTGCCAAACTCTGTTCATAAGTCTTTGAAATGTGGCTAATGTTTTCTTCATTCCAAAGGGCATTACTTTGAATTAATATGGCCTATTTGGGGTTACAAAAACACAAACTTCTTTCATTCTCTCTGACAATGATACTTGCCAGTAACCACAAAGTAAGTCCAATTTTGCAATGTAAGTGGCTAGTCCAACTTCTTCTACACAGTACTCAGCCTTAGAATTGGATATGAATCTGATTTAGTCATGGCATTGCCCTTCAAAATATCTACACAGAATCATTAAGTACCATCAGGTTTGGGAACCAACATGATCAACAAATTCTACTCGCTTTGACTCTGTTCAATGATGCCTTCTTGGAGCATTGCTTTGACTTGTGCCTGTGCTGCTTTGAGAGGATTAAGCCCGTAGGGATATTGTTTTATTGGAACAACACTCCCTACAACCACCTCATGTACTATTGTATTAGTCCTCCCAATTCTAAATTTACTTATGTCCTCATTGTGCTGTAACAAGCCATTCAATTCAGACTCTATTCCTGAGAAAGATAGCTTTTTACCTTATCCAGTTCTTGAAGAACTTCCTTATTATTCAATTTTTTTCTGAGGCACATCAATATCCACATCATTTGGATTTGACTCCTCAATCTGAGTGGCAGTAACTAATACTTGTTTCTCCAGTTGCCTCTTCTTGTCACAAAAAGGTTTCAGCATTCTCACATGACATACCTGATAATTTTTTTTTCCTATCTGGCAAATTTACCAGATAATTCACCTGATTTAACTTCTACTCAATCTGATTGAGATCTCTAAAACTTGCTTTGAAGGGATCTCCTAGCACTGGTAACAGCATCAACACTTTATCACCACAGGAAAATATACAGATTTTTTATTTCTTACCTGCTTATTGTTTTATTAGGTGCTGTGTCACCTTCAAATAATGTCTAGCTAATTCATCTACTCAGTTTAATCTCTCTCACCTCACCTGCATAATCCAACTGTAAGATCTCTGACTTCAGACCTATCAACTTTTCCTTAAGTATTTTTAAATGCCCTCTTTGTGTTTCGATATCAATTCAAATGGAATAAACTGGGTTGATTCATTTGGAACATCTCTAATAGTGAATTATATAAATGGGGTACCATTTTCCTCATCATTTCGGTAATCCTTGCAATAAGCCCTCAGCATAGTCTTTAGGATCTGATTCCAATGGTCCTTGGGATTCAGGATAATATGCATTTGATTTAAAATTTCGGATGCCAAAGCTGTCCATGACCTCCTTAAACAATTTGGCAGTAGAATTGGACCCTTAGTCTGACTGAAACTCTTTATTTGTAACAGGTAAAGAAAGCAAGCAACTCCTCCACAATCATTTTTGTCTTTACATTCCATAATGGAATTGCCTCTGGAAATCTGGTAGACACATCCATTATGGCTATCAAGTACTGGTTCCCATTTTGCTTTTAGGGAGGGAACTTGCACAATTAATCATAACTCACGTGAAATGTTCTTCAAATACAGGAATTGGCATCAAAGATGCTGGTTTTATTACTGCCCGTGGCTTTCCTACCATCTGACACATACGATAGCTATGGCAAAATTCGACCTGATCTTGATGTTATCCAGGCCAATAGAAATGTGTCTGTATCTTAGCTTGAGTCTTCCTCATATCCAGATGACCTCCAACAGGTAATTTGTGTGCCACCTGCAATACTTATTATCTGTTTGCTCCTGGCAGTATAGTCTGGTGAACTTCTGCCTATTTGTCCTCTGCACAAACCTCCACCTTAGGATTGTATCCTTAAGGTAATAACATTCTGGAAAACATTCTGATTCCTTTTCCTATAGGCTTTATGATATAAATCTATTGTCTCATCTTTTTGTTGTAAGCCCATTAGGTTTTCAGAACAAAACACCTCTGCCTGATCCTCTACCAGCTTACTTTTTAACCTTCAGTATTTCATCAAACAGAGTGTCAGCTAACTGGGCCACAATACCATCATTCTCTGTTATTTTCCCTTCTTGTTTTAACTCATGACTGTGGGTTCTTGACACCACGCTGTCCAGGAAAATTCCAGAGTAATTTTCTTTTAGCTCTTTACTTCCCTGGTTTTCTGTCGGCATCTCTTCTATAATAGGCATCATGCCCACCTTTGATCCAGCTCGGTTATTTCCAAGAACAAAGTGTATTCCTGGAATAGACACACTTTCAAACACTCCCACTTCCCCAGGCTTGATTGCATTTTTCAGCCTTATCTTACACAGGGGAACATAAAATCTCTCTCCATTCATTCCACAGGTTATGACTCTCCGGGGTAACATTTCAGAAGGAGTGCAAATACTTTCATATCTTATCATTAGAGACTGAACAGCTCCTGTATTTCCGAATATTTAATTTCTATACCTTCTCCTCTGTTCTTCCTGAGTAAACCTTACCCACAGAGGTGAAATCTTTGTAGTGATCGGGCACTATCTTTGTATCCAGCCCCTGACTAGGCTGTGCAAAACCCTGCAGATCCTTGACTTCTGCCAGGATTTCCTTTACTATCTCAACTAATCCGACTGGTTTACTTTCATTTCCCACATCCTTCTTCCCCGTGCCTCTCTTAACCCAGAGGCACAGTGACTTTGTGCGTCCCCTTCTATTACAATGGAAACATCTGAGGCCGTCTGCCTCTTTTTCCACCCTTCTGGGTTTCTTTTTTCACCTGTACTAAACAGTTCTCAGTGTTATCTACATTTTGTTTTCCATTTAACGATTTCCCTTTTTCCCCAATTTCTATCCCTCATGGAATGAAATTGCTGTCAGAAGCTAAATTTCGATTTTTGCTCTAATACATATTCATCCGCCATCTCTGCAGCTCTACTCACTGTTTTGACTTTCTGTTCCTCAGTATGAGTTCCTAACATTTCTGGAAGTGAGTTTTTGAACTCCTCCAACAGACTAATCTCTCTAAGATCCATATTCGTCTTTTCGATCTTTAATGCTCTCAGCCATCTTTTGAACTTGCTCCGTTTAATTCTTTTCAACTCGACATAAGTCTGACCTGGTTCCTTCCTTATATTTCTGAAACATTGTCTATACGCTTCTGGTACCAACTTGTAGGCAGTCAAACTAGCCTGTTTTAATTTTTCATAATCTCCTGACCCCACATCTGACAGTGCTGCAAATACCTCACTTGCCCTGCCTACCAGCTTGGTCAGAATTAACATTAGCCACACAGTCTCTGGCCAGTTCATCTGTTTAACCAATTTCTCAAAGGAAATGAAACAGGCTTCTAACAGAATTCTTTTTTCATTGAATTTTGCTAATGTTTTGACATTTTGTATATATCCCTGTCAGGTCTTTGGCTACGATGGGTTTGCTCATCATCGCTGGGGCAGGTGATGCCCTAGTGGTGTTATTGCTGGACTGTTAATCCAGAAACCCAGATAACATTCTGGGGACTAGGGCTCAAATCCCACCATGGCAAATGGTGGAATTTGAATTCAATAAATATCTGGAATTAACAATCTAACGATGACCATGAATCCATTTTCAATTGTCAGGGGAAAAACTTTCACTCATGTCCTTTGGGAAAAGAAACTGCCATCCTTACCTGGTCTGGCCTACATGTGACTCCAGACCCACAGCAATGTGGTTGACTCTCAACTGCCCTCTGTGCAATAAATGCTGCCTAGCCAGCAATACCCTCATCCCATGAATAAATAAAGACTCTCCTCCTCATTCAGCCTATCTTCTACCTTCATCTCCATCCTTTTAAATTGACTTTCCTGTCTCATTTGCAACCTCCGCAGTTCAAACTCTCTCTTTCTACTTTTCTTTTCCAACTCAAACACTATTTCCTTTTCTTTATCGTCAAACTCCAATTGTCTAATCTGCAATTTAATTTTTCCTAACTGCACTGCACTTCACTGTTCCTCTGGTATACCTAAATGTTTAACCAACTCCATTACAATTTCAGCTTTCCTCTTATCCCTTGTTAAACCCATTTCTAGCCTGTTTGCTCAGTCTAAAAGTATATCTTTCCCCTGTCTTTCTAAACTTTCTTGGCAAATGTGGGAAGCATCCTCAAACCCCAAAACCTCTTTAGCAATGTTAAGAGCCAACTCCCTCATTTTGATTTAACCAACCACATGTAACCAAAATTCAACAGATTTTCCACTTTTCACCTAAATATTACTGAAAGATTTAGGACAAATCTGTTTAAATCTTTCATGCCCCAAATCTGTTCAAATCTGTTGAAATCCATTCAGATCCATTGAGATCCTATACATGAACCAGCCAGATCCTGGACTGAGGCCCCCAAACTGTTGTGATAACTAAAACTGAAACACCCAGAGAAGCTCGCCTTGCCTCATAATCTGTTAAAGGGAGTGTGAAAAGTGGTATAACCTGCCTTTCACTCCCCTCAGCTTTGTTATAAAGGGGAGGGTAAATGAAATGAACTCCTGACAGTCTCTCTATAATCAACAAGTAACAATTTATTTATTTATCTCTGACAGTGAACAAATTGACAGAACTACTAATAATCCAAAAACTCCCTCTTAACTACTAAATATTCCCAAATAAAACAAGATTCTAATATTATGCTAATATTTATTTCCAATAAATACAAGTTCCACCTATATAAACCAAATTAATAAAAAAATCTTAAAATTTAGTCTCTCAAAATTACAGCCAAGACACATCTTCTGGAATGTTCTGTGCCTTCCCCACTGTTCTTCAGTCAGGGAAAACTGTCTTGGTCAAATTCTTTTGTTAGCAATATTAGCTAAGAGTGCCGTTACATCTTTAGTCAGATGATGGATTTCGGAAAGCCTGGAGAATTCTATAGAGCCAGTGAATTTTTTTCTTTAGAACAGAACAGAAATCCCAAAGCCTTTTATTCATATATAATAAAGTCCCAAAGCCTTTTATTCATATATGAAAAAATCCCAAAGCCTTTTATTCATCTATAAACAGCAAGAGGGTAACAAGAGAAAGGATTGGCCCACTTAAGGTCAAAGAAGGAAAGTTATGCGTTGAGTCAGAGAAAATGGGTGACATTCTTATTGAGTACTTTGCATCGGTATTCACCAAGGAGAGGGACATGACGGATGTTGAGTTTAGGGATAGATGTTTGATTACTCTAGGTCAAGTTGGCATAAGGAGGGAAGAAGTGTTGGGTATCCTAAAAGGCATTAAGGTGGACAAGTCCCCAGGTCCGGATGGGATCTATCCCAGGTTGCTGAGGGAAGCGAGAGAGGAAATAGCTGGGGCCTTAACAGATGTCTTTGCAGCATCCTTAAACACAGGTGAGGTCCTGGAGGGCTGGAGAATTGTTAATGTTGTCCCCTTGTTTAAGAAGGGTAGTAGGAATAATCCAGGTAATTATCGACAGGTGAGCCTGACGTCAGTGGTAGAGAAGACACTGAGGGATAGGATCTATTCCCATTTGGAAGAAAATGGGTTTATCAGTGATAGACAACATGGTTTTGTGCAGGGAAGGCCATGTCTTACTAACTTAATAGAATTCTTTGAGGACATGACAAAGTCTATTGATGAGGGAAAGGCTGTAGATGTCTTCAGTAAGGTGTTTGTTAGGGTTCCCCATGGCAGGCTGATGGAGAAAGTGAAGTTGCATTGTGTCCAGGGTGTTCTAGCTAGATGTATAAAAAACTGGCTAGGCAACAGGAAACAGAGGGTAGTAGTGGAAGGGGGTTTCTTAAATTGGAGATCTGTGACCAATGGTGTTCCACAGGGATCTGTGCTAGGACCACTGTTGTTTGTGATATACGTAAATGATTTGGAGGAAGGTATAGGTGGTTAGATTAGCAAGTTTGCAGATGACACTAAGGTTGGTGGTGAAGCAGATAGTGAAGGGAAGATTATAGCAGAATATAGATAGTTTGGAGGGTTGGGCAGATAAATGGCAGATGGAGTTCAATCCGGGCAAATGCGAGGTGATGCACTTTGGAAGTTCTAATTCAAGAGCAAATGAGACAGTAAATGGAAAGGTCCTGGGGAAAATTGAGGTACAGAGGGATCCCTGAATGTGACAACGCAGGTCAATAGAGTGGTCAAGAAGGCATACTGCATGTTTTCCTTCATTGGACAGGGTATTGAGCACAAGAGTTAGCAGGGCATGTTATAGTTGTATAAGACTTTGGTTAGGCCACATTTAGAGTACTGCATACAGTTCTGGTTGCCACATTACCAAAAGGATGTGGATCCTTTGGAGAGGGTGCAGAGGAGGTTCATCAGGATGTTGCCTGGTATGGAGGGTGCTAGCTGTGAAGTAAGGTTGAAGAGATTAGGATTATTTTCATTAGAAAGATGGAGATTTGGGGGGACCTGATTGAGGTCTACAAAATCATGAAGGCTATAGACAGGGTGGGTAGCAAGAAGCTTTTTCCCAGAGTTGGGGGCTCAATTACTGGGGGTCATGGTAGTGTCTTTTAACATGTATCTGGACAGGTACATGGATGGGCAGGAAGCAAAGGGATACAGACACTTAGATAACAGATGACAAGTTTAGACAGAGATCTCGATTGGCACAGGTTTGGAGGGCCGAAGGGCCTGTTCCTGTGCTGTAATTTTCTTTGATCTTTGACTGCTGTTTGTTAAGTCTATCAGATGGCATATTCTCTCACATCAATTTTCAAATACCTTCTTCTTTTCTACCCTGAATGACTGACAAATTTCTTTCATTAGGATTGGGCCTAGTTGTCAAAACCATCAGGTTTAAATTTAAGATAAGAAGGTATAGAGCTGGATGAACACAGCAGGCCAAGCAGCATCAGAGAAGCAGGAAGGCTGAAGTTTCAGGCCTCGACCCTTCTTCTGAAATGGGGGAGGTGAAGGGGGTTCTTTAAAAATAGGGAGGGGGGGAGGCAAATTGAAGATGGATTGAGGAGAAGATAGCTGGAGAAGAGACAGACAGGTCAAAGAGGCAGGGATGGAGCCATAAAGGTGAGTGTTAGTAGGTAGGAGATGGGAGTGGGACTTGAAGTGGGAGGAGGGGGTAGTTGGGAGGAAGGACAGGTTAGGGAGGCAGGAACGAGCTGGGGTTAAAATTATATTAGAGATAATGGGAACTGCAGATACTGGAGAATCTGAGATAACAAAGTGTGGAGCTGCATGAACACAGCAGGCCAAGCAGCATCTTAGGGCTTTTTTCTGATGAAGGGTCTAGGCCCGAAACGTCAGCTTTTGTGTTCCTAAGATGCTGCTTGGCCTGCTGTGTTCATCCAGCCCCACACTTTGTTGTCAGGGATGAGCTGGGCTGGTTTTGGGATACGGTAGGGGGAGGGGAGATTTTGAAGATTGTGAAGCCCACATTGATACCATTGGACTGCAGCGTTCCCAAGCAGAATATGAGTTGCTGTTCCTGCAACCTTCGGGTGGCATCATTGTGGCACTGCAGGACACCCAGGATGGACATGTTGCCTGAGGATTGGGAGGGGGAGTTGAAATGGTTCGCGACTGGGAGGTGCAGTTGTTTATTGCGAACCGAGCGTAGGTGTTCTAAATTTAATTGGGTTTTTAGCATCTAAGTGCCTGGTTTAAATCAATTGGCTGATATTCCAACTAGTTGACTTAATAAAAAAACAAGTGTACTGCGTGGGTTGCTAACCCATTTAAGTCAAATGTTTCAATTTCAGGAATCCTCTGTCCCTGCTGCTGCAGTTAAAAAATTGGAAGCAGAAGAGAAAGAGAATTCCTTTTCTTCATGTTGATGTGGATGGGCCCAGTCCAAAGGAGATATGATTGGGAAGCAGCCAGCTCATGTCTGTACAGTGGGCGTCATAGAAAAAAGGAAGAGTTGAACTTGTGCATTGACAAAACAGTAACATCAATTTCCACAAGCTGCTGAAAACTGCTGAGGCTGTGACTTTGATTGTGAGGGACAGTATGTTATCCTGAGAAAGAATACTCTGATGTTAAGTACAAGATTCCCTCAGATTTAATCTAAATTGCAGGTTCCACTAAGTCTGTTGTGTGAAAGTGGCTTATTTATATCTGTTGTCGTATTCGATTTTGAGGAAGTCTTACTGCAGTCATTGGAGAACTACAATTCTACTCTTAGTGTGCTGGCTGACTTGTTGTCGTCATGTGACATCTACTACAGCTGTAAATGTCTTTGTGGCAGCTATTAAACACTTGGAACATGACAATTTGTGTGAAGGATAGTTCTAATCATCGTCATTTATGATGTGGAGGTGCCAGTGTTGGAATGGGGTGGACAAAGTCAGAAGCCTCACGACACCAGGTTATAGTCCAACAGGTTTACTTGAAATCACAAGCTTTAAAAGCACAGCCCCTTCGTCAGAAAGATCAAGGGCTGAAAGATCAAAAGATCATACAACTGGTCTGAGTGGAGTTTTGAATAATAAGTCTCTGTACGGGACCAAGAGTGTGAATAAATTAGAAATGTGATTTATGTTCAAACCACACTTATTGGAATGTCTTCTGTAGGTGAGTATTTTAAACATGTATACAATTCATACTTTTATGCAATAATTTTAATGCAAGATGCTTTAAACATAAATATATAATTGATATTCTGCATGCAACATACTTTTGTGACATCTCAAGGAGGATTTGGAGCTCGACTAATTTCTATCTCAAGATTTAAATCCCATCATCTTAACCTTCCTGGGGGAGTGGGCAGCTGTGGATTGTGGCTCTCATGACTCAGTCAAGTCCTTATGAGAGCAATGCATATCCCAGCAGAGTGATATTGATGTGAAGTAGGACGTCCTAGAGGAGGTAAAGAAACTTACGGCCCAGCAGCTGTGTCAAAATGAGAAAGAAGTCATGCAGCAGTTTATCGACTACTGGGGGAAAAATCCTGCTGTGGTGATGGAGAGCTCACGCATTTCAGGTCTCTCAGAATGCAGGCCTGCTGCAAATTTCTTGAAAACATGCAATTACCTTTCCACTTCATGGAGCTGAGCTGAAAATCAGAAAAAAACAAATTTGTTCAATAGTCCTAGTTCAATTTTTCATCTCTGTATTTGTTTTATCAAGGTAGGACTAATGATTTGAAACAGATGCTGTTGTGACCAGTCCCCAGATGAGGGTTCCCAATTTAGTACAGTCCTAGATAGGATACCTCAAATTGTTAAGCGCCAAGTTGAGTAGCGATGACCTGGCTTCCATTCTTTACATACCCAATCCCTTTGTTGGTTTCATCAAGGTTAATTTATTAAGCGACCCTGGTCTTGTGGGTATCTCTCTTGCAGATCAAAGAAATTTAGGTTTTAACAGCTGCCACTTTAATCACACATTCTTGGGTTAACAAAAAAGTGAATTTGTTTGTTATTAACTGCGAGAAGAAATAACAATACAACACTTAAAATAAGTATTGAGCCCAAAAACAGATAGCTGTAAAGAACAAGATAAATGTGTCAGTTTTGGAGTCATTCTTGAAGAGTAGGTAATAGAGCAATATGGCCATAATAGTGGAAATTAACAGTAGTGTTGACATTGGTAATTAACTATCAATTTCAGGAATCTTGGCTGTAAAGGTTGATTGAAATTATTTTGTCCTGGTTTCTTTTAACAGTGGCCGGCTAAACACTCTCAATGTGGTTTCCTTTTCTTTACCTGCAGAGCATGGGTGTTTAAGAGCTGTTCTCAAAGTTGTGACCTTCATAGTACACATTAGTCCACACAACTAGGACATCAGGCACACACAGATCAGGGTTGAAGCTCATTTTTAAACCCTGTTTTTTTTTTGTACAGCCCTGGAAGAGTAAAACACAATGATGTGGAAAGGAGATGGCCTCTTTCTGAGAACTGTAGAGTTAGTGAGGCTGTTGATATCTTTTCCCTTTTTTCTCTTTATTGTTTGAAGTTTCCCTGATTCTGTAGAGGGCTTATGTTTCAGAATTCCTCTCCAACAGTGAATTTGCATCCACAGTCTTTTTTTAAAATTGTATCAGTTATCTTTTAGAAAGCATATGTTGAAATTAAATGTTTGACTTATTGACAAGTGATATGTGGTTATGGGCCATGGTCATGACAATATGAAAACTTTATATGTTTTTATTATATAAGGGGAGATGATATCCTGGTAGTATTGTCGGTAGACAGTTAATTCAGAGACACAGGTAAAAGTCTGAGGAAGAGGGAAGGAAGGTAGGAGGCCTGGGGGTGGTGTCCAGGAGAAGGACTTGTGTTGGAAGCGGGTCTGAGGACCTGGTTTTGAATCCCATCACAGCAGATGGTGGAACTTGAATTCAATAAAAATCTGGAATTAAGAGTCTAATGATGACCATAAATCCTTAGTCAACTGCTGAAGGAGACTGCTCCTGTTACCTGGTCTGGCCTGCATGTGACTCCAGACCCACAGCAATGAGATTGACTCTCAACTGTCCTCTGGACAATTTAGGATGGGTAATAAATGCTGCCTAGCCAGTGACACCCTCATCTCATGAATGAATTTATAAAAAAAAATCGGGACAGGAGTACATTCCGCGAAAAAGATGAAGTGATCTTGTTGGGATTAACCATTGAAGTTAAATGTGCCAACTTATATGTGAACAATTACTCAGAGCCTTCAGATATGTAAATGTTTAGGGGCCATTTTCCCCACTGAAGCATCAGTACTATAAGCTAGGCCATAGAGAGCCTGAGAGTGGTCAAGATGGGATCTTGAGTTGCAATGGCTCGTTCACTCACATTTAATGCAAATCACCATCTACATAGAACATTACGCACAATACAGGCCCTTCGGCCCTCGATGTTGTGCCGACCTGTCATACCGATCTCAAGCCCATCTAACCTACACTATTCCATATGCTTGTCCAATGACGACTTAAATGTACCTAAAGTTAGTGAATCTACTACTGTTGCAGGCAAAGCGTTCCATTCCCTTACTACTCTCTGGGTAAAGAAACTACCTACCTCTGACATCTGTCCGATATCTTTCACCCCTCAATTTAAAGCTATGCCCCCTCGTGCTCACCGTCACCATCCTAGGAAAAAGGCTCTCCCTATCCACCCTATCTAACCCTCTGATTATTTTATATGTCTCAATTAAGTCACCTCTCAACCTTCTTCGCTCTAATGAAAACAGCCTCAAGTCCCTCAGCCCTTCCTCGTAAGACCTTCCCTCCATACCAGGCAACATCCTAGTAAATCTCCTCTGCACCCTTTCCAAAGCTTCCACATCCTTCTTATAATGCGGTGACCAGAACTGTACACAATACTCCAAGTGCGGCCACACCAGAGTTTTGTACAGCTTCACCATAACCTCTTGGTTCCGGAACTCGATCCCTCTATTAGCAAAAGCTAAAACACTGTATCAGAGATAATGGGAACTGCAGATGCTGGAGAATTCCAAGATAATAAAATGTGAGGCTGGATGAACACAGCAGGCCAAGCAGCTCCTGAGATGCTGCTTGGCCTGCTGTGTTCATCCAGCCTCACATTTTATTATCCTAAAACACTGTATGCCTTCTTAACAGCCCTGTCAACCTGGGTGGCAACTTTCAATGATTTGTGTACATGGACATCGAGATCTCTCTGCTCATCTATACTGCTAAGAATCTTACCATTAGCCCTGTACTTTGCCTTCTGGTTACTCCTACCAAAGTGCATCACCTCACACTTGTCTACCAAAGTGCATCATCTCATACCTCTAGGCAGAGGAGTGCAAATGCTTATTAAAGAGGTGGAACACCATTTTGCTGGCTATTCATGCAATTAGCAATTCCTCCAAGATGAGCCAAGCAGGAGTGGGTGTGTTGCTGGAGAGGATTGTGAGAATTACTTAAAAATGGGTTCGTTTTACAGTGTTCCCTTGCTGTGGGAGCCTGAGTGACTGCACTACATTTGAAGCATACCTTTGGTACAAATCAGAGGACCATTTGGGGCACTTCTCCAACTTCACCAATTTTGTACCTCATTTTATTCTGGAAATTCTCTGAGGAATTTACTCAAAAACTTCTGTGTTACTGTGCCTTATTGGAAACTATTTAGAAGGGTCCAGGAGAATTGATGAGTTATTAGGGTCTTTCTGGGATTCCTGTGCAATGAATCCAAGGGCAATGAGAGGAAGCCAGGCAAATGAGCATGAGATGCTCAGTTAGAGGAAGAGGAAGAATGGGAG
The DNA here is from genome assembly GCF_030684315.1 of Stegostoma tigrinum. Taxonomy (NCBI): domain Eukaryota; kingdom Metazoa; phylum Chordata; class Chondrichthyes; order Orectolobiformes; family Stegostomatidae; genus Stegostoma; species Stegostoma tigrinum. The sequence continues at coordinate 49,131,152 of NC_081357.1, read as the reverse complement.
GTTGAGTTGCGGTCACATATTTCAAACTTTCTCTATGGTCAATTCAATAAAAGGCCAAAAATGCTATTATTACATAATTATTAGTTCGGTCTTTATCCAAATCAAATGGAAACAATGAACACATTATGTCCAACAGCATTTATAAATCTTAAACTATTTACCCAAGTTGTATCCTTTGTGGGTATCTGTGAATACTTGTTAATCTAGTACTTCTACAAAGTGCAAACCCAGCAACAGCAGTTTGTGAGTTGGGGGCAAATAAGCTTCTGAACAGTGCAATTCAGATTGCCTCGGGTTCCTTGATGACCCCAAACAATTGGAGTGCAGACGTTATCATTGTCGAGTCTTGGGATGGAGTGGGGACAAATCCATTCATATCTGGACTCTTGTTAGCTTACTTTGATTCTCCTCTCAAAATTACATACACAATACCATCTGGTACATGATCAGTGGCCACCCCTCAAGCTTCCCTTTGATTGCTTTTGGTGATTAAGTGTCTATTAGCTGATCTTGCTGAAATAAAACGGGATTATTTTGAGAGTGCGAGATTTATAGCATCAATAGTCAATAACTCAATTACTCAAAATTCAAACATTATAAAATGGAAGAGTCACCATTTCTGAAATGACAGCAAAAAGCTAAAACATGTCGATTACCTACTTGCAGTTGAATTTCTAAATGATAAGATTTTTCAAATTGGAACGACATACAGAATGAAACTGTTAGTGCAATAAAAGATTGTTGATTTGGACATTATTAACTAATTATGAATATATTTTTGGGCTGAAGGAATCTGAAAAGTAAAGCATCAAAATGAAGCATTCAGAACTTAAAGAATGAGCTGTAGAACAGTAACATCACTGAAGTGGCAACAATGGGTGAATGACTTGTAAAGACTTATAAATCTTATAATAAGCTGCAGTTAAATGACTGAAAGTCATTCATTTCATATATTATGTTCATTTTATTAAATTGGAGATGTTCCAAGTGGCTTTTTATGTTGTAAACAGGTGCAGCTCAAGTCCTGGAGAGTTGAGAGTTTTTTTTTATTGCAAATAAAGCATTTAATTAAAAAGAATAATAAAACCAAGGTACTTGTTGGTTTGTGGGATTTACATTCATTTTCTTTGGGTACCATCAAAATAACGGACTGAAATATTGTTAACAATAAGAATATAAAAATGTTAGTTTGTAAATAGACAAATGTTCATGAACAATTTTGCTTTCACTGTTGTGTGGCTGATTTTAATTTTCTCTCAAGGCTTTGCCTTTGTTATTGTTGTACACATTACGGATGAGCTTCTTAAGATGTAACACTACAAGCAATCATTACAAGGAATGTTTGCAAAGCAGTGCATTTAAATGAAAAATGCAAACAGGAGTTATGTATGTTTTGAAAATTCAGTGCCATGTCTAAAGACATACTTATTAATTACTACATATCATTAGATATAAACCAGATAATTATTACCTGATTTGGATGAAATTCAAATTTAAATTCATTAGAATTTTTAAAGATTGGCTTTGGAAAGAATCGTAAAGGTAATGGTTTGTCTTTATTGTACCATGCCAATCTGCAACATCAGCATTGGATCTTTTATCAGAATTGAATTAGAAATAATATTCAATTCGTTTTAATTTGGATTCAACATGTGGTTTGGACTTTATTTCTATGTTTAAAAGAAATGCTGCAAACTGAATACAAGTTGCTTGTCATTTATACAAAAAATTTGGATGAGAATACAGAAGGTATGGTTAGTAAGTTTGCAGATGAGACCAACATTGGTCGTATAGTGGACAATGAAGGTTGTCTAAGATTACAAAGAGATCTTGATCAATGGGTCAATGGGCTGAGGAGTGGCAGATGGAGTTTAAATTAATAAATGCTTACTTTCACATTTTGATAATAGAAATAGAGCTGGCACAGTGGCTCAGAAGTTAGCACTGCTGCCTCACAGCACCAGGGACCTGGGTTTGATCTGACCCTCTGGCGACTGTCTGTGTGGAGTTTGCACATTCTCCCCGTGTCTGTGTGGGTTTCCTCCGGGTGGCCTGGTTTCCTCCCACAGTCCAAAGATGTGCAGGTTAGGTGGATTGACGTTGCTAAATTGCCCATAATATCCGGGTTGTGTGTAAATTAGGTGGATTAGACATGGGAAATGCAGGGTTAGAGGGAAAGGGTAGGAGAGTGGGCTGGGTGGGATGCTCTTTGGAGGGATGGTGTGGACTTGTTGGGCCAAATGGTCCCTTTCAACACTGTAACAATTCTATGAAACAGGGACAGGACTTACACAATAAATGGTAGGACCTCGGGTAGTGTTGTAGAACAGATACCCTGAAGGGTTCAGGTATGTAAACCTTTGAAATTTGCATCATATGTAGGCAGGGTGGTTAAGAACACATGTATCATGTTTGCCTTCGTTGCTCAAACCTTTGAGTTCAGGAGATGGGACAGCATGTTGAGGTTGTGTAGGGCGTTGGTGAGACCTCTCTTGGAGCACTCTGAGCAGTTCCAGATGCTCCATTATCGGATGGATATTATTAAATGGGAGAGTGTTCAGAAAAGATTTACCAGGATGTTGCTGGGAATGGAGGGTTTGAGATATAGTTTGGAAATGCTGAGACATTTTTTTTAACTGGAGTATAGGAGGTTAAGTAGTGACTTTATTGAGGTTTATGAGATCATGAGGGGCATAGATAAGGTAAATGACAAGTACTTTTCCCTTGGGTGAGGAAGTTCACAAACTAGGGGGCATTTTTTTTAGGTCAGAAGAGAAAGATTTAAAAAGGACACATGGTACACCTTTTTACACAAAGAATGATTCATGTGTGGAATGAATTTCCAGAGAAATTGATAGATGCAAGTACACTTACAACATTTAAAAGGCATTTGGATGATTTCATGAATAGGAAAGTTTTGGAGGGATATGGGCCAAACACAGGCAAGTAGGATTGGTTTAGTTTGGGAACATGGTCGGTATGGACTGTTCAGACTGAAGGGCCTGTTTCCATGCTGTATGACTCTATGAATCTAAGTAGCTATAAATGAATAGAACAATTTTATCCATATTCAAGTTGACATAAGGAAGGAGGAAGTGTTAGGTATCCTAAAAGACATTAAGGTAGACAAGTCACCAGATCCGGATGGGATCTATCCCAGGTTGCTGAGAGGAAATAGCTGGGGCCTTAACAGATATCATTGGAGTGTCCTTAGACACGGTTGAGGTCCCAGAGGACTGGAGACTTGTTAATGTTGTCCCCTTGTTTAAGAAGGGCAGCAAGGATAATCCAGGTAATTATCAACCGGTGAGCCTGACGTCAGTGGTAGGGAAGCTACGGGAGAAGATACTGAGGGATGGGATCTATTCCCATTTGGAAGAAAAAGGGCTTATCAGTGATAGGCAACATGATTTTGTACAGGGAAGGTCATGTCTTACCAACTTAATAGAATTCTTTGAGGATGTGACAAAGTTGATTGATGAGGGAAAGACTGTAGATGTCATATACATGGGCTTCAGTAAGGTGTTTGATAAGGTTCCCCATGGCAGGCTGATGGAGAAAGTGAAGTCACATGGGGTCCAGGGTGTGCTAGCTAATGGATAAAAAACTGGCTAGGCAACAGGACACAGAGAGTACTAGTAGAAGTGAGTTTCTCAAATTGGAGACCTGTGACCAGTGGTGTTCCACAGGGATCTGTGCTGGAATCACTGTTGGTTGTGATATATGTAAATGATCTGGAGGAAGGTGTAGGTGGTCTGATCAGCAAGTTTTCAGATGACACTAAGATTGGTGGAGTAGCTGACAGTGAAGGGGACTGACAGAGATTACAGCAGAATATAGATAGACTGGAGAGTCGGGCAGATAAATGGCAGATGGAGTTCAATCTGGGCAAATGCGAGGTGATGCATTTTGGAAGATCAAATTCGAGGATGAACTATACAGTAAATGGAAAAGTCCTACGGAAAATTGATGAACAGAGAGATCTAGGTGTTCAGGTCCATTGTTCCCTGAAGGTGACAACGCAGGTCAATAGTGTGGTCAAAAAGGAAAATGGCATGCTTTCCTTCATTGGGCGGGGTATTGAGTACAAGAGTTGGCAGGTCATGTTACAGTCGTATAGGACTTTGGTTCAGCCACATTTGGAGTACTGTGTGCGGTTTTGGTCGCCACATTAGCAAAAGGATGTGGATGCTTTGGAGAGGATGCAGAGGACGTTCACCAGGATGTTGCCTGGTATGGAGGGTGCTAGCTATGAAGAGAGGTTGAGTAGGTTAGGATTATTTTCATTAGAAAGACGGAGATTGAGGGGGGACCTGATTGAGGTCTACAAAATCATGAGGGGTATAGACAGGGTGGATAGCAAAAAGCTTTTTCCCCAGAGTTGGGGACTCAATTACTAGGGGTCATGAGTTCAAAGTGAGAGGAGGAAAGTTTAAGGGAGATATGCGTGGAAAGTTCTTTACGCAGAGGGTGGTGGGTGCCTGGAATGCGTTGCCAGCGGAGATGGTAGACGCAGACATGTTAGCGTCTTTTAAGATATATTTGGACAGGTACATGGATGGGCAGGGAGCAAATGGACACAGACCCTTAGAAAATAGATGACAGGTTAGACAGAGGATCTTGATCTGCGCAGGCTTTTAGGGCCGAAGGGCCTGTTCCTGTGCTGTAGGTTTCTTTGTTCTTTGTTCTTTGTATATAGTGTTTTGAATAGATGAATGTTCCATGGTTCATCTCAGGAGTGCTACAAGGAAACATCGACGCAGAGTTACCTAAGGATATGCTAGGACGGTTAACCAAAAGGTTGGACAAACAGCTAGGTTTGAAGGATCACTTTAAAGGAGGTCAGAGGTAAGGGTTAAACAGCTTTTCCAGGGGAATTTCAGGCATTAGGGCCTTGGCAGCTTGATAGCAGAAGAAGAAGAGTACAGATATCTCAGAGTACACTGTGACTGGCAGAGGTTAGAAGACAGGAAATTACATTGATTTTTCCTCAAACGGTGTTTCTTACTCGATAGGACAATGCTTATGTTACCCCAATTCACAAAAGAAATGGGACATAGATAATGTGGTACTGAAAAAATCCAGATATTCATTTAAGCCGGCTAGTATGGGCATTATATTCAAAGCACATCAGGGTTAAGGTTGACATTAAGCCATTAAAACTTGCTCACTGTAGTGTATCATGCTTCAAGTGATCTGAGTTAAGACAGAGTTCGACATCTTTAAATCATCAGGTTCAGATGCCATGATGGTGATGATGTCATGAGCATGTTTCTTAGAAGCATCCTGACATACTTTGTCTCTGAAAGGTATATTGACACACTGACCAAAAGACATGATACAAGAGGGAACAGCAGGGCCAGGGAAAGACTTGAAATCAAAGATGAGATTTGTAACATTGATGCACGTTTAACTGGGATCCATTGCAGGTCAATGAGAAAACAGAATGATGGGTGAACAGGACTTCTTGTGGGCTAAAACATGTGCAGTACAGCTTTGGAAGAACTCAAGTTAATACCGGAATAGACACAGGGAAATTATACACAGGAATAGTTGAGTTTAGCAGTAACAAAGGCTTATATGAGGATTTCAGCAATTGATGAGCTGAGACAGTGGTGCAGTATAATGATGTAGAGATGGAAATAAATAGTTTTAGTGATGGTGCAAATGTGGAGTTAAAAGGTAACATGAGGTCAATAATATAACATTACACTCCTGGACAGTCTGCTTCAGTCTTCGGAAATTTCCAGTGAGATGGATGGGCTTGGTGGCTAGGAAACATTTTTTAAGTCAAGACTGAAGACGATGGTTTTGTTTTGAAGCACTTTGGATTCTCCCATTACACATCCATGTAACCCCCTTTTGGATGACATCATTTGAAAATATGACATTAGTTTTGGTATGTATGCTGATGACAACCATCCCTGCCACACCACAACCTCCCTCAACCCTTCCACAGTCTCTAAATTGTCAGCTGCTTGTTCTATACACTGTACTGGATGAGCAAGAATTTTTAGCAATTAAATATCGGGAGGATTAAAGACATTATCTTCACTGTCATAAGAAATTCTGTTCTCCAATTACCAATTCCATTCCTATGACTTCTAACTCTTTGGGGGGGGGGGGGGGATCCAAACCATTTAGGGTTCCTCTTCTCCTGCAATGAAGTATCAGACTTACCAGAAGAGTCTCAACCTGTCTTTTAGACAACTTGCAGGCCTACATTTGCCAAGCAGGAAAGTCACAGCTTTGTCTTCATTAAAATTCCAGTAAGAATGCATATAATCAGTAAGTTTCAGCCTGTGTCAAACAGTTGTCGTATATGTCAACAAAACACACCATGAAAACATTAATTCTATTTCTCTCCCCACAAATGCTGCCAGACCTTTTTAGGTTTTCTACTTCAATTTCAGAAGTTTAACTTTGCCAGTTGCAATCTGAACTGATTTTTATCCGGTTATCTGTACAATTTTGAGAATAAAGTTAAAACAAATTCAAAGTACAGTGCAGCACTTGGAACTTGGGAATAAAAACAGAAAATGCGGGAAACACTCAGCAGGTCTGGGAGCAGAAACAATTAACACTTCAAGTTTGCTGGAAAGTCACAGATCTGAAATGTTAACTGTATTTCTTTCACCACAGTTGCTGCCAGACGTGCATTAATCTTAAGATAATTCCTTTGTCTCATTTGCGCAAGGGAATTTATAAGTCCGGTGTGTGATTGAATAGTCTCCATTTGCCAGGATGAGTACAGCATCAACAACATTCAAGAGGCTTGACACTATCCAGGGTAATATAGTCTGCTTGATTAGCAACACATCCACAAACATTGACACCTTCCACAACTGACTCACAGTAGAAGTAGCATGTACCACCTGCCAGATAGACCGCAGAAATTAATCTAGGCTACTTAGACAGCAACTTCAAAACCGGGATTTCTCCAGATAAACAGGGATTCTACCGCCTGCAAGTTCCTCTCCAAACCACTCACCATCCCGACTTAGAAATATATCGTTTTTCTTTTAGTGTCTCTGAGTCAAAATCCTGGAACTTGCTGCCTAAAAACATAGTAGATCTGTCTATGGCAAATGGGCTACATAATTGTAATTTAGTCACAGTTAAGTTTCTTTGTGACTAATATTATTATTCTTCTCAACAAAGATTACATAAGCTTTTTTTACAGTGTATATTTTACATCAATTAAAATATGCTAGTTTAAAGACTTCAGTCAGGCAAAGTGTAATGCAATACAATAAAAAATTGTACAGTTTGTAAAAATAGTACTTTTGAATGTTCTTTATTATATTGGCTACCGGCTTTGACTGACAATAAAAAAACACACTTATGTGCTTTCCATTTTGTTAACTAAGAGACTGCCTTAAATTTACTTTCAAGTTCAGTGCGACCTCTGATTTTGAAGGTCCTAAAATCCTACTCTACAAATCTGAGTACATTATCTAGGCTGACAATTCAGTATGGCATTGCTGGAGGTGTTTTCAGATGAAATATTAAACTGAGGGCCCAGTTATCTTCTGAGATAGATGCAAAAGTTCCCTTGGCTCTAGCCAAAGGGTTTCTCCTGATGTTTCAGCCAACATTTCATTCTGATCAAAATCACATCAAACAATATATTGGGGCCAAATTGAACCCCAGCAGTCTGGCAAAACCCAAACCTATTGTCAGTTAAAATCACTAAAGTTACTTAATGGCTGGAAAGCCTTTTGGAAATTTCCACCCACTCAAAGTCAGTTGGGTTCCTTTTTACATCTGTATGTCAGCCACAATGACTTCAGCAGTAACCAACTGTAATTTTAATTGGTAACTTGGCTGGGGAAACCTTTGTGATATTCCTGTCCTATTGTATACAGTGGGAAAAGGAACCAAGACAAGAGATTGAAGCAGGTGTGATTTTCCAACTCACACCCAACATTTGCTCAGGATTACTGTCAAGCTTATTATCTATACGTTTATTTCATGGCTATTTGTGAGATCTTGCTGTGTACAAATTTGTTGTTTTGCTTTCTTCCATTAGAAAATCTACTACATTTAAGAAATACCTCAATGATTGTAAAGAGCTGTTGCATTAAGAAATAGCTCAATAATTGTGGCTTTTACCAATGACAGAGCTATGAGGTTCTGTGAAGTCAGAACAAGGAATTAGACACTACATTAAGAAACAAAGCCTCAAGAGTCATAATTTCTATTCTATTATCTGGATCATATGCATATTTGCACAGGGAAAAGGAAACTAGAGAAACAAATATTGTATCAGAGATAATGGGAACTGCAGATGCTGGAGAATCCAAGATAACAAAGTGTGGAGCTGGATGAACACAGCAGGCCAAGAAGCATCTCAGGAGCACAAAAGCTGACGTTTCAGGCCTAGACCCTTCATCAGAGAGGGGGATGGGGTGAGGGTTCTGGAATAAATAGGGAGAGAGGGGGAGGCGGACCGAAGATGGAGAGAAAAGAAGATAGGTGGAGAGAGTATAGGTGGGGAGGTAGGACCTATCCCCTCCCTACCTTCCCACCTATACTCTCTCCACCTGTCTTCTTTTCTCTCCATCTTCGGTCCGCCTCCCCCTCTCTCCCTATTTATTCCAGAACCCTCACCCCATCCCCCTCTCTGATGAAGGGTCTAGGCCCGAAACGTCAGCTTTTGTGCTCCTGAGATGCTGCTTGGCCTGCTGTGTTCATCCAGCTCCACACTTTGTTATCTATAGAGAAACAAATATGTGGCTTGTAGACTGATCTGGATGAAGGGTAATCCATTTTGTGAGGCATTGACACCAGAAGAGGGGAAAGTGAGGGCCATACTATTGGGACGGTCTGCATCTGGAATCACAGTCTCAGAGATCCACAGCATGAAAACAGGCCATTCAGCCCAACTTGTCCTTGCTGCCCAGTTTTCACAATTTAAACTAGTCCCATTTGCTTCCATTTCCCTTCATACACAACCCATCCATGTACTTGTACTTGCTTCCACCATTACCTCTGGCAGCCTGTTCCAGACATTCACCAGCCTCTGTGGAAAAAATGGCTCAGCTGGACCCTTTCGTATCTCTCCCCTCTCACCTTAAACCTGTGCCATCTACTTTTACACTTCCCTAACATGGGGACACACCGTCCACTAACTACCTTATCGATGCCTCTCATGATTTTACATACCGCTATAAGGTCATGCCTCAGTCTCCTATGTTCCAGGGGAAAAGGTCCCAAACTATCCACCCTCTCCTTATAACTCAAACCTTCCAGTCCAGGTAGTGTCCTAATACATATTTTCTTCACTCTTTCTCATTTAGTAACATTCTTTATACAGTAGAGTGACCAGAACTGCATGCAGTGCTTCAAATGTGGCCTCACTAATGTCTTGTACAGTTGCACTGAAACTTCCCATGACCAATGCTCAATGCTCTGACTGAGAAAAGCTAACATGCCAAAAGTCTTCTTCACCACCATGTCTACCTGTGACTCCATTTTCAAGGAGCAATGAACCTGTACCTCAAAATGTCTTTGTTCTGATTAGTGCTGGGCCAATGTTCTGTGAGGCGCATGACTAGGGAAATAGAGGAGGCTTTGAACTTAAATTGTGGTGGCAAGGGATAAAATATTTGACAAGGCAGGATAGAAATATGTTTATAAGGAAAATGATAAATAAAACATGAGAAGAAAGAACAGACAGTAGAAATCTAAGAGTAAGTTGACAGATAAGATTAGAAGTTACAAAAGTAATAGAGACAAAACTAAATGTGTTGAATCTGAGTATATGTAGCATTTGACACAAAACATGCGAACTGATAATGCAAATAAAATAAGTAGAATCTGATAGACATTATGGAGTCATTCCCATGGAAACACATAGACTGGGACCTCAAAGAAAGGGTACATGGCATTCAGGAAGAATACGAGACTTGGAAAATTTGGAGGGTTCTGTTAATTATTTATGATATTACCCCAGTAGTGAGATATGACCTAAGGTTCAGGAAGCCAAGATGTAGAAGTGGTACGGGTAGTGAGGACAAATAATATGAACAAAAAAATCGCTTGTGGAATGTTTAATGTTTGCAGTAAGCACATGGTGAGAGTAGAAAGGGATAAATAATAGAAATTTGTCAGAAAAGTATGGTGATGATCTTGGGATAATTAATTTGCATACAGGCTGAAAAAATCAAAATGGCAATGGTTTCCTAGATGAAGCATTCATAGATTGCTTTTAGAGATGGTTTCTCGGAACACCTTATTCTAGAGACATTTCTCGGTGTCAGCAATCTTAAAATGGTGGAACTTTACATTCAGTTTGAGGGGAGATAAGTCAGTCCAAGACTAATATTTTAAACTTAAACAAGGGCAATTATAAGGGCATGAAAGCAGAAGTAGCTAATGTGAACTGGCAAATAAGGTTAAAGGATAGATCAATGGTCTTGATTAGCACCATGTCTACAAGTATCCACTCGCTCCACTGTTGATATTCGGTAGCAGCAGAGTGTACTATCTATGACATACCCTGCAGACATTCACCAAAGGTCTTCAGACAGCACTTTCCAAACCTACAATCACTTCTGTATAGAAGGACAAGGGCAGCAGATACATGGGAATGCCAATCACTTGCAAATTTCCCTCCATGTCACTCACTTTCCTGACATGGGGCTGTATTTCGGCTCCTTCACTGTGATTGGGTCAAAATCCCAAAACTCCCTCCCTAACAGTTTGTTGGTTTACCCACAGCAGATAGACTGCAGTGTTTCAAGAATGCAGCACACCACTACCTCCTGAAGGCAATTTGGAACAGGCTATAAGTGCTGGCCAGCCAGCATTACCCGCATCCCTTACGTGGGTGGCACAGTGCCACACTGGGTAGTACTGCTACCTCACTGCACCAGGGATCTGGATTTGATTCTAGCCTTGGGTGATTGTCTGCGTGGAGCTTGCACATTCATCTTGTGTCTGTGTGTATTTCTACTGGGTGCTCTGGTTTCCTCCCACAGTCCAAAGATGTGCAGGTTAGGTGGAATGGTCATGCTAAATTGTCCTCAGTGTCCTGAGGAGTATAGGCTAGGTGGATTATCCATGGTAAATGTGAGGTACAGGGATAGATTGGAGTATGGGTCTGGGTAGGATACTGTTCAGAAGGCTGGAATAGACTCAATGGGTCAAATGGCCTCTAACTGCAATATTGGGATTTGATGAGAATAAATGGAACAGAGTGGCAGATCTTTAAAGAGATACTTCAGAATACATTGAATAGATACATTCTGAAGTAAAAGAAAAGTTCTAATGGGAGGACATACAATCCAAATTAATTAAAAGTCAAAAGATTGGACAGAATGTTAAAAAATGGCAAAGATTAGTGAATACATTAATAAGAAGGGAACAATTAAAGTATAAGGAAAAACTAGCTAGAAATAAAGAAACAGGCAGGAAGTCCTCCTATAGATATTTTAAAAAATAGAGGAAACAAATAAGAGTCAACCTTATAGAAAAGGGGTTGGGGAATGAGCAATGGAAAATAAAGAGATGAATTGAAAATATAATTTGTGTTATGCTTCACCGTAAAGGTTATGAATAACATCCCAGAAATAGCTGTAAATCAGGAAATGGAAAGGAGAAACTCAAAAAAAATTATAAAATGAAAAACATGATACTGTGCAAATTATTGGAGATGCACCCTAACATGTCCTTGGGCCCTGATGCATTCATATTATAATTATTCTAATGATAATTATTGTTATGATATTCAGTTCTGAAGGAGAGTCATACTGGATTTGCAATATTAATTCTGTTTCACTCTCCACAGATGTTACCAGACCTGCTGAGTTTCTCCAGCATTTTATGTGTATATTTTGGATTTCTATCATCTGTAGTAATTTGCATTTAATTGAGGTAGTTGATGTGTTGGCTTAATTTTCGAAATAAATTCAATTCAGGGAAAGTCTCATTAGATTGGAAAAATAGGAAATTTAACTCTTTTATTCAAAAAACAAGGAAGACAAAAGGCAAGTAAGTATAGTCAGTTAACTTAGCACCTGTCATAAGGAAAATGTTTATTGAAAAAGTCATAGCAGGGCACTTAGCTAAGTTGAAAGTAATCAGGCAGATTGAATTTTTTTTATGAAAGGGCTGTCATGTTTAATTAAGTTATTAGAGTTCTTTGAAGAGGTAACATGTACTATGAATTTGGGCGAACTGGTGGATATACTGCACTTAGACTTCTAGAAGGCATTTTGTAAGGTGTAAGTGGAAAATAAAAGTTTATGGTGCAGGATGTAACATATTGGTGTGGATAGAATGTTAACTAGTGAACATGAAACAGAACAACATGGAAAAATAGAAACTGAGAGTAGGGGGGACAGTTAGTTTTTAGCCTGCTCCTCAATTCAAGATGATCAAAAAATCATGATCAAAATCAAATCATCATGATCAAAGAAATCAATCTCTTAAGAAGGCATAAATGGGTATTTTTTCAGTTGGCAATATGCAAGGACTTAAGTGGCATAGAGATCAGTGCATCAACATTTTACAATTTACATAACAGGCTGAAAATACTGAAGTAATGAGTGCTAAATTTCCTAATGCCACAAAGATGGCTAAGAAATTAAGTTGTGAAGAGGACATAAAGAGGCTACAAAGTGATACAGATTGGTTAAATGGGTGAGCAAAGATGTGGTGAATAGAGTAAAAGGTGGAAATTATGAAACTGTGCACTTTGGCAGTAAGCATTAAAAAGAAGCTTAATATTCATGACAGTTTACAGAGCTCTGCGATGTAAAGTGATTTGAAAGTCCTACTGCATGAACTACAAAAGATTAGTATGCAGATACTGCAAATAATTAGCAGAGCTATTCTTGTTTTTTGTGAGGAAATTGATTACAAAAGTAGGAGGGATTTGCTTCAGTTATGCAGAGCATTGGTGACAGCATTTCTGGAGGGCTGTGGAAAATATTATTCTCCTTACTTAAAGAAGGATGTAAGTACGTTAGAAGCAATTCATGGAAAGACCACTGAAGTAATTCTTGGAACAGGCCGGTTGTCCAAAGAGGAAAGCTTGGTCAAACTAGAATTGTACCTGCCAGAGGTTAGACAAGTGAAGGGTGAGTTGGTCGAAATGTACAAGATTTTGAAGGGTTTTTTGGGAGAATGTATAATATGGGATCACTGTTTAAAACAAGGCGGTGCCTATTTTGGACTGAGTGAAGGAGAAAAACTTTGTCACAGAGGGCTGTGAGTCTTGGAATTGTCTTCCCCAAAAGGCAGTGGAAGTAGTTTTTAAGGCAGATGTAAATTAATTCTTGATAAGCCTTAGAGGTTGTGGTGGTCATAATGATGGTGATGGGGTTGAGGTGGGTAATGGAGGAGAAGGAGGATTGTGATACAAAGGCTATATGGGATGAAATGGAAGGTAGAGTAGAAGTTGCAAGCCAATCAGCAGCTCGAGGGAGAGAGTGGCCTATTGCTGCTCCCAATTCATTAACTTGTATGTTGTAAATCGTAAAAGGCTTTATCACAATACAAGTTTGTTCTTTGTTGAAATTATCACCATAACTAAAATCTGATGAATAAGAGTATTTTTTAATATTGTGTAATTATTTAGTGGTCCACTTATTTATATCTTGGAGTTAAATGAGCACCCCATCAGTCAAAAGTTAGGAAAGTCAATACAGTTAATTATGCATTTTTCTCTTTGATCAGCATAATCAAAGGATATGTTGTTTATACATGATATAAGAGAAAAGCAGCCTCCAAACTGTGTTGCAGAGAGATTTTTAATCTGCACATCATCCAATTCTACTTCCTGTATTGTGCAGCACCACTCCTGTGTGTCCATTAAGACTAGAATGGCATATTCTAAAATGACATCTCCAAGTTGTTCAATCAGATAAACATTCCATTATTCCAACTGATCAAACAATGTGCGTAAAATAAACAGGAATTGCTAAAGCACAAATCCAAAAGTTAACTATTCCCTTTTTTATTGATGTTGTTATCAATCTAATTTCACTAATATCTAACCGGTTTATTTGTGCATGAAAATATAATTGAACAACTGTGGTCTTAAGAGACCAAGTCGAGGAGAAGGATTTTAAAGCAACCAAAATCCAATGGATTTAGGGAAGGAGTGGAATGCTAGAGGTTGGGACTTGATGAGGATGAAGATTTAAGCCAAGGGACCATGAATGATTTGAAATTTGTGGTTGCCAATATCGGGGTGGGAGGGGGTGTCAATTATTGGAAAATTCAAGCCATTATAAAAGGGTGGACTTGCTTAGCAATGCTGGAAAAATGTTACTGCAAATCGAGGAAATGTGGAGAAAATTGTTTTGGTGACAGAAGAGAAATAGGGAGTAAAAGTCACCTTGGGGTCAATTAGTATTCAAAAATTCTCTTTCACATTCAGGTGGTCTCCTCAGAAACTAACAAAATAAAGAACAAGCTTTGATTTAAACAAATATTTTTGTAATGTGCAGTGTTTTAGAAATCTCCCGAACTAGCTACATTGAATATAATATTTCCCTTCATTTAAGCTCTGGTTTATGGACTTCAACTGATGCAGGTTAGCCTGGCTGTCAAAAGCTCTGTGTCGTATAGAATTAATCTAATTGTTTCTTCTGTAGCATCAGATCCAGATTGGCAGAAAAGCCTTGCTATTAAGCTCTGGTACTGGTAAGCAATAATTACATGTTGTGAGGTTTTTGTCTTGCAGCATTCTGAAGATCTGCTTGAACTTCTTCACAATGATTCTCCAAATAGTCTGTATGGATGATTTTTTTTTCTGCAAATTACTTTCGTGGAGCATAATTATAGTCTTTTTAGCTGAGCTCCATTGATGTCTCAATTTTCTTTGAGGGGCAAAGTCCTTGTCAGAAGCACCAGGTGTATAGTAATGGGTACAGTTCCTTCAGGATAAGAGTTAAATTTACTCCATAATCTGTACGTCTTTCAATTGGGTTCTTCACTGGAAAGATACATTACATATCCAGGGTGATATTCCCAGATTATGTGCATTGTACCTTTAAACAAGTATAATTACCATCATTTTTTGAAATTTTTAGACATTGTCAACACATGGAACCTATGAATAATTAGCATGAAAAATGTTACTCATACCCGAAATGTTAGGCATTAATTTCTAAGATGCACTACCTTAAATACTAAATATAATGTGTTGCAATTTTTGGAATGCATTTTCTATGATAACATTTACTTACTTATAAAAGATTAAAATGATAATCTTCAAATATTTTCTTGCAGACACAAACAGTAATTCAATAACATTGCTGCATTACCACGCAAATCATTGTATTTTCCACTGCTGACAAATTGGTCTCCATGAAGACCTCCGCAAGTCAGCACAAGGTACTGTACAGACCTTAAATTATGGATCTTGGATTCCACATCCCATTACTTCATGGCACATCCCGCCTCATGAGCTCAGAGATCTGAAAGTTGAGAATCACACTGTTCAAGCACTTAGAGGCATATGGCAGAAGCATGTGGTCCTGAAGCGGGAGATAGTAAGAAAATGGTGATGTCACTGGTAAACCAGAGATCCAGGCTAATACTCTTAGGGACAAGAGTTCAAATGCCACCATGGCATGTTGCAGATCAATCTATCAATGGCAGTATTGGTAAGACAGGCCACTATATAGTTCTTGTGGAGATAAAAATCCCATCTTCACCGTCCATCATAATATGTGCCGTTTTCACTATGCTAAAGGGATGGACTTCAAACAGATCTAGCAAATCAAGATTAGACATTCATGAGATGCTGTGGGCCATCAGCAGCTACAGAATTGTACCCAGAAAGCATCAGCAACATCGTTGCCTGGCATATTCCCCACTCTATCATTACCCTCAAGCCAGAGAATCAACCATGGTTCAGTGAAGAGTGCAGGAGGGCATGCCAAGAGCAGCACCAACCCGGTGAAGCCGCAGGACAGAATTACTTGCATGTAAAACAGCATAAGCAGTTCGGAGATAAGCAATTCCACAACTAATGGACTCCAGCAGTTCAAGAAGGCAGGTACCACCACCTTCTCAAGGGCAACTAGGGATGAGTAATAAGTGCTAACCCAACCAGTCACACACACACATCACATGAATTAATTTAAACGAATGTCCATGTCAGAGAAAGAAAAAATGTAAATAGAGGAAATCCCAAGTCAATAATTCATCCAAAATGTGATTGTCCCAAACTTGTCCTATTTGTAGCATGACATCTAGATTAGTATTAGTAATCACCTGCACCTACAACCAAACGCCTCAGCTGATGAACATGATTAACTTTTGATTGAAGGAAAACCAACAATAAATCATGGTTTATTTAAGATTTTTGCAAAGATTTGTAGTTCAGCTGATGGGTGAGGTTGTTGACTTGCTTGCGTGGCTGGCTTGTTTCCGTTCAGACATTTCATCACCATGCCAGGTTACATCATTAGTGAGGCCCCTGATGAAGTAATGTTGTTCTATTCCACTTGGAATTCATACTGTCTGGTCTGTTCTGGTGAGTTGTGTCATTTCTGGTTCTTTCTGAATGGGTTTGTATATGGGGTCCAATTCTATACATTTGTTGATAGCATTAATGGTAGAAAAACATGCATCTAGGAATTCCCATGTGTGCGTATGTTTGACTTGGGCTATTATGGTTATACTGTCCCAGTTAAACTGATGGCCTTCATTGTCTGAATGTGCTGGTATTAAGGAAAGTTCATCGTATCATTTTGCTGCTAGCCGACGTTCGTGTATTCTGATGGCTAGTTTCCTTCCTGTCTATCCGATGTAATGCGTGTGGCAGTCTTTGCATGGTACTTTGTAAACTATGTTCGTTCTGCATGTTGTGGGAGTAGGGTCTTTAATCTTTGTGAGTCTTTGTCATAGTGTGGGTGTGGGCTTGTGTGCTACAATGATTCCTAGTGGTCTTAGGAGTCTCATTGGCAGTTCTGATATGTTCTTGATGTAAGGTAGTATGGCCAGTGTGTTAGAGCACACTGTGTCCCCTTGGTGTGTCTGTTCAGTAGGCACCTGTGAATGAAGTTAAGGGGATATCTGTTCAAAGCAAGGATTTTGTACAGGTCCTTTTCCTCTTTCCTGCGTAGTTCTGGTGTGTTGCGGTGGCCTGTTTAAGTAATGACCTAACACAGCTTTGTTTGTGGATGTTAAATTTACTGCATCTCAACTTTCAGATCTTTGAGCACATGAGGCAGGATGTGCCATGACGTAATGGGATGTGGAGCCCAAGATGTCCCTAATTTCTGGTCTGTACACTAGGCCTTGTGTTGACTTGCAGAGGTCTTTGTGGACACGTGGAGATCAACTTGTCAGCAGTGGAAAATACAATGAATTGTGCGGTAATGCAGCAATGTTATTGAAATACTGTTTGTGTTGGCAAGAAAATATTTGAAGATTATCATTTTAATCCTTTATAAGTAAATAAATGTTGCATGGTAAATGCATTCTAAAAATTGCATTACATTAAATTTAGTATTTAAGGTAGCACATCTTAGACATAAATGCGTAATATTTCAGGTCTGAGTAGCATTTCTCATACTAATCATTCATAGGTTCCATGATCACTGACCAAATCCTCAATTTCCACAGCAACCACCCCAAAGTCCACAAAGAAAGTTGTGTTGAGACATCACTTAAACAGGCCGCCACTCACTGCAACACTCCAGAACTATGCAGGAAAGAGGAAAAGCACCTCTACAAAATCTTTGCTTTGAACGGATATCCCCTCAACTTCATTCACAGGTGCCTACTGAACAGACACACCAAGAGGACACCGTATGCTCTAACATACTGGCCATCCTACCCTACATCAAGAACACATCAGAACTGCCAATGAGATTCCTCAACCCACTAGGAATCATGGTTGCACACAAGCGCACAGCCACACGATGACAAACACTCACAAGAATTAACAACCCCATTCCAGAACATGCAGAAGCAACATAGTTTACAAAATACCGTGCAACGACAGTCACAAACATTACATCAGCCATCGAAATACACGAAAATCAATTAGCAGCAAAACGACATGACAAACTTCCCTTAATATCAGTACATTCAGACAATGAAGGCTATCAGTTTAACTGGGACAATGTAACCATAGTGGCCCAGGCCAAATGTACTAATCCACTGGAATTCCTAGAGGCATGGTTCTCAACCCACAGTGCAATCAACAAACATATAGAATCGGACCCCATATACAAACCCATACAGATCAAAAGCAGAAATGACACAATGCACCGTAATGGACTGGACAGTATAAATTCCAAGTGGAATAGAACAACATTGCCTCATCGGAGGCCTCACTGACAATGTTACCTAGCACGGTGATGAAACTTCTGAATGAAAACGATCCAGCTAGGCAAGAAAGTCAACATCATCAATCATGGTTTATACTGTGCATTTTTACACAAATCCACTGTAAACAAAAAATCACCTCATAATGTAAACTACTTATTTTTAAAGTAAATATCTGCATTTTTATCAAAATAATGCCTATAACTGATAATAAATCAGAGGGTTGGAGGTGTTTAAATTAGTTAGCCCCTGCAAAGAGGAGCCTGAATGTTGCTTTGTAATTAATCAGTGTGCATTCATAGAACATAGAACATAGAACAGTACAGCACAGAACAGGCCCTTCAGCCCACAATGTTGTGCCGACCATTGATCCTCATGGATGCACCCTCAAATTTCTGTGACCATATGCATGTCCAGCAGTCTCTTAAATGACCCCAATGACCTTGCTTCCACAACTGCTGCTGGCAACGCATTCCATGCTCTCACAACTCTCTGCGTAAAGAACCTGCCTCTGACATCCCCTCTATACTTTCCACCAACCAGCTTAAAACTATGACCCCTCGTGCTAGCCATTTCTGCCCTGGGAAATAGTCTCTGGCTATCGACTCTATCTATGCCTCTCATTATCTTGTATACCTCAATTAGGTCCCCTCTCCTCCTCCTTTTCTCCAATGAAAAGAGACCGAGCTCAGTCAACCTCTCTTCATAAGATAAGCCCTCCAGTCCAGGCAGCATCCTGGTAAACCTCCTCTGAACCCTCTCCAAAGCATCCACATCTTTCCTATAATAGGGCGCCCAGAACTGGACGCAGTATTCCAAGTGCGGTCTAACCAAAGTTTTATAGAGCTGCAACAAGATCTCACGACTCTTAAACTCAATCCCCCTGTTAATGAAAGCCAAAACACCATATGCTTTCTTAACAACCCTGTCCACTTGGGTGGCCATTTTAAGGGATCTATGTATCTGCACACCAAGATCCCTCTGTTCCTCCACGCTGCCAAGAATCCTATCCTTAATCCTGTACTCAGCTTTCAAATTCGACCTTCCAAAATGCATCACCTCGCATTTATCCAGGTTGAACTCCATCTGCCACCTCTCAGCCCATCTCTGCATCCTGTCAATGTCCCGCTGCAGCCTACAACAGCCCTCTACACTGTCAACGACACCTCCGACCTTTGTGTCGTCTGCAAACTTGCTGACCCATCCTTCAATTCCCTCGTCCAAGTCATTAATAAAAATTACAAACAGTAGAGGCCCAAGGACAGAGCCCTGTGGAACCCCACTCACCACTGACTTCCAGGCAGAATATTTTCCTTCTACTACCACACGCTGTCTTCTGTTGGCCAGCCAATTCTGTATCCAAGCAGCTAAGTTCCCCTGTATCCCATTCCTCCTGACCTTCTGAATGAGCCTTCCATGGGGAACCTTATCAAATGCCTTACTGAAGTCCATATACACCACATCCACAGCTCGACCCTCATCAACCTTACTAGTCACATCCTCAAAAAACTCGATAAGGTTTGTAAGGCATGACCTACCCCTCACAAAGCCGTGTTGACTGTATTTGATCAAGCCATGCTCTTCCAGATGGTCATAAATCTTATCCCTCAGAATCCTTTCTAACACCTTGCAGACGACAGACGTGAGACTTACCGGTCTATAATTGCCGGGGATTTCCCTATTTCCTTTCTTGAAGAGAGGAATTACATTTGCCTCTCTCCAGTCCTCAGGTACGACTCCAGTGGAGAGCGAGGATGCAAAGATCTTCGCAAGTGGCGAAGCAATTGCATTTCTCGCTTCCCAAAGCAGCCGAGGACAAATCTGATCCGGGCCTGGCGACTTGTCAATCTTAATGTTTGACAAAATTTTCAGTACATCAGCTTCCTCTATCTCTATCCATTCCAGCATGCACACCTGCTCTTCAAAGGTTTCATTCACTACACAGTTCGATTCTTTCGTAAAGACAGAAGCAAAAAACTCATTTAGGGCTTCCCCTACCTCCTCAGGCTCCACACACAAGTTCCCTATGCTATCCCTGATCGGCCCTACTCTTTCTTTGACCATTCTCTTATTCCTCACGTAAGTGTAAAATGCCTTTGTGTTTTCCCGGATTCCTTCTGCCAAGCCTTTCTCGTGCCCCCTCCTGGCTCTCCTCAGACCATTTTTGAGCTCCTTCCTTGCCTGCATGTAATCCTCTCTAGCTGAACTTGACCCTAGCTTCCTCCACCTTATGTAAGCTACCTTCTTCCTTTTCACTAGAAGCTCCACCGCTCTCGTCATCCAAGGTTCCTTTATCTTACCCCTTCTTGCCTGTCTCAGAGGGACATATTTACTCATCACTCCCAACAACTGTTCCTTAAACCATCTCCACATGTCTATAGTTCCCTTACCATGGAACAACTGCTCCCAGTCCATGCTTCCTAACTCGTGTCTAATCGCATCATAGTTTCCTCTTCCCCAATTAAATATCCTCCCATTCTGCCTAATCCTCTCCTTCTCCATAGCTATGTAGAATGAGAGAGTGTTATGGTCACTATCACCAAAATGCTCTCCCACCACAAGATCTGATACCTGCCCCGGCTCGTTTCCGAGCACCAAGTCTAGAATGGCCTCTCCCCTCGTCGGCCTGTCAACGTACTGCGTTAGGAAACCCTCCTGAACACACCTTACAAAAACAGCTCCATTCAAATCTTCTGCTCGAAGGAGGTTCCAATCAATATTAGGAAAGTTAAAGTCACCCATTACAACAACCCTACTGCGTCCACACTTTTCCAAAATCTGTCGACCTATGCTTTCTACAATCTCCCTGCTGCTATTGGGGGGCCTGTAGTAAACCCCTAACGAGGTGACTACTCCCTTGCTGTTCCTAATTTCCACCCATACTGACTCAGTAGGCAGATCTTCCTCGACAATGGAAGCTTCTGTAGCTGTGATACTCTCTCTGATTAGTAGTGCTACACCCCCTCCTCTTTTTCCCCCCTCCCTATTCTTTTTAAATGTTCTAAACCCTGGAACATCCAGCAACCATTCCTGCCCATGAGAAACCCATGTCTCTGTTATGGCCACAACATCATAGTACCAGGTACTGATCCATGCTCTAAGTTCATCACTTTTATTCCTGATACTCCTTGCATTAAAGCAAACACACTTTAACCGATCCCTTGGTTCCTTCCCAGGAAAATCCTTCCCACTAGCTGGTCTACCTCTTGCTACTGCCTCACCTGCATCAACGCTCACCTCTGGTATACAGCTCAGGTTCCCAACCCCCTGCCATACTAGTTTAAACCCTCTCGAACTACTCGAGCAAACCTTCCACCCAGGACATTGGTCCCCTTCCAGTTCAGATGCAACCCGTCCTTCTTGTACAGGTCCCACCTTCCCCAGAAGGCATCCCAATTATCAACATATCTGAAGCCCTCCCTCCTACACCAGCTGCGTAGCCACGTGTTCAGCTGCGCCCGCTCCCTGTTCCTCACCTCGCTATCTCGTGGCACCGGTAGTAAACCAGAGAACACTACTCTGTTCGTCCTGCTCTGCAGCTTCCATCCTAACTCCCTGAAATCACTTTTTATATCCTCAAACCTATTTCTGGCTATATCATTTGTGCCAATATGTAACACGATTTCTGGCTGTTCACCCTCCCCTTTCAGAACTTTATACACCCGATCGGAGACGTCCCGGACCCTGGCACCAGGGAGGCAACATACCTTCCGGGAATCCCGATCTTGCCCACAAAATCTCCTGTCGATTCCCCTAACTATCGAGTCCCCTACCACGAGTACTTTTCTATTCTGCCCCCTTCCCTTCTTTGCCACAGTGTCAGGCTCAGTGCGAGAGAACTGACTACTATGGCTTTCCTCTGGTAGGTCAACCCCCCCAGCAGTATCCAAAACGGTATACTTATTGCTGAGGGGAATGCCCACAGGGGATCTCTGCACTGTCTGTCTGTCCCCTTTCCTCCCCCTAACTGTAACCCATCTATCCTCGTCCTGAGCCTTAGGAGTGACCAACTCCCGATAACTCCTCTCAATTACCCCCTCTGCCTCCCGAATGATCCGTAGTTCATCCAGCTCCAGCTCCATTTCCCTAACACGGTTTTCAAGGAGCTGTAGCTGGGTGCACTTCCCGCAGATGTAGCCAGCGGAGACGGATTCAGTGGAATGTAGGCAGCTCACCAAATTGTGGTGCCTGCTTATGATAATGATTCCCGTATTCAGTCAGCACTAACTGCACTGCATGCATCAACAGAGGACACAATGTAGTTACTTACTGACACTATTTAAAATTAGTCCATGCATTTACCTAAAGCCAGCCTGAGTCTCTGCAAAGGGATGTACATTGTGGCTGGTAGAAGTGTCGTAATCATGCAGAACAGAGTTCTTTGGAGTAGTCAATAATGGCTGATTATGTGTAAGTGAGAGAGGGGAGATACTGGAAATAATTCTGAAGGAGCGAATTATTACCCATTTGGAAAGGCACGGGTTAAGTAGGGATAGTAAGGCTTTGTCAGAGGGAGGTCATGCAAAAGAAATTTGTTAGAATTTTATGAGAATGTGATCAGATGTGTGAATGAGAAAAGTTCAGTTGATGTAGTTTATATGATTTTAGCAAAGTTTATGACAAGGTCCCACATGGGAGTCTGATTGAGAAGGTTAAAGCACACGGAATTGAGGAAAATTGGTGAGATGGATCAGAAACTGGATTAGTGATAGGACAAAAAAAGTAGATGTAGAAGGCTGATTGAGTGACTGGAGGCCCATGTCCAGTGGTGCACCATAAGGATCAGTACTGGGACCCTTATTATTTGTTATGTATGTAAATAATATAGATGAAGCTGTTGGGGGAATGTTAAGCAAATTTTCAGATGATATTAAGATTATTAGTGTGGTTAATTTAATAGCAAAAAAGATGGTCGTAGATTACAAGAAGATATAAATTGGTTGGTCAGGAGCGCTGACCAGTAACAGATGATATTTAACCCTGATAAGTGCGAGGTGATGCACTTTGAAGGAATGAACAAGATGAGTGTGTATTTAATGAATGGCAGGGCACTGGGTTGCTTAGAGGAATAGAGGGATCTTGGTGTAATTATTTGCAAATCCCTGAAGATTACAGGGCATGTGACTAGGATAGTTAAGAAAGCATATGGAACACTTGCTTTCATCAGTCTTGGTATATACTAGAGCTGTAGAGAGCGTTGGCTAGGCTTTGGGATACTGTGTGCAGTTCTGGTCACCTCACTACAGGAAGAATGTGATAGCACCAGAGGTGGTACAGAGGAGGTTCACTGGGATGTTGCCTGTAATGGAGAAATTGAACTAAAATGGGAGACTAGATAGGCTTGAATTGTTTTCTTTAGAACTGAGAAGACTGAGGGGGAACATGATTGAGGTGTATAAGATTATGAGGGGTATGCACAGCGCAGCTGTTTTCCTTGGTTAAGGGGTCAATAATGAGATGGCATAATTTTGGGGAAAGGGCAGAAGATTCAGAGGGGATTTGAGAAAAATTGTTTTCACTCAGTGGCTGCTGGGATTCTGGAATGCACCACCTGGGAAGGTAGTGGAGGCTGGAAACCTTGCAACCTTTAAAAGATATTTGGATGAGTACTTCAGATATCATAACATTCCAAGATATGGGACAAGTGCAGAAAAATGGGATTGGTGCACCTGTAATGGTGGTTATGTTGATGTAGACTTGATGGGCTTTTCTACATTGCATGGATCTATGAGATCACTTTGATCATTGAATCCTATGTTGGAGCTCTTGAATGGAAGAGGTCAATGGAGAAAGCACCTACTGTAACCTGAGAGTCCGGTGGGGTCCCTCCAGATATACAATGAAAGGCAGTGGGAACAGACAACCTAAGAACCTGGATGCATGCCAGAAGAAATTTAATAACCTTCCATCAGTGCCCAAGAACGCATAGTCAAACATTCAATCCCACCAAATGCACCACTAGCTTCACTAGTCACTAATTTATTCATTGTACCCTCATCATATACCTACCAAAATTCTCTGTCAGCAACATCTGCCCAGTAATGATGTTATATCCATAACTTTAAATATGGACTGTATTCAGTACAAAAATGTGCAATAGTGTGCTTTAAAAAAAAGCCTGCAAGAATGGCTGCCAAAAGTCAGGTGACTTACAATTTATTGACAGACACAAAAGTATCTCAAGTGTCTGTAAAGTTTATAATTGAATGACCATGGCTGCAGTGCCCCCCTCGAAAGGACATACTATCATCAACTTATGTGTGGAATATCCACCCCATTTTTTTGTGAACATATCCAAAATTTAAAATGCAGGCACTGCTCAACTCAATGTCTCCAATCTTGAAACTTAACAAAGTAGCTGAAGAGGAACCAGTCAAATCAAAAGCAGATGTGAATGGCTACCATCATTAGTGGTTACCAAATGCTTCAATCTTCAAATCATTTTGGGTGGACAATTGAAGTGTTAATCAGGGATCAGATGAACAAAACTGATCTCAAATAAGGAATCTTATTACTGCAAACACAAAGGAGAAACCAGTTTTTGTGCAAACAGTATCACAGGAAAAACCATTAATAGTGAAGGTGGCCATACTCATTTCTTGAAACTGCAACTTTGTAAGATGTCCAAAACTGTGCCATTTCAAATTCAGCAATGCCAACTCTTTCGACATGAGACTACTAAAAATGCAGCGTTTTGAGGGAATGCTGAAACCAAGCTGAATATAGGAAGGAAAGTGAAAAAGCAAATAGAAGTAACAAAGAGGAATTATGACAAAAGATCAGCAGATAACATAAACAGGATTCCTAAAATCTTCCATATACAATTAAACAGTAAAAGGTGTGAAAGAAGGAATCAGGTTGATGAGGGAACAAAAAGGAGCTAACACGTGGGTGTGGGGGCATGGTTGGGTATTAAATAACTAGTTTGGACCTGACTTCTCTGGGATGAAGTTGCAACACCATGGTGAAAAAGGAGGAAATTCAGTCCCTAGAAATTTTTAAATTGATAAATAGGAGGTATTGAATAAACTGTTCATATTCCAAGTTGACAAGGCTTGGGATGGAGGAGGTGCGTCTAAAAACTTTAAAAGCAGCGTGTGTGGAAATTGCAAAGACACTAGCAATAATCTTTCAATGTTCCCTAAACTCAGGAGTGATGTCAGAGGACTGGAGAACATTACAACTTTGTTCAAAAATTGTCGGGAGGATACGTCCAGCAAATACAGTCTAGTCTGTTAGCATTAATGGTGGGGAAAATTCTTCAAATACTTATTCTTGATAGAATTGATAGTCATGTGGAAACAGCATGTGAGACAAGTACAAGAGCTGTTTAAGTGATTACACTTGTCTGGCTCAACAGTAAGTTTAGTCAAAAGTGAGTTCATGAAAGCAGGAGTAACTTGTCGATAATATAATGTAGGAAAAGGTGTAGTGTTATTAATATCAGTGAAAATGAAAGCTCTCATAGAGTTCCCTGTTCTTAAAACTAAATGGGAAATCATGAGATTTTTTAGGAATGTGTGGGTTTCACTGGAAATTTGTGCATAATAGCCGTACCTTTAATGAATTTGTTCATGGTATTGTCAGCAGAATGCCAAGCAGCCTTTGAGAAGTTAAATCAATCTAGATAAATGAATCAGTACTGGCTGCCTCTGATATTTCCAGACCTTTCAAAATATCAACTGATGGTAGTCACTTGCAATCTTATTGTAGGATGATGCACCAGGAATAGAGAAGCCTGGGAGCTGTGGGGGAGGGGAGGTACTTCTTTCAGAAATTAAGACAGTATCAGATTAAGTACTCCACCATAATAAAGGAGACTTTGGGATTATTATGGGTTCTACAACACTTTTGATATTTCTGTATAACACAGTAACAAAGAACCATTAATTTACACTGTACATAATCAGCTGGCATTCAAGATGGTTGAAGGTGGGCTGGCATAAGGAGATCCTGAGATTTGGCCAGCAACAAATAGCTGGTTCACGGAATGGTGATCTGTAGTCAATGACAAAAGCTATCAGTCTGCCAACAACTATGTGATTGGCTCCTGGGTAGTTAAACAGTTTGTGGCTTGGAACAATACTGGCTGAAGCCTTCAGTCCTCTAGAAGGCAAGGTGGTCTGTTTCTTCTGCATCTGAGGCCTAAAGAAAGAATTTTTTTCACCAATTGCTATAAAATATTCGTTTGAAATAATAAGTCAGAGAATGTATAATTTGTGAATGCATTGTCTGTGCATCCTGCAAGGAAGTAAAAAGAGTGAAATGAGTTTAAAGAACAAGTCCCAGTATGCAAAAGGATCATTTCAGTGAAGCTTGTACATAGATGCCATTCAATTGCCTCCTCTGCTTTTTTATTCAATAATACCAATTTATTCTTGTCTGTATACATGTGCAGAGGAAATCTTATAAGGGTTCTGGAATTCTAACTAGTTGGATTGTATGTCACTAGTAAATAAAGTTTACCTGTAGCTTTTATAATGACTCATGGGTTACAGAAGATTTGATTTCCAGTGTGCCATCTCAATGAAACATGACACTCAGTGTGTTTGGAAACCTTGCTTGAATAACTCCTCAATGCCATATTCCAGCACTTCGGAATGGGCTTTGCACGAAAATTGGAGTATATGTTCAAGATGAACAGTTGGTCACTTCCATTTGCAGAGCCAACCATTTCATAACTTTTGATTGTCATTACCTTTGCTTTCTTTGCAACAGAGTTAACATCTGCAAAATGTATGAATATTGATTCAGGTGGGTACATGGGATACCTGACTCAGGATATTGTTGGATGTACTGCTGGTATGGATGAGTGAGGGGAACAAAACTGTATCCTACTGCTTATATTATCAATATTAATTGAAAATTGATCCACAGAATTCTATCTCAGGACGTGCTTATCTTTAGTTCTTTACTTTCTATTATATTCCTTTGCAACATTTTCAACTTAGACTACAAATCCATTTTATTTTTGCTCTTCCTTCTCAGGTTATTTTCCTCTTCTTCAAAGGAGGTTTTGACATGTAGAATACTGACTCTAAACTGTTGCTTCCTTCCTTCTTCCCACAGCTAATTCAATGTACCTTGGCTCTTGAGTTTATACTTGAAATAATCTGTCTTCCAATCCTTCTCTGCATTAATGATCTTAAGTCAAAAGAAATTGTAGAATAAGAACATAGAGGAGAATTAGGCTGCTTAAGGTGGGTAGAAAGTCTGAGGAAGAACATGCTTGAGTCTGTTTTAAACAGTGTTTAAGAATGGAACAGTGAATATTACAGGTACACATTAGGCATTTGTGAACTCTAATTAAAGGGGGATATTAAAACAAATAGCTTGACTAATTTGACTCACAGCATGCTGATGGACTTGATTGCCTCTTAACACTGTCTTCAGATAATTTAATTTGGTGCAGAATGATTGAAGATCAACTGAAACTTTGTTTTTCAAATTTTGAAAGGAGTAGAATATTTGGAGTACTGCATGCGACAGTTTATGTGCAATTTGGCGAGAATGAGGCCCCCCCTGCCCCTTCAAAAAATCTTTTATTTGTTTCCATCTGTGTATTGTATGTGAGTTTTTAAAAAGCCAAGCACTGGTTTGTGCCTTCTGGCAGCCCTGCTCTGCAGTTGCTGCTTTCCCACACTCACTTACGCCAGTCTGCACAGACACACACACACACACATCCATATAGAGCAGATGCTGGTTCCATGCTAGGCCTGAGTACTTCTCTGAGAGTGCCAGATATACTCGCACAGCCAGGTCCTTCAGACTGGCCGCTGGCTGAAATCAGTGTGTCTCCAAACTGACAGTGAATAATCAGGTACTGCATCTCCAGAGCTCCACTCAAAGGCCAAGGTTAATATGTGAAACAAGCACCACGAGATTAATATATGCTGCACTTAGAGTTTGCACAGTTAAAAACTGCAAATTGAAAAAAACTCATATCTGTCTCACAACATTTTACCTTACTATCATTGTGCATTTTATGCAAATTTATTTAATTTGTTAAAATGCAGTACTTTTTTGCAGGGTATTGTCAAACAATTTGTTGATATTATATGTATGTGAAAATATTTGAAATGACTTGAAAGCTTATGTCATTCTTGACATAAGGACACATTCTTGCATCTGTTTTATTTGTCTCTTTAAGCAATGGCTGCAAAATGATTTCAAAACTTTGAGAAACAGAGTCACAGCCTTAAAAACACAAAGCTGTTGTGCCTATGTATTAAATGCCAAACAGGCACATCAGCCTCTAATATGGCAGACACCATGCACTCCTTTACTATAAACAAAAAGTACACTGGCTGCCTTAAAAGTGCAGCTCCGAAAATAATCATCCAGGTCTCGTATCTGAAACACACTTTAGTGCCCCTAGCATTTGCTATAACTACTATTTTAATTTTTGAAACAAAAAAGGGTATTTGGGACCCAATATGTAAAACCGAGTTGACTTGAATGCATTTGCTATCTTCAGGAGAACAGCAAAACGACCTTCCTTGAAGAGATTAGTAGATGATCCCATTTAAAAGGCAAAATTTTAATGTGGCCTTGGTGGGGTGGGGGTGGGGGTGGGGGCGGTGTTAGACCTGAGTATGGACCCAAGGAGCAGTAAGCAGTCTCCTGATTTTCAATTGAAACATTCTCACCCTCACCCACCAACTTCAGACTGGTTTTACCTTTTGCCCAACTTTACACCCTCACCCCATTGAACCCCCCCAAAATACCCCAACTGCTCCAATAATGAAATAACTGCACGGAGACCAACATTCTGTCACTATGTGCACAGTAATGGGCTGTGACAGGCCAGCTCAGAACCAGTCCTTAGACAGATGACCCCTTCTGAATCTCCTGTTATATGTCAGCCAGGGCTCCCTCATTGGCCCAGGTTAAATCGAGGATCTCATGGTCAATGAGTTCCACCTGACCCTGGTTCCAACGACTGCAAATAGGTCTACAAGATAGCAATTAAAATGGAGTAATAAATGGCATCATGGCACAAGAATAAATTTAAAAAATAGAAAGGTATGAAAAGAAGTTCATTCAGTGCAATTGGAGATCAGGAGTTACAAAATGAATTCTGGCCCAAACATCCAATTTAGGCCTTTGAGAAGCCTGGAGAAAATCTGTTCAGAATGCCTTCCATTGTTAGATTAGTACTTCAGCTGAAATCACACACCCCTGAACAACAGTTACAGCTTTAAAGGCCCAAAGCCTCTTTGCCAAGGAAAGAAAGCAACTGCTTCAGGCAACTGGGTGAGGATGTATCAGGACATATTAATGGATGAGTGGGTAAGGTGGTGATTGGGTGAGGGCGTAGGATAGCAGGTAGCTGAAGAGGTACAGTTGGCAGGTATCTGAGTGGGAGATAAAGGTGGCATAGGTGTCAGAGGAGTGTAGTGAAGAGTGCTGTAGGATGGTACGGGGTCATGGTGAATTTGGTGTGGGAAGGGCAAGGTCAGGTATTGGGAGGGGAAGAATCAGTGTTACTGATTGAGCTGGACCAATGGTGAGCCAGGTGAGGTTAGCCTTGTAGTTAACTAGGAGATAGAGTAGGTTTAACTCCTTGCACCTTGAGTGACTAACCAAGTAAGGTAAGGAAGTCAGAACCTCTGAAATCACAAACCATGACTCAGAGTTGGGAAGATTTTTGGAGCGTTCCAGATGCCCAGAAGAAGTTTAAGCTTCCCAGGCTTGTTGTCGTTGCATTAACACTTCTGAGGGATACCACTGCACATCTTTAAGGTATTAGTCTCTGATAATTTGGGTATAGGATGCTCTGAACCATTATTTGTAGAGGCAAAATATGAAAAAGGCATGATATAAATATCTCAGCTGGTTTCATTGCAAGTGACGTTATGCTACTAACTACATATGCAGTTTCACAATAAAATAACTATAGAAAGCTGATAATTAATAGATAATATAGAGAGAGTTTCGCTCAGATTTCACAACCTCTACCACCCCACTAGCAACCCAAATAGAATTTCAAAAAAACAGAAACCAAGGGATTAGCGTTCAAGGGACTGCAGGAAGTGGAAATAGCAGAAAGAAAATGTTCTCAATCATTTATAAAACCATTGAACCGAAACGTTGTCTCTGATTTCTCTTCACAGATGCTGCCAGGCCTGCTGAACTTTTCCAGCAACTTCTGTTTTTGTTCCTGATTTACAGCATCCGCTTTCGGCTTAAATTTACAAAACCATGTTTTTTGAGTGTCTAATTTCTCATTATTTTGTTTGGCCAAGTCATATCTTCAGATGGACACTGCTGGCAACAATTTATAATGTTGTAATTATGTTCTCAGGGACTATCTTGTGTAAATCCACTGCCACCAAAACCTCTTTTGGGTATTAGTCAAAGTTGCCAAGTGGGAAAAAAAATCCACATGAAACCTTAGGTAGGATAAAAAGTAAGGGTTTATTAGAAAGTATTTAGTAGCTAATTAAATTATCTCTGAGACACAAGATTGTCCCTTGTGAAACATCAAGCTCAAGTTAAAAGGAAATAAACAATACTCCTACTGACATATTCTGATACACACAATATTACCCTGGACACACTGTTACAACACTGTCCTTTGTATCTTAATGATTTAGGCTTGTCTCAAGATGGCAGTTAACCTTTTCAGGTATTACTTTATACCGCAGAGATCAAAAATATAATTGCAGATCTCCAATGTGACCTACGAATTTACCTATCTGAAAGCTTATACGATTCAGGGTACGGAGTAAGGTTTACCATTATATCCCAAATTCAAAGTGTGTGTATAAATCCACAACAGGAAGGAACCGAATGCAGAGGGGTTGTATCTGTATTTTGGCACTATGTTGTGTAAGGTTTTGTTTTATTCATTAATATGATGTGGGCTTTATTGCCTGGGTCAATATTTATTGCCCATGCTGAGTTGCCCTTGAGAAGGTGGTGATTAGCTACCATTTTGAAGCACAGCAGTTCATTTGGTGTAGATGTACCCTTAGCAGCAATAAATGTCAGCCCAACCAGTGAAGTTCACATTCCCTGAGTGAATTCAAAAATAAATTGGTTGCAGGGAACAATTTATGATCAGATTTTTAGGCTTTTCTGGAACCAGGCTCAGTGGCAGACAGAAGCAAAAGATCATCCCACCAGCCTGCAGGGTCTATAGTTTCCTCCAATTCCCTGGACCGTTTTTGCAAGAGGTGGGATTAATGTGGGGGGCAATTAGACTACCTGCTTATATGCAATAGGCAGCACAGCCTACTTATGGGCAATTAAAGAAAGCCAAAAGGGATTTTACAGTTGGTCTCAATGTTCCCACAGTAGCAGGGATCATTTGGAGGCAGCCTCATGGCAGCAGATCCAGTCAGCCACGTGGGCAAGTGTTGAGGCTCTCCCTGCCTGCCACGGCGTTGCAAAATTAAGCAACAAACTATACTTGTAGAGGTGTTGTTCTGCTCACCCCACAGTGGTGGCCTGACGATCGCAAATGTTATTCAGAAATAACAGGAACTGCAGATGCTGGAGAATCTGCGATAACAAGATGTAGAGCAGCACCAAAGGAGAAGGAAGGCTGCCGTTTCAGGCCTAGACCCTTCTTCAGAAAATGTCAGCCTTCCTAGACCCTTCTTCAGAAAATGTCAGCCTTCCTGCTCCTCTGGTGCAGCTTGGCCTGCTGTGTTCATCCAGCTCTACATCTTGTTATCGCAAATGTTGTTTGGTTAGAATTGGAAAAGTTGGAGGTGCCTCCACTTACTTAAGGGCTCTCTCCCTTATTTTCCATTGCAACCTACTGCCCCTTTTAAGCTGAAGGCTTCTGATTGACCCTCCAGATTCGAAAGCCCACTCACTCCCCTTGACTAGATAGCAAGTTCACCGTTATAGGACAACTGACTTAGTTTACAGCCTGACTGCAACGGTCAGAAGCCTGCAGGTGTGTCAGACAGCTATGCCTGAGCCCTGAGCAATATGGGATCACCAACCTAGATTTAATAAGCCCACAATCTTCAGATGCTTTCACTCATCTCCTAGCAACTTAGTGATTAAGCAGGAATGAATTTGGCTCTCTGTCACTCCAGCAGGAGCATTCGAGAAGGTCCAGTGGACAGGTGAAAGGGTAGAGAAAGTTGGTGGTTGGTAGAGGTCTGCAGTTTCAACCTAGCACTGAGGAAAACAATAAATTGTACACATGCAACAAAATCCAATTTTCACACCTCACCACTTCCAATTTAGGAACAAGTTGCTCTTTTTCTAAATCTTTCCTCTGGTGATTTGCTAATGACACTAGATGCATTAGTAATTGCATCTCTTTATTGTAAAATGTCACATGTCAAAATTTTGCAGTGTTGAAGATACTGAGCTCAATCTGAATGCAATGCCAGGCTTTATGAAACCTCTTGGACAGAATTTATTAGTCTACTTTCAATTAATCATGCTGAAAATTTCAATTTATTTGAGGAATTTAATGGTAATGAATTGCCTTCTGGGTTTCTTGCCTAAAATGACCATTATTAACTAATCTTTTGCATTTATACATTAAACACACATCTGTGGGCATTGACAATGAAGCCGAGATAAAATAGCATGTCATAAAATCAGTGAGAGGAATATATGGCTCACAGACTGGTTTGGAAGGAGTGGGTTCCAGTTTGTGGGGCATTGGCACCAGTACCAAGGAAAATGTGGGATGTACCATTATAAAGGCCTGAATCTAAACTGTGGGACCAGTGATCTAATAAAATATATAACTAGGGAAGTAGAAAGGGTTTTAAACTTAACGATAGGGCTGAGGAGTTAAGCATGGATAGGTGTCACAAATTAAGGGGTAAAGTCAAGGCAGAAGAGTCAAATACAATATGGGACGTGGAGCTCACAGACTGACAGAGAGCATAAACCTAAGATCAAAAGTCAAGATTAAATATAAGAAAGATAACAAAAATATGAAGCCAAAGTCGCCGTATCTGAATGTGCATAACATTTGTAACAAAGTAAACAAATTGATGGCAAATGTTGAAGTCAATTAATATAATTTGATCGCAATTACATAGATGTTTGCATGAAGACAACGATTGGGTCATGTATATTAAGAGGTTAATAATGTTCAAAAATAGTAGGAAGATGGGTAAAGAAACAGAGGTGCTGTGTTAATCATGAATGGCATTGGTGCAATAGTGAGACATGGCTTTATCTCAGGAGATTAGGATGTAAAATTTGTTTGACTGGAGATGAGGAATAGTTGTGCAAAGATGATACAAGTGGTTGTGGTTTACAGGCTCCCAACAGTAATCATATTGTGTGATAAATACACAAGAATAAGTATTGGTTGACTGTGATAAGGGGAAAACAATAATCATGGTGATTTTAGTGTACATTTAAACAGGAACAAACATTCTGGTGGTGGTACCCTGGATGAGAAGTTCATTGAATACTCCTGTGCTAGCTTCTTAGAGCAACACATTTCAGAAGCAATCACAGAGCAGGTTGTACTTGACTTGTTACTGTGCAATGTGGCAAGATAAATTAATGACCTCTGGGTAAAGGTACTCCTAGGTAGTAGCAATCACAGTATGATTGAATTTTACATCCAGTTTGAAAGGAGTAAGAGTGAGTCTGAGACTAATATTTTAAACAAAAATAAAGGCAACAATGTGAGCATGAAATCTGAGCTAGCTGAAGTGAACTGGCACTCTAGGCTAGAGGAAGATCAATAGTGATTAAAATTTAAAGGGATATATCAGAATATTCAGAAATTTTCTTGATGGTATGAATGTATTTCTTCTAAGGGGCAATTCGCTATTGATCGATAACCGAAGTTAATGAAAGTATCAAACTAAGGAAGAGGTTTATGAAAAGGCAAAGATGAGTGGCAGGTCAAGTGATTGGACAGAATATAAAGAGTGGCAGAGAATGATGAAAAGATTCATCAGGAGAATGAAATTAAAGAAGGAGAGAACCTGGCTAAAAACGTAAAAATAGTTAGCAAGAATTTCTGCAGATATTTAAGAAGGAAAATGACAAGTGTGTTTTGGTATTCTAGAAGGTGGATAATAAGGAAATGGCAGAAGAAATGAACAAATATTTTGCCTCCATCTTCACTGAGAGGACATATTTCAGTAACAGCTGAAAATCAGGAATTGGAGGCAGTTCAGAGTAGATTCACTAGATTGATTCCTGAGCTGAGTGTACTGTTTCCATGGAGTTTGGAAGAGTGAAGGATGATTTAATTGAACTAAGTAAGGTTCTAAGTGGTTTTGGCAAGGTGGAATTGGAGAAAAATGTTTCATGCTGTGAGTAAGTGCAGAAGTAGGGGGACACTATTTTAAAATTAGGAGATGTCCATTTAGGACAGAGATGAGGAAAATTATTTTTCTCAGCAGGTTGCAAAACTTTCAAGTTTCTGCCTCTGAAGGTGTCGGATGTGTAGGTCATTGAATGTTTTAAAGTCAGAGGCAGATAGATTCTAGTTAGACAATGAAACCAAAGGCTGTCAGGACTAAATAAGAATTTGGAAATGGCAACACCAATGGATCAGACATAATTTTATTAAATAGTGGAACAGTTTGAGGAACTGAATATTTCAGCATTTAATTCATTTCTTTGAATATTTGTATGCATATCTGCATGATTTATTGTCAAGGGGGACTTAACATGGTACCGTACAGCAACATGTTCACCCCCTTAGCTGATGATCACTGAAAACTATGACAAGCTCTTGGCTTTGTGCCTGCACTAAAAATCAAGACAAGGCAGAGGTACTGTGCATCTGTGCTATAGAGGAATAAGAACTTCCATATTTAGCTTCAAGATCTTAGCAATTGTAGAAAGCTAAAACTAAATGTCCTGGCTTTGTGAGAGCTTGACCCCACCCATTCAGGCTGCTTCTATTGTTCCAACTTAGAAAAAACATAAGGCTTCACAAGTGTTTGCTTTATTTGGCATTGAGCAGACCACTTGGCACCTCTGCCTCGGCCTTTCTTCAAATACAAACAGGACAAAATACATCTCTTAAAGCCATAGTATCATCACACTCACCCTGAAAAAATGAACCATCAATATACAAAGATAGCTACATTTTAAAAAACTTTTAGTCTTTCACAATTAGTACCTTACAATACATATACATTACAATGACTCTAAGCATACAAACATTCACCACTACAATCCATTTCAGTCCATTTTTCTCACCAACACTGAACGTCTCCATCTTCCTTCATCAAATTCTCAATAATGGGTCAGTAATTATGATTCTGATTGCATTCCTGGCAATTGTAAACATAGAGCTGTGGCTACAATTATTCCCCTTTCCTTAACAGACACAGCCTACTCCAACTTCAACTTGCTTCCCATTTCCAAAAACCTTGCTTTGCTTACTTTCTGTAAAACATTCAAAGTGACTTCTTCTACCCCAGGAAACTCTTAGTAACTGGAAGCGCCATTATTACACAATGCTCTCCCTAATTAAACAAACAAAATGCAACATCCAAAATAAAAAAAACTCTAGCACTCACCACTCATTGCCTTTTTGTCCAATAATTTTAAACCCAACCTGAAATATAGAGATTTTGATCCTGAATGAGCCACAAATTTGAAATGGACCAGACCAAACTCTCTCAAAATAAATTAAGAAGATAGCCTAGACCTTAACTTGTTCTTATTTTAAAGTTAAGTGTATGACGTTGTGTTCCAGATGTAATTCAGTTTGGCAAACTACTCAACTTTAAGTAAAACACACCTTATTTTTACACTGCATTAAAAATGTAGACAAAATCAAAAGAAAAGAATTAAATTACTCTATCAAAATGCTTAACAAAATTACAGATATATTAACTGCTACTAATTAACTGTTCCAATATAGTAACATCACAGAAACACACCCTTGGCAAAGGCAAATTTAATAAAATAGATTGTCTCACGCACAGCTTTTAGTTGTAACAGAGAGAATAATAAGCTTCCACATCCAGCTTCAGGATCCGAGTGACTGTTCAAAGCTAAAACTAAAAATCAGACTCTGTGGGAGCATGACCCCACCTATTCCGGCTACTTTTATTGCTCTTAACTTTAAAAAAAATTCCAAGACCTAACAAGCTTTTTACTTTGTTGGCTTTGAGCAGACTGATTGGCACCTCTGTCTCAACCTTTCTTCATAAAAAAGAAGACAAAAGAAGACAACATATACCTCTTAAAGCCATAGTATTGTCACTTCTGTTAACTCTGGCTGAAGGACCAATATTCTAAAAGGCAAAGCAAGGCAAGGCAGGGATGTATTTCAGGTAGATGCTAAGTGACAGATTGTTAAGAGAGCATGACAGCAACCCTGTGATACAGTCTGGTTCAATCCTGAATCAGAATGTTTATCACAGTGCTCAATGTCCATGCAGCAACTTTCCATGGCATTGGGTGTCCAAGATGGAGATCTGCAGGATCAAGCACCAAGCTGGAGTCACCAGGTATGCACTCTGATGTTCATTTCAAGAATTCTCAGTGGCTAGGTTCTATGCAGCATGGAAGAATAGGAGAGTGTGTGGTCATGAGGTAAGGTTAAGTAGCAATGAGAATGATAATGAGAATTTATCTTAATTAATCCGCCTTTTGCTGCTCACCAGTGAGAATTTCATCTTGATGTCTGGAGCATATTTGGAAAATAACTTGTTGCTCTTGATGTTGGGAAACACCTCACTCCACTACTCATGCAATTTTCCCCAAATTTCTTGCCATGGCCAATACATTTAGGACTCTGGAAGATTCCAATCAAAGAAATTTAAAACACAGAGGAAGTTCATTTGTCTCATGGCTCCTTAACCACCCCTGGAGAAAAACAAAATTGTCCAAAATCATACGAGTGCTTTGTGGCTTTATATATGCTATCATTAGGCATTATGCCCATGTTTTAATGTAATCCCCAACACATTCTTATTTCTGATTACTACTTCTTTATCCAAGACTCGATCTTTTCTGCAATAAGTTCCCATTTTCAACATGCTTGGCCACATTGAAGCCAGATGCATTTATTTAAAAGCTTGCTACTGCATATCAGTTCAGATATGAGCGCACAGTTTATTAAGCTAACAGTCAGATCTTCTAGAATCACAGGATTATGTATTCCCTACCTCTTTCCCTGAATAAAAGGTTGTTTGGGTACACAACCTCAAAAACCTGACTGACCAGTAGCCATTTATGCTGGGAGCAGCATTAATGTATTGGGTTAAGACTTTCATCCTCACCTGGGTAAGTTGCCATGTTTATCAGAGCTGCCAGGCAATTTTGTAATGCCAGCTGCATTTGTGTGGTTTCCAGGACTACAGGCAGTCCCCAAAGAAGAGGAGGCTATGGAGTCAATTGCCAGGTTAAGTCCAGCATTTCAGTGGGGGCTACTGAGCAGACCCTATTAAGGGTGATTTGGGATTTGATAGGGGTGCAATTTGTGAGGGATCGGAGAGTTAATTGGGTTACGACCTAGAGGGCGTACTGCCGAAGGGCACAGAAAATTCACGAATGAGTTCCCCATTTGCGCTCATTAGTCATGCATCTAAAAGGCCTCAGCCTGTCATCAGCAAAAGAACTGCATGGTTGAAAGGAGGCACTGAAATGGTCAGTTGGACACATAATGGCCTCACTATTCCTAAAAGCAGACAAGGAGCTGGCTGTCTTCCCAGCAAAATGAGAGACATTTCAGGTGAGTTGTTAGGCACAAGGACGGCCGCATGTCACAAGCTCCTCCAA
The DNA here is from genome assembly GCF_030684315.1 of Stegostoma tigrinum. NCBI lineage: Eukaryota > Metazoa > Chordata > Chondrichthyes > Orectolobiformes > Stegostomatidae > Stegostoma > Stegostoma tigrinum. The sequence goes on along the minus strand of NC_081357.1, from coordinate 49,093,154 downwards.
CATTGACACATCTCATGGTGGGTGGGAGAGTCCTCAAACTCCAGTTCCTGATGGTTTGCTCCTTTCAGAACTCCATGCTGTCTGTACTTTGGTCACTTTGACAGTTTATGTTTCACGCGAATGCTTTTGTTGGTGATGCGGGCAAAGGGACACAGAATTTGGTTTGTGGTGCAACTTGATTTTATTAATAATATATTCCTTATTAAATATTATTGTTGTGAGCATTTCCCAAATTCTCACAACATTTACTTTGTATCTAACTCCATGTGTCTGAGAAAGACGATTACCCACAATGATCCACTTGCTTGAGCTGGAATCTCCTTCCTCTCTGACACAGGGCTGGCCCATTTCAACAAAGGTGACTCTCACAGGTCAGGGTGGATCTTATACTGAGTCTTCTCTGGGTTGCTTTTGGCCAATGGGGCCAAGAGCTTGGTTCTAAGTGTTCAATGGTGTCATGTCAAAAACTTGCACGGTTACTATGCTTTGGAGGTGTAATGTGCACGTGCTCAGCCACTGACTAGGATTCAAGGTGCCAGGAAGTCTGAAATTCTTCCAGTACTCAACTGTCAGGCTGGTTGTAATTGGTTCCTTGAACCTTTGTGAGCTCTTTGACAATGGCTGCCACTGTTCTCTATAGCTGATAGTTGCTGGTTGCAGTTTAATTTAGAGATAGTAAGAGCTATAGATATTGGAATCAATGATAACACAGTGTGGATCTGGAGGAACACAGCAGGCCAGGCAGCATCAAAGGAGCAGGAGAGTTGACGTTTCGGGTTAGGACCCTTCTTTAGAAATGGGGAGGTGGGAGGAAAGTCAGACTGTAGGCTCCTGAGGTGGAATATGAGGTGCTGCTCCTCCGGTTTGTGGGTGCTCTCTTTATGGTTTTTAATGTCAGATCGGGCAACCTAATGGTTGTGAACCATTTCAACTACCCCTTCAACTCATTAGGTGACATGTCCATCCTTGGCCTGCTCCAGTGTCACAATGATGCCACCTGGAAACTGGAGGAGCAGCACCTTCTCTTCCACCTCGGGAGCCTACGGCCCAATGGCCTAAACATGGATTTTACCAGTTTCAACATCTTCCCACCCTTGGCCTTATCCTATGACCAACCCTCCCTCTCATGCCTGGGTCCTTGACCTGACATAACCTGGATGACATAATCTTCTCTCCACCTATCCACCCCTCTCACCTCAGTGACCAATCCTGACCACGCCCTACCTGCACTCACCTATCACCATCCGACCCACCTTACCCAGTTCCTCCCTTCCTCTCTCTATTTATTTCTGAGCTCCTTTCCCCATCCCTATTTTTGAAGAAAGGTCCCGACTTCCGGCTCCTCTGATGCTACCTGACCTGCTGCGTTCCTCCAGCTCCACATTGTGATATTGCAGTTTAATTTAGTTTGGCCAATTTTCTGTCAGGCCCAATTTCTCCAGCTGTGGATCAATTTAGAATGTTCACTTCTGAGTCGGTCGTCTCTGGACCACATCCACAACTGTTTAAGAGAATGTAGTGGACAGTTCGATCTGTTGTAACATTGTAGTGTGGCTTTTGATATTGTGTGATATTGATATTTGATAGTGTGGAATCATTTCTGAGTCTGCTTGTTGCCCATCAAGCTGCTCTACAGAATCAAATAGCTTAGTTTGAGCCTAGATATGGGTGTATTTATGAATGTAATATTTGTATATAATATTGAGCTGTAACAGATGTCTGTTGGATTGTTTAAATCCATATTATCCACATTAGAATCCACTATTCTAATGTCGATAATATGGATTTAAACAATCCACATTAGAATCCACTATTCTAATGTCTGTGTTAAAAAGTCTAACATAAGCATTGGCAGATCAGAGAAAGATAACTTTGTAGAGACAAAATACATATTAAGTGCCAGATAATTTGAGAAAACAGTGATATTCCACTACAAAATATTCACTTACCAAATGTATTTGGATTGTCAAAAGAGAACCTTATCTTTTGCAGTAAAACCAAATTATTTACCTAAACGGATGAAGCTGCATGTTATCTTCATAGTCAATGGATCACCTATCCTTTTCTTTGGAAATATTAGGGGCAGAAATTAAAGGATGAGTATGGAAGTAATTGCAACATTTTCTATTTTTAAAAATAATACATATTCCTTTATGATCCAATAAGCATATCATAGGTAAGGATGGAGCAGTGTTAATGTATGTTGCAACCAGACCATTCAAAGCGACATGTTCCTGGGCCTGTTGATATATTGTACTCAGCAATAGAAAGGTAAAGTGGTCCTTGTAACATCTCAGTGATTGCTGCAGAATGGCAATATCCTTTCTTGTTCTTTGTCTTTTCATAAATTTCACTGTTTGCTATAATTTATTTTAAGAATGTGTAGGTTAAAAGAGAGAGAGAGTTCACCATATGAGCATGTTCTCAGTACTCTCTTCGTCGTTCAGAGCAATTTGCGTGCTTTTGTGCTGAGATAAAGGCTGCCTCAACCCACCTATTCTCCAGTACAGAGTTTACCAGCTGCTATCCACTGCTAAGTCTCATTATGGGCTTGCTGCTCTTCTGAGAACCACACCACATGCTGCACCCTCCTTTGGCTGCGCATTACCCTGTTGCTGCTCGTTAAATTACCAGCTACAAAAGCTTGTTCTGCTCCACTGCATTGACCTACCACTCTAACCCTGCTTGGAGAGATTGTGTGTTATCATCCTGTTTCCTAATTGGGATGCACAGTCATAAAGGCTGCTGTTGTGCCTCCAGAGCGCAGGTTTCGACAGAAAGCATCACAACTGTGTTATTATAAAAGAGGAAGGGCCAGTGACAATACTCTATATTACGTGCTAATTTGTATGCAATATCAAATTCTATGTTTCTTGTCATAGTGACCTTGTATAGCATATAGCTTTTTGAAATTGGCCTCGGTGATCAATTATTAAGTATACTATTGTTTTATGCATAGTATTACGATAATATTCTATCATGTTGTATGGTTACTGATTCTGCCACAAGCTGTCCAGCCTTGCTATGTTGTTTTCAAGTGTATATACACATTAATAAAATAATCCAATTTTAATCAGGTTCTATTAAAACCACGTGCATTGCTTTCAAAATCTAAATAATCACCTTAGTACGATTCAATCTTAGAAGCTTTCAGTATTTCAGTTTAATAAAAGAGTGATGGAAACTGAATGGTTAGTAGCTCATGATTACAATAAAATCTACTTCTGTTAATTTTTACACGATGGAATTTCAAACTATCTAGCAGTTTGAATGAAGCCACTTAATTAGAGAGGCACTTACTTTTTTTGAGCTGGAAACATTCTGAATGAATGGTTAATTTTACTTAAGTGACTTTGAATTAACGAGAGACTTTTCTGAAGATGTCGCATGCTCTACAAGATACTCAGGTTTCATCACATATACAAAAATAAATTAAACTTGTACAAATAGATTAGGAATGCAGTTTGGAAACAAAGTTCTGAAGAAGAATCACATTGGGCTCAAAACTAACTGTTTCTGTCTCCACAGATGCTGCCAGACCCACTGAATTTCTCTGCCTTTCTCTGTGTTTGTTTGAGTTTTCTTTCTGTATTGGTTAAGAATGATTGAAGCCAATGAATAGCCTTGGGTTGCTTGATTTCTGACTGCAGCCTAGTGTCCAATTTTCAAACCTCACTTCAGAGCTAGACAGCCACCCAGATGCCATATTTCCTTGACCTTTCTTGTAACACATTTCATCGTTACACTTTTTTATGTGCAAATGTCTTTCACCTAATTGGCTCACAATTGAATAGACAGATCTCATGTCACTTAGCAAATGGAAGTTTCTCCACAAAAGCTGTTGGGTAATTCTCAAATTATGGAAGTAATTTTACACATGGCTGGCAGAAACTGGTCAGATGAAACATGAAAATTGTCTTGTTTCCTTGCCTGGTGTCTAGCTCCTCTTTGAAAGCGTGCCAAGGAATATCAGTTGATTATCATGACTTGGTTTAAGGATTCATATGAAAGACAACATACAACTATACAGGACTCCCACAGTGCTGCACAGGAGTGTCAGCTTTGATTTCTGTGCCCATGACTGCTTGAACAGAGGATCTAGTAGCTCCAAGGTAAATGTGTTACTAACTGAACTGCAGCTGAACATTATTGAACAGCGAGCGAGTTTATTTTATTTTTAAATTTTCATAAAAATTCCCTCTTTCCTTGTTCTTAAATAAATCTTTCTTTGGCTGTCTTTATTTCATTTTCTGTGTCTGACTTGACAGACTTCCCCTCTTTCTATGCTGTCTCCTTCTTAATCTTTAGCTCTTATTAGTTAAAGAAATGCGTTGTTGGTCATTGCCTTTACCAAGAGCACAGATGAGCTTTTTGCATTGGTTGTGCTCTTATCAGTTTTCATTTCCAGCAAGTAGAACAGCAAAATGATGATGAGCACAAAAGGTTAATTAACAGTACACATCATGAGGTTTAGCATTCCAGCAAAATCTAGCCCAACATTTCAATATAAACTTCATCACTTACAGATTAGGTATTAGTCATGCTCTCACTTCTGAGCCAGAAGCTTTGGCTTCAAGTTGCACCTTAATGACTCAAGCACATAATCTCGCTCTGAGGCATGATTGCCTGAGCTACTGTGTTTCATATGTGACTTCAGACCTAGACTCAGACTAACATAAAGACTCAGATTGCTGGTCTTCAAACAGTAGCTTGAAAGATGAACATAGAAACCGCCTCGACAATCTGATACAGTATTTACGTAGCCCAAAGTATTTAAACTTACTATTAGCAATTTGTGGTGTCTGAACCCATCTGAAAATGTTGAGTAACAGGCAAAGACTTTGGAGGTTCTTTTTCCTGAAGAGTTAGCCAGGAAGTGATTGAAACCTATTCCAATTCCTGACTAACTACAAAATTGATGGCCAATCACTCACACTTAACACCCACTCCCTGAAACACACTTGACCAAATCTACTTATACACACTGAATAAAATCAACCCTTCAATGCCCAATACAGCACAAAGTCCTATCTCCCAGTACCCTCTATCCCACTGCAATATATTTGAAATGCAAAATTTCTGCTCGGAGCCCAACAACACATCTCCCGATATCTGACCTGATGCCAATTCCAGTCTCCACATGTCACACCTGATGGTCCTGTCCCTTGAATATACCTGCTGCATCACCTGGCAGCCGTCCACCAAGACGGTAGCCAAAGGCCACAAAACCCAATATGCTATATACCACCTCCCAACACCTGGCAACACACCGACACCTGACCTGAACCTACACCCTGCAACGCGTGACTTACTTTATCCTCTGTATTTACTAACTGTACCCCATCAGCAATTTGTCACCCTATCCCTGTGCTTGTCTGCCACCCTCAATGCTGCTGCTCCAGTTTGTACCCACTTTTCTGTAACGCCACACTATTACTCACCCATCTGCCACCCAAAATACCCATCCTTCACCCCACCATCTTACCTATCTACTACCAGACATGGCTACATCTCCACTTCCTACCCTTTATCAGCCACATTACCCTCTTAATGGCCCGTCTGTCAACCGACTTCCTTACAGAACTAGAAGCCAAACTGCTCACCACCTGGTACCTTACAACCTCTCCCACACAGCTTATATGATTACGTTTTCTCTCTAGCTGACAAACTTGCTTTGGTAACTTTAAACTTTTTACTTACTTTAAAAATGGGGTGCATCTTCTGTGAAGTCTCACTCTGAGGCTGAATGTGGTTTACTCCACTGTGTTTATTAGGAAATGATCCTATACAGAAAATCTGGTCTGAAAAGTCATGCAAGGTAAGAAGGTAACATCTTCGTCTGGTCTGATTGGAAAATAGGAATGCTGACCAAGGCCAGAATAGTTGAGGCAAAATATCTCGCATTAATATCAGCAGGTAAGCAAAGGAATTCTCCTAATCTCCTGGCCAATCCACATCCTTCAACAACACCCTAAAACATATTAAGTGCTCAATATCTTAATTCTGGTACATTGTACACAAATTCAGTGCTGGGTTGCAACCATCCAGGCTTGGGTTGAAGCCAAGCAAGAAGCATTGACCAGAGGGTAATACAGCGTGGAACCTTTGGTCCAGCTCATCTGCACTGTCCAGATATCCCAATCTGACACCGTTCTTCTTGCCAGCATTTAGCCAGATCCTTCTAAACCCCTTCTATTCTTATACCCTTCCATATACCTTTTAAATGTTGTAATTGTACTTGCCTCCAACACTTCCTCTGGTAGATTGTTCCACACTAGCACCACACTCTGTGTGAGAAAGTTACCCCTCAGGTCCTTTTCCCTGTTTTCAAATCCATACCTTCTAGTTTTGAAGACCCCAGCCTGGGAAAAAAAAGACCTTGGCTATTCACCCTATTAATGCCCTTCATGATTTTATAAATCTCTACAGTCACCCTTCAATCTCTGATGCTGCAAGGGAAAAATGCCACAACCTATTCAGTTTCTCCCTATGGCTCAAATCCTCTAATCCCAGCAACATCGTTGCAAATCTTTTCTGCACCCTCTCAAGTTTAACAACATCCTTCCTATAGAAGGGTGACAAGAATTGTACACAGTATTCCAAAAGTAGACTTGCCAATGTTATGTATGTAGTATTTCAATGTGTCCTGCACAGCCACAACATGAAGTCCCAACTCCATATTCAGTGTTATGGCCACTGAAAGTGTGCCAAGCACCTTCTTCACCATCCTGTCTACATGAAACTCCTTAAGCTTTGACTAGAGAGAATCAAACTGCCTCCCTTTGACACTGCACAGCATTACCACCTCTGAACCCCAACTACCAACTTCTCGGGCATTACTGTTGATCAGAAACTGAACTGGAGGAGCTATATCAATACTATAAATACTATTGCTACATGAAGCTAGGAATTCTGAGGCAAGTATAACTCACTTATTGATTTTCCAAGTCATGCCCACCACACACAAAGTATATGTTAGGAGTGTACTGGAATGCTCGCCACCTGCATAGATGGATACAGCTGAACAACACTGAAGAAGTTCATGGGGATTCTTGACAGACCAGTATTTCAGACACCACCCACCACCTTCACCATTTACTCCCTCCGCCATCAATTCATAGTGTATACCATCTGCAGATGCACTACAGCAAGTCATCAAAGCTCCTTCGACAGTACCTTCCAAGTGGCCTTTGCCATTTAGAAGGACAAAGGCAGTGGAGACACGGGAATCGGAATCATATTTTAACCTCCAAGCCACATCCGTCCTGATTTGGAACTATATTGTCATTCCTTCTCAGTGGCTGGGTCAAAATCCTGGAACTCCTTTTCTGAAAACACCATGGTTGTATCTATACCCCAAGAACTGCAGCTATTCAAGTAGACAGCTCACTCCCAGCTACTTCAGGGCAGTTAGGGAAGGGCAATAAATATTGTCCTAGCTAGTGAGACCTGCATCCTGTGACTGAATATAAATAACAAGTGACTACCAATATGTGTGTTGGGAACGTTCCAGATTGTCCAAGGTGTCACAAGTATGTTTTAATTTTTTTTTCCCAGCAGAAAGTCACAGAAACTGTTCATGGACTTCTGATCATGAACTTGATCAGTGGCCGATTATTGAGGGCAGCAAAACATCTGAATGATTTGTATAAACATACGTAAATCTACTTTTTTGATGCTCTCTACAATGGGTTATTTCTTTAGGCAAATTTCAGTTTACTGCATTAGCTACCTGCCCATGCACATGAAGGTGAAGTTTTTGCAAAATAAAGCAGGCCGCCTGAGCCAAATTTTGTGGTAGGCAGATCAGGCATCCCTCCACCCTTATTGAGGTCCTGAAGTAGGCAATTAACTGGCACTTAAAGGTTTCAATCTGGTCCACTCTAAAGCAATGGCAAGGCAAGCAGTTCAATAGCTTTCACTGCATGGGCTGTTGGAAGGCAGCAAGAGGTGCACTCTTGTAACAATGTCTATCCCAAAAATTCATCCCATGTGCTTAGTGCTATGTCCATTTCAAGTTCCTTGATTAAGTATTTGATTGTACCGAAGAAAAGTTTACTTTTTGAGGAATATTTATATTATGCATGATGAATTTCAAGGTGAAATCTTTAAAATAGATATTGTATTCAAACTGTTAGATACACATCCAATTTGCATTTTCTGAGAACTCAAATCAATGACTTCATGTCAACAGGTTTACGTGTGTAACCAACTGTGATAGTTCTTTAAATTCTTCTATAATAAGCCTGAACAACCACAATGAAACAATTTTTTCAGTCAGCATTGTGACCCATTTTTCTGATGCTGAACACATAAGAATTGCTCACTTACCTCACTCTGATCTTTCCGGCCATTCTTCCAATGGGGCTTCTTCAAAACTCCTTCTCAGTAGGTGTCTTCAATGGAGAAATGCAGAGAATCTGTTCAAAAACCATAGGCCCTTTTGATGCCGCCAGCTGTTTAGTAGCAACTTAAAAGTGCCAGAACAGAGTGTATTTATATGAATAGGTGAATCTGTATGTAAGTAAATTGGCAGGGTGGGTGAAATAAGTGGGTAAAGGGATAAGGTGTCAATGGGGTAGAAAGCAGAATGGCAGATGGGTATGGTGATAGTTGGGAAGGTTGGTGGGATGGTAGGTGGGTGAGGTGGCAGCTCAAAGACGTAGTGCAGTTGGATCAAGATGTATCCGAGAGGTGAGTAGGGTTTAGTATGGGGCAGGATCGCATGGCATTGGAGAGTCAGGTTGTTGCCAGTGGACTGGAATTGAAAGTTTAGGATGGTTGGAAGGTTGCTGGCTTGGTTGTCAAGGTGGAATCCTGGTGTCATGGATGAATTGAAGTGGGGATTCGGGGACATCAGCTGGGTATTTCCTCAAGAGTTAGAAGTGGCTTTCACCTGTTTAGGTAAGTTAGTTAGATTTCCCAAGTCAGAAACAAACACATTCGTACCGGGCCCTGGGGAGCTTGGGAATTGTACTTCAGAAATGTAAACATCTGGGTATTTGTGTGGAGTTAGTGCACCATGATGTCCAAAAGTATAAATGAGGCAATGTCCAATCTTCAGTTGCGTGTTTCCTAGGATCCATTAAAAAAGATTTACTCTCCTCTACCATTTTTCTTACAAATTTTATTTCTAAGTTTTTTTCCAGTGGAGCATATGCTTCTCACCTTTTCTTTCACAATATCATTTCTACAGCTGATTGACAACCTTTGCAATAACCTCTGATTCACAGACGACCTGTTTCACATGAGAGAAAAAGGCTAATTATTTGCCTGTTCACAGGTTTAAACAGATTGTGTTCCCGGTAAATGACCTGCCCTGATTTACGCACTGTGGGAAGCAGCAGTTGTCTATAAGCTAAAAGCAGCATACACCTGGGGAAACAATTGTACTGCAAAAGTGCCATATTCATTGGTCAGATGTTGAATAATTAACAGCAACATAGACTGAAGATAATTACGTAAAGGCTGTTCACATTCAAAAACTAACTATGAATAATCTAATGAGAAGCTGATGTACCACAATGACACTGCTTGCAAGCAACGTCCTTCAGACTTTTGTTCCTTAGTAGTGCTGTCGCAACTATAAGCAATCCAGATGCATAACAAATTCATAACATTGAAATTTCTAATGCAATTTAGTGAAGCTGTGAATGACAAGGTTTTGTTTTTATAAGTGATTGAGTGTGTAGGTGGTATTAAAATCATTTGGTAAAATAATATTTGGGACAGTTGGTTTCTGCATCTTTTAATTCATATGTCACCCTCTTAAATCATTCTCTCCATTTGATGAGCACTAGAATTTTTAGCAGAAAACACAGTTTGGTGGAATTCTTTAGCCTTCAGCCAGTTAAACTGAGGACTTCATTCTAAGCATTCATATTGGCCACTATTGATTTGACAGTAGCAGGTTGGATATGGTACAAGTTGGGGATTAGGACATTGTGGTGATGAGATGGAAAACATTGAAGGAAAGGGCTGTAAGGGGCAAAATTCAGTATTGTCCCATCTAACTACCCAAGAAAGACAAAATGACAATAAGTGGGTAAAATCAAGTTTAGCAGAGTTGATTCTACACAACTCCTGCAATGTCCAGACTATTCATTTAGGTGGGGCTCCACACATCCAGCTCCATTCTTAGATAACATGGTGTGGAGCTGGATGAACACAGCAGGCCAAGCAGCATCAGAGGAGCAGGAAAGCTAATGTTTCGGCTCTGGACCCTTCTTTGCAAGTGGGGGAGAGGAAGAGGGTTCTGAAATAAATAGGGAGGGGGGAGGTGGATGGAAGGTGGATAAAGTAACAGATAGGTTGGGAGGAGACAGACAGGTCAAAGAGGCGGGATTGAGCCAGTAAAGGTGAGTGTAGTTGGGAGCTAGGGTGGGAATAGGTCAGTCCAGGGAGGATGAACAGGTCAAGGAGGCGAGATGAGGCTGGTAGGCAGGAGGTGGGGGTAGAGTTGGAGGTGGAAGGAGTGGATAGGTGGAAGGAACGACTGACAACTTAGGGACACGGGGATAAGTTTGGCTGGTTTTGGGATGCGGTTGGGGGAGGGGACATTGTGAAGCTTGTGAAGTCCACACTGATACGAATGGGCTGCAGGTTTCCTAATGAAATATGAGGTGCTGTTCCTGCAACCTTCTGTTGGCATCATTGTGGCACTGCAGGAGGCCCAGAATGGACATGTTTTTCAAGGAGTTGGAGAGGGATTTGAAATGCTATGCAACTGGGAGGTGCAGTGGTCTCCAAGCCTCTGCTTGGTTTCCCGGATGTAGGGGAGGCCATATCGGGAACAACGGATACAGTTTACCACATTAGCAGATGTGCAAGTGAACATCTGCTTGATGTGGAAGGTCTTCTTGGGGCATGGGATGGAGGTGAGGAGGGAGGTGTAGGGGCACTTCCTGCGGTTGTAGGGAAAAGTGCCGGGAGTGGTGGGACTGGTGGGGAGTGTGGAGCGGACAAGGGAGTCTGGGAGAGAGTGGTCTCTCCAGAAGGCAGAGAAGGGTGGGGAGGGACAAATGTCTTTGGTGGTGGGGTCGGATTGCAGATGGCAGAAGTGCTGGAGGATGATGCGTTGGATCTGGAAGTTGGTGGGGTGGTACGGGAGGATGAGGGGGTTCTGTTTCGGTTATTGTTGCGGGGATGGGGTGTGAGGGATGAGTTGCGGGAAATGCGAGTGTCACGGCCGAGGGTGTTTTCGACCACTGTGGAGGGGAAGTTATGGCCCTTGAATCACTAGCACTTTCCACCCCAACCTTAAGTTCACCTGGACCATCTCCGTTACCTCTCTCTCCTTCCTGGACCTCTACATCTCTGGCAACCACCTAGAAAGCGATATCCATTTCAAGCCTACCGACTACCACAGCTACCTAGAATACACCTCCTCTCATCCATCTTCCTGCAAAAATGCCATCCCCTATTCCCAATTCCTTTGCCTCCACCATATCTGCTCCTACTACTAGTAGGCATTCTAGTCCTGGACATCCCAGATGTCCTCGTTTTTCAAGGACCGCAACTTCCCCTCCACAATAGTCAAAAACGCCCTTGACCATGTCTCTCACATTTCCCGCAACTCAACCCTCACACCCCCTCCCCGCCACAACAATCAAAACAGAATCCCCCTCATCCTCACATCCTGCCCCACCAACCTCTGGATCCAATGCATCATCCTCCAACACTTCCACCATCTGCAATGTGACCCCACTACCAAAGACATTTTTCCCTTACAACCCTTATCTGCCTTCCAGAGAGACCACTCTGTCCATGACTCCCTTGCCCACTCCACACTCCCCTCCACCACCGGCACTTTTCCCTGCAACTGCAGGAAGTGCTACACCTGCCCCTACACCTCCCCCCTTACCCGCATTCCAGGCCCCAAGAAGGCCTTCCACATAAAGCAGATATTCACCTGCATATCTGCTAATGTGGTATACTGTATCCACTGTTCCTGATGTGGCCTCCTCTACATCAGGGAAAACAAGTGGAACCTTGGAGACCGCTTTTGGAATGCCTATGCTCGGTTTGCGACAAACGACTGCACCTCCCAGTCGCGAACCATTTCAACTTCCCCTCCCACTCCTTGGACAATATGTTCATCCTGGGCCTCCTCCAGTGCCAGAATGATGCCACCCGAAGGTTGAAGGAACAGCAACTCATATTCCGCTTGGGAACCCTGCAGCCCAATGGTATCAATGTGGACTTCACAAGCTTCAAAATCTCCCCTCCCCCAACCGCATCACAAAACCAGCCCAGTTCGGCCCTGCCTCTCTAACCTGTCCGTCCTTCCTCCCACTATCCAGTCCTCTAACCTCAAGTCTCACCTCCACCTCCTACCTACCAGCCTCATCCCACCTCCTTGACCTGTTCGTCCTCCCTGGACTGACCAACCCCCACTGTAACTCCCCACCTACACTCACCTTTACTGGCTCCTTCCCCTCCTCCTTGACCTGTCCATCTCCTGTCTACCCAATTTGCTCCTTTATCCATCTTCCATCCACCATGCCCTCTCTCTCTATTTATTTCAGAATCCCCATCCCCTCCCTCATTTCTAAAGAAGGGTCCAGACCCAAAACGTCCGGTTTCCTGCTCCTCTGATGTTGCTTGGCCTGCTGTGTTCATCCAGCTCTACACCTTGTCTATTTCAGATCTCCACCATCGGCAGTTCCTACTATCTCGAGCTTCATTCTTATCTATTCAGTCATAGGCAGAGAATCACCAGGTACAATTTCACTTCCTAATTCCCTGCTATTACCTCTGGTGTCTTCACGTTAATTCCCTTGGACTCTTTTATTTCTCATCAGTGTTAGCTAAGGTTTAGTCAGTTGCCTCTGAGTCAGCAGGTTGTGGGTTCAAATCCCACACCAGGGAATTGAGTGCAATAGTCTAACAAGGACCCCATTATAGCACTGAGGTATTCTACACTGTCTCTCAATCAGACATTAAATTGAGACCCTGTCTGTTCTCCCAAGTGATATTAACAGTTCCGTTGCATTATTTTGAAGAGGAGCAGGTGGGTTCTCCTTAGGATTCTAAGCCTCAAGAAATTTTACAAATATTATTAGTCACTTTCACATTGGTGTTTGCAGGCGTTTAGGTGAGTATTTTCATTGATGTTCTTCTTTATTTCAATGGTGAATCCACTCCAAACCTCCTGTATTCAATGCAATGACCAATAAAGGCAATTGTACCAAATGCCCTCTTGACTATCCTGTCTACCTGTGACTCCACTTTCAAGGAATTACGAACCTGCACTCCAAGCTCTTATTGTTTGCCAGCAATCCCCAGGACCTTACCGTTAAGTGTAAAAGTCCTGCTCTGATTTGCCTTTCCAAAATGCAGCACCTCACATTTATTTAAATTAAACTCCACCTGCCACTCCTCAGTCCATCGGCCCATCTGATCAAGGTCCTGTTGTCCTGAGAGGTAACCTCCTTGGCTGTCCACTATACCAGAAATGTTGGTGTCATCTGCAAACTTGCTAACCGTACATCCCATATTCAAATACAAATCATTCATATACAAAACCCAAATCCTTGCTGCACACCACTTATGTCTTAGGTTCTTCTATTATTAAAGATGTGGAGACTCCTCCTCCAGTGAGCCATCAACAGCAGCAGAATTGTACTCCAGCACAATCTGCCACCTCATGGCCCAGCATATCCCCCACTGAACCATTACCAACAAACCAGGGGATCAACCCTGGATCAGTGGATAATTCAGGAGGGCATGCCAAGAGCAGTACCAGGCATACCTATTGAATTGACTGAAGCAATGGTCTTCACTTTCAACTAGAATCTCTACTCCTTAGTCACTGATTCTATTCACCCTTTTGATAAAAATCTGATACTGAATCAGATTGTACCCAAAGTTGTTGTCCAAGTCTGACTTTGCGATGAGGCTGCACCATCTGCATTATCTACACTATCTCTAAGACTGTTTGTTTCCAGCTGTGTGTTATTGTCCAACTTCACTCAACCTCAATTCATTTCTGCTGAAATTATAACTTATTTATGTGTTACCTCTGAACTTAATGATTCCAATATACTCCCTGTGTCCCTCATTTTACCATCCATGTCTTGAAGTAATTTAAAATTATGTTACTTCTGTGCTGCACCACACCAAGTCCTAGGGGTTCTGTAATGTTTATTTTTGCAGCACTGTTGTGCTTCATTGATTGGATCTCTAATGGGAAAGTCAGCAGCTAAGTTTTTAGGGCTGTTGGTAGTCAAAAGCAAGAATCTGTGAACACCTGCAGAAATGTTTTTCTGTGCTTTCTCACCAGCTCCATATGGATGAAGTAGAAGGCATTGCAAGTGAAACTCCTTAATTTGCACAGTTCAATGCACTGCCCATTGAAAAAATCACCTAATGCCTCAAAACCCAGCATTCTATCACACTGACTAGCATTATCATTGGCTTCATTGCTCTCCCTGCCAAATAAGCATGTTGTTACCTTGTATTATGCATTTAAGGACTGCCTACTGGAAATCTTCACATGAAATAAAAACAAATATTGAAGATGTTAAAAATCTGACAAAACATAAGGTGCTGCAGGGCCGCAGAGGCAGATCTGGAAGAACTCCAGAACTGAAGAAGGGTCACCGAACCCAAAACATCAACCTCACTTTCTCTCCACAGATGCTGCCCGACCTGCTGAGATTTTCTTGCAATTTCTATTTTTGTTTGAGTTTGAACTTAGCTTTGGCAGTGGTATTAAATTAGTTCTCTTCCAAATTTATATCACTTTTATCATCTTTACTCTTCTGTGCTATAAAATCATGCCCTGACATTAAATAACATCTGTACTCTCATGTAAATATGTTTCAGTGACTAACCAACATGTTAATTAAATAATTTAAAAAACTGTCAAGCCAGGCTTGATTCTGGGATGTGACTGGTTCAATTGTATCATCAGCTGGGATCACAACACAAAAAACTGAAGCAATAGAAATACAAAAGAGGACAATGGAATATTTATGAAAACAAGATGCTGAGATGGGAAAAGGCTCATGTGAAAATATAGCAAAAGTAAGAGAAATAACAGTAATGGTGTTTACAGAAAATGCATGGAAAACTAATGCAAACAGCGGAGTGAAGGAGAATTGAACACTGAGAGACAAGGCAAAATTAAAACTAAACTAACTAATAAAGCAAAATATAAAAGGGAAAATAGTTTTAAACAAATTTTGAAAAACTATTATAATCTTTGTAGTGATAGGAGATGACTATTTATGCAGTCTGTCTTTAAAAAACAACATTGATTTTCTTGGAGCTCCACAAGAGACACAAACAACAAAAAGAGTGCATCAATCCATTGCTGGCTTACCTCTTATACTTGGCGTACAATAAATCTTTTTGTGTGTAACAACAATTGGAACTTTGGTACATCCCTCATTTCCATTTGCTTTTATTTCCTTCATGATTCAAGAATAAATAACAAGTATTCCTGACTGAATTTTCCTTAATACAAGGTGATGTCAACAAAAGGAAAGTAGAATTGCTTATTTATCAACAAATTATTTGTACTTTAAAATCTTTGTCACAAATGTCAAATTCATCAAATTGTGAAATGGCCACAAACACAGAAGCAGGACATTCAGACAACAATGTAAGTACTGGTTCTCTGTCAGTGAGCCTCAGCTAGTTCTGTTACAAGTAAAGTGCAACAGGCTCCCACAGATTGCACATAAAAGCATTTACAGCAATGGTAGATGTCCCATGACTATGGTAAGCCACCCATGACAATAAAGTACAATTGAGTTTCTCTAATACCCCTTTCTTCAAGAAGTCAAACAAAAAAAATGCTATCATTTGCAGTTGTAAATTACACAAATTACTGAATACCTAAGTTCTCAATGAAAATTGTAATTTGTTAACCAGTGTGTTGAGTCTAGTCAGTTTCACTTTTGTCAGTCTCTGCAAATGCATCACTTAACTGGTGATAATAACAAGGCAGAATTTAGTATTTAGTTTGAAAGTAAGAAACTTGGGTCAGAAACCACTGTGCCAAACTTAAATAAGGGTAACAAAGGAAAGAGGACAGATTTGGCTGGAGTCAACTGGGAAAGTGGTTTAGAAAAAATGACAAGATAATAAAATGTGAGGCTGGATGAACACAGCAGGCCAAGCAGCATCTCAGGAGCACAAAAGCTGACGTTTCGGGCCTAGACCCTTCATCAGAGAGGGGGATGGGGGGAGGGAACTGGAATAAATAGGGAGAGAGGGGGAGGCGGACCGAAGATGGAGAGTAAAGAAGATAGGTGGAGAGGGTGTAGGTGGGGAGGTAGGGAGGGGATAGGTCAGTCCAGGGAAGACGGACAGGTCAAGGAGGTGGGATGAGGTTAGTAGGTAGCTGGGGGTGCGGCTTGGGGTGGGAGGAAGGGATGGGTGAGAGGAAGAACCGGTTAGGGAGGCAGAGACAGGTTGGACTGGTTTTGGGATGCAGTGGGTGGGGGGGAAGAGCTGGGCTGGTTGTGTGGTGCAGTGGGGGGAGGGGATGAACTGGGCTGGTTTTGTGATGCAGTGGGGGAAGGGGAGATTTTGAAACTGGTGAAGTCCACATGGACTTCACCAGTTTCAAAATCTCCCCTTCCCCCACTGCATCCCTAAACCAGCCCAGTTCATCCCCTCCCCCCACTGCACCACACAACCAGCCCAGCTCTTCCCCCCCACCCACTGCATCCCAAAACCAGTCCAACCTGTCTCTGCCTCCCTAACCGGTTCTTCCTCTCACCCATCCCTTCCTCCCACCCCAAGCCGCACCCCCAGCTACCTACTAACCTCATCCCACCTCCTTGACCTGTCCGTCTTCCCTGGACTGACCTATCCCCTCCCTACCTCCCCACCTACACCCTCTCCACCTATCTTCTTTACTCTCCATCTTCGGTCCGCCTCCCCCTCTCTCCCTATTTATTCCAGTTCCCTCCCCCCATCCCCCTCTCTGATGAAGGGTCTAGGCCCGAAACGTCAGCTTTTGTGCTCCTGAGATGCTGCTTGGCCTGCTGTGTTCATCCAGCCTCACATTTTATTATCTTGGAATCTCCAGCATCTGCAGTTCCCATTATCTCTAGAAAAAATGACAGTTGAGGAACAATGACAGATGTTTAATAAATATTTCATGACTCACAGCAAAGATAAATGTCAGTGAAGAAGAAGGGTTGTAGGAATGGAATAAATCCTCCATGGTTAACCAGGCAAAAAGTTCAGTTCTGAGGAAGTATCACTGGAAATGAAATATTAACTCTGATATTTCTTCACAGATGCTGCCAGCCATGCCGAGGTTTTCTAGCAACTCTGTGTTTGTTCCTGATTTACAGCATCTGCAGTTATTTCAGTTTTTATTAAGTTAAGGATAGTAGCAAATTGAAAGAAAATGATACAATGTGGTGAAGATCCAGGATCTATCAAAGGATTCAGATTATTTTAAAAGCTAGCAAAAGATAACCAACAAAATAATAATGAGGGAGAAAACAAATTATAGGCGCAAATTAGCACTTTAAAAAGGTCAGAAGGAATAAGGCTGATAGAATCAAAATGGGGAATCAGGAAATAGCAGAGGGATTGGATAAGTGCTTTGCATCCACCTTCACGCAAAGAACAATAATTGTGTTCCACAAATTCTAAATAATCAAAAGGTTAAGGGGATAGAAAAAGCAAATACAATAACTATCATTAGAGGAAAAACAATGCTAGGGAAACGCATGATGCTAAAAGCTCAGTAGTCACCTGGACCTCATGGGCTATATCCTTGGATTTTAGGGGAAGGAGCTACAGAGAGAGTGGATGTTCTGGTAATAATCTTCCAAGAATCCTTAGATTCTGCAAAGTTTCAGAGGTTTGGAAAAATGCCAATATAACACCATTATTTAATAGGGGATGGAGACAAAAGAATCAGGTAGCTATTAGCCAGTTAGATTAATATGTGTTTATGGGAAAATGTTGAAGTTTATTACAATGGATGCTGTTGCAAAACATTAAAAATTACAATATCTAATCAAGCAGAGTAAGTGTGGCATGTGGAGATGAAATCATGTTGGATAAATTTATTACAGTTCTTTGAGAAGTGAGAAGTATGTTAGATAAAGGGGAACAAGTTGATTTCTTGTATTTGAATTTCCAAAAGGTGCTTCACACAAATCCACTCAATAAGGTAAGAGCCCATGTTGTTGGGGTTAGTATATTAGCATATAGAGGATTGGCTAACTAAGAAACAGAAAATTGAGACAAAAGGGGCATTTTCAGGATTTCGATTTTTAACTATTGGAGAAGTATAAGATTCACTAATGGTGTCATAATTATTTACATATCACATTACTGACTTGAAAGATGGGAGTGAATGTATTATAGTCATGTTTGTGGATGACACAAAAGTGAGTAGGAAAGGAAGTGAGGAGGATGACACAAATAGTCCATAGAGGGACATAAATACATTAGGTGGGTGGGCAAAAGCCTGCCAGACATATCATAATGTGGGAAATATGATGTTGTGCATGATGGCAGGAAGAATAGAAGAGCTGAATATTCTTCAAATGGGGAAAGTGTTCAGAAACTGCAGCATAAAATGATTTGGGAGTCCTCATACATGAATCACCAAAAGCCCACATCCACATTCAGTGGGTAATATGCAAGGCAAATGGACTCTTAGCTTTTATTTCAAAGAGAATCGAGTTTAATCGTAGCTATTTTTTGCTAAAACTATGCAAGGCTTGAGTCAGACCACATCTTGAATACTGTGAGCAGTTTGGTGCCCTTATCTAAGGAAAGATACACTGGCATTGGGTGCAGTCCAGAGAAGGTTCACTAGGCTGATACGGGATATGAAGTGATTGTCTTATGAGGGGAGGTTGAGTAGGTTGAGCATATATGCACAGGAGTTTAGAATAAGAGGCAACCTCATTGAAACAATTAAGATTCTTAGGGGATCTGACCGGATGGATGTAGAGAGGTGGTTACCTTTGTGGGCCAGTCTAGGGACAGAGGGCATATTTTCAGAGTAAATAGTCACTTATTTAAGACAGAGATTAAGAGGATTTTTTTCTCTCAGAGGGCAGTGAATCCATGGAACTCTTTACTACAGAGGGCTATTGAGACTCATTCATTAAGGATGTTCAAGGCTGAGATAGACAGTTTTATAATCAGTAAAGGAATCAAGGGGTATGGAGAAAAGTCAGGAACATGGAGTTGAGGATTATCAGATCAGGCAGAATCTCATTAAATGGCAGAACTGACTCAAAAGCTTGAATGTCCTACTTCTGCTCCTATGTTTATGGTCTTATTCTCGATTGGCACTATTTACTGTAATTGGTAGGCTATGAGTATTATAGGCAGAAAAAATTCACAATAATAGGTAGATAGAGAATATTATAGGCAGAAAGTGTTCACAATAATAGGTAGACAGCGAGTATTATAGACAGACAATATTTATTGGACTAAACAGACAGTATTATAGACTAACAGTGCTAGCTCCAATAGGTGGGCTGTGAGCATTAGATAGACAATGTTTATTACAATCAGCAGACAGTGAGTTTTATAGGGAACAGTATATACTTTAATGATAGACTGTGAACATTTTTGACAGGTGTGTTTAGTCTAATAAGTAGATAAGTACTTTAGACGTATAGGAATAGGGAAACATTGAGTGTTACAGATGGGCAATGTTTACTGTAAAACTGTAATAATAATTGGGTATTATGCATTCAGAGTGTTTAATAAGTGGACAGTGAGTATTATGGGTGAACAGTGCTTATTGCAATGGGGCCCATTAGGTATTCCAGACTGTTTACTGTATTAAGTGGTCAGTGAGAATTATAGATGAGCAATATTTATTGTAATATGTTGAACAGTGAGTATTGTATGCTGTGTGTATTTACAGTGACATGTGGATACTGAGCATTATGGATGAGCCATGTTTATTATAACGAGAGGTCAGTGAGTGGACATGCTCCAACATCTTATGTTCTTGTGGTCTTATAATCTCTAAATTTGGCAGACCTCCAAATGGTTCACATATGCTTTTCTATTATCTGTTCCTCCGGCATCTGCTTATTCCTAGAATGATGATTCTTCCTTGGAAAGTGTTGTTCCTGTCGCGAGTGCAATTACCATAGTATTGTTGCTGCTGATTGATTTCTGTTGTTGGGGAACAGTGGACTTCTGGGATTGATGGCTGCTCTGCAGTGTGGCTAAGTGGTGAGTTCACTTTTTCCTGGTCTCCTGCCTATTTTGAAGACAATGCTTCTCAGGTTTTATGTAGATGTCTGAGTTTGCAATAAAGTATTTGGTCATTTATTTTCATGTCATTGCATCCAGTAAGATACTGTCTGCCCTTCATAGCCCATGTGGCAACTTAGGGCCTAACCTTTGTTGAGAATACTGAACTGTTACATGCTGATTGGCTCTCCAACACTCAGCTTTCACAATATCTGGGCAGTTGAATTAAAATCAAATTTGGCTTTCTGTTATTTCGCCTTGACATTTTTACTCATACCTGTTAATCGTCTTGTCTTCAGTCCTTTGTGCACTTTTGAAAGAACAAGTTGGGTGCAGCATGACATTCGTATTTGGACTGGGCTCAATCCCATGCTTTCAGTAGATGCATTTATCCACTTAAGGATTGTCTTGCACATTTCTCAGTTCTTTTTGTTTGAAGTTTTTATGGTCCATTTGATGATTTCCATTGCCTCCTCAGCCGATCCTTTTGATAGGCATAGTTTGGAGACAATGTAAGGTGCTGAATATTCCAGTCCTTTATGAAGTGATTAGATTTTCACTCATAATTTAATATCTTGCTCAGTCATCACAATGTTTGGAATGCCACAATGATTGAAGTGTTCTTTCTGGCATCCGCATTCTCACTGGTGATTGTTAATATCAACTGGTTGAATTCCCAGTAGTTAAAATAGATATAAACAGAGACAAGATAATCAATACTTAGGAAAGTGAAGAGGGCTACTCCATGCTCAATCTATGATTTGTCAGGGATTGCATTTGTCATCAGTAGCTCTCCATTTTCTTTAGTTTGATATTTCTTATAAGAACTGAAATGGTTGATGTGGTCCTTTATCTCATTGCTCACGTTTGGCCACGAGAGGACATATTTTGCCTTCCTTTGACTACACTTGATAACTTGGTGGCTCAAATGGATGAACTTTAGCATTTTTTTCTCGTCTACTAAGGGATAATGTTTCTATTTATTTCATACAAGATGCCATGTTAGGCTATCACTTCACCTCTATAAGATCTGTACTTTCTTAGAGCAATCGGTCTGTCCTTGTTGCTTTCAGGCCATCCTTGCAGCACTACTTCCTGCAGCACTTATAGAGTTGTATCTCGTTGCACAGTGTACTGAATTTTAATAGGATCTTGATATTCAGACTCAATGCCTGTGGTGGGTTGATGTCCTCTGAAACATGTCAAGATTTTTCTTCTCATTGAATCTGGAATATTTCACACTCTGTTATAACACATTAAACCTGTTCTTGACAACATGTAGATAACATATATCTGTTTCTCTTTCTGGTATGTCATGTTCAGATGATATCTCTGCAAACAAAGTAACATTCTGGAACAGATGGATTTGGTTTGAGGAAGATGTTTTGAGTAGGTTTGTGGTCAGATTTCCCTGTGATTTTATCTCGAGCAAACAGTTATGATTTAATTAAATAATTCACAAGCAAAGACAATAGCCAAGGACTTTTTCTCTATCTGCTAATAGCATTGGCTTATGTTACTATTCTGGATGAAATTTTAAATGGCTTGCCTTGTTAAATAAGGATTGCCTTAGGTCCTGTCTTATTGGCATTACCTTGCAAGTTGCCTTAACCACTAGCCTCACAATACCTCAGCACTGGCATTGTCATCTCTAGTTTTTTGATTCTGGTGAAAGCTGCTCTAATTCTGTGCCCCATTACCACCGCACATTTATATCAGTGAACTTGTTTAGATGTTCATGCTCTAATATCAACTTAGGTAAAAGGTTTGTTAAATAGTTCACAAATCTAACAAGTTTCAGGACCATCAGGCAAGCCCTCTCTAGCAGTTGAATGTGTTGCAGCCTCCTGGCTGCTAAAACATACATTACTGACTTGACCAAACAGCAAGGGATGCTGGGTACATTGGCCAAGTAAAACGCTGAAACCACTAAACCCACACATTAGACACAGTGCAAACACAGTATCCAGGTGCCAATGAAATGAGCAAAATGTAAAAAGGCAATAGTTATTCTGGACAGGCATACCCCAACAACTTATCCACTAAACGAAGGTTAGCTCAAATAGAAAGGCACTGGGTCCTGCCACACAAAGAAACTAAGAGTAGCATACCATCTAAATTATTGACTCTGTTTCAAACTATTCAGCTAATCTTCCTGATTGGGCAGACCTATAGCAAGTTCCAGAAAACCATCTAAAAGGTATAAAAACAGAGTTCATCTGCACATTTTTCCTTGGAACTGTTCTCAGGATATTTGGAATTGTCCAAGGCCTTTCGAGGAGACAAGCATGGCTAGAGGCGAGACAACCTGAACATCCAGAGAGAGAGAGGAAGAAAGCAACTTCGCAGACCTGCAGAGAGCGCAACTGCATAAAGAGACTCAGGAAGTATTGAAACCTTAATGAACGAAATAGGATTAGGGAGAATATATTTAGTATTAAAGATTATTGCAATTTTGTTCCTCATAAAGTTGGGACTGTTTTGCTTTGTTACCGGCTTGTATTAATTTTGATTTGACTTGATTGGTATTGTAGGACATCTGGGAAAATTCATTCATAAGATTCTGGTCAGTTGTCTCAAGTGTTTTACAGAGGCACTAGTCAACAAATGAAATGATGATTATGTTCTGAGATGCCTTTTTCTATTGCTTTTCTATGTTAATCCATGAGGCATTTGATACAGTGCACACAACAGATTTGTGAGGAAAGTATTGAATGACAGCAAAATGGATACAAAATTGGTTGAGTGATAGAAACAGAGTGCAGAAGGGATTTTTTTAGGCTCGAGGAAGGTTGTAATGGATTTTACCAGGGTAGGGATTGAGATTCTTGTTTTTCCTGATATATATTAATGATCTACATCTTGGTGTGCATGGGACAATTTCAGAATGTGCAGATGAAACAAAATTGTAAAATGCAAAGACTATAAACTGTTAGGAGGACAGCATAGAACTCCAAAAGGACATACAAAAGTTTGTGGAGAGGGCGGAGAGCTAGTAGATCAGGTTCAATAAAGAGAAGTGGGAGATGATGATAGAACCTAAATAGGAAGGACGTTGAAAGACAATATAATACTGGGGTACATTCTAAAGAGGGTGTGAAAGAAAAGGGACCCAGGTATATGAAAGTATGTAAATCACTTTGGTTGGCAGGGCAGATTGAGAAAACAAATAATAATGGATACAGTATAATTGACTTTATCAATAGATCATAGAGTAAAAAATCAGAGCGGTGATGTTAAATTCATATAAGACATTTGTTAGATGTCAGCTCAAGTATTGTGTACAGTTCTTGATGCCACATTATAAGAAGGGTGTGAACAGTCCCAGGGGTGAGAAATTGCAGATATGAGGAAGACATTGGGTCTGTTCTCTTGGAGAGAAGGCTCAGAGAAAATCTGATGGAGGTTTTCAAAATCATGAATAGGCTTGATAGAGTGAGTTAGGCACAGACTTGAAATGATTTGTAAAGGAGCAAATGAGTTGCAAGAAAAACTTTTTCACTCAGTAGTCTGGAATGCACTGCATGAAAGTGTGGCAGAAGTTGGTTCAGTTAAGGCATTCCAGAGGGTATTGGAGGATTATTTATTTTGAAATAATATGCAAGGGTATGGGGATAAAACAGGAATTATCAGCAGAAAATTATGTTCATGTGGAAAGCTGGTACAGACAATTTGGGCCTCCTTCTTTGCTGAAGCACTTCTGTAATACTGTGCTTCTGAGAAGTCCCAGTCCCCTGTCTTTTTCCCATGGCCCTGCAACGTTCTTTTCTCCTCAGGTAATTATCCAATTCCTTTTCGAAAGCCATGATTGAATTTACTGCCACACTGTCTCAGGCAATGCATTCCAGATCCTAACCATTAATTTCATTAGAAAGATTTTATCATGTATCCTCTGGTTCATTTGACAATCACCTGAAATCAATGTCCTCTGGTTCTCAACCCTTCTGCTGACGGGAACAATTTCTCCCTATTTACTTTATACAGAAACCTCAAAATTTTGAGCACCTCAATCAGATATCCTCTCAAATTTCTCTAAGGGGAACAACCTAGCAATGTAACTGAATTTCTGTAACTCTGAAACAATTCTCGGAAAGATTTTCTGCACTCTGATTGCCATCATATCCTCTATAATTTATGGCATCCAGTATTGGTTGCAATATGGTGTTTGAAGATGTACCAGTGTTTTAAAGGTTTGCCATAGCTTTTTTACTTTAATCTCTATGCCTTTATTTATAGAGCCCAGGATCTTGTGTACCTTCTTAACCATTTTGTCAACCAGTTGTCTACTTCCTATGATTTGTAAACTTGTACATCTAGGTTCTTGAACCCCTGCAGAATTAACTGAGTTATATGTGTTTAGAAGGTAGCCATCTTAATACCACAGAAGAAAAAATAAAATATATGACAGAATCAAAATTACAATTTCTTATCAAGTATCATGTATACTATTTTATTTCAGAGTAAAATCTGCATGCTAATATATGTTAATCACATCTGTATATTATTTGCAGAACAACAGTGAGTTTCAGGCAAAAAAGATACTCCAAGATGAGTACTAAATTAATTAATCTCTGTGGATTGAACTTTGAATAGTTTCTATTTTACAATGATATCACACTGATTATATCTTTCTTTTCCCTCACTGAATCAGATGCAAATAGTTATTTATAGCAAAGGTTACATCAAATGTTGCTCAGGGAGGTGGCTTACAGCAGTGAGTTTACCTGACTAGTGAGAATTGTACGTATAGTTTTAGGAATAGGTAATTACAACAAAGAAAAGAAGAATTCACTGAAAATTCATCGCTGACTGGGAGCAAAGAAGAAAATAGGATTTATCAAAGATTTTCAAATTAATTGAACTGTCAGCCAAGACACAATTCAAAGAAGAGCAGTGGAGGTCTCCTGATGTCCTAGCCTATACATAATCCTCATTCAAAATCTAAAAGCAGGAGATCTGGTAATTTATTTCACTGGCATATGTGAGGCCTTATTGTGTCGAAATGGCAACTTCCTGCATTACAACAGTTTACTATACTTTTAAAATACTTGAATAATTGCAGTACACTATTTCCTGAAGTCATGAAAGATGCTAAATAAAAGTGTTGTAAAACCAGTGTGTTCAATAAGTAAGCAAAAAGCACGAGAATTATTCTGGACTTTAAAACTGCAGATTATTCCTCTGTTGTTGATTAGCAAAGTTAATTGTGTAATTGCAGGAATATTTGACAACTACAATGGTTATACTACAGGTGCATTTCAAAATTAAACATTAATGGGCCTTATGACTTGAAATTATTTATACTATATTCCTCATCAGTAACCTAATTGGATTTTCCTCAGCATAAACATTTGACCTCGATATTTGACCCAATACTGGATTTATATAACAATTTACAAATTATTAAATTTGATGTAATTTTCTTTTTATCACTAATTAAAGACACACAGTATTGGTCAACTTGCCATAATCCCGGTAAGTGCAGAGAACTTGTATCAAAATATTAGACTTGAAGATAAATTCTCATTTTACATAAAGGCTTACCGATGGTGAAAAGCAACATCACAGTTGCTGATGATTGGAAAGTCTCACATTGAAATTTTGTAGTAACAGGTATTATATTTCATTTAAAACATTTCAAATTAATACTCATAAATGGTGAACGTGCAGTTGATGTTGAAAGATGACTTCTGTGCTTCTTTCTCACTCCATTGTCACGACCATGAATATTCAAACAGAGTAATGTTATGGACTTTGACTGTTCTCGTAATGCGAACATGGCACTTAGTAACAGAGTAATTTCAGTCCTATACAGAAAAGAAATTATTCAATCTGCCTCTATACCAATTGGCCTGCAACTACTAGAGCTTGTAGTAATTATTTTAATGATGGTCTCACATTGTAAAATCCATGCCACGATTAGTCAAAGACTGAGAAAAAAAAGTTAGAAATATAGAAGACAGGCTGAAAATCTCGTTAGGAGCCAAGGACTAAATTAACTCACCTCTTATTTGTTCTAATATGCAATGAAATGATGATGTCATTAGTGGGACCATAGGACTTGCAACATTTTAATATGGGCATAAAACAACATACGCATGACTGAAGCCATAAAATATAAACATTCTTGAGCTGGCTGGCTTCTGAAGCAAGACATTTCCTCCCTTTATTGATTTATCTGTTTTGAGCAGTTTCAAATCCTTATTTTTGGAACACGTAAAATATACTGAAAAGATAATTGCATCCCCATACTTAGCCATACAATTAGACAATTTTCTTCCATTTTATTGGAGAATTATTACAATTCAGACACCACCTATCCTAATTGAATATCAATTACCTCGCATATAAATTTTATTTATTTTTCATTTTGTCTCATAAATGGTGTAGACCTTAAACATTTTAGAGAATTTTTTTCAAATGTTACTGTCATATTTGACACAAAATATCAAAGCCATATTCTCACCACTGTTGCTTATATTGAAGCACCTATGTATGCCTTTGCCTGTTTCAGCAATGACATAATTTTCTTTGCCCAACATGATATACATATAAGGGGAGGGGGCACACTATTATAGGTAAGCTGTTATTTGCATTTCCAATCTGCATAATGAGTTCCCAAACCCAATGAATGCAGCTCATGAAAAAGACAGGGTGGCATCTTTTCAGTTTTAATGGGAATACTCAAAAAACTTCAAATTTTTCTTGACATCTCTTATAGCAAAATAATCATGGTCTAGGTTGGAGTGTCTATTATGAAAATAAGAGAAGAGCAAGTCAATTATACCTCAATGACTGAATAGCCAGGGGTCCTCATTAAAACGATCAGGAATGCTGCAGTGTTCTCTTTAGCTTTTCTGTGTGTAGCCACTGATTAAGTTGTATAAGAATGACATGGCCTTTTGCAAAGAAAATAGAACATGCCTCAATATCAAGTCAGCCAGCCAGAAATTGTTGACGCTTTCAAATGTGAGATGCACACTACATCAAGAAGGGTGCTTAATAGTGATAGGGTCATGGACTTCTGATGTTTTTAAAAATAGCTGTGGTCACATTACTTCAGTTCAATCGGACTTAGTTGTAGCTTTGCATTTTAGTTCTTGGCTGCAAAATAGTGTCGATACATCTGTGTGGTGGCAATATAACTCATTTATTTCATATACTGATAAAAATAAAATGTACTGAATTGACACAGTGAACATTTCTCATGTAATATGGTCGGACTTGTCCTACTGATTTTTTATAACAATGACTTATCAGCACTGCACATTTGCTAGGAGTACAGGAGAATATTTCTGAACTGGTTCTGACCATATTTAAATGTTGTCTGGATGCGACAGGCTGATGTTAGGGCTTGTGTCATGGTATTATTTTAACAAAAACCTTGTAACAGCAAGAAATTTTAGGTCTATATGAAGAACATTATGGCCTTTCTCACTGAAAATCTTACCACATGTTTCAGTCATATTTGATTCCTATTTACATTTGCCTCACAGCTAAGTCTGTCAGATGTGTTAGTTGCTGTGAAGGATCTCGTCTAACTCATTTCAGTCACTCTATCATGGCCAAGTTCAGTCTTTCAACTATGCATAAATCATTATTTCAAATGTAAGACTTCCCTTCCTTTTCAGGTATATTCGGCTACTTATCTTCCAGATGAAAGCTTTCTTGCAATTTCTTAGTTCTCCAAGAATTAGCAACTCATAATGATCCCATACCTCCTGCACTGATTTAGGCAGGTAGATGAGTGTTCTCCTGTTTTGGAAATGATGTTGATTGTTCTAGACAAAGATGTTGTCACCCCTCAATTATGTAATGTCTAAGGGCTAGTTTCAGTGCAGTAAATTCCCTTCTTAACCATTTGAGTACTGGGTTTTGGGAATTGGAGTGTTTAAATTCTCTAGCTGAGAGAAAGTGGGAAATTCAAAAGAAATAGGAGACATAGTTGGTGTTCCTCCATTCAAATCCTGATAGGTGAAATTTTAAATTACAGGGGCCAATGTTGCCTTTTGACATTCAGTGAGGCCTTTGTTTAAATATCCAGATAAAGTTCTGAAGGTGTAGCTCAGACCCAACAGTAATTTTAACCCAGTTCTGTGCTGGGGCTTCTTTCTGAGAAAATCTGTGGGGAAGTGGATCCCGCACCAGAAGAAGGGCACAGATAATGGGAACTGCAGATGCTGGAGAATCCAAGATAACAAAGTGTGAAGCTGGATAAACACAGCAGGCCAAGCAGCATCTTAGGAGCACAAAAGCTGACGTTTCGGGCCTAGACCCTTCATCAGAGAGCTGATAAGAAGGGCACCCAGTTAAGTTATTGTAATTTGCTTGTGAAAAACCAGAAATATTCTAACTGAGACCCACATGAAGATCCAACTGTTCCACTCCCCACACTTCACTGGGATGGCCCTGATTTCTCTCTTGTGATTGTATACTTCAGTGCCATGTCTACTTTTTCCAGTCCCCACAGTGAGCTCCAACAGTCCAGTTTTAACAGCCAGGCAACATTTCGCACTGACTTCCCAGGCATTTGGAGTTATAATTTGGCTAGCACCATAGTAATGAAGCTAAGTTTGTCTGGGCTTTCCAAAGTGTACTTCTAGTTGCACCCTAGAGTGGGACTTAACTTGTATTGTTTGTTATGAATGCCTATGTTCCAGGTTAAGGCTTTAATAAATTGTCTCGAAAATAACTGCAACTATAGCATTTGACTATGGCAAAATCCAGCGCACGAATGTATTTTTTCAAGCACCCCCTTACTCCTGGCCTCGAGGAAGCCCAGCATGGACTCCTTATTTTATAAGAACTGTCATGCTGATCTTTTAATTTCTTTTCATTTTTCTAATTTATACCGTACATTTTATACATAGATATCTTTGTAGCTAAGATGATGTCAGAAATGAAGACTTTGTAACGCTTTTCACTGTAATTACATCACCGTACTTGAGTACATGTGGCAATAAACCTAATTCTAATTCCAGAACAATTCTAATTCTATTTCTCACACTGAAAATGAACTATCATTTGAAGCTAGAAATTGCACAATCTACATGGTTTATAGATAAAATTATTACTCATGAACAAAACTGTTTGCTTTTTCAGAGGAAGGGTCTACGGACCCGAAACATTAAACTTGTTTTCTCCTTCACAGCTGCTGCCAGACTTGCTGGGCTTTTCCAGCAGCTTAGTTTTTGTTCCTGATTTATAGCATCCACAGTTCTTTTGGTTTTTATTTAAAACTGTTTACTAATTCTAGTATGTTCCATGTTCATCTATCCCTGCACACATTTTTTTATACATAATCATTAAAACTTTCAGACTACGTGTGTGAATGTGATATGTATGTGTGAATAGTTGTTAATTCTTGGGATGATGTTCTTTCTCTAGTTTCAGGGAATGTTTTTAAGTTTGTGTCCTGGAGGCAAATGCAACTGGTTTCCTTCCTGCCTGAGTGATGCTCCCTATTCCACACTGCAAGTGTCTCACTGTAAGGTCAACACTCTAACATGTCTCAAGATAGACTTCATCATCACTAATTGGTTGAAATGAGTGAAAGTTACATCTTGCACTGTGCACCAATAGCTCTCAAAGAACAAAGACTAAAGAACAAAGAAAGTTACAGCACAGGAACAGGCCCTTTGACCCTCCAAGCCTGTGCCCATCCAGATCGCTTATCTAAACCTGTCGCCTATTTTCCAAGGATCTATATCCCTCTGCTCCCTGCCATTCCATGTACAGGAACAGATATATCTTAAATGACTCTATCGTGCCCACCTCTACCACCTCCGCTGGCAACATGTTCCAGGCACCCACCACCCTCTGCATAAAGAACTTTCCACACATATCTCCCTTAAACTTTTCCCCTCTCACCTTGAAATCGTGACCCCTAGTAATTGAGTCCCCCACTCTGGGAAAAGCTTCTTGCTATCCATCCTGTCTATACCTCTCATGATTTTGTAGACCTCAATTAGGTTCCCCCCTCAACCTCCATCTTTATAGTGTAAATAATTCCTAATCTACTCAACATTTCTTCATAGCAAGCACCCTCCATACCAGGCAACATCCTGGTGAACCTCCTCTGCACTGTCTCCAAAGCATCCACACCCTTTTGGTAATGTGGCAACCAGAACTGTACGCAGTATTCCATATGTGGTCGAACCAAAGTCCTATACAACTGCAACATGACCTGCCAACTCTTGTACTCAATACACCATCCGATGAATGAAAGCATGCCATATGCCTTCTTGACCACCCTATCAACCTGCCTTGTCACCTTTTGGGTACAATAGGCCTGAACACCCAGATCTGTCATGTATCAATTTTCCCCAGGGCTTTTCCATTTACCATTTAGTTCGCTCTTGATGGTGAGATGTCATGGGTAGTGAATCTCTTCAAAACTTTATTCAGATCCAATTGATCTAATGCATTTACTAAGCTTTCCACGTTTATTCACTGCTAATGTATTGCTATTTCAATATGTAAAAGTTGACACTTCCTTCATTATTCTTGTCTTTTCAAATTGGATTTGAGGATAGCTCCGATTCTCCTTGGCAGATGTTGAGTTGGTCTTACACTCTCGTCTACTCCGATATTCACTAGGTGGACATCCAAGTCCAAAGAATCTAGAATCTGTTCAGCAGTCAATGATCTGGTATTCTGTGAAATTTTATGGTGTACATACGGTTACCAGTCCAAGTTTTGGATTAGTTAAATGGATTTTTCTTAGTGTTTAGTCCTGGAATTATAGATCTTCATTGTTCACATCTTATTGGTCTTTTATCTTAATTCGCCCTCTTGAGGTAATTATCATTCGATCATGTTGTCTCAACATTACATTTAATGGCTCCATTTTGGTTATTATCTTGTGCCACTTCACAAAGGCCAATGAAACTCATCTTGTTCTATCTAACACCCATGTCTATCTGACCTTATCTGACATGTTTTCTGGTGTAGAGTGAGTAATTTAGAAACATTTTACAACATCTATGCTGGAGCTTTGCTTTGCTTCTTTCTTTTGATGTACTTACATGTCAAGTGATTCGGCTTCTTGTAGTTAGGACACTGTTTTCCTCATGCTGGGTATGTTTTCTTTCCTTTCATGTGGTGATCTCCATAATGCTTGTACTTTGGCACTGATCATTCAGTTGAACCTTCTGGAAACATTACATTTTGCATCAAGCATTCAGTTTTTTTTCTCATTGTGTTGTTCGTGATAAGCCTGGACAATCTTTGAGCATAACGCAATGCCTTGTCTGTTCTCCCCTTTGGAGTCTGTAGCTGACGATTGACAAATTCTATTTCTAGTACATATTCAATAGCTTTTTTGAGACTCAGTTTATCCTGTCTCAGCAATGTGCAGTCATGGCAGGATTATTTATTCTTAAAACAATTCTATCTCTGATAGAGTGATCTTTCAGTTGCGCAAATTGACTAATTCAATTTGATATCTCAGCATTGTCACATTGATCACTATTCATCCTCTCTTCCTGACCTTTGACATTAAAAACATACTATTCATAATAGAAATACAAACAGAAATTGCTAGATAAATTGCTATTTCTGTTTTTGTTTCTGATTTCCAGCATCCACAATCCTCTTGTTTTTTTGGCTCATAATGGTATCATGGAGTGTTCAAAATAGGTCTGTAAATCTTCAGTGAGGTTTAGAGTGCAAGAAAACCTATGGCAGTCTTTTTGATAGCATATTTGCCATGCTTATTTGTTTGGGTTTTCTGTTTAACATTGTTGCAATCTTATAATTTTGCTATTGGGACTAGAATGTTCAATTCTGTCCCACATTAGATTTCAAATCCACAGGAATAGGGATCAGAAAAGTCACAACCACACTGAGACCCTAGTCATGCAGAGTTGCAGTGATGTTAAAAAAAACTGTAGTGCTTCTTACTTTAACCGGCTTTCTTGGGCTCACTTCTGACACCGTGGCTAATGAGTAGGCATTAATGTGTTCTAGCTTCTCTCTCAATACTGAAAGCAACTACATCTAAAGTCATTTGGCAAAGAAAAGGCACAACGTACAATTCACAAGTGGATTTCCCCAAAAAAGTACACATTGAAGGATTGGAAACCCAATTGCCAATGAATTTTTAGATCATTTCCTCTCTGAGCAACCTTTTTGGCATTTCACTTATGAGTCTCAAAACCAATTTGGCTATGTTTGCTGACACCTGAGAGATGCATGGTAGCAGTGAAATCTTGAAGCGAAGAGTGTAATAAATCTAAATAGCACCAGAAAATGTTTAAAATAATAAAAAAACATAAAAAATAAAAAGAAGATAAACAAATTAAAGTTACTTTTTTTTAAAATCAGCTTTACATTGCACATATGCTTGCACAGTTTGAAAAAAGAGGTCAGTCTGCGAGTCAGAATTTACCATTGTATCATTAGTGTCAGCAGCCACTTCTTTCATCCTTTTCTGTTCTTTACACTAGCAACTATGTCACCTTAAGACAGGGTAGAACTTAATACCAGCTTCATTCTTAACTCTCTCAGTACCATTATCTTACACAGTATCTTCTTCCCGGCTGTTATCAGACTTTTGAACAGACCCCTCAAATGTTAATTTTGATCTTTCACTCTGTAACTACTCTAATACTATATTCTACACGCTGTATAGCACACAAAACAACACTTTTCACGGGATATGTGACAACAATAAATAAAATTCAAACTTAATATCTCCTCCAAGCCTGTTTCTCATAATTGATATGTACATTCATGTATATAATTAAATTTATCACTATCTCACACCCCCACGTCTTTGCCTGAATTTGTGAAGTCAATCTGGAGGCTTCATAATTCTTCTAGAAGGAATTCTCAATGCACATGGAAGATTGGTAGTTCCCTGGCTTAATGGCTGCTGACCTGATTTAATTCAGGACCTGAGAAGGCCTGTATGGCTTTTCTCCTCTGAAGGATCTTTTATCTCTTAGATATCTTTTGTGAAGGATGTCATTCCTGCTGAATCAGGAATTGTACCACTTCTTCATTTGGAGGACCTTCAATCTTTTGAACTTTCCCCTCAAAAGAATACTTTCCTGCTGGAATAAGTAATTGTCATTTAACATTATGTGGAGCAATCTTTAATTCCAAGAACTTCTTTCATGGAAGACAGCTACTCTGCTGAAACGGGTATATTCTTTTCTACTGTATCCTTGATTTCTGAGCCAAGCAATTTCTTTTTGACAACATCCTGGATCTTGGTGCCAAGCATCTTCTTTTGACTATGTCCTGAATCTGTGGACATTGGCCATGCTAGCACAAGTGTGACTGATGTAGAATCATACACATTCCATTTTCAACAAATGTTTATGCTAGATCTGTGAGAACTCTCAATGCTAAAGTATGCAGACTCTGCACTTCAGATCAGTGATTAGATTGGATGCTTGCATTTGTCCCCTGTGCTTCCTTTACTGATGAACCCAATATGTTCTCTTCCTCAGTCATGCTACTTGAGGATTGCTGCTTACTCATCATGAACTCTGTCACTGGTATTAATGGCACTTCCTTGGAAAACGAAGAATTGAAACGTTCCTCTAGAACGCGGGTCACCTCATCATCTGAAATCAAATGAGAATCTGCCATTATAGTTCATTTGCCAGGCTGTGGAGCTGTCTGAACAAGTTCAATTAAAGATCAATCAATGAGATCAAACGGGTCATTCTGCTCATTATCTTTCTCATCATTTGCGTTTTCTTGCAAACTTTGCTGACTTTTGTCGTCTGAACTCTCTTCAGTGCTGATAGGGGTAGAAAATGTTTCTGCCAATCCTGTGTAATCACACGTTTCCATCCTGTTGAATTATTCTCTCATGCCAACATGGGTTTTATCAATCAATTCTGTCTTTGTTTTGGTTTCTGTCATGAGACTAGGAATCTCTTTAAAATTGTCTATTGGTTTTGCTTTGACTGAATGTTTAGCGGTTGGTGTTCAATAACTAATATTTATTTCACTTGTGATTCAAGGACTGGCATTTCCTTAATCAGTTGTTTCAACACTGGCATCTGCTGATGTCTTTTAACAAAACACTCTAAGAGAAATAGCTTTGGAGGTAAATGTAGATTTATTTACATTGGGAGTGTTTATGAGTGAACAAAGCAAACAGGAAGAGTAATGTGCCTTCCTATAACAGGTTCTAGAATTCTTTCTGGGCTTAGGGAAACACCCACAGCTTGGTGAAAAGATATTTATTTTTAATTTCAGGGTGCGCATTTCTGTAGAAATTTTTGCTGAAGCTAGCTGTGTAAAGCAGTTGCTCCTGAGAAGGGGAGAGAATACTTTGGAATTTTTTAAAGTAAATATACTTCCATGTAAGGAGTCCACTTGAAAAGTTCCAGACCAATAATGTTTGATTAAAACCCTGGAGGGGGCATGAAGATGTATAAACTCAGTTATAGGATGAATCAAGGAAGAGGCTATAAGATTGTCACACTGGGGTGGAAGCCATAACGAAGTCAAACACTATGGGATAGAGAAGGGCATTCTCTCTGATGTTTGAGTAATGTAATGGGATGTTGTTGGGATTAATGTTATTGTATTTTTATCATGTTTCAAAGTCTTTAAATAGATATTATATGAAACTTCTGTTTCATTGTTAAAACTAAATCTGTAACATTGCTTCCACATATAGTGAGAGACCACCTTTTTAAAACCAGAAAGAAAAGCAAGATATGCTATTGAGAGTCAGATTTCAAATTGGGATCTGACTTGTTCAATACCACATAATCTGGGATTATAACAATAGATTATCATTGAAATGGAGGTTAAATGCTCCTTTGGCTAGATTCGCTGTGTTATAGTTTTGTGAAATTTCTACACAGACTCAATAGTTCAACTGTTAAATAACTGAGCTCAGAGGACAGTCTTCTTTGAGGTAGATACAATGATGGCAAATGAGATGCCTTAATCAGACAAGAGTCCAAAGTGAGATTCATGCTTTCAATAAAAGCTCTGCCAATCAAGTGCTCCTGCCTGAGATGGCAAATTCACAATCCTGCTGTCGGTGGTGAGAAGCTGACTTCCTTGCATTTGCATCTTATTTATATGTCAACTCGCTCTTCCAATCTACCTCTCTACAATCAAGAAACTTGACAGAGAAAAACTCAGCAAGTCCCTGAAGACTTGAATTGTCAATGTCCATTGCAGCTCACGGAATGTCTGTGCCAGCCATCTGGCTTCTCTTTACATGGAGCTGCTTCTTCTACACTAGATACACACTATGCTCAGCGACAACACTATTCCTGGACACATTGACCATGCAAATAAACATTGTCAAAGCTCTAGCCTCACAACACAACCACGTTTGGTCTTGGCCCAATTCAGCTGGGACTTTAGGATTTCAAGCATGTAATTTGGAGCTGAGGGCTCCTGGCAGCTTGTTTCCAGCTATGGGAGAACCAAGCATCACGTACATCTACACAAGATTTTTAGTGCTGAGATGGACCTAAACAACATTAGCTTGTTTTAGCTTGTTTTTAAATCAGACAGGGCTTTAGCACTGAGTTAGAAACATGCAGCTTTACCTGCTTTAAAGTGAAGGAGAAGAAACGCTCAACTTCTGTCAGTGGAAGCACTGAAGAGTAAATAT
Organism: Stegostoma tigrinum; assembly: GCF_030684315.1. Classification (NCBI taxonomy): domain Eukaryota; kingdom Metazoa; phylum Chordata; class Chondrichthyes; order Orectolobiformes; family Stegostomatidae; genus Stegostoma; species Stegostoma tigrinum. Next base: position 49,057,339 of record NC_081357.1, on the reverse strand, counting down.
ATCAGTCAGAGAAGATATGACTGTTCAGTGCCATATCAACACCAAAAATGTCCAGTCTATTCAATCAGGTTTGCAGCTTCAGACATTCAAGAGGCTGGTCCGATTCTACGTGAGGTGATTGATTCTACCTGATTCCGAGGATCCATGCCCTTAGACCACAGTCAGTCAATAAAACCAATCAGACATAGGAGAAGAACTAGGCCATTCTGCCCATTGAGCCTGGTCCACCATTCAATGAGATCATGGCTGATTTGATTACCCTCAAAACCACACCCTTTCCCTTTCTCATATCACACTTGATTCTTTTACTGATTAAATACCTGTCAATTTCAGCCCTGGATACTCTTAACGATTGAACTTTAACAGCCATCTGTGGTAAAAAAAATCTACAGATTCACAATGCTCCGTCAGAAAAAAATTCTCCTCATCTCTGTCTTAAATATGCAAACCCTTATTTGAAGATTATGCCCCGTGGTCCTAGAATCTCCAACGAAGGGAAACAACTTTTCTGCATCAACCCTGTTAAGTTTGCTAAAAATCTTCCAAGGTTCAATAAGCTCACCTCTCATTCTTCTACAGCTCAACAAGTACAGGCTCAATCTATCAACCTTTCTTCATAGGATAATCCCTCCATACTTGGTAACAACTTAGTGAAAAAAGTGGATGCTAGAAATCTGAAACAAGCACAGAGAATGCTGGAAATGTTCAGCAGGTCTGGCAGCATCTGTGGAGAGAGAGACAATGTTAATTGTTCAAATCTGGTTTGACTCTTCTGAAGACACAGTCTATGCTCAAATGCAATAAGACCTGGGTGATATCCCAGCTTGGGCTGACAACTTCAAAGTTACATTCATGTCATACAAATGCCAGGCGATGACCATCTTCAATAAAAGTCAATCTAACCACCACTCCCTAATAGTCAATGATGTTATCATCACTGAATCCCCCATTATCAACATCCTTGGATTTTCTGTTGACCAGAAACTGGCCATATAAATGTAATGGCTCAAAAAGCAGGTTAGAGGCTAGAAATAATTCAGTGCGTAACTCACTTCCTGATCCCCAGAGCCTGTGCACCTTCACCAGAGCAGAAGTCAGTAGTGTCATGGAATACACTCTAAATGCCTGAATGAGTGGAGTTCCAAAAACACTCAAGAAGGTTGACATCAAAGCAATCTACTTGAATGGCGTCATACCCTCAAACATCTTTCCCTCTTAACACTGACATTCAGTCACAGCAGTGTCTACTATCTACAAGCTACATTGCAGAAACTCACCAAAGATCCTCAGTCAGTACCTTCCAAACCCATGGCCATTTCCATCCAGAAGGACTAGGGCAGCAGATACATGTGTATACCCCCATTCCTTTATCATCCCTGGATCAAACCCTGAAACGCCCTCCGCAATGGTATTGTGGGTCTACCTACAGCACATGTTTTACAGTGGTTCAAGATGGCAGCTCAACACCATCTTGTCAAGGCCAACTAAGGATGAGCAATAAATGCTGACCCAGCTAGTGACACACAAATCCCATGAGTGAATAAAATAAAAATACTGCCTACAACACCAAAGATCCTTATCTTATGAAGTAGCCTAAAGTGTGATATGTTATCAAAAGCCTTTAGTCCTCCAGATCAAGTATAGATAAGCTCTGCGGTATATGTACATCAGTCGGTGTGTTGTTGAGACGTCTGTTCCTGAAATAACAGTCAATCAATGTTGTTCTGACAAGCCAGTATGCAAGGTGGCCAAGATCATTCATAGAGATTTGACTGTCAAAGGTCGGGGGTTTATTGGGAGCAGTCCATGGCATCTTGGGGAAAGTAGGCAGTTCAAGAAGAAATGGGCAGATCAAGTCTAGGTCATTTCTGAAGTGTTTGGGCCCAAAACGTCACCCTTTCTGCTCCCCTGATGCTGCTTGGCCTGCTGTGTTCATCCAGCTCTACACCTTGTTATCTCAGGTCAAGTCTAAGGATAGGTTTCATTGCGCTGGTTGCTGAGGGATGGTTCCCATGTTAGGCAACAACTTGGAGGTACTAAGGTGGAACCTAACTAATTGGAGGGGCCCGGGATCTCTTAAAATAGGGTTCATGCATGGCATAGTTACCCTGGCCTCTACATGGAGAAGGTGCAGGGCCAACAAGGATATAGGAATCTCCAAAGTCATAGGAACTGGAGGTAAAATAGTCAAATTAACACTGATATAAATGAGGGGCTCAAACAAAATGAGGGGAGCCTGAAGGGTCATCGGAGGCTCAGGGACAGTAACACAAAGGAAATAGGAAGAACGGTAGATTATTTCATGGGTCACAGGCAGAGACCAAAAGTCATTAAAGTGAACACAATATAGGAACCTCACCATATCGAGTCAACAATCAACTATAAAACTTTACAAAATGACCGGAATTACATGCAGAGTAGGATGAGGAAGATACTCTTTCCTTCTATGAGGGAGAAGTTTGCAACATTCTTTTTATGGCCCCATGAAGAGCAGTTGCAGTCATCATGCCTTTACTTACTCAGCAATGTTACCCAATGGAACCCTTTACCCACTCCATCTGGAGCTCTGTAATTGATAAAGATTGCAGATAAAAGTCATATAGCTTCAAGCTTTCATGGGCAAAATATATGTCCAATTATTGCCTTCTTGTAGAGTAAGTTCAAAAAGTTGTAATATGACAAGGAACTTAAAAGTTCAACATGACATTTTCAATTGGCAAAAGCAATCTACTAATTGAAGACGTGTAACCTCCACCTTATCCTCACACAGAGAAGTCTGCAAGAAGTGAAGCTGTGAGGTGGAAGGGAGGTTTTATGTGTTTGGGGTTGTTTCATGGTGGTTTACTGGGACAAACCTAGTCCCAATACAGCATATACACTTTTAGTGTTAACTATGCACTTGGTAAAGGTCACACATCTTAGAAGTCCTTATAATGCATGGCAATGTCATCCTTGGGAAGCCACTGTTACTACACTTTGTGAATTCAGCTCAACTGCTAGGGAAATGCAGGTCCATACTTCAGTAAAACTGCGTGAACTCTTTGCCTTTCCCCATAGATTGTTTGCTAATAAAGCTGAATTGTCAAATGTAATGCCAACTATGTTTGTGACCGTGCTCCTTCTGAGAATGAACAGGAAAAGAAACAGCAGAGACAAAATCTTCTGCAAGACCAGCAAGAAGCTGCTGTATAGCCTCAGAGGGAGAGGCAACAGGACAGGATCTATCAAGGAGGCACAAAGCAATGCTAAGAATCAGGGTTTAAAAGCTGCAGCAGTTATGAGCATAACGCAAATGATAATGCAGCAGAGCATTAACTTGGATTTCAGTGGGACCTCCTAATCCTCCACTCATTTGTGCATCTGGAATGTTTCTGATGCCATTTTCATAAGAACCCAACTCTTGAATGCCTTTTAACCTTGATGAAGAGAGTCAAGTTAGGATTCCCTAGCATTGCTGGTGCAGGGTGCTAACATTTGTACTTATGTTGTTTTAAGCGAAATAGAGATGGCTGCCATAAGACAAGGGATACCATCCCCCGCCCCGAACCTGACTCACAACACCTGTAGGAAATGCAGAGGTCATTGCAGTTGAAAATCCAACACTTCCAAAAGGGTTAAAGTAAAAAATACAATATGCCACCTGAAGATGCTTTTCAATGCTTGGACTACTCCAGCAGGACTTTACCGTATATTCAAGGCGGAGTCACCAGCAGCAAACACCATTTGTACAAACGAGGTGGGGATGTCCTAGATGTAGAAAAAAATAGTGGAAGTTGAACATGAAAATGACATGTGTAAAGGCTGAAGGCCTCTGAACAACTTTGGAATTATGTCATAGAACTGTTCTCTCTGGACATAAATAGCACAATATGGGTGGAGTTAAGAAACAAGAGAGAAACACAAGGACGGCTAGACAGAAGCCTGAAGTCTAGCTATGCGAATGACAGAAGTATGTACAGAGACAATGGAGTAATCTTCCAATAATATAACAGTAAGATTAAAGCCTGGGATATTTTTGATTATTTTGTGTTTAGTCCTAGTATAAAGTAGAGAGTGACACAATGCATTGTAAGTGTAAAGACAGTTCTTGCCTTAACTTCTCCTTGGTCAGTTTATCTTGAACACAAACTCTTGGACATGGGTATAAAGCCACTGGCAAAAAGGGCGAGGATCCGGATCTTGAGCAAGAGGGCTGGTTAAGCAGGAGAACAGAGGAATGTCTTGGAGAGGCGAAGAGGCCAGAGACAATTATACTGACAGATGATTCTAGGAAAATTATGATCAGAGATAATGGGAACTGCAGATGCTGAAGAATCCAAGATAACAAAGTGTGGGGCTGGATGAACACAGCAGGCCAAGCAGCATCTCAGGAGCACAAAAGCTGACGGAAGGGTCTAGGGCCAAGACGTCAGCTTTTGTGCTCCTAAGATGCTGCTTGGCCTGCTGTGTTCATCCAGCTTCACACTTTGTTATCTAGGAAAATTATGCTGCGTTTTCAAATTTGGTTAATTGTTTACATTTTTTGGTTTCTGACCTGCCAACCTGCCGAGTTTAAAGGGCATGTCTAATTTGTTAGTTTACTTTGCTTTATTTCATATTGAATGTTACATTGCCCATATTACTGTGGAAATAATAGCTTCAGTTGAATCAAAGTTAAATTATCTACATAGATTCTTCCCTGCATCACCATTTTGGAACAAAACAGCTCTGAAACAGTGCACTAAAATCATATGGCAATAAATACATGTTGCTCTGAACCCATCTGTGAGAATATGGCATGAGTCATCTGCAATCCTTGCTCTCATGAGAACCTCAAAGTTGATACAAGTCCTGACAAATTTCCATTTGACCCTTCCTTCATCTCTATCCCTTCAATGATTCAGTGCTCAGGGACTGTAACATCACCTTAACATACTTAAACATTTTTACGTGTGCAAAACCTGCAGGAGATTGCACTTTGTGCTTGTTTTCTCTTCAGACTACTGCACTCTGAGGAACAGACAATATTTGAACTGCCCATCAATATCTCTCACCCTTGAATGTCACTGTGCTTCCTCGAAAATAATTGATGCATAGGAACAAGCTTGCCCGACTGAGATGTTTGGAATCATCACACTTCTGTTCTGTAGAAGAGTCAGTGGACCCAAAAACGTTAACTCTGCTTTCCTCCAAAGATGCTGCCAGACCTGTTGTGTTTTATTGTTTTTGTTGCAGATCTTCAGCATCCACAGTCCTTTGTTCTATTTTATTAGTTATGGAGATATTGCTGCCTCTTAGAAAAGTATTGAAAATAGAAACCAACATTTTAAAGCGTTTTGCAAAAGAATCAAATGTGCAGCTTTTAATACAATGTTTGGGTAAGGGATGTGTGGTGGAGACAGGTACAACTGAAGCGTTCAAAAGGGCATTGAATGATTATCTATGTGTAAACAGTATATAAACATATGGGATAGAGTCATGGCACTAAGTTAAGATACTCAGGTAGCCAATGCAGATATGATGAGTTTAATAGCCTCCTTTTTCATTGTAGCAATTCTGTGATTGCCTTTAGCCTCAATGTTGCCCAAATTAGCTTGCAATGCTGTGGCTGCAGTCCTCAAAGTTAAGGGTCAAGGATTCTTGAAACTGCTGTTATCACTAGTCAAAGACTTATTTGCTTGTGAGAGATGAGCAATGGTTGTTGATTAAGCATATTACATCCTTACATCCTGAAATCACTCACATGTAACACTACACGTAAAAATATATTAAGAAAAGCTGTCTTATTTACAATGACGTAACATCCAAGTCAACTCTGTGCCCTCAATACTTTTTCTTCTTCCTTCCCACTACGTTCAGGTGCAAGCCCAAATTCAGATGTTTTGGAAGGAGTCTTCTCTCTGGTTGACCGTCCTGGCTTGGCAGATTTGGGTGGCTGTTGCCTAATATCTTTGGGCCTAGAGAGCCCAAGCTGAGAGTCTCTAGCCCGGGTATAGACTTCGGTGGCTAAAATAATGGAGTGCAGGTCCAAGTGCATATCTGACAGCCACCGAGAGTTCAGCCTGGACTGAATCTGTGGGGCCACCACCTTTTCCACAGAAAAGAGCCATCAAAGCTATGAGAACATTGAAGTACTCCATCTTTTGTCCCAGCCAGCTGACTGTCTCTAGCACACTCACTTGATGGTCAGTGCAGGTTGAGTAAATCACTTATGGCCCAAGAACAGGCAAGGGACTGAATGGGTGCTTGGTCTCTGGGCAGTTCTCTACGTACAAGAGATGTCAGATACTTCTTTCTGCAGGGGCTGCAAAAATGTAAAAATATAACAACAAGATTCTGGGGTAGCCATTCAGCCCCTCGAGCCTGCTTCACCATTTAACACGATTAGGGTGGATTTCCCTCTCGGCCTCAACCCCACTTTCTGGCCCACTCTCCATAGCCCTTAAACCCATTGCTAATGAAAAATCTGCCAATCTCCTCCTAAATCTTTGTGCAGTGCCCCACTATCCAGCACACTCTGGGACAGTGAACTCCACACAAAGATTATAGTCTCTGTGATGGTGAAAGGTACAGGTGAACATCTTGTTAGTACATACTTTGGGAGTTTACAGAATTGCTAATCAGGGATTGAGCTGTCACTGAGGGGTTAGGCTGTGGTCTCCCCCTCACAAAGTTCCCTTGCTGCTGTTAGAGCCTGTACAATAAGAGAAGAGAAAGCATCATGCAAGCTAACTCACCTCAAGATGTGGTAGAAATGACTCCATGGAACTCTCTCCATGGAACATGTTCTTTTGCTTGAAACAGGAAAGTCACATTCTAAATCATAGAGTTGTGGTTTGAAGTCCTACAGTTGAATATTAAACTTTCTCTGAATCACTTTAGTCCAAATGCATTTGACAAAATTTTACTGAAAAAGTGCTTTTAAACTAAATGTTGCAATCAATTCTCCACATTGGGAGTTGGGAATCTCATTTATTGAAATTTCCTGATTAACTGTAGTCATCTTTTATTAATCATCAGTGACACACCAAATCAGGGGCAAGGGGAACCCATCCACTAGAACAACAACTATTTTCCTTCAGCCATTTAATAGCTAATTGACCAATAATAGAAGGGACATATCGTACTCACAGCCAATCCCAACAGGGAAATTTGGCAGATTGAATATTTGGCATGGATTTCGCTGGATGTCAGCTAAATCTCAGAGGTTGTGCGATGGAACTACTACTGTTGAACATCCTTCTTCCCAGATCTATCGATGGCTACTTTAGCCTTGTCCAGGAGCATGCCCTTGAGGAAACCCTATGTCCAGCCTGCCCCATCTGCAGCAGGTGCCCAAATATCAACAGCGTGAGGCTCAAGTGCATCTAAAGGAACAAAAAGAGGTGCTTAAGAAAATGGAGAAGGGACTGAAACTACCTACAAACTATATAAATATGGTCCACAGCCTCACAAAGTAAACAGGGTTGGCCTGGAAGTCCTCGAAACATCTTAGTCTGTGAGTAATGTCCCTCCACCCCAGACCCCTGATAGAAAACAGGCAGGCTTCCGTATAGACAGCCCTCCACAAGGATACAGCTCTTTCTTTTCATAAAATAAACTTGCTACCAGTCTAAAAATTGTCCACTGAATCAAAGTACAAACAGTGACCAGTAGGGGCAGTGTGACAACAACAAAAATCAAGAAGTGGAGGAAAAAGGGAATGGACAAAGTCAAAATTGTCAGAGGAGGAGATAATGTACCCCATGGTGCAAACCTCTTGATATTCCATGATCCAGCTGTTCAAATATATTCTGAAGAAGGGCCCCTGGACTTGAAACATTAGCTCTGTTTTCTCTCCACAGATATTGTCAGACCTGTTGAGTTTCCTTGAGCAAATTCTGTTTTTGAATGTTTCAGATCTCCAGCATCTACAGTTAGTTAGTTTCATTTTACTGCTCAAATTTGTTTTTACACATCTCTGGGGTGAGTGGAACTTGAATCTGGTTCTCCTAGCTCAGAGATAGGGACGCTAACACAGTACAACAGGAGCCCTTCAGAGCCCTGGTCTTAATTTTTGAGACAAGTATATACTACTGATTGTTTTTTATTTCCTTTTCTTCCAACACAAAATCATCCAATTTTATTTTTATCCTTTTACTAGCACCAGTAAATCACCCATGTTTTCCAATTCATTAATTTATATGCAAAGTCCACTAAGGGTAAAGCAGACCATCAAATGTCAGTGAGAAGTAGAGAGAGGGGGCCAGGCCCAGCTCTTTTACTTGTATATCCAGAAGAGCTATCGTAAACAACAGAGCAACTTGCCCACCATCAAATCACAATTGACTCTTTTTTTGTTTCTAACAATTAACCACCACCTGTTAAGGGCACAGCTCTTTTTATTAATCTATTTTCTACCAAATCTGTTCAGAGATATTATTATACACTTCTGGAACGGGTGGGACTTAAATTTGGACCTTCTGGCTCAAAGGTAGGGATCCTACCACTGCATCAGAAGAGACCCCAAGGGCCCAGCTCTTTTTCTTTTATTTAATCTATTTTTCTAACCAACCTGTTCAGAGATGTTATTACCCCTGAAGCAAATGGGGCTTGAACTCAGGCCTCTTGGTCCAGGGGTAGGGACACTACCACTACACTACAAGAGGGTCCCCCGTGGTCCAACTCTTAAATACAAAATCCAAAGAGCATCACCTGTTCTTAATTAGCACTGGAATTGTGGCATTTGACTTGTAAATGGGTCTTCATTTCCAACACTGACATTTAAGTTGGAATTAATCTCCTACTTAGGGTGTTTAAGGTAGCCCTCTGGTTAGAACAGGCAGTTTATTGTACTCACTAGATTCATCAAGTCTTACATCCAACCGGTTTTCTGTTGTTCGGATTTCATAAAATCCAACCTGTAACAATAGTGGGTGAAGGAAAAAGAACTGATGTGAGAGTAGGATACAGGTAGAACTAGAGAGGCACTGTAAGATAGAATGGAGAAAGAGAAAGGTGATAGACTGGAATTATATCAAGACATCTTTAGGGCATTCTCAGTGTAAAAGAAATGAACTATGAGAACAGTTTAGAGAAAATTATATGTTACCAGCTCGAGAATAATGGTGGTTTTACTCGAAGACCTCAGCTGCGCACCCTCTCTTCTGATGTGTGGTTCAGAATGTAAGTGCTCTTAAGTTTATATCAGTGCCTTTTTATTTTGTTAATTCAGTCTTGCACTGGTAGTCTGTACTGAAAGCAACCCAGCACTTATAGCCACTTTAAAAAGCTGAGCAGCTTAGAGTACTAGTTTGGATCTGAAAGAAAGATGTTTTGTTTGGCAAATGTATCTAGGAGAGAGCTGATAGTCAAAATCCACCATGTCCACTGTTGCTAACAAGACAAATGGGCACAGAGCTACAAAAAATGAATTGCTTTGGTTCTGCTGTGTCTATTGTGAAAATGACCAAGGATCTTTGTGAGGCTGCAGATTCTTTTCAGGATTTAGTTCCATAATTTACAATATGAACTGAACACCTAAATGACTTAATCAAGTTGTTTATTATTCTTGCTGTAATATCTATTCAAGTAAACTTGTGTTTTCTAATAACCATTGAGTTCCATTTAATGAATTAGGAGTTGATTTGACTTTAGTTGAAATCTTGCTTAATTGAATATTGATTCTCTTACCAAATAACAAGATATAATTAGATTGTAAGTTTTTTTAATCATGTCTGTCCAAAACTTACAAAGTTATATTGCTATGATGATTGAAGAACCTATTTTTGTAAACCGTCTCTTAGAATCAGATGTAGAATGAAACGGCAGGGATCTTGTGCTTCAGTGGTAGTGTCCCTACATCTGGACTAGGAGATCCACATTCAAGTCCTACCTGTCATAACATGCATGAACAGGTTGATTTAAAATAACTAGGATTCAACATAGTTTATAACATGTCAGCAATTTTAAAGGAACAGAGATGGATGGGAGGAGAAAAGTGGAAGAAAATATGACACCAGTTAAAAATGGGTACACTGTACTATCTGGAAGGGCAAATGACTTCATAGACTGAAGTAAAAGATGACAGCACTAGGAAGATAGAGCAGGCAGGGAAGTTGCACAATATGAGAAAAAAAAAACAATTGCACCATTATAATGTAATTTAGTGTATTTCATTAATATTAGCTGCCTTAGGCTGTCTGAAGTGAACCCTAAGAAAGCCTGGAATCTTGAAATGTAGGTTTTTTTTTCTGTGAAAACTAATGAGGAAATGTCAGATGAATTGGGCCTGTATCCATTGGAGTTTAGGAGAATGAAAGATGATTTTATTGAAACTTGTAACATCCTATAGAAATGTGACAGGGTAAACACTGAAAGGATATTTTCGCTCTAGGAGAGTCTAGAATGAAGCGACACAGCTTAACAGTAAGGTGGCTTCCACTAAAAGGTTTTATTCCCATAAAGTTGAACTATACTGAAATTCCCTTTTACTGGAAGATGTCTGACCCAAAGCTCCCTTTTCCCTTTTTAAGCCAAAAATACATGCCATGGTATCAGAATAAAAAATCATGTGCTCTGAATTTAAATGAGAAGCTATGGAAGAAAGGAGACAAAGCCGGAAAAGTAGTTTCCTACAATACTCACGTTTAGCCAAGCAGTGGAAACTCACTCTAAAATCCAGATCCTAGTTTGATACTCCTCAATAACCTTTTCTTCCTTATCCTCCATCACCCTCCCTGCCACTTTGCTCTGCATGAAACTTGAAAGAGTTTTCTTAAGTTTCTTTTTATACAGGTTTTTTTCTTTACTTTGCTGCACCTTATCCATCAGCGCTTGATTTTTGATCTCATCCCATCTTTGTGCCATTTCCCTGAGCAGTACACTGATCTCCTGCTGAAGTCATTGTTTCAAGATCGTGAAACCCCTGATTCAGTCCCATGCTTTAAAATTCACACAAGAAATATACAAATGAGTCATCTGCTCCGGCTCATCAACAGTGGGGGAAGGGGAGATTTTGAAGCTTGTGAAGCCCACATTGATACCACTGGGCTGCAGGGTTCCCAAGCGGAATATGAGTTGCTGTTCTTGCAACCTTTGGGTGGCATCCTTGTGGCACTGCAGGAGGCCCATGATGGACATGTCATCTGAGGAATGGGAGGGGGGAGTTAAAATGGTTCGCGACTGGGACTGCATCCCAAAACCAGCTCAGCCTGTCTCCGCTTCCCTAACCTGTTCTTCCTCTCACCCATCCCTACCTCCCACCTCAAGCCGCACCTCCATTTCCTACCTACTACCTCATCCTGCCTCCTTGACCTGTCTGTCTTCCCTGGACTGACCTATCCCCTCCCTACCTCCCCACCTATACTCTCCTCTCCACCTATCTTCTTTTCTCTCCATCTTTGGTCTGTCTCCCCCTCTCTCCCTATTTATTCCAGAACCCTCTCCCCATCCCCCTCTCTAATGAAGGGTCTAGGCCCAAAACGTCAGCTTTTGTGCTCCTGAGATGCTGCTTGGCCTGCTGTGTTCATCCAGCTTCACACTTTGTTATCTTGGATTCTCCAGCATCTGCAGTTCCCATTATCACTGAAGTAGTCAAAGCATCTGTTATTGATCTTTAATGATCTCTGTTGTTTTAGGGCTGAAGCTTTGTTTTCAAAAGAAAATTTGTCAATGGGATATCTTTGCTTAGCAGATCCACACATTGCCATTCTTACTATATGGCTCATTGATACTGTACATAGTGTACACTGAGCAAACAGACATGGAAGAAAAATTAACAGACACTTTTCAGGACAGAGGTGACATTGAGACTTGGAAATATCTCGCTGTTCCTAAAGTGCCACTGGGTCAAAATTCCCTCTTTAAAAGCTTTGGGAGCTGGTACCTACAGCACATATATAGCAGCGGTTCAAGAAGACTGTTTGCCACCATTTTCTCAAGGGCAGTTACAGATAGGCAGTAAATATGGCCCAGCCTTCAATTCCCACATGAATAAATAAAAACAGAGATATCCCCGAAACACTTTTTTGGTTAAAGATAGTATTCTCAAGATTAGATTTCTCCCAATTCTATTATTCAGTCTTTTACTCTTCTACTTGATATTCCTTGCTTGCCACCAACTGGGTACACATTATTTTAGTTTTGCATGCGAATTAAACTTGCTTTCCAATAGGGATTTGATTACTCACCTGCAAGCTGTGTTTTCGACACACTCTGACAACGTACAATCAACAATATTGTGGGATTCTTCCCTGCCTTTTCACATGATTCAAGACTGGCGACCATCTATCATCTGCGGTTTAACTTGTTTGCTATCTGTTCAACACAATTGACCTCATCAGCATGATATTTTCCAGCATTGTTCACCACATCATGTTGACGAAACTAGTCCCACAATAAACTGTATCAGTGATAATGGGAACTGCAGATGCTGGAGAATCCAAGATAACAAAATGTGAAGCTGGATGAACACAGCAGGCCAAGCAGCATCTCAGGAGCACAAAAGCTGACATTTTGGGCCTAGACCCTTCATCAAAGAGCTCTGATGAAGGGTCCAGGCCTGAAACATCAGCTTTTGTGCTCCTGAGATGCTGCTTAGCCTGCTGTGTTCATCCAGCTTCACACTTTGTTATCTTACCCACAATAAACTGTTTGTTACGGATTGATGAATTCCATTGGTTACCTTATTTAAAAATAGAAAAATGCATTGTATGTTATGAAGCAGACATTACAGCAAATCAATTAATTTCTGTATGTGCAACTTGAACGACCACAGCAGACTAGCTATCAGGCAGAGTCACAATCTTGAGTTTACATAGCTCGTGTCATACTTCAAACTGTCTCTCTTAAAGGCAAGTTACACATTCAGCATGCATTCCTTGAAGCTATTATCATCATAATTTGTATGAAACTCAATCTGCTAGGAGCCCCACTGGAATGTGACTGCCTTAGTAAATAATCTGCCTGAAAATTATCAAAAATTCTTGAAGATTAAAAATAATAAAACCACCATTATTCTCAAAGCTAAAATAAAAGCAAATTATCGGGGATGTTGCAAATTTGAAAAGAAATCTAAAAGTACTTCAAATATTCAGCAATACTCCGAGAACATCTATTGAACAAGTTCCAAACAAGTCATATCCAACTCAAAACTGTTTCTCACACCACAGGCGCTTCTGAATTTTTCCAGCATGTTCTGTTTTTACCATATGCAATGATTTTACTGCAATATTGAAAAATTGTTTGCTGCTTATGTCTAATGAGTATTTTGCATTAAAATGTATATACACTATGATTTTGGTAGGTCTTAAGTCTAGCTTCCTTTCACAATTCACACTACTTTACTCAGAAAATATTTAAATAAATTGTTCTTCAAAAAACGCGAAATACCTCATCTTTTGAATTAGTTTAACTGTGTTTGTTTTTGATTTTCAAAATTCCATTGACTCAGAACAGTAAATTTTCTTTTAATTGCCTGAGAATAAATCCATTTTCTTCCTGTCTGCCTGTTAGACTCTCATTTGTACAAAACATTTTTAAAAATTGGATTCGGCCAGTCAGAACAGGTAAGGATAAATGAATATGTGTACCCATATGCATGCAAATCATAAAAGGCCTTTATTACAATAATTGGCTCTCTGATACAGTAGAAATTCCAGTCATTGGACAGAGTTATTGTCAGTACTGAAATCTACCCAAACCAGTTTTACAACCTGTGTATCATCAGAATAATTGGTCTTTTAGTTGATGTGACTAACTGACAGCTTGGCCATTGATAATTACTTATGGCAGCATTTTTCTATTTTTTTCCTGATTTCAAAAAGGCCATACTAATGAACAAAGGTATTTTACAGCAGAATGGGTTTTCAGTATCAAGCATATCATTTAAATAATCTTGTAATGAATTTGTAAGCCATTCACCTACAGTTTATGATAATGAGGATGATGGTGATTATACATAATGAAAAGGCTATTGCATTATTGCTACATTTTCTTCAAATATCTAGTAATTTATTAATTTTAGCAATTTGGAAATACCTTTTGACAGAGTGCAATTTTATTCACATGAAATGGTAATATAAAATTAAACCCTTTCATGCAACTTCTGTTCATTGTTGGAGAGCTACGGCATGGAGATAATTCAAAGTACATTTCCTGTTCTCCGTGCTTTATTCCTGTTGTAGTATATTGCGATGATTAATTGTAATTTATAGAAAACTGTGTTAGAAAATAGCACAATATTTCTGATATGTCAGTGGGTTGTATCTCTGCTGTATCTCTGATGGATGAGAATGTGAACAGCAACAACAAAAAATTACACCCCATTTCTTGATACAACAGGTAAGTTAATTCAAACTTTATCAAGATTAATCAAAATAATTGAAACTATATAATGATGTTTGAGATTTATCTAATTAGTGTGTGAAATATTGTAGTGAAATAACGTACAGTGAAAATTATTGAGCAGATCACATTCAAATCCGAAATCAAGGGCATTGGCAAATGTGCAAAGAATCACAACATGGCAGGTTTTTTTAAATCCATGATAGACACTTTTGGCTTGTGTTTGCTTTTAATGGATAAAGGTTTACAGTACGTCTGAGAGAATTTTTAAAAAAATTTAAAATATATTAAATATTTAAATCAACAAAAATGTTTATCAACAGAAAAAATGGCACGATCCTAATTTCAGTCTCCAACATGATTGACCTAAAAGTGAATGTCTAATAAAACAACTAGAGCAAGTATTCACTGAATTTTTCTTGACAGTTTATCATATGACTTTCAAATTATGACAATTAATGTGATTGTCTCATGGTGAATTATAGGTAAGAATAGGACTCAAACTCTTCACATATTAAAGAGTTTATAACATTAGTGTTTAGTGCTCAAACTGAAACTAGCAACTTTTCTGAAGTAAAGTCAAAATACGTTAGAAATTTTCTGGGACTTTTGGATTTTAATAAGAATTTAGTGGATGACTTTGAGAATGCATTGTTCCTTCAAATGATTTGTGACGATGCAAACTATACTTTCTTCTTTCTCCATGGAATTACACAAATAAATCTGAACACGTTTTTACTTGCATACAGAAGGAGGGAGGAGTGGAAGTACCTTGTCAAAATTATACTCAGACATGATTATGTTGGCATTGTTACTTCACTTTGGTATTATATATTTATTTGATTACAGATATGCTGTTTATAGCACATGATACGGAACGTTTCTGATGTAAAATAGAATCAAATTTCAAAATCAATAATGGAAATTTAAAATAATAATATGAAACTCAAATAGGAATTACAAGCAGATAATGCACCAAAAAAGAACATGCTGATAATGCCATAGCAAATCCAGCATTCATTTGAGTAGAATACCATATTCACATTGATATTATCTTCCATTTTATCTGTGTTAATTTATGATATAATTTTGTTATTTACATGATTAATGTTTGAGGGCCTTCTTGTCCTGCTGAGCTTTTCTTGCCAACCATTGACTGAAAAGCATAAACAAAATTCTACCTGTGAGTATTATTAGTTTATTTATATTTCTTTTGTACTTTTTTTGGTCCAATATAGGTCAACATTCATCGAGAATCATAGTTACATAGTAACTCACTTCCAAATGACTGAGAAGTTGATTATTTCTCTCAAACAACAAGAAAATAGAAGAAAAAAATGTTTTAGCATCTTTAATGCCATGTGGATTCATTCATTAGAAAAGGATGTATTTTTCATGAGGTGTGGGTAAAAATAAATAACAATTATGTAATTAGTAAAAAGGACTAAATGCCTGATTGAAACACGTATGATTACTAAGATTTAATAATTTGATAATCTTCAGATAATATACTTAATTAAATAAACTAGAATGGATTAATTGACAGATTATCCGTTACTAGCTCCATAACAATTGATAATTGTCTAAAATGTGCAACTTATTTTAGAATTGCAAAACCTTTTCTGTTCTGTTAACTTACGTCTTTCCTTCTAAAATAAATAATTGTCGATTAATTAAATAATTTTGGTGTTTATGCTTTAAAATTTACTTCAATATTTAAGGGTATGTTCCTGACAATACATTTGAGAATTGTTAGTGTAAGTTATCTTATTGCACAAATCAAAATTATTAATTATGAAAATGTGTTGATTATAAACTAACTAACTTCACAAGTAAAAACAAATATTTTTTATCCTTAACAATAAACTTTGAAACCTCGTCTTTACTTAAGATATGTAAGTGTTCATCTTTTTCTAAACATAAGAAATCAGTTATGTGCAGTGGGTAATCTATTATTTAATTGTATTTTGGAATTTTTGAACTTTGAAAGTCGCCTAACTTATTGATGTTATTTTTGCTGTTCACTTCAGTATTATTTCAATGCATTTGGTGTCTTTTGCTTAGTGAACTTATTTTAAGAAGAGAAACGGTGAGAAAAAGATAACTTAAATCAAGACCATTGTAATTCGCAAACAGAAATGAAATTAAAATACAGAATGGGAGTTACGTATTGTTCTTCTAATTTATGAGATTAACTGTATTCATCACATTATAAAATCAGTACTGAAATATTTGAAATGAGATGCACGCGTTTAAATGTGAAAAATATACATCTCAAGGTCAGAAATTTTTCGTTATAATAACATAATGTTGACTTAGAAAATTTTGAATAACCTTAGAAAGAGTGATACAGATACATTCAAGCTAATTGAATTACCTTCATTTCTATGTCATATACTGCATGTAAACATGGTGCAGACCATCATATATGATAATCATTGTTCCCTGTAATAAATCAGATTGATGTTATAAATGAAAATATATTATTCTCTATATATTTCACAAAAGCACTAATTTCTAATAAATCAGTAAGAATATGGCAAGAAAAGTAATTTTAAAAAAAATGAATATACATACATTTATCCACTGTGGTATTTTGTTGAATGGCAGTCTTTACCCAAAAGTAATTGATAAATGAACATTTTCAGGACATGAGTTTGAGTTTTCAGTGTGGATTACGAGGACATTCCATGAAAATGATTTAGTTACATTATCTTTAATAATGTAAGTGGAAAAAGTCAATTTTCTTGGCAATAGCAGGCAGGGAATGTATTTCTGGATGTCTTTACAGAATAGATACATGCAAATAGTGCTGTCGCCTAACAGGGACTTAACAGGTTAAATCGATCAACCTGCATGACATGTTTTTATCTGTTATTTGTTATTTATTGTTCTGTGGATTTAATTTGGAATAAAGAAGTAATATGAGGCTTTTTCAGATGCAAGACATTAAAAATTGAGAGTACAAATATTGTTAGGTATATGGCTTCATTTCAGGACTGTTTAGAATGCATTACATTTTGGAATAAATTCTGTTGTAAGTGATTTGCTTAATGAATTAAATATGTACAACATGTATGAACTTTAACATGATTGTGCACTCAACATTTGTGTAACCGGGATGTTATAATAAATAGGCTTACTCTGAATAACTTCTAAACATATAAGAATTTTAATTTCAAATTCTTCTTTATTTCCTGATGTTGAAAAGTTTAAACTTCTAAAACAGCATTTGCCTCTTTAAGTTCTGACTAAATTTAAAAAAACAAAGCTTTGCTTCGAGATAAGGCTGTTTTAGAGGCTGGGATATATGCTGTGTGCAGCATTTTGTGGACATGTAAATTTTAGTCAAATTGAGCTGTTTTGATGATTGCACCATAGGATGTTGATCCCATTTCACATTATGCATATGTCTTGATTTTAATTTCCTTTCAGTCAATGGAAATAAAACTGAGGATGTAAAACTGACAAAATATTTAATGGATAATTCAATCAATAGTACTGAGTTTACACAGTCATCCAAAGTCAAACTTTATGTTCATTCTGAAGGAGATGTCTGAGGATATTGTTGAGGTGTTAGTCATGATCTTTCAAGAATCACTGGAGCCAGTGAGGGTTCCAGAGGACTGGAAAATAGAAAAATGTAACATAGATAATAAAATGTGAGACTGGATGAACACAGCAGGCCCAGCAGCATCTCAGGAGCACAAAAGCTGACGTTTCGGGCCTAGACCCTTCATCAGAGAGGGGGATGGGGAGAGGGTTCTGGAATAAATAGGGAGAAAGGGGGATGCGGACCGAAGATGGAGAAAAGAAGATAGGCGGAGAGGAGAGTATAGGTGGGGAGGTTGGGAGGGGATAGGTCAGTTCAGGGAAGACGGACAGGTCAAGGAGGTGGGATGAGGTTAGTAGGTAGGAGATGGAGGTGCAGCTTGGGGTGGGAGGAAGGGATGGGTGAGAGGAAGAACAGGTTAGGGAGGCAGAGACAGGTTGGACTGGTTTTGGGATGCAGTGGGTGGTGGGGAAGAGCTGGGCTGATTGTGTGGTGCAGTGGGGGGAGGGGACGAACTGGGCTGGTTTAGGGATGCGGTGGGGGAAGGGGAGATTTTGAAGCTGGTGAAGTCCACATTGATACCATTGGGCTGCAGGGTTCCCAAGTGGAATATGAGTTGCTGTTCCTGCAACCTTCGGGTGGCATCATTGTGGCACTGCAGGAGGACCATGATGGACATGCCATCTAAAGAATGGGAGGGGGAGTGGAAATGGTTTGCGGCTGGGAGGTGCAGTTGTTTGTTGCGAACCGAGCGGAGGTGTTCTGCAAAGAGGTCCCCAAGTCTCCATTTGGTTTCCCCAATGTGGAGGAAGCCACACCGGGTACAATGGATGCAGTATACCACATCGGCAGATGTGTAGGTGAACCTCTGCTTAATATGGAAAGTCATATCCACTTGGGAACCCTGCAGCCCAATGGCATCAATGTGGACTTCACCAGCTTCAAAATCTCCCCTTCCCCCACTGCATCCCAAAACCAGCCCAGTTTGTCCCCTCCCCCCACTGCACCACACAACCAGCCCAGCTCTTCCCCTCCACCCACTGCATCACAAAACCAGTCCAACCTGTTCCTGCCTCCCTAACCTGTTCTTCCTCTCACCCATCCCTTCCTCCCACCCCAAGCCGCACCTCCATCTCCTACCTACTAACCTCATCCCACCTCCTTGACCTGTCCGTCTTCCCTGGACTGACCTATCCCCTCCCTACCTCCCCACCTATACGCTCCTCTCCACCTATCTTCTTTTCCCTCCATCTTCGGTCCGCCTCCCCCTCTTCCCTATTTATTCCAGAACCCTCACCCCATCCCCCTCTCTGATGAAGGGTCTAGGCCCGAAACATCAGCTTTTGTGCTCCTGAGATGCTGCTGGGCCTGCTGTGTTCATCCAGCCTCACATTTTATTATCTTGGATTCTCCAGCATCTGCAGTTCCCATTATCACAAAAATGTAACACCCCTGTTTAAGAATCAAACAAGGCAGAAATCAAGAAATTTTCTGCTGGTTATTCTGACACCAGTCATTGGTAAGATTTTAAAATCCATTATTAAAAATGAGATTGTGGATTATGTGAAAGCGCGTGGTAAAATTGAGCTGACTCAGCATGTTTCATCAAGTGGGTGTGGGTTGAGGGGAGGTTGTGCCTGACAAATTTGTTACAATTATTTGAGGTAACAAGCAAGTAAGTAAGACAAAGGAGAGCCATTGGATATGATGTATGTGGGTTTCCAGAAGGTCTTTGACAAGATGCTGCACAGAATGCTGCTGAACAAGATAAGAACCCATGGTATCAGAGACAAGGTAATGTCTTGGATAGAGGATTGACTGATTGGTAGAAGACAGAGGGATAGAGGTATAGACTATTTTCTAGAAGGGGAAAGGCTTCAGAAATTTGAAGCACACAGGAACTTGAGAGTGTTAGTTCAGGATTCCCTAAAAGTTAACATGCATTCAGTTGTCAGTTAGGCAGGCATATGCAAAGTTAGTATTCATGTCAAGAGGGCTAGAAAACATACTCTCCTGGGAGACATATTATATGTATGCAGATCTTGATCAATTACTGATATTAATTGTGTTATTTGTTCTTCATATTGATTTTATTTTAATTTTTCAAGCTATTAATTTTATTTCAAAATTATCTGTTATGAAGTGGAGGTTGACCCCCCCCAACCCCGATAACTAAAACCAAACGCCCAGAGAGGAGCGTGTCATGCTATAAGCTGGTAAAAGGAGTGTGAGAAGGGGTATAATCCATCTTTTCACCAATTTCGAGTAGTTAAGTAAAATAAACCCCTGATACTCACTTAACAATCAATGAGTAACAATTTATTTATTTAACTCTAACAGTGAACTAATTAAATTATTAACAAACCGAATAAACTCTTTCTAATTACTAACTATTCCTGAATAAAACAAGATTCTAATGGCATGCTTTTCCAATAAATACAAGTCCCACTTCCATAAAACAAGATTAACAAAAAAAAACCTCAATCTCTTAAAATTACAGCCAGGTTATGTGTCTCCTGGAATGTTCTGTGCCTTCTCTGTTGAATGCTCTGTCAGGAACACCTTCTCCATCAAATTCTTCTGCTAGGAACATTAACTAGTTGTGCCATAGGTACCTTTTGATTTAGATAGTGCTTTCTCTAAAACTTAGAGAAGACTGTGAGAGATAACAATTCTCCCTTGAGAGCTGAGAGCTGTTAACTCTTGCAGATGGCAGTTCACTCTCCTGTATTTCCCAACTGTGCCTTCTTTTATACCCTTGATGACATACCAATATTCTGTACAATAGGTTCAGTCCTGCGTAGCCAAAACCATCAGATTTAATTTTTTTTATATTTGGATGCCTGGTTCAAATTAATTGGCTAAATTCAAAACTTGTTGACATGATAACAAAACAAAACTGCTGCTTGGCCTACCGACTGCACAGCCTTTTGATACAAATGTTTCAATTCAGGAGCTCTGTGCACCTCCAAACTCACCAGCTGCTGCCCAGAGGCATCCTTTTTGAATCACTAAGCATAGAAAAAGCACATCATTTTTCAAAGGGACTACACAATGATTTCCCCCCCTAGCATTTTACAACTACCAATATCTTACAAACACCAAATTCTAAAGCCCTGCCTTCCAATCTACAAATACTCTACCCAACTTCACAATATATATGTGTAGTGAAATAGTTTCAAAATTCATCACAAATATTTAAATCACAGATGTACTCAAAGGTGTATTATGCCTTATTTCCACGGTTATCATCTATACTTCTATGGCAATGCTGTCTAAATTTGTAGATCAAGATGTATTGACACAAACAATTAATTGTGCATTTAGTTTAAGTATCTCAATTTTAATATACAAATGTTACAATGAGACCTCTGGGCTCAACTCAAAGAAATGCTTTTTAAAATCCTTCAGGAAGTATGTTAGTAGTGACAGTGTAATTTGATGTTAAGAATCATTGTCACATGAAACAAAAACAATTGGCATAATTTCTCTTTTCTATCAATAATGAAATGTTCCCCAAGGTTATTGTTTGAATATTTAAAAGTACACACATTCAATTCACTTCTCAGAGCCCATTATAACTATTGTAGGTGAAATCAGTTCCCTGATTCACAAGTATTGTTTTAACTCAACATGGATTAAATATCATGTGAAAATAATTCAAATGTAAATTAATAGGTCAAAACATAAAATTGAATAAAAATTGTGGAATCCTATCTAACTGCAAATCAATTTGTCAAACTAAAAAGTGTCTTATCAAGTTGCTCAGAATTGTACGTTTACAAAGTGGTCGGGGATAGTGTAGGATGGGGACCTTACAAATATCTACAAGAATAATTTTGAAAATAGGTTGTAAAATATTTCCTCATTTTTGATTGGCTCCTGTGAAACAAGTGAAATGAATGACAGGAAATGAAACAACTCTTCTAATGACTGATCCTCTGTTACTGAAGCTGCTCAATACCTGAGATACATATAAGTTGACACTTCAGTTTCAAATTTTGTAGGTGGTTTTGATGGTCACTGACCTGCAGATTAACCAGACTCTCTAGCTCTTGGGTTAAATGGCTCAGCCCAGTTTCTGTTCAAGATGTTGCTAAATGGAGAACTAGAAATGGTGCACTGTTAAATGTCATTTTCTGTTAATCTTGTACCATGAATGGTGTAATATTGTTTCACTTCACACCTGCATATTATCCAGGCCCTTGTCGTGGTCTGGCATGAGTTACTTCACAATTGGAATGTGGTGAATCATTTTTTAATTCACTCATAGGGTGCGGGCATCACCAGCAGTTATTACCCATCCCTAACTGGTCAGCATGCTATTAGGGTCAACCACATTGTTGAGTATCTGGGGTCACCATAGGCCATACCAGGTATTTGGTAGATTGACTGACAGATTTCCTTCCCTAAAGGGCATTAGCAAACCAGATGGGATTTTACAACAATTGAAGATCATCATCATTAGACTTTTAAATCAGTTTTGAATTTAAGTTCCACCATCTGCTCTGTTGGGATTCATTTCACGCCTGCATGTCCAAATTTCTGGATTGCTAGCCTCACAACAATATCACTGGTCCAGCACCCAATCTGAAGAGATTCTAGGTGGAGCTAAACACTGTGGAAATAAACAACAAATGGCCCCAGTCTTGATCATATAGCAGCAGAAAGGTAAACTGAAACTGAAAATGATGACTGCAAGCTATTTTTGTTTACAAATTCCTGCAACAATATTCTAGAATTATAACAAATGGTATCTGAGAGCCACAAGTGTCTGCCACTGTAACTAATGTCCAGGGTTCCATAAATGCCTCCCACATGTAACTTCTTAGCTTTTCTGTTTTTTATTTCTACTCAACTGATTCCACAAATTGTTCGTTTGAGCTAAGGTCACCTTTCTCTTCAGTATTAATTCATCCTTAATTAACAGAGCTACCATATCATTTAGTCCTGGATTCCTATCTTTTCAAAATGTCAAATACCCTTTATTTATTCACATCCCAACCTTCCTCAGCCTGAAGCCACATTTCTTTCATTGCCATTCGGTCATGAATATTATTTGATTTTTCTTCTGAGCTAATGACACTTTGTCCAAAAAGCAACTCATCTAATAAAAGATGTGGCTAGCCAGGTTGATGAAGTCACGCAATGTGAATAAGGTTGTACAGGTGAGAAGGTCATTGAATATCAGAAGCAGGACGCAGCTCCTACCTGTATTGCACTATCAAGGGATTCTTACATTGCAGGACCTGTTTACAAACAGAAATTATTGCCTGTGAGAAATTTCTATGTGAGAAACTTGTATGAATGCAAACTATTGCACAAGGTTTGTTGAGTAGCGTTAGATTTGTTGTGTAGTATTAAGAGCATCATTAACCATATCTGCAGTGCATCTGTCAAAGAATGCACGATAGCGCCTGTGTTATTCATAGCAGAGCCCTTACAGTTCAGATGATAAGCACAGTAGGATTCTCTCCCATTAAAGGACATGTTTGGCAGAAGCTTGCTGTCTTTGCTTTTTTTTTAAATCAATTTGAGGACACGTTTCAGGTTTCTGATCTGATGGTTCCTGATGCACACTTGTCTGCATGAGCTTCCTGAACAGGGTTGATTAACAAGTCACCTCTATGAACCCTATCAAATGGAGGTTGGCTGGCAGACTGCACTTGACAGTGGAAAATCCAAGGGGACCTCCCAAACTGTGAATACAGGGCAGATCCATTTGGAGAGGTAGGCACTGCTGCTGCCAGTGAAGTAGTAAGGGCAGCATAGGATGGAGGATGTTAAAATGTAATGTAAGGGATGTGAACGAAAAAGCTTTAAACAACCACAGCTATCACCTATCATTGTGGAGAAGGAAATAGCCATAGCTGTGGACTTTTATCACTTGCAATACTGAGGGACATGCGGGGTGGGAGGGTTGTGTAATGGCATAGGTCTAACTGGCCTTCCTGCCTGCTGTATGGAAATCACACCCAAATCAGATGTTGGGCTTCAGTCTCAGCAGGGGCTCTGCCTGTCTGCAGCCAGTAATACAATGGTAATGCCACCAATTTGTCCTTAAGGATCACTGTACGTAATCTCAGAGTCACCCAGTTGGGACAGAGTTGACAAAGAATTTTTTCTCTTAGAGGGTAGTGAATCAATGGAATTCTGTACCGTTAAGAGCTGTCATGGTTGGGTCATCAAGTATATTTGAGGTTGAGACAAACTGATTTCTAATAATTAAGGGAATCAAGGGTTCCAAGAGGAAAAGGTAGGAAAGTGAAGTTGAGGTTTATCAGATCAGCCCTGATCTCATTGAATAGCAGGGAGGACTTGATGGGCTGAATGGCCTACTTCTGCTGATACGTATTAAGGATTTATTGCTGAAATGGAAAGTTAATTGTTCTTAATTATCTTTCTACCACCGTTTGGTGTGTAGCTGATGTTTTTCTAACCCTACCTCCATCAAGATCACATCACTTCTGCTGCTAGCATTATGTGCATTATTGCTGTAGAGTTCTTGTACTCAGGTCTGAAAGACACTCAATCAGGCATCTTTAATGTCTGGGAAGCTGCAGAAAATTGACCCTCAGAAAGGGATTTTGGTTGCTTTTAAGACAAGTATACAGGAATACCACAGAAATGTCGATCAACTGCAATGATATGAGAAGGTGGCTCATCACACGTTCTCCAGGACAACTAAGGGTGGGCACAAAATGCTGAACCTGTCAGTAACACTCACATCCCAAGAACAAATCAAAAGAAATACTTAGAGTCTTTTACAGAGATTAAAAGGCAAAAGGTGCACAAAAAGGCGAGAGGTGGAGCATATTTCAAATTAATTTTTCAGCCACCAGGAATTAGTCAAAGATTAGCACGGACTGACTGCATGTGCTAAAGCCATGTTTTCAGAAGGTGATGGAGGCCATTATTTTTTATTCACCTGGGGGATGTGAGCTTTGCTGGCGTGCTAACATTTATTATTCATCTCTAATTATCCTCAAGGAGGTCCCTAATTGAATCACTACAATCCATTCTGTGCAGATAAACCCACAAAGCTATGACTGAGTTCCAGGGTTTTGACCCAAATACACTGAAGGATTGTTAACTTATTTTCAAGTCAGGATGGTGAACAGCTTGGACAGGATATGTCAGGGGTGGGGTTGCCATGTATCTGCTGCCCTTATCCTTTTCAATGGTAGCGATTGTGGGTCTAGAAGGTGCTGTCTAAGAAGACCTGGTGATGTAAAATATTTGCTTTGTCTGTTGGAATATTGGAAATGACTCTCAATTCTTAAAGTGTTAGTTGTTTTATGTGATCAGTTATCTCACCTCAAAGCTACACAAGAAATAATTAACTCACTGGGGTTCCAGGAGTAAATTTTTGACATACAAGCTACCATTCTGACCTGAATTAAGCACAAAACTTTAATTAGAATATTTTATCATGTAGCTAAGCCAGCTGTCAAAATGTGATATTATCATGATAACATTTATTATTCATCTCTCATTGTCCTCAAAAAGGCTCCTACTTGAAAATGATAGAATACAGATAGTCAGTAACTATTGTGACTATGCTGTAATATTTCTAGGTTTTCAAAATGGGAGGTTAAATGTGGCTCCATCATCACCAAATGTCAGGAAACAAGCAGTTGGAGAGCAAGCGCATATTCATTATAAAATATGCTCTACTATAAAGTTCACATCAGGCATTCATTGAGTACTTACCAAGTGTAGGCATGATTCACAGTGCTCTACATTCTAAATCAGTCTATTACCTACAGTCATTTTTCTAATATGTCTTGCTGCTGTGGATGATTACGAAGTGACTAACCTTCAAAAAGTACTTCACTGTTATAAAGCACTTTGGGATGCCCAGTGATTGTGAAAAGCATTATATAAATGCAGGACCATTTTGTGTCTTTTAAAATAAGGGCAGAGAGAGATCTGAACATGAATTATACCCACAGACACTGGAAGTCACAAAATAATTTCAAGATAAATCTGAGTCAAGCTGCTCTTCATGTTTCAAAACAGTGGCTTCAGTTTTTTTTGACAGACAGTGGTTAAGTAGATCATGTCAACACCTACCATTCTGAAACATTTTCAGAAGCTGACATGCAGCAAAGCACCAAAGCATTATTCCCTTAATGATTTGAGAAGGACAGAAGCAATTTGGTTTTATGTGAACATAGCCGACAGTCACATCTTAAGGTTGCATTGGTGTGTGTGATATTGTTGGATACTCACATGGATCACTAGAAGACAAAAATATTTTTGAGAAACTGGGCAAAACCATCCTAATACTTGAGAGATTATTTCTGGGGACTGTGTTTAAGATTGCTATATAAGCCTGTCAACATCAATGCACAGCGCAATCACTACGCTTCATACCTGCTAATACAATTAAGGTCTTTTTAAAAAAAAGTTCTGTCATGGGATGTGGGCATTTCTGGAAAGACCAGCAATTGTTATCCAACCATGAATTCGTGAATTGAATAGCTTACTAAACCAGCCCAGGGGGCAGTTAAGTCAACTACATTGTCGTGGATCAGGAGTCACGTGTAGATTAGTCCTTGGATTTTAGCAACTGACGAGATCAAAGTGTCTTCTCACTTGAACTGGGTGCAATCTAATCACTCCTTCTATACCTCCACCCAAATTGACAACAACTGAAACGCCAGCAAAGTCAGGGCGGCTAAATGATCAAATGATAATTTCCTGTTCCTGCCAGGATGTTTACATTAAACAGAGTTAAAATTAACTCAGAGATAGCTAGAACTGCAAATGCTACAGAGAGTGACAACACAGGTTTCTGTTCTTTTCAAGTTTCTGTAAGACTTTAAAGTCTAAATCTAGACATTAATTCACAATTTGCCTCCCATCCCCAGCAGTAAGAAATATTCAAAACGAAACTGTTTTTCATGTCTGGGTTTGTCCATCACAATCAACTATTGAGTCGATGTGATTCTCACATTTCCCAAATCAAGTAAGGTTTATGCAAAATTGGAAACTCTCCATTCTTTCCTTTCATCGAGAAGTTTCAACCAATGTCTATGAGCCATTCAAGTTATCTTTTACAGATTATGACACTGTTTATGTTTTGCCATTTTTGTGCCATTTTAGTTTTCATGTCATTTGTGTAAATTGTCAGCTTCCGGTGCCATCATAAGTCAGTATCCTACAGCACTGTCTATATCATAGACACTCTCTCCCTTTATGTTCTTGCTCTGGGCAAGGGGTGTTGCCTCTCTCTTGACCTTGCTTTTCAGCTTTGGCTCTTGGTTTGCTTTGCCGAAACTTGTCTCACTGTGGCCCTGCTTCCAGATCTTGCAACTTCCTGACCTTATCTTCACGTGTCACAGTCCCCCACTTTGCTCTGCCCTGGTCTTGTCTTCTTTTGGCCTCGGGCCTCATCTTGCTCAGGGCTTGTTATCTCTCTGGGTCTCATTCTTAACACCCCCTGACCTCCTATTCTCAGTGCTGCTGTCCTCTGGCCTCACTTTCCACCTCCCTTTATTATATTAGTCTCTAGATCTGGTTCTCCTTTCACTGCTGGCTCTGCTCCTGCGCCCTCGCTTTCCATCTGAATTTGAACAGAGATCCTGGGCTCCATCTAGTGGGAAATATTTTTCAGTGCGGGTAGTCTGAAGATCCCAGATTGAGCATAGTCAATCTTGCATGAGTGTGGAATATGGCTTTCTTTGCATTTTTGCATTTTAAGTTATTTCATTTACCAATACAGCATCACAGCTGTTTTAATTTATTTATATTACAATTTACAGGGTACAAATATAGTATTTTAATATTTTTCTCTGCTGAATAACGCTCTGTTGAACATAACTTGAATTTTAACATTGATTCCTATGAGAATCAATGCTTCACTTAAAGTTTTTTTGCATCAAGTTGCATAGTTCAAGAAGCTAACCCAACTTTAAGTAGGATTCCAGTACTCCAAAATATAAAGTATTCTTCTTGCAATTATTTTCCTTTATAATCTTCCACCACAGAAGGTGAAAAGGGATAGAATCTTAGTCCCTATCTGTAAGTATCTTTGTCTGTTGTCTGTAGATAATATATTTCAAAATTGGTTGTTATGTTTCAATGAAACCTGATACACTGATAGGGAAAATTCATTGAAGATCTGATTCATTTCTGCGACTCTGTTGATTTGATCCTGGATTCTAAAGGATTGTTAACATTGGGAGATCTGCAATGGCTTTTTGTTAGAATGTAGTGGTTTGTTTTATTTAGAACATTGCTGATCAATTTAAAATATTGTGGATTGTCTTAGCTACTGAAATATTGTCATCTTACCTAAGTTGCATTTTAAGCAAACAAATTTCAAAACTGAGCACTATTCCTGGATGGGATATGTACATACCTGTTATGATAGTTAACTAGATTTTATCAGGTCAGTAATTTTTGTGATTTATTCCAAGAGACAAAATTCCAGAGTTTCCCACGGCTGTGGTTTTCTCATGCATTAATTTCATGAAAGCCAAACGTGAAAGAATCATTAGCTTTATGTTTTATTGTATCAACTAAGCATGCACAAATTCAAGGTAAACTTGATAAAACAACATCAAAGATTTTAAACTTTCAGTTGCTTCAAAACTTTCAGTTCTGAAAGAAGAAAAATGTAATCCCAAATTAAAAAGTGCTGTAAAGCTAAACTTGTGTCATTGTCACATTCAATCATGGTGTCTGTGAAACATCATAACTGCTATAAACCTGCAAAATAAACAAACGAGCCAGACCCTTGAAGACATGATGAACATAACATTAGAACTAATTTAACTCTCATCAAACCGACAAGGCCACAATTTAAATGTTTGTACAGAAAAATGGTCGGGGATTAAAAAGATGAAAAGTTAGTTTACAAAACATGCTTTATACTGGTGATCAGGTTGATAAAAAATAGTATTTGTGTTGTCTACAAAGATAACCTGCATTGATGAAATAACTGATACGTTGACTGATGCCTTAAGCTGCATTGACTTTCTATCAAGTTGAATGTAACAGCTGTGGCAGTGGCCCTGCAAACACAGAGCCAATCCTGCCATGACCACTCTAGGACCTCTGATGGGATTATGTCATTCAAGTGGCTAGCTGCCTCCATGTCTTTAAAGGTGAATAGCCTCCCCTAAGGCACTCATTATCCCACAGCAGACCTGGATCAATATTCATGGAGAACGTCTAGAAACATTGGTGACTGGTTGGGTTCAATGGGGCCAATCAGGCAGCCCCAATGTGGTGGGAGTGAGAGTCACTGCGGATGGCAGGGGTGGCAGTTCCTGATGTAGTGGAGTTCCCTCCTGGCATTACGGAGTGTCTGAATACAGAATGCCACCAGCCTTTACTAGGTATTGTGTACCAAACCTTGCCACTGGCAGAATGCCCGTGGTGGCCTGAAGAAGCCCCTACGTACATTGGCATGTTTAAAGGGCCTCAATTGGCTTCTAGATGGAAAGGCCATTCTAGATCTTCACCACCCCTGACTCATTGGGAGCTGTCAGAAATTTGTCAGAAACCTCCTCCATGCTATCCTGGCTGATTATATGGTGTGCCTGCTATCCACTCTGAGGGGGGTGGTCGTGAAGAGAAAATAAATCAATTCTCTTACTATCCTTATTTTGAAGTGAACCATATAAATCTGAAATGGGATTCATTTCTGAAGAGGGGCCTAGGCCCAAAAGTCAGCCTTCCTGCTCCTCTGATGCTGATTGGCCTGTTGTGTTCATCCAGCTCTACACATTGTTATCTGGGATTTGAAAGCTTCATTTATCAACTTCACTTATGAATTTATTTCTAGCAAATGAAGTAATAAAAGCGTGACACAGTTCATCCACTTCACTAACATCTTCCATCCCAACCCTAAGTTCACCTGGACCATCTCCGATACCTCCCTCTCCTTCCTGGACCTCTCTGCTTCCATTTCTGGCAACCACCTAGAAACTGATATCCATTTCAAGCCTACCAACTCCAACAGCTACCTAGAATTCACCTCCTCTCACTCACCAACCTGCAAAAATGCCATCCCCTATTCCCAGTGATAATGGGAACTGCAGATGCTGGAGAATTCCAAGATAATAAAATGTGAGGCTGGATGAACACAGCAGGCCCAGCAGCATCTCAGGAGCACAAAAGCTGACGTTTTAGGCCTAGACCCTTCATCAGAGAGGGGGATGGGGTGAGGGTTCTGGAATAAATAGGGAGAGAGGGGGAGGCAGACCGAAGATGGAGAGAAAATAAGATAGGTGGAGAGGAGAGTATGGGTGGGAGGTAGGGAGGGGATAGGTCAGTCCAGGGAAGATGGACAGGTCAAGGAGGTGGGAAGAGGTTAGTAGGTAGGAGATGGAGGTGCGGCTTGGGGTGGGAGGAAGGGATGGGTGAGAGGAAGAACAGGTTAGGGAGGCAGAGATAGGTTGGACTGGTTTTGTGATGCAGTGGGTGGAGGGGAAGAGCTGGGCTGGTTGTGTGGCGCAGTGGGGGGAGGGGACGAACGGGGCTGGTTTTGGGATGCAGTGGGGAAAGGGGTGATTTTGAAGCTGGTGAAGTCCACATTGATACCATTGGGATGCAGGGCTCCCAAGCGGAATATGAGTTGCTGTTCCTGTTGCTGATAGGGGTGAGGGAGGAGGTGTGGGGGCAAGTGTAACATTTCCTGCGGTTGCAGGGGAAGGTGCCGGGTGTGGTGGGGTTGGAGGGCCGTGTGGAGCGAACAAGGGATTCACGGAGAGAGTGGTCTCTCCGGAAAGCAGACAGGGTGGCGATGGAAAAATGTCTTGGGTGGTGGGGTCGGATTGTAGATGGCGGAAGTGTCGGAGGATGATGCGTTGTATCCATCCCCTATTCCCAATTCCTCCGCCTCCGCCGCATCTGCTCCCACGATGAGGCATTCCACTCCCGTACATCACAGATGTCCAAGTTCTTCAAGGACCGCTTCAAAGTCTCCCCTTCCCCCACCGCATCCCAAAACCAGCCCAGTTCGTCCCCTCCCCCCACTGCACCACACAACCAGCCCAGCTCTTCCCCTCCACCCACTGCATCCCAAAACCAGTCCAACCTGTCTCTGCCTCCCTAACCTGTTCTTCCTCTCACCCATCCCTTCCTCCCACCCCAAGCTGCACCTCCATCTCCTACCTACTAACCTCATCCCACCTCCTTGACCTGTCCGTCTTCCCTGGACTGACCTATCCCCTCCCTACCTCCCCACCCATACTCTCCTCCCCACCTATCTTCTTTTCTCTCCATCTTCGGTCCGCCTCCTCCTCTCTCCCTATTTATTCCAGAACCCTCACCCCATCCCCCTCTCTGATGAAGGGTCTAGGCCCGAAACGTCAGCTTTTGTGCTCCTGAGATGTTGCTGGGCCTGCTGTGTTCATCCAGCCTCACATTTTATTATCCCCTATTCCCAATTCCTTTTGCTTCCACGTTATCTGCTCCTGACGGGAGGCATTCTACTCCTGGACATGCCAGATGTCCTCGTTTTTCAAGGACCACAACTTCCCCTCCACAGAGGTCGAAAACACCCTCAACCATGTCTCTCGCATTTCCCACAATTCATCCCTCACACTCCCTCCCTGCAATTACAACCAAAACAGAATCCCCCTCATCCTCATGTACCACAACCTTCGGATCCAACACATCATCCTCTGGCACTTCAGCCATCCGCAACCTGACCCCACTACCAAAGACATTTTTCCCACCCCTCCCTTATCTGTCTTCTGGAAGGACTACTCTGTCTCCGTGACTTCCTTGTCTGCTCCACACTCCCCACCCTCCCCCCCCACCACACCCGTCACGTTTCCCTGCAACTGCAGGAATTACTACACCTGCCCCATGCTTCCCCCCTTACCCGCATACCACGCCCCAAGAAGACCTTCCACATCAAGCAGATGTTCACCTGCACATCTGCTAATGTGGTATATTGTATCCGCTGTTCCCAATGTGGCCTCCTCTACATTGGGCAAACTAAGTGGAGGCTTGGAGACCGCTTTGTGGAACACCTCCGCTTGGTTCGCGACAAACAACTGCTCCTCCCAGCCACGAACCATTTCAACTCACCCTCCCACTCCCTGGTCGACATGTCCATCCTAGACCTCCTCCAGTGCCACAACGATGCCACTTGAAGGTTGCAGGAACAGCATCTCATATTTCGCTTGGGAACCTGTAGCCCAATGGTATCAATGAGGACTTCACAAACTTCAAAATTTTCCCTCCCCCAACCGCATCCCAAAACCAGCCCAGCTCGTCCTCACCTCCCTAACTTGTCCATCCTTCCTCCCACCTAGCCATGCCTCCCACCTCAAGCCCCACTCTCACCTCCTTGACCTGTCCGTTCTCCCTGGACTGATGTATCCCCACTCTACCTCCCCACCTTCACTCACCTTTACTGGCTCCATCCCCGCCTCTTTGGCCAGTCTGTCTCCTCTCCACCTATCTTCTCCTTTATCCATCTTCTATCAGCCTCCCCCTCACTCTCTATTTATTTCAGGGTTCCCTTCCCCTCGCCCATTTCTGCAGAAGGGTCCTGACCCGAACCGTCACTTCCCTGCTCCTCTGATGGTCCTTGGCCTGCTGTGTTCCTCCAGCTCTGCACCTTGTTATCTCTAATAATTGTGGGATGTTGGTTGGCATAAATCCTGCTGGCCCAATGAAAAATCATCGCATCTTACCTGCTTTTCTCCAGAGACTTGAGGTGAGATTCTCACCAGAGCACAGCAAGTTATCAAATGCCGCTATCTTGTTTGTTAAACAGCTTGTTAATAGCTCAACTCACCCCGGGTTGTGACCTTTCTGAACTCACCCTGCAAACAAAATCAGGTGATATGGGTGGAGTGAAACACTGAGCAGACAGTTCAGTGGTCTTGTCTACAAGTTTGCTAAAATTTTCCTTTTGCTGCTTTTTAATCTTCTCTCTCCAGGTAAATCCACTTGTTTGCAGGAGGCAGAAGGTGACTGATTCACACTCTTAAAGGTCTCTGATGTGTTAATTAAAAATCACACCTTACAGGAATTGATGAAGACAAATAAACCTTCTATCTTCAGGCTTGAGGTGCTTTTAACTGCCGAACAAAACAGCTTCTTCCTTTTTGGAAGTCCATTGCTTCTGACCAGAATATATACAGCCTGAAGCCATATAATTACCTGGGAACTGATCATATAGTTGTTCGCAGGCAAAAGACCTTTGTCATCAATAACTGGTCATTATTTCACAAACAAATCAGTTACTTTTTTTCTGAGCTGATGTTCCATTTATCCATAGACTCCTGCCTCCAGCTTATCTGAAACTGGATTTTCCTTACTGTTTGAGCCAAAAGCCATGTAAGCAACACTTACAATGAGTGTCAGGTAACTTGCTTTTAAAAAGTGAAATAATCATTTTTTTACCCATTTCAGTCCACAATCAAAAATAAGGGAAAATAAAAAAGATATGGACTTTACAGTGTCTTCTGTTCCTTTTGATGCAGCTTATTAACCAGCTTCTAGCACTCAGAGCAAGAAAATTATTTACCTGCAATGCAGGGGTGATTAATAGATGGTTCTTTAACAATTCAACACAGACCACCAGCACTCAAACCCAGGTTACTACACATGAGTACCTCCATCCACCAGATCACAAAAGTGGGGAACATAGAAACACTTCTCTACCTCAAACTGTTGTTTTCTTCACCATCAACCTAACATTTCACTAGCCAAGGATGTACATTGCATCTCTCTGAAGGTTCTGACTCCAGCAATGCAGAATCCTGGGCAACAAAGGGGTTGGCCATTAAAAGTTCAAATTTCCCAGGTAGTTTCTGAGGAGGTCGGATATGTCCACATGTTTTGTTTTTGGGTCACAATCTGGAGGATTTGTGTCAGTGTGACTTTCCTATTCGGCTTTGAGTTGAAATCAACCTGCAACTGAGCAAACTGGCCACTGGGTGGCACTTCCCTACAAATTGCTCAAATTATGTGTAAAAATTTCGTCTGAATATTTTTATGAAGTCATTTTATTCTTCGGTAACTGAAACTTCTTTTATCCAAAATAATGATCTAAACAGAATCTTTAAATTAAAACAAAATTTCTCAAACTCACTATAACATTTACATATCAAAACTTTTATGTCTGTGTTTTGCTGAGGCCCCTGATTCTCCCAAGATCTGGGTCCAGGATTTAGACTTTGCCCAAAACTGTAGTACTGCGATGTGAATTTGGATTCTGCAGCCAAAGAACTGCATGGTATCTGTCTTCCTGTTAGCAGCAGTTCCCTTCAGTTAGCTTGATCTTTCTCCAAATTTGAGCAGTTACTACCAGATTGTTTATCAAAACTATTTGAAGAAAAACTGTTGACTGTACAACATAGCAGAGTTTTAGCATGAGGCTTTATTGAAGTCATGTTATGCTGCCTCTGTACAGGGTGTGTGGGTTATGGTAGAGGCTGCATGACTATGGCAGATGAGAACAGGTATGGCCTGCAGTTGCAATGGTATATCTAGTCATTTGCTTCCA
Organism: Stegostoma tigrinum; assembly: GCF_030684315.1. Taxonomy (NCBI): domain Eukaryota; kingdom Metazoa; phylum Chordata; class Chondrichthyes; order Orectolobiformes; family Stegostomatidae; genus Stegostoma; species Stegostoma tigrinum. Next base: position 49,022,996 of record NC_081357.1, on the reverse strand, counting down.
CCACATGAGATTGAAGTGACAATTGCTTCACACAGGACTCTGGCTGCCATGCAGACTGACATTTGTTGAGAATATTAAATGTTTGTGCTCTCTCTAAGTCTCCAATTCTCAACCCTGCTAATAGTCTGGCAGGCTTGTCGAATGAAATTTGCCACTTCACCTTTATCTTTTCACTCACAGCTGGTTTCATTAGCTTTTGTACTCTTGGAAGAATAGTTTGTATTAGTTTAATATTCATCTTTGTACTGGGCTATGTTCCATGCCTTGCGTGAGTGTGTTTTGCCACTTTTGAATCCCTGATTCCTAACGCAATCCGGTCTCTAATTAGCTCAGCCCTTTAATTGTGCTAATTCAAAGATGCTGCAGGATCTGTGTGTGCAGCCAGTAACCCTATCCAGGCCAGTTGCTGTAAGAATTCTCAGTTCCGACTCATATTCCTAGTGATTTGAACAGGAGCTGGTAGGGAAAAAGCTGCAGCCATGTTGTCGTAAGCAGATTTTCACTGTGATCTTTGTTCTTTCACTTTCAATGGCAGCACACAACTCTGCAGCTGTGCTTTTTATGTCCGGTCTGGACACTCACTGCCTCTGACTCCATATTGCAAATGTACAACACAGCAACGTGTTAAACACAAAGACGTTAATAAAATGGGCCTTAAGATGTCTGCCTACAAGGTGTGCGCTTATTATAGAGGTCATGTTATTGTAGCAGACTAGGACAGATATTTGTTCATGATTGCATTTCAACTGAAACACAAAATAATGGGTGTGTTAATTTCGCTTTTTGGACAGGGACCCACAGGGCAATGCAGAAGAAAGATGTCATCGACTGACAACAATGACAACTTCCTGACTTTGTGTTTATGCTCACTGGAAAGGTAAGACAGAAGTACTGTGAACCTTACATCTCTGACTGAGGGGGAAATGTGCATGAAGGCAAGAAGGAAATACTGTAAGCATTTAGATAGAATCAGGCTGAGTGAGCACTAAAAATGTGAGCAAGCAGCCCTGCGATGCAGCTGGGTCCAAACCATGAGCTGGGTGTCTCCCTCTTCGTGCAGAAGCATTGATAGCTGTTGGTGAATCCAAGTTGCAGCTTTAAAGTTCAGAAATGCCCTGTAAGTGGATTGGAGACAGGCCATGATGGCATCAAGCATCTGATGTTTATGCACATTGGCGCATGCAGGAGGTGCCCACAGAGTGAGCCCTGAGATTTTGATGCTGGGTGTTCATTATGGAGGTTCAGAAGTGGTAGCAGTGTGCTAGAGTCATCAGGCACCTGCTCTGACCTTTATGCTGAGAATTCTTAGCATCAGGTTTCTTTTCAGCAGTTCGTAGGATAGGAAGCTGCATAAAAATGAGGTTGGTGTGTATTTATGAGTCAGACAATGAGAAATAATTCCCCTTAATATGGATCACACCACTGCCTAGCCCTAATCTCATTTTCAAGCCCAGAATTCAGTTGTAAAATGTACTAAGTTGCTCCCAACATCGAGAAAGGCCTTGCTGGAATTATGCAATTCTCCCCTGTTTCTTGCCATTATCCACGTTGGTCAGGCCCTTATAAGTTTCTGCCCTAACATACTTGTAAACTACTGAAAAACTTTCTGGCTCTTTTAAATAAAAATTGTTCTGTGAATATATGCACTTGTACGTGTGTATAAGTGTTTGAGAGTCAGGGAGGATCTCAGAGGTCTGGAAAATCACTAACGTAACTACGTGCTTAAGAAGAAAGGCAAAAAATGGGAAATTACAGGCTAATTAGCCCGACCCCGGTCATTGGAGTCTATTGCGAAGGATGAGATTTCTAAATACTTGGAATTGCATGGTAAAATAGGGCAAAGTCAGCATGGTTTCATCAAGGGGAGGCCATGCCTGGTAAACCTGTTAGAATACTTTGAGGAGGTAACAGCAGGTTAGCCCAAGGAGAGCCAATGGATGTTATCTACCTGGACTTGCAGAAGGCCTTTGACAAGGTGCTAGGCAGGAGGCTGCTGAGTAAGTTAAGTGCACATGGTGTTAGAGACAATGTACTGGTTGGGTAGAAGATTGGCTGTCTGGCAGAGAACAGAGAGTAGGGATAAAAGTGATGTTCCACAAGGGTCAGTGTTGGGACCACAACTTTTCACTTTATACATTAATGATCTGGATGAAGGAACTGAGGGCATTCTGGCTAGGTTTGCAGACGATACAAAGGTGGGTAGTGGGATGGGTAATATTGAGGGTGCAGGAGGCTACAGAAGGATTTAGACAGGTTAGGAAGTGGGCAAAGAAGTACAGACAGAATACAACATGGGAAAGCGTGAGGTCGTGCACTTTGGCAGGAAAAATAAAGGCATGGAGTATTTTCTAAATGGGGAGAAAATTCTGAAACCTGAAGTGCAAAGGGAATTGAAAGTTCTTGTCTAGGGTTCTCTTAAGGAAAACTTACAGGTTGAGTCAGTAGTTAGGAAGGCAAATACAATGTTAGTGTTTATTTTGAGAGGACTGGAATATATAAGCAGGGATGTACTTCTGAGGCTTAATAAGGCTCTGGTCAGACCACAGTTGGAGTATTGTGGGCAATTTTAGGCCCCGTATCTCAGGAAAGATGGACTGGCCCTGGAGCGGGTTCAGAGGAGGTCCACAACAATGATCCCAGGAATGAAAGGCTTAACAAATGGGGAATGTTTGAGGACTTTGTGTCTATACTTGACGGAGTTTAGAAGGATGAAGGGAGATCTAATTGAAACTTACATAATACTGAACGGCCTTGACAGAGTGGACATTGGGAAGATGTTTCCATTGGTAGGGGAGACTAGGACCTGGTTCACAGCCTTGGAGTAAAGGGAAGACCCTTCAGAATGGAGATAAGAAGACACTTCTTCAGCCAGAGTGTGATGAATCTATGTAATTCACTGCCACAAAAGGCTGTGGAGACTAGGTCATTGAATATATTTATGACAGAGATAGGTAGGTTCTTGGTTGTCAATGGGGTTAAGGGTTATGCGGAGAAAGCAGGAGAATGGGTTTGAGAAACTTATCAACCGTGATTGAATGGTGGATCAGACTTGATGGACCAAATGGCCTAATCCCGGTTCCTATGTAGTTATGGTCTTATACTGTACAGATTGATTGATTGTGGTTGTGGCTTTTGTGTTCTATAAGCTTCAGGATCTGCACTGAGCAGGGAAGTGTGAAATTGCAATAAAGATTTGAGCAAAAAGAAAGCAAACATAAAGGGGAAGCAGAGACATGTTCTTCAGGGTAATGTTAGCTAAAAAACACATCAGTTAACTGAAGAGGCATTTGTTAACATGAATGTAAGAGAAAGATGAAAAAGAGGTAAATCTGAAGATAGTAGAAAGAAGAGATAAAGGCACACAAAGAGTTTCATGGTTGAAGACACTAATTGTAGAATGAACTGTGTGGGCAATGAGAAATTTGGGTTTCTGAGCAATAGAGTTTAAAACTAACTTGTTCAAAGTGACTGAAAATTTTGCCAGCATAGGCCACAAAACCACATGAAATGGCTCTTCTTTATATAAATAGAATTTAGCTACATCAGGATTGACCCAGTTTGAATTTTAAAATAATTTACAACTCATCCATGCAAGTTATAATAGCGATAATTGTCATAGGACTTCTAATTAGGTAAATACATTATTAAATGTGTTCCTGATAATTATATAATTGACATCATTTTACCTCTGCCTTTATTCACTGAGTCATAATATTGCTCTTTCTTATTGTTCACTCCTTTGTTCCATCTGTATTTCAATCCAGCACCTAAACAATTGAGCATTTTTTGTTGAACTTTAATGACTGTAAAAGCAGCTGTGTATTTCCAGCAGTTCATGTTTATATTTCAGATTTCCAATATTTCCAGTATGTTTCCTTTATTTTCATATTTTCTACCTGGCTACACTGAGCATTCTGATGGTCCTAGGTGATATTTATGTGTGGAAATACAATCGGTCTACATAATCTATTGGAGCCAATATGCCGAGTTGCATCCATCAATAGCAGTATTATAATTAACTATCTCAGTGCTGTTAAAGCACTGTTATGCTTGAGCATTAAGATTCTCTCTGCTACTTATGCATCTAATTGACTTCTGTATCTATTCTGATTGAAGTAATTTTAATTAAACACATTTTTTATTTTCATATTTTAAACATACATATTTTTATTTTAAAATAGTGATTAATTTGTACTTGAAGAACATTAAACAGGTAAAAGACCTAATGTAATTTAAAAATGTATACATATCTATGCTTATTTACTAGACAAGGGTAAAATTTGATTCACATTGTGTCAGACTATTTACTTGTATAGTAAGCCTACCTGTAATCTACATACACCTTCCCCTTTTATTACTTCCTTGGATGAGATTTTTTTAAAAGATATGGTTACTTTCTCTCCTGGTCAAATGTTTCATTATTGCTCATCTTATGCTTTGTGAGAATAGAATTGTCTGAATTAATAGACCATGAGTAATCAAGTAACTGTGATAATGGTTGAAACTATATTATTTAGAATTCCAAACAAATTCACGAAGTCCAAAGACTATTTAGCACGGTGTCTCTTATTTTGTTATTAATTACACGAAGAACATGAAACAACATTTTGCACTGTCTTTCTTTACTGACAGTGAGTTCTGAACCAATACAGCCTGGTGTTTCTGTCACATGATATTTTATGTACATGAGAAAATTTAGCAAGCTCATCAAGCCAACTGCTCTTGAGTTAACACAGGGTAAAATCCTCTCTTAAGCACTATTTAAAAGAGTTTTTTACAACTAATGTGGGTGAATTCAGCACCAACGTAACATAAGTTAGATATTTGAAACATAAAACACTGGATTTTCCTACCTGAAAACGTTTGTATTGGGCACTTCTGTAATTGAAAGAGAGTGATACAATTTGGCTATAAAGCCAAATCCCAAAAATGTCCACGTGAACTTTCAGAAGTAAAATTTGCCAATTTTCTTTCTGTAATCTAGTTTCCAGAGCAGCTCACAATGCTCCAGATATGTAATGTATGATGAGAGAATTATTTTCTTTGATCTACATTTGATTCTTCCTTTCATATAACCAAATAATCCATTAGTTATTTGGCAGCAGCCAGAAATTCTTCGAGGAACTATCTGCAGTGTTCATAATTCTAATAGTTTTTGGGCTCCTTTTCAAACTGACCTCTTTCAACATTTTCCTATTCAGCTATTTATTTTTTTAAAAGGCATGTTCCCAACATTTTTAAGATAATAAAATGTGAGGCTGGATGAACACAGCAGGCCAAGCAGCATCTCAGGAGCACAAAAGCTGATGTTTCGGACCTAGACCCTCCATCAGAGAGGTGATGAAGGGTCTAGGCCTGAAACGTCAGCTTTTGTGCTCCTGAGATGCTGCTTGGCCTGCTGTGTTCATCCAGCCTCACATTTTATTATCTTGGAATTCTCCAGGATCTGCAGTTCCCATTATCTCTTCCCAACATTTTTGATGTTTTTCCTGGGTCTACCACCTTAACTTTAATGGAGGCCATTAAGTAACACAGGAATCATATAAACAGCTACTTTTTGCTACGTTGTTGAGTCTCCTGCTGAAGATATAATGAGGCAACACCCAAAAGAATGTTAAGTTCTCCAACTTATATCATTATCTGACATATTTATTGGAATGTTGTTTACTTTTATATATGCTTTCTAATCAACATTGTCAATAGATTTTGTGTAATTTATTACATTACTGAGGAATTAAACTAAATTTGATTCATGAGAGTAGTACCTTCACATCTTAAGAATCTGGCTTTGAAAATATAAACTCAAAACAAATTTTCAAAAGACTTTGGCTGAACAGTGCTATTACTGGCTTCTGGTATCCGTTGTTGATTAGGCATCCGGTGCATTTCTACCTTAAAATGTCAATCAATGAGGGAAGTACTGGCATAATGGTAATGTCACTGGACTCATAATTCAGAGCACCAAGTTGGTATCCAAATCCCACCTTAGGAACTGGTGGAGCTTGAATTCAATAAAACTGTAGAATTAAAAGAAAATGCTTGCCCAATGGCCAACCACTATCAATTGTCACAGGGCAATTAAGGAGCAAATATGGTTGTAATAATGGAGGATTTTAATTTTCCAAACATAGACTAGAACTGCCATAGTGTCCAGGGTTTGGATGGAAGGAATTTGACAAGTATGTTCAAGAAAATTTTCTTTGTTAATATGTTGATGTAACTCCTAAAGAAGGACCTGAGGGGCAACACTTTCACACAGAGGATGGTGATTATATGAAATGAACTGTCAGAGAAAGTGGTAGTGGCAGGTACAGTTACAACATTGAAACTCAAACTTTACTGGGGAAATTACAAAGGGCAAGTGACTGAGGTGTTAGTGGGGGAGCACTTTGGGACCAGTGATCATAATTCTCATAGTTTTAAAATAGTTATGGAAAATGATAGGCCTGGTCCATAAATTAAAGTTCTAAGTTGGAGTATGGCCAGTTTTGGTGATATTAGACGGGAACTTTCAGAAGTTGGTTGCGGTAGGCTGTTAGCAAGCAAAGAGATGACTGCCAAGTGGGAGGCTTTCAAAAGTGAGATCACGAGAATTCAGAGACAGTATGTTCCTGTTAGGGTGAAAGGCAAGGCTGTAGGAGTAGGGAATGCCGGATGACTAGAAATATTGAAGTTCTGGTCAAGAAAAGGAAGGCGGCATATGTTAGGTATAGACAGCTGGGATCATATTTAAGAAGTAAGTCAGGGGGGCAAAAAGAGGACATGAGATAGCTTTGGCAGATAAGGTTAAGGAGAATCTAGAGATTCTACAAATACAGTAAGAGCAAAAGAGCAACTGGGGAGAGAATAGGGTCCCTGAAAGATCAACAAAGCCATGTGTGGGACCACAGGAGATTCACAAAGGCATGAAAGCTAGAGAACTTCAGGAAAGAAACAGTGATTGTTTTGAAAACAGTCCAGATTACAGAAGAGGTGGTGCAGGAGGACTTGAAACACATAAAGGTGGGTAAATGCTCTGAATTTAATCAAGTGTATCCCAGGACAATATGGGAAGCTAAGAAAGAAATTAAGGAACCCAAGCAGAGACATTTGTATTATCTACAGCCGCATAAGGTGCCAGAAGACTGGAGGATGGCTAATGTTGTGCCTTTATTTAAGGAAGGCTGCAAGGAAAAGCCCAGGGACTATAGATTGGTAAGTCTGACATCAATGGTGGTAGGTTTTATGGAGGGGATTCTGAGCAACAGATTTATATGCATTTGGAGAGAATGGACGGATTAGGGATAGTCAGTGTTGCTTTATGCAAGGGAAATCGTGTCTCACTAACTTTGATTGAGCTTTTTGAGGACATAACCAAGAGGATCGATGAGGGTAGAATGGTAAACACCGTCTACATGGATTTTACCAAGACCTTTGATAAAGTTTCACATGGTAGGCTGGTGAATAAAGTTAGATTACATGGGATGCAGGGAGAGATAGCTAACTGGTTACAAAATTGGCTTGACAATAGGAGACAGAGAGTGATGGTAGAGGGTTGTTCAAACTGGAGGACTGTGACCAGCAGTGTTCTGCAGGGATCAGTGCTGATCCATTGTTGTTTGTCCTTTGTACAAATGATTTAGGTGACAATATAGGAAGTGTGGCTAGTAAGTTTGCAGATGACAGCAAAACTGGTGGTACAATGGGATGTTTATCAGCTGGACCAATTTGAATAAATGTGAGGTGTTGCATTTTGGTAAGACAAAGCCGGGCAGGAATTATACAGTTAATGGTAGGACCCTGGGGAGTGTTGTCGAACAGAGAGACCTACTGGTTCTGGGACATAGTTCCTTGAAAGTGGTGTCACAGGTAGACAGGGTAGTGAAGAATGTGTTTTGCGTGCTTGCCTTCATTGTTCAGAGCACTGATGACAGGAGTTGAGATGTCACGTTACAGTGATACAAGACACTGGTAAGGCCACATTTAAAGTACTCATACAAATCTGGTCACACTGCTATAGGAAGGATGTTATTAAGCTGGAAAGGGTGCAAAAAAGATTCACAAGGATGATGCCAAAACTGGAAGGTTTGAGTTATAAAGAAAGGATGGGTAGGCCGGGACAGTTTTACCTGGAGCGTAGGAGGCTGCTGGGTGACCTTATAGCAGTTTCTAAAATCATGGGGGCCATAGATAGGGTGCGTACCCACCATCTCTTCCCCAGGGTATGGAGTCCAAAACAAGAGGGCATAGGTTTAAGGTCAGAGGGAAATGATTTAAAAAGGACCTGAGGGGTAACCTTTTCACATAGAAGGTAGTACATATGTGGAATGAACTGCCAGAGAAAGTGGTAGAGGCAGGTACAGTAATAACATTTGAAAGATATTTGGACATGTAGATGAACAGGAAAGGCTTAGAGGGGTATGGGCCAAATACAAGCAAATAGGAATAGTTTAGTTTAGGAAACTTGATCAGCGTGGGCGACTTGAACTGAACTGTCTGTTTCTGTGCTGTATATCTCTATAAAAACTCATATGGTACACTGACATCTTTTCAGAAAGGAAATTTGTCATTATTACCTAGTTTGTGACTACATGTGACTCCACAGCAATGTGATGGGTTCTTAATCACTTTTTGGGAAATTCAGCATTGTCAATAGGTGATGTCCTAGCCAATTGCACCTTCATTCTGTGAAAAAATAGTGAGAAAATTGGAGCCCACCAACCAGTTTATTATCAAAATGAAACAGATTTTGATACCATTAGACCATTACATTGTCTTGCGAAGGACCTCCCCAAGTTGCTTTAATGATGACTTTGTCATCTGCTGTTAACTACATAACCTGGAAGGAGAGACATGGATGATATTGAATACGTATTTTGACTGACTACCAGCTCTACCCCAAAAACTTTACATAAAAAGTGGGCTTTCATTTTTCCAAACCTAGCAAAATGAGGGCAATTTTTTTGCTTGAATGCTCCAAGCATGAAACTTCACGAGGTGAGATATTGACAAATCCTGCAGGCATAGAAATGATCAATTATTGGAAGATCAATACCACAGTCATAGCATTTTAAGCCATGGACTTGTGAAAGGTAAATCTCCTTTCTAATACTTGTCAACACCAGATTAGAACATAGAACGTAGAACATAGAACTGTACAGCACAGTACAGGCCCTTTGGCCCATGATGTTGTACGAAACTTTTACCCTAGACCTAAGGTCTATTTAATCTTCACCCCTACCTCATACTATCACCCATATGCCTTTCTAATAACCGCTTAAATGCCCCTAATGAGGCAGACTCCTCTACCCTCTCCGGCAATGCATTCCACGCCCCTTCCACTCTCTGAGTAAAGAACCTACCTCTGACATTCTCCTATATCTACCTCCACTCACTTTAAAACTATGCCCCGTAATATAGCTACCTCTAGGAAAAAGTCTCTGGCTGTCCACTCTATCTATACTCCAGATCATTTTGTACACCTCTATCAAGTTATATTCTACTTTATTATGTTATAAGACCTTCACTGCTTCTGCCAGTTGCATTGCATACAGTTATTAGGGACTGTAAAGTCTTGATTTTATTTCCCTTTGAGCTGGAACATTGTGAGTATTAAGTCCCATTATCAAGGCAGCGCATATGCAGGATTGCACTAAAATTTCAGCATAAGTTTAAAGCAACCTCTGGCAGAAGACTGCTGAATTGATGCTTTGTCCTGTGATTGTTCAGATGGTTATTCTTCTCACTGTAGAAAAGTGGTATGGTTGAAACTCTGGAACAATGATATCAAGTGTGTCAAAGGGTTTTCATCACCTTGATGATCCAACTAAAAACTAGAATACATTGTGGCCATACTTTTTGTTTGATATCTATCTAGTCAGTGGACTGTTGATAGTAGGCAGAAATGTCACAATGCAAGTGCCTTATTATAGAATTAAATTAAAATTGAAATGGGGAAAATAATTTGTATATTAAAAAATAATACAATTACATCAATAATAATTCACAGCTGGAAGTGGTAACTTGTACTTAAACAAGTTGATGGTGGTAGTTAGGTACAACTTCAAAGCAACAACACACATTCAGCTCTTGATGACATTTGATTTTTTTTGTCCATAGTTATTCATGACAAAAGCCTGGTAGGTTTGGCCTATTTTTCAATTAAACTGGCTGTCATTTACAGGTATTACGTGGCACTGTTATATACATATTGCCAGCTCATTTTTCTATTGTGCTGGTCAAAACTACAGAAAAACTCATGGATAAAAGAGAATGATTAATTTCTTGAAGCCGTGGATGAGGCTGTCAGCACAATAGGCAAGAGGCAATCATCAGTGCAATCATATTCTGCTGGGGTCCCCAATGATGAAATTAGCTTGAGTATTGCGCTACCTTTGAAGTCTTTTTCACCCCCCATTTAGACATCAAATAATACTGCACATTTATTCCTCACAGTTTTGATGTGTAAATTTATGCCAATTATGAAAGCGAGGTATAATGACTATAAATTGTTTGTGGGAAACCAAATAATAATAAAAGCACAACTGTGAAATTTGTGACATGTATTCTTGAACTATTCATGTTAACTATATGAATCCATTGGTATTTGCTTTCCTTTGCTTCATTATATGCAATATATCATTCAGACATCTATATAACTATATCATATTGCCTGCAGGAAGCATTGCTTACATACGTACAGGACTCTATGTATATTTTCTGAACGTTGTTTTGTGTGCTTCTTTGCAATACATGATTGCGTTAAAAATCTGTATCACTGTTCAAAACTGTATTAAATGCGACAAACACATGTATATAGAATTAATTGTCAGATGTGAGAATTTGATGAAATCCCAATTTCCTATGTTAAATGCCACAACTAAAAAATTAATGCCAATAACTAGGTAGATTGTGAAAAGTGTCTGTTTCTCCAACATACACAAAACAGAAAGATGAGCATTTTATAGAGCTTCCCAAAACATGCCAAATCACATTACATACAATAAATTACTTTGAAATGTTGTTATATAACAAACACCAACCATTTTGTGCACAGTAAGAAGTAATGGCAGAAATAATCTGCTAAGCTATTTTCTCTGGTATTGACAAAAGGGGGAACGTTGGCCTATATACCAGGAAAGCTCATTTTCTTTTTCAAGAACAGCACGGTGGCTCAGTGGTTAGCACGGCAGCCTCACAGCACCAGGGACCTGGTTCAATTCCAGCCTCGGGCGACTGTCTGAGCAGAGTTTTCACATTCTCCCCGTGTCTACGTGGGTTTCCTCCGGGTACTCCGATTTCCTCCCAGAGTCCAAAGATGTGCAGGCTAGGTGGATCAGCCACGCTAAATTGCCCGTAGTGCTCAGGGGTGTGTGGGTAATAGGGGAAGGGCCTGGGTGGGATGCTCCAAGAGGCGGTGTGGACTTGTTGGGCCGAAGGGTCTGTTTCCACACTGTAGGAAATCTAATTAATTAATTAGATTTCCTACAGTGTGGAAACAGGCCATTCGGCCCAATAAGTCCACACCGCCCCTTGAAGCATCCCACCCAGGCCCATCCCCCTATAACCCACACACCCCTGAACACTAATCTAATCTAAAAAAAAGGTGGTTAAAGTCCACTTGAACGGATAGGTGGTATGCCAGTTTTAACATTTCATCCAAGCATCGTAATTCAAGAATGTTGCTCCATATTGCCAGCCTAGTTAATGGGTTTAAATTCTGGTTTGCTGTTTGAATTCTTGACCTTTTGAATCAGGTCTGAACAAAGGTAACTAACTCACGCCATTCATGGTATTCTGTTTTGTGATGCTATACTGTACAAGCATCAAATACCATGGCATATTGAAAGGATTCAGTTATACAATAGCAGCCAATTCTTCACTCCAAGTTAAGCCTGGTCTATTTTGTTTAGAATTGTTGTAAAACTTTTCATAAGCGCAGCAATCTGACTAACTTTGATGTTCTGTGGTTAGTGAATTTGAATGATTATTCATCATTGCCTATACCAGGAACTAACTTCTTGGCACATATGCAACATTTGATGATTGATCAAAGGGAACACTAACGGATCAAATATGAAGAAAACTCTTTACATAGTTCATAAATATCTCCTTATACTGTTTTCCTAGTCTCAAAGAGAGCAGTGGCTACAAATGCAGAGTATAGTATCTTTTAAAGATCTATTAACTTTTTAAAGCATTTATTTTTCTGGAGGTTGACTGATTGTACAGCATGGTTTCTGGAGCTCACAGGACTGCTCCCTTCAGCAAAGAGAATCTGAGGAACTGCAGGAGGTGGCCCAGAGAGAAGTGAGGCAGTGGACACTCCTTCATATGGTGCTAAAATACACTTGCCTGGTGGGGTGGCCTATCAGGTAGATTCTGCTCTTCCAGCACATTGGTCAGGAAAGAGAATAAGAATAAGAATAAGTTCTCCAGGATGAGTGAGGTTGCCAAGGTAAGGAACAGTAATCAATGCCCACTAAAAGCAGTGGTATAATTTGTTATGCAGGCCAAAAGAAAAACTGTTCATCTAATGCTGCCATATTTGAAATGCATTCTGCAAAGGACAGGCCCTATCTCTCATGTATGAAATGTTCATGAATCTTTGAAGATGGCTTCAACCGATCTGTAATACCTTAGCTACTATAAGCCACTGGCTGTCCAAATAAATGAAAGAAAAATGTTTTTGACAGAGTAGACGAGTGGTTGTTTAGTGAATAGTTCCTTTGATGTTGTTGCTTTCCTCAAACTTGATCTACTCCTAGCAAGTCTCCCATCTTCCACTTTCCATAATTTTGATTTCATCTGAAATTTTATGTCCCAGCTTGCAGAAAATCCCCTTTAACCATTTCTAATCATGCAGCTTCTTCCAGTTCTACAGACCCTCATGATCTCTCTACTATTCCCACTCAAGGTTCCAGTACATTCTGTTAATCAAGTCAATGGTGTAGTGATATTATCACTGGATTTGAACCCAGGTTTAAATCCCACTAGGACAGATAATAGAATCTGAATCTGGAATTAAAAGTCTAACGATGACCATTGTTGATTTACTGGAAATCCCATTAGGTTCACTGATGTCATTTATGGAAGGAAATCTGCTGGACTTACCTAATCTGACCTACATGTGACTCCAGACGCACAGTAATGTGGTTGGCTCTTAATTGCAATCTGAAATGGCCTAGCAAGCCATTCAAATGTGTCAAACCACTAGAAAGCCTCGAGGGATCAAGAATGAAAGCAGCTGGACCACTTGGTATTGACCTAGGCACTGGAAATAACAAGAACAACACGTCCCAATTTACGTAGCAAAGTCCTTCTTACTAACATCTGGGGCTGATGCTGAAATTGGGACAGCTGTCCCACAGACTAGCCAAGTAACAGCCTGATATAGTCACACACAGGTAATACTTTACAATGTCCCAGTCAACACCACCACCATCCCCGGGCAAGTCTTGTCCCTCCAGCAGACCAGACCCGACACAAGTGGTGGTACAATGGTACACTCCGTTCTCATTATCTGCTGATTTATTACCAATGAATCCATGTAATCGTGAGGTCATCCACAGAATTTTATCCCCATTATCCCATTCAGTCTGCTTCAGTAAGTATCAGACAGTCCTTTGTGGTACATGGGAAATGTACACAGAAATCATGGAAGGGTCTCGACCCAAAACGTTAACTTCCCTGCTCCTCTGATGCTGCTTGGCCCGCTGTGTTCATCCAGCTTCACACCACGTTATCACAGAAATCATTTTTATTTTGTTATTTGCAGGAAATCTGTGCCCCTATCCTTGTGGAATTTGAGGATTTTGTCTATACAGTTAGGAAGGAGTTGCTTTGCAAGTTGTCAACATTGACTGTAGATTTCAAAAAGTCTTATGGCACCTGGTCAAATAGGGGCAAGGAAGCCTCCTGCAAATTGCCATGTTTCGTAAGCCCTTGACTGATGAATCAGTACACCGTCATGTTGAATCTGACTTGGAGGAAGCACTGAGAGTGGAAGGGTGCAGAATGTACTCCGAGGGACAACTCCAATGCCCATCGTCAGGAGTAGCATGGCAGGTCTACTATTGATTGAGCTAGACATAACTGCTAGACTGAGGCTGTTGCAAGTTGTGAGGAAAACACAGGATAAAAGGATACTTGACCTCATCCTCACCAATCTGCCTTCCACAGACGCATCTGTCCATGACGGTATCAGTAAGAGTGACCACCTCTTCCTGTCTTCATAAAGAGAATATTCTTCATTGTGTTATCTGACACAATCCCCATGCTAAATGGGATATATTTTGGACAGATCTGGCAACTCACGAATGGGTATCCATGAGGTGCTGTGAGTCATTAGCAGCAGCAGAATTCTACTCAAGAACAATTTGCAACCTGCCATATCCCTCATTCAACCATTACCATCAGTCCAGGGTATTAACCCTGGTCCAGTGGGGAGAAGAAGAGGACTTCTGGGAGCAGTTCCTAAAAATGAAGTGTCAACCTGGTGATGCTTCAAAGCAGGACTACTCGCATGCAAAAAGCATGAGCAGCAAGTGATACAGCTAAGCGATTTCAGAGCTGGTCAATCAGATCAAAGATTCTGCATTCTTGCCCCATCCAGTTGTAAATGGTGGTGAACAATTACACATCTCATAGGGAGAGGAGGCTCCACTAACGTTATCAATCGCAATGATGGAACAGCCTAGCTCATCACTGCAAGAGAAAAGGGTGAAGCATTTGCATGTATTTTCAGACAGAAATGTCAAGTAGATGATCCACCTCAGCCCCCTCCATTGGTCCCCTACTGCTCAGATATCAGTGTTCAGTCAATTCAATTCACTGCATGTGAAATCAAGAAATGATTGGAGGTACTAGGTACTGACAAGACTATGAATCTCAATAGCATCATGTCTTCAAGAAGTGTGTTTGTTGCAAATCCTATCAGGTCACATGGATCGATTAGAGTGGCCGTTAGAGGCATTTACAGGAGTTTGGGGGCATGATGTTTGGCAGTTGCAGTAAGGGGGATAAGCTGACGATAGAGTCAGGTAGATGGGCTACTGTTAGGGAAGGTCGGAGAGGGATGCAGGGGAGAAGGATTCACATTTTTGGATCATTGGAATCGCTTCTGGGATAGAAGTGATGTGTATAAGAAAGACAGACAGATTTCACCTGAATTGGAAGGGGACTAATTACTGGCAGGGAGATTTGCTGACCTGCTCAGGAGGATTTAAATCAGTAAGGTGGTGTTGGGACCCAGGGAGATAGTGAGGAAGAGATCAGTCTGAGACTGGTACAGTTGGGAAAAGGAATAAATCAAACAGTGAGAACAAACAGGAACAAAGCAGAGAATAAGGTAGGACTGACATATTAAACTGCATTTATTTCAATAAAAAAAGGCCTAATAGGTAAGGCAGATGAACTCAGGGCATGGCTGAGAACATGGGATTGGGAATATCGTAACAATTACAAAGATGTGGCTTAGGGATATACAGAACTGGCAGCTCAATGTTCCAGGGTATAGATGCTATAGGAAGGATCGAAAGGGTGGCAAGAGAGGATGCGGTTTGTCATTCTCGATTGTGGATAACATTACGGCTGTACTTAAGGAGGATATTTTTGGGAATACACCCAGAGAAGTTATTTGGGTGAAACTGAGAAATAATAAAGGGATGATCACTTTATTGGGATTGTATATAGAAAATCCCCAAACGTCCCAACTCCACCACCACCCCAACAAATAGTCAGCAGGTAATTGGGAAACAGATTTGTAAGGCGATCTCTGTTACCTGCAAGAATGATAGGATGGTTATGGTAGGGGATTTTAACTTTCCAAACATAGGCTGGGAATGCCACAGTGTTTAGGACTTGGGTGGAGAGATATCTGTTAAGTGTGTACAAGAACAGTTTCTGATTCAGTATGTAGATATACCAAATAGAGAAGATGCAAAACTTGACCTACTCTTGGGAAATAAGGCAGGGCAGATGACTGAGGTATCAGTGGGGGAGCACTTTGGGACCAGTGACCATAATTCTATTAGTTTTAAAATAGTGATGGGAATGGATAGACTGGATGTAAAAGTTAAAGTTTTAAATTGGAACAAGGCAGATTTTGACGGTTTTAGGCACGAATGTTCAAAAGTTAATTGGGGGTGGATGTTTGCAAGTAAAGGGACAGTTAGAAAATGAGAAGCCTTCAAAAATGAGATAATGAAGTCCAGAGACAGTACATTCCTGTTAGGGTGAAGGGCAAGGCTGGTAGGTGTAGGAAATGCTAATGACCAGAGAGATTGAGGTTTTGGTCAAGAATAAGAAGGAAGCATATGTCAGGTATAGACAGCAGGGATCTAGTGAGTACCTAGAAGAGTGTAGGGGCAGTAGGAGTATACTCAAGAGGGAGATCAGGAAGGCAAAAAAGTGACATGAGATCACTTTGCCAAAAAGGGATTCTATAAATACATTAAGGACAAAAGGGTAACTAGGGAGAAAATACTGCCCCTTAAAGATCAGCAAAGCCACCTGTTTGTGGAACAATAGGGGATGGGGGAGATATTACACAAGTATTTTGCATCAGTGTTTACTGTGGAGAAAGATATGGAAGATGGATAATGTAGGGAAATAAATAGCGACATCTTCAAAAATGTCTATATTACAGAGGAGGACGTGCCGGATGTCTTAAGACACATGAAGGCGGATAAATCCCCAAGACCTGCTCAGGTTTACCCTGGAACTCTGTGAGAATACAGGGAAGTGATTGCTGGGCCCCTTGCTGAGATATTTCTATCATCTATAGGCACAGATAAGGTGACAGAATACTGGAGATTGGCTAATGTGGTGCCGCATTTAAGGAAGGTGGTAAGGAGAGTCCAGAGAACAATGGAGCAGCAAGCCTGACATTCGAGATGGGCAAGTTGTTGGAGGGAATTCTGAGGGACAGGATTTATATGTATTTGGAAAGGCAAGGACTGATTAGAGATAGTCTAAAGGCTTTGTGCAGGGGAACTCGTGTCTCGCTAACTTGATTGAGTTTTTTGAAGAAGTAACAAGGGGGATCGATGAGGTCAAAGCAGTGGACATGATCTATATGGACTTCAGTAAGGCTTTTGACAAGGTTCCTCTTGGTAGACTGGTTAGCAAGGTTAGATCTCATGGAATGCATGGAGAACTAACTATTTCAATACAGAACTGGCTCAAAGGTAGAAGACAGAGGGTAGTGGTGATTGAAGCTTCTTTTCAGACTGGAGGCCTGTGACCAGCAGTGTGCCACAAGGATAGGTGCTGGGGCCACTGTTTTTTGTCATTTATGTAAATTATTTGAATGAGCACATTGGAGGCAGGGTTAGTAAGTTTGCAGATGACACCAAAATTGGAGGTGTAATGGACAGCAAAGAAGGCTTCCTCACAGTACAAGGAGATATTGATCAGATGGGGGCAAATGGGCGGAGGAGCAGCTGATGGAGTTTAAATTAGACAAATGTGAAGTGTTGTATTTTGGAAGGGCAAATCGGGCAGGACTTATACACTTAATGGTAAGGTCCTGGGGAGTGTTGCTGAACACAGAGGCCTTGGAGTGTAAGCTCATAGTTCCTTGAAAGTAGAATCACAGGTAGGTAGGGCAGTGAAGAAGGGGTTTGCTCTGCTTGCCTTTCTTGGTCAGTGTATTAAGTGTAGGAGTTGGGAGGTTGTGTTGTGATTGTACAGGACATTGGTGAGGCCACTTTTGGAATACTGTGTGCAGTTCTGGTCTCCCTGCTATAGGAAGGATGATGTAAAACTTGAAAGGGTTCAGAAAAGATTTACAAGGATGCTGCCAGCGTTTGTGCTAGAGAAAGAGGCTGAATAGTCTGGGGCTATTTTCCCTGGCGCATTGGAGACCTGGGAGTGACATTATAGAAGTGTATAAAATCATGAATCGGATGGATAGGGTGAATAGCCAAGGTCTTTTCCCTGGGGTGGGGGATACAAAACTGGACGGCATACGTTTAAGGTGAGAGGAGAAAGATTTAAAAGGGGCTTAGGAGCAACTTTTTTGTGCAGAGAGTGGTGCATGTATGGAATGAGTTGCCAGAGGAACTGGTGGAATCAGGTACAATAACAACATTTAAAATGCATCCGGATGGTTATACGAATAAGAAGAGTTTAGAGGGATGTGGGCCAAATGTTGGTAAATGGGGCTAGATTAATTTAGGATATCTGGTTGATTTGGACGAGTTGGACCGAAAGGTTTGTTTCCATGCTGTACAGCTCTTTGACTCTTTGACTCTAACATTCTGGCAATAATATGGAAGCCATGTACTTCAGAGCATGCTGTACCGCTAGCCAAGCTGTTCCAGTACAGTTGCAACACTGGCATCTATCTGCCTGTACAGAAAATTGCCCAGGTATGTTCTGTACACAATAGGCAGGACAAATCCAATCTGGCAATTACTGGCCCATCAGTCTACTCTCGCTCATCTGTAAGGTAATGGAATGTGTCGTTAACAGTGCTATCAAGCATCACTTGTTTAGCTATAATGTGTGGATTCTGCTGGGGCCACTCATCTCCTGACCTCATTATAGCTTTGGCTCAATCATAGATAAAAGAGCAAAATTCTAGAGGTGAGATAAGAGTGAGTCTTTAACATATATTTGCATTTGACTGAGTGAGACAAAATTAGAGTCAGCAGGAAACGGGTGAAAACTTTGTGGGCACAAAGGAAGATGGTTGTGGGAATTGAAAGTCAGTCATCTCTTCTCCAGGACATCTCTGCAGGAGTTCCTCATGGTAGTTTCCTCGGCCCAACTATCTTTAGCTGCATCAGTAATGACCTTCCCTCCATTTTGAGATCTGAAGTGGGATGTGCACTCTGATTGCACAATCTTCAGAGTCATTTGGGAGTCTTCAGAAACTGAAACAGTCCACACCCAAATTCAGCAGACCTGGCCAATGTTTAGTCTTGGGCTGAAAAGTGGCAAGCAACATTTTTATCACACAAATGCCAGGTAATGGCCATTCCCATCAAGAAAGAATCTAACCACTGCCCCTTGACTTTCAAAAGCATTGCCATTGCTGAGTCCCCACTAACATCATCCTAAAGTTATCATTGACCAGAAAATGGATGAGCCATATAAATACACTGGCACAAGGGCACATCAGAGGCTAGGAAGTAGGAGGCAAGTAACTCACCCCTGCCTCCCCAAAGCCTGTCAACCATCTACAAGGCACAAGACCAGTGTGTGATCGAATACTTTGCACTTGCCTGGATGAGCACAGTGACACCATTCAGGAAAAAGCAACCCATTTGGCTGACACACCTCCCTGTTTTAAACATTTTCCAGTGCCAGTACACAGTGACAGCAGTGTGTACCATTTACAAGATGCACTGTGGTAACTTAGCAAGGTGCCTTCGGCAGGTTTCTCTAAACGTGCAATCTTTGCCACTTGCAAAAGCTGGGGCAGCAGACAAATAGGAAACCATCACCGGTAAATTCCCCTCCAAGCTACACTTCACCCTGAGTTGGAATATACTTCATTCACTGAATGAAAATCTTAGAACTCCCCGCCTAACAGCATTATGTGTTCATCTATACCACATTGAGTGTCACACTTCAAGAAAGCGTTTCACCATCACATTCTCAAGGGCAATCAGGGATGCAAATAAATGCTAGTCTTCCAGAAACACTCAGAACCCAAAGAACAAATAGAGAAATAGGTCTATCTTAACATCTTTTATGTTCAATGTTGTGTTTTTTTAAATTTTTCTGATAACCCTCCTTCGGAGTTTCTGGAATATTTAACCACATTACTACTGCTAGTTAAATTAAACTGGTTTTTGTTGCCGAACAATGGACAGCTTCCTCTGTTGTATGGCACTGTAACCAAGACAGTGAGTTTCTTGCGGAAACACAATTCCTTTTTCTGAGTTGGGATCTCCCAAGTTGAAGAAAATGGAAACAGGGATGAGAAAAAGAATACCCCATCACACCACTTGATTATCTTTCAACCATGACAGATGTCATAGATTCCAGCCCCGAAACACTCAGTGTTGGAGAAATTAGACAGGGGAGTCACAACTGAACATTAGGCGAAGAATTAAATGCCAGTGCAGAAGTGAAGTGGGGAGCAAATGAGCACGAAAATGTAGCAAGGAGAATTAAGAAAGTTTTCACTAAAGGGTAAAACACTTTGAGAATTTCCACAATTCTCTACTTTACATGCCAGAGATTATAGAAAGGCTTATCGCAATAATGTTGTCAGCCTATGTATTGGTGTTTGTATCTACCATCTAACCACTATAGGTATTAACCCTATATCTGCTGGGTTAGCTAATATGAGAAAAAAAGCATGAAGCACTGTTCTGTCGAAAGATCACTGGTTAATCATAAGTAAACGTGGCCTAATCATAAGTAAATCATTGGGCTGTATCTTGTCACAGATCTGCATGTCACAATGATAATGGGAACTGCAGATGCTGGAGAACCCAAGATAACAAAGTGTGGAGCTGGATGAACACAGCAGGCCAAGCAGCATCTCAGGAGAACAGAAGCTGACGTTTTGGGCCTAGACCCTTCATCAGAGAGGGTGAAGGGTCTAGGGCCGAAACATCAGCTTTTGTGCTCCTGAGATGCTGCTTGGCCTGCTGTGTTCATCCAGCTCCATACTTTGTTATCCTGCATGTCACAGAGTTTGGAGGGCAAGGTTAAATGCCATTTGAGTGTGCTGTGACTGCTGACTGTTCACATTACTGAGGACTATGGCTGTGTTTTCATTCTTCAAATAGACTCATCGAAACCATCATCAGTAGACCTGCATGCAAGGCTACTTAACAAAATAAGAACCTGTCGTGTTAGATGTGATATATTAGCATGACTTGAGGTTTGGCTATATAATAGGTGACAGTGAATTGGGATAAAGGGGGCATTTTCAGGATGGCAACCTTTAACTAATGGATTGCCTCAGGGATCAGCACTGGGGCCACAATTACTGCAATATATATATTAATGACTTGTGTGCTGGCAGTGATGGTACATTGCCAAGGTTGTGGCTGACACAAAAATAGGTGGGTAGGTACGTGGTGAGGATAATACAGTGTCTGCAGAGGAATATCAAACTTGGCAGATGGAATATAATGTGGGGAAATGTAAGCTCATGCACTTTGGGAGGAGTAAAAGTGGAACTGAATATTATTTAAAAAGGAAAGCCTGCAGAAGGTTACAGCACAGAGGAATTTACAGATCATAGAGTCATAGCTTCCTACAGCACAGGCAATGGCCCTTCATCCCACCAAGTCTATGCACGTCATAAAGAACCACCTAGCTATTCTAATCCTACTGTTCAGTACCTGGCCCATAG
This sequence comes from Stegostoma tigrinum, assembly GCF_030684315.1. Taxonomy (NCBI): domain Eukaryota; kingdom Metazoa; phylum Chordata; class Chondrichthyes; order Orectolobiformes; family Stegostomatidae; genus Stegostoma; species Stegostoma tigrinum. The sequence continues at coordinate 49,001,692 of NC_081357.1, read as the reverse complement.
CATTTTATACCTTTGCATCGTAAGAACACATGTGAATACTTCTTGAATGTTATGAGGGTTTCTGCCTCTAACACCCATACAGGCAGTGAGTTTCAGATTCCCACCATTATGTGGGTGAGAAATATTTTCCTCTGATTCCCTCTAAACCTCCTGCCCCTTACTTTAAATCTATGTCCCCCTGGTCATTGATCCTTTTACCAAGGAGAATAGCTTCCCCGGCCAATCTATCTATGTACCCAATAATTTTATACATCACAGACATGCCTCCCTCAATCTCCTCTGCTCCAAGGAAAACAACCCCAGTTTGTCCAATCTCTGAATCATAACTGAAACTCTCCAGCCCGGTCAACATTCTGGTTAAATTTCCTCCTCACCCTCTCCAGAGTGATCACATCTCTCCTATGATGTGGATTCCAGAAATGCATGCAATACTTCCACTGTGGCCTAACCAACAGTTTATGCAGTTCCAGAGTAACCTCCCCAGTCTTAAACTCTAGCTCATTAGGTATTAAGAAAGGAAAATGGAATGGAATATAATGGAGTATAAAAGTAGAGAACGCTTGCTAAAACGGTACTTGGCTCTCGTCAAAGCACATCTGTGAACAGTTTTGGTTTCCTCATCTCAGGACAGATATACTGGCATTGGCAGTAGCCCAGAGAAGATTCTGGATATGAAAGTATTTTCTTTTGAGAAGAGACTGAGTAGCCTGGACTTGTACTCATTGGAGTTCAATAGAATGATACGAGTCCTTTTTGGAACACACTAGAGGATTCCGAGGGAGCTTAACAGGTTAGGTGCCGAGTACTTCTGACTAGTAAATGCAATATAGGACAAAAGCAGCACCTTGGAGATGTTGTGCATATTTTATGAAATGAACATCAAAATATTGCAAGAGAAAACTCACCAGGATTTATGGCAAGAAACTCTCTGTGAAAATTCCTGAAATTCGCACACTAAATATTGGGAAAACTCAGCCTCTTTCTCAAATGTAAATTGTTTGGTCTTTCAGTTATTTGAATGTGGGTTTCAGGTTCTAAACTCAACTCAGCACTCTGATAATAACCATCAATTTTGTTTTCCAGTAACCCCGACAAGGTTTTATACCTTTTTTCATCGAACTACACAGAGAATCTTACATTTATATAAATATCATTGCCCTTGGCTTTTATCTTGATACTGATTTTTTTCCTCTTATTTTTGCAGAGATGTACTCATGGATAATAATATATTGTGTATGATCCTCTGGATTTCTCACCACTTCACAATGAAATTGAATTTCACTGAAGGTTGGTTTTTGCCTGTGATATGCTGTAATTGCTTCTTTGTGTGCTGTGCAGGATCATACATATTTTTAAAAATGCTATGTCTGAAAATCTCCTTTTAACATGATCTTTGAAGAGCAACATGTTGTCCCACTCTAGCTCAGTATTTTCTGACAAAGGGCCTGTGCTGAACTGCTAACCTGCTTTTTAATAAAAAAAAAAGGGTTGCTCTGTATTTTTGTTTAATTTCCAGTTTCTGGCATTTGCAGCTTGCTTTTAAGACCACTTTTACTGTGTAATTGTTCACAATACTATTGTCACTTATATTCATTATTTAAGCTAACCTCTTTGGCAAAAAGTTGAAGACTGGGATTTTCTCCAAACTGAAATTGGCCACCTTATCAAATGCATGCAAGGTACTTATCCCCTTTCTTTTGAGTTCAAAATCTGATTGATCTGCCTGTTTAGACAAGGTGATGGTACACAATATCATATGGTAACTATTGTCTCCAAAAAGTGTACTACCTATTTAGACCTCGTGGGAAGTTCTACGGGCTGCTGCTAGCAATGAATTGAGTTACTGATATGGACAATGAGTTATTATTTAAAATTCTAAATTGATATTAGCTACTGAAGATAGTTTATAGTAGCAACAATGCTGAGAAAATCATAATAATTGTTGTCAAATTAAGTCGAAAGAGTGAATATAGATTTGACTGATGCCAACCCAATGTAATATGCCATTGGAACAGATAGAACATTCGTAATACACATCAGGATACATTGATGTTGAAGCCACCATTTAAACCTGCCAAGTGGCATGATTTGAAGAATATCAGGCTCAGGTTTGGTTTCCCTTTGGCTAGATAGGCTGTGAACACTCATTGCCTACACTCATTGTGAATGAGTACACAGGGAAATGATTTTAGGCTACAAGTTCTGGATAGCAGCTACCAGTCTAAGAGATACTTCTTCATTGATATATCACTTTACTAATGGTAATCCATCGACCTGCAATTGTTGGTAGTGATCCTTACTAATGCCAAGTGCGTAGCAAGCACATCTGGATCACAGAGGTATTTGTTCAGATGGTTCTGTAATATAACATCAGGATAAAAATAAGTATCAGGAATGAGTAAACCCTCCAGAAGGTGCGCACCAACATTTTGATCACTAGTAGAGGCAGAAAATCCCCAGAAACAGTACAGAAATACAGTATTAGCATAAGTTGGAATTTGAAAGAAGTAGCAAAATGCAGTATGAGGGTCCAGAGGAGGTTTACAAGAATACTCCTGAGGATGAAGGGTTTGTCACATGAGAGGACTGAGGACTCGGCTGTGCTTGATGGAGTTTAGAGGAATGAGGGGGAATCTCATTGAAACTTACAAAATACTGAGGGGGCCTGGATTGATTAGATATGGAGAAGATGTTCCCATTAGTAGGAGAGATTAGGTCCACGGGGCACAGCATCAGAATGAAGACATGGCCATTTAGAACTGAGATGAGGAGGAATTTCATCAGCCAGAAGGTGGTGAATCTGTGGAACCCTTTGCCACAGAAGACTGTGGAGACCAAGTCGCTGAATACATTGAAGACAAAGATAGATAGAGTTTTGATCAAAAAGCAAATCAATGGTTACGGGGAGAAGGCAGGGGAATGGGTTGAAACACGTATCAGCCATGATCGAATGGCAGATAAGGAGCAATGTACCGAATGGCATAATTCTGCTCTAATATCTTATGGTTGTACGGTATTGCTTGTTAAAATAATTGAAAACATTAATGGAAGAGTAACATGCAACATTGCTATAATGCAGAATTTAAAAGTGTGGACATACTTTAAGTCAGCAGCATTGAAAACACATGGATTTAATGCAAGATTATGAGCTTGAAGATGGTAGATTATAAACAGAATTAAAATGTTACAGTTTAAGAAAAACTGTTCTGAAGAAATAAGTAAATTAAACTATCAAAAAAAAGGAGAAATAATACTTTGAAAAATACTTAATGTGATGGATGGGCCAAACAAAACACAGAATTTAGACAGCTTGGAGAAGATAAACATTAAAATGCAAAATGATTTCAGACCTGAGCAATAAATCCGAGACTAGGTAATGGTATATTCAATGGCTTCTACAATGGGTGACATTACCAAATATCAAAGGAAATACAGATACTTTTAATGAAGTTTTAATAATTCAAATAATTTTTAATAGTAATAGTTTTGATAATTGCTTACATCTGAGCACAATCTGAAATTAAATCAAATAACTAGCAAAATTTAACAGAAGACTTCAGTTTCCAGCAATTTCAGTAATGTTCTGTGGAAATCTATGACTACGGAGCCTTGTAATCAAGAAGGAATAGAACTGTTGCCAGAATTATTGATGATTCTTTATCAGATTACTTAGAGCCAATGGAAGATTTAGGTTTAGAGAATGCATTCACCAAGTTGAAATCAGAAAGATGCACAGGCAGGTCCAAAGAAGATACGAACATTTCTACCTGAGGGCAGCCACAGAAATTATTCACTTTATAAAGTCTCTAAAGAGACATGTAACAATCCAATACAGAATGTAAGTCAAACAGAAGGTGCTAAGCCTCATTGTCAACATGACAAAGCTTCACAGGCACATACAATTTCCAACGTTAATAAAAGAATATTCTATCCGTAAAGCTATTGGTCAACTCCAAAAATGCATAGAAGTAGAACAATTTCAGACAGCAAGTAGCCAAAATTTTATTCTTATGAAGTAATAAATGCAATGTTTCCACCTCTGTTAATAAAGGCTCCCAGATTAGATGTTCTTCCTTCATTAGAAAAGATACTAGGACTTTCTGAAGAAATGACTGGTTTAAACAAAAGTAGTTATCCAACACACTCAACTCAGCCAGACGTATTTCTGTCAAAAGACAAACTGGTTAATTTTAAGTTTGATACCGAAACGAGTGTCCTTACCATTTCAGATCAAATAACATGTCTGAAGTTACAGCTAACTACATGGTCAAAGTTGAGCAACTTCCAAAATCAAATGCTGCAAGGAATTCTGCAACATGAACAGCGCATAAGGATTGAAGATCACACTCAGCAGTCCTCACTTTTGAGACTTTATGCATGCTCTGGCCTCAACTAACATGCAGTTGCAGGAGGATCACAACTAAGTTCAAGAAAATAACTTCCTGAGAAACAAAATGCTATTAACCAACTGGTCAAAGAGCAGGCAGTAGAAATAGTCATTGGGCTTCTCAGATACATGTATGGCTGCAAGTCCTTTCCCGTAGACAGCATACATTCACATATTCATAGAATGGTGAAAAATAAGAAACTGCCTGTGCTGAACTTCCAGATTATTGCAAAAAGGAAAATTTCTGGTCAAATGAAATAGAAATTGCTTCATCAAGGAATCCAGGATATTACAAAGAAGAAGGTATTTGCTTCAACAAAGCATCTATATTCCATAATGAACTTTCATGAGATTATAAGGTCCTTCAGATAATTTTATGGGAGAATTAACTGAATTAGGACTGAAGAGTTTCTGTGCAAAAGACATTCAGCAGATTAATAGTCCCCCAACTACTGGGTTCTATGACAAAAATTGGGAGGGGGGGAGAGATTATATCAGTTAATGTTTCTGAAAGAGTTAACATCGGGTGAAGCTAATGCAACTTTAGTGTGATGAGGTCACACAATCTTTGTGTGGAGTTAATTTTGCATGAGGTCCTGAGAAACACACATGTCATATCTGTTCTGATATTTGTCATTGTGCCTAATTAATTAATGCTAATTGTACCTATTGCCAATAAACTTCCAATTTAATATAAGACAAGTTTTTTCTTCTTCATAAGACTCAAAGGTGATCTATCCTCCACCATTGATAATAGCTGGGGCCTTAAATTCAGCAAGGAAAAGAGGATTGGTGGCAGCCATAAGTCACCAGTGGTTGGTAACTAGATGGCAAAAATCATTGACAACAATTTAACTAGAAATATCACAATACTAATGTTGCATGGCTTTCTCTCAAAATAATGATAAATGCTAGTTATGTACAACAGCTACAACAATGTTAGATGTTAATCACAAAATTAAGAAGTTCTTGCCCTTGATGTGCTGTTCTCTTCTTTTAGCTTTGTGAAACCAGACTTAGTGGTCAACAATGAAGCAATGACCCTCAACACTGACCTCAAAGTGAGTCTTGCACAGATATGAGGCAATCCATTGATGGAATATCACCTTTGTTGTAACTGATCTCTGCATCCTATACTGTACATTTCCAAAATGGCATTAAGTGATGTTATCCATCCATCCAAGGTGCGAAAGAATTCTTATAGGCATAAGCAGAAAACAAAAAGCAGCAAGATGAAATCTTTTTTCTTTACTTAGAGCAAATTAAAAATTGGAAAATATGACAGAGGGTGAAGGCAGATAGTACAATGTTCTTTAAGAAAAAGATAAATAAATTCAGCTTAACACAGCTATGTAGAAACTAGGTATTAGGCCACTCAGCCCTTCGATTCTGCTCTGATGTTCATTAAGATCATGGCTAATCCTCTATCCTAATGCTGTATTCCTGCATTTTCCTCATTCTCCTTGATGCTTTTAAAAGCTAAAAGATTTATCTCTCTACCTTGAATAAGTTCAATGGCTTGGCCTTAACAGTTGTTGTATTAGACAATTTCATAGGTTCACAACGCTTTCAGTGAAGAAACATTTCCTCATCTCGGCCCTAAGTGGTCTACCTTGTAACTGAATCCTACTTCTAATTTGTCCAGCCCTGGTAGGATTTTGTACGTTTCAATCAGATCCCAGCTCATCGTTATAAATTCTAGCGATTACAAACCCAGTTGAACCAACCTCTCCTCATAGGAGAGCAATGCCATCCATGGTATCAGCCCAGAGAGCCTTTCAAAAATCACTAACCATTAATCATTTTGCAGAACTTCATGATTCACAATTATGCTCCCAGCCCCAGTTGTGTTAAAAATTCTACTAATCACAGCCACATTAAAACATTCGGACTCAATTGAGCAACATGCAAATTTATAAAGTTTCAAACAGTGATGTGATGTGGGAATAGGAATGCAGAAATGCAATGGGGTGATGCTGGTGATGGTGAGTAACTACAGCACAGGTTGTATCAGAATCCTGAATCACAGACCACACCTTCAGGATTTTCTCCCATTATTCCATGTGCACTTGGTATTCTGAAGTTGTTCTCAGTTTCTGAGGGCAATGACTATTAAAGTACTTATTAGTTCTTAGTGGCCTACCCTTGGGATCAGAATCAGAACCGTCATTATTTCTATTTTAAATTATTAACTTGGATTCAGGATCAGATAATAAATTTATCAAGTGCATTGTGAAAAAAAATCAAAGAGGGGCATTTGATTCAGGTGAGATAGCTTGAAAACTACAAACTAAATTAAACAAAACATATAATGTGGCTGAACAATAGCAGGTGAAATGTAATGCAAAAAGAACAAAGTGCCGGATATGGGAAGAGAAGGTCTGAAACTCCCTTAAGCAACAATATTTTTGAAATCGTGGCCAGCCCAAGAATTTGGTTTTCTGATTTTGTGTTGGCCTTCACTCTTTGAATTGCTGGGGATTGGGATGCCTGATTGAGAACCAAAGACCCAACTGATGGCTGGTCCTCAAGATGAAACAAAGCTCTTTGCTGTGATAGTAGACAGCCCACTCACTGCCCAAAAGCTAAAAACCACACAGGGACTTCAGTCAATTCCTAAAGCAACCTGAACTAGTATTTACAATGTTTCTGAATCTAAAATTATCTTTCAAACCAATTTAGATTTTTTTCCAATTAGCTCATCTTAGACCATAAGGCCATAACAAATAGGAACAGGAGCGTGCCATTTGGCTCTTCAAGTCTGCTCTGCAATCAATAGGATCGTGGTTGATCTGATATTGCTCATGTCCACTTTACTGCCTTTTCCCTGTGACCCTTGATTCCCTGATTTATCGAGAATATATCTATCTTAGCCTTAAATATACATAAGCACTCTGCCCCCACAGCTTTCTGTGGCAAGGAATTCCAAAGGCTCACAGCCCTCTGAGGGAAGAAATTCCTCCTCATCTCAGTCTTAAATTGACACCCTTTTATTCTGAGACTAAACTCTATGATTCTAGACTCTCCCACAAGGGGAAACATCCTTTCAACATTTATCCTGTCAAGCCCCTTAAGAATCCGACATGTTTTAATGATATCATCTATCATTCTTCTAAACTCCAACCTGTTTAAACTTCAATCATAAGACAATCACTCCATACCAGAGATTCTCCTAATAAATGTTCTTTAACTACCTCGTACAAAATTATATCTTTCCTTAAATAAGGGAACCAAACTGCTCACAGTACTCCAAATACTGTTTAACATCTATTAAATAGTTTTTTGTTTCTAAAAAAAAATCCTTCTTCCCATGCTTCAAATTCAATAAATTAATACTGTCCATGTTTCTTCACTTTTCACAAGTTAATTTTTTTGGCCTATGTTCAAGATTAATCCCTTTCTTGTCAAGCAGGATAAGCTGAGGTCACCACACACAATGTTTAAGCTGCTGCAGAAAATTATAAGCCATCCAGAGAGGCTGTGCACATTTATTTGTCTGAAAAAAATCCTCTCTGTTATCTTGCATTACTCTTCGATCAACGAACAGGGCAGAACTGCTGAAACCAGCACTCTCATCACATTTCATAAAACTTAAGCAAGGCTGGTACTGCATACCGTCTATGTACTGATAGACATGTAATGGTTTCCAATCCATCGCCTGATTAAAATGAATCTTGAAAAGGTTTTATACTTGAAGAGATATCTTATAGCACCATGTTAAATTTGTAGTTGTATACGATTTGATGATAGCTCATTTCTTTTTAAAAAATCATAAATCATATTTTGGCTAGTGGGAATAGGAAGCCTGTCTCTGAGAGTTAATGGGTCAGAATTTGCTGTCAAAATAGTGCAAACAAAATTACATAGGAGAAGTGGGCCATTTGGCCCTTTTGAGCTTGCAATACCACTTGGAAAGATCATGGAAAGTCGGTCTGCATTTCAAATTTATACAGCCCAACTATCGCGATAAGCCTGAATCCCCTGCCTAGTAAGGATATAACCTACTCCATCTTAAAAATATTCAATATGATTGTCTGCCCTGACTTCTGAGGGCTTCAAAGGTACACAGGCTTCAGAAAGCAAAAAACAACTCTTCATCTGTGACTTCAGGTGCAGCAGGGGAGTTTACCAAAGGAATAAAAGATTATCGGGGATGTGCAGCAATGTAAGGTTGAGGTTAAAGCCAGATCAGGTATGATCTTATTAAATAGTGGATCAGGCTTGAGGTGCCAAGTGCCTGACTTGTCTTCACTGTTCATGTGCAAGTGTTGTCTGCTGCTTGAAGCTTGCTGCTTCACACCATGGGCATCATTTTTAGATTTCTGCTGTGCTCCAGTTCAAATGCTGCAAGACTGGTAATGCATTTCTCAGCTCCAGTGTGGGAAGAATTAGCAAAACCTGGTCAACAGAGGCAAGTCGCTACTTGGCTGACCAGGAGTGCTGGACAAGTCAAAAAGTCAAACCACTCAGAAACAGATCCTTTAATCCAACTTGTCCACGCTGACCAGACATCCCAACCTGAACTCGTCCCATTTGCCAGCATTTGGCTCCTATCCATCTAAACCCTTCCTATCCGTATCTATCCATCCAGATGCCTTTTAAATGTTGTAATTGTACCAGCCCCCACCAAATCCTCTTGCAGCTTATTTTATACATGCACCAATCTCCACAAGAAAATATTATCCCCCAGATCTTTTTTAAAACTTAATAAAAACCAAAAGAGCCGTGGATGCTGTAAACCACGAATAAAAACAAAGTTGCTGGAAAAGCTCAGCAAGTCTAGAAGCATTTGTGAAGGAGAAAACAGAGTTAATGTTTTGGGTTCGTTCTGAGGAAGGGTCACCAGACCTGAAACGTTAACTCTGTTTTCTCATTCACAGATGCTGCCGACTTGCTGAGCTTTTCCAGCAACATTGTTTTTGTTCCTTTTTTAAAACTTGCCCCTATCATCTTAAACTTATGCCCTCTAGGTTTAGACTCACCTACTCTAGAAAAAAGACCTTTGCTATTCATCCTATCCATGCCCTTCATGATTTTATTAACCAGAATAAGGTCACACTTCAGCCTCCGATGCTCCAGCGATAAAAGCCCTAGTCTATTCAAGCTCTCCCTATAGCTCAAACGTTCCAAGTCCTGGCAACATTGTTGTGAATCCTTTCTGTACCCTCTCAAGTTTAACACTATCTTCCCTATAGAAGGGCAACCAGAATTATGGGCAGTATTTCAAAAGCATCAAAAGTGTCTCACCAATGTCCAGTACAGTCACACTATTTCCTCTTTCTGCAGACTTCTCGAGGAGACCATGGCATTAGGCTCTGCCAGCTTAGTCTGAAGTTGCCACGCCGCATCAGTGCATGTCCACGGTGCAAGCAATGCCCTGCAGCACGTAAAGGTACTTAATGGGTCTGTGCAATGCAAGGACAAGTGCCAGCTTCTTCTCTCACACTCATTACCTTTGCTACTGCACCAACTTCCACCAAGGTTCACATGGTCTACCATTCTCATCATTGCATGCAGCAATCTATCTCAATCACTTTCAACCACCCTACCAGTTATCCTATATTTCTCTAGTCATTTCTGCACAAACCTGCACCCCCAGCCAATGTTTCATCCACTACTTCAAAGGAAAAAGTCACAGACACCTTAGAGGTAGTACCAGCACAGCAGAATCCTTCAGCAGCACAGATATTGACACCTTGGTAGGTACTGGTGAGCACATCATTGCCACATGTCTACATCCGGCTGAGGGAGAAATGTCCCAGGTCACTGGTACTTGGAGGACTGTTGGAGATTGGGCACCCACCCAGCCCCATACAGCAAGGAACCCCTGGGTCTTCGCCATTAATATCTTCATCAAAAAGCACAAAGAGACACAGGGAGCAGCAGGCACTTTGTCAATAACAGTCAGAAAACTGGACAAAAGGCTAGAGGAGCCAACCAACCGTATCCGTACCATGCTGACTCTGTCATGTGTATGTCTGGCTGTTTCCATGGACAGCTTGGTGTCTACTGTGGACAGCTGGGACCAGCACTCTCCATGGCTGCTAGATGTAGCCAAAAATGCTGCACTGAAGGATGGTGAAGGTATTGTTCATTCTGATGAATGTCCTCATTTTCCTATTCATTACATTGCTGCTGCTCTCCCAGATCCTCATTGCCCATCATCTACCCTTGCTGTGTGCTCTAGCTGTTCACAGCAATGTATCCAATGATTAAGTGTCATCCTCTGCCCATAATGTATAGCATCAAACCTTTCCTTCCCTCTCCACCTTCCCCCTACTAGCCATAGAGTCATAGTGTCATACAGCATGGAAACAGGCCCTTCCATCCAACTTGTCCATGCCAACCAAGTTTCCCAAACTAAACTACTCTCACTTGCCTGTGTTAGGCCAACGTCCTTCTAAATCCTTCCTATTCATGTATCTGTCCAAACGTCTTTTAAAAGTCCTAAATGTACCTGCATCTATTGCTTCCTCTGGCAGTTCATTTCAGACACAAACCACCCTCTGTATGAGGAAACATCTTTTCACTCTCATTGGCCCCTGGAAGAAGGTGTTGCATTGCAAATACACTGGCCATCATGACTTGGTATCTTGCACCTTACCTCCATACAGAGTTTAGAGCCACTGCTTCTCTCTCTGGTATAGTACAGTTCAGGGAAGATGAATGACGGTAGGTCTCCTGTCATTTTGCCACGTCATGACAGTACCTTTTGCTGGAACATCTACTTTTGGAGAGTGCTGCTCTCCCATGAGCTTCCAAACACATGAGTTCCTCATTGTATGTGGAGACTCTTCGTGCAGTGGTCACAGTGATAATAGCTGCTATGGCTGGATCCATTGGTGACAGTCCCAATGAGCCTACGTGGACAATACCAGAAACAAAGCAGCTCCTCAGTAATGTGATCGATTAGCAATCACAAACACCACACAAATAACATTGGATGACAATGATTGAAACAATGGAACATGAAAGCCTCTGACAAGGAGGCCAATAGAATGCCTTTACATGGACATTTTACATCATATACCTAAGTCAGAAAAGACCTCACGCATACCCATATGCCCTCATTCCAACTCAGTGTCAAATCGGCCCCTAACCATCTCCAAAGCCCCTAGTAGGCCTCCTGAAAACTCATCCCCCCAACCCCAAGGGCTCTTTATATTCCCATGCCAATCAATGTCCACTCATATCCCAATCTACACCTATGTCTCCTTATAGTTTCTGTTCCAATTCAATGATCCTCCATGATTATTCAGCCAGTACCCACTATGTTCCAAACCAATGAGTTCCATCATAACTGTAATGCAAGTTTGTGGACATGAAGTGGTTAATCTGTGAGTAAAGATGAAACTCCACTCATTCTGATATATAACAGAGCTACTGGGTGGAGGATATGGCAGTTCAGGCTTTTTACAGTTGCACTGAAATATCTATAGTTGCCCCTGTAGCTTCCTCTTGCTAGTAATAGTTATGTCTGAATATATTTATATCCTGCATATAGTTACTGAGATGTAATAGACCTTATTTTGATTCTCAAGGTTAAGCATCTCTTCTGTTAAGACTTATTGGTGGACCATTGTTCATCTCAGACTACTGAACAGACACTTGGTGTCAGAAGGAAGGAATGTGCCAACACTCTACACTGACCAGAGGCCACCAGTGGTTGATAATCAGGTAGCACATCAATTGGAGCATTAAATTACTGACTATTTCTTAGTAGGTCTGGCAACATCTTTAGAGTCAAGGCAGAGTTAATGTTTTGGATCCAGTGACCCTTTTTCAGAACTGTTGACAATGACATGATAATGACTTAAGTTTTTCCAGCAATTTCTATTTTTGTTTCTGATTTCTAGCATCCGCAGTTCTTTTATTTTGTGTAATTTTTTTTCTAGGCTGGACTAAAAATTCAAAGATATGTAGATCAGGTGGATTGGCCATGCTAAATTATGCAGTGTCCAGGGACGTGTAAACAAGGTGGATTAGCCTCGTAAATGCCAGATTACAGGGATTCGAAAGGGGCTCGGTTTAATGAGATGCTCTTCAGAGGGTTGTTGCAGATTCAATGGGCTGAATGGCCTATTTCTGCACTACAGGGATTCTGTGATTCTATGTTTCTGAAACGTCTGGAATTTGAGGCCTTGCTGGTGACAGTAGTGATTCAACTATGTCACCCATCTCTGACTTCATCAGCAGTTCATCCATTACCAGAGAAGGCAAAGAACGATCTCTTCCAGCAATCATGGCCATTATATTATTCACCTTAATTGTCTCCTTGTCATGTCAGCTAATGATTTTATGTAATATATTTAGGCAAATGTACCCAAATGCTTCCTCTGAACTTCTCATTTCATAAACATATTCCATACTCAGGACTGGAAGATCACGTTTCAGAGCTGTCACATTTACACACTGAACTATAAGTGTGTGAGGTCATTGTCTATGTTGGGCAATGGATTACTTTTTGGGGATGAGTGCAGGATCACGTTCAATCACTGGTGGAATTCTATTCCCACAATGTAGCATGAAAACTTGGGGTGTGCAGCACACATTTAGGCAAAGCAACACACACACCTCTGTGCTCCTTATGCAGATATGACAATGACCTCCATGGATATTCTCCATGGCAAACTGAGCATCACATGAGGCCCTCAGTAACACTAGGTAATGGCCTAGTGGTATTATCACTGGGCCGTAAATCCAGAGACCCAGATTATGTTCTGGGAACCTGGGCTTGAATCCCGTCATGACAGCTGGTAGAATTTAAATTCAATAAATATCTGGAATTAAGAGTCTAATGAAGACCATGCATCCATTGTCAATAGGCTGAAGAACCCAACTGGTTCATTAATGTCCTTTAGGGAAGGAAACTGCCACCCTTACCTGGTCTGACTTACATGTGACTCCAGACCCACAGCAACGTGATTAACTCAAAACTGTCCTCTGGGCAATTATCTCTGGTCCTCATCCCATGAATGAATAGAAACAAATGTGCATTCTCGGCTTCTGCAGGAGGGATCCTGCTCTGTAGTTGGTCCTCCTGGCCTGGAGACTCGGCTGGATGCTCTTGGGGGTGTCTGTGTCTGCTGAGAGTGTGTCCTGCCCAGAGGCAAGGGAAGAGTTGGAAGAGCTGGGCACCTCTGAAAAGTCTTGGTGGAAGTTTCAGCGTGTGAAGGGCTATGTGTGTAGCTCTTCTTCTCTGTGGTTGTATCTTGTCACCAGCTTGTCTTCTTGAGAGAAGAGGGATCTGAAGGAAGGTCAAGGTCTTTCTCCCTCACCCTCCTGCTTCTTCTTTGTAGCCCCCCCGCCCCCCACAACTTTATAATTGAAGCTGAGCCACTGTGGCTAAAGTGATAAAATGTAGATCCATGCACATATATGGCAGTCACTGAATGTGTTGGGTTTGTGTTTTCATGGCAGTGGCCAGCCTTTCCATGAAGACAGGCAGACACACACATCCTAGAGCGAACATAATACTGATAATGTTGCTGCCTCCTCCATGTTTTTGCTGTACTGGCTGCCTCTGGCAAAACTTGTAGTCTGTGCAGTTTGACAAAGCAGTTTAAAGGCTGTGACCAGAGGAACATTTTCTTCATGTGGCTGAGCAGGTGTTTGGTCTCCGTCAGTCCTTTGAGAGTCAGAGAGCTGGGCATTTCTTCCTTCACCTGGTGCAAACGCATATCATTGTTAGGCTCCTGAGTCTAATCTAGAAAGAGAACCCGCAGAAAGTCTCTGGGCTGGTGGGAGGTGCAGGTGAAAGCTTTCCTGGTGCGAGTGGTGAGGGCGCCATGTCTTCCACCTCAGAGGTGGAGGTCACCATGAGGGTTTCCAGCACAAGGACAAAGGTTCTCCAGGGCCTATGTCAAAGGAGAGAGAGAATGAGTTGCACAACAGGGATACAATAATGTACACATTAAGACTGAGTTAGTAGCAGCATTAATGGGAGAGCAGCATATCACAGTACAGTGGAGCTTACAGGAACAGTTTGCCATTAAGATCTCCCCATGTTCACATTAGCTACCCTGCTCTTCTCCAGACGAATAAAACATTTTTTCCTTGAAAGAAGTGATGAGCATGATGACTGCCTAAAGTTACAAGGTACTGTTTGGTAGGTCACATCTGGTGTAATGTGTACGGTTTGGTCACCACATTATAGGAGTCATGTGATTGCACTAGAGAGCGTGCAGAAGAGATTCACCAGAATGTTGCTTGGGCTGAAGCGATTCAGCTATGAAGAAAGATTAGACAGGCTAGGGATATTTTCCTGAGAGTAGAGAGGGCTGATGGGGCATCTGATTGAGGTGTAAAAAATTCTGATGGGCATAGACAGACTAGATAAAAACATTTGCCCTTACTAGAGGGGTCAGTAACCCAGGGCACAGTCTTAAGGTAAGGAGCTGGATATTTAGAGGGCATTGAGGAAACCAATTTTCATCCAGAGGGTGGTGGAAAGTTGGAAATGACTGCCTAAAAGGAAGCCGGAAACCCTCAAAAGATTTAAAGACTACTTAGATGAGCTCTTGAAATGCCGTAGCATACAAAGCCACAGACCAAATGTTGGAAAATGGGACAGGAATAGATGGGTGTTTGATGGCCAGCACAGATATGATGGGCAAAGGACCTCTTTCTGTGCTGTAAAAATTCTGACTCTCAGGGCTACAAAGGGTTTGATTTGTATAATTAATAAGGTCAAGCAGAAGACTGCATCAGAAAATTTGCTCCAAGCAGACCAGGGTCCTTGAAACTCACCCTCTGAAAATGGGAAAATTTAGCCAGTTACGTGCATAATTATGAAGAGGCAAGATGGTGTGGATGAGAAGGACCTGTCTCCTTTCATAAAATGACAACAGCCAGGGAGTACAGATTCAAAATAATTAGATTACTGGAGATTCAAGGAGTAACTTTTTTCACCAAGAGGGTAGGAAAATTCTGGAACTCAGTGCTGAAAGGATGATAGAGAAACTCCTCATAGCAATTAAAAATATTTAGATCACCTGGATCAAAATTCTTGGACCCCCTACATATACCGCACAGACTGAAGCTGCTCAACAAGATGACTCACAACCGCATTCTCAAATGCACTCAGGAATGGGCACCAAATGCTGGCTTTTCCAGTGATGTCCAAATCCCATCAAGAACAAAAAATGCTTACACTCTCTTATTGCATCCTTAAGTGTATATACTTCAAACTGATTAAATAAATGTGCAAACTATCACAAAAGAATGTGTTAATACTTTATGCATTTCTCTAATTCTCCTCTAGTCTTCAGATGAATTATTTCACATTCATTTTACTGTTTTGCAAATGTATCTAAGTGCAACTTAGGAGTACTAATTCTGCATTTGCATCATGATCTGTCAGAAGGCCAGCTGCTGATGGCACACTATCTTGGAGCTCTTGAGCTGGTAAGGAGATAAAATACAGTCGACACTGACATGCCACAAGTGAAATATAGAAAGAAGCCACCGTGCATAAAGCAGCAAGATGAAAGCAGGTCTATCTATTAACTGAAACTAAAGTGCACTACACACTGCATTTCCATCTCAGACTGAGTATCTTCAATAAAGACAGAGCCATACATGTATTTTTTACATTACATTTTCCTAAGCCATCTCTATTCATTGGCTTGATTTTCAGATGCAAGATGTTTTATGCACATTAATTTAATATGTTTTGTTTTTAAACTGTCTTTGATGTTCAGGATAATAGCAAATGCATTGTACCTTAAATTCAGGAACAAATACCAGCTTACAATTAATGAGGGTAGCTACACCAAAAAAAAGTGTTTAAATAAATTCATGTTAATGTTTGTGCTTTGATTAACTTGAAAGAAATTTAAAATATGGACAGAATAATTTAAATAAGTAATTTTGTTTCCTAAATTTCAGCTCATTCAGCTAAAACTGGTAAACTTAAGCTAGTTTCTCAGACCTGTCTGGCCAACTTTACTTTTACTTTACACTTGGATTCTAGGCAGTTTGGGTAACCTGGGACATGATCCCCGTCCAAGCTTGGTGCATGGAAATGGATAGAAATGGTAATCTTACAAAAATCACTGAGTAACCTTCAGTTGCAGGATTAGCTGTTGGCAACATGGCCTTTTAGCTGCCATTTCTGGACTATTGCCAGCAAGCACGTATTCTATCTCTCATAGAAAAAAATAGAGTTACTTTGTCTCCTTGTGTCTTTTCAGCTCTGTGATCCTCTGACTGAACAGGCATTGGCTGCAGGGCCTATTGGTTGCCAGAAGATTATATGAGGAAGGGTCAACTGAAAGTGATAAAAATCTTCATGGTTCTGATATGCTGTGAGAAAACTGATTTAGCATATCAGAATTTTGATCATCATCATTTCACCACAATGCAGATTTACTCATAGAAATAGTTTGTAGTGTTGGGCGTTTAAGACAAGATAATAATTTCTACAAGAGCATTAACACAACAGAGAAATACAATAGGAGTTGAGATAGACGGAGTAAATAATAGGTTAGAAATCAGAGAGCAAATTGCTGTGAGGAAACATTGAAGCACATGCCATAAGTGAAAAGGAGAAAAATGCATTGTGGATTTGCAAGATCTGAAACTTTCTGGGCAGAGGCTAGTTGAAAGATTCATTGAATTAGTGAGACCAGAAATTCAGATCCAACAGTACTTACCTACAAATTCACTTTAGTAGCTTATCATTTCAAAGTGTGCCCAACACCTTGTATGTTTGGAACATAGAAAAGTCCACACTGCTGAGTCAGTCCATACTGCACGGCCATCTGATAAGACGGAGATCACCATGGAATATACAAAATATGTTGCTCAATTGTTCTGTATTTGAGTATATGACTCTGTTTGCTATTGATGCTCACTGTGCTTTATTAATTAAGACTGACTGTGGACTTGAATAAAAGTTAATCTCTGGAAGAAATTGGAGGCGAGAACTGAATCATAGTCCTATAAAACATACGTCCTGTGAATAAAACTAGTTCTGTACATGGGAACTAGTATAATCTCTGCTGTTATAACCAAGTTATGAGAATTCTGAATGAGTTGGATATTTGTTTGGAGCTACTTGATCGACCATAATCTTTCAACGAATTGAATGCATCCAAAGGTAAGAAAATAAATGGTAGGATTACAGGGTTGAATTGAATTACCATTAAGTTTTATTGTGCAAGCTTGAACAAAACAAACATAAATCACCAGTCATTACACTGAACAGGTAAAATAATTAATATAAAGAATATATACTATTTACAGCTTAGGCTCTGACATTTAAGTTTAACATGAGGTAAATATAATTTCACAGATAACAGATGGCTGAACACCATGTAGGCTGTACTTTCAATGTTCAATACAGTCATGGCAGATCACACCCCAATGTCAATAACACTGAATCACCAAATCTCCTTAAAACTCCCTCTACCTTGCAAGAGATTTCAAGACTTCAAGTTTGGAGATCTAGGCTTAGAACACTCTCAAAGTCTCTCTGACTCAGACTACCCCAACAAATCTCCAATGTTTTGGTTACTAATACAGAAACATAGCAGCTATGAGTAGGAGTAAGTCACTGTGTCTTTGAGACTGCTCTATTATTCAACAGGATCATGACTGATTCTCGATCTCAATGTCAAATTCCTGCTTTCCATACCAATTCTTGCCTTCAAAATCTAAACATTTATCAAACTTTTTCCTGTATATAGTCAATGACCGGGCTTCCATAGCCTTCTGTGGAAGCAAATTTCACAACTGACCACCCGCTGAGTAAAGAAATGTTTCTTCATCTCAGTCCTAAATAGCTTACTCTATATCCTGAAAGTGTGATCCCTGGTTCTAGATTCCCCAATTACGGAAACGTCCTGCCTTCATCTAGTCTGTCTAGCCTTGTAAGATTTTTGAACATTCACTATGATATGACCTACATATGACTCCAGACCTACAGCAATGTGCTTAACTCTCAACTGCCCTTTGGGTAATTAAGGATGGGCAATGGATGCTGACCTAGCCAGCAATGCCCACATCCTGTGAATGAACGAATAAAATAAAAAATCAATCAGATTTCTTCTCATTCTTCTAAACTCCAGTGAATACAAGCCCAATCAAACAAATATCTCCTCATGCAACAGTCCTGCCATCCTCAGTATCAGCAGAGTGAACCTTTGTTGCACAGCCTCTATGGCAAATACATCCTCTTCAGTAGGGGGGTCCCAAATCTCACAACACTCCAGGTGCATTCTGACCAAGGCCCTGTATAACTGCAGTGAGACGTCCCTACTGGTGCCAAAACCTTTACAATAAAGGCCATCATACCACTTGCCTTCTTAATTACTCACTGCACCTCCCTGCTTACTTTCATTACAGTAACATAACACTAGTCAATGTAATGTTAATCTGTGTACTGAAATGTTACATCTTATCAATAACGAATTATGGGTGAATTATGAATTACGGAGCATTGAGAAAGACGAAGAAAAGAAAATCAACAGTTTTGAAATGTGGTCCTTAAGCAGGATCCTATGAGCAGGTTGGTGGAGAAGAGATCTAATTATGAAATATGAATGGGGCTGGAAGAATGCAATATTGTTTACTAATAACAAAAGATGAAAAATGAAGCTCTTTGCATATATTATCCATGCAGAGAGTTTGGTTCTTAAGCACCACTGAAAGGATTAATTGAAAAGGACCAAGAGAACCAAGGTAAAGGAAGCAGCTAGACAACATTCAAAACTTGTTTGGCCTGAACTCGAACAATGAGTGTTGCTACGATTGGTAAGTTCGAAGACTGCGGTCCCCTAAACAACTTGGCATGGTGCTTACACAACAATAATAGGAATGTTAATAAAGTGTGGAGCTGGATGAACACAGCAGGCCAAGCAGTATCTCAGGAGCACAAAAGCTGACGTTTCAGGCCTAGACCCTTCATAAATAAATTCCAGAACCCTCCCCCCATCCCCCTCTCTGATGAAGGGTCTAGGCCCGAAACGTCAGCTTTTGTGCTCCTGAGATGCTGCTTGGCCTGCTGTGTTCATCCAGCTTCACACTTTATTATCTTGGATTCTCCAGCATCTGCAGTTCCCATTATCTCTTAGGAATGTTAATCGTGGCTATCTATCATCAGTTACGCACCTTCTGCATTTCCTTCCTGTCCCACAGCACCATCTGCTGGGGGTTCCGGGAATAATGCAGCAATCCTTTGAAATAGCTACGATACCACGAATCAAAGCAGCGTGCCAATGGTATACTCACCATTCCTTCTTGAAGTAACAATGACTTACGAAGTAATAATAAAATAATAAATAGGATAATAAGACCACAGTTGTTTTGAGGGAGAAATGGACTCGGAGGCATCTCACAAGTATCACTTATTTCTTTTCATTTTTTAATTCCCTGCTGAGTGACGCTGTAATGTAAAACACTTAATGTCTTGTAAAGCAATGTTTCAGTCGATGTTGCACTACCAACTTTCTAATTCATGTCTATATATTTTTGGTGACACACTGATCAATTTATAATCTGAAGCAAGCAACTCATTGCACCCTACATCATAAGGTCCTATGTAGACATCTACTATATTTTTGTAAGTGAGTTGAAAGAGGGAATATTTTGACAGGCACAGAACAGAGAAAGCGATGATTTCAAATTGAATTTAAAACATTGTGACACACTGTTGAAGAATTAGCTGGAGTGCTGCACTATCACTGCACAAGTCCAGAGATGGAGACCTCACAGGGCTTGCTTTCAGGCTCATATTTTGCAGATCTGCTTAAATTGTTCGTACAGTAACTGAACAAACCACCTGCACTGTTTGGGGATATGGTCCCCTCTCAGACCCTTTACAGTGAACTCCACTCAGCCAAGGTTTTAAGCTCAGACATAGATTCCCCCAGCAATGTTATGACACAAGCTTAAACAAACATGGATTCCGATCTTCAGCAAATTATCTTGTTGTGGGATCACATATCGTCAGTCTTGATAAACATTATGCTGTTCTGCCTCAGTCATCATGGATAAAGCTGAAAAAATATCCAGCATTGGGCAGATGGGAAGAGATAGCATAGACAATAATGTTGTTTCTCATGGTGAAGTCACATCTGTACAAAGAGCAAAGAAAATAACGGCACAGGAACAGGCCCCTCGGCCCTCCAAGCCTGCGCCGATCCAGGTCCTCTATCTAAACCTGTCACCTATTTTCCAAGGTAACAAAGTGTGTAGCTGGATGAACACAGCAGGACAAGCAGCATCTCAGGAGCACAAAAGCTGACGTTTCGGGCCTAGACCCTTCATCAGAGAGGGGGATGGGGAGAGGGAACTGGAATAAATAGGGAGAGAGGCGGAGGCGGACTGAAGATGGAGAGAAAAGAAGATAGGTGGAGAGGAGAGTATAGATGGGGAGGTAGGGAGGGGATAGGTCAGTCCAGGGAAGATGGACAGGTCAAGGAGGTGGAATGATGTGGTAGGTAGGAAATGGAGGTGCGGTTTGGGGTGGGAGGAAGGGATGGGTGAGAGGAAGAACAGGTTAGGGAGGCGGAGACAGGCTACGCTGGTTTTGGGATGTAGTGGGGGAAGGGGAGATTTTGAAGTTTGTGAAGTCCACATTGATTCCATTGGGCTGCAGGGTTCCCAAGTGGAATATGAGTTGCTGTTCCTGCAACCTTTGGGTGGCATCATTGTGGCACTGCAGGAGGCCCTGAAGCTTGTGAAGTCCACATTGATACCATTTGTCCTCACCTACCACCCCATCAACCTCCGGATAGAATGCATCATCCCCCGACACTTCCACCATCTACAATCCGACCACACCACCCAAGACATTTTTCCATCCCCACCCTTGTCTGCTTTCCGGAGAGACCACTCTCTCGGGGACTCCCTTGTCCGCTCCACATTCCCCTCCAACCCCACCACGCCCGGCACCTTCCCCTGCAACCACAGGAAGTGCTACACTTGCCCCCACACCTCCTCCCTCACCCCCATCCCAGGCCCCAAGATGACTTTCCATATTAAGCAGATGTTCACCTGCACATCTGCCAATGTAGTATAATATCCATTGTACCCGGTTTGGCTTCCTCTACATTGGGGAAACCATGCGGAGGCTTGGGGACCACTTTGCTGCACACCTCTGCTCGGTTCGCAATAAACAACTGCACCTTCCAGTCGCG
Source organism: Stegostoma tigrinum (assembly GCF_030684315.1). Lineage (NCBI taxonomy): Eukaryota > Metazoa > Chordata > Chondrichthyes > Orectolobiformes > Stegostomatidae > Stegostoma > Stegostoma tigrinum. The sequence goes on along the minus strand of NC_081357.1, from coordinate 48,980,161 downwards.
AACCATTTTAACTCCCCCTCCCACTCCTTAGACGACATGTCCATCATGGGCCTCCTGCAGTGCCACAATGATGCCACCTGAAGGTTGCAGGAAACAGCACCTCATATTCCGCTTGGGCACCCTGCAGCCCAATGATATCAATGTGGACTTCACAATCTTCAAAATCTCCCCCTCCCCCACTGCATCCCAAAACTAGCCCAGTTCGTCCCCACCTCCCTAACCTGTTCTTCCTCTCACCTAACCCATCCTCCCACCTCAAGCCACACCTCCATTTCCCACCTACCAACCTCATCCCACCTCCTTGACCTGTCCGTCCTCCCTGGACTGACCTATCCCCTCTCCACCTCCCCACCTATACTCTCCTCTCCACCTATCTTCTCCTCTATCCATCTTTGGTCCGCCTCCCCCTCTCTCCCTATTTATTTCAGAACCCTCTCCCCATCCCCCTCTCTGATGAAGGGTCTAGGCCCGAAACGTCAGCTTTTGTGCTCCTGAGATGCTGCTTGGCCTGCTGTGTTCATCCAGCTACACACTTTGTTATCTTGGATCCTCCAACATCTGCAGTTCCCATTATCTCTCTCACCTATTTTCCAAGGATCTGTATCCCTCTGCTGCCCGCCCTTTCATGCATCTGTCTAGATACATCTTAAATGACGCTATCGTGCTCGCATCTATTACCTCCACTGGCAACACGTTCCAGGCACCCACTACCCTCTGCGTAAAGTACTTTCCATGCATATCTCCCTTAAACTTTTCCGCTCTCACCTTGAAATCATGACCCCTAGTAATTGAGTCCCCTGCTCTGGGACTCTTGCTATCCATCCTGTCTATACCTCTCATGATTTTGTAGACCTCAGTCAGGTCCCCCCTCAACCTCCATCTTTCTAATATAAATAACCCTAATCTACTCAACATTTCTTCATAGCTAGCACCCTTCATACCAGGCAACGTCCTGGCGAACCTCCACTGCACCATCTCCAAAGCATCCACATCCTTTTGGTAATGTGGCGACTAGAACTGTACGCAGTATTCTGTATCACACATTTGTCCATGCGAGTGAGTATATGTATGCTATGTGAAGTAAAGATTGCAATTTTTCTTGACTTTTGATTGTGGACTGAAATGGAAACTGATTGTTTTAAAATCTGGGATTGCGGAAGGAATTTCTTTACTTTAAATCAAATTACTGGAACTCACCGTAAACTCTGCAGGCAGTAGGGGAGGAGAGATCCAAAGACTTCACAGCATTGGGTAGTACATGCAGAGTCAGATTCAGCTGATGTGTTTATGCAGTTGTGACCAGTCATGGATGGCGACAACCATTAGCTTGACAACAGCTCTCTGACTGGTGAACAAAAGCAGATTTCCAGACGGGAAGAAGAAGATTCTATCCCTTATTCCTGCAGCAAATAAATCAAGTCTGAAGACAGTTATATTCTACCACTATTTGCTATAAGCTGTTACCTCCAATCAGTAACTGTGAAACTAAACAATTAATGTGGAAATCCCCCTGTCTCTTTGGCAAAGAAGGGAGGCTCTGGAAGGAAGGGCTTTAAAGACAGTAGGCCTTGGGAAGGAAAAGGAACACAGTATCTAAGGCTGTAGACAAGTTCTACTGGGCTGTCATTTTCTAGTATTTTTCCTTCACCCACAACACCCTTTATTTATTGTCTGCCTGTTTCTGTCTGTACTGCGTGTACGCATATTAAATACAGTTAGAATTTTAACTGGTATTGTTAGACATATGTTGCTAGTTCATAAGTTACTTCTATGGTTAGAATGTATTTATTTGTAATTAATAGATCTTTTCAGCACAGAAACCTGGTCAGTAATTTCTGTTAACCTGTGTCCATCAGACTGATAAATCAGGGGCCTTATGCTGTTGTGGAGTATTTCAAGCCAACACTTAAAATAGAGCCTTTTCCTTCAAATATTTAGCAATCTTTATTTGTCCCGGTGGAAGACAATCTCAACTACCAACCAAAGAGGCTCCTTCAATGATACAGAGCTTCAAATGTTCATATGTTATTCTGTAATTTTTGTCGCTGCTTAAAATAGGATTGATATAATAAACAGAGGACATTACAACAATGGCACAGGACACGTATCATCAGGTAATGTAATTAAGTAACGGAAGATGTCATTGTCACAATCAATAGCCCCAGACAACATTCAGTAGCCCATGTCATAGAAGAAGTTAAAGTCTCTGATTTAAAGATAATCTTAGAACCAGGGAAGCCTTGTCTTTATCAAATGTATTGTTTCATTAATGAGGGTCTGTACAAAACAGACACTAAGCACTGATCCATCAGCAGGATGTCCTGACCCCAGGATTAGGAGGGCTGAACTAACAGAGAACTTTTCCAAGAGAGTCATGACAAGAAATTGTGGGCTCATCCAGGATTATTTGAATCAGAAGCAATGAGGATTTGGAAATGCTATTAATACATAATAAAATAAAGAAAACACCAGGATTTGAGCTGCAAATAAGAAACGGCACTTCAAATTGCAAACTATTTCCTGCGGGTGGCGGTGTTGTCCCTGACAGTGTTAAGTAAAACGTACAAAAAAGTCAGGTTCATTGAACTTGCAGGTAAGTAACGGGTGAAATTGCTGAAGTTGGAAAGGCAGACATAATTGAAGTACTCGTAGAAATAAAAGAAAGAAAAACATCAGAATCAGGTGATGTTCAGTTGTCGGTAAAGAAGTTTAAGTGTGAACATAATGATGAAAATGCTGGACTTGGAAGAAAAAAGACAAAGGGAATTGAAAATGAAAAGAATAGAAATGAGAAGACTAGAACTAGATTTTCAAGGTGAAAAGGAAAAAGAAATAGTGAATTTAAGCTTAAAGTTGAAACAGGCAACATCAGAAGCTGATGAAGACTCTGATGGAGGCAAATTCAGTAAAGAAATAGTTAATTTTACATGTCCTACAAGACTTTTATTTAAAAGAGGATGTTAAGTCATTTTTTCTGACTTTTGAGATAAAACAAGAAGTTGCATGAGAAATTCATAGGATTTATTGGAGTTTGTAAAATAAGCCAGAAAAATGATCTCAAAAGGAAACACTACAGACCAAATTGTGCTTTACGGTACAAATGAGGGACTGAAGTTGGAAAGCTGTGAGTGCAGAAATAGCACATAGGGTTGATGAGAGATATAAAAGTTTTGTCCAAAGGGAAGATAAATCCTTTTTCTTCATATGATGCAGACTGCAGGAGAATGGGGTTGAGAAACTTATCAGCCATGATTGATAGCAGACTTGATGGGCTGAATGGCCTAATTTCTTCTCCTCTGTCCTACAGTCCTATCCTCTTAAGCAACCAAGTCCATACTATATTAAGGGACACTGGGAATAAGCAAACTCTTTTGTTGTACAGGTCTTCAGTTTTCCCTGCAGACAGTTAATGAAACCCAAAATGTTGGTAAATGGGATAGGTAGAGAGTGTATCAGAGATAATAGAAACTGCAGATGCTGCAGAATCCAAGATAACAAGGTGTAGAGCTGGATGAACACAGCAGCATCTTAGGAGCAGGAAAGCTGACGTTTCTGGCCTAGACCCTTCATCAGAAATAGAGGGGGAGGGGGGAAGGGGGTTCTGAAATAAATAGGGAGAGAAGGGGAGGCAGATCGAAGATGGATAGAGGAGAAGATAGGTGGAGAAGAGACAGATAAGTCAAAGGGGCAGGGATGGAGCCAGTAAAGGTGAGTGTAGGTGGGGAGGTAGGGAGGAGATAGGTCAGTCCAGGGAGGACGGACAGGTGAAGGAGATGGAATGAGGTTAGCAGGCCAGAGATGGGGGTGCAGCTTCACGTGAGAGGAGGGGATAGGTGAGAGCAAGAGCAGGTTAGGGAGGCAGGGACGAGCTGGGCTGGTTTTGGGATGCAGTGGGGGAACAGGAGATTTTGAAGCTTATGAAATCCACATTGATACCATTGGGCTGCAGGGTTCCCAAGTGGAATATGAGATGCTGTTCCTGCAACCTTCGGGTGGCATCATTGTGGCACTGCAGGAGGCCCAGGACAGGTCCTGATTTCATTGTAAAATCCAATTGGAGTGTGACCTGTTGGCCGAACTAGTGGTAGCTGGGTCAGTTAAGCAATCACCTGCGGACAGAGTGGATTCACTTCTGGGGAATGACTTGGTGCAAGGTAAAGCTACAGTTTAATCTTTAATTATGGAAAATCCGAGTCAGGCTAAAGAGATGGAACAGCTGCAAGCGGATGGAATAGCTGAGTGGGTCCATCACAAAAAGGTCAGAGTGATACTCAACCAGATGTTAGTGAAGCCAAAACTCAGTGTAAGAATTAGGATAATTCAACAGACGTGTTTGGCATTATTAAATAAAGTAAAAGAAACAGGTCCAGAGTTAAGTAGGTTGGCACGGACAGCTCACACTGAAGCTGAGGCTGAAGGAGTTCTCAAGTGCTACTACATTAAAAATGAAGTTCTCTTGAGGAAGTGGAGGCACCCTTACAGTCATGTGTATGAAAAATGAATGGTTGAGCATTAAATAGTGGTACCACCCAGATATCATAAGGAGATATTGTGAGTAACACCTGAAATTCCGACAGCAGGACACACAGGAATATGGAAAACACAAGCATTGCCGAACAGACATTTTACTTGGCCAAAACATCATAAAGATGTAATGCAGTTCCATGAACATGTCATTGTATGTGTCAGGCAGTAAGAAAACCTCAACACATAATTAAATTAGCACCTCTTGTACCCAGCGATAACATACAGTGGAGCTGGAGGAACACCGCAGCCTGGCAGTGTCAGAGGAGCAGGAAAGTTGATGTTTCGGATCAGGATGCTTCTTCAGAAACCTCATACCCATACCAGATTTTGAAGAACCATTTGGCCAAATATCAGAAGATTATGTAGGTCCATCATCCAAATGAAAATAGGAAATCAGTACATCTTTACCATTATGGATATAACAATGCAATTTTTAAAATTTATTCATGGGATGTGGGCATAACTGTCTGGGTCAGCATTTATTGCCCATCCTGGGTTTTCCTTGAGAAGGTGATGTCGAGCTGGCTTCTTAAACGCTGTAGTCTGTGTGCTGTAGGTTAACCTGCAATGCCTTTAGGTAGGGAATTCCATTCCTTTTAGGGCCATTACAACTAAGCCAGTAGTGGAAAAGTTCAGTCTTTTTTTTTACTCTTTGTGGACTCTCAATTGAGATACAATGTAACATCAAGGTCCTAGCTTTATGTCTAATGTTTCCAGGTCATCAGCAGCTGTTTAGGTACAAAATAATGGAAGTGAGCTGCATATAATCAAACAGAGGGAAGTACAGAGATATACTATCAGATGATCAAAACCATGATTATAGCATAGTCTCACAAATAGTCACAGGATTGAGATGTAAAATTAGAGATTCCCCAAATTAATTATTGGGTTTAATCCATTTGAATTACTCTGTGCTCATGAGACTACAGGATTGTTAAATTGATCAGGGTAAGTTTTTCAGACTGGAGAGAAGGCGTTGTATTATGAGTCCGTGCTTATAGAAAGGTTCACAGGATCATGTAAAGTAGCACAAGAGGATTTAAAATTTCCATGAGTGAATGTGTAAGAATGGGCAGGCAAGCATCCAGCATATAGAATGTTTCAAGTGGAAGATGAAGTCTTGGTATTGTACTGTTGGCAAGGTGAACCTCTGAAAGTGAAATTCAATGGTCCCTGAGCCATAATGACACAGAGCCCCCAACACTGATTCCCTCAAGTGCCTGACTGACCACATCCAAGCTCTTAATGGGGCAAATAGGACACTTGCTGCTCACCAGCAAAACATTAAACTCGCTGTTAAAGCCTTGGGTGGAATCTTACTTTTCCAAGCTCACTTTATTTTCTCAACTGAATCCTGCTTGTTCAGGGGCTGAGAGATTCTGCCAATCATCTTTTGCAACACAAAAGGCCCAGAAAGTGATTGCAGTGTATGGTGAGTTTTATAAGTGCATTTGTATTCCTCTCATGAGTCTAACAAGTTAACAATGAAAATCTTTTTTTTAACTTCCTCTATCTCAAAATCACTTTACTTCCCACAGGGTTTTGACATACAGAAACTCTCAAGGTAGCACTCTACAGCCAAAGCTAAGACTGACCAGCAATGTCATAAAAATTTGTCTAACATACTGCAGAATTTTCACAAAAGAAAGGTTTGGTTTCCACAACACACCACTTCAGAAAATGGAGGACATGACCAGTTGGCATGTGTTGCATTTAGGGAAATTTTACTTGACTGCAACAGACAATTTACTTTGTTTTTAATTTTGTGATGATCAACCTAAATTAATTATATAGCCACAGGAAAGCTATACCAGTATCAGAAATCATTTTACTAAATTACAGGAGTAATCGTTCAGTTTCATGAGCATATAGAAATAAAAACCATTAAGTACTTTCTCCACAATTTACCCTAATCACTCACTGAAACGCTATTGATTGAGCAAGATAGCAAGGTGTACAGCTGGATGAACACAGCAGGCCAAGCAGCATCAGAGGAACAGGAAAGCTGACGTTTCGGGCCTAGACCTTTCTTCAGAAATGCAATTTTTGAAGAAGGGTTTAAGCTGGAAACGTCAGCCTTCCTGCTCCTCTGATGCTGCTTGGCTTGCTGTGTTCATCCAGCTGTACACCTTGTTATCTCAGATTCTCCAGCATCTGCAATTCCTACTGTCTCTATTGATTTACTGTTGGCTACCACTACAAGGCATCTGAGTATGCCATCCGTTAAAGTCAGCTCGCATTAAAATTGACAACTTTAAGCTACGCTTGGTCTAACCTCCTTTTGGTCATCTTCTATTGTCTTTCTTTTACCCTTTAGCCTAATTTTATTTTTAATAGTACTGAGAAGAGATATGCACTCAAGGTTTTGTTTGGAACGTGGCAGCACAGATGCAATAATGCTAAATTTCAGCAGCAGCAATAAATTATTCTGCATGGGAACAAGATCAATTGGCAAGTCAGCTCTGATTTGACAAGATGTTGCTTTGGAGGATATATCAGAGAGCTTTTGCCCTCAAGTTTTTGTTTAATTCAAAAAGGTACAAACCCCTGGACACATTCTTTTCCCTTCAGAGAATAGGTCTCTGGGCACGAATATACACATTCGTTCAAGCAATTGTGAAGTACATTGTGCGTCTAATTGATAACCTTACATTTGTTATTGGAGCAATTCTTAGCACACTCTAGATTGTTCGACAAGTGGTGACCAATCAGAGGAGCACATCTAACTAGAGACGTTATGGCCAAGGCCCCATCTTCGAGGTAGGTAGCAGGAGTTGGTCAAATTTGCACTTCAATTTTCTGGGACTTCTTCTCAGCTACAATAAGAAACAGAATGGCCCTCCAGCCCCCACCTCTAACACCCAACACACTTCCATGCCACCACATGTTGCCCAAACACCCAGCATGTCGTCTGGAGCCCCATATGCCAACATATGCCCTTCCTCCCACTCTTTTGGCCCATCCTGCCAAGGCATGCGCATCCACTCACTTGCAATGGCCCCTTAACTTTCAAAGGTTCCTGCACTGAGGCTATGGTTCATGATTAATTTGATGTGCCTTTACCCACAACTCTTTAAAAACCTGGCCCAACTGCATGAAAGTTATGGAGTAACTGCTTGTCTCTGCAACGGAACTGATCATGTCAGGATTGCTTGGTATTGACTTGTGACCTAAGTCAACCAATACGCTTAAAACGTGCTCCTGAAAACTGGAAACCTGCAAATGGGGTCAAGAATCCCAGAACTGCATCCTAGCCATCTTTTTTAAGGGCCCCACTATCAACCTGACTCAGTTAAAATCTGACTATGTTCTGTGTTTGGCAAACAGCGTCTGCTTAATTACAGTCATTGCTCTGCCTATTGAAAATAAACATAGGGAAGTATCACAGGCATTGGAACATACTGTCTACTTACCTGGCATCATATTGAACTGCAATTTATATACCCATTACTCATTTGTGTGGCAGGCAAAATGTTGTGTTGGCTTGATGGCAATATCCTATTGGTTGAAAGCCACATTCACATTGCTACTACTTAGTATAAAGTGAAACAGCTAGCTTTACCTGTTGTTCATATTCTTGAGACACCTTGTCCTTACAGGGTATTTTGAGGTAGGCTGGGCCCTTTCCAAGTCTAAAAATGCTGGTCTTAGGCCCATTCATTGGGATGTGTGCTACACGTCGACCAATGATCTGATCAGGATAACAATTATCCTTCAAAATGGCTTTGGTGCACCCTATTTTGAAGTTTTTTATGAGGTACGGTGGAACTTTTAAGGGACACGGAGTTAAAGGACAAAACTTGTATACTTGGTGACTCCTTTGCATTTGGTGTTCACTAAGGTAGAGGATGCTGACTAACTGTCGATAGAATCAAAGGTATTGGCAGTGGTTGGTTGGGTGATATTGACACGCAGGATATACTTGAAAGACTGGCTATGTTTTGAGTCAATAGGTCATCTGCTCAGAATGTGTAGCGTCACAGGGTGCTGGGGAATTGAGAACAGAGATAGTGGAAGAACTTGCCATAACTTTTAACCTTCCCTGGATACAGGACAGAATGCCACAGAATTTGCAAATGGTAAATGTGATCCCTTATTCAAGAGAGGATGTAAAGACAGTCCTAGTAACTTTCAGAAGACCCGCAACGTCAACTTTCCTGCTCCTTTGATGCTGCCTGGTCTGCTGTGTTCCTCCAGCTCCATGCTGTGTAATCTCTGACTCCAACATCAACAGCTCTTACTATAGGTTCGCAAGTTTAAGTTCAGTGATGGGTGAAGTTTTAGAAGCAAAAATCAGCAAAATAAAAATGACTGACACTGGATGGATTTGAAGAAAGTGTTTGACGAATGACCACATGGTTAACAAATTTGAAACTTGTGGAATAGGAGAGTTGATGTCACCTTGAAAAAACAAAAAGTAATGGCGAAATGAGCAGGTCTGTCTACATGTGTGAGAGAGGAATAGAGTTAATGCTTTGGGTCTGATATGATTCTCATAGATATCAAGGGCAGCCTCTAATATTGGTCCTAGGGATTGGCACAATCAGGAATCTGATCAGGGTGCTAGGCTCTTTGCCTCTAAGTTTGTCACGTAGCTGAATAGTGGACTATCAAAGGAGCAAGGCTAAATCAAAATTATCCAAAAACAACCTAAGAATCAGGTCTATGCAATGACTGCTGAGTGCTACATAACCCATCTCATTCACTAATACCTTTTAGGAAGGAAATCTGCCATCCTTAACTAGTCTGGCCTACACATGACACCAGATCCATTACAATTGGCTTTTAATTGCCCTCTGGACAGCCCAAAGATGGGCAATAAATGCTGGCCTGGACAGCCTACATCCCATGACTAAATAAAAAATAGTTATAATTTTAAGTGGGGGGCATGAATGGGCCTGTCCATCTACAAGTTTTCAAGTGCATCACAGGCAAAAGGACCCGTTGTCGACAGGGCCCTCAACCGGGTCCGACACATCTCCCGCGCTTCCGCACTTACCCCTTTTCTTCCCTCTCGCTATAGCGATAGGGTTCCCCTTATCCTCACCTACCATCCCACCAGTATCCACATCCAGAAGATCATTACACACTAATTCTGCCACCCACAGCGTGATGCTGCCATCAGACACATATTCTCCTCACCTACCTTGACCGCCTTCTAAAGGTACCATGCCCTCTGAGACACCCTAGTCCCCACTGCCTTCACCTTCAACACCATTCTCCCACAGTCCCACAGCACCTTCCCCTGTAACCAGCGAAGGTGTAATTCCCAGAATCTAGTCGACTGCATTTGCTGTTCACAATATGGTCTCCTTTACATTGGGGAAACGAAACATAGACTGAGTGACTGCTTCGCAGAACATCTATGTTCTACTCACAAAAAAAGACCCTGAACTACCTGTTGCCTGTCACTTTAACATGCCACCCTGTTCCCTGGCCAACATCTCTGCCTTTAGCTTGCTGCAGTTTTCCAGTGAAACTCAATGCAAGCTGGAAGTATAACACTTCATTTTCCATTTGGGGACCCTGCAGCCTTCCGAACTCAATATCGAGTTCAATAATTTTAAGGCCTAAAATCTCCCATGTCCCAGCCCCTACTCCACACACCAGGCCTTGTTATCACATCACCAGCCATTACACACTGTTAGTCACTAACAGTACCCATTAACAGCTATTCACCCTCCCAGCCAGATCATTATCCACTCTTTGTCTGTCCAATTGTTCTTCTCTCCCTTTAGGCTCTATCCTATCATTGACTCCCTACCCCACCCACCTCCCTATTTTCTGCATATAAACTGATGTTTTCCCAGCCACCATCAGTTCTGAGGAAGGGTCACCAGACCCAAAACGTTAATTCTGATTTTTTCTTCACAGATGCTGCCAGACCTGCTGAGCTTTTCCAGCAACTTTGTTTTTGAACAGACAAAAGCTTGGTCAAGATTACAAGGTGTGGTGCTGGATGAACACAGCAGGCCAAGTAGCATCTTAGGAGCAGGAAAGCTTTATAGGTTTCAATATGGAATTTGTTTCGACTTTTTCATCTGGTAAAGTTATTCTAAATCGTACAAAATTCTAAAACATGTAAATCCAAATGCAACCAAAATCAAGAATAAATGCTGTATAATTATGTACCTCTGCATTCAGTAACATAAAGCAACAGACTTTTGATTGCTACTTAAAAACTTAGCATCTGCCAAGCAAACAAAATGACGGCTTTCACAGTACATTTGTTGCAATTAGGAAAATGAATACTATACTAGAAAATTCCAAAGTGTGGCTGATTTTCTTATTTATCACTGAACAGAAATTTTGTATCCTTGATAAACTATCATTACACAATCCTCCAATCTTCATTCCATTCTTTTTCTTAGAATCAAATCTGTTGAGGGACAAAGGTATTGAAATAAATGATTTGCATTACATTTACATGTTCTCATTGCAGTCTTGTAAGACTGGGTACATTGTTAACAGAATTAATAGTTATTTGCGTCTCGTTTAGGGTGTACATTGAAGTAAATAGGTTACAGGCTAGCCATGCAACCTTGGTGCCATCCAGATGCCATCACCCTGCCACCCACACCATTATATGCATTTAGTCCCAACTGAGCTCAAAGAGAAGTTTAGAAAATGTAAAAATACAATGACAAGAAATTATTTTGTGGCATTTTTCAGATGTTGGGCCTGTGTTTATGTCCACACCATTGTCAGGGTGGTAGGCACCACATAACAAGGGATAACAAGGTGTAGAGCTGGATGAACACAGCAGGCTAAGCAGCATCAGAGGAGCAGGAAAGCTGACATTTCAGGCCTAGACCCTTCTTCAGAAATGTTTGGTGTTGCTTAGATCAGCAGCATGTAGAGCAGCTCAGTCTGCTCTCCTATAGGTAGCCCATTCTGAGAGGGAAGCTGCTGTCAAGTGCACAAAATGTTGCTGAATGCTGTTGGTGCAATTCTGATGAATAAATTGTTGAAAACCAGGGCTTCCAGGCTCATGAATGGGGCTTAGGAGGCTCACATCATGAATATGAACAAGAGATGTCATTTTTCAGTGAATAGCTGGTGTTGGTGGTGTGGGGTAAGTCGGGGGTGCCGGAGGTTAACAAGCATCATCTTCAGGATAGATTTGGAGGAAATGGTCAGAGAGGGCCATTCCTGGCAATGCCCAAGGAACCTAATAGTTTACCTGGGTGGTCAAAATCAGCCACTATGTCTTCACATGGCATTTCCCACCAAACCAGTAACAAACGCTGCTCAATGCACCATCCCATTACTCACCCATCAATTTACAGGGAGGTGATGGCCTAATTGAATTACTGCTGGACGGATAATCCAGGGACACAAGTAATGTTCTGCGGGCTTGGGTTCAAATCTTTCCATGGCAAATGTTGGAATTTGAATTCACTAAAAATCTAGTATTAAAAAATCTGAATCCACTGTCAGTTATTGGAAAAATCCATTTCATTCACTAATGTCCTTTAGGAAAGAAAACTGCCATCCTTACCTGGTCTGGCCTACATGTGACTGCAGACCCACAGCAATAAGGCTGACTCTTTAACTGCCCTCTGGGCAATAAATGCTGGCCTAGCCAGCGATACCCACATCATGTGAATGAATATAGAACAGGTGGACTCAGGTCTCATATCTGATATTGCAGTTCACCCTCACACTTGTTCCAGTGATCCCAGACTCATACTATGGCTGTGGAAGCTCAGTTATTGAATACAGTCAAGACAGAGATGAGTAGATTTCTTGATTCTAGTAATAAAATCCCTATTGTATGTGTCTCCACCACCACCTCTGGCAGTGCCATGGATCAGGACTGATCAAGAATGGCTGACCAGGCTCAAAAGGTTAAATGACCTTTACCTGTTCCTAGAATGGCTCCTTCCATTGGGTCACTTGCAATGAGACTTGTTCCAAAGTTGATGGTACATTTCAGCCATTTGCCCCTTCTGAACTTTTAGCTCATTCTAGTATTTGGCATGAGCAGCAAGCTGAAAATAGCTTATCTCTGGTCATCTTGGTGGTGTTGTGTACCAGTTCATGGAATATTGAAGTTGGAAATGTATTCTGCTACAGAGGATTCAGAACAGGGCAATATTAATGGAAACACACATCAAAATGCTAGATGTATTGCTTTTCCAACATGTGGCCTCCTATAAAATGTGAAAAATTTTCCTAGGTATCTCATGTTCACAAGAAAATGACCAACTCCAACATGACCAATTACCTCCCAATCAGTCTACTCTCGATCATCAGTAAAGTTATGGAATATATCAACAATGCTATCAAACAGTACTTGCTCAGCAATAAGCTGGTCATTGATGCTCACTTTGGGTTCTGCCATGGTCACTCAGCTGCTGACCTCATGACAGCCTTGATTCAAACATGGTCAAATATAGGTGAGGTGAGATTGACAGGAGTCGACCAAGTGTGGAATCAAGGATCCCTAGCAAAACTACAGTTAATTGGAATGGGCTTGGAATACTACGGCAAGTAACTCACCTCCTAACTCCACAAAACCAGTCCACCATCTGCAAGGCACAAGTCAAGAGTGTGATGGAATACTTCCCACTTGCCTGGATGGGTACAGGTCCAATAACACTCAAGAAGCTTGACACTATCCAGAATAAAGCAACATGCTTGATTGGCACCACATCCTCAAACTATTCTCCCTATTGATGTTTAGTAGCAACTCTGTGCCATGTATAAGAGGAACTGTAGAAATTCACTAAGGATCTTTAAAGAGGACATTTCAAAGCCACGATCTCTACCATCTGGACAGACAAGAGCAGCAAAATCACCTGCAAGTTCCTCTTCAATCATTCTCCATCCTGACTTGGAAAAATATAGCCTTTTCTTCACTGTGCTGGGTCAAAATCCTGCCACTACCTCCACAATGACATTGTGGATCGACCTATAGCAAATGGATTGCAGCAATTCAAGAAAGGAACTGATTTCTACTTTCTCAAAGACAACTAGGGGATGTGCAATAATTGCTGGCCAGCTCAAGAGGTCCACTTTTGATGAATGAATTTTTAAAAAGCAATTTCAAGAAACATCCATCATGACACTGGCTAAATAGCCCTTCGAGATATTTTCAGTACTTTCCGCTCTTCATAATTGCATTGATATTCATGCGCGTCAGATGGACAAAAGCTTTATTTTCTATATCTTTATAAAGCATAATGTAAAAATTGGTCAGTTAAGAATGTTATATATCATGTTGAACAATAATCTTTTCTTCTTGAATATCATTTGAAGTGAGCACAATTCCATTTAACTATTCTTTGAATCAGCTGCGCATGTGTGTTCAGATTCAAATCAAAGAAGCATTGTACTAGCTTGAATGTACATCAATAAAATGAAACTTTCTTTAATAGCATTTTTGAGTATTGATATCTGAAGAAAGAAGATCTCTCTATTATACAAAAGAAATTGTTGCATTTGTTGGCCTAACTCAAGGTACCATGGCAAACTACCAAAAAGCACAGCAATGTATTGAGAAAGACAATTCACATTCCTAAGATAATTTTCTGCTTTCATGCTTAGCAATGTCAGCATACAAAAGGAAGAGAGCGATTTATGACATTTCTGTACTTTCTTAACACTGACAATTTTTAAAATTTCTGTTATCGGCTTTTTCTGTTATTGCTTTCCTATCTTAATTTAATATTGTGCTGAAGCATTTGACATCATTGACATATGCCAAAATGAAAAATTTACCTGAGCGGTCTTGGAATCCACCCAGGCTTTCTGATAATCATTGAAAGTTAATTCACAATTCACGTTGTTTGACTTTGCAAACACAGTTCATAATTAAGTTGTCAAATACTATTTTGTCAATTTTAAATTTCTATTCAATCCTTTAAAGTATCATTGGGGCTGCTGGTGATGTATTGGTAGTGTCATTGGACTAGTAATCTGGAGGTGCAAGCTAATCCTGATGCAGTCAAAGATTCAATCAATCCATTTCGTAAAAAAGTCTGGAATTGCAAACTAGTCTCAGTACTGGTGCCATAACACTATCATTGATTGCTGTAAAAATTCAGTTGGTGTAATGTTGCCCTTTCGCAAATGAAATCAGCTTTCCCTACTAAGCCTGTTCTACCTGTGATCCCAGGCCCACAATAATGTTGTCAATTCTTAATTGCCCTCTGAAATGACCTAGCAAGCCATTCAGTAAAAGGGGAATTCAGAATGGACAACAAATGCTGACAACACCCACAAAAGAATAAAATAAATATTTTGTAATTGGTTATTCTTTTAATGGCATTTGTTTCCTGAATGTGAATAGGTAAGTCACCAAAATATGGATTCAGGGAGCCTCTTGGAGAATCAACAGTTCAGTTGTTGACCTTTATTCCTTTTATTTTAATCATACTTGACAATTCAAATCTAAAATGCAATGAACGGGGTGGCATATCAATTACAATCTACTCTTCAATGTATTTTGCTTTCACATTCACTGAGAAATTCAATATTAACATCTTCCAACAGGAAGCATTAAAATACCAACTAACATTCTCATGTCTGCAGATTTCCATCAGTCAAAATGATTTAGGAAACTGATGAAATTTGATAGCTGACTTTTCCTCTGTTTTACACTCAGATATACACAGTTGGAATTGTGTCAGTCATTTGAATAAAAAAAGGCCTGGGCATTGATGAAAACAACTCAGTGCTTTAACATGTTGTGATTGGAGATTATTGAACTGGACAAATGTGCCTAATGTTATGCATTTTAATGCAATATGTCTGGCCTGTTTCCCTTCACCACAGTCTTTTTTTAATATTCTTGAATTGCTTTAATTCTAAATTTTATCTAGGCTTAGGCAGGGTAATAAAAGTTCTCCGCTGGAGCAAAACTGAAGTTCTTAAATTAAGGAAACTGGCTCAAACTGTTTTTTCTGTATTTTGGGCTGACCTAAGTCAGAACATAAAAATTAAGGCATCTCTATGTGATTTACCATTGGATGCAACTTTGGTCAGAGTTTGAGAATTGAATAAAGAAAGGAATGAGTTGAAAGAGGAAAGGAAGTGCTCCTTTTTTTTGTTCCTAGCTTTTAAGCCCTGTCAGAATTGGTACTTACTCAACTACAAAGGAAGAAGTTGTTTAGTGGATATCTGGTCACTGGTTAGGGTATATTCCAGTCAGAAGACACAAAATAGTTTGGAACTGATGTTAAGTTCAATGAAATACGTAAGAAAGCAAAATATATAATTGAATAAATAATGAAGTTGTTCATTAAAACACATTAGAAATGATAGGTCAGATGATGTGTTAAGGCTGTAGCAGGTGGAAATTCCTGATTGCCACGATGATCAGGGATAAATGTGTTGGCAGTAAACATGTGCAGCACAAGCAAACTTGGCTAAGAGTCATTGAACTGGAGGTTGACCTGCAGATGCTGTGACTTATTGAGGTGAAAAGTTACCTGGCTATTCTGTGCCAGGAGACAGTCTTCCTCCTTAGAAGAGGGTCTTCTAATTTGATCAGTGTGCAGGGGCTAGAGCATGTGGCTGTAACTGAGGCAGAGAAGGGAACCCAGGGGACAGGAGTGCAACAGCCTCAGTTCTTGTAATTGTCCAATTCTTGCAGTTCTTTCAGCTTGTTTGTATGAGAGTCGGGGCTGTAGGGTGGCTGAGCTAACTAACTATTTCACTGTGGTACTGTATGACATCCTAGTGAAAGAGGGGGAAAAAGGAATGTAGTGATAATGGGCAACAATATAGTGAGGAGGATTGACACTGTTCTGTGTAGCAAACAGCAAAAGTACAGATGGCTCCGTTAATTGCCTGGTGACAGGAATCTGGATATCAGCCCGGAACTGGAGAGAAACTTACAGTGGGAGCCACAGGGAGGATCCACGTAGCTATCAATGATACAGGTAGGATGAGGAAATAAGTGCTGCTCAGTCAATTTGGGGAGCTAGGCACCAAATAAAGAAGCAGAACTTCAAAGGTAATAATCTCTAGATTCGCAAATTGGCAGAAGGCAAATAATACTCGTCAAATGACTGTGGCTCAGAGAGTATCAGAGATAGTGGGAGCTTTGTGCTCCTGAGATGCTGCTTGGCCTGCTGTGTTCATCCAGCCTCACATTTTATTATCGTGGCTCAGAGAGTATTGCAGTAAAAGTGGGGCACTGGCACCAGTGCTACGGGAAGTTGGAGATACTGTTGTGACAGTCTGTTACTGGCTATGCTGGGACCAGTGTTCTAGTGAGCCACACATGAGGCAAGCAGAAATATTTCTAAGATAAAATAGCTTGGGCAAATTTGGTAAAATGTGCTAAATCAAACAGTAGAGTGAAGGCAAGAAAGAAAGGTATTAGTATGGGAATTGATAAACAGACTGTGATTGGATGGATAGAGAATACAACTACAAGAGTACCTCAAAAAGCAAAGCTAAAGGTTAGAAATATAATAAAAGAACAAACCTAAAGGCCCAGTATCAGAATACTCATAACATTTGAAACAAAAACAGGTGAACAGATAGTGCTAAAATAAATAAGTTAAATTTTGTATGATGTGGAGGTGCTGGTGTTGGACTGGGGTGAGCAAAGTCAGATGACACCAGGTTATAGTACAACAGATTTATTTGAAATCAAAAGCTTTCAGAGCCCTGTTCCTTCATCAGGTTAAGTTGAAACCCTAGACAGAGACGTTAACCAGGGAATATGGTGGTTTGTTAAATGGCGAGCAACAGGAAGTTCTGGGTCTTTTTTGTAAACAGCATGTAGGCATTTTGCAAAGTGGTTACCCAGTCTGTGTTTCATCTCCCAATGTACAGAAGATCACATTGTGAACAGCACATACAGTAAACTAGATTGAGTGAAGTGCAGGTAAATCGCTGCTTCACCTGGAAGGTGTGTCTGGGGCCTTGGATAGTGAGGAGGGAGGAGGTAAATGGGCAGGTGTTACGCCTTCTGCAACTGCTTTGGAAGCTGATGTGAGGGTGTGAGGAGGCATTGTGAATTGTGGAGAAGTGGATCAGGGTGTCCTAGAGGGAACAGACACTGCAAAAGCCTGACAAGGGGGCGGAAGGGAATATTTGGTGAAGGGTCACTGGATTTAAAATGTTAACTCTGCTTTTCCTCCACAGACATCCCCTGTTTTCCCACCAATTTCCTACATCCATAGTTGTTTATTTAGGCTGAATTAGGAGCTTATCCTTCAGTTATATGGAGGATTTGTGAGTCCATATTTGGAGTAATGTATAGCGTATTGGTCTTATTTGAGGACGGATGTAAATGTATGGGAAGCAGTTTAGTGAAGATTTAGAAGACTAATACCTGAAATGGTTGGGTTTTCTCAACAGGGAAGTTTGGACAGGTTAGGCTTGTATCTGCTGTAGTACTGGAGCTTAGAAGAGTAAGAGATGTCTTGAAAGAAATATATAAGAGTCTGAGGAGTCTTAGCAGGGTGGATGTGGAAAGGATTTTTCTCTTGTGGGTGAGCCTAGAGTTGGGGGCCATGGTGGGGTATCTTTTAAAAATAATTTCAGATGAAGGTGAAGAGATTCCTTTTTTCACAGACAGCCATGAGACTTTGAAACTATTTTCCTCAAAAGGTGGCGTGAACAGAATCTTTGAATATTTTTTAAAGCAGAGGAAGGAATGTTCTCAATAAAAAATGGAGTGAAAAGTTTTTGGTGATGTGTAAGAGTGTGGAATAATCAGATGAACTATGATCCTATTAAATTGCTGAGCATTCTTGATGTATGGAGGGGCCTCTTCCTATTACTAATGAATATTCATATTTAACTTCACTCCTGTCAATTCAGGAGACCTAAATTTTGCAGTGCATTGTTATTATTTGTGTGCCTGTGAAATATTTTAATGATTTTATATTCTATGTTTAATCCAATTCAATTCTTGTCCGTAGCTATGTCATGACTCATGTTTACTTGCTTTATTTGTAATATAATAGCAATTTTGCACCTGCTGCTTGCTGATTTTTCAATAAAATGCTTGTCTATCAATCAAAATCTCTTAGAGAATAGATGGGTCTTTAGTTTAATCTTTCAGTTGAAAGATAAATCTCTCACAATCCAAAACATCTTCATGCATTGTTCTGGAGTATCAGCCTAGATTTTGTATTTGAATCACACAAAGGGAGCTAATGAATCCACTATCTCTGACTCAGAGGTAAGAGTTCTATCCATTGACCCACAAGCTGCCTCATCCTGCAATGGTTCTACTTCTGGCTTGGAGCTCTCATGCCTTTGCAGATCTTTAATCGAGAAACTTTCCAAACATGCCTCTAAGACATTTCCTACTGATTCCTGTTTTAAATCCTGTAATATCTTGCTAGTGTCAGCACCTTAAAGAATGAGAAGTGTTACTCATACCTGGAGTTCAATTTGAACATCCAAACCAAAACTTTCCAGAACTTACAGCTGGATTTACACATTTCACTTGCTTTAAATAACACAAGATTTCACGATTGCGTACGCATTTCCAAGAAACCATTCCTTGCCATGATAATCTCCTCTGCTCGCTGCGCTAGTCTTTCCAGCGCCATTTTGGTTGCCTGTATCTTTTCTCACTCTCCAAATCCTCTTACAATTTCTTGCTATTTCATCCATTCTATTAAAAATAAAGCCAATTTTTGTTTTAACAGAGACAGAGGTCATTTTGTTCATTATGGCTGTGCCAGCTCTTTGCTGTAGCTAAACCTGTCCCACTGTCATGCTTTCTGCATCAGCATTTCTGTCAAATGTTTACCCAGTTTTCCTTTAAAATATCACTTCCCATACTGCAAGAGCACTCTGTATGAAAGCCATTTTCTTAACCTCAGTTTTGCATTTTAAATTGACAATCTACCTTTGCTGACTCCCCAACCAGAAGAACTTTACCCTATCTATCCTCACCAAACCCTGCAGAACTTAAAAACCCACTGACAAATCTTCTATCAAGTACCAGATAAAAGAAAATGCGGATGAACGTTCAAAAAATCTTGTTGTAAGTATCATACAATACTATTTCAAGGCACTTTTGTTGAACAAAGAAATGAGTTCTGGTCGAGTCATCACAAGAAAAGCATTGATGAATTGAGGAGCAATTGTGCTGGAACTGTAGGTGCAGAAGTTATATGAATCATTTAATCACTGCCAAATCTAACAGCAAAAATGAGTGCAGGGCATAATTTTCCATGAGAGCTTTCAATCATGAATTCCTAATTTCCAAATCCACACTTACAATAACAGCCTTACATGCAAAGTGAGGTTTCAAAGTTCTCAAGTCTGTTATCACGCTAATTAACCATCAAAGCTTGTTTCTTACTTTGTAAAGGAGTAGAAGTTAGGACTCAAATGAAAGATTTTTGCAGAATTTTCAAACACATGAGAAATCTGTGTATCAAAGGGAAATCTTTTCTCTTCTCATAGGGTCACACATCAGAGAAACAGACCCTTCAGCCCAGCATGCCAACTTCTTCTGCCGATACCTTTTCTATATTCACTGGCTCTTCCAAATTGGAAAAGACTCTTTTGATTGCTTAGCAGGTAGTGCACATGTGGAATTCTTTATCACAGTAAGTTATGGAGGTTTATTCAAGGCTGAGATGGACAGATTTTTAATTCATAAGGGAATCAAGGTTATGGGAAAAAGCAGAAAAATGATCACATTGAATGTTGATATTAGCTTGATCAGCTGAGTGGCCTATTTCTGCTCCTACACTTATGGTCTTGAAGAATTTAATGCCATTTCTCCAAAATAACTGTTTCAGTGATATCACTGTGCTGAATTCTATCACGGCATGCCTAACAACCAGTGCTGGATGGGCAGAGATTTCCTCCAACTAAATATTGTGAAAAGACCAAAGCCATTTTCTTTGGTTCATGTCACAGACTCAGTTCCTTCATTCCTCTCCCTGGCAACTGCATGAGTATGAATCAGACCTTTTGCAACCTCGGTATGATGCTTGACACTGAGATAGCTTCTCACCACCTTCATTGCCTACAGAACAGATTTCAACCTCTGTAAGGGATTCTTATGCTGATCCCCACCACAGGCCCAATCTGATGAAACTGCCCATTATCCTAATCCGCACTAAAAGTTCACATCCTTGCATCTCCCCTGTGCTAATTAACCCATATTGGCTCCCAGTCTACTAACACCTCACGTTTAAAAATTTCATCCTCATTTTCAAATTGGTCCATGAGCCTCATCCCTCCCTACCTTGGTAATCTCAAATAGCACCTCAAACCTCCTCTAATTTTGGTCTCATGTGCCTTCCAAAATTTAATTGCTTCAGTATTAGTTGTCATGCTCTCAGCTCTGAAATCTTATCACTCAGTAGGCTGCATCCATGACTATTTGTGATCAGGTTCTCAATTCAAGCCCCATTGCAGGATGTAAACACAAGGTTGATAATGCAGTGTATAACTGAGGCCAGTGTGCCTTGACACAGGTGTCCCTTTAGACAAGATGGTAACCTGAGGTCCATTTTTGCCCTTTCAGGTAGACACAAAAGGTCACATGGCACAATTTTGTAGAAAAACAGGGGGAGATAATCTCCAGTACTCTAACCTATATTTAACCCTCATTAAACATCACTAAAAAAAAATTATTTTTGTCTAGTCACAACATTGCGAAAGGTTTCTTGTGTCAAAAGGATTCTACATGAGTTAGCAACAGTGACTCCATGTAAAATTTAATGCCTTTTGCTGTATTTGATGGTGACCAGCATTTACTCAGGCGGCGGCGTGAAATTTGCTGCCTCATATCTCTCCCCTATTACCCCATGGTGCAAGGACTCATGGGCAGTCTTTCTGCTAGTGGTGGTCCTTGAGTGGATAATTAATGTTCAATATGGGTTTTAGCCCTTTTTATCAGGGGCTACCCAACGGCCTGCAAAGAATCCATACGTGAGAAGCCAAAAAGCAATGTGCCCTGTCAGAACAGTTTGAGGGTCTTCACGGGGTTTCACATTCAAGCCTGTTGGAGGACCTGACATCAGAAAGCAAAAACAAGGGTTCAAAGGTTTGGGAGCAGCTCCTTGCCCTTACTGTAAACCCCACACTCACTGACAGACCCCACCCCAAAATTCTCCTCCCCAATGGTGTGGGTCCTTTGGCATTCCTGGCCATTGTTTGTGAGCACGACCAACAGCAACCACCCCAGTTTCACAGCAAAGCTACAACGAATGTTCAACCTCCAATTAACTGACAATTCTGTCAGTGGCATTTCTGTCACTAGGGTCACTTGACCATCCGGAAAATCTGCTGACACCAATTTAAGTGCCTGACTCGTTCTCAATTCAGCAGGCCTTCTTGAAAGAAGGTGATACAAGACTCTCAAGCTGATGAGCAAGATGCTTATAATAAGTTTCACCCTATACCGCAAAATGTATTTTATTTTCGGTAAAGCACTTTGCCATATCTGGTGATCATAAAAAGTGCTGTATTAATTCAAGCCTTACATCCTTAAAACTCTCCATCTCTTTTGATCGCTTCCTTATTTCAAGATATTTCCTAAAACTTACAAATATGGCTAAGCTGTAAGCGATCTTCCATAAAATTACTTAATGTGGTCTGTTTTGTGATCCCAGCTGATGACAAAATTGGACATCAGATCCCAGAATCAAACCTGGCTTGATGGGCATTTTTTTAAATTAATATGCTGTTAGTCACTGAAACACATTTGACTACAGATGTTATTTAATAACAGAACATGATTTTATTACATAAAACAGTAAAGAAAGACAAGTCATAAATTTACAGAAGAGAGTTCAGATAGATCTTAATACCAATGCCAAACCAGAAACGAAAACAGAAGTTGCTGGAAAATCTCAGCAAATTGGGCAGCAATCTGGAGAGAAAACAGAGCTAATGTTTCAAGTCCAGTGACTCTTTTTCAGTTGTTGATTTCTGAAGGAGAGTCAGTTGATCTTAAACATTAACTCTGCTTTACTCCAGCTACTGCCAGTTTTTCTAGCTGTTCCTATTTCTGTTTCAGATTTCGAACATCTGTACTTCTTTGGTTTCTAAGTTTCAACTTGTTTCCTAGTACTGTTACCACTAATTAAGTCCAGAGAAATTACTCCCATATCAACACTTTAAATGTTTACTTAACTGACTCCTTCCAGTTTCATTTCCTTGAACGGGAGAATTAATTTTATGGTTGGTATGATGGCATGAAACTTTCACAATTCTGATAGACTACATCTTTTTCAGTTCTAATAACTTTAAGATTTTATACTAAATTCTCCTGGTTTGGAATCTTCACAAACCTGACAAATGCTGCTACTATAGTGATTAGTTCCCTTGAACTGAACTGAAAATATCCTGTTAAGAGATTTTCACTTTTAAACTAAACTCTTATTTTTTTCTGAACCTAAGTCAAAATAAAAGTAATTGTTTTGTTCAGTTTGCTTGGCCTGTCATAAACTCAAAAGTAGCAAAAGCTTCTCCATTAACACCACAGGGGCTTGCCAGGCACTTGACTGCAGACATATATCTTCTTGGAACTGATACTGCAAGAAGGAAAAACATGGATCGAGTGCCCAATTAGTTGTTTTTCTAGGAAAGTGAATGATGATCAAAGAGATATTTGACAGAAAGAGAAGAAGACACTTAACCTTGTGTTGGGTCTATGACAACTTGAAATTTACGTATCCAATAACAGGTCACTGTTCCAAGATGATTTCCTGACATTTTTAAAAGCAAAAAACCTGCAGAGCATTAACTTCTTTCCAACACCTTTTAACAATCAAAATTCCAAAAGTGACGCTAATATAACCTATATACTTTTCTTCACATTTCCTCCAAGGAAATGATCTTTAAAAAGTACCTTTGAGATGCATTTTAATATTTTAATCAAAATGTACTTCCAGACACAATTTCCACAATAAATCAGGAGTTATAATATATTACAATAAATATACACTCATTTTCATAATCGCCATGTACTATGAAAATCCATTTTGTGGACATTTGGTTTCATTCATTTTTGCTCTTGACATCTGCATCTGCAATCAATTAATATCTCTTCAGGTTATTGGAAATGTAAATTTCAAGTTGTCATAGATCCAACACAAGGTTAAGTGTCTCCTTCTCCTTCTGTCAAATATCTCTTTGATTAGCGTTCACTTTCCTAGAAAAACAACTAATTGGGCACTCGATCCATGTTTTTCCTTCTTGCAGTAAAACAGCAGCAACACTGACATTGCTGGAATTAGCAGATGGTTTTAATGGCTTCACACAACTCATTGCTGTTAAAGCCACTGCAACTCTCACTGGAAATTTAAAACCAACAAAGGCACTCTGCCATATTTTTGGTCATTCAAATTTTTTGCCTTTCTTCAAAAACTCTGCCAAAGGAACCACAACAGTGCTGAAATTTGGAACTAACTTCTGATCAAGACTAATCATGCTGATATATTGCAAAATTTAGTATTTTATCTTAAGTCAAGAATATCTAAAATAGTCCTTATTTTTGCATCTTTAGGTGCTATTTGACCTTATCCCACAGTGTGAACCAATGAAGTCACTTTTGTTTTGGAAAATATATGACCAAATTGGCTCTTTTCGTCTGATATACAGTTCATTCAAGTGGTGTAAACATTCCTCCTCAGACTGGCTTAACACAACCAAGGTGTTGATGTGAACAATGCATTTATATACTCCTACAATAACTTCATTAGTTAATAGTTAGAAAGTTGCAGGTACATTTTCCGTTCTAAATATTATGACACCTTATAAAGGTGTTACAAAAGACGTAATTTCTTTGTCTCTGTCAGTCAATGGAACTTACCAGTATCCTTTCAACAAGTCAATTATGATGACGAATCGATTGTGTCTGACATTTTCACTGTAGTTTTTGAGTCATGGAAAAGAATGCAAGTTGTCTTTTGTTACCGTGTTGACTTTGTGATAATTGATACACAGTCTTGCTGATCCATCTGGTTTCAACACCAAGACAGGTGAGCTCGAGCTCATATGACTTGGTTTAGTATGACCATTGTTTATCATAAACTTAAACTTTCCTCAAGGACCCAATCCCATCTCAGTGTCATGGAAAATTAGCACTTTCTGTAATGAACAATTAAGCCCTGATTTTTGGCAGAACTGCGATGTTAAAAGTACTGGAAGAAGCTGGGAATCATATGTTTCTCATTTTACCCCGATACTTCTTATTTTTTTAGTTGAAATGAGACATGGGCCATAGTTCATGCATACATATTTTCCAGAAGCAGGTGTCCAATTAAATGTCCAACTACTAACACTGAAATGGCATTTTGGAGTCCCCAGTGCATGGAACCTGGAGGATGGAAATTAGGCAGGAACAGGTATGCCCTCATTTCTTTGGATAGTGAGGTACCCCTTTGGAGAAGTAAGGTAACCCCAGGGATGCAGTACCAATATATCATAGAGGTGAAAGTAGGGATCCTTTGGAAAGTACACACCGTATCCTTCAAAGAGGGATCAAAGATCCTTCAGAGTGGGAAGGCTGATCTGGTGTACTGTTGGAGTTTTACCTGCCACAAAGATTGTGTGTTAGTGCATAATCCCCTTGAAACTTTCCAACTTGTCAGGACCCGTCAACAGGTGTCAATCTGACAAGAAGGGCCAAAATGTTTCTTCACAATGCCAGTACTTTGACAAAAGAGTTAGTCTGCAACATAGAAATTCTTTCCCACACTCTATAGATGGAAAGTAGGAAGTATGGGTGGCCATTTTTAAAAAGTTGGGCTTGCGGAGCCAAGATTTCACCCAACACTCTACACCCAACCCAGAAGCAAAAGTTTGGGGCCTTAGTCTACAGTCTGAGCTCCATCCCCATTGGTGAAATAAAAATCTATCCTCATATCTGTACACATTTTACTCCATCATTTTGTATTGATTGTGTAAACAAGGCTGATGTGTAGCCAGTAAGACTGGATTTGTTGTCCAGTTTTATTGTTACCTTTTCTTGTACTAATCACTGCTGAGGTGCTTTTTGTACTTGACACCAAATATAACCTGCCTTCTATGACACAAATTTAAAAAACAGGCTGTCCACTTCCATGGACCTGCTCACACTAACCATGTTACAAGGATGAGCAAGGCAATATTGCTTACGTGACCCTTAATTAATTTTTAATGTGTGGTGCTTAGTACCTTCTTGCTCTCCATTCATGGGGATCAGCTCAGGAGTGGGTGGGAAGGTGGTTGTGAAATATTGAGGTGCCTCTAAAATGGTTAACTGACATCATGAGGTAAGTCTAGCCATCAGGAGTATTTCTGTCGGAGTTCCTGGGAGGAGCTAACATACTCTGTGTTTGTTATCAATGTTCTGTAAGAATATTTCAAAAGTCCAAATACTGGGGGCTTATACTTAAGTTGAGCCTGATGCTTCACATATTTCAGATGTAATATCACTAGCTATTAAAGTAATAAGAACAAACCTATTTACTGATCATGAAGACTGGCCTTATCTTCTTCTGAAGACTTTGTAATGGCATATCTCTCTATATGATTTAGGCTAATACCAGCATGAAGAATCAATAGCTGTGAAACTACCCAAACTTTCGAAGTCTTACCATTATAACAATGGAGCAGGCATGCAGCCTATTCAAAAACACACCCAGTGCGGCATATGTTATCCACTCTTTCCTCTTCAGGGACATGAAAACTGCATTAATAAAAATGAGTTACTTTTTAAAAATTCACTTGTGAGATATGAGCATTGCTGGCTGACCAGCATTTTATGCACATTCCTAGTTGCCCTTGAGAAGGTGGGGATGGAAAGAGGGTTGCTCATTCTTTTAGATGAGTGTTAAGGGCATTTCTTTTTCTTTCAGAGGTTTAAGAGACTTTGGAACTCACTGCTTCAGAAGGAGTCATTGAAGTTATCTTTAGGCAAAAGTAGATAAATTCTTATTGGGCAGTGGAATCTCAGGTTATTGAGGGTGGATGGGAATGTGGAATTTGCAACACAAACATATCAGGCATGGTTTTATTCAATGGTAGAACAGGCTTGAAGGGCCAAATTGCACTTTTCTGCTTCTAACTTTATTTGTGTGGGTGGCAATCAGAATTTACCCAATTGGCTTTGTATCCCCGGTCCTATGGTGGTGGGCTAGGAGGCACAACCATGAGTGAAGCCATAAAATAGCACATTGGCTTGTCTACGTGATGATTCCCACCATTTGGGTCAATGCAGATGGATCAATTGGACAAAAGTCATGGCACTCAGAGATCTTCCTGATGAGGGATGTTCCCACTGCCGAGGCCTATGGTCACCTCCCAGCAACCTGCCAGGAGGGCGATCAATGCCTTCACTGACACACTCAAGAATGAACCTGCTCGGATGTGACATTGAGAGCCCTGTCCACAAGCTATGAATGGGGCTCTCCCTCCACAATGATCACCCTACAGCTGAGACCCTGTTTGCTTTTTTCACATACTTTCCCCAATGGGTGGCATAGTTGCTCAGTGGTTAGCACTGCGACCTTATAGTACCAGGGACCCGAGTTTGATTCTACCCTTGGGTGACCGTCTGTGTGGAGTTTGCACATTCTCACTGTGTCTGCGTGGGTTTCCTCCAGGTGCTCCGGTTTCCTCCCACGGTCCAAAGATGTGCAGGCTAGGTGCATTGGCCATGCTAAACTGCCCATTTTGTTCAGGGATGTGTAGACTAGGTGGGTTATGTGGGTTGGTCTGGGTGAGATGCTACGAAGGTTAGTGTGGACCTGTTAGGCCAAAAGGCCTGTTTCCACAATGTAGGGATTCTATTTTATTCAATGCTGCAGAGAGCCATTCTATTTGGAGGCATCCTTGGAATCACGTACCTGCATCAGCACTATCCACCTTTCCAAGGAGGACATACACATCCTGGTACTGGGCACATTCATAATCAATGTAATTTTAGACTGGAGGCGGCTGATTAAGGAACCACCTCTGGAAGGGTTACTTGGAGACAGCAAGAACTGCGGATGCTGGAATCACAATCCATACAGTGTAGAGCTAGAGGAACACAGCAGGTCATGCAGCATCAGACGAGCAGGATAGTCGACGTTTGGGGCCTAGACCCTTCATCAGGACTTATCCTATCCTGATGAAGGGTCTAAGCCCAAAACGTCGACTCTCCTGCTCCTCTGATGCTGCCTGACCTGCTGTGTTCATCCAGCTCCACACTGTATTGACACTTCTTGAAAGCTTACCACACATCTAGGTTCCTGACCCAAAATTGAGGCCAATGTTGGGATTGTAACACAACCAGTAAATTCAGCCTAAAATACACTGACAATTAAACTTGAAAAGTTCTTGTACTTGAGCTGACTAAATTTGATTCTCTACATCAGCATCTGTCCAAACCTGAACAGGAGTAATTTTATTGTAACATTGTTGCTGATGAGCATTGTCTGCTAGAGAACCCCACATCAAAAGTTCAAGTGTGGGCTATCATGTTGTCAAACCTGGATAGAATTTCAATTTATTTGACAAATCTATAGCAACAAAGAAGCCAAAAGTATAATCCAAATTGTTACTAAATCAATGTGTCTGAAGCATTATTTAAACTGTCTCAAAAATATTTAGCGAGTTTTGAGAAGATTTGTAGCTCAGGTTGAGGTTCTGGATGTGAGTTTGCTCTGAGCTGGAAGGTTAGTTTTCACACGTTTCGTCACCATTCTAGGTAACATCATCAGTGAGCCTCCGACGAAGCGCTGTTGTTATGTCCTGCTTTTCTACTTATCTGGTTAGGTTTCCAAGGAAACCAGATAAATAGAAAGCGGGACATAACACCAGCACTTCGTCGGAGGCTCACTGATGATGTTACCTAGAATGGTGACGAAACGTCTGAAAACTAACCTTCTAGCTCAGCGAGCAAACTCACATTCAAAAATTTTTGCCATGACTTTAATTATTTTCAGAATCTTTTGGCTAAGGAACGTGTTATTGATGTGCTTTTACTGCAGAAGCTCTTTTTAAAATGGTTGTGCAGTGGATACAAATGTTTCAAGCCCAAGAACAGGAGAATACAGTAAACCAAACACACCTCCAACATAACCATTGCCTCTCTAAGTGGAGTTTAACCTTCTCCTTCAGAGTTTTCTCCAATAGTTTGTCAAACACTTTATTTTCTTTATTTTCCATTAATTCATCGGCTAGGCCAACATTTATTACACATACCAATTGCCCTTGAGAAAGTGGTGATGAACTGCCTCCTTGAACTGCTGTAATCCGTTTGCTGTGGGGAGAGAATTCCAGGATTTTGACCCACTGACAATGAATGAATGGCAACATATTCTCAAGTTAGGATGTAAAGTGGATTGGAGAGGAACTTACACCGAATGGTGTTCCCATTCATCTACTGCCCTTTTACTTATAAATGGTACTTGTTATGGGTGTGGAAGGTGCTGTCTCAGGAGCTTTGATGAATCCCGGCAGTACATCTTGTAAATGGTGCACACTGCTGCTACTGAGCATTGGTGGTGGAAAGAGTGCATGTTTGTGGATGAGGTGCCAATCAGCTGCAATAGAAGTGTAATGTTTGAAAAACGTAATCACTTTATTTCAAAGTCACACATAATAGTACCTGTATATGAATGTGTGCAAATCTACAACAGATCTTAAGTGTGACTTTTTTAGGTGGCTTCTTGATGACTGCCTATGACCAAACAAAATTGCCACTACTGCAACCATGGCAACAGTTGCTGTCATTTGGCTAAGATTTCTTTATATGGACAGCTTGCAAAGGTTTTGTAATGAATTCATTTGCATTGGTAAAACAATAAAGAATTATATAGCGTCGATAATTATTTGAGTTTGGAATTTTTAGGAGGTTTTTTGTATTAACATTGGCTCCTTTATTAAAAATGACATAATTAAGTTCATTCACAGCAGTAGTAACTAACTACTACATGCTCAGAACTATTCACAGAATGATAATTTTCTCTATTTGTATTTGTCTATTAGTTAAAACACAATAAAAACAGATGGAGCACTATATTTGACCACTCACGTGCATATGGCACAAATAATTTCTTCCTGTGGAAGACACATATTCTTCTGTGTGAATGCCAATATGATCATAATTCAAAATGTGTTTGTCACAATATGGTCAGTAGAGCAGGAGATGAATGTGTTTTGTTTTGTAATTAAAAGGCACATCCAGAGTTCTTTACATCTTAGTATTATTAATTAAGATTTTCAAATAATGTAGCAAAAATCATAATCCAAAATATATCAGTGCATATCAGTTTCTGATAGAGATGAGCAGGCAGGCACGAAAAGGAGGGCAAACCTGCTTTCCAAAGATAAAACAAGAGTGCCTGACAACAGAAAAGTTAATTCTTATGGTAAATATCAACTAACAGGACATGAACCGAGAAAGTCTAAGGCTGATAAGAGTCAGAGTTGATGAATGTAATTCATAACTGGTCCTTCATCTCAAGAAAGCTAACAGAATTAACACTCCCCTCAACCTGGCACTTTTCAATAACCCTTAAAATGTGCATGAAGCACAAGTCAAGTGATCACAGAAAATTCAAGTTTAATATGACCTGGGAGTCAAAGATTTCTCAGCCCTGGAGCTACGTATGCCATTTTGAAAGGATTGAACTGGTTAGTATAAGTGTTCAACTTACAGCTTAAGGATGGTTTACAATGAAGACGAAACAAACACTTTTGAAGCTATCATTCTGAGATTTTAGGCTAAATATATTTCCAAATTAAAGAAATTCACATTAAACAAATGTGACCAAATTTGATCAGGAACAAATTAGAAGTGTGGCAAAGGGAAGTAGTGGCACATATCTTTCAAAGAGAATAAGAAATGGACTCATTGGGACCAAACAGTGTTTGCAGCAATATATTAAATTCGGAGAGGCAAAAAACACATAAGTGGAAAGAAATAACACAACAGATGAGGCTCAGCTTTAGCTTGAAACAAGGTGAAATTTAAACAGAAAATGAGGATAAGCACAAAATGAATATTCCGAATACATCCCCTCAGAATTCTCAAGAGAATACATGTAAAATCTGCCCTCTTCAAAAATATTGTAAGTAAAATCAATGGCTTGTATGAATCATAAATCTTACATAGGTTACACAGGCTCAAAATAAATTCCCAGGGATAAATAGTATTTATTCTCGTCTGCAGTAAGAGACTCAGAAAAGTGAGGTAATCTGATATCTCTTCAGATTTCATGTTGAATTCTGCATCCAACATTAGCTGCCAAGAAAAAAGAAAGAGAGAACAGTGCTGGGTGCCATGCAAACAGGAACTGTGGCGTTGATCCCCAACATCATGGAATACTGAAAAAAAAAACTGGGATGACAGTTCACAACATAAAATAAGTTACATAAAATTGTATAGAAAAAGCTAACCCAAAATGATTTAAAAATAAAATAATGTGGATACTGAAAATCTGAAATAAACACAAAGAATACTGGAGAAATTCAGTGGCCTGGCAGTACTTGCAGAGAGACAAAGAGAGTTAATTGTTCAAGTACAGTATGACTGAAATACTGGGCCTGAAATATTAACCATAAGACCATAAGACATAGAGCAGAAGTAGACCATTCAGTCCATCAAGTCTGCTCCACCATTCATTGAAACCTTGGGCTGATCTGATAATCCTCAACTCCACTTTCCTGCTTTTAGTCCATAAACCTTGATACTCTAACTGATTAAAAACTTGTCTGTCTCACCCTTGGGTGTACTCCGTTTCTCTCACCACAGATGAAGCCAGACTTGCTGAATTTCTCGAAAAATTTTCTGTGTTTGTGACTCAAATTATTTTTTAGAATTAAACTGGCTGGGTTGAAGTCGTGGAAGTTAGTACAATCACAGTATTTAAAAGGCATCTGGATGGGTATAGGAATAGAAAGGGTTGAGAGGGATATGGGCCAAATGCCGGTAAATGGGACTAGGTCAGATTGATTGGGATGTCTAGTTAGCATGGGTGAGTTGAACCAAAGGGTCTGTGTGACACTATGAACAAGCGCAATTGAGAAGAGGTCAAATATCATGAAAATCTTACTTATACAGCATGTTTACCATGTCGAGTAAACCTTCTGGTGAATTAAGAAGACAAAAATTCTCTAATAATTTCAGAAATAATTAGATGCAACACAAAAAAACTGGGTGTATGTGCAGAGCTACTCACTGAATGAAAAACATTTTCTACTATATTTATCGAATAGTTTAAAGCTTAAAAATAACAGTTGGAGCATTGTATTTAACTTGTTCTGTGCAAATGGTACGACCAATTCATGACTTGTTATGGATGATCTGTAAATTCTTCAGTGTGAATGCCCATAATTCCCATGACCATAAAAACTAGAATTAGGAGTAGTTCATGGGCTTGCTCTGCCATTTAATACAATCAAGGTTGATTCAAAATATCTTTGTCACAATATGGGCATCGTGCAGCATATACACTTTTTAAAAATCTAATTAAAGGACGCAATCAAGTTTCTTTCCATCTCAGCAATATCAGCAACGACATTTTAATAGCAAAAATCATAATCCAAAACACATCAGCAACAAGTGATAGACAGAACTAAGCCATCCCACAAGCAGCGAATAAGATCTAAGCTCTGCAGTTTTTTCACCTCCATCGATAATGATGGTGGACAACTAAATGACTTGCTGGAGGAGGAAGCTCCACAAATATCCCCATCCTCAATAATGAGGAAGCCTAGCACATGAGTGCAAAAGATAAGGCTTACTTATTCATATTCTTCAGCCGAAGTGCCAAGTGGATGATCCATCTTGGTCTCCTCCAGTGGTTCCCAGCATCACAGATGCTAATCTTAAGCAAATTCTATTCACTCCAAGTGATCTCAAGAAATGGCTAGAGATAAGGGATACTGCAAAGGATCTCATTATTGACAATACTTTGACAATAATATTGAAGACTTGGGCTTACAAACTTGCACGCTATGCTAACACAGCTGCAACAAGGAAACACGTGGACAATTTGCTAACTACATCTTGTACACAAAAAGCACAAATTCAACCCAGCCAATTAACATCACATCAGTTTTTTTTCAATTCACTCATGGGATATGGATGATACTGGCTGATCCTGTATATATAACCCATGCCTAGTTGCCCTTGAGAAAGTGGTGGTGAGCCAGCGCAGCCTATGAGCTACACATTAGCCCACAATGCTGTTATATGGTGGCACTTGCAGGGTTTTTACCCAGTGACAGCGAAGGAATGGTAATAATTTCCAAGTCAGGGTGGTGGGTATTTGAAGGGCAACATACAGGTGATGATGTTCTAATGTATCTGCTGCCCTTCTCACTCTGGATGTAAGTACTTTTGGATTTGGAAGATGCTGTCTAAGGATCTTGGTGAATTTCTGCAATGCATCTCTTATATAGTACACACTGCTGTGACTGAATGATGGTGGTGAAGTGAAGTGAATGAATATATGTGGATGTGGTGCCAATCAACCAAGCTGTTTTGTCCTGGCTGGTGTCAAGAATCTTGAATGTTGTTGGAGCTGCACCCTTCCAGACCAGCAATTCGAATTCTATCACACTCCTCACTCATGCCTCGTAGATGGTGGACAGGCTAAGGGAATCTGGATATGAGTTACTTGCTACAGTTCACCTAACTTATGAACTGCTGTTGTAGCCACTGTATTTATGTGGGGAGCCCAGTTGACTTTCTGATAAATGATAACCTGCAGGGTGTTGATAGTGGGAGATTCAGTCATGGTAACATAATTGAAGATCTTTGAATATCAAAGAGCAGTATCTTATTGGAGATGGTTGTTGACTGGCATTTGTATGGTGCGAATAATACTTACAAATATGCATGCAAACTGCAAAAACTCTTCTCACATTCATAAAATACAGGCTAGGCCTAGGATGGTGGTGAGCAGCTTCAACTTCAGGGCCCAGGTAACAGAAGACAAGGTTGTCAATGTTGAAGATATTAAAGTCAAACATACTTAAGATACTAGAATAAGAAGAACACATATATGTCTAAGGGCTGTGTAGCTGGAGGATCTTGTAGAAATAACAGATGTCCTGGAAGGATGATAAGAATTTTAAATCAGAATTTGCTTAACCAGAGAATACTAGATCAGAAAACACAGTGGTGATATTGAATGTAATGTGGTGTGAGTGAGGACACAGGCAGCAGTGTTTTTGATGAAGTTTATGGAAGGTGGAAGAGGGGAGGCTTTCCAGGAATGCATTAGAATATTCAAGTTGAGACGTAACAAAGATAGGAATGAGGGTATCAGCAGCCTGAAATGACTTTGGATAAACTGAGAACCTGGACTAGGAAAACCTTACAGATTATGGGTACAACTTCGATTCCAGTCTCTTACGAGAAGCAATTAGTTCAGTCACCACCTAATGTAGTAAAAGGCTCCGGCCCAAGCTTGGTGGGGTGAAATTGGTTGAGAATGGTTCACCTAGACTGGCTCAACACTTTTCAATTAGAAAATGGCTGCCTGGTTGAAGTCCATTAGTAAATACCTTCAAGGTTTTCAGGAAGGTCTCAGGATGATCAAAGGAGCCAGGGCCACCTTGCACGTTGACCAGGAAGTAATTCCGTGGTTCTGCACGACCCGTTCAGTGCTGGGTGCTCCAGTTTCCTCTCACAATCCAAGATGGATTGGCCATGCAAAATTGTTCCATAGTGTCCGGGGATGCGCAGGTAGGTGGATTAGCCATGGTAAAGGTAGTGATGCTCTTCAGAGGGAAGGATTTGATAGTACAGGCCTGAATCTGCACTGTAGGGGTTCTACAATTAAGATTAAGTATGCTAAAATTAATAGCCACAACTGTTTGCATCAATGTAAGAGACTGTCAATTGGGGCTTCGTCAGCCTGCGCAATTTTTCAGCAGATGATGGGGAATATTTTACAAAGTCTACCCCAGGTTACCATTTGCCTGGGTGATATTGTATTAACAGAAAACCAATAAGGACCACTTAGAGAACTAGGGCATAGTCCTTAGATGTTTCTCCCTGGTGGGTGTATGCCTTTGAAGGGAAATATGTATGTTCCAGGCACCCTAAGTGACCCACTTGGGCTACAGAGTCAACAAGACGGGGTTACACTTGTGGAAGATAAAGTAAGGACAATCAAAGGTGCCCCGGCTCCCTCACCTGCAACACAGCTTAGGTCTTTCCTTTGGCTGGTGAACAATTACAGAAAGTTCATGCATAACCAGGCCTCCATCCTGGCACATTTGCATCTTTAAAAAGGGTCAGCCTTTGAAATGGCTGCATAGCCAAGCCATAGCCTTCAGGGAAGTGAAAAAACAGCTGTCATCTTCTAAAGTGTTGGCACACTATCTGGTATTGATGTGCAATGCCTCCTTGTATGGCACCAGGATAGTATGAGCTCATAGGAGAGGTCCAATGGAGAGGGACATCCAATAGCGTATACATCCAGGACTTTGGCTAATGCAGAATGTAAGTACGCCGAGATAGAGTAAGAAGATTTAGCTTCTTTGGAAGCTTCCTGACATTTGGAGTCAGCAAGTTCTACAAATACCCTTATGAATGTAAATTTGTAATAATAAATGACTACAAACCCCTGCTAGATCATGGCAGTGCTGCACATAGTTTCAGACAAAATTCACTGGTGACCTATAATTCTAGGTGCATATAATTACAAGTGGGAACCCCATCCGGGAGGCCAAGTAGCATCCAGATGTATTGAGCCGCCTCCTGCTGGCAGATACACCATCGGTCGTACCACCACCACTGGAACAGTCAGTAATGGTTTTAAATTTTCTGGACAGACTTCCACTCTCACCTGACAATATTAGACTTTGGACGCAGAAAAATCCAATCCTGGCAAAACTGAAACAGCTGTGGAAGCACTTTCACGGGCTCAATGTTCTTAATCATTGTGGATGCCCAGTTAAAGTGGCTGGACATGCGTACAATTCATTCGTCAAACACAGGGATGATAATTGAAAACCTGTAGGCATCTTTTGAAATTCACGGTCTCCTGGAAGTGTCAGTCACAGATAATTGATGGTCACTGTTTACCATCAGGGAATTTGAGTATTTTCTAAATTCAAATAGTATTCAACACATAAGAACAGCTCCATGCCATCCATCATGCAGTGGTCTAGCAGAAGGACCTGTCCAAACTTTGAAGGCAGGCCTAAAGAAACAGCCAACAGCTTCACTTGATGCCAAACACCTTGGCTCCTATTTGATTATAGGACCACCCTTCGTGCAACTAAAGGGGTAGCTCCAGCAGAGTTGCTGATGGGGAGAAAACTCTGCAGCAAGTTAAATCTGATTATCCAGGGCATGGAAAGGAGAGTGAAATGGCATTACAAATGCCGTTGCTGGATACAAGACTCCGCTTAGTGAGAGAAACAGTTTACTTCTGGGAAAGGAGTTTGGTGTGGGAACCACAGATGTGGTCCTGCATGGGTCAGCGCAAGATCAGGTCCTGTAACATATGAAGTTCAGGTAGATGCAACGGTCCTGAACAGGCATGTGGACCATATGAAAGCTGCAAACCCGCAAACAATGCAGCTGTTCGCCAGCCTTTCTGACAGTTCCGGAACCTGTCGGTTCTCCCTCGCCGTCAAGTGCCAAAGACATCTCAGAATATGGGATGGTCATGGCAAATGTTGCCACCTCGATGCCTTTGCCATCCGAAGACAAAAATGAATTTTTTCCAAGACTTTTGCAGCACAAGAGGCAAGCTAATGTGCAATACACGCCACTCATATCAATTTCAGAGTTGGAGGAACCTAACCTTGTGCTAAAACGCCCCAGGAGAAGTTACCAAAAAAAGAACCAGTTTATGTCCACAAGCTCAGAGGGGAAGGAATGTAGTGATTGTAGCAAAGTCAGCCAGGTAGATCTCATGGAGTTATGGGTTCCCGCATTGGGGCTGTTAACCTGGTCCAATCAGGGAACCCTGGCTGATAAATAAAAACAGGAGAGTCGAAAGTTCTGTTCACACTTACGGCTGGCACTAAGGGAGCGGATCAGTGTCAAAAGCTCTCCGTATGTAAATAAAGGGTGATTTGGTGACGGAATACCAACCTCTGTAGAGTTATTTCACTATCAAAACCCAAATGGACTACAGTAAGAAGGAGGATTGTATTGTCAACCATGTCAAGGGTAGCAGACAGTACATTCACTACAGTAACAGTCCCACAGATTGTAATTGGTGAAGAGCTGCTTCAATGCTGTGGAGCAGAGGCAGAATCTTGAATGGAAGATTTCAGGCGCAAAAAGATTATTGATTCAAGGGATGATACAACACATTTAAAACCTTTGGAGACGAAATGGAGGTTGGAGAGGGGGAGATACTTTTCAAGGTTGATACAATCAATGGTTGCTTTCCTGAGGAGAGGTTTGAAAAGTACAGATTTGAAGGAAAGAGGAAAAACATGAGAAGAGAGAGAATAGTTAACAATATCAGCTAACAAGACATTCAGAAAGGGAGTTGGATGGTCAACAGTTTAGGAGGAATAAGGTAAAAGGAAGAGGAAAAGGACCATATTATGTAAAGATGAGCTCAGAAAGTCATCATGGGAGATTGGAGAATCTAAAAGAAATGTGAATCTTGGGCTTGAGATTATGAATCTACTGTAGAAGACAAGAAAATGCCTCACCTCTAAACAGAGTGCTCTGAGTTCTGGAAGCCAATAAGCCTGATATTAGTAACTTACATATGGAATAGGTTTGTGACATTGTTAAAAATTTCATGAAGCAGCATGTCCTACTGCCTCTTCAATACAACCGGAGGATTACATATATTGTTTACAATCCCGAATGAGTTTTTGTTGATTCTTTGATGAAATTTAGTAAAATTTAGATTTTCCTGGAGCTATGACAAATAAAAATGAAAACATTGACCGCTTCATTGGTTCCAGCCAGTCAGCTGGCAATTCAACTTCACAAAATGAGAGAAACACATAATCCCTAGCTGGCTTGTAATTGTCCAGTATCCCATGATCCCTTGAAAATGAAAAGAGGTTCACAATATTTTCAGGTTCACAAGGAAAGTTGCTGAGGAAGGGATTCTCACAATCATCTGTGAGAAAACAACTGTCATCATCTCTGTCTTAAATGGCTAACTTCTTAATAAGGGACTCCTTATTCTTGATTCTGCCTTCCTTTCCACATGAACCCTGTTAAGGACCCTCAGGATCTTATATATTTCAGTCAAGTCCCTCCTACTCTTCTAAACTCCAGCAGATACAATTCCAGCTTGTCTAATCCTTCCTCATTACACAATCTTTCCCCTTCCAAGTATTAATCTAATGACTTTCTTTCAATTGCTTCCAACATATTTAAGTACTTCCTCAAATAAGGATGGAATCATAGAAGATCACAAAATCCCTATAGTGTGGAAACAGGCCCTTCGGCCCAACAAGCCCACACCGATACTCAAAGCATCCCATCTAGACCCACCCCGCTATAACACACTTAATCTACACATCCCTGAACACTATGGGCAATTTAGCACAGCCAATCCATCTAGCATGCATATCTTTGGAGTGTGGGAGGAAATCAGGCCACCCGGAAGAAACCCACGTAAACACGGGGAGAATGTGCAAACTTCACACAGACAGTCACTCAAGGGTGGAATTGAACCTGGGTCCCTGGCGTTGTGAGGCTGCAGTGCTAACCACTGAGCCACCGTGCCACCCAGTAATACTGAACATAATACTCCAGATGGGGTCTCAAAAATGCCCCATGTAAGTGATAGCTTCTTTACTTTTGTATTCAAACCCCCCCCACAATAAATGCTCATATTCAATTAGCTTTTCGAATTTCTTGCTGTTCTTGCATCCTAATCTTTTTGCGATTCAGGTACAAGGACATCCACATGCCTCTGCATCTGAGAGTTCTTCAGTCCCTTATTATTTAATTAATATCCTTCGTTTTTGTTACTCCTGCCAAAACTGGAAATTTCTCATTTTCCTAAATTATATGCCACCTTTGCCCACTCGCTAAACCCATCCATAAGCTAATAATATCTCCATCCATAGTTAAGCCCAACAAATCCACACCTCCCCCTTCAGGGTATCCCACCCAGACCCAACCCTCACAATGCACCTTTTCTACACAACCCTGTACACTATGGACAATTTAGCCTGGCCAATCCACCTAACCTGTCTGTCTTTTAGACTGTGGGCGGAAACCAGAGCAGCCAGGAGCAGACACAGGGACAATGTGCCAACTCCACATGGATAGTCACCTGAGGGTGGAATTGAACTCAGGTCCCTGATGCTGTGAGGCAGCAGCACTAGCCACTGAACCACTTACTTTTCTACATACCCTTGTGACATCAGTAAATTTAGTAACAATAACTTTGTATCCTTCATCCAAATCTGTAATATCAATTGCAATAAGTTAAGACCTAAGCACTGATCACTGTGACTCATTGCTTTTGGCTTGTTCTATCTTGCCAACCAGAAAGTGATCCACTTATGTCCACCCTCTGCTTCTAATTTGCCAGCCAATGAACTATCCAAGCTAATATTTTACTACCTACACTATGATCTTTATTTTCCTCGATTATCTTTGTCATGACCTTTTATCGAAGGCCTTCTAGAAATCTACGTACAGTACATCCAGCTACTCCATTTATCCACAGCACATTCTACTTCATCAAATAACTTGAATAAATTGAGCTTTCATAAATTTCACAAACGTAAACCATAAGACATGGAATTAGGAGAAGGCCATTCAGCCATTTGAGTCTGTTCTGCCATTCAATTCAATTCAAGCATGACTAATACAGTCATGGAGTCATACTGGACAGAAAACAGACCCTTCAGTCCAACCAGAGATAATGGGAACTGCAGATGCTGGAGAATCCAAGATAACAATGTGTGAAGCTGGATGAACACAGCAGGCCAAGTCTGTGCTCCTGAGATGCTGCTTGGCCTTCAGTCCAACCAGTCCATGCTGAACATAATCCCAAACTAAGCTAGCCCCAGCTGGCTGCTCCTGGCCCATATCCTTCCAAACCTTTCCTATTCATCTATCCAAATTTGTTTTAAATGTTGCGATTGTACCCGCATCCACCACTTCCTCAAAAAGTATATTTCACGCAGGAACTACCCTCTGTGTAAAAAATTTGCGTTTTATGTCTTTTTAAAATTTCTCTCCTCTTGCATTAAAAATGTGCCCCCTAGTTTTGAAATTCCCCACCTTAGGGAAAATACAGCTACCTTCAACTCCAACTATACCTTTCATTATTTAATAAAGTTCTATCAGGTCACCTCTCAACCTCCCACACTCCGTTGAAAAAAGTCCCAGCCTATCCAGCCTTTCTTTATAACTCAAACCTTCCGTACCTGACAAAATCTTGGTAAAACTCTTCTGAGCCCTCTCCAGCTTGATAATATCATTCTGATAATTTAAGCGTGGCATTCAAGCGACTGCTGGACATGCACATGGACAGCAGTGAATTGAAGGGAATGTAGTTTAGGTTATTTTATTTTTGGATTAGGATTAATCCATGGCACAACATCGCGGGCCGAAGGGCCTGTACTGTGCTGTATTTTTCTATGTTCTATGTTCTATGATAACTGGGTGACCAGAATTGTTCATAATAGTCTAGAAGGGGCCTCAGCAATGTCCTGTACAACTTCAACATAATGTGCCAACTGCTGTACTCAAAGGACTGAGCAACGAAGGCAAGCGTGCAAAACACCTTCTTAACCATCCTGTCTAAATGTGACACAAAACTTTAAAGAATTATGTACCTGCACCTGCAGGACCTTCTGTTCTACAACACTACTCAATGCCCCACCATTAATGGTGTAAGCCCTATCCTTTCTTGCTTTTACTACATAACTCTAATTCTCTTATTCAGTAGAAAACCAGAAGACATGTTGAATCTAATTATTTTTAACTTTTCTGAGAGCCCTGCTATAACATTTTTAACAATAGTTTTGAGTATCTTTGTTGTGAGAGATGTTAACTGGCCTAAAGTGTCCCACTTTCCATCTCTCCTTTTGAATATTCATTAATTTTCAATCCAAAGGAGCCTTCCCCAAGGTTGTATTGCTTTTACAAAACTAAAAGTAATGCATCAAATATCACACTAGATTCTTTCAAGACTCTAAGACAAAGTTTATCAGGACCCAGAGACAGTGGCTCTGCAGCTAGCACTGCTGCCTCATAGCACCAGCGACCTGGGTTCAATTCCACCTTTGAGCAACTGTGTGGAGTTTTAACACTCTTCCTGTGTCTGTGTGGATTTCCTCTGGGTGCTCCAGTTTCCTCACACAGTCCAAAGATGTGCTGCCTAGGTGGATTGGCCATGCTAAATTTCCCATAGTGTTCAGGTGGGTTCTAGGGGGATGGGTCCAGGGTGATGCTCCAATGGTTGGTATAGACTTGTTGGGCCAAATGGCCTGTTTTCACACTGTAGGGATTCTATTCTCCTGTAATTATACTAGCCTCTAGCAGCTTGTTCCATACATGCACCCATTCTCTTCATTGAACCAGGTTTGATTCCCTGGAGAGTATGCTTTCTAAAGTTTAGCTATCAGGCTATAAAGAAAAACCCAATTACACAATTTTTAAAAAAATTTTGTTTTACAAAAATGAATTGAATTCTGTGAAGATATCCATGACATGAAGTCAATGTCCTAAGTATTCTCCTGGAAATATCTATAATGATCCAAAAATATTGGTTAAGAAATTACATTAATATTTTATGATGCTTTTGTTTACAATTTATAGCAGAAGTGAGAATCTCAGGATACAGCAAGAGGAGGGGAAGAAATTAACGACGGTGATTGTCCAATAGGGAACTGATTCCGAAAAAGTAGCACGGATTAATTTTCAGTTGTTGGGGAACACAAAGCAAATTACAGCAAGCCAGGTATCATCAGTGATATGTCAAATTGCACACAATACACATCAGACTATTTTAAGCAACAGTGGTTCATTGGCTAATATTTGTCAGGGTACCAAAATAAAACCATCCTGCATTTCTTTTGAAAGGCATCCATCTGAGAATGCATACTGGCCTTTAATGTGATATCTCATCCAAAAGATGATGCATCAACAGGACAGCACTGCATCAGTTCTGCGCAGGGAGATCAATGTAGGCTTTGTATTTATCTGGAGTGGTATCTGAATTCACAAACAGTGAGGGACAAGTGGACCACCATTAAGCTGACAATTCCAAGTGTACTTTCCTTGAGATAATTAGGTGGTTGATTCTGACTATAGGGTATGAGATGTATGATCCGTGCTGTAGATCTCTATGAATCTATCAGTCTGTGAACTGACCTTACAGCTCCTGATCATAATGTCAGAGAGTGTTAAATTCATTCAGCCACTTCGTGTCCATTTTTCCATTCAATTCCCACCTGGATGGTTTAGATACCAGCTAAGGTCAAACAAGCTTTAACTTTCCTTTTCATGATGAGAATTGCTCAACTATTTCATTGTAAAAATATTTGGTGATCTTTGTTCAGATTTTCAGGGCTTTCCAGTTTTGAAAAAGGGTAAAGACATAATATCAAAGATTGCGGCACTTAGAGCCAAAGTCAAATTTGAACAATTCAACCAAGCTCAATACATTACCATCAAAGGCCATTGTTAGGGAGAACTGAAAAGTAGTTTATATTGAACTCCATTGGTGAGGATAAAGGTGTCCTTGAGGAGTTCCTGGAATGTCATGTTATACCATGGTTTGAAATCAGAAAAGAACAGCCTTTAAAAATTTACTTGAAACATTTTAGAATCAGCTGTTACTGCGTCAAAACATCAAAGGACTTGTACGGCCTTTCGCCCCTGAATGAAAAACATGATTTCTTAAGCATTTAAAGTGCCTCTCACA
This sequence comes from Stegostoma tigrinum, assembly GCF_030684315.1. Lineage (NCBI taxonomy): Eukaryota > Metazoa > Chordata > Chondrichthyes > Orectolobiformes > Stegostomatidae > Stegostoma > Stegostoma tigrinum. Next base: position 48,937,871 of record NC_081357.1, on the reverse strand, counting down.
GCTTTGTTCTGTTACGTGAAACCAATCCCTTCTCAATTCCACCCTTCATTTTTCCCCATTGCTTGCATTTTAAAACTTTCATTGATTATTTGTGTCCACAGTTTCTTGTTCATAGTTTTATATTAACAACATTTCTCTCTGCTCGGACCAATCAGATTATTCTAATACTTGTTTTTTTTTTAATTACCTTCCATCGAGGTTTCTCTTGCTGAGTCCAATTTCTATGCACAGTTTCCTAAAAGTCTTTCTGGTCTTGTTCTGGCATTTCTCAACAACAGTAATTATCATTTACTGATTGTTAGCAACAAGCTGTCATGTGAGTAATGAATTATGTTGCCTCTGACAGTTGCACTGGTGTCAGTCAGTTCCTTGCTTTTAAATCTACATCCACTCTCTCATCTCAGAATATCTTTCATGAAGTGGAGGGACAGTGGGAGAAGACTCTCTACAGGAACATTTTTATCAAAAAACTAAATGCAATTCCCTCAAAAAGGAAGCCAATAAATAAAGGTCCCATTATTTCGGAGGACAATCTTAATCTACTGGCAACCTCCACTGAATTTCTATACCTCCATCTCTAATGGTATATGCACCTGCAATTGGTAGATGAAACAGGAAATTTCACTGCACACCATTTCCATTCCCCAGGTGCTCTTTATTGTTGAGCTGTATGTACTGATGAAAACTTATTTGACAGCAGACTCAGAGATGAAAGTCATGGATATAGAGTCTTTGCTGATTTTGTTAGGGGGAGATTCCTCACAGACAACATACATAATGGTATGTCTGAAGACTGCCAGGAGACCTCAATCACAGAGAGGCTATCTGTTGGATCTTCCTTAACTCAGTAGGTAGGTGAATCTGCAACTCTGAACATAGAGTTATAGAGTCTGATGTGAACTTCTCCATTTGGAGTGCAATGGTCAAGGGTGACAATTCAATATTCTTTTGACTGTTCATTGCATCAGTGATGACATAAAAATATCATTGACCTGCTCACTTCAATTCAACAAATATTCACAATCTATATTTCCCTTTTGTTCTCCTCTACTTGGGTTAATATTCACTCTGATGATCACTCAGTGAAGGACATTGACAACTGTGAATGATCCATTCCATCTGCAGTTATCCTTGGAAGTCAGTCCCTTGTCCATAAACGCCGACTTCTTATAAAACAGAGAAATAACACCTGTGACAATGGCTGATACACTGACCAGTCCACTCTTTCCCTTTTGATTGTAACATTTTGATTCGTCCATCAATTCCACTATTCATGAACAGCGCATTGCCTTATAAAGGTATGGCAATAGAGAATATTCTGGTTTTATCAGCAAGATTATATTGCTGAATGAGTTTTACCCTTTGAAGCAATTTTGGAATGCACATTTCAAAGGGATGTGAGTCCACACACGTGTAATAGAATCATAGTCATTAGCTTGTAAGTTTTACTTATTGCTTGGCCACAGACGTTCTATAGCCAAGATAGTTACAGAAATATGGGCAACTACAAGCCATTGTGTGGCATGACTGCATAAACTACCTCTTGGTTAACATATGCGGTCACATCATCATATCTCTCAGGCTGAATCTTACATTTTTGGCTAAACCCAAGTTGTGTTAGGTTTTTGAAGGCATCTCAGCTGCAACCCCAAGTGAGTTTTCTCACTGCATCTTACCAAACACCCCTCATTAACTATCTAACCCACCTCTACAGCAGCCCCCATGTCTAATTCTGGCACCATCTTATGACACAACATTCCCAAAACAACTCACCATCCAGCAGATATCCTGGAATTCACCAGCATTGCTTGCACTCATGCCATCTTTAAAAGCCTGTTGTGCACTCTGACCACCCGTGTCAGTCCCAAGCAGACCGGCATGGTTCCTGACATCTTCCACAGACATATTGACAGGGGAAAATCAGCACCCCACTGTGTGGTCCTGCTAGATGGTGTGACACAGAGTAGGATTTCCATATCTCCCAGGACCAGCAATGATGTCCATCATTCTTCTCTGGTGAGAGGTTGACACCCAGCCACAAGCAGCATTAGCCATTTGTGGAAAGGGCCAGCACAGTAGGAAGAAAGTAAACCTTCTTCACTTTGCAAGGGTAAGATCCATCATCTCCTCTCCAATATCTCACACTCACTCCTTCTCTTTTACTGTATTCATCTCCCACCCGAGGCTCATGCTCCACAACTTAAGCTATTGAGTGCAACATCTTTTCTCAATCACTATCACTTACCCCAAACCCTAACAACACTAACACTATGCTGTGCCCTCAGCATTACCTATTCAGTCTCTCAGGACAGCTTCCTGCCTGTATTTAAAGTAAAAGCTGTGCTCCCACTTTTGTCTCCCTTAGTTCCAGCCACTCTCTATAGGGCAGACTAAAGTTGAATGATGGGCTGCCTGACATTTGGCTTCTTATCCTTTATGTGGAAGCCATCCTGACTCTGACTGCTCCAAGCAAATAATTGACTGTTTCCAAGCACCTTGACTGATATTGGAGTCCACCCTTGACTTACTTTTTCAGGAAGCTCTCATTGAGGGCTATCCCCCTTGACTTGACTTAGGCCCACAGACAACCATACCAAGCGTCTTACTTTCGTGTTTGAGCTAACAACAAGCAAGACAGAAATAATGTAAGCCTTGTATCTCTAGATGAGGGTGCAAAGTGAAAAAAGGCAAAACAAGGCAATGCAATGCAAGGCAGGGACACTGTGAGCATCCAGGCAAGCTTAAAGTGAGTGAGTGTGTCCCTGAGTACACAATGCCCTTGCTGCAGCATTACAATGATAGCTACAGTTACAGCTCAAGGTGCAACACTGAAGCATAGCAGTGGCTGTAAGTGGATTGAAGAGATACCATGAGGGTTCATAGAAGTTGGAAATACAGGATGCCAATTTCTGTGGATGAGGAGCGTGCCATGGGATGTTGATGACCAGTGTTCAACATTGGAACATGGGGTGAGCTGAAGTCACCAGGTACCTGCTCTGGTTTTGACAGTGAGTTTTCTTGTCATCTAGCTTGATGGCAATTTTGGTAATACTGAAAGACAAATACTAATGAAGTGAATTGAGCTGTCAACAAGGTAGTTAATAAGTAATAATCCCCCTTAACTGGCAACTCAATGCTGTCTAGTGTGACTCTCAACATGCTGCTATTTAAAAATAGACTAAGATACTCCTGACATCACAAATAGCCTCTCCAAACTTCGTATCTAATTTTACCACAATTCTCACAGTAGCCCACTTTGCTCAGGATATGAAATTCCACCCCTATAGGATTCTGCATCAACTCTTTGTTTGAATAATTTCATTTCAGCTACCAGCATTTTGTTAAAAGTTCTGTTAAAATCTTTTTAGTTCCTAGTATATGAAGCTTGACCCATTTCTGATTACTTACAAACTGCCATAACAGTACAATGGCTGACCTTAAATGTTGGCTCCTTTTATGCCTTCTTGCTCAAACTCATTCCATAACTAAAGGCCATTACCTTATAACCCTACCTCATGACTTTCAATGTATGATTTCCACTAACTTAGATCAGCTCATCATTCCAAAGAGCAGATCCAAAACCAAAAGCTAGCTTTATATGTATAACATATTTACTGATAGTTTGTCGTCATAGTTTTAGCATAAAACTGTTGACTTTGAATGGGCAGGAAAAGGGTATCTTGCACAAAAGAATGGAATGTTTTAAACCTAAGTTTAAATTCCAATGTAGTCAGATATGAGGTTATCCACTTTGGACCTAAAAAGGACAGAGCAAAGTACTTTCAAAATAGTAAGTAACTAGAAATAGTGGAGTTCAAAGCGAGTTGGCGGTCCAGCTACGTAGTCATTAAAATATCATGAACAAATAGAGAAATTAACAGAAAAGGTGAACAGAATACCAGCCTTTATATCCCAAGGAGTCAAATATAATGCAGGTATTGGTCATGTTTTAACTATGAAAACCCTGGTTCTGGTCCACAACACGTTGTTAAGGATATATTGGCTTTACGTGGTGTGTAGTTTAGATTTACCAAAGTGCTACCTGACACCAAGCATTCTATTACAAAGCTTGATTCCACAGACCAGTGTTGCATTGTCTGCATGTTAAAAGATTAAGTGTGATTTAATCAAAATTGTCAAGATATTAAGGGAACAGATAGGGCAGACAGAAGCAACTTTTAATAATTGTGAGTCAATGATCAGGGACATAGTCCAAATATTAGAACCAAACCCTTCAGACCTGAAATTAAGAAACAGTTTGAAAGTTGAGCACTGTCTCCTAGAAAGAGCTATTGATGTTGGACCAATTGTAAATTGGAATCTGAAACTGATAGATATTTACTGTTGATTTAAATTCAGGGATACGAGGTAATGGCAAGTACATGCAGTTCAGTCATAGATCTGACATGACACTATTGAATGGTGTAACATGTTTAAGGATTTACATGGTTTACTCCTGTTCAACCTTCCTGGGTTCCTGTATAAGTAATATCAAGCATATAGTGTGTATCTGCAATCTTAAACACACATTTAAAAATAGTTTTGCCTGAAACTGGCCATTTATTAAATTGTTAAATTCCTAGGTCAAAATAATAAGGATGGTACGTTTCTAACAATTATTAGTGTCCATGCAATGTTCTTGAAATTAAAACTTGTTTTGTGAAGTACAAATTTCGGGAGGATTTTAGAATAGGTGTCTGCATGTTGAAAATACTCACTTTAATAACAAACGAACATCGAATGAAACAATTATTCTTTTTAAAGTCATTGTCAGTTATTTAAAATCAAGTTACATATGGCTAGACACTTATGAAAATTATTTTTACAACAGACCCATTTTCAGCTTTATTAATAAAGGAGCAAAACTTAGCAGTACTGAATGCATTAACTATTTTTAAAGCAAGTAAAATAATATTTTTTATTATTTTAAAAATAATATAATAAATAATAATGTTCTATTACATTGATCAAATGGGCTGGTTCATGATAATGGTTCATGATTATGATAATGTCAATGGGTTTGTATAAAAATCTGAACAGCATTTTGAATAACCGTTGATATTTCAAGCATAATTAGTGTGGCACAGTGGCTTGGTGATTAGCACTCTTGTTTCATAGTATCAGGGACCCAGGTTCAATTCCCAGCTCAGGTGACTCTGTGTGGAGTTTGTACATTCTCTCCATGTCTGCATGGGGTGGTACTGTTTCCTCCTACAGTCCAAAGATGTATGTACAGGTTAGGGGGACTGGCCATTTTAAATTGCATATAGTATCCAAGGATGTGCAATCTAGGTGAATTAGCCATGGGAAATGTAAGGTTACAAGGATAGGCTGGGAGGGTCAGTGTGGACTCATTGAGCCAAATGGCCTGAAGCCACACTGTAGTTATTCTATGATAATTTGCATGCATGTTTCCAGCTTGAATCATATCTGAAATTCCACTCACTAAGCATCAAACAACTAAGGTTTCAAGATTAGTACTACAAGGTTATATATCAGCTAACTTGACATTCTAAAGCTTTCAAGTGTTCTATCAGATTCTGTGAAACAAAATTCCATTTAACTGCAAAAATGTCTCCTGATCTTAAGGTCTTCAATAATTTCTTTTTCATGCCAGTGTTTCTAACCCTACCACTCATTAATTCCATCAGCAAATCCTTGGTTTTGAATTCATTAAACTGATGGGATAATGGATAGAGCAAATATAAACAGACAATTTACATTGAGCAACTGGAATTTTAAATACAAAATAAGCAGGCTTTACGCATGATTACACCTTTTTTTCTCAGTGGTGCATGAAGAACAAATTTCAGTAAAAAAAACTGGATAAATATGTATGAAAACTACAGCAGAATGCCATCTCATTTGCTCTATCCTCAAGCACTGAATGAATTGCTGAATGATTTCTACATTTTCGGCTTTTCTTTCAGATGAACAGAATTTGCAGTTTATGTATCTTCTGCACGTACATCATCTTCAAATGGAATTATTTGTTATCATGGTCATCCAATAATGTAGAAAAAACGCTGGGCATAGGAATACTGAAACAACTCACATTGATTGCATACAGATTAACACAAGCAAGGAGAAGCAACATGCATTAGAGGTTTTGGTGGGTATTGTGAAATTCTGCAGAATTATTTTTGGAGTGCATGAGGAATCTTGACCTAGCTTCCTAGAGATTAAATAAAGTAGATACAGATGGCATTGCATATGTAACAGTGCGAAGAATTTTCTTGTTCAAATGATCCTGTTCTATTTCATACTTTGTGCCCTTCCAAGAAAATTGAGCTCGAGTAGCACCAGCAGAGAACTTGCAGGAGGTAATCATAGAATGAGATAAGCCGAGGGAAGAACACACATAAATTACAGGACAAGGATCTTAAAAAGCAGTTACATTATCTGAATATATCAGTTAGGCCAAGACTGAACACTCATAATGCTATTTTTAACAGACATCAAATTAAATAATTTTAGTATCACTGAGGATATTTAAGCATTATCCACCTGAAGATTGTGATGTAATTTTTTGTAATAAGATTTTACTTCAGGACCATTGTGTCCACATATGTATAAGGAAAAGGGGAAGGTGCGATGAGACATTAAGCTACAAAGAAACCAGCAGAATGCTGGGATGAACTTAATCACATTAATACTCACTTTCCCACATGAACAGTCTAAAGGCAGGTAGGAGGGAAATACAGTAGCTATGGTGGGGATAGGGGCGGTGATGGTAGACGTGATGGTTGGGATTGCTGGGGGGAGGGGTGAGTGTTGGAAGAGACTATAGTTGGATTCATGGAAATGACAACGTTGTCATTCAGATTCCATTTAGGTTTATTTAAAATTGCTATTGAGCCATCATCAATTATGATTTATAGAAGGTGACAACTTAACAATCGACCTCTCCACCCCTCTCACCCACTCCAACCGCTCCCCCGCAGAACGGGCAGCCCTCCGCTCCCTCCGCTCCAACCCCAAACTCACCATCAAACCCGCAGGCAAGGGTGGCGCAGTGGTAGTATGGCGCACTGACCTCTACATCGCCGAGGCCAGACGCCAACTCTCCGACACCACCTCCTACCGCCCCCTCGATCATGACCCCACACCCGAGCACCAAACCATCATCTCCAACACCATTCACGACCTCATCACCTCAGGGGACCTCCCACCCACAGCCTCCAACCTCATTGTTCCCCAACCCCGCACGGCCCGTTTCTATCTCCTTCCCAAAATCCACAAACCTGCCTGCCCTGGTCGACCCATTGTCTCAGCCTGCTCCTGCCCCACCGAACTCATCTCCACCTATCTGGACTCCATTTTCTCCCCTTTGGTCCAGGAACTCCCCACCTACGTCTGTGACACCACCCACGCCCTCCACCTCCTCCAGGACTTCCAATTCCCTGGCCCCCAACACCTCATATTCACCATGGACGTCCAGTCCCTATACACCTGCATTCTGCATGGAGATGGCCTCAAGGCGCTCCGCTTCTTCCTGTCCCGCAGGCCCGACCAGTCCCCCTCCACCGACACTCTCATCCGCCTAGCTGAACTCGTCCTCACCCTCAACAGCTTCTCTTTTGACTCCTCCCACTTCCTACAGACTAAGGAGTTGGCCATGGGCACCCGCATGGGCCCCAGCTATGCCTGCCTCTTTGTAGGTTACGTGGAACAGTCCCTCTTCCGCACCTACACAGGCCCCAAACCCCACCTCTTCCTCCGGTACATCGATGACTGTATCGGCGCCGCCTCTTGCTCCCCAGAGGAGCTCGAACAGTTCACCCACTTCACCAACACCTTCCAACCCAACCTTCAGTTCACCTGGGCCATCTCCAGCACATCCCTCACCTTCCTGGACCTCTCAGTCTCCATCTCAGGCAACCAGCTTGTAACTGATGTCCATTTCAAGCCCACCGACTCCCACAGCTACCTAGAATACACCTCCTCCCACCCACCCTCCTGCAAAAATTCCATCCCCTATTCCCAATTCCTCCGCCTCCGCCGCATCTGCTCCCACGATAAGACATTCCACTCCCGCACATCCCAGATGTCCAAGTTCTTTAAGGACCGCAACTTTCCCCCCACAGTGATCGAGAACGCCCTTGACCGCGTCTCCCGTATTTCCCACAACACATCCCTCACACCCCGCCCCCGCCACAACCGCCCTAAGAGGATCCCCCTCGTTCTCACACACCACCCTGCCAACCTCCGGATACAACGCATCATCCTCCGACACTTCCGCCATTTACAATCCGACCCCACCACCCAAGACATTTTTCCATCCCCACCCCGTCTGCTTTCCGGAGAGACCACTCTCTCCGTGACTCCCTTGTTCGCTCCACACTGCCCTCCAACCCCACCACACCCGGCACCTTCCCCTGCAACCGCAGGAAATGCTACACTTGCCCCCACACTTCCTCCCTCACCCCTATCCCAGGCCCCAAGATGACATTCCACATTAAGCAGAGGTTCACCTGCTCATCTGCCAATGTGGTATACTGCATCCACTGTACCCGGTGCGGCTTCCTCTACATTGGGGAAACCAAGCGGAGGCTTGGGGACCGCTTTGCAGAACACCTCCGCTCAGTTCGCAACAAACAACTGCACCTCCCAGTCGCAAACCATTTCCACTCCCCCTCCCATTCTCCAGATGACATGTCCATCATGGGCCTCCTGCACTGCCACAATGATGCCACCCCAAGGTTGCAGGAACAGCAACTCATATTCGGCCTGGGAACCCTGCAGCCATATGGTATCAATGTGGTCTTCACCAGTTTCAAAATCTCCCCTTCCCCTACTGCATCCCTAAACCAGCCCAGTTCGTCCCCTCCCTCCACTGCACCACACAACCAGCCCAGCTCTTCCCCCCCACCCACTGCATCCCAAAACCAGTCCAACCTGTCTCTGCCTCCCTAACCGGTTCTTCCTCTCACCCATCCCTTCCTCCCACCCCAAGCCGCACCCCCATCTACCTACTAACCTCATCCCACCTCCTTGACCTGTCCGTCTTCCCTGGACTGACCTATCCCCTCCCTACCTCCCCACCTATACTCTCTCCACCTATCTTCTTTACTCTCCATCTTCGGTCCGCCTCCCCCTCTCTCCCTATTTATTCCAGTTCCCTCTCCCCATCCCCCTCTCTGATGAAGGGTCTAGGCCCGAAACGTCAGCTTTTGTGCTCCTGAGATGCTGCTTGGCCTGCTGTGTTCATCCAGCCTCACATTTTATTAACTTAACAATCCTCCTGGTTGCATATTCAATGATTTCATCCGCTGTAATAAATAAATGATCAAATTCATTCAAATTCAAACAGCAAAATCTACATCCTTGTTCAAAAGAAGATGGATGGATCAGCTAGGCCAGCCAGGCCAGTTAACCTCAGTGGTGAGAAAATCTTTTGGAAACCATAATCTGGGACAAAGTGAACAGTCCATAAAGGATGGTGGATTAAAAGGGAAGCCTGTAGGAATTCATTCAGGGAAAACCATGTATAACTGAGCTTAAAATTTCTAAACGTGCGTTTTTTGACGAGGAAACATAGGGCGAACAAAGCTAACTCACATTGGTGTGGTAATTATGAACTTCCAAACTACAGTTAATAAAGTGACACATAATGGATTTGTCAGAAAAGTGAGAACCATTAGAATAAAATTGATAGTGACAGAATGGTAAAGAACAGAGAGAAATGGTGAACAGAGGTAACAAAGTGTGGAACTGGAGAAACACAGCAGGCCATGCAGCATCAGAGGAATAGGACAGCTGACGTTTCAGGCTGGGACCCTTCTTCCTGCTCCTCTAATGCTGCCTGGCCTGCTGTGCCCCTCCAGTTCCACGCTTTGTTATCTCTGACTCCAGCATGTGCAGTTCTGGCTACCTCAGAGAAATAGCGAACAGTTGCTTATATAGAGAGGAAATTCCTTCAGAATCAGCATCAGGAACATTGCTCCTCTTGACTTATATTGATAACCTGGTATAGGTTATGCATGGCATAATCACAAAATTTGGGGATGATACCTAATTCAGAATTATTGTAAACTGTGAGGAGAATAGTGGTGGACTTCAGAAAGACATTGATTTGCTGGTGGAATTGACAAACATGTTGTAAGTGAAATGTGAATTCATTAATTTTGATATGAAGGAAATAGAAAAGATATTATTCTCAGGGATGCAAGAGCAGAGGAATTTGAGGATATGCGTACAAATTATTGACGATTGTAGTTTGAGTAAAAAGTTCATAAGGCAGATTGGATCCAAAGATTTAAAAAGAGTACAGAAGCACAAACATTATGCTGAAACCATTAGCTTGGTCTCAACTAGAATACTGTGTCCAATTCTGGGCCCTGCACTTTGGGAAGGCTGTGAAGGTATTAGCCATGTTGTAGAAAAAAAATGAAGATAATGGTTCCAGGGATGAAGGACGTAAGAAACTTGATAGAATGCCAAAGCTGAGACCATTATATTTAAAGAAGTGAAGTCTTGGAGAATATTTGATAGGGTTCTTCGAAACTTTCATGGTCAACTCAGAGTAGGTAGGGAGCGGGTACAAACATTCAAATTAGAAGCAGGAGTGTGCCACTCAGCACTTCAAGTCCGTTTCAGGATTCAGTAAAATCATATAATAAAACAAAGAACTGCACTTGCTGGAGATTCAAAACACACAAAAAAAAAATTATTCCCAGTGCAATCAGCTAATTAGGATAGGAATAGGAGGATAGAACAAATGAATGCGTGGCTGAGGAGCTGGTACAGGGGAGAAGGATTCATAGTTTTGGATCATTGGACTCTCTTCCATTGTAGAAGTGACCTGTATAAGAAGGACAGATTACACCTGAAGTGGAAGGGGACCAATATACTGGCAGGGATATTTGCTAGAGCTGCACAGGAGGATCTAAACTAGTAAGGGGGTGTGGTGGGACCCAGGCAGATAGTGGTAACAGTTGGGAAAAGGAGCAAGTCAAACAGACAGGGCAGGAAGGAACAAAGTAAAGAATGAGGTAAGGTAAGTTAAACTACATTAATTTCAATGTAGGAGGACTAACAGGTAAGGCAGATAAAGTCAGGGCATCATTAGAAACAAGGGATTGGGATATCACAACAATTACAGAGTCAAAACTCAGGGTTGGACACGACTGGCAGCTCGATGTTCCAGGTTATAGATACTTTGGGAAAGCTTGAAAGTTGGCGGGGGGTGCGGGGTGTGCAGTGCGCAACAGAGAAGGGAGTGTGCAAGATAACAAAGTGTGAAGCTGGATGAACACAGCAGGCCAAGCAGCATCTCAGGAGCACAAAAGCTGACGTTTCGGGCCGAGGGGATTTCAACTTTCCAAGCATAGACTGCGACTGCCATAGTGTGAAGGACTTGGAAGGAGAGGAATTGGTTAAGTGTGTACAAGAAAAGTTTCTGATTCAGTATGTGGACATACCTACTTGAGAAGGGTCTAGGCCCGAAACGTCAGCTTTTGTGCTCCTGAGATGCTGCTTGGCCTGCTGTGCTCATCCAGCTCCACACTTTGTTATCTTGGATTCTCCAGCATCTGCAGTTCCCATTATCAGAGAAGGGAGTGTGTCGTTTTTGATTAGGGATGACATTACAGTTGTACTCAGGGAGGATATTGCTGGGAAAACATCCAGGGAAGTTATTTGGGTGGAACTGAGAAATAAGAAAGGGGTGATCACCTTATTAGGATTGTACCACAGACACTCCATTCCTTAATGGAAAATTGAGAAACAAATTTGTAAGGAGATCTCAGTTATCTGTTAGAATAATAGGGTGGTTATGGTAGGGGATTTAAACTTTCCAAGCATAGACTGGGACTGCCATCGTGTTAAGGACATGGAAGGAGAGGAATTGGTTAAGTGTGTACAAGAAAAGTTTCTGATTCAGTATGTGAACGTACCTACTTGAGAAGGTGCAAAACCTGATCTACTCTTGGGAAATAAGGTAGGGCAGGTGACTGAGGTGTCACTGGGGTCACTTTGGGGCGGGTGACCATAATTCAATTAGCTTTCAAATAGCGATGGAAAAGGATAGGTCAGACCTAAAAGTTAAAGTTCTAAATTGGAGGAAAGCCAATTTTGACAGTATTAAACAAGAACTTTCAAAAGTTGATTGGGGGCAGATGTTCACAGGGATGGTTGGAAAATGGGAAGCTTTCAAAAATAAGATAACAAGTGTCCAGAGACAGTATGCTCCTGTGAGGGTGAAGGACGAGGCTGGTAGGTGTAGGGAATGCTGGATCACTAGAGAAATTGATGTTTTGGTCAAGAATAAGAAGGAAGCATAAGTCAGGTATAGACAGCAGAGATTGAGTAATTGACGAGAAGAGTATAAAACCAGTAGGAGTGTACTTCAGAGGAAAAAATGGGGACATGAGGTAGATTTGGCAAATAGGGTTAAGGAGAATCCAAAAGGATTCTTCAAATACATTTAGGAGAATAGGGCCCCTTAAATATCAGCAAGATCACCTAGAGCTTGCTCAGGGAACCACAGGAGATGGGGGGGGGGATACTAAGCAAGCGTTTTACATCACTGTTTACTGTGGAGAAGGATAGGGAAGGTAGAGAATGTGGGGAAACAAATAACAACATCTTGAAAAACGTTCATATTACAGAAAAAGAGGTTCTGGATGTCGTAAATCACATAATAGTGAATAAAACCCCTGGACCTGATCAGGTATATCCTAGAGCTCTGTGGGAAGCTAGATAAGTGATCACTGGGCCCCTTGATGAGATATCTATTTGGTTGATAGCCACAGGTAAGATGCCAGCAAGCTGGAGGTTGGCTAACATCGTGTCACTATTTAAGAAAGGTGGTAAGGATTGGTTAGCAAGGTTTGATTGCATAGAATAGAGGGACAACTAACCATTTGGATATAGAACTGGCTTGAAGGTAGAAGACAGAGGGTGGTGGTGGAGGGTTGCTTTTCAGACTGGAGGCCAATGACCCCTGGTGTGCGACAAGGATCGGTGCTGGGCCCACTGCTTTTTGTCATTTATATAAATGATTTGGATGTGAATATAGGAGTTATGGTTAGTAAGTTTGCAGATAACACCAAAATTGGAGGTGCCATGGACAGCCAAGAAGGTTGCCTCAGGGTACAACAGGATCTTGATCAGATGGGCCAATGGGCCAAGGAGTGGCAGATGGATTTTAAATTAGATGAATGTGAGGTGCTGCATTTTGGAAAGGCAGATCAGGGCAGAACTTATACACTTAACGGTAAGGTCCTGGGAAGTGTTGCTGAACCAGGAGACCTTGGAGTGTAGGTTCATTGTTCCTTGAAACTGAAGTAGCAGATAGATTGGATAGTGAAGAAGGCATTTGATATGCTTGCCTTTATTGGTCAGTGCATTGAGTATAGGAGTTGGGAGATTATGTTGCACTGTACAGGACATTGGTTAGGCCACTTTCAGAATACTGCGTGCATTTCTGGTCATTTGCCAAATGCTGTGGAAGGATGTTGTGAAACCAGAAAGGGTTCAGAAAGATTTATAAAGGATTGAGTTGCCAGGCTTGAAGGGTTTGAGCGATACAGAGAGATTAAATAGGCTAAGGCTATTTTCACTGCAGTGTCAGTGTGAGAGGTGACTTTGGTTTATAAAATTAAAAGGGGCATGGATAAGGTAAATAAACAAGATATTTTACACCTGGGGTGAGTCAAAAGCTAGAGGGCATAGGTTTAAGGTGAGAGAGGAAAGAATTACAGGAGACCTAAGGGGCAACATGTTCATGCAGGGGGTGATGCATATATGGAATGAGCTGCCACAGGAAGTGATGGAGGCTGGTACAATGACAACATTTAAAAGGCATCTGGATGGGTATATGAATAGGAAGGGATTAGAGCGATATGGACCAAATGCTGACAAATGGGACTAGATTTGTTTAGAATTCTGGTCGGATTGATGAGGTGGAATGTAGGGTCTGTTTCTATGCTGTACATCTCTATGGCTCTATGCTGGAAAAGGTCAGCAGGTCTGGCAACATCTGGGGGAAGAAATCATAATCCAATCCACATTTCAGGTTCAGCAATCCTTCTTCAGAACTAATAGTAGTTAGGAAACTGTTGTTTCTCCATGCAGAAGAAAGGGTGATGGGGTGGTAGGTAAGGAATAAACTATAGGTGGAGCCCAAAGAGAGAGAAGAACAGCATGACAGACAACGTATTGGATAATAGTCAGCCACGAAAATGAGAGGCTATTAATGGGGACTATTGCTGGTTAACAATGGGTAGTGTATAAAAGCAGACCATGTGATAACAAGGAGATAATGGGAACTGCAGATGCTGGAGAATTCCAAGATAATAAAATGTGAGGCTGGATGAACACAGCAGGCCAAGCAGCATCTCAGGAGCACAAAAGCTGACGTTTCAGGCCTAGACCCTTCATCAGAGAGGGGGATGGGGAGAGGGAACTGGAATAAATAGGGAGAGAGGGGGAGGCGGACCGAAGATGGAGAGTAAAGAAGATAGGTGGAGAGAGTATAGGTGGGGAGGTAGGGAGGGGATAGGTCAGTCCAGGGAAGACGGACAGGTCAAGGAGGTGGGATGAGGTTAGTAGGTAGATGGGGGTGCGGCTTGGGGTGGGAGGAAGGGATGGGTGAGAGGAAGAACCGGTTAGGGAGGCAGAGACAGGTTGGACTGGTTTTGGGATGCAGTGGGTGGAGGGGAAGAGCTGGGCTGGTTGTGTGGTGCGGTGGGGGGAGGGGACGAACTGGGCTGGTTTTGGGATGCAGTAGGGGAAGGGGAGATTTTGAAACTGGTGAAGTCCACATTGATACCATTAGGCTGCAGGGTTCCCAGGCGGAATATGAGTTGCTGTTCCTGCAACCTTGGGGTGGCATCATTGTGGCAGTGCAGGAGGCCCATGATGGACATGTCATCTGGAGAATGGGAGGGGGAGTGGAAATGGTTTGCGACTGGGAGGTGCAGTTGTTTGTTGCGAACTGAGCGGAGGTGTTCTGCAAAGCGGTCTCCAAGCCTCCGCTTGGTTTCCCCAATGTAGAGGAAGCCGCACCGGGTACAGTGGATTCAGTATACCACATTGGCAGATGTGCAGGTGAACCTCTGCTTAATATGGAATGTCATCTTGGGGCCTGGGATAGGGGTGAGGGAGGAGGTGTGGGGGCAAGTGTAGCATTTCCTGCGGTTGCAGGGGAAGGTGCCGGGTGTGGTGGGGTTGGAAGGCAGTGTGAAGCGAACAAGGGAGTCACGGGGAGAGTGGTCTCTCTGGAAAGCAGACAGGGGTGGGGATGGAAAATTGTCTTGGGTGGTGGGGTCGGATTGTAAATGGCGGAAGTGTCGGAGGATGATGCGTTGTATCCGGAGGTTGGTAGGGTGGTGTGTGAGAACGAGGGGGATCCTCTTAGGGCGGTTGTGGCGGGGGCGGGGTGTGAGGGATGTGTTGCGGGAAATACGGGAGACGGGTTCAAGGGCGTTCTCGATCATTGTGGGGGGAAAGTTGCGGTCCTTAAAGAACTTGGACATCTGGGATGTGCGGGAGTGGAATGTCTTATCGTGGGAGCAGATGCGGCGGAGGCGGAGGAATTGGGAATAGGGGATGGAATTTTTGCAGGAGGGTGGGTGGGAGGAGGTGTATTCTAGGTAGCTGTGGGAGTCGGTGGGCTTGAAATGGACATCAGTTACAAGCTGGTTGCCTGAGATGGAGACTGAGAGGTCCAGGAAGGTGAGGGATGTGCTGGAGATGGCCCAGGTGAACTGAAGGTTGGGGTGGAAGGTATTGGTGAAGTGGATGAACTGTTCGAGCTCCTCTGGGGAGCAAGAGGCGGCGCCGATACAGTCATCAATGTACCGGAGGAAGAGGTGGGGTTTGGGGCCTGTGTAGGTGCGGAAGAGGGACTGTTCCACGTAACCTACAAGGAGGCAGGCATAGCTGGGGCCCATGCGGGTGCCCATGGCCACCCCCTTAGTCTGTAGGAAGTGGAAGGAGTCAAAAGAGAAGTTGTTGAGGGTGAGGACGAGTTCAGCTAGGCGGATGAGAGTGTCGGTGGAGGGGGACTGGTCGGGCCTGCGGGACAGGAAGAAGCGGAGGGCTTTGAGGCCATCTGCATGTGGAATGCAGGTGTATAGGGACTGGACGTCCATGGTGAATATGAGGTGTTGGGGGCCAGGGAATTGGAAGTCTGGAGGAGGTGGAGGGCGTGGGTGGTGTCACGGACATAGGTGGGGAGTTCCTGAACCAAAGGGGAGAAAATGGAGTCCAGATAGGTGGAGATGAGTTCGGTGGGGCAGGAGCAGGCTGAAACGATGGGTCGACCAGGGCAGGCAGGTTTGTGGATTTTGGGAAGGAGATAGAAACGGGCCGTGCGGGGTTGGGGAACAATGAGGTTGGAGGCTGTGGGTGGGAGGTCCCCTGAGGTGATGAGGTCTGAATGGTGTTGGAGATGATGGTTTGGTGCTCGGGTGTGGGGTCATGATCGAGGGGGCGGTAGGAGGTGGTGTCGGAGAGTTGGCGTCTGGCCTTGGCGATGTAGAGGTCAGTGCGCCATACTATCACTGCGCCACCCTTGCCTGCGGGTTTGATGGTGAGGTTGGGGTTGGAGCGGAGGGAGCGGAGGGCTGCCCGTTCTACGGGGGAGAGGTTGCAGTGGGTGAGAGGGGTGGAGAGGTTAAGGCGGTTAATGTCTCGACGGCAGTTGGAGATGAAGAGGTCGAGGGAGGGTAGGAGGCCTGGGGGTGGTGTCCAGGAGGAGGACTTGTGTTGGAAGCGGGTGAAGGGGTCAGTGGAAGGAGGGTTAGGTTCCCGGTTGAAGAAGTAAGCGTGGAGGCGAAGACGGCGGAAAAACTGCTCTATGTCCAACCGTGACTGGTATTCGTTGATGTGTGGTTGTAGGGGGACAAAGGTGAGCCCCTTACTAAGGACTGACCGTTCGTCCTCAGTCAGTGGGAAGTCTGGGGGGATGGTGAAGATGCGGCAGGGCTCAGTGTGGCTGACTTCTCTGGGGTTGCTGGCTGTGGAGGTTGTGGGCGGAGTGATGAGGTCGTCGGCCGTGGGCGGGGTTCCGTCGGCCGTGGGCGGGGTTCCGTCGGCGTCGGCCGTGGGTGGGGTTCCGTCGGCGGTTGGAGTATCGGGGTGGGCGGCAGCAGCTGCGGTGAGTTTGGTGTGTGGGGTGTTGTACCTGGGCGTGGAGGTGGTGACTGCCTCCGCCGCATCTGCTCCCACGATAAGACATTCCACTCCCGCACATCCCAGATGTCCAAGTTCTTTAAGGACCGCAACTTTCCCCCCACAGTGATCGAGAACGCCCTTGACCGCGTCTCCCGTATTTCCTGCAACACATCCCTCACACCCCGCCCCCGCCACAACCGCCCTAAGAGGATCCCCCTCGTTCTCACACACCACCCTACCAACCTCCGGATACAACGCATCATCCTCCGACACTTTCGCCATTTACAATCCGACCCCACCACCCAAGACATTTTTCCATCCCCTCCCCTGTCTGCTTTCCGGAGAGACCACTCTCTCCGTGACTCCCTTGTTCGCTCCACACTGCCCTCCAACCCCACCACACCCGGCACCATCCCCTGCAACCGCAGGAAATGCTACACTTGCCCCCACACCTCCTCCCTCACCCCTATCCCAGGCCCCAAGATGACATTCCACATTAAGCAGAGGTTCACCTGTACATCTGCCAATGTGGTATACTGTATCCATTGTACCCGGTGTGGCTTCCTCTACATTGGGGAAACCAAGCGGAGGCTTGGAGACCGCTTTGCAGAACACCTCCGCTCAGTTCGCAACAAACAACTGCACCTCCCAGTCGCAAACCATTTCCACTCCCCCTCCCATTCTCCAGATGAATGTCCATCATGGGCCTCCTGCACTGCCACAATGATGCCACCCGAAGGTTGCAGGAACAGCAACTCATATTCCGCCTGGGAACCCTGCAGCCTAATGGTATCAATGTGGACTTCACCAGTTTCAAAATCTCCCCTTCCCCTACTGCATCCCTAAACCAGCCCAGTTCGTCCCGTCCCCCCACCCACTGCATCCCAAAACCAGTCCAACCTGTCTGCCTCCCTAACCGGTTCTTCCTCTCACCCATCCCTTCCTCCCACCCCAAGCCGCACCCCCATCTACCTACTAACCTCATCCCACCTCCTTGACCTGCCCGTCTTCCCTGGACTGACCTATCCCCTCCCTACCTCCCCACCTATACTCTCTCCACCTATCTTCTTTACTCTCCATCTTCGGTCCGCCTCCCCCTCTCTCCCTATTTATTCCAGTTCCCTCTCCCCATCCCCCTCTCTGATGAAGGGTCTAGGCCCAAAACGTCAGCTTTTGTGCTCCTGAGATGCTGCTTGGCCTGCTGTGTTCATCCAGCCTCACATTTTATTATTATGTGATAACAAGGGTTTGGGTAAGGACATGGGAGAAGGTGCCTCAAGCTTATACAGGATCCCTAGTTCTAGATTTGCATATGAGGAAATATTTTCTATACATCCAACCTGTGAAGATCCCTCAGGACAGAACATGTTCCAATTAAGTTGCCTCGTATTTGTAAATTTCTGGAGGTATAAACCCAGCTTGTCCACCCATTCCTCATAAGAAAACCCAACCATTCCAGGTTCAGTAAACTTTCTCTGACCTGCTTTCAATGCATTCAAATCCTTCCATGAATAAGGTGTTCAATCCTGTATCCTCCCAATGTAGTCTCACCAATGCCCTGTACAACTGAAGCACAAGGTCCCTACATTTATATTCAATTTCTATTGCAATAAATAATAAAATCCCAATTACTTGATGCACCTGCATACTAACCTTTTGCGATTCATGCACAAGGTCAATCACTCACCATTTAGACAACAAACTTCTCTTTTTATTATTGCTGCTAAAAGGGAAAACTACCTTTCTCCAGTTTATGTCATTTGCGAGATCCTTGTCCACTCATTTAACATATCTATAACCCTCTGTAAATTTTTTATACCCTCTTCACAAATTACTTTCTTACTGTCTTTGTGTTACCAGCAAATTTAACAATGGTAAATTCGTCCCTTCATCCAAATCTGTTATTTAAATTGTATAAATCACCACTGATCCCTAAAGGACATCACTTGTTACATCTGTTACATCGGAAAATGACCCATTTATGCCCACTGCCTGTCTTCTGTTAACTTGCTAATCTCCTAGTCTCCCCGCCTAACGGAAACAACTTTCTAGCATCCACCCCTTCTAAGCCATGTTAAACCAATCAAGACAGGGTTAGGGTTTGTATTCTCCAATGGGTTTAAATGATGTTCATAGATGATGGTGCAACAGACAATATATTCTTTTGGCAGGAAGCTCTGTGTCCTTGTCCTTCTGGTACAGCACATGTGGCGTGACATGTTGACTCGGTGTTTGTAGCCTTGAAAATCCTTGCATTATGTGGACCATCTCCTTCGTATGGCTGAAGTGATGCAGACAACCCTGCCCCACGTTGGCTCTGCTTTGTTTCCTTCTACTATGTGTCACCTCATTCTGTGAAAGAAAGGGAAGATGTACCATTTTTGAGTGAAGTGTCTGTCACAGCTAAATAACTGGAGGTAGGTGGAAGCTGCAACATGAAGCCATGAAGCTAGCATCATTAGAATGTGTGTAAACTTAAGTGGAATGTCTCGATATTAGGCAACAGTCTAAAGTATGAGGGGTAGCAGATGGAAGTGATGATGTAGCTATTAAAATAAGAGGCTGGAGGGGCAGTAGGCAGGAGATATTCTGTGAAGGTACATTCACTGAACATGACCACCCTTCTCAAGGGCATTGGATTTATTGTAGCCCTACTGTCAGGCTCTTGTTCCAAACTACTGGAATTGACTTTCTGAGTCACCTCATCGCAATCCAATTGAGAGATATTTGGAAAGAGCTTCTGGCTCTTGTAGATCCCTGACCTTTCTGTCCATTCACTTCCAAAGCCTCCAGTGTCATTCTGTCTTCTATCTTGGAGTGAATCCCTAACCTGCTATACCATTTTCCTGGTATGGAATTACACTGATAATGTTCAAAATGTTAAAAAGAAGCTGATTGAATGCATCTTCATTGTATGTCATAAAAATACTTCCTTCAATTACCAAAATTACAAGTAAATATCTCAGGTTTAAATAACATATCTATCAATAAGTTTTTTTTAACATGTACAATTATTGGTTGATCAAAACAAAACATATTCAGTAAAGAGGAAATAACTGGTAAACATACCCAATCAGCAATATAGAATTATTATGTTTATTCTCTAAATATTCACAAAGCACACAGACAAACACACAGACACACACATCTCAGGAAAAGAAAATAAAAGTAGATTTCTCTGAGTGATTGAATTTCTGAAAAACAAACCACTTTTGCCAATGTGTTATTAGAACATAGAACATAGAACATTACAGCACAGTACAGGCCCTTCGGCCCTCGATGTTGTGCTGACCTGTCATACCAATCTCAAGCCCATCTAACCTACACTATTCCATGTACATCCATATGCTTGTCCAATGACGACTTAAATGTACCTAAAGTTGGCGAATCTACGACCGTTGCAGGCAAAGCGTTCCATTCCCTTACTACTCTCTGAAAAAAGAAACTACCTCTGACGTCTGTCCTATATCTTTCACCCCTCAATTTAAAGCTATGCCCCCTCGTGCTCGCCGTCACCATCCTAGGAAAAAGGCTCTCCCTATCCACCCTATCTAACCCTCTGATTATTTTATATGTTTCAATTAAGTCACCACACAACCTTCTTCTCTCTAATGAAAACAGCCTCAAATCCCTCAGCCTTTCCTCGTAAGACCTTCCCTCATACCAGGCAACATCCTAGTAAATCTTCTCTGTACCCTTTCCAAAACTTCCACATCCTTCTTATAATGCGGTGACCAGAACTGTACACAATACTCCAGGTGTGGTCTCACCAGAGTTTTGTACAGCTTCACCATAAGCTCATGGTTCTGGAACTCGATCCCTCTATTAATAAAAGCTAAAACACTGTACGCCGCCTTCACAGCCCTGTCAACCTGGGTGGCAACTTTCAAGGATCTGTGTACATGGACACCAAGATCTCTCTGCTCATCTACACTACCAAGAATCTTACCATTAGCCCAGTACTTTGCCTTCTGGTTACTCCTACCAAAGTGCATCACCTCACACTTGTCTGCATTAAACTCCATTTGCCACCTCTCAGCCCAGCTCTGCAGCTTATCTATGTCTCTCTGCAACCCACAGCATCCTTCGTCACTATCCAGAACTCCACCGGCCTTAGTATGGTCTGCAAATTTACTAACCCATCCTTCTACGCCCTCATCCAGGTCATTTATAAAAATGACAAACAGCAGTGGACCCAACACCGACCCTTGCGGTACACCACTAGTAACTGGTCTCCAGGATGAACATTTTCCATCAATTACCACCCTCTGTCTTCTTTCAGCAAGTCAATTTCTGATCCAAACTGCTATATCTCCCACAATCCCATTATTATTAAAGTCACAAGGATAAAGCATAGAATGCTCCAGAATCTGTTGTGTTTATGTCCTTGTACATAAGTTTGAGTACACTTGGCTCACAGAGACAGCTTGCTCAAGAAATACAATCATTGGGATATTTCTTTGATCGATCTTTCAAAAGAACAAATAGTTTTCACTTTGAGTTCAACAAGAGGATTCTTTTTCAGAAATGAGTGAGAATATCTTAATCAGCTTGTTCTCAGCTGAGTTTTCTTCGTTGGACCAGATAAAACAAGAACCTCTCTAAGCCACTTACTGTTCAAAACAACACCAGGCCTCAAAACCAAAGCCAGCTTGTTGAAACATTTTCCATTGTTCACAGTGAACGTCCAATGACCTCTTTTTAAAAACCCTTGGAAATTTAAGCCCTCCAAGCAATTTAGATGTAAAACAGCTTTTTACCAAGTAGCAGCTACCTGTAAGTCAGTATACCTTCCTTGTATGAGGAATGGGTTACCTTTAAGAACAGGAGGCTGGCTGTGCCACATGTTTTGGCATACATCCTTTGGGTTTCGCAGGGACATCACAGAGACTCTGAAGAGAGATGTTACTGTGTACACCTCGGGCAGTGAGTATAGATAGTTCAGAGAATATTGAATAAAGGTAATCTTTAAAAGACCTTAGATTCCATCAAACTTCCTTAAGCAATTTACAGCAGCATAATTCTCCCACGACACACTACCACTATAACAGATGGTGTCAGTGAGCAAGAGGCCCAGCAGCAGAATAGAGCAGCTGGAGAAGCATGAAGGGCAATCCTAGAAGTAGGATGGCACTCCACTAAAGGAGAAGCTGCCAATAGCACAGTGACTGTGAACAAGAGAAACAGTATAGGAAGCTGTGGAACAAATTTCACCACTATTACAGTCTTTCAAGCATGTGGAAGGGGCACACCAAGCCAAAAGTGGCAGATTCACTAGATTATAGATATGCTTCTAGGTTATCAGCCAAATCCTTCTCTAAGCAACTGACGGAAGTGCAGACAATATTTCAACAAGGTGGGGGGGTATACAAAGAAACTGCCATTCAAACAAGGCATTGGAGTTTTTGATGCATACTTCAATGAGCAGTGAGATATAAGCATGAAGAGAGTAAAATTTAAGAAACAGAAGCAAGACCCCAAAGAGAGAATACATTAATTTACAAACTTTCTCTATCTTATAATAGATAACCATGAATATGAGACGTCAAAAATAGCCTGATCAGATTTTAGATTATGGACGGAATTTTGGAAGATGCACTACCTGATTTTTGAAGTCAAGGGCAGAATAACTTCAGCAAAAAGTGGCACACTTAGCAAGACAAAGTGAAGTAACAAAATAGAATGGAGCCTTTATTAGATATAGAAACATACAAGCATAGAAGATAGGAGCAGGATGAGGCCATTCTGCCCTTGGAGCCTGCTCTGCCATTCTTCACGATCATGGCTGATTGTCCAACCCAGTCGCTGAAGCCTGCTTTCTCCCCATGACTTTGATCCCATTTGCCCCAAATGCTAATATTTAGTCACCTCTTGAATACATTCAGTGTTTTGGCATCAACTGCTTCCTGTGATATTGAATTCCACAGGCTCACCACTCTTTGGGTGAAGAAATGTCTCCTCATCTGTCTCCCAAATTGTCTACCCCAAATCCTCACAATGTGACCCCTAGTTCTGGACGCACCCACTGTCAGGAACATTCTCCCTTCATCTACCATGTCCAATCCTGTTAGAATTCTATAAGTCTCTGTGAGAACTCCTTAATTCATCTGAACTCCAGCAAAAACAAACCCAATCTTTCAGGAACAGCTAGAATCAGGGAGGGTTCCAGAGGGCTGGAAAATAGCAAACATGACATCCCTGCTTAAAAAGGGGGTAAGTCAAAAGACTGAAAATTACAGGCCGATTAGCCTAATCTCGGTAGTGGGTAAGATTTTAGAGTCCATTGTGATGGATGTGATTTCTGAATACTTGGAATTGCGTGGTAAAATAGGGCAAAGTCAGCATGGCTTCATCAAGGGGAGGTCATGCCGGATAAATCTGTCAGAATTCTTTGAGAAAGGTACAAGCAAGTTAGACCAAGGAGAGCCAATGGATGTCAAGAAGGCCTTTGATGAGGTGCCACACAGAAGGCTGCTGAGTAACATAAGGGTCCACGGTGTTAGAGGTAAGATACTAGCATGGATAGAAGATTGGCTGTGTGGCAGAAAGCAGAGAGTAGGGATAAAAGGGTCTTTCTCAGGATGGTAGCCGATGATAAGTGGTGTTCTGCAAAGATCAGTGATGGACTACAACTTTTCACTTCATACATTAATAATCTAGATAAAGGAACTGAAGCATTCTGGCTAAATTTGCAGATGACACAAAGGTAGGTAGAGGGACAGGTAGTACTGGGGAAGCAGGAAGCTGCAGAAGACTTGAACAGGTTAAGAAAGTGGGCAAAGAAGTGGCTGATGGAGTACAACATGGGAAAGTGTGAGGTCACCACACACTTTGGTAAGAAGAATAGATGCATGGACTACTTTCTAAATGGGGAGTAAATTGAGAAGTCTGATGAGACTTGGGATTTCTAATCCAGAAATCTTGCAAGATAAACTTGCGGGTCAAATCGGTAGTTAGCAAGATAAATGCAACTTTGGCATTTATTTTGAGAGGGCTTGAATATAAAAACAGGGATGTACTCCTGAGGCTCTATAAGGCTCTGATCAGGCTACAATTGGAATATATGCACGGTTTTGGGCCCCATATCTCAGGAAAGATGTACTGTCCCTGGAGCGGGTTCAGAGGAGGTTCACAAGAATGGTCCCAGGAATGAAAAGCTTAACATACGGTTTGTACTTGATGGAATTTAGAAGGATGAGGGGGTATCTAATTGAAACTTACAGAATACTGAATGGTCTGGCAGAGTGAATGTTGGGAAGATGTTTCCATTGATCGGAGAGACTAGGGCCTGAGGGCACAGCCTTACAGTAAAAGGAAGACTCTTTAGAATGGAGATAAGGAAAAACTTCTTCAGCCAGAGAGTGCTGAATCTATGGAGTTCACTGCCACAGAAGGCTGTGGAGGCCAGGTCATTGAGTATACTTAAGACAAGAGATAGTTAGGTTTTTGATTATCGGGGGATCAAGGGTTATGGGGAGAAAGTGGGAGAATGGGGTTGAGAAACTTATCAGCCATGATTGAATGGCAGAGCAATCTCAATGGGCTGAATGATCTAATTTCTATGTCTCATGGTCTAAACTAGGTAATCTCTCCTCGTATGTCAGACCCGTCATCTCCAAATCAGCCTGGTAAACCTGGCAGATGTTTTATTTTAAAAAATATTTTTAACGGAGGTCAATATATGCGGCATAAAAATAAAATTGCACCAAATCTTATTGAAAGGAAGGGCAACAGATGCCAATCTGCAGTGTTCTCGCTGTGGCAGAAACAGGCTGCAACGATATGAAGGTTGTCCCATCGAAAATGCAAAATGCCATACCATTACAAAAACTGGCCATTTTAAATAGTCTGTCACAGTAAAGATACCTCAACCACAAAACAGGAGATAAACTCGTTAGGACAAGCAGTGTTGAAGAGATTGAACAGCCAGTTAGCAGTGAAATTACAGTCCTTGATGAAATTAAAGGGAAATATTAGAATGTTGTCACAGAAACAATTGGGCACCAAATGTCTTTTAAGCTTGGCACTGGAGCAGGGGTATCAGTCTTTGCAGAAATAATAAAACTGCTAAATCAAGAAATATTCCAGCCATCCTCCATCTGAAGCCTTGGACGAGGTAATATTCAACTAAGACTAAAAGACCAAGGTGACTATGTGATCACTGCATAAAGAAATAAAAAACATATCACTGAGACTGTATATATGTTTCAAACCCCTCCCCGCCAAGAGATTTACTGCGCAAGAATGATTGCACAGACCTGCAACAAAGTCGATGAAATGGATAGCAAAGGGATTCATTCTGAACAAGAAGGATTTAGCACTGAGTTTACATGGTTGTTCACTGCCATGGGGGATCTAAAGACTACTTACCACACAATAAAGAGCATGATCCAAGCTCATTTGTCCATTCAAATATAATAGTTCCACACCCATTTTTGATTAAAGTAAAATATGAGATTGAGGCAATGCGTCACAAAGGAATAATTTCACCCGTGACTAAACCAAGTAATTAGTATTCTTGGATGGTACCTGTTCCAGAACCAAACAATGAAACAAAGCAATAGGGTGTTGTTAGTTAGATGACTGGATTGTGATCCAGAATAAAGCCAACAATGTGGATTTAAATATCTGTGCAAGCTGCAGTCAGCTAGTCCCCCTAGCCCATGATTGTGGAATGGTTACCTTTAAGCTATACATAACAAATTGTCTCTGTCTAATGGATAGTGATGCATTTGCCCTTTGTGAACTGTAGTTCCTTATACTACAAATAAAGCAGTGCAGAGAGGAGTACACCCTGTAGCATTAGTGGGTGAAAGCTTGACCAACACAGAAAAAATTGAAAAATTCAGAAAAAAGCACTATTTTCATCAAACTTGATGGCCTCAGTTGTTTCTCACAACTTCTATGGATGGGGAAACTTAATTCTGAACAATATTCATTACTACATTTGTCAGTATTATTCGAACTTATTTATCTTTTAGCATTACTTATGCACTCAAAATATTTCAAATAACTATGAAAAACTATAGAGGAATTAGAAGGCTTCATTACTGTTATTGATTATTCCTCAAAGGCAAGTCTAATTGTTTACCAAGAGTCTGAAGATGGGTGAAAAAGCCATTTAAGGGTTTGCAGACTTTATGGCCCTTAAGCCACATGTTGTCATGTCAGACATCTGATCGTGTATTATTAGATCAGGCCAGACGGCTTGTTCTATTCACTGCTCTCACCTTTTCTCTTCTTTGTCATCACTGAATTTCAAAATGCTGAGATTTCACTATTGTGACAATTATGTCATATCAGCAGAGCCCTCGAGTGGCAAACTCACTGCAAAACACTCTGAGTGTTCACTTGCAAGCATGTCTGTGAAAATCATAATGTTATAGGTTCTAAATTTACTACTTGTGCCTTTTGTAAGCTTTACCAGAGAAAGTCAACTCTCTGAATATGGCTATCTAGTTGGAAGAGTTAAGGCAGACTGTGTTTGGGGTGTCTTTTCTAGTCTTCTCCAGAGTAAGAGGTGAGCAATGACGATTCTAAAGATCCCAAAGGTCACAGCTGCAAAAAGGCACACCAGTCATGTCCAAGTGCTAGACATTCAACTGGTAACTGCCATCTTCATGCTAGAGCATAACTAGAAGCTCCCAAACAACAGTCTTGCCCCGGTACTATTTGCTGTTCACCAAAGCTTTGGTGGAAGTGCTTGTAAAGGAAGGCGGTTGTGCATGACATCTTTTAGATGGAGAAACTGTTACAGATATTATATTTTGACAGATTTGCACCTTTGTCTTTCAGGACACCAATTGAGGTATTCCAGAGAGTGCTATTCCACCTGTTCTGATGTTGAGGACTTGTGTGTCAGCTTTTCCTGCTAAGTATTTCTGGAGTTCCTTTGAAGTCATTATGGTAAAACATCTCAAACATCACATTTTATCTATCAACAGAAGCTTTTACAGTCTTTTTTTTGCTAGATTGCATTCATGTTCTATATTCCCTTCATTAATTTCTTTATCAATTTTCTTGTTCCTAAGTCCTCCCATTTATTACTATTTCTACCAATTCTATGAATCCTTTCTTTTAATCTGAAATAATGTTTAACTGCTTTTGTCAGTGAGGGTTGATCGACCATTTTTGAGTATTTGAACTTTGAAGGAACATACAGTTGCTGGAAGCCATAAGTTGCTTCTTTAAAGGCTACATATTGTCTGTGTATATGCCATGACATTTAAGGTGTTTTTTCCCGAACCACCTCAACCAATTTGTGTTTCATGCCATCACAATTTCCCTCATCCAAATTTAGCACTTAAGATTGAATTACCTTACTTTCAAACAAAAATGTAAAATTCTATCACATTGTGGCCATTCATCCTGAACAATTCTTTTACAATATTGTTAATTAGCTCTTTTACATTACGTAATACTAGATATGCCATAGCCTACTCTCTAGATGACTTCTCAATGTACTGCTCTAGAAAACACACCACAGCAAACCTTCCTCCATGCTTCGGTTTACATGGAGTATACTCAGATTGAAGTCAGTTGTGATTACTGTTTTGCCCATGCTACATGCTTCTCTCATCTCCTGATTAATATGAGATCCGTGCTACTGCTCCTACTGAATGCCTATAGCTAACTCCAACCAATATCCACTGTCACTGTTGTTCCTTAGCTTCAGTGAAACAGATTCTACACATTGTTCTTCTGATCTGAGATTGTCCTTTCCCTTCATCAATTATTTTCAGTGCACTCCGCCTCATTTTCTTTCCTATTTGTCTTTCCTAAATGTTGAACGTCCTTGACTATTCAGATTCCAGTCCTGGTCACCATGGAGCAATATTTCTGTAAAAGCAATTAAATCATACCCAATTATCTTTATTTATGTCCTTAGACCATCCATCTTGGTATGAATGTTGCATGTATTCGTACAGATTGTAATTAGTCTTTTTGATATCATTCCCCACTCGAAGCATACTCAATGCTCAGCTTTATTTTCCCTTTCTTCAAAGAGTTACTACTTCTTGCTACTAACTTTACTTCCTTCCAATTTGGGTCAGCTCTCAGGTTCCCAACCCCCTGATAGGTTAGTTTGAACACACCAACAGCACTAATAAAACCGCTTGCAAGGATATCAGTAACACTCCTGTTAAAATGTAACAGGTCTCATCTGTCCGAAGCAATCCCAAAATCTCAGAAATCAGATCCCTCTTACACCAATTCTCCAGTGTTCATTCGATTAATCATAATAGAATAATCATAATCATCATGATCTTATGATCACTCACACATGGCGCTGATACTATGCTGTTAGGGTCCTAATTTTTAATTTCCTTCTTAACTCGCTGAAATATGCTTTTAGGACCTCATTCCTCTATCTACATTTGTCATTGGTACCAATGTGGACCACAAACTTCTAACTGATTAACCTCCCCTAAAAGAATGTCCTGCAGCTGCTCCATGACATCCTAGATTATGGCATCAGGAAAGAAACACATCATCCTGGAGTCATATCAAAACCTGCCGAAGCACAGGAATACTGATTGGCAAACAGGACTGATTCAGGGGATGTCTTCACCACCCTACTCGATTCTGTTAGGTTTTCCTAGTGTCCCAGGTGGTCACCCATTCTCTATTTGCCTGCATGATCGTAACTCATGGTATGGTCACCTCTTAATTTATGCTAGTCATGCAGTCGTTTGCCCTCATAGTGATGTCTCCTGCAAGTCCAGTGGTCTTTCAATGACAAATATTTTGAAAACCTTCTTTTCACAATTCATTTATTCACTTGAGACTTTAGCTGATAAAGCAATAGGAAACATCTTGGTGTAGAAACTCAGGAGAATTTAGTTATAAATACTTTCCAAAGTACAGCAGAGACTTTACAGACATTTCACAACTCCTGCTTTCTGGTTCAGCCTAGGGGTCAGGTTGACATTCAGTCTCTTACACTTCTCCAATGCCTTCAGGGTCTTGCAATTGGAAGTAAGATAACTTTTTCTACGCCTTGGTCCACAACACATTCAATCAGGTTATTCCATGCTAATTGGCCTCGACTAGGCAAAACATATTGCTAAAACTAAATCAAAGAATATGGATGCTTGAAGCCAAAACAAAAACAGAAATTCCTGGAAAAACTCAGACTTTGCAGCAGTATCTGGGGAGAGAAAGCAGAATTACGATTTCAGGTGCAATGACTCTTCTTCAAATGTAATTTAAGGCTCTTAAGGATGATGGACATTTACTGATGGCATGTTCCACTATCCCCTGACTTGTTTCTCAAGTTGTCAATTACCCATTAGTCCATCCTCTTCATTACATTTCAAAATAAATGTCTTACTACTTTGTTAGAGAAAAAGGGAGGCATTCGCAGTGAATACTCAAAGACTAATTTTTTTGAACTCATGTCTTAATCCTCACTTAGCATGGCGAAGTTCCCTTTAAATCAGAAGCTTACTTACCACTGATCATTTGCTTTTCCCTCAGGATCATTCATTACCTTTTGTTTTGTTTCTGCTGTGCTTGAGTGTTTGGAAACAATTCATATTGCCCTGTATTTTTTAGAGGCAACGACAGAGTATCAAAGATATATAAGAACTAATACAGAAAGTTATAATGTATAAATGTGAATACAAAGTTTCTACAGGATGTAAAAAGATTGAAATAGTGGAATATTTCTCACTACATAGTTTTAAGTTATGGAAGTCTAAAGCATTATACAATTGTAAACATTGCAAAGTTAATTCTAATACATAACTTACATTTTGTCATAAGCTACATTTCTAAACAAATCAAAACACACAAGTACAAGGGCACACTTGTGGTTATGATTTCTTTTAAGCTGGGAGTGTGCTATGTCTGTCTTCTTCAACCTTAACAGTCTAGACAATACATAAGATGAACAGAGGCCCCTCATCCTTACAGCTATAACTCAAACATGAGTGTGTGAAGCTGGATGAACACAGCAGGCCAAGCAATATCTCAGGGGCACAAAAGCTGACGTTTCGGGCCTAGGCCCTTCATCAGAGAGGGGGATGGGGACAGGGTTCTGAAATAAATAGGTAGAGAGGGGGAGGCGGACCGAAGATGGATGGAGGAGAAGATAGGTGGAGAGGAGAGTATAGGTGGGAAGGACGGACTGGTCAAGGAGGTAGGATGAGGTTAGTAGGTGGAAATGGAGGTGTGGCTTGAGGTGGAAAGAGGGGATAGGTGAGAGGAAGAACAGGTTAGGGAGGTGGGGACGAGCTGGGCTGGTTTTGGGATGCAGTAGGGGAAGGGGAGATTTTGAAGCCTGTGAAGTCCACATTGATACCATTGGGCTGCAGGGTTCCCAAGCGGAATATGAGTTGCTGTTCCTGCAACCTTCGGGTGATATCATTGTGGCACTGCAGGAGGCCCAGGATGGACATGACGTCTGAGGAATGGGAGGGGGAGTTAAAATGGTTCGCGATTGGGAGGTGCAGTTGTTTATTGCGAACCGAATGAAGTGTTCTGCAAAGCGGTCTCCAAGTCTCCGCTTGGGTTCCTCAATGTAGAGGAAGCCACAACGGGTACAGTGGATACGACATTGGCAGATGTGCAGGTGAACATCTGCTTAATGTGGAAAGTCATCTTGGGGCCTGGGATGGGGGTGAGGGAGGAGGTGTGGGGGCAAGTGTAGCACTTCCTGTGGTTGCAGGGGAAGGTGCCGGGTGTGGTGGGGTTGGAGGGGAGTGTGGAGTGGACAAGGGAGTCACGGAGAGAGTGGTATATTGTATTCACTGTACCCGGTGTGGCTTCCTCTACAGTGGGGAAACCAAGCGGAGGCATGGGGACCGCTTTGCAGAACACCTCCGCTCGGTTCGCAATAAACAACTGCACCTCACAGTCGTGAATCATTTTAATTCCCCCTCCCATTCCTCAGACATGTCCATCCTGGGCCTCCTGCAGTGCCACCCGAAGGTTGCAGGAACAGCACCTCATATTCCGCTTGGGAATCCTGCAGCCCAATGGTATCAATGTGGACTTCACAAGCTTTAAAATCTCCCCTTCCCCCACTACATCCCAAAACCAGCCCAGCTCGTCCCCACCTCCCTAGCTTGTTCTTCCTCTCACCTATCCCATCCTCCCACCTCAAGCTGCACCTCCATTTCCCACCTACTAACCTCATCCTGCCCAGACTGACCTATCCCCTCCCCACCTCCCTACCTGTACTCTCCTCTCCACCTATCTTCTCCTCTATCCATCTTCGGTCCGCCTCCCCCTCTCTCCCTATTTATTTCAGAACCCTCTCCCCATCCCCCTCTCTGATGAAGGGTCTAGGCCCGAAACATCAGCTTTTGTGCCCCCGAAATGCTGCTTGGCCTGCTGTGTTCATCCAGCTTCGCACTTTGTTACCTTGGATTCTCCAGCATCTGCAGTTCCCATTATCTCTGCTCTCAAACATGAGTGTATTGTCTTCTCTTTGCTCACAATCCCATCGTGCATTTCTGTGTGAAATAAAACTTAGCAGTCACATGATGTCACAGTACCAAAATCTACATTGGCTACACTTAAGAAGATTAGAATACTAGTTTGATCAATGACTATGCTTTAACTGTGTGATTATAACTAAGTCAATCACGAAGTATTAGTTTTCCTACTAATCCACATCTTTTACCATGCAGAAATATATCAGATTGCAAGCTTGACTAATGATGTGAAATTGGTTTCCGTTGTAACTCCTAGCACAGATGAATTATTTAATAAATAACTTTCAGTAGCAGAATAACTTCTGTTGGTGAATGTACTTTTCTGTGATAATGATCACTGTGGATGATCAACAGAATGCGTTGTTTGATGGGGCCTGCAAGTCATTGGAATTTATGTCTACATACCTCCATTACACTGGTACAGAAACTCAAAAATCAAAATACTCATTTGGGTGATAGGCAAACCATCTTTTTGGCTTGGCAGGAACATCCTGCAGTGGAAAAAGCTATTCATGCATTTACTGCATTATAGCAGCATGAGACATCTGGCTCCAGTAACTGTTCATATTTCTGAGACACTTTCCCCTCCAGGGTAATCTGAGGGAGACTGAGGTAAATCCCTCAAGTTCGAAGGTGGAGGACATGGGCTCCCTCTTGACTTTGAGTTTTCACAATATGATCTGATGAGAGTATCCATTACCACTCAGAATTGTTTTGAATTCCCTAACTTTAGTAACAAGCTTACACTTTGATTAAATGGCTGAGGCTCAATTCATAAGATTGTCAACATATTAACATTGTAACATCTGAGGCTATAGGAATTCCGATGATTAAATCGACCAGTGAACATAGACTGGATGCCAGTGTAGTTTAGAAAGCACAAAGGAGAGGGATGAACAAAATTGGCAGCAAATAAAACTTTGACAGTAGAATTTAAATGAGTGCAAGTTCATTTGGAATAAAGGTTGCAAGGCTCTTGTTGGTGTAGTGTTCTAGTCAAGTTTAGATTCAGTAAAGGAATGGATGTGGTTTTCAGTATCAGATGAGCTGAGGCAGGGTCAGAGTTAAGCAATGTTGGGGAGGTGGAACTAAGCAGGTTTAGTCATGAAGAAAGAAAATGGTCAGAACTACATTTCAAGCTCTAACACAGA
Source organism: Stegostoma tigrinum (assembly GCF_030684315.1). Classification (NCBI taxonomy): domain Eukaryota; kingdom Metazoa; phylum Chordata; class Chondrichthyes; order Orectolobiformes; family Stegostomatidae; genus Stegostoma; species Stegostoma tigrinum. Next base: position 48,905,152 of record NC_081357.1, on the reverse strand, counting down.
AAGGAAATTGCAAATAGATAGGTATCAGGATAGGCAGGTTAGAGTCATGACAGTGCAGGACAGACAATACAACAATTACTATATATAATTATATATTGTGTGTTGCTCAGAATATTTCCTACCTTTCAAGTATAATTCCTTACCTCAAATCACTATTACTATGTAAATGAATATGTCATTGCATGGTCTCAAAAACAGCAGTGAGAGGAATCCATATTTTCCCAGTTCTGATTAGAGACCAACAACCTGAAATTTTAATATACACGCTTATATGTACTTGGGTGCAAAACAGATCTTGTTGCTTTGACCTGAATCATATCAAATTGTTTCAGTGTTGTTGGAGCTGCACTTAGTTAGTTCTTTAGGGGTTGGTTAACTCATCCAACTCAATGGTTTGTTTATGACAAGGAGTTGCACCAAAATCATGCGTTCAATTCCGGTTCTGGATGAGGTCACCCACCAAGGTCCTGTCTAGTCAACCTTGGCCTTCACCTGAGGTATGGTGGCCCACAGGTTAAACCATCACTAGTTTTTTCCCTGTAATGAGAAAGTGGGACCATGGCAACTTGAATTGGATAGTATTCCATCACAGTGCTGATTTATGCCTTGTAGGTGGCAGATAGGAACTGGGGATGCAGGAGGTGATTTAGTCATCACAGAATTCCAAGCCTCTGATCTGTTCCTGTAGCCATAGTATTTATATGTGTGGTCCAGTTCAATTTCTGTTAATGGTAACCCCAAGATATTGATAATGGAGGATACAGCAGTACTAATGACATTCAATACAAAAAGGAGATGGTTAGATTCTCTCTTGGTGGAAATGGCTATTGCCTGCCACTTATCAACTTAACATGGATGTTGTCCAGCTTTTATTGCATATTGTGACCAGAAGCTTCATTATCCAAGGCTGAACATTGCACAATCATTAGCAAACATCCCCAGTTCTGAACTTGTGATAGACAGATGGTCTTTGATAATTCAGGTGAAGATGGTTGGGCCAAGAGCACCAACTTGAGAAACTCCTAGAGTGATGTTTATGATTGAAATAATTTATCTCCAACAACCACAATTTTTTCCTGCATGCCAGATATGGTTTCAACCAGCAGGGAGCTTTCCCCAATCTCCATTGAGTTTTCCTCAAGCTCCTTGATGTCACATTCAGTTAAATCTGGCCTTGATGTACAGGTCAGCCATTCACACCTCACTTTTAGAGTTCAGGGATTTTATCCATGTTTAACAAGGTTACAATGGGATCAGGAGATGAGTGGACCTTAAGGAATCCAGACTAAGCGTCAGTGAGCAGGTTATTGCTGAACGTTTGATAATACTGTTATAGATTACACTGTAATAGATAACACCTTCCACAACTTTATTGAAGATCAAAACTGAAGGTGTGAAAGCAGGACCTGTGCAGGTAGCCAGGAACTGCCAACAGAATTGGTCCAGACCATTCTGACATAACAGACCAAATATATCGAGAAGGACCAGGAGATTAGCTGTTCAGTATAGGAGAGAGGCAAATTAACATATTCTAAGCCAGGTGACAATGATGGTGCAGAGGGGTGGGGTAAAGGGTCAGGTTTATAATGGATAAATATTATAAACCAATAGAGAAAATGCGAAAGAAAGACTGTGACTCAGAGCATTCCTTGGCAAAGCAGAAAGAATGTAGGGAAACTCACAATAAAGAAAGGAAGAGAAAGCCATGGTTTGTAATAGTAAGTTGTTAAGCTACAGCGAACTTGTATAGAATCAAATCGTGAAGAAACAAAGTGAAAATAAAGGTTACACAGAGACTGTAGCTTGCACTCTTGGCTGACAACAATGGCTAGACTGGGACGATCAGAAAAAGAAGCCACAGAGTTCAGAAAATGGGATGATGATTGAAAGGAACCATCATTGTCATAGTCCACAGGTAGATGTGAGACTTAAGGAATGCTCACTACTAAGAAGGAAGGTGGTAATCATGATAGCCAACACAATAAAGTGGTACGCCTGCAACTAGTCAGGACATTTTGCCCAGAATGTAAAGTGAATAATGAAAATGTGACCCTAGATTGAGCATCTGTAGAAAAACAGCCAACAGCTGGACAGAATGTTAAGCTAAAGGAAGGAAAAGAATGAAAATAAGTGTCTTCATGAAGGGATATTATTTTTACCTGGATAAAAGCCTGGGAAATGATAAAGCTGGCTTTTTAAAAATAGGACCTCCCAGGCCCCAGGTTGGGCAGAGGATATAGCCCTTCTCATGACACAAAAACATATCATCATACCAAGCATTGGTGCAAAAGCAATGGAGTGACACTTTCCTACTGGAAATAGAAAATTTCATGGCCCCCACATGTTTATGGGTACTCCAGGCTACAAAGGCTACAGTGTGAGGAACTTGCATACTGAGAGTTCATACAATTAATATTTCCAAAGGGAGGATGCATAATTTAGCCAAACCAGAATGGACTAGAACACATTGATATTCCAGGTCTCAACAGTAACCTAGATGACAGGCACAACAATAGCCAGTTTCCTAGGCGGTGAATTGGAAGCAGCACAGGAGCTGGGGATTGATCCTTCAACAAATCCTGAAGTATGAACCGAGAATTAGCAAGAGTGTGGATTCGTGAATGCAAATGGGCCAGTGCACAAGCCACACAGATATTATCCTGTTCAACCTAAAGGCCAACAAACAGTTGTGGAGATTGTTCAGCAGTTAATGCAAAGGGGCATGGTCAAACCAACCACCTCAAGCACCAATTCCCTCACATGGCCAGTTAACAAGCCAGATAGTTTGAACTACTTGATGTTTGGATTATACTGCCCTAGAGAATACCCAATTTTAGCCAATCCTATGACAAAGTACAATGGTCTTAAACTAAAGCAAATAGATTCTAGATGATTCCCCTGACAGAAGAATCACAAGACAAGTTTGCGTTTACAGCAGGAAGTTGACAGTACAAACAGATTCAGTTCCCACAGGAATTCCACAATAATCCAATGACATTTCAATGCATCATCAGTGTGGCTTCAGAACTCTTGGATCTAACACCTTCAACGAGGCGATGGATGGTCACAGTCAAAGCATATCCCTCAAAAGGGAAAAGTATTGTAAACAAATCCAGAGCTCACTGGATGACCAAAGAGATAGGAATAAAGTTAAAGGAGAAAATGTGCTTAAGACAAGTGTCCTTCAGAAAATGCAGTTGAAAACCAAACTGAATGCAGAGGTCCTGAAGTGAAGCAAAAATCCAATACAAGAAGGAAAGCGGGATGATGACAAAAGACGAGCACTTAAACAAAATCCTAAAGTCTTTTATAAGCGCAGCAATAATATAAGCGTGGTAAATGGAGGAGGAGGGCCAATTAGGAACTAAGAAGGAAATGTATACATTGAGGGAAGAGGAATGGCTGAGGTGTTAAATGAATACTTTCATCAGTATTCACCTATGAGATAGATGCTGCCCAGGTCATCATGACACAGAAGGAAACTCAGTCACTCAAAGGTTTAAAATTGATAAGGGATATGTATTGAATAAGCTTTTGGTACTTAAACTTGATAAGGCACTGGGGCCAGATGAGATGCATTCAAAGATATTGAAGTAATTGAGAGTGGAAAACGCATTGATACTTATGATAAACTTTCAATCTTCCCTGAGTTCAGGGGTGGGACTGGAGGATTGGAGATTTGGAAACATTATGTCCTTTTCCAAAAAAGTTTGGAATGTTTAGCCCAGCACTTAAGACCAGTCATGTTTAAGTTTGGTGGTGGGAAATATCTAGAAACAGTATAGAAACTAACAGTTACATGAAAATACATGGATTGATTCAGAGGTGTCAGATGGGTTTAGGAAAACCATTTCTACCAGATTTAGCTGCTGATTAAATAATGTTTAATTTATGTTGTTTCTGGGCAATTTGTAACAGTCAGTTGTTTTTATAACATTCAGCTTCTGACTAATTAGTGTCTAATTGATTTCTTTGGTAATTTGTGACTGTCAAAGACTTAAAACTAGAAATCTTGTCTTGTGGTCCTTTCAGTTGGTCACTGTGAATTTCAATCTTGTGTAATGTTCTTATTCTCTACAGAGGTCACAACAAATATTAAAAAAAAGCATTAGCTGCAAAATGTCTTATTACCTAGATATACAAACTCAAGATGTATTCATGCATGTCAATTGTAAAATGCTACAGGACAGCACCCTAATAACAGTTTGTCAAAAGCTGAATTATTTATAAGTTTTTCAACATGTTGATAAATACATAAATGGAAAGTAAAAGAATTAAGGGATATGAAGCTTTCATCAATGATATTCAGGAGAGCAAATCTCACAGAGCTAGATGTTAGTTTTTGAGATAACAAGGTGTAGAGCTGGATGAGCACAGCAGGGCAAGCAGCATCAGAGGAGCAGGAAGGCTGACATTTCGGGCCTAGACTCTTCTTCCTCTACACCTTGTTATCTCAGACTCTCCAGCATCTGCAGTTCCTACTATCACTGTTAGTTTTTGCTTCTTTAATTAATATTCAATATTCATTGAAGCACATCAAACTCATTGGAAATTGATGTTTCATCCAAACCATATTGATATTGATAAGATGGACATCAAGGCTATGTTCAAAGCACAATACAAATGACTCCCCATTGATTTATCATTAAAAACTATTCCAATCAAAGAGACTGTGAAAGTGATGTAACCAAGTAGGCCCAAAACGTCAGCTTTTGTGCTCCTAAGATGCTGCTTGGCCTGCTGTGTTCATCCAGCTCCACACTTTGTTATCTTTACCATTCATATTTGCAGTTTACTGAGAAAGCATTAGCTTCACAAAGGGTAGGTTATGGATTGTACCCAGATTTTTTGTAAATGCATTGTTCTTTGGTTGTGATTGACTCACTTTAATTCTGGACCTCTCTGTTTCCATGTTTCCAAAATGGTGGAGTGAAGAGAGGTCATAATGAGGTAGAAATGGTTGTCTTCAACATTCATGGGGAAACTAATATAGTATTTTGGAGTGTCACTGTCAAACAACTTGTTATACATGGGGCTAAGGATGGTTCCTTAGGGAATATCAGAAAAAAAAGCAGCAAGGGATGTCATAATAGGTAATTCTTTGGTAACAATTCAATAAATAAGAATAGAACCATAAGTGCAGCTTTCTCCAGCTGGATGACATGGAAGAGGTGTTATTGCAAAATTGGTCGGGCATGCACATTAAAGGCACAGATCAAGAAGGAATGGAGCAGAAAGTTTATCTTTGACACAGTTACATACAGTGTAATTTTTAACAATAATAAGGCATGGTTTAGTACTGTGGCAGCGACAAAATCTGATTGAAGTGAGTCAAACATAATGCGCTAGGAAACATAGCTATAGACTTGGAAGGCAGCAACTTTTCATTCAAGTATTTGCAAGGAAAAGTTGGTTGGTCATATCTTTTGGCAGAAATTTTAAGCAACTGAAATACTTTTATAAATGACTTGGTGTTAGGATAGTCATAAACTCCTCAGCATTAATGAAATGAACTAGTTAGCCCCTAATAGTATTCAACTTGTATTATTGCTATATTTACAAATGGCAATTACATAAAGCAAAATCTAATAACATAAAGATTGACTAATACTATACTTGAGCCATAATATACATCTAGTTATGGACGTAATTTCTTCCTTTGATGTAATTTATTGTTCAAAATGAAAATGCAAATATTATGGGTTTGATAACCTGTAATCAAACACCATCAAATCCAACTGAAAATTATTACTGTGCAGCTCAGGAATTGTTTTATAATTACAACTCACAACTTTGTAGGACAGAAATCCCTTGTTCATTAAACAATTCTGATGCAGGAAATGAATTCTCTGCAAACTGAATTGTGCCATTTTTATGAACTAATTCTGAGAAAAGGAGAAGCATGGGACAGTTGTTGTGCTAAGGGTTGATGAGCAGGTGGGTTGTTATTAAAGGATTATCTGAATTGTACATTAGTTTATCCATCAGTTGCACTGTGTAAAGTTGCTGCACCAATCAATTCACTGTGCGGAAGCAGAGTTCACCTTTCTTTTAGTACAGTAGATATAAGACAGCAACAGCATATTTTGTCCCTTTTTGCTTAATTTTTGGTGCTTCCTTTCCCTAAACCTTTCTTCTTCATTTTCTGTCCAATTGTAACTCAGCAAGCAGAGATATACCACTTGCCCCTTGTCCAAGGGCTAAGTTTTGGGCAAATTGAGAAAATAAGCAACTATTAAGGCATGAACATCCAGTCAGACTATGTCCTCACATCAAGTACATCGATACACATTATTCCAAAATGATAGACAGTGAAAATGATCAGGTGCAGGCACCCCAGATAGCTCTTTCACCACCCGTCCGAATAGGATGAGCACCATCATAAAACCCCTACCTTGATATCAATTTAAATTAATCCTATGTAAATCAAGGATTCAATCTGAGGCTCCCCCAGCCCATAAGACTCCAGCAGCATATTTAACTACAAAGTCACAAGATGAGCCAAAGACTTACTTTTGATTAACAATTGATTAACAATCAAAAGCACAACTTACAAGGTTGCTTTTAATATATTTGGTATCATCATCTTAGAAAGTGATAAAATTGGATAAACTGAGATATGTACTACTATATACTATCCTGCATTTTTACACTTGAGTTGCAGATATTATTTTGAGACACCTTGTACTTCCAGCAGACAATCTCCATTTTAAGTACGGGATTGTTCCTATGAGTTTTCTTTATTGTTGCACTTGACATTGTCTCAAGTTCAACATCACCAGATCCTCTTGTAAATTGCCACTACATCACCTGCAATCAGGACTGCACTTTCCCCTGTACAATTTCTAGATGAACAACAGTACGGCCAAGAGGACAACAATGGTCACCCTTCTAATGCAATAACTCAAACACCAACTTCCACAACATGCACAGGCATTGAAATGAATAAATCTGGGAATTGCAGTTTGAGTTACCCTGCTTTTCTATAGGTTACTCCACACCAGTATTTCAACAATAGGTTAGGAATGTAATCCATGTAAAAGGGTACATTTTTGTTATTTAATTTTTAATTACTAAGATAAAAGGCAGAAAAGATCAGAACTAGTGCATTGAGACTTAAGTGTACTATTGATGCTATGAACAGTTACGCCAAACAAAATCTCTATCACTGAAAATGCAATTTTACTTATGTCATAGTCTCTTAACATTATAGAGGTCTACAACACAAAAGACGACCCTTTGGTCCATCATGTCTGTATTAGTCAAAACTAACCACCTAGCTATTCTAATCCAATTTCCATCCCTTGACCCATGCTCTGAAATGCCTTGGCATCACAACTGCACATCTAAGTACTTCTTAAATGTTGAGTGTCTCAGCCTCTACCACCTTTACAGGCAGTGAGTTCAAGATTGTCACCACCCATTGAGTGAAAGAATCTTTTCTCACATGGCCCCAAACGTCCTGCCCTTACATTAAATCTATGCCCCTGGTCATTGATCCCTCCAGCAAGGGGAAAGTTTGTTTCTGTCGATCCTATTTATGTCCTATAATTTTATATATTGTAATCATGTACAACGTCAGCCTCCTCTGTTCTAAGGAAAACAACTTCAATCTATCCCATCTCCCTTCATAACTAACACTCTCTAGCCCAGGCAACATCCTGGTAAACCTCCTCTGCACCCTCTCCAGTGCAATTACATTTGTCCTATAATGTGGGTTCCAGGATTGCACATGATACTCTAGCTGTGGAATAACCAATATTTTATACAGTTCCAGCATTGCCTCTCTGCTCTTGAACTCTTTGGCAACTAATAAATCTCGTATGCCTCCAAACCAATTTATCTACTTATCCCACTACCTCAAAGGGCGAGTGGACATGAACACCAAGGCCTCTCTAATCCTTGGTACTTCTCAGAGTGTTACCATTCATCATGCCTTGTTTGTCATGCCCAAGTGCATCACTTCATATTTATCAGGATTAAATTTCATTTGTCACTGATCAGCCCATCCGACCAGCCGGTTTATATCCTCTTGTAATCTAAAGCTATCCTCACTATTTACCACCCCATCAACTTTTGCATTATCCAGCAACTGATCAAACCTCCTATATTCAAAACTAATGTGAAGTCTCATTCATCCAGAATATATGGATTTTTATAGGTTTTTAATATGTTTCTTTACTTTCCAGCCTTATTTTAAAGTTACAGAATTCCTACTCCCTATTTTGCTTTCTGTGCATTAGTTAAATCCAAATTACAGCTGTTGCTTCATGCTTTCTGGATTAGAACCTGTGGCCTCAATACAACTGAAGTGGATTTTCTGAATTGGGTTGAGCAGAGGGCGGTTTTAAACCACTGAGTTTTAACAAGCCTGATGTTAGCCCAAGCTCTCGGTCAGTAGAGGGATACTCTGCAATCGCGGTCTAGAATTCCTTGGTTGCTAGAAGAAGCATCATTGGCTTCAATCCTAAATCTCTTTAGCGGGTGAGAGTGTTCACCTGAAATTCCAATTCCTGATCCCTGGGTCTGAACCTGAAGTTTAAGAGGATGGAGTTCAATCCATAATTGACTCTGGAGAGGTGAAGGGTCAGGGTGTGGTGGGTGATTGTTGAATGAATGATGGTGTCCTAACTCTGGGAAAGCAGGTAGCTTTTAGGGGCTGTGTGGAGGCAGTTCAACTTCCTCAAGCCATATAAATGGTCCTGTAAGGATACCTACCTTTATTCCCTAAACTGTTGGTAATCTGCCAGGTTTTCTAAGATGCAGAAAATCCATCTGGCAAAAGTTAAACCTATAAGTAAAGTTAAACATGAGGTGCCTGCTTCTTTATAATATTTAAATATCCAAACCAATTCCTGAGCACGGATTGGTTGTCTATAACCTGCAAATTCACCATTCAATCAGGAAATGATGGGCAGGGTTTTGAGATTTTTTAAACTCACTTTTCTCAATCAACTGTATCTGGGGGTTAAAACTTCCCCCAAATCTCTCAGTGAAAATTCATTAATTTGAATGCATTTGGTTGCCTTGCTCAGAGATGCCAAACATGTTTGTTGAGGTCACTATGTTGGGATCAGATGTCCATCGAAAGTAAATTGTCAGTGAAAGGTGTGCAGATATGCTATCAAGCTCTCAGCTTGGAAAACAATGAACATTGTACCTTAGATCAGGCCACAACTTCCTAGTCATTTTTTTGTCAGTCAATATCTCTTTCACTTTCTGATTTTTTAAATATTTATTTAGGTTTACAAGCATGATAGTAGAAATGCATGAGTATCCACATCAGGCATGGATTAACAGACTGAGTCATGTTTCGCTAAAATGTGAAGACAAGGATGACATAACAGATGTCTTTAAACTTCTGGGCAAAATATGCTACACCTGTGAGAAAGCCAACAAGGATCAATGTCATTTCCAAAAGCCCAACATAGTAGGTGCCAACTAGATGCTGATAAATAGGCAGATGCAGGCCTGCTGCAAGACCAAGGACCCGAGGGGCAAAATTCCTATCCCAAGAGCTACTAACAACTTTGATTCTGGCAGCTCTCTATTGCAAGCAGCCTCACTAAAAGAAATGGCAATTGCTGTCCAGCAATGCAATGACCAGAAGCCCAGGATTAGAGAGGCAGGCAAGCAATAACTGAGTGAGATAATAAAATGTGAGGCTGGATGAACACAGCAGGCCAAGCAGCATCTCAGGAGCACAAAAGCTGATGTTTCGGGCCTAGACCATTCATCAGAGCTCTCTGATGAAGGGTCGAGGCCCGAAACGTCGGCTTTTGTGCTCCTGAGATGCTGCTTGGCCTGCTGTGTTCATCCAGCCTCACATTTTATTATCTTGGATTCTCCAGCATCTGCAGTTCCCATTATCTCCAATAACTGAATGAGCATAGTTTTGGAGTCACTGAGAGAGGATCATTGGTGAGGACCTGCCCCTGCTTCCTGAATGTACTTATTGTGGAACCCTTGGAAACTGCTCTTCCAGATAGATATATTACGCCCAAAGCAGACACCTTGTTCATCAGAGAATAAGATACCTGGGTCAAAAAAGTGGAGTCACAAATTCAGATTGATGCAGAAAAATATTGGCTGTGTTGAAAATGAACAATGAGAACATGCTATGTGGACAATGGTAATCATCACAAATAATGCAATAAAAGATTTAAATTGTATTTTTTAAAATGTGTACATTTTTGTTTCCCACTTTCCAACTTTTCCTTCATATATTTTATAGCAGTGTGCGCTGGCAGAGTGAATGTGATTTGCACAACAAATTACTGCTACGGTATAACAGTTTTGTGCTCTTCAGCTACATTTAACCTTGACTCTGAACATATGTATTTAATCCCAAAAACCTGTGGTCCCAACCAGAGACATGGATTACTGTATCTCCAAATTTCCCTCTAAGTCTCACACCAGCCTGACTTGGATAAATATTGCCTTTCTTTCGGTGCCATTAGATCAAATTTCTGAAGATTCCAACCTGTTCCCAAGAAGCGTAATATAGGATTTGAAACATTTACTTTGTTTTTGTCACCACAAATGTCACCAGACTTGCTGAGCTTCACCAAGAATTTCTGCTTTTAGCTTTCTACCTAACTAATCTATGGCAACACATTACCAGTTTAAGAAAATGTGTAAAATGAGTGTCAAATGGCAAGTAATTTTCGGTAATACATCTTAGCTCCAGCAGAGTCTTCCATATCCCAAGAATAAGTTTATAAAATGCTTTCCTGTCAAAAGGGAAATGAATTTGTTTGGTTGTTTTAGACTGGTTACAGAGATATCAGGATGCCAGTTCAGTAAGCGAACTGCTCAACATTTTGCCTACATATGATATGTCCTTTAGTTTCAATGGTGTGATTAGAAATTCAAAGTCTGAAAGCCTTTATAAAACGGTGTAGAGCTGGATGAGCACAGCACGCCAAGCGGCATCAGAGGAGCACAAAAGCTGATGGTTTGGGCTGAGACCCTTCTTCAGAAATGGGGGAGGGGAAGGGGGTTCTGAAATAAATAAGGATAGAAGGGGAGGCGGATAGAAGATGGATAGAGGAGAAGATAGGTGGAGAGGAGACAGACAGGTCAAAGAGGCGGGGATGGAGCCAGTAAAGGTGAGTGTAGGTGGGGACATAGGGAGGAGATGGGTCGGTCCAGGGAAGATGGACAGGTCAAGGGGGAGGGAGGAGTTTAGCAGGTAGGAAATGGGGGTGGGACTTGAGGTGGGAGGAGGGGGTAGGTGGGCGGAAGGACAGGTTAGGGAGATGGGGATGAGCTGAGCTGGTTCTGGGATGCGGTAGGGGGAGGGGAGGTTTTGAAGCTTGTGAACTCCACATTGATAGCATTGGGCTGCAGGGTTCCCAAGTGGAATATGAGGTGCTGTTCCTGCAACCTTCGGGTGGCATCATTGTGGCACTGCAGGAGGCCCAGGATGGACATGTCGTCTGAGGAATGGGAGGGGAAGTTGAAATAGTTCGTGACTGGGAGGTGCAGTTGTTTAGTGTGAACCGAGCGTAGGTGTTCTGCAAAGTGGTCGCCAAGCCACCGCTTGGTTTCCCCGATGTACAGGAGGCCACAATGGGTACAGCGGATGCAGTATACCACATTAGCAGATGTGCAGGTGAACATCTGCTTGATGTGGAAAGTCTTCTTAGGGCCTGGGATGGGGGTGAGGGAGGAGGTGTGGGCGCAGGTGTCGCACTTGCTCCGGTTACAGGGAAAAGTGCCGGGGGTGGTGGGGCTGGAGGGGAGTGTCGAGCTGACAAGGGAGTCATGGAGAGAGTGGTCCCTCCAGAAAGCAGATAAGGGTGGGGAGGGAAAAATGTCTTTAGTGGTGGGGTCAGATTGCAGGTGGCGGAAGTCTCGGAGGATGATGTGTTGCATCTGGAGGTTGATGAGGTGTTACATGAGGACGAGGGGGGTTCTGTTTTGGTTGTTATTTTGGGGAGTGTGTGTTAGGGATGAGTTGCGGGAAATGCAGGAGACACAGTCGAGCGCGTTCTCGACCACTGAGTGGGGGTAAGTTGCGGTACTTGAAAAAGGAGGACATCTGAGATGTACAGGAGTGGAATGTCTCATCTTGGGAGCAGGTGCGGCAGAGGCAAAGGAATTGGGAATAGGGGATGGCCTTTTTGCAGGAAGGTGGATAAGAGGAAGTGAATTCTAGGTAGCTGTGGGAGTTGCTGGGTTTGAAATGGATATCGGTTTCCAGGTGGTTGTCAGAGATGGAAACAGAGAGGTCCAGGAAGGACAGAGAGGCATCAGAGATGGTCCAGGTGAACTTAAGGTTGTGGTGGAAGGTTTTGGTGAAGTAGATGAACTGTTTGAATTCCTCATGGGAGCACAAGGCGGCGCTGATACAGTCATCAATGTAGCGGAGGAAGAATTGGGGTTTAGGGCCAGTGTAGCTACAGAAGAGGGACTATTCTACGTAACCTACAAAGAGGCAGGCATAGCTTGGGCCCATGCGGGTACCCATGGCCACTCCCTTTGTCTGTAGGATGTGGGAGAAATTGAAAGACTCTTTGTAGGAGCCAAACGTCAGCCTTTCTGCTCCTCTGATGCTGCTTGTATTCATCCAGCGCTACACACCTTGTTATCTCAGATTTTCCAGCATCTGCAGTTCCTACCCTGAAAGCTTTGTTGTCTTGTCCAGTCACTCTCAGGAGATTTCAGAAGTGATACCTTTCTATCTGTCACACTTACAGGTTGAGGACCAAATACACACACTTGCCAATTTGGCGCAAAGAGAAATATTAGACCATCTTTGCATCATGCCTGCCCCACAGATTTCAATAATTGTCCAAATCTGACTGAATATTTCCAGCTTCCTGGCCCTCCATTCAAGCCCTTGCAACCATGTAACATCTTGGGGATAGGTTAGGGGAGAAATTGTGGCTGCCAGTAAAAATCTGTAGATAATTTTCACATATCACAGAACATAAATCTAATGTTGCGTGTAGACAATCCTCACTATCCTTTTTATTTATTTAGGGGAAAGAAAATATTATAGTTTTTATAATAGGCACTTGGACCTCAAAGTCAGTTTTTACCTCAATTCCTTAAATACTGCAGAAGAATATTGTTGTTCATTTTTCTCTGATTCATACTGGCCCCGAGATATACTCATTTGACCAAATATTAATGTTTGTACATTATTCCCCATGCAAAACAGTAGGTGAAGGGCAAAAAATGCTGGCCTAGCCAGCGATTCCAAATGAATAGACGAAAATAAAAGGTGATCTCATTGGAAAATGTAAGATTTTGAGGGGGATCAACAAGGTAAATGTTAAGAAGATATTTTCTGTCATGGAGATATCTCGAATTAGGGGGCATGGTTTAAAAACAATTGCTCTCCTATTTGAGAAAGCAATGAGGCAAAATGGGTTATTGAATGTCTTCAAGGCTGAGCTAGACAAGGAATTTATAAGGAATTTAGTTTACAGGGAAACTATGGTCAATGGGGTACAGACTAGCTTTAGATCAGTCATGATCTTATTAAATGGTACAAAAGACTTGATGGTGGAAATGGCCTATCCCTCTCCCCATTTCTTACAATTTTACATTTAAATTGTAGCCACTATTGGCGATGTTGGAAACAAGGCAGCTAGATAATACCATACACAAGATAGAATCTTCAAACAACAAAGCAATGATGAGCAGATAACTTGTTTTAGAGATGTTAATTGATCAATAAATATTGGTCAGGAGACTAAAGAGAATTCCCCTGGTTTTGTGTATTGCTGAAAACAAATCCTGGATGCACTGACAATCAATTTAGGATTGTTGGTCAGGTTCACAATGCGGTGCATTTGTGTGTACTGAAAATCATATATGTTAATGCAAAGACCCTGTTCTTTGGAGACAGAAATAACATACACGCACTGCATCGGTTTCAAATCAATGCACGTGTGACAGCCAATGTTTGGATCAGTTCTCAGAGCACTGTTTTGAATAATTAGAGTCAACCAGCCTGGCATCTGGCAGTTAACTGTCGGTCATCATCTAATGGGTGCATTCTTCATAGCCTCTACAAATCACAATCCCTGGCACACTAAACGGGTCTTTAACTTTACATCTTGCAAATTGTCCTGATGAGTTCAAGAGAACAAGCTTCAACAAAATATTTTTGTGAAGCAATTTTGAAGTTCTGTATTTCTAAATGACTATCTCCTAACCTTTTTCAAAATAGTCTCATGATCTATTTTACATCTATTCCAGATAACAGATTAGATTTATTGTCTCACCCAAAAGACAAAATTCCGTACATTCTTTCAGGATTACACCAGAGTACACCCACTTTTACCAGTCAGCTACTGTACTTTACTGAACTTTGTAACTAGTCCTTTCAGGTCCTCTGCATTCTGTTTTCTAACCCATTGTCAATCTCTTTCTACTGTGCACCTGAGTGCAGTTAGAACCTGAGTTCATACCAGATGCTGAAGGACAGAGATTTGTTTTGCCTGATCTCCCCCACCCTTACCTTTCCCCGGAATTCTCTGGATTTCAGAAGGTCGTGGGTAGAGTAGGGGTGGGAGAAGATGGCTCAGTGTAAACATGAGTACATATTCCAAGCTGCTGTTCTGGCGTTACAAGAGTTCTCCTCCTCCAACTGGGAAAATCTGGATTCAGAGATGACAAGATGTTGAGCTAGATGAACACAGTAGGCCAAGCAGCATCAGAGGAGCAGACATTTCAGGTCTAGATCCTTCTTCAGAAATGGGAGAGGGGAAAGGGGTGCTGAAATAAATAGGGGGAGAAGGGGAGGCGGATAGAAGACGGATAGAGGAGAAGATAGGAGGAGAGGAGACAGACAGACAGGTCAAAGAGGTGGGGATGGAGCCAGTAAAGGTGAGTGTAGGTAGGGACATAGGAAGGAGATAGGTCAGTCCAGGGAGGACGGACAGGTCAAGGCGGCAGGATGTGGTTAGTAGGTAGGAGATGGGGGTGGAGCTTGAGGTGGGAGGAGGGGGGAGGTGGGAGGAAGGACAGGTTAGGGAGGTGAGGACGATCTGGGCTGGTTTTGGGATACGGTAGGGGGAGGGGAGATTTTGAAGCTTGTGAACTCCCCATTGATACCATTGGGCTGCAGGGTTCCAAAGCGGATTATGAGTTGCTGTTCCTGCAACCTTCAGGTAGCATCATCTGTGGAAGGGAAGGGGGAGTTGAAATGGTGCACGACTGGGAGGTGCAGTTGTTTAGTATGAACCAAGCGTAGATGTTCTGCGAAGCTATCCCCAAGCCTCTGCTTGGTTTCCCCGATGTAGAGGAAGCCACAACGGGAACAGTAGATGCAGTATACCACATTAGCAGGTGTGTAGGTGAACCTCTGCTTGATGTGGGAAGTCTTCTTAGGGCCTGGGATAGTGGTGAGGGGGCATGGGTAGCACTTCCTGCGGTTGCAGGGAAAAGTGTCGGGTGAGGTGGGGCTGGAGGGGAGGGGAGTGTGGAGCGGACAAGGGAGTCACAGAGAAAGTGGTCCCTCTGGAAAGCAGATAAGGGTTGGGGGTCAGAAATGTCTTTGGTGGTGGGTTTGGATTGCAGACGGCAGAAGTGTTGGAGGATGATTCGTTGGATCCGGAGGTTGGTGAGGTGGTATATGAAGATGAGGGGGATTCTGTTTTGGTTTTTATTGCGGGGAAGGGGTATGAGGGATGAATTGCAGGCAATGCGGGAGACATGGTCGAGGGCGTTCTCGACCACTGAGGAGGGGAAGTTGCGGTCCTTGAGAAACGAGGACATCTGAGATGTATGGGAGTGGAATGCTTAATCCTCGGAGCAGATGCGGCTGAGGCAAAGATATTGGGAATAAGGGATAACTTTTTTGCAGGAAAGTAGGTGGGAGGAGGTGTATTCTGGGTAGCTGTAGGAGTCAGTGGGCTTGAAACAGATATCGGTTTCTAGGTGGTTGCCAGAGATGGAGAGAGGTGTCTAGGAAGGAGAGAAAGTTATTAGACATGGTCCAGGTGAATTTAAGGTTGGGGTGGAAGGTATTGGTGAAGTGAATGAACTGTTCGAACTCCACGTGGGAGCACGAGGTGGCGACTATACAGTCATGGATGTAATGGAGGAAGAGGTGAGGTTTAGGGCCAGTGTAGGTACGGAAGAGGGATTGTTCCACGTAACCTACAAAGAGGCAGGCATAGCTTGGGCCCATGCAGGAACCCCCTTTGTCTGTAGGAAGTGGGTGGAATTAAAAGAGAAGTTGTTGAGAGTTCGGCTAAGCAGATGAGGGTGTCAGTGGAGGTGGACTGGTCAGACCTGTGGGACAGGAAGAAGCAGAGAGCCAACGGGGAGAAAATGGAGTCCAGGTAAGTGGAGGTAAGTTCGGTGGGGCAGGATCAGGCAGAGACAATGGGTCAACCAGGGCAGTTAGGTTTGTGGATTTTGGGACGGAGATGGAAGCTGGTCGTGTGTGGTTGGGGAACGATGGGTTTGGAGGCTGTGGGGGTGTGAGGTCACCTGAAGTGATGAGGTTGTGGATGGTTTGGGAGATGATAGTTTAGGGCCCAGGGGTGGGGTCATGATCAAGGGGGCTGGATACAAGTCCCACCGGCCCGAGATGTGTCATAACATAATCTCAACAGGTTAAACAACTACGTTTGAAATGAGTGGTCGCGGCCAAAGCTTTTACTTTGTTTTCCCCTCTTTAAAATCTTGTGGACGTTCACATCCAATGTCCGTTCCTGTGTCCATTGAAAACCTGTATCAAGTCATTTCTATTACCTCTCCTCATTCTGCCGGCCATTTCAATCACATCACATTTGTCTGCGCGTCTATTCAGTCGGCTTTGTATGGCCTCCTCAGCTTTAGTTCTCATTAACGCTACGGAAATAGACAGGAGAAACTTCTAGGTCGCAGTTCTCAGCTGCAAGGTGACACGCCCCAGCACTTTCTGCTCAGTGTGTTGCACAATTACAAAGTTAGAAGTCTGGCATCATTGCTGAAAGGAATTATCTCTACATATGGTGCCGGGATACTGCTGACCACTTAACATAATTGACATTCGGTTAAGCTTGTAAAAATCGCGAGGAGCAGATGCGAGTGGAGAGTGAACTGTTGCAGAGAGCTTGGCATGATCTGTACTTCACTCATCTGAATCTCTTCGAGGCTCGGCTGGGCTGAGAACACTGAAAACACAACCTCATCACCTCGTTTCCCGCAGACAGGTCTTACTCAAACCCAGCGGCCTGTCACTTCCCCGGCACTCTCGCTGACCTCTGAAAGGAGGCGTGTCAGCTTGCTGTTAGAGACACATTCCCTTACATGTTGCACACAGCAACCCGTCAACAAGGTTATAGAAGGAAGACTTGTAGCTGAGAATTATTATCAAACATCTCCGCCGACACCAAAAGCAGGTAAGGGTCGAATTAAGTCAATAAACTGAACAAGTATAAGAAAGGGCATTTTATATAGTGTCAATACAGAATATCAGAAATGTTATCATTACCTATGTTATAACCAAACGTGTGTATCTATTTGCTTCACCGATTATTTTATTTGAACGATTACTTTATTTCACTGTTGGGAGACATCTGCTACATTAAATAATTGTAAATCTTTCAAGTCCAGTTATGGTTGGAGTAACGGTCCGGTCATACAGGTAAAGCTAGCACTTGTTGGCTGGTGGCTCATGATCTAATTCTTCAATCACTCCTGCCCGCTACCCTGTTCGCCAAAGATAAACCTGAACTTTCTATAGCTCTCACTGACCAGCCGATTGTACAAATGAAACGGGGAGAGATTTCTGCAGTTGGCGATTTCCTAGGTCGTCTGTCGAATGCTCAAAAACAAAACCAGCGTCACAGTCCATCGGCAGCCAGCAAAATTAATGTTTTTGCGTGCATTGAAGAAAAGAATGGCGGCCTCTTTGCACCAGATTTGCGCCACGATTGAAGCAGCATTTGGGAAAGCAAAAGAATATGAAGAACTTGGTATTGTACCAGAGCTAATCTGGCAGAAAAGGTAAGTTTGTTAGCTTCCTGCAGGTAGTTGACAGCAGTTTCCCATCAGAATTACTCGGAGCGAAAAGGTAGCAAAAGACATCAGGGAAGTAACTGACGGTCTATGAGATCAAGAAACAGCTCCACCTGAACAAAATATTCTCTAAAAGATATTTACATTTTATAGAGGGTCGCTTTAACGGTTGCAATTTTGCCGACCTGCAGAGTATCACTCAAAAGACGTGTCAGGGTAATTGTGTTTAAATGAAGGAATACCCTGATTTCTCCTCACCCATGCTTCTTGTTTGTGGGCTATGTTTGAATGGGCATGATCAGCCTCATTAGGTCAGTGAGCTGACCCTCCGGGATAGTCAATATCCAGCGGATATTCAACCCGGGAGAACCCTCAGATGAAACCCAATGCTGGAAAGCAGGTTAAACTACTTCATAGCGAGCGCAGTATTAATCAAATATGTATTGTTTATTGGTGTTCAATGTATTGTCGGCTTTGTTTTATATCAATGAAGTATAGCTGTGAACCATTTAAATTTGAGCACAACCGATAATTATTTTTTGATTGATTATGTAAAACTGCTAGTTACATCAATCTTGTCAGCAATGGAACACCGCAATCGGCCTGAGGGTCTAATGGACAGTAATAAAGTTTGATCAGCAGATTCACCATCGCTTCTAATTTCTGGTGGGCAACGGTTCAATTGAAACGGTGGAACAGCGGGAAAGGTTGCGGAAGTTGCAGTGTAACAGTTGCCCTCTGTAAAGGAAGACAAAATTCGGAAATGTAAACAAAAACCCCAGAGAGTTCTGAAAATTTGTTTTTTTAAAAAAACTCCGCAGATCTGGCCGTAGTTGTGGAGAGGGACGTTCTGGCTCCTCTTCAATCAAGAGCTTCAGGTCTGCAGGAGGAGCTGTTTTAATGAGAGTCTCTGATGACGTTCTCTGTATTTACTGGATTTGGAAAGGGTTCCTGTTTCTCCTTTGGTGGGAGAAACCGATTTTTAATCAGTGAAGGAATTAAGAATTATGTAGAGAAAACGGAAAAGTAAGGTTGAAGATTATCAGATGATCACGTGAGCTCATGAAATGGCGGTGCGGATTCGATGGGCTGAATGGGCTAGTTCTGCTCCTATGTCGAAAGCAGTTATTCATTTCACCTTGTTAAAAACAACTCTTGTAGCACTGCGATGGTGTCCCTTTCTTTGAGCCGGGAGAACAGGGTCCAATCCTACATATGTAGTAAGTGTGTAATAATATCTCTGAACAGGTTGATTTATAAAATATTTACCCTGGTTAAAGATTTGAAAACAAAACCACTTTCTAAAACCTAAATTGGTTTTAATGCTATTAAAACCAATCATTGTATTCCAGTTCCAACCTCCACAACGGAAGGTAAACAGAAATATTGTTTTAAATGAAAAACAAAAGAACTGCAGATGCTATAAATCAGAAACAAAAACAGAAATTGCTGTACCTGAAATGTTAACCCTGATTTCTCTCTATGGATGCTGCCAGGCCTGTTGAGCTTTGCCAGAAACATTGTTTTGTGTGTTTGTCTGTAATAACTAATGGATTGATTTCAGTAAAACTTGGTGCACAGAAAGGTTATGGCACAAGGAATAACCGATTGCAGCAAAAATGAAAGTGCTGGAGTAACTCAGCAGGTCTGGTAGCATCTGTGGGGAGAAAACAGGGCTAATGTTTCGGGTCCAGTGACTCTTCATCAGAACTGATTAGTTTTTCATGAAGATATAGATCCCAATTTGGATCCTTATCCTGGAATTTTGCAAAGAATCCCATAACACATGGAGATGGGGTAAACTGACTTTTTTATAGTGTTGTGGTTTGTGTTATTTAGAATGTTGTGGATTGTTTTGGAATAATGTGTCTTACCTATTGTGACAGTATTAGTTTTCAAATAATAGAATTGCTACAGTGTGGAAGCAGGCTGTTCGGCCCATGAAATCCACACCGACCCTCCAAGGAGCAACCCGTTCATGCCAACCAGCGCCCCCCCCAACCTCTTCCTATCCCTGCAATTCCCCTTGGCTAATCCACCTAGCTTGCATACCCCAGGATACTATGGACAATTTAGCATTGCCAATCCACCTAATCTGCACATCTTTGGACTGTGGGAGGAAACTGGAGCATCTGGAGGAAACCCACTGTGAGCAGAGTTTCAAGCAAGTAGTGAAAACCTTAGGGAGGAACTGTGTAATTACAATTGCCTGGCACTAAAACAGCATGTTAGAAGCATGTAATCTGCAGAGTGTTATCTTCACTTATTTTTTCACAATGAATGATGACTTGATGGTTTTATTATTAAATGACATGTTTCCAATATGTGTAAGTGATCTTCCATACAACACCTACAGAATTTCCCAGATATACAGTGGCCAATGATACTAACTGAATTGGGGGGAAAAAAGTCATTTAAAATAAAAAGATAAATGGAGAACCTGCATTTTTAAATTGCTGACATTACAGAAGATTAGCAGATAAGTGACACCCCAAGGGACCCAAGGAAATTTATTAATTTGGATCCTGGTTGCATGGTAAGAAGTAAAGGTTATTGATTGAGGAGTGCTTTTGTGACTGGAAGTCTATGTCTAGTGGGTTTCCTCAGGGATCATTATTGGGGTTTTTGCTGTTTCTGATGTATGTAAATGATTTAGACTTGAATGTATATGGGCTGACCAGTAAGTTCACAAATGATGTGAAAATGGATGGGTGGTAAACAGTGAAGAAAGTAGTATTCATAGTCCCTACAGTAGTGGGACTGGTAGATAAAGTGGTTGAGAAGCAATATGGGATGTTTGCCTTTATTAGCTGAGACATTGAGTTTAAAAGCAGGGAGGCGAAGTAGAAATTGTATGTAATATTGGCTACAGCTAGAGTATTATATGCAGTTATGAAGTCCACATTATAGGAGGGATGTGATTTCACTGGACAGGGCGTAGAGGAAATTTACCAGAATGTTGCCTGGGTTGGAGAGTTTCAGTTGTGAAGACAGATTGGAAAGGCTGGGGTTCTTTTCCTTGGTGCAGAGGAAACCAATACTTAAAATGAACAATTGATCCAACATCAACTGTCATTTGTGGAAGAGATTTCAAACCTTTGCCATCTTTTGTGTGTAGAAGTCTTTCCCAACATCTGTCCTGCTTGGTTTGGTCCTTATTCTCAGACCATGGCCCTTAGTTCTAGAATCTCCAACCAGGGGATATAGTTTATCTTTATCTACTGTCTTTTCCTGTTGATATCTTGCAAATTTTGATCGAATCACCCCGTGACCTTTCAAATTCTAGTGAAAACAGACCTAATTTGTAAAATCCCTTCATAACTTAATCCCCAAAGACCAACCACCATTCTTGTAAGGCCATATCGTAATTTCTCCAAGGTAAATATTTCATGTGGTGCACAGATCTCCTCCAAGTGGGGCTTAGCCAGGGCTTTGTATAGGTCCAGCATAACTTCCACGCCTTTATAATGCAGCCCTCTAGATATAAAAGTCAGCATTCCATGAATCTTCTTAAAGGTGAAACTGTTGGCCATTTAAGTTCTTCGTCTCACCTCCATCACTATTTCACCTTTTTTGGGGGAGGTCCACATCAATTGAATAGCAAGATAGCTTTAGCTGCACAGGGTGGTGTTGAGAAAGGAAGAGCTTCTTGTCTGGGGGGGGGGATCCTCTGTGCCTTTCAGAGGCACTTCCCCCAATGTTGTGCCCTCCTTCGGCCCCTCCATCTTCACTCTCCAATCTCCTCACTCCTCTTACGGGGCCAGACAGCCAGGTCCCATTACACCTTCTGTTAGTCCTTCATTGTCAGAGACAGGTTGTAGTCTCAGAAGTGGCCACCACTCAAGCCTGGCGCTGCTAGGACTACAGAGTTGTCAGCCTTCCAACAGTAAGCTCGGAATATACCCTGAACGAAACAGTTAGGATGGAATCTGACAGGGGTCTGAGCAGTGTGGGCTATGGTGAGATTTGCAACAAAATTGGACAAGAATTCCGTTGAGGCCCATCTTGTTGTCAGGGGAGCTGTTATGCTTTTGGCCTATGGCACAGCAAATTTCTTACTAGGCAGTAGCAGGTGATGAATTAAAGGGATTATTTCCTCTTAAATGTCTTGTTAAAGGCCCAACTCACTTCTTTAATATGCAGCTCCCCATCTTACTAGAACACGAAGCAAACTAGAGAATTCAACATGGAAAGCAAACCAGGCACCAGGCAATTTCAGCTTGTAGGTTTCTGTGAAGGATCTTTGTGTTGGTCTTGGATACCAACATCTCATGGCAGCATTGTAGGTACTGGCTATATACGCCCCATGTTAACACAAACATATGTGCCAGTGGTCAATCTCACAGCTCATGGACTGAACTAGGCTGTATTTCTGTCTGATACCTCACACTCCTCGTTCTCAATCATTGAGCTTATCTGGAGGCTGTCACCATCTGTGCACGGACATAACAATGTTGTGCTTTGCCTCAGTAAGAGAAACCAGGCTCAGATTACTCCTGTTCATCACAGGCCCAAAGGAAGGAGGCTTATCATGTTTGTCAGCAAGCCTTAGTCATGTCAAGGGGGTCAGCCTTTGCACAGGGATTCTTCACACTGTAAGTCGAACGCAGCCTCTGATACCAATCCAATGGTTTGGACACAGCCAATCCGCAAATTGGGCAGTCAGAGTCAGAATGGCCTCCAGAAGAGGTGAGGTGCTGAATGTTGGGCAGTCTACCACCTGCCTTGTTCCTTTCTGCCTAACTGGGGGCTATTTACATTATAGAATGAGAAAGAGGCAGGTAGGGTCATGACAGAGTCATACAGCCGTACAGCACAGTAAGGACCCTCCAACCCATCCATACCACCAAGTTTCAAGCTAAAATAATCCCACTTTCTTGTGTTTGGCCTATATCCCTCTAAATCTTTCCTATTCGTGTACTTATCCAAATATTTTTAAAATATTGTAACTGTACCTGCATCTATCACTTCCTCTGATAGTTCGTTCCACATCCGAACTACGCTCTGTGTGAAAAATTTGCTCCTCAGGTCCCTTTTAAATCTTTCTCCTTTCACCTTAAAAATATGTCCCCCATTTTTTAACTCCCGCATCATAAGAAACAAACATTTGTTATTCACCTCATCTACACCCCACACGGTTTTATAAGCTTCTACAAGGTCATTCCTCAACCTCCTATGCTTCAGTGAAAAAAGTTTCAGTCTATCCATCCTATCATTATAATTCAAGCCCTCCAATCCTGGAAGCATCCTGGTAAATCTTTTCTGAACCCTCTCCAATTTAATAATGTCCTTCGTGTAGCAGGGCAACCAGAACTGTACACAATAATCCAAAAGTGGCTTCACCAATATCCTATACAACATCAACTTGACATCCAAACTCCTATACTCAGTGAGCTGAGCAATGAACGCAAGCATGCTAAATGCCTTCTTAACCACCCTGTCTACCTCAGATGCAACTTCCAAAGAACTACGTACCTGAACCCCTAGGCCTCTCTGTTCGACAACACTACGTAGGGCCCAACTATCAACCTTATAAGTCGTACCCTTGTTTGTTCTACCAAGATGTATTACCTCACATTTATCCAAATTAAACTGCGTCTGCCACTCCTCAATCCATTGATGCAGTTGATCAAGATCCATTTGCAATCTTAAATAACCTTCTGTACCGTCCATTATACCACCAATTTTGGTGTTGGTTGCAAACTTACGAACCACGCCTCCTAATTTCTCATCCAAATCCAAGACATGAGAAATGGGTGGCACACTGTTTTGTTTGGTGCAGTAGTGAGGTGTCCTGAATGAGTGAGTTGGCAGCACAGTGGGAAAGGTTAGTGGTGTCACAGGTTGGAGTCAGTGACAGCAAGTGAGAGGAGATGTTGCAGATGTTAGTAGAGGGTTAGAGCATGAGCCTTGTTGGAAGGAGGGTATAGTAGCAGAGATGGAGAGAGTATGAGGCATCAGAAAGAAAATGATGGCACTAGAGTGAGCATGATGCCATTGACTCTTCCTACAGTGGTGGGCATTCCTTCAGTCAGCTGAGACTGCTTTAACTGGTTGGCAACTGGGTTTATGGTATTGTGGCCTTCACTACTGCTGCTGGGAAGAAGGAAATGCCACCTCAGCACTGCCTGTTCAGGTCCCTACTGACAGAGCAATGTGACTACCCCCACCCCTTACCATATGCATGTCCACAGTAAAAGTTAAGAATCATACAAAGGGGAGGTGATGGCCAAGTGGTATTATCGCTGGACTGTTAATTCAGAGACCCAGATTATGTTCTGGGGACCTAGCAGATGGTGGAATTTGAATTCAATAAAATATCTGGAATTTAGTATCTAATGAAGACCATGAATCCATTGTCAATTGTTGGAAAAACCAAACTGGTTAACTAATGCCCTTTAGAGAAGGAAACTGCCATCCTTACCTGGTCTGACCTACATGTGACTCCAGACCCACAACAATGTGATTGACTCATAACTGCCTCTGGGCAATTAAGAATGGGCAATAAATACTGCCTGGCCAGAGACGCCATCCTCCTGATAATGAATAAAGAAAAATAAAAGCACCTTCAGACTGACAGTGCTTGTCTGTGTACAGAACAACTTTTAAACAAAGCAAGTTGCTCTGGGACAAGGACATGGTAATTTGCAGCTGAAATTAGACATGAT
Source organism: Stegostoma tigrinum (assembly GCF_030684315.1). NCBI lineage: Eukaryota > Metazoa > Chordata > Chondrichthyes > Orectolobiformes > Stegostomatidae > Stegostoma > Stegostoma tigrinum. The sequence continues at coordinate 48,880,511 of NC_081357.1, read as the reverse complement.
TGACACCATAAGGGTGGAATATATAGTTAATGAGGAAAGTATGGTCAGATATAACAAGAAAACAAGCTGGGCCTCACAGTGAAAATCCCACCAAAAATCTCAGACTTAATCAAAAAAAAATTCTGCTTTGGATATGGTATATTGTTATGGACCAGACCAAACCCCTCAAACTATATTAAAAAGATAGCCTAGAACCTAACTTTTTCTTATTTTAAAGTTAAGTGTACGGTGCTCCTTTCTAGATGCAATCTGATTGGTCAAACCACTCAACTTAAAACAAAACACACTTTATTTTTGCAATACAGTTAAAATATCCCTCATTCCTCTAAATTCCAATTCAGATAGATCATAAGACAAAGGAACAGACGTGGTTTACTCAGCCAATTTGAAGAGAACGTGAATTACCTGATTACCTCAACTCCATTTTCATGTCTATTCCTCATAACCCTTGATTCCCCTACTGTCTGAAAATCTGTCTACATCAGCCTTGAATAGATTTAATGACCCAGCCTTAATAGCCTCTGTGGTAAAGAAGTCCACAGACTCTCTGACAAGAGAAATCAATCTTTCTGCATCTATCCGGCCAAGACCTCTCAGAATCTTGTATGTTTCAATAAGGTTGCCGCTTATTTTTCTATATTCCAACAAATACTGGCCCAATCTATTCAACCTGGCCTCAAAAGGTAGTCCCTCCATATCTAAGATCAATGTAGTTAATCTTCTCTGGACTTCCTCCAATGCAATATATCTTTCCCTAGATAGAGGGCACAAAACTGTCCACGGTATTCCAGCTGTGGACTGATGAATGCCTGGAATAGCTTTAGCAAAACCTCCCTACTTTTATATTCCATTCCATTCCCTTCTAAATAAAGCCCAACATTACATTTGCCTTCCATTTTACCAGCTGAACTTGGATGCTGTATGGATGAATACCCAGTATAGTTTTAGCAAAATGTCCCTACTTTTATATTCCATTCCCTTTTATATAAAGCCCAGCATTACATTTGCCTTCCATATTACCAGCCGAACTTGGATGCTGCATTTTGTGATTCCTAGACAAGGATTCCCAAATGTCTCTGTTCAATAGCTTTCTGTAGCCTATCTCTGTTTAAATAATATTTAGCTCTTCTATTCTCCCTGCCAAAATTCATAAACTCACATTTCAATGCATTATATTCTATCTGCAAAGTTTTTTTTATCCACTCACTTAACATCTCCATATGCCTCTGTGACTCTGTGTCATCCCACCTAATTTTGTGGCTTTCACAAACTTAGCACTCACTTTTCTCATCCAAATCATGAATATATATTGTAAATAATTGTGGCCCCAGCACTGATCCCCATCATTGATACCAGGTTATATCCTGAGAGTGTCGACTTATCCCAAATCTCTGGTCTTCTATTAATTATTTAATTCTCCCTCTATGCTAATATACTGTCTCCAACACCATAGCCTCTTATCCTATTAAGTAGTCTAATGTGCAGTAACTTATTGACACCTTCTGAAAATCCAAATCTATGACATTCATTGCTTCCCCTTTATCTATCCTGCTTGTTACTTACCCAAAGAATTCTAGAAAATTTGTTTGGCGTGGTATATTCTTGTCAAATGCAACTTGTGAAATCCACTCTCGTCCTTATCTCAGAGTCTGGCATGAAGTACAGGCTACAGAATGTGCATGTTTATTTAGAAGAGGGGATGGCCGAGTGGTATTACCTTAGACTGTTAATCCAGTGACCCAGACAACATTCTGGGGACCGGTGTTCAAATCTCCTCCACGGCAGATGGTGGAATTAAGAATCTAATGATGACCAAAATCCATTGTCAAGAAAAAGCTATCTGGTTCACTAATGCCCTTTAGGGAAGGAAACAGCCATCCTTTGTGGCCTGGACGACATGTGGCTGCAGACCTACATCAGTGTGGTTGACTCTTAACTGCCCTCTGGGCAATACATGATCATCCCATGAATGAATATAGATGTATGATCCCATGCTTATTGCTAAAACCCTTATATGTACCCCACATTTCCCTTCTGCACTCATTCGTTCAGATAAAGAAAGAGCTTCCAGTTGCATTTCTTGGAGAAGTCCAACACTATTTCCTTCTGACTACAATGATTTTTTGAGAACTCTTGCAATAATACAGAATGCAATGATGCCACCACTCTATGCTCTAAGAGAAAAACGCTGAGAGTCTTTTGTTGATGCCCTTCAAAAGCCCCACTGAGGATCCCTTGTGCAACTAAATGCATGTCAGTTGAGAATGGCTAATAGAGGACTTTAAAAGGTGAGACACGACATGGCAATGCATGTAACAAATTAATGTAAGACACTGTTGTCGTAATCTGCCCACTTCGCATACTTCTACCAACGTGCATGTACTAGAACCCTTCCAATTGTGATGCGATACACCAGAAGCGCATCAGTCATCATTTTCAGCATTCCTAATCTTCACTTCACCATCACTATTGACATTACACAAACCCATCTTGTAATCCCTATATCATTACAAGTAACACATTTTGTTCTATTTTAAGTATTTTAGAGCAGTTTTTTAACTGTGTTAAAACTTCTCCTGTCCACTCTCTGTTGATTTTTGACAATTGAGCCCTTTCAAAATGTCAAAAAGCAACTTGTTAACAGAGGTTCACCTGCACATCTGCCAATGTGGTATACTGCATCCACTGTACCCGGTGCGGCTTCCTCTACATTGGGGAAACCAAGCGGAGGCTTGGGGACCGCTTTGCAGAACACCTCCGCTCAGTTCGCAACAAACACCTCCCAGTCGCAAACCATTTCCACTCCCCCTCCCATTCTCTTGATGACATGTCCATCATGGGCCTCCTGCACTGCCACAATGATGCCACCCGAAGGTTGCAGGAACAGCAACTCATATTCCGCCTGGGAACCCTGCAGCCATATGGTATCAATGTGGACTTCACCAGTTTCAAAATCTCCCCTTCCCCTACTGCATCCCTAAACCAGCCCAGTTCATCCCCTCCCCCCACTGCACCACACAACCAGCCCAGCTCTTCCCCCCCACCCACTGCATCCCAAAACCAGTCCAACCTGTCTCTGCCTCCCTAACCGGTTCTTCCTCTCACCCATCCCTTCCTCCCACCCCAAGCCGCACCCCCAGCTACCTACTAACCTCATCCCACCTCCTTGACCTGTCCGTCTTCCCTGGACTGACCTATCCCCTCCCTACCTCCCGACCTACACTCTCTCCACCTATCTTCTTTACTCTCCATCTTCGGTCCGCCTCCCCCACTCTCCCTATTTATTCCAGTTCCCTCCCCCCATCCCCCTCTCTGATGAAGGGTCTAGGCCCGAAACGTCAGCTTTTGTGCTCCTGAGATGCTGCTTGGCCTGCTGTGTTCATCCAGCCTCACATTTTATTATCTTAGAATCTCCAGCATCTGCAGTTCCCATTATCTTTGTTAACAGTGCCGTGTTTGACTCCAGTGTGCAGTTCCATAGATCATTAGATTACTTTTCTATAAAGAACATTCTGTCAATTTATCCTAAATTTATATTCAACTGCTTTTACATTGAATAGATCTGAAATCAGCATGTCTTGAAATCAGTATTATCAACAACTTCCTGACATTTTTGAACACAAACATCAACTCTCAATGCAATTAACAAGATGGTAGCTCATTACATGCCTCAGTCATTCAATACTGATTATACATCCCATCTAATGGTGGTAAATGCGAAGAAGTTAACTTCATGTTTGAATAGAGATCATGACTTGTTATTTGTGGCACAAAATTATAAAAGTGAAAGATTTTATAAAAATAATTTAAATGAAATTTTATCTAATACAAAGAATCAGAAAACTTCCAGCATAGAAAGCGGCTCATCATATCCATTGCAAATCTTTGCAGAAGCAGTTCAGCTTGTCCGACTCCTTAGCTTTTTCTTCACATCCCTGGTCAAATATTATCTAATTCCACTTAGAAAGCTGCAACTGAATCTGCCTCCATTTTCTAATAAAGCTTTTCCTCATATTGCCTTTGACTCTTTTAAAATTCACCTTTAATCGTTGTCCTCTAATTTCTGACTCTTCCTTCAACAACAACAGCTTTTCTCCAGCCTCCTCATGATTTTGAATACTTCTATCAAATCCTCTCTTATCCGTCTTCTCTAAGGTGAACAGCTGCCAGCTTCTCAAATCTAGCCAGAATCCTGAAAGCATTCTCATGCATGTTTCATGTTCCTTCTGAGGGAGTCATATCCTTCCAAAAGTGTAGCAATCAGAATCAGACACAACACTCCATTTAAGGCCAAACCCATATTTTACAAATGTTGTAATATAACTTTTTTGCATTTGTAGCTTTTGCCTCTATAAAGCCCAGGATCCTATGTGTCTTGTTATCTGCTTCTTCAACCTGCCTCAACACAAAAATGAGATTTATTTCAAAAGTAGAGCCAGTTGGAGACATTGTAGTGGTTTAAATGATACTTGACACAGACAAGGCAAAGCAGCATCTCAGGAGCACAAAAGCTGACGTTTCGGGCTTAGACCCTTCATCAGAGGGGCATGGGGAGATCTTCACACTTGGTTATCTTGGATTCTCCAGCATCTGCAGTTCCCATTATCACACACAAGGCAAAGGCTGTTTTCTGCCAGCATGCCTTCAAGGATACAATGTAAATGAGGCTATTCTATAAATTTACATACTTATGCACTTTACAGTTAAGCCTTTCAGTCAGGTGTACAGTTTGTCATGTGACCAGCAACAATGTGAGATAGTTACAGTATTAATGTCTCATTGAAAGGCTGGACCAGTCCTTGATTGGGCTAAACATTTTTTATTGTAAGGCTAATCAAGCTCCTGCTGTACACATGTCCAGTGACCATGTCCCTTGTAAATGCAAACAGGTTCCCATGTACAACTATTTTTTTTCTGTAAAATTAAAATGTTTCTACTTATGCATACATTACCATTGTTATTCTCCTTGTGTAGCCGAATGGCTCATGGATCCTCTACGTCTGAGCAGGCCTTCTGAAAGCTGACATTTAGTATGCTTTATTTCAGCACTTAAAGCCCAAGCTAAGTGTCACTCTACACCAAGCTGTAGCCTGCTGGATACTAATTTGTCCTTTCTATATCTACCTCATTGCACAATTAATACCTGCACCTATGGACACCAATTATGTCCTTCCGTTCTTTGAAGCCACTATCATTGGTAGTTGTTTGTCCTCACCCCAGTTTTGGGTGGCCTGGCAGGAGGTTAAATTCACAAGTTTCAATGAACCTATACCGCTATATCACAAACGTTCCATCCTGAAACCTCCCCGACCCATCTAACTGCAGCCCTTTAGATAATATTTTTACCAGTGATATTCAGCATCTACACCAGTAGCAAGCTTCATATTCAATAGTGAGCCCAACCTGGATTACCAGCTTCACCACCACCTCTATATGGTACATAATTCTAATCCAGAGATAACACCCTAATCCCAAGCGATCTGCCATTCCTTTGTGTTTTTGAGTTTGGCTTCCACTCTTTTCCTGGTTATCTGATGTTTTGTTGGATTCATTGAGTCTGTTTCATCGGTATCCCAGCTTCTCTCTTCATCTTCAGTAGATGCTGTAGCAGTTTTTGGACTGACTTCCCTTCAAGAAGCAGGTATTTCAGCAAGGCTTTGATTTAGTAATTGATTTTATTCATCTAGTTCCTATGCAGAGGCTGGATGTTAGTTATCGCCAAATATCTGATTGTCACTGGGACTTGGGTGTGGAAGCAGAAACTCAAATTACTCACTGGGTAGTGGATATTACCATTCTGCCATTGAGGCTTAGTGGTGGTCTCACAGTATTCTCCTACTCTATAAGTGTCATTGGTACATGGTAGACACTGGATACTTCAAGAGTGCAACTTAGGAACATAATAAAACCGTACACAGCTCTCAACCTATCCATATGGCCATGCAGCAAGCCATGAATTTGGTTACAGGAAAGTCCTTCAGCCAATTGCTGCTTCCCCAATCCCTATATTTTTGTGCATTATTCTGCCATGATGGTTACAGTCAAATTGAACATGAAAGTCCATTTGAACTTTGCTTTGCCCTCTGCAATTTGTAAGTGAACAATTTTTATAGGTAATGACCATAATTCATTCATAAATTTCGACTAGCTCCACATATTGTTCTAACAATTCAAAATCCTTCTTTTAAATTTCTATTACAATTGAATCAGAGATTCTGTCAGCAAAAGGGGCAGCATAGTGGCTCAGTGGTTAGCACTGGTGCCTCACAGCATCAGGGACTTGGGTTCAAATCCACCCTCAGTTGACTGTCTATATGGAGTTTGCACATTCTCCCTATGTCTACAATGGTTTCCTCCAGGTGCTCTGGTTTCCTCCCACAGTCCAAAGATGTGTAGGCTAGGTGGATTGGCCATGCCAAATTGCCCATAGTCTTCAGGGATGTATAAATTAGGTGGGTTATAGGGGAATGGTTCTGGGTGGGATGCTGTATGGATCAGTATGGACTTGTTGGGTCAAAGGGCTTGTTCCCTACCATAGAGATTCCAAATTAAATAAAAAATAAAGCCAGCCCATTCCCTCAGGTACTTTTACTTGAGTTTATCAGCTTTTCTCATTCAGGCTAGAAACAACTGAACTGATTACCCAAAATGTGACACTGCAGTCAACATTCATATTGGTTGGGCAATTTGATGACAAATAAATTGAACAGTACTTGATCGCAAGAGATGTTACTTGTGTTCTTATTGGGTATGCCTTATTGGGTTCACGAACAAAAACTGACTTGATTCCTTTCATAATTATACTTGCCAGGCATATCAGCGGTACTGCAGTTTCCATGGTCCTGTAAAGAGAACATTGCAAATACTGGTCACCACCAATTAATCCACATTTTTCAATGTGTTTCCATACTCGATCTGCATCAAGTGTTTCAACTAAAATTTCCTTTACATCTCCTCATGTGCAAATATCACTGGCTAACAGGGCTTTATAAGGACTTCGCCAGCAAAATGTTCAGCCTGGTTTTCTAAGGAGGACCTCTCCCAGACTCCCCTGTACAGTTGTAACTGGGTTAATGATTGGTGAACCGAGCTTTGACTACTCAATGTTTTGCTACTGCTGCTATGGAGTTCCAAATTATCTCTGCATGTAATGTATGAGCACCCCTTGAGCTAACATGTATTCTCACCTGCTCCAGACAATCATGTAATCGTGCACTACTCCAAACACACATCCACTATCCATGAATGTGCTGATACATTTTCCTTCTTTCTCAAGGGTTTTGCTAGGGCTACACATTCTGTGCCCTGTCTTAACCTAACTTTTAAAGTTATTATCTGGGACTAGACAATTTTTTCAAAGGGCAATCAGTTTGTTTAAAGTGCACATTGTTTAATCACACACAATAATGGTTTCATTTCAGCAATCTGTCGTCCTCAGGGCTCCCTGGGCTTTTGAGTTCCCCAAGAATAGACTACATTTAAATTACTTCTTCTTTAGCTTTGATATGAAAGATTAGAATTTAAAAATGACTCTATCTTTACACACAGATGTGAAAATGTGTATAAGCTTCAAAGTAACACTGCTATTCTTACTCAGTAATTTGAACCTATACATCATGATAATTCTGTCTGCCCTGTTGCTTAATTACAGTGTGTTAGATAAATTGTCAAGTGTCTCCAAACCTCTAAGTTACTTCTTCTCATATTTAGAATTTAAATTACCTCATAGATTTGTCTCTAAATTCCAATTAGCAACATCTGAAATAAAAAATAAATTCACTTTTGTCTTTAAAGAACTGTGGCAAGAACCAGAATCCTCAAATCTTAAGCTTCATACCATATTTGTAAACAAAGAGTGAAGAACAGTACAGCACAGGAATTGGCCCTTCGGCCTACATTGACAGCACCAACACATGATGCATTTCTAAATAAAAACTTTTTGCCTCTGCACAGTCTTTATCCATCTATTCCCTGCCTATTCATATATCTATCAAGTCACCATTGCTTTACATCCGCTTCCATTACTCCCTCTGGCTGTGCATTCAGGCACTTACAACCTATTACATAAAAAACGTTACTCTGGTATCTCCTTTAAACTTACCTCTCACCTTAAATCTATGCACCCAGTAAGTGACATTTCAACCCTGGGATAAAGAGCCCAACTGTCCATTTTGTCCATATCTCTCATAATATTGTAAACCTCTACCAGGTTTCCCCTCATCCTTTGATGTTCAAGTGAAAACAAACCAAGTTTGCCTAATCTCCCATCTCTAGCTTATATCCTCCAAACCAGGAAACATCCTGGTAAACAATTTCTGGACCCTCTCCAAAACCTCCATATTCTTTTGGTAGTGTGGTGACCTGAACTGTACACAATATTCCAAATGTAGCCTATCGAAAGTTCGACCATAGCTGCAACATGACTTGCCAATTTTTATTTTCTCTGCCCCAGCTGTTGAAGGCAATCATGCCATATGTCTTTGTGACCAAATTATCCACTTGTGTTTCTACTTTCATGGCACTATGGACCTGTATGCCGAGATCCCTCAGTATGTTGATGCTACCAAAGGTTTTGTCATTTACTGTATGCTCCACCCCACATTATAAGTTCCAAAATACATCACTTCACATTTGTTCAGATTAAGCTCTATCTGCCATTTCTTTGTCCAAGTCTCCAGTTTATGTGTATCCTGTTGCATCCTCTGGCAATCTTCCCTCCTAGCCACAGCTCCCCTAGTCTTTGTGTTGTCCACAAACTTACATTCTCCTCTAAATTACTCACATAGATTACAAACAACAGAAGTCCTAGCACTGGTCCCTATGGAAGAGCATTGGTCACAGATCTCCAGTCAGAAAAACACCATTCCACCACTACTTTCTCTCTTCCATAACTAAGCTGGTTCTGTGGGTGGGTTATTAGGTGGGTTATAGGGGAATGGTAAGCCATTCTACCAGCTCAACAGATCCCATGTGACTTCCATTTTTGTTTCAGCAGCAGGAGGAGCGGGAGCATCGACCAGGTAGCTGCCGGGAAGGTGAGTCACTGTTTTAAAAATTTACCGTGAGGGTCGGGGCCCTCCATTTTTGTTTCAGCAGCAGGAGGAGCAGAAGTGTTGACCAGGTAGCTGCCAGGAAGGTGAGTCACTGTTATAAAAACTTAATTCCTGAATAGGCGAAGCGTATGCTGAACAGGAGCAGACACGGGACTGCTGAGTAAGTGGGGTAATATATTTGTGTGATTGCGCCAGATTGGTAAGGTAACTAGTTTATTTTTTATTCTTTATTTTTCAACAGTCTCTTTGGGAATTTAGAATATTGGGAATGGAGGTCAGGGCAGTTGAATGTTCTTCCTGCAGAATGTGGGAGGTAAGGGTCACCACTAGAGTCCCTGCTGACTATGTCTGCGGGAAGTGCACCCAACTCCAGGTCCTTGAAAACCGCGTCAGGGAACTGGAGCTGGATGAACTTCGGATCATTTGGGAGGCAGAGGGGGTTATTGAGAGGAGTTACAGGGAGGTAGTCACTTCTCAGGTACAAGAAAAAGGCAGATGGGTTACAGTCAGGGGCCGGAAAAGGAACCGGCAGGCAGTGCAGGGATCCCCTGTGGCCATTCCCGTCAACGATAAGTATACCATTTTGGATAATGTTGGGGGCGACAACTTACCAGGGGAAAGCAGTAGGGCACAGGTCTCTGGCACAGAGTCTGTCCCTGCTGCTCAGAAGGGAAGGGGGAAGAGGAGCAAAGCAGTAGTCATTGGGGACTCCATAGTTAGGGGGACAGATAGGAGGTTCTGTGGGGACGAGAGAGACTCACAGTGGGTGTGTTGCCTCCCAGGTGCCAGGGTGCGTGATGTCTCTGATCGTGTTTTAGGGATCCTTAAGGAGGAGGGGAAGCAGCACCAAGTCATGGTCCACATAGGCACCAACGACATAGGTAGGAAGAGAGATGGGGATTTAAGGCAGAAAGTCAGGGAGCTAGGATGGAAGCTTAGAGCTAGGACGAACAGAGTTGTTGTCTCTGATTTGTTGCCCATTCCACGTGCTAGTGAGGTGAGGAATAGGGAGAGAGAGAAGTTGAACACATGGCTACAGGGATGGTGCAGGAGGGAGGGTTTTGGATTCTTGGATAATTGGGGCTCTTTCTGGAGTAGGTGGGACCTCTACAAGCAGGATGGTCTTCACCTGAACCAGAGGGGTACCAATATCCTGGGGGGGAAATTTGCTAAGGCTATTCAGGTGGGTTTAAATTAATTCAGCAGGGGGAGGGGAACCAAAATTGTAGTTTGAGTATAGAAAAGATTGAGAATAGGGAGGTCTGAAATAAAGTTTCAGGGACGCAAGATGGCACCGGCAAGCAAGAAGTTAGTTTGAAGTGTGTCTACTTCAACGCCAGGAGCATCCGGAATAAGGTGGGTGAACTTGCAGCATGGGTTGGTACCTGGGACTTCGATGTTGTGGCTATTTCGGAGACATGGATAGAGCAGGGACAGGAATGGTTGTTGCAGGTTCCGGGATTTAGATGTTTCAGTAAGAACAGAGAAGATGGTAAAAGAGGGGGACGTGTGGCATGACAATAAAGTGTGAAGCTGGATGAACACAGCAGGCCAAGCAGCATCTCAGGTGCACAAAAGCTGACGTTTTGGGCCTAGACCCTTCATCAGAGAGCAGAGTCTAGGCCCGAAACATCAGCTTTTGTGCTCCTGAGATGCTGCTTGGCCTGCTGTGTTCATCCAGTTTATTGTCTTGGATTCTCCAGCATCTGCAGTTCTCATTATCACGGGATGTGTGGCATTATTGGTCAAGGACAGTATTACAGTTGCAGAAAGGATGTTTGGGAACTCATCAACTGAGGTAGTATGGGCTGAGGTTAGAAACAGGAAAGGAGAGGTCACCCTGTTGGGAGTTTTCTATAGGCCTCCGAATTGTTCCAGAGATGTAGAGGAAAGGATAGCAAAGATGATTCTCGATAGGAGTGAGAGAGACAGGGTAGTTGTCATGGGGGACTTCAACTTTCCAAATATTGACTAGGAACACTATAGTTCGAGTACTATAGATGGATCAGTTTTTGTCCAGTGTGTGCAGGAGGGCTTCCTGACACAGTATGTAGACAGGCCAACAAGGGGCAAAGCCACATTAGATTTGGTACTGGGTAATGAGCCCGGAACGGTGTTAGATTTGGAAGTAGGTGAGCACTTTGGTGATAGCGATCACAATTCTGTTATGTTTACTGTAGTGATGGAACGGGATTGGTGTATACCACTGGGCAAGAGTAATAGCTGGGGGAAAGGCAATTACGATGAGATTAAGCAAGATTTCGGGAGCATAGGATGGAGAAGGAAACTGCAAGGGATGGGCACATTAGAAATGTGGAGCTTATTCAAGGAAAACCTCCTGTGTGTCCTAGATAAGTGTGTACCTGTCAGGCAGGGAGGAAGCTGTAGAGTGCGGGAGCCATGGTTTACAATGGAAGTGGAATCTCTGGTCAAGAGGAAGAAGAAGGCTTATGTTAGGATGAGCTGTGAAGGCTCAGTTCGGGCGCTTGAGGGTTACAAGTTAGCCAGGAAAGACCTAAAGAGAGAGCTCAGCAGAGCCAGGAGTAGACATGAGAAGTTGTTGGCGGATAGGATCAGGGTAAACCCGAAGGCTTTCTGTAGGTAATTAAGGAATAAAAGAATGACAAAAGTAAGATTAGGGCCAATCAAGGAGAGTACTGGGAAGTTGTGTGTGGAGTCAGATGAGATCGGGGAAGCACTAAATGAATATTTTTCAACAGTAATCACTCTAGAAAACAACAATGTTGTTGAGGAGAATACTGAGATACAGGCTACTAGAATAGGTGGGATTGAGGTTCACAAGGAAGAGGTATTAGAAATCCTACAGACTGTGAAAATAGATAAGTCCCCTGGGCCGGATGGGATTTATCCTCGGATCCTCTGGGAAGCCAGGGAGGTGATTGCCGAGTTGGCATTGATCTTTAACTCATCATTGTCTACAGGAATAGTGCCAGATGACTGGAGGATGGCAAATGTGGTTCCCCTGTTCAAGAAGGGCAGTAGAGACAACCCTGGTAATTATAGACCAGTGAGCCTTACCTCAGTTGTTGGTAAGGTGTTGGAAAAGGTTATAAGGGATAGGATTTATAATCATCTAGAAAAGAATAATTTGATTAGGGATAGTTAGCACGGTTTTGTGAAGGGAAGGTCGTGCCTCACAAACCTTATTGAGCTCTTTGTGAAGGTGACCAAACAGGTAGGTGAGACTCAACCGGTTGATGTGGTGTATATGGATTTCAGCAAGGCGTTCGATAAGTTTCCCCACAATAGGCTATTGTACAAAATGCGGAGGAACAGAATTGTGGGAGATATAGCAGTTTGGATCAGAAATTGGCTTGCTGAAAGAAGACAGAGGGTGGTGGTTGATGGGAAATTTTCATCCTGGAGACCAGTTACTAGTAGTGTACCGCAAGGGTTGGTGTTGGGTCCACTGCTGTTTGTCATTTTTATAAATGACCTGGATGAGGGCGTAGAAGGACGGGTTAGTAAATTTGCAGACGACACTAAGGTCGGTGGAGTTGTGGATAGTGACAAAGGATGTTGTAGATTACAGAGAGACATAGATAAGCTGCAGATCTGGGCTGAGAGGTGGTAAATGGAGTTTAATGTGGACAAGTGTGAGGTGATGCACTTTGGTAGGAGTAACCAGAAAGCAAAGCACTGGGCTAATGGTAAGATTCTTGGTAGTGTAGATGAGCAGAGAGATCTCGGTGTCCGTGTACACAGATCCTTGAAAGTTGCCACCCAGGTTGACAGGGTTGTTGAGAAGGCATACAGTGTTTTAGCTTTTATTATCAGAGGGATCGAGTTCCAGAACCATGAGCTTATGCTGCAGCTGTACAAAACTCTGGTGCGGCCACACTTGGAGTATTGCATACAGTTCTGGTCACCTATAAGAGGGATGTGGAAGCTTTGGAAAGGGTGAAGAGGAGATTTACTAGGATGTTGCCTGGTATGGAGGGAAGGTCTTACGAGGAAAGGCTGAGGGACTTGAGGCTGTTTTCATTAGAGAGAAGAAGGTTGAGAGGTGACTTAATTGAGACATATAAGATAATCAGAGTGTTAGATAGGGTAGATAGGTATAGCCTTTTTCCTAGGATAGTGATGGTGAGCACGAGAAGGCATAGGTTTAAATTGAGGGGTGAAAGATATAGGACAGACGTCAGAGGTAGTTTCTTTTTTCAGAGAGTAGTAAGGGTATGGAACGCTTTGCCTGCAACGGTCGTAGATTCGCCAACTTTAAGTACGTTTAAGTCGTCATTGGACAAGCATATGGACGTACATGGAATAGTGTAGGTTAGGTGGGCTTCAGATTGGTATGACAGGTCGGCACAAGATCGAGGGCCGAAGGGCCTGTACTGTGCTGTAATGTTGTATGTTCTATGTTCACCTGCTGAGTTTCTTGAGCAATTTCTGTTTTTGATTCAGATCTTCAACAACCTCTGTTCTTTGTTTTATACATTTTAATGTTGTTTACTAATGTAATTAACATAAATATAGAGCTGTAATTTACCTAGTCAAACAAAAGAGAGAAAAATGTTTAGCTTTTGTCAGCAAAAGCCTGGCCAATGATATGGGTTTAAAGATCACCTTAGAAGTGTAGAAGCAGATAAGGAGATGGAATGTATGGAGAGGGACTTCCAAAGTGGAGCCTTCAGAAAAGGTTGAAGGTTAATAGTGAAGCAAGGAAAGCAAACAAGGCACAGGAGGTGGAGTAAAAGAAAATGGTGAATTTGAGGTTTGGGGCATGTTGTGGGAGAAGAGGTGGATGATATAACACTGATGAAGGCCAGAGAAAAAGATGGTAAAGCCATGGAAGAGTATAATTATAGAGGGAATAGTTTCAAATGTGATGCCCCAATGGACTGAGAGTCAATAAGAAGAAGCTGTTGGGTGTGCATGAGATACAAATATTATCCAGCGATAATCATTGGTGTGAACTTTATATGTTGCAAACCCTCTGATAGTGTCCAGGGATGTGCAGGTTCGGTGGATTAAACATGGGAAATGCAAGGTTCAGGGATAGAGTAGGGCGATGGATCTGGTTGGGGTGTTCTTCAGAGGGATGGTATGGACATGATGGGCCAAATGGCCTACTTCCACACTATAGGGATTCTATGATTCTATGATCCTTTATAACTATAGAACCTAGTCTTAAGTAGCTCAATTACTGGTGCTATTTTTGTTCTCATTGCAGAAACAAGAACTGAAACCATATAGACAATGAATGGATCTCAGACATCGTGTTGGACCTGGCAAAATGAATCTGATCGGACAAACAAATCCTTCACTGCTGTACATTATCACATGCTTGATATGGTAGAATCAATGCTCCTTCCTTCTTTCGTTGGCGTTATCTGTTCAACAGGATTGGTTGGAAATATTCTCATCCTTTTTACTGTTAACAGGTACAAAGAAACAAAACTGAAAGATTAAGGAAGCTCCTGGTATTCAGATTTGTACTAGAAGCAGACGAAATTAATAAATATCAATGCTTATATTTTAGTTGAAGCAAGGTGTTATTTTGACTCATAAACTTTTAGAATTGTACTAAATAACACAGAATTCTATTGTTACTATTCGATAAACAGTTGCATTCTTCTGCTGTCAAGTTGTACAAAGATAAGAAAGAATTTTTGGTACAGGTTTTCCAAGGCAGTTAAATAAGTCTGATTGAAACACATTAAATAAATGTGAATTAACACATTCATTCATCAAAAGTAAAATAAGAATCTCATGCACTGAAGGGTAGTTATTAATTGGCAGATGTCCCACTGAGCCTTACATATCCCCATCATTTGGTGCCAAAACAGATCATTAGACATTTATCAAGGATGATTTATAAAGGACAATGTATTCCTCAACCCACACACAGTCAAGAATCAGTCAGCACCTTGCAAACTTTAAATCTAGCTGTTCATTAATAACCTAGGGTCAGCTTTAATAAAGTTAGATCATGACTTCCACTAATCAGGCATAGGAATCCCTGACCGCAAGAGCTGCTGACCAATCTGATTGACTGGCCACTCTTTAGTCTCAACAATGCCAGAACACTGTGGTAGTCAGTGCTGGAACAACAGATAGTTCCAAGAAGAACTGAACATGCAGAGGAAATTTACTTTTCTTGGAGGTAGTGAGAGAGGTGGTGAAAAGAGAAATAGAATTCAATGGCAAGTGGAGGAGGGCATGCCAGGAGCATCACTAGGTGCACATAAAACTAAGATTGTCAGTCTGGTACAGCAACAAAACAAGATTGCCACTGTGCCAAACAACATAAGCATCAACTGACTGACAGGACAAATAATTCCACTACCAACAGATCAAGTCTAAACTCTGTAGTCACGCTGTATCTAGTTGTGGACACTTAAGCAACTTACTTGAGAAGGAGGCTCTTTAAATATTATTATACTCAATCATGGGGGATCCCAGCATGTCAGTGCAAAAGTTAAGACTGAAGCATTTGCAAAAACTTTCAATGTTGAGTGAATGATTCGTCTCTTACTACTCCGGAGCACCTCAGCACACAAATGCCAGATTTCAACAAATTTGATCCACTCTACATGCTGTCAAGAAAAAATTAGACTCATTAATTACTGCAAAGGTGACAGGCACTGATAATATTCTGGCAATAGTTCTGAAGACCTGAGCTCCAGACTATACTATACCTTTATCCATGCTCTTAGAGTACATCGGCAGCACTGGCATCTGCCTGGAAATGTGGAAAATTACCTCAGTATGTCCTGTGCATGACAAGCTGGTCAAATCCAACCCAGTCACTTGCCACCTCATCAGTATACTCTTGATCATCAGTAAAATAATGGAAGGTGTCATCAACATTGCGATCAGGCAGCACCTAATTTGCACTAACCTGCTCACTGACACACCGTTTGTGTTCTGCCAGGACCACGCGGCTTCATATGTTTGTCTGCGCAAAGTTAATGGAGAGTTTTACCCAACACCATGAGCTCAATCACCCACATCCTAATCTGCACAATTGTGTATACCAGTCACTCGTCCCGCACTTCGTGTGCAGAAATCTGCTCCCACGGGACTCACTTTCAGTCTGATCATGATTTAAACTTTCTCCACTTTTTTCACCCCACTTCTTTTAGACATCCAGGCCATAAGCTCTGGAGCTCCTTTTCTGACTTGTCACTTCTTTACCTTTTTTTATGGCTAATGTTCAAACCTGCCTTTTTGTCAAGGTTGCAGTCACCCCTGTTAATAACTCCTGCTCCGACTTTGTATCAGTTTTTACTGAATGTTCTTCTCTGAAGTGTTTTGGATCTTTGTCCACCTTCCTAGTTTAAAATTATGTAAAACGACTCAGCACTCTCAAGCAGCTTAAAACTGATTTGGTGCTCTAGTAACAGCCAAAGGACTGTGTAATTCTCTTTAACAATTGAATAAAATTGAGGCCAGTTTGAATTCAATCAATTGTCCTACAAGTGACTATACTGACCAAAGTACAATTGAAGTTGGGGATGTAGTTTAGTCCATAAATTCCCCATCTACATCACATGACAAAGCTTCACTCTGGGAACACAAAAACATTCAAAACACCCTGTTGTATTAGAGCAAATGATGGGAAATATGATACCTAATGCATTCCTCACTCACTTGCACATACCTGCATAAAATAGACGCAGTGAACTTACATCAAGAAATCTTTTAATCTGGTGAAAGGTATGTTTCACCAGTTGGTATATGTGGAGCCATAGCTGCTGGGAGCCCACATCCAACTACTATGTTAATGGTTAGGAGACCATGCACCATTATCATCCAAACTTTCAATATGCACTTTGTTCAGGGCAGATTGGCGTGTTACATCAGAAGATTATCATACGTATTACCACTAAAATTAAATAAATTGATATATACTTTGATTTAAATGCAGAGATAATTTTTTTTTAAATGAATATGTACCTAATAAATTACCCTTAGTAAATGTTAGTTTTAACAGGACACTTAGTTAATCACTGAGCAATACATATTATTCAGTCATCGTTATGCAAACTCATTACTTGAATAAATTCATCACTAAACAACCTGAAGTGTCTCTCATAAGACAAACAATTATTTTAAGTATACCAAGTAATAATACCAATTCTGACTGAATTATATTTGGATTTATTTCAGATCAGTGCGAAAGACCATCCCAGATATTTATATTTGTAACCTAGCGGTGGCAGATTTGGTTCATATTATTGGAATGCCGTTTCTGATTCATCAATGGGCACAAGGAGGCAAGTGGGTGTTTGGTAGTACTCTCTGCACCATTATCACATCACTAGACAGTTGCAACCAGTTTTCTTGTTGTGCAATCATGACTGCTATGAGTCTGGACAGGTAAGCAAGAGAACGATATTGTTAATCTTTAAGATAATCAAAAAGAACTCTTGTCTTTTTAATTCATCCATGTGATGTGGGCACACTTGACAATTAAGGCCAGCATTTTTAGTTATTTGCCAATTGCCTTTATTGTGAAGGTAGTGATAAGCTGCCTTCCCAAATACAGTTGAGTGACCTACTTAGCCATTTTCGAGGACAGTTGAGAGTCATGCATATTATTGCGGATCTGAAATTACATATGGGTCAGAGCAACGAAGGAAATATTTCCTTTTCTGAAAAGTATGTAAAACATGCACACTTTCTAATGACAATCCAGTTCCCATTGGGGCGGCACGGTGTCATAGTGGTTAACACTGCCGCCTCATAGCACCAGGGACCCAGGTTTGCTTCCAGCCTCGGACGACTGACTGTGTGGAATTTGCACGTTCTCCCCATGACTCTGTGGGTTTTCCCTGGATGCACACTTTCCTCCCACAGTCCAAAGATGTGCAGGTTAGGTGGATTGGCCATGCTAAATTTCCCATTGTGTTCAGGAATGTGTAGATTAGGGGAATGGATCTGGATGGGATGCTCTGAGGTTCGGTGTGGACTTGTTGGGCCAGAGGGCCTGTTTCCACTCTGTAGGGATTCTATGATTCCTTAATGGTGACTATTATAGATACTAGCTTTTTACTCCAAATTAATTTCATTAATTTTGTTTAAATTCCTCAGCTGCTAAGTTATGACTGAAATCATGACTCCAGATCGATCAGCCCAGGCTTCTATCATATGCCTTGTCTTCATACTGTACTTACCTATCCCAATTGTCTGTGTTTAAACATGAAAGTAACTGCTGGGAACTCAGTTAGGTCTCACAGCTGGGGATTTCTCAGATTCAGATGTGCATCAGCCAAATCAATGAAAAAGCCCACAGCACATGATTCCCCGCTTTTGTAAATGATAGAAAATCACTCCAATATTTCAGTTATCTGTGTCAAAAATGAAATATGATAGGAGCCCTCAAGACACCAGTATAGTGACTAGTCTCTGTCCACAGAATGTACTTTAATCATTTCTCAATAAGCCATTGAACATGTCTCAGTAAGCACGTAGAATAGGGTACAAGAAAAATTGTGTCAATACAGAGTTCATGATTTAAAAGGTAATGGTTTAATAATGCAGTACCAGTGAGAAGATAAAAAGTAAAACACGATCATTCATCTTTAGCCCACAGTATTTAAGCAGACACTTATGGTGTGAGAAGAAGTTCCTGTGTGGAGAATTTTGAGGTGAAACTCAACTCTGCCATGAACAGAACAGGCATGAGCAGATGGTCATTGCAATATGCACCCTGCTTGTTTTGATATTCCATTGATGCAGATAGATAACTGTTTATATCTCTGCCAAAGAAAAATACATCTTTTAAATTAATAAGGTTGTTGTCCATTTCTTCCTATCCTTTCTCTATAATTCTCCTTGGATAACTTCAATGTAATAATGGTGACCCCATGATTACTTCATTACTTATGGCAGCACCCCAGCGGCAGCACAGGACTCTTGAAAAATATATTTTCTCATTTTGTTATTAAGCAACTTTCATGTTACGGACAGCAATTAAGACTAAATTTTAAGTCATTCGCTGTGAGATGATGTAATTTTGCCTTTTCACGTCCGTTCAGAGGTTGAGGGCATCTTTTGCTGGACTGTAGGTGCTATGTTAATATAATTTGCTACCAGCATAAAAGATGCAATATTGGGAATTTTTAGATATTGGTAGTTTTTATTTCTATTTCAGTATGGATAGTTCCATTTTCATTTCTGTTATCTGTAAACATTTCATGTGATAATGCAATGTTATTGTGGATTCTGCCACAAGCATAGCATGAAGTTTCACAACAAGTTATTGACAAATACCTAACTACTCATAAATTGCACAGAAGTTGATTTTTTTTTTCATTTTCTGTCTTCTACCTGAAATACTCAAATACTGACAAATTTTCCAGTTTTGAACTCTCGGTACTGATCATTATATGTCTGTCGAGAATTCAGCCAATGGAAATAAATATCTCACAGGATATTCTGTACTTTAAGATTAAAATTAAATGGCTTGCTAACCTACACACCAGACCTCCTGGTTTGCGTTCTCAGTACACAAATTTATGCACTGGAAATAAGTATTCATAAAATTCCAAGAGTTATTTCAACCCTACCAACCTGTGAATCTAAATAGTTAGCACCAGAATGTCACTAGTTTCCCATCATGTGGGAATAATAATCTACTCTCCTGAACAACTGACAGAGCAGTCACCTCAAAACTCACAGCATCTACCTTTCCCTAAGCGCACTCAGTCCTGATGTTGTTATCATCTGACTATATTCTTAACTGAGGCTGGTGCGTATGTGTGTACACACATACGCAATGATAGGAAAGTCACTTTCAATAATTGAGCAGACTCAGTGCACACCCTTTTGACACCAGATGTACTACGCTGTGCAGACCTAAGGCCCAGAATTTATGTATGCTTACATAAAAAGTTATTATTTATCTGAAATCCATTTACATCAAAAACAACAGATATCAATGCGAACACTACTGTTCAACACACAAAGACGGTTTATTCACAGTCTGTTAGATTGTTACAATAATATATTCAGAGCATGAACTATTGATTTATGTTTCACTAGATCAAATTATATGTCAGTTTCTTGAGAAGATGGCTTAATGGTATTGATCTACAATGAGCGGTTCAATGAAAATATTAATAAGGGATCAAACTGTTCTGCCTTGTTAATTATCTATATTTTTAAAGTATATACATATCAGCAATATTGTGTCAAATGACTGCTCTCATGTTATAATTACCAGTTAATATATTGAATTTTGTATAAATTTAACTTAACTGTTTGAAGGGGAATCTAAATCTTTAATTTTGATCATTAATGAAAAGCAAAAAACATTGTATGCAGTAGAACAATTAACATTTCAAGTACAAAGGCAAATTTCAACTGTGTTATTAGATGAAAGAAGGCATCTGCAGACTTGCACTTCTTTAGAGAAATGTGCCATCAGAAAGTATAGACCAGAAATTCACACAAAGAGCAGAATGGTGTTAACCTATTTTTCTCTTTTAGTTATAACCTGTCATCTATGTTTCCAGAAATGTTGGTGAACCTCCTAAGCGTTTGTTTGTTTTGTACTCTTAAAAAAGACACGTTGGAGATGCTCTCTCTCAAATGAGACACTGGACTGTGTCTCTGTCTGTCCTCTCAGATGAACATAAATGATCCCTTGACCCTATTTCAAAGACAGTTGTTGTTATGATCAGTATCTGTGCGTCAGTCTTACAAATTGTCTAACATTATTACATTGTCAGCTGTGGGTCCTTGCTGTATGTGGATTGATTGCCACTTCCCCCTATATTTGTGCATTTCAAAAGTATTTGACTGTAAAGCATGACTGAACATCCTAAAGTTGTGAAGGGATGCAACGTAAATCTAGTTAAAAATTATTTTTGTAATCAATGCATAATTTAAAAGATTAGTATGTATAAAATCATCCTCATCTGTTAGCAGTGGTGATTGACAACACAAGTCTTACAGATGAACTCAGTGAATGTGTCAGACCTGACTTGAAAATATTAATGGGAATTTCTGCAGCTCATCTGAATTGAATTCTTCGGTTTTGTTTATTTTTTTCATTGGATCTGGATGTCACTGGCCAGGCCAGCGATCATTTGCCTGTCCCTAAATGCCTTGAACTGAGTCCTCACTTGACCATTTCAGAGGCTTCACATAGTTGAGTGTTTGTTATTACAGATAAGCTAGACCAGATAAGAACAAAAGGAATCAGTAAACCAAATGGGATTTTTTATGACAGTGATGATAATTTCACGATCCCCTTTACTGACTAACTTTCAATCCCAGATTTTATTAATTGAATTCAAATAATACCTGTTAGCACGGTCAGATGTGAGCCCATGTCCTCACACAGTTAGTATGAGTTACTAGCCATGCGGCATTCCCACAACACCACCTTTTACTAGTTAGGTATAAAGCTAAAAAGAAATGATGAAACGTTTTGCAGAGGCGAGTTGCTATGATTTGAAGTGCATTGCTTGACAGGTGTCAATAATAGATTCAAAACTGAACTGGATAAATGACCGAGGTGAAATGTCAATTTTCACATTTTGAAATCATTCCTTAGATGGTTGCAACTGCATCACTATTGACCTATTCCTTAACCTAATTTGCCAGCTCATTTCACCTTAACTGGGTTTGCTTTTGTGCCCTTTTAGTTGTCCTTGTAATTATAAATTTAACAATGACACACTCTTCACTGTTTCAAAGTGAACATGAAATTCAAATGTGTTGAGATTAGTACCACCTAGAGACACCTTCGCTATGAGGTTGTTAATTAGTCCTATCTCATTGCACAATATCAGATCGAGTATAGCCTGCTCTCCTTTTGACTCCAGAATGTGGTGTTCTAAAAACATTATCCCAAAACTTTCTATGAACACCTCATTTAGGCTATTTTTGCCCATTTCATTTTTCTAGTCTACACGCAGAATAAAATCCCCCATGACTTTGTCATTTCTTTCTGTCAAGCTCTAATATTTCTTCATTATACTCCACCCTATCATGTGATTACACACATCGAGTCTGTGCTGGAGGTGTCTTCTTGTCATTATCATTTCTGATCTCTACCCAAACTACTTTGACATCCTGGTTTCCTGAATTTAGATCATCCTTCACTGTTGTACTAATTCTTATTTTCCAATTTGGGATTTGGGTGTTGCTAAGTCTAGCATTTGTTGCCCATCCTAATTGCCCTTAACCTGAGTGGTTTGATGGATCATAATAAATCAATTCAATAACTCAGCAACCTCTCTGCCTTTTCCTCGCTGTCCTTCCTAAACGTCAAAAACAAATGACATGGATGTTATCGTCACCTTTACAGATGACACAAAGTGGTTGGGAGAACCAGAGGGTATAATCTCAGAATTCAGGTTCACACATTTAGGAGAGAGGGAGGGATTTCCTCTCTCAGAGGTTAGTACATCTGAGGAATTCTTTACTATAGAGGGCTGTCAAAATTGGGCTGTTAAGTGTATTCAAGTTGAGGCAGACAGATTTGTAATTAGCAAGGAAATCAAGAGTTATGGGGAGAAGGAAAGGAAGTAGAATTGAGGATTACAGATTGGCCACAATCACATTGTATGGCAGAGCAGACTCAAAGGGATAAATAGCCTATTTCTGCTGCAATTTTATATTATTTTATGTACCCTTCAATATGTAAATCCAAGCCTCTGTTGTCATACAGCTATATCTTTACAATGGCTACCTATTTATTTCTATTTGTGTTGTTATTTCATCTGTTTTCTTTTAACTGTTGCATACATTCACATACAAAACATTTAGATTTTGCCTTCATTTTTGTAGTCTTTGACCTTATTTTTGATTCATTGTTAGATGTGTACTTTCTATTCATTCCTGTCACTGCCTGTTTATCTCTTCTTATATTAGTGCCTTCCTCTCATGCCTTGTCTCTGTTCTCTGATATTGCATAATATCCCAAATCTGACCTTTGCCCATGATTTAAATTAAAACCCTCTCTGTTTCTTTGGGTATGCTGCCCATTGAAACACTGGATCCATCAGATAGAGACCATTTCAGTGGTACATTATAATCCGAGGGTCTGGGTGGGATACTCTTCGGAAGGTCGGTGTGGACTTGTTGGGCGAACGGCCTGTTTCCACAATGTGGGCATTCTATGATTCAATGTTCTGAGAAACTAATCAAAGAGTTTTGTAAAATGAAAAGACTTGATGGTTTTTGAAACTCTATTTGAATCTTTGGTCCATAGGTACCTAGCTCTTGTTCATCCATTCCGTCTGACAAGTTTCAGAACCAGGTCAAAAACTATTAAAATCAACGTCTGCCTTTGGGCAATTTCAATTCTATTGGCCTTTCCTGCCTGGACACACGCAAAAGTCATTAAATTTAAAGATGGCTTGGAAAGCTGTGCTATCGATTTATCTTCGCCCCAGGATATACTTTGGTAAGTGTATTATAAAATTAAGCTCCTAAATGCTTTGGAAGTCATTTACTTTTTAATTGAAAATTGCATGGAATTTACAGCGCAAAACAAGGTTATTCAGTTTAATCAATGTATTCTAATGTTTTTGTTTCAAATGAGCCTCCTCTCACCATCCTTCATCCTATCAGTGTAGCCTTCTGTTTCTTTCTTTCTCACATATTTATCTAGCATCCCTTGACATATATTTACACTATTCTCAACTTTTCCATGTGATAACACATTCCTTATTTTAACCTGTCTCTGGGTGAAGAGTTTTAATGCAGCATCTCAAATTAATTTGGTAAGGAATTATACAGCATTTCATAATACTATCTAATAAAACAAACCTGTCTCCACTTACAAAATATTCGAAGATTTTGCTTTTGTTATCTCTGAAGTTGAAGCTTGTGCTAAGGTATTTAAATATACCATTAAACTTATGTTAAATTAATTACACACTTTTCACAGATGATATTAACAACGTTCAAGAATCATTTCTTCAGCAGGGGTCATTCACTTATATTTTTGACACAATGCTTCATAAATTTCATCTCAAATCTGCTTTGGAAATAGATTTCATGAGGCAGTGGGGATTGTCCCTGCCTCCAAACCAGAAGTTCCAGATTCAAGTCCCATTCCTACCTTTGATGGGAAAGGGAGTTGTGTTGATATTATGGCTAAGCTGGTTGAGTATCAATTTGTAAATCCTTCTAAGATACACCAATGGAAAGCAGTAAGATTGGGAGAAATTTCTGGTCAGTGATGTGAAGTCTTTATCATCACAATCGTTAACTCCAGATTGTGCCATGTAAAAGTACATGTTGCCAAAGAAACTCAGACTTTTTGGGTGATCACTTGGCCTGACAACCAATGTGGGCTGCATTGATGTCAAGAACATTGTGTTCTGGTTGGGGTGAATTTGGGACCTGTCTCCGTGTCCTTCATGTGCTGTAGATTGAAGGCTGAATTTTCCCAGACCCTGAACAAAGTGGGCAATGGTGAGTCCGTTGAGAAAATGTAGTGAAATGTGAAAAATTAGATTCCTGACATTGCAGAATAGTCATTCTGATTTTCTTTCTTTTGTTTCGAAATATACTTTATTCATAAAAAATATCTCTGCGTATATACAGAATCAAAAACGCAGTTTGGTTCTGTTCAGTAGTATAGCAAGGAAACAACAAATATTGGAGTTTGCCTCGATCCAAACAAACCAAAGACATATATTTAAATACATTTGAGGCACCAGGAGAGTCTGATAACTGAACAGACCCATATTTAACTTCAGCAGGAATTACAAGACAAGAACCTTGCTAATGAGATAGAGTCATAGAGTTGTATAGCAGGGAAACAGATCTTTCAATCCAACTTATCCATGCCAACCAGATATTCTAAATTAATCTAGTCCCATTTGCCAGCATTTAGCCCTTATTCCTCTAAACCCTTCCTATTCTTGCACCCATGCAGATGCCTTTTAAATGCTGTAATTGTACCAGCCTTCCACCACTGGCAGATGTTGTATTTGCATGCATTAGCATCTATTATTATTATCCATTTTCACTTCATTCATCTGCAGTTACAATTCTCTAACACTGTGGAGAGAAGCTAGACAGTGACAACTCTCAACATGAAAGTCACATTGGGTACCTAGTGAGTCCAGCTCGCCACCTGTGCCTCCAAAGCCTCTATGTTGGTGACAATCCTCTCAAAACCTCAGGGCATGCTTCATGGGTAGTACTGTCTGTAATCGCCCCCTTCCATGGAGGTTTGTATCGGACAAGCACCAGCCTCCCCACAGCATCATGGCATTACTCCACATCACTTAGAATATAGTAATCCACTTCAATGCTGCAGCTTGGAGCGCATCAACACCTTGCATTGTAATGATGGTAGAAGGCAGCTTTGTAAACAAGGACAGGCATCCATATCATGGATTTGACCACTGTTCATCTCAGGACTCCTTACTTGCTCTCCTAATGCTCACTCACTGTGCACCTACTTTGATGTCCCTAGAATCCCCACCTTGTATTGCTTTGCCTTTTTGAGTATTTCTGCATTATTCAGAGCTTACGGGCTCAGTACACCTATGTTTTGCCTTGCCTCTTACTGTAGATGCAAAGCCTGGCAGTTTATCATGTCTGGCAGCAATGATCGGTCAAGCAAATAGGCATGTTACTTTATGGCACCATGCTATGTTAATTCACACCTGCAACCAGATGTATACACAGCAAATACAATGGATGCATTTCATTGAAATGGCGATGTCTGAAAATCTTAGGGGAGTAGTCCTCAGTCAGATAAAGGGGAAATTTTCTTCAGTCAATACAGATTACCAGCATAGTAAACCAAAGGCTTCATGCATTATCAGTCCAGGGACTTGGACACAATCAGTCGGGCTCTTAGGGCTGTCAGGTCAAGGGTCCCATAACATTACAATCAAGGGAATAGATTACCTTCAGTCATGCAGGTCTGGTACAAGGGGATTACTAGTAATTCAATCATGAGATGCACAGTCAGGGGTTTGGTCATTCATCAGTCTAGCCTAATCTTCCAAGTTGGTCAGGGGTGGACCGCTGCCAATCTAGCAATGACAATGACATTGCTGAGCTACATTGGGTATTGGGGCAAAAATAGCACTCCCTTACTCGGGTTTCAAATATATGACACACAGACAAGTTGCCTTTGTAGTGCAATTCTTATAACTGCTGATACTGAGCCATTCAGACAGGTAATGATTTAAAATGACAATATCTTTAGAATATGAGCTTCTTATTCCATTTGAGTGCCACCCTTGTCATTGATGTGCCCTCAGAAACTATACTTTTTTGCTTCCTTCATACTACATATGCTGTCAATAGTTATTCATGGCTGATGACCTGATGAATCAGATGCTTTAAATATGGTGGTAGAGCTGGAAATCCCATCACGTCCTGGCATTGGAACATAGGAACAGGAATAGGCCATTCAGCCCATTGCAACTACTCCACTGTTTAATACAATTATGGTTGTCAAACATTACAATGCTTTTTACCATGTCCATCCCCATAACCCTTTACATGATTGGTAGTCAGAAATCTTTCAATCTCTACTTTAAACATATTCAAAGTCTAAGCTTCTACACCCATCTAGTAGAGAATTCCAAAGATTCATAATACTCCAGGTGAAAGAAATTCACCTAATCTCGGTCCTAAATGGCATTCTCCACCATTTGCAAATTTGGAAACATTACATTTGATCCCCATATTCAAATCATTATTGTGAACAGCTGGGGCCCATGTGCTGATCCTGACAGAACTACGATAGTCACAGCCAGCCACACGAGAATGACCTATTTATTCCTACTCTCTTCTTTCTGCCTGTTAGGCCAATGCTTGACCCACACTAGCACACTAGCTCCTATCCTAGGTCCTTCAGTGTTGCTGGCCAACCTCCTGTGAGGGATAGTCATCAAGTGCTTCTGCCAATGCTGTGTGCAAGTTAGTGTGAGAATGGTGCCATGGGGGTACAATACCCATAATCAGGTGAACAGCAGAGACTTGCATGAGATAACTCACTAGACCTTGCAGAAAGAAAATAACAATGAAATTCCCGAAATTGGCATTTAGCCCAATTATGTATAAGTCAACCCTGGCACACCTACTTTATGGAGGAGAACTGAAGAAGAAGATTGCCTGAATGTGTGATGTTACTATTTGGATATATAGGTTCAGTTGTTAATCATAAGCATTGTGAGAGGTTTCCGACATTTGAACAGCTGTAAAATGAATGGAGAACAGATGGAAAGAGGTTTACTTTAGAGTCAAAATCGACCAAAGAAACCTTATTTCTCACTTCACCAAGGTAATTAATGAGTTAGTTATAGAAAATTGGCAAACATGATGTAAGCTTATGCAAGTAATACAGCAAATATTAGGAGGTCTCCCAAAATGATGTGGTAAATCAGCTCTAACATGGAAGATAAAAACTGAAGGAACTGCAGATGCTGTAAATCAGGAACAACAACTAAGTTGCTGGAAAAGCTAAGCAGGTCTTGCAGCATCTGTGAAGGAAAAAACATAGTTAACGTTTCAGGTCCGGTGGCCCTTCATCAGAACTCATAAAGTAGGTATGCCAGGGTTGAATTTTACATTATTAGGCTAAATGCCAATTTCATGGTTATTTTCTCTCCGCGTGGCCTAGTGAGTTATCTCATGTTCTGAGGAAGGGTCACTGGCCCCAAAACATTAACTCTGTTTTTTCCCTTCACAGATGTTGCCAGACCTGCTGAGCTTCTCCAGCAACTTTGTTGTTGTTTCTCAAATATAAGAGTTAGTTGTCGATGCCCTTCTTAGCACAGCATGGGTGCTTACTCAATCAATACATTGTGCATGTTCCAGTTGGAGATGGAAGATCATAGTAGCAATTGCTGCTCTTTCTCAATAAACATACAATTGCATTCCAAAATTCACATTGCACCACAACTTCACTGCATTGGTAATGTTAAATGAAGAGGCAGAGCAGTGACAAAACTCCCCCAGTGGAATCTTCTTAAATATGCAGAACTGTGGCTGTATTATTGTAACCTTGAAGTCTCAGCATAAATTGACTTCCACTTGCAATGACTGAATCATTCTCAGTTCACTACGTGCAGTATAAATATTCTCCAAAGAAAGTGCATTGAGAGAAAATATTTAAAATATTCTTAAACTCCTACTATATTTCAGTGGAATAATATAACTAGCATGTAGCTCCATTGTAGCTTTGTGGTAGTGTCCTATCTCTGGGCCCAAAGGCAAGCTTCAGATGATTGTGTGAGAAAATTCGTAAAGCCTTGCAGAGAGAAACCGTCCATTGACAAAAATAACACTTGGCTGATTCTGGGTAAGGTTCAATACATTGTTTCAGTTTGTCTTTAAATGATGATGACACAAAAATAGGTAGAAAATTAAAGTCAGTCTAGTGGCTTTGTTCGATCGTCAGATGGAAAATGCCATTTCGGGCATCACTTGATAAATGTTTTATTCGATGGTCACAATCACCAAATGACAAAACAATTTTAAAATAAGACAACAGTCTTACCAATTATTGGCAGATTCGGATCAATGTTCAAACGTTGTTTAATAACCAGCAAAAGTTAACATACATTCTTCTATTCTTTTTTCAGGTATACATTGTACCACAGCTTAACTTCCTTCTTCTTTCCCTTACCACTGATACTACTTTGTTACATTTTGATTTTGTGTTATACATGGGACATCTACCAAGAAAACAAGAGAACTGGAAGGTAAATAATTTATTGTGATCACATACTTTATATTCATGATATCTAAATGAGCTATTTACTCCAAAATGTTACAGTTGTTTTTTGTTAACAAAATGTCCAACAGGTAGAATTCAATCTTTATGTTTAAGAGTTTTAAAGACGGGTATTAAGAAAGCCACATATTGCGTATTAGAGTTGCATGTACACTCTTTCCTTATTGGGACAAGTACACTTACCATTTCGTAAATAAGCTGGTGACAATTTGGTAAGAACCAATGCTTTGGAATTCCCAATAGCACAAGGATGCTATCAGTGTTTCGCCATCTAACATTATGTAGTTTGTCAGCAACAGAATAGATGGGATTCCCCACAGTTGTCTAAAAAAGATTTATGCCAAGCAGAAGGGCTACACCTCCAATTACATAAACCAAACTGCTCTAGTCAATCATTGGCAGATCTGGAAGTATTACAGAGCCATTTCAGGTATCAAATGACGATGGGAGATTGAGTCAGAGGCAACGTGACCGTGAACAAACATTTTCTCCACCAGTAGTAAGAACTTACAACCATAAGTTTGATCTGTAATAGACAGAGCAGGATCACAAATTCCTTCTGAACAATGTGATGAGTAATCATTATACAAATGAATTACATAGGAACATTAAGTACAAGAAAAGATCACTTAATCTTTCTAGGCTACACAACCATTCAATTATACAGTTATGGTTTTGTACCTAAGCTCAATTTACTGCTTTTGCTCCATATCTCCTGATAGCATTACCTGATAAAAAGTGCATCAGTCTTAATCTTGAAAACTCCAACTGCTGTAACATCCTTTGTATAGTATACAACCTACATTATTCTCCTTAGAAATGTTTGAACACAAACCATTGCATTTCACTGTCTATGGACAAACTGACATTATCAATCAAAAGCACAGATAGGGGACATGCTGTCGGGTCAACTTAGCAAGAATGGTTAGGATAGTTAATTGTAATGTCAACAAAAGAATGATAATACACCAAAACTGTCCATTTGAGGAAGTGATAAAACTATTGAAATGTAAATGTCAAAAACATATAGAATAGCAAAAACTGTCAGGGAGCAGCATTCTATGCATTTGAGGCCATAGCCTTATATACATCAGTCTTTACCCTGATCATAGAATCACACAGAATCACAGAAGTGTGGTTGTATGGAAGAAAGCCATTCAACCCATCATGCTTACATCAGCTTATTAAATGAGCATCATTACCCTGTACGAATGTCCTGCTTTTTTCTCCACAACCTTGCACTTTATTTTTATCCAAGTAATCATCTAATGCCTTCTTGAATACTCCAATTGAATCTTCCTCCACCAAACTTCCAGGCTTTGAATTCAACACCCTAACTACTCACTGAGTGAAAAGGTTTTTCCAGGCTTCACTGTTGCTCCTTTTACAGATTATTTTAAATCTATGCCCTCTTGTTCTTTTTTTGAGTGGAATAGTTGCAATGAAGGAGGAAACTGTTCGGTTCATTGTGTTGTGCCAGTTCGCTAAAAGCGAAAATACATTTGTCCTCCTCCTATCCATCTCCCGTCCATAACTCTTGATCATTTCTATTCATATGTTGAGTTAATTCTCATTTAAAAGCCCATTTGATTGCATCTGCCTCAACCACACTCTCAAGCATCACATTCCAACTCTCACCACTCATTAATGTTACAAACCCTGTAGAGGCACATAATATTTAAGAAAGAGATTTGAGGCTTGGGTGCAAATGATCATGGAAATCATTGAATCACGACAGCATGGAAGGCAGCCATTTGGACCATCGAGTCCACACCAACCCTCTGAAGAGTATCCCACCCAGACCCACCCCGTATGCTCTCCCTGCATTTCCCATGGCTAATCCACCTAACCTTCACCAGAAACTGTAGACAATTTAGCATGGCCAATCCACCAAACCTACACACCTTTGGACTGTGGGAGGCAACTGGAGTCCTCAAGGTACCAGGGATGGACAAGGTCAGAAATCACACAATGCCAAGTTATTGTCCAACAGGTTTATTTGAAAGCACAAGCTTTCAGAGTCTTACTCCTTCTTCAGGTGCTAGTGAGAGAAGTAGCTTCAGACATAAGTTTTAAGTAGAAGATCAAAGGGTCACACCACTGATGAGGATGTACGAAACAAACTTAAGATGCTGTTAAATCTTTAATCAGTTGGAAGGTTTTAATTGATTAATATGTATATGTAAGTCCTTGAATTCCTTTGAAGTCACTGTCCTGAGAGAACTAAAGACTTTATAAGTGTAAAGAAGAGCTGACGTTTTAGGTCAGATAGTGCATGTTAGATGTGAGGCCTTGGGTAGGATCAGTTTGTGTTCTGATCTGGGGTCAGACTAGTTTTATTTCTAAAGTAGGAATTTATAAAATGTCACATTAACTGACTGTGTATAAATTGTATGTTTTTTGAACAAAATTTGTATCTGAAAATACAAATTCACCCTATAGATTTATATATGCGTGCGTGTGTGCATGCGTGTGTGTGGGAAAGAGTGTGTGTATTTATGTGTGAGAGTAGGAAAGAGCGTATGTGTGTGGGAGAGAGAGAGCATATGTGTGTGGGAGAGAGAGAGAGGGACAGTGCGTATGTGCCCAGAGTTTCTCACTCAGTAAGTTTACAAACAGTTAGAATAGCTGCTCAAGCAAAAACAGAAAATGCTGGAGAAACTGGGCAGGTCTGGCAGCAGAGATAATGGGAGCTGCAGATGCTGGAGAATCCGAGCTAACAAAGTGTGGAGCTGGATGAACACAGCAGGCCAAGCAGCATCTCAGGAGCACAAAAGCTGACGTTTTGGACCTAGACCCTTCATCAGAAAAGGGTCTAAGCCCGAAACATCAGCTTTTGTGCCCCTAAGATGTTGCTTGGCCTGCTGTGTTCATCCAGCCCCACGGGTCTGGCAGCATCTGTGAAGAGAGAAGCAGAGTTAATGTTTTGTGGTGGTATAACTTTTCTTCAGAAGTGGAATCTCCAGCACTGTTTGTTTCAGATTTCCAGCATCCACAGTATTTTGGTTTTACCTGAGAACAGCTGCTCATTGCTTTCTGTTGATATTTGAATTTATGCTTCAATAAGATTTGAACTGGATACAGAGTCTCTATAGCAAGCAAGATCAGCAGACTGAATTAGTAAGAAGTCACTAATTTTATATGCTTCATTTTATTTTGGATTAGACAGGCATTTCTATGGCCACAAACTTGACTCTAAAATAGTATGTTGCCCCCCACCTCCAGCACTAGCATTAAGAATATCTTGGAACTTCTACAGGGTGTTCTACAGAGGGAGGGTGAACATCCAGTGGTCGTGATACACATTGGTACAAATGATGTAAATGAAAATAGGAATAAGGTCCTAAAAGCAGAGTTCAGAAGCATGTTAAAAAGTAGGATCTTAAAAGTAGTGATCTCAGGATTATTACCAGTGCCACATGCTAGTCAGAAAAGAAATGACAGGAAATGTCATATAAATGTGGCTGAACAAATTATGTAAGGGGAGCGTTTCAGATTCTTGGAGCACTGGGACTAGTTCTGGGGCAAATACAGACTGGATAGTTTGCACCATGGCAGGACCAGACAGATGTCCTAGAGGGAGTATTTATTGGAGTGATTTGGGAGAGATTAAATTAAAATGCCAGGGGATGGAAATCTGTGTAAAGAGTCAGTGAAAGGGGAATCGAGGATAAGAATAAAGCAAAATAGGGAGTAAGAAAAGTGAAAAGCAGAGAAATTAAGGGCCAAGATCAAACAGGGACTCAGTGAAAAAGAATGGAAATGGAATAAGTAATACTAAAAAGACAAACCTTAAGGCTTTATGCTTTAATGCACATAGCATTTGCAATAAATTGCAAAAATTAATTATGCAAATAGATGAATGATGTAGTTAGTATTACAGAGAAAAGGCTTCAGGGTGACCAGGGATGGGAACTGAATATCCAGGGGTATTTAGTATTTAAGAGGGACAGACAAAAAGGGAGAAGTGGTAGAGTTGCATTGCTGGTTAAAGAGAAAATTAATTCAATAGTGAGGAAGAATATTAGAGCTGATGACGTGGAATCTGTATGGATAGAGCTGAGGAACACCAAAGGGTAAAATACATTAGAATGGGGATTATATACAGACCCCTAAACTATAGTGGTGATTTTGTAAATAGCATTAAACATGAAATTAGAGATGAATGCAATAAAGGCACATTTGCAATTATGGATGACTTTAATTTGCCTACAGATTGGGCAAATCAAATTACTAACAATGCCATCGAGGAGGAATATGTGGAACTGTGCACCAAATGGTTTTCGGGACTAATACATTGATTAATACATACACACCATCCCAGAGTAGGCCTTGAGTAATGAAAAAGGAATAATTGGCATTATTGTTATGTGAGGCCTCTTGAGGTAGGTGACCATAATATAGAATTCCTTGTCAAGCTGTAGAATAATGTAGTTGATTCTGAGACTTGGGTCCTGAATCTTACAGAGGAATTTATGATGGTCTGAGGTGTAAGTTGGCGATGATAGATTGTTATTAAAATGATAACAATGGAAAGACAAAGGCAAACATTCAAACATGCAATTTTGTAAATGGAGTCACAGTTGAATGTGGTCAAACAGCCGTGAAAGTATAAGCTGGATATTGAGGGGCTAAGTATACAGCCTTGTGGGACAGCAATGTTGAGGATTATTATGGAGGAGCTATTATCGCCAATGCTTGCTGATTGCGGTCTGCGCATCGGGAAGTCAAGGATATAGTTACAGAACGCAGAGCAGAGTCCTAGGGTTAGGCGTTTGGAGATGAGTTTTGTTGGGATTATGGTGTTGAAGGTGGAGCCAAAGTCAATAAATAAGAATCTGACGTAGGTATCCTTATTATCCAGATATTCCAGGAATGAAAGTAGGGCCAGGGAGATGGTGTCTGCTGTGGATCCATGTAATGGCAGGCAAATTGTAGTGGATCAAGGCAGCCTGGGAGATTGCAGTTGACGTGTGCCATTATTAACTTCTTGAAGCAATTCACAATGATGGAGGTCAGAACCACCAGGTGACATGTTGCCTGATCTTATTTGGCACCAGGATGATAATGGCTTCTCACATCGTAGTAAGGAGAGGTTAAAGGTATCTGCAAATACTCCTGCCAGCAGATCGATGCAGGATCTGAGTGTACGGCCAGGGTCTCCATTTGGATCAGTCACTTTCTGTGGGTACACCCTAAAGAAGGCCAATCTCATGTCTTGCAACAATGAATGGGGTACAGGTGCACCCAAGGTGTCGGAGCAGGTAACATCATTTTACTGACCTTCTGTTCAAAATGAACATGGAATGCATTGAGCTCATCGGGGAGGGATACATTAGAACATAGAACATAGAACATTACAGCACAGTACAGGCCCTTCAGTCCTCAATGTTGTGCCGACCTGTCATACCGATCTGAAGCCCATCTAACCTCCACTATTCCATGTACGTCCATATGCTCATCCAATGACGACTGAAATGTACCTAAAGTTGGCGAATCTACGACCGTTGCAGGCAAAGCGTTCCATTCCCTTACTACTCTCTGAATAAAGAAACTACCTCTGACACCTGTCCTATATCTTTCACCCCTCAATTTAAAGGTACACCCCCTCGTGCTCGCCGTCACCATCCTAGGAAAAAGGCTTTACCTATCCACCCTATCTAACCCTCTGATTATCTTACACGTCTCAATTAAATCACCTCTCAACCTTCTTCTCTCTAACAAAAACAGCCTCAAGTTCCCCAGCCTTTCCTCATAAGACCTTCCCTCCATACCAGGCAACATCCTAGTAAATCTCCTCTGCACCCTTTCCAAAGCTTCCATATCCTTCTTATAATGCGATGACCAGAGCTGTACGCAATACTCCAAGTGCGGCCGCACCAGAGTTTTGTACAGCTGCAGCATAACCTCTTGGTTCCGGAACTCGATCCCTCTATTAATGAAAGCCAAAACACGGTATGCCTTAACAGCCCTGTCAACCTGGGTGGCAACTTTCAAGGATCTGTGTACACGGACACCGAGATCTCTCTGCTCATCTACACTACCAAGAATCTTATCATTGGCCCAGTACTTTGCCTTCCGGTTACTCCTACCAAAGTGCATCACCTCACACTT
This sequence comes from Stegostoma tigrinum, assembly GCF_030684315.1. Taxonomy (NCBI): domain Eukaryota; kingdom Metazoa; phylum Chordata; class Chondrichthyes; order Orectolobiformes; family Stegostomatidae; genus Stegostoma; species Stegostoma tigrinum. The sequence continues at coordinate 48,845,642 of NC_081357.1, read as the reverse complement.
GTCTGCATTAAGCTCCATTTACCACCTCTCAGCCCAGATCTGCAGCTTATCTATGTCTCTCTGCAACCTACAGCATCCTTCGTCACTATCCACAACTCCACCAAGCTTAGTGCTGTCTGCAAATTTACTAACCCACCCTTCTACGCCCTCATCCAGGTCATTTATAAAAATGACAAACAGCAGTGGACCCAACACCGACCCTTGCAGTACACCACTAGTAACTGGTCTCCAGGATGAACATTTCCCATCAACTACCACCCTCGTCTTCTTTCAGCAAGCCAATTTCTGATCCAAACTGCTATATCTCCCACAATCCCATTCCTCCGCATTTTGTACAATAGCCTACTGTGGGGAACCTTATCGAACGCCTTGCTGAAATCATATATACCATATCAACCAGTTTACTCTCATCCACCTGTTTGGTCACCTTCTCAAAGAACTCAATAAGGTTTGTGAGGCACGACCTTCCCTTCACAAAACAGTGCTGACTATCCCTAGTCAATTTATTCTTTTCTAGATGATTATAAATCCTATCCCTTATAACCTTTTCCAACACTTTACCAACAACTGAGGTAAGGCTCACTGGTCTATAATTACCAGGGTTGTCTCTACTCCCCTTCTTGAACAGGGGAACCACATTTTCCATCCTCCAGTCATCTGGCACTATTCCTGTAGATAATGACGAGTTAAAGATCAATGCCAAAGGCTCGGCAATCACCTCCCTGGCTTTGCAGAGGATCCTAGGATAAATCCCATCCGGCCCAGGGGACTTCGCTATCTTCACACTCTGTAGGATTTCTATTACCTCTTCCCTGTGAACCTCAATCCCAGCTAGTCTAGTAGCCTGTATCTCAGTATTCTCCATAACAACATTGTTGTTTTCTAGAGTGAATACTGTCGAAAAATATTCATTTAGTGCTTCCCCTATCTCCTCTGACTCCACACACAACTTCCCAGTACTATCCTTGATTAGCCCTAATCTTACTTTTGTCATTCTTTTATTCCTTAAATACCTATAGAAAGCCTTAGGGTTTACCCTGATCCTATCCGCCTACAACTTCTCATGTCTACTCCTGGCTCTGCTGAGCTCTCTCTTTAGGTCTTTCCTGGCTACCTCGTAGCCCTCAAGCGCCCTAACTGAGCCTTCACATCTTATCCTAACATAAGCCTTCTTCTTCCTCTTGACCAGAGATTCCACCTCCTTCGTAAACCACGGCTCCCGCACTCTTCAGCTTCCTCCTGCCTGACAGGTACATATTTATCTAGGACACACAGGAGCTTTTCCTTGAATAAGCTCCACATTTCTGATGTGCCCATCCCCTGCAGTTTCCTTCCCCATCCTATGCTCCCGAAATCTTGCCTAATCTCATCGTAATTGCCTTTCCCCCAGCTATAACTCTTGCCCAGTGGTATACACCTATCCCTTTCCATCACTAAAGTAAACATAACAGAATTGTGATCGCTAACACCAAAGTGCTCACCTACTCCAAATCAAACACCCGGCCGGCTCATTACCCAGTACCAAATCTAATGTGGCTTTGCCCCTTGTTGGCCTATCTACATACTGTGTCAGGAAGCCCTCCTGCACACACTGGACAAAAACTGACCCACCTATAGTACCCGAACTATAGTGTTCCCAGTCAATATTTGGAAAGTTGAAGTCCCCCATGACAACTACCCTGTCTCCCTCAACATTGTTGTCAGCGAATCTACTTGACATCACTTTGTAGCCTGTTGTATCATGTAAGCCTTGCCACAGTCAACATGCATTTAGCCTGAGACTATAGTTTGGTCTGGTACTGTCTTTTGGCATCCCTGATGACTTTGCGAAGATTGTACCTAGATTTCCTGTGTAGATCAGTGTCACCTGACTTGAAAGCATCAGCCCTGGGCTTCAGTAGGGAGGGGATCTCCTGGTTCATCCTTCATTTCCAGGTGGGGAACACTCGGAGATTATCTTCTTTGGCACACAGTCCTCTATACACTTACTGATGAAGTCTGTGATGGTAATGACATACATATTTATGTTAGCCCTTGAGTTCTTGAATATGGACCAATCCTCTGACTCCATGCAGTCACGTAGGAGCCCATCCGTTCCCTCAGAACAGCATTTGTATGACTTCTTGTACTGATTTCAGTTTCTGCTTGTAAGCGAGGAGAAGGAACACAGCCTTGTGTTTGAATTTCCCAAAATGCGGGCAGGGAATGGAGCGGTAGGCCCCTTTGAGCTTGTGTAACAATGGCCCAGGATGTCTGGGCCTCTGGTAGGACAAGAGACATGTTGGTGGTATCTTGGTAGCACACTTTTGGTGTTGGCCTGGTTGAAGTCGCTGGTTATGATGAACAAGGTTTCAGGGTACGTTGTCTCAAGGCTACTTGTAACAGCATGTATTTCATCAAGTGCGCCTTTCACATCTGCGTGGGATGGGATGTGAACTGCGTTAGAATTGCAAGAGTAAACATCCTGTGGCAGGTAGTAGGGATGGGCTCTTCACCATTAGATACTCAAAGTACAGGGAACAGTAACTCAATACAGTCGACACGTCTGAGCACCAAGAGGTGTTAATCAGGAGACAGACCCCTCTGCCTTTGCCCTGCCTGAGGACATTGTGCAGTCCAATGGGTGGATTGAGAAACCCTCAGGTTGTAAGGTACCCTCAGCTGAAGCAGGAGTGAGCCATGTCTCTGTCAAACAGAGCACACAGCAGCTTCTCAGTTAGGATCTCTTAGTTAGAATTATATTTGCTGGAGTTCAGAAGAATGAGGGGGGATCTCATAGAAACCTATAACATTCTAACAGGAAAAGACAGGATAGATGCAGGAAGGATGTTCCTGATGATGGGGGAGTTGAGAATCGGGGATCTCAATCCAAAGATACACGTTAAGCCATTCAGAACTGAAGGATAAATTTCTTCACCCAGTGAGTGATGAGCCTGTGGAATTCATTGCCACAGAAAGCGTTTGAGGACAAAACATCATATGATTTTAAGAAGGAGTTGGATATTGCACAAATGGGGTTGAAGCTAAAGGGATCAAAGGATTTGAGTGATGACTGGAAACAGGTTATTGAGTTGGATGATCAGTAATGATTGTAATGAATGTTGGAGCAGATTTGAAGGGCTGAATGGTCTATTTCTGCTCCTGTTTTCTCAGAAAATTAAAAGAGACAGTTTAAAATGTATAAAGCTTATAAAACTTTACAGTCAGAACACTGCACAAAAAACATTCTTCCTAATATCCGCACTATATCTTTTGCTGTTGACTTTAAATTGATATCTGCTGGGCTCTCCATTTTGAACCATCAAAACCTTTTCGATCAGCAGGATTTTCAGTTTCTGCTTGTAAGCTGGGAGAAGGAGCACAGCCTTATGTTTGGATTTTGTAAGCTTTATATTTGGATGTTTGTGCCAGATTTCTGTTTGGATTCTGTGTGGTCAAGCATTTTTTTTCAAAGAGGCCTCACATCCTGTAACAGAACTGGTTGAAATGTGAAGAATGTCCTGTGTTAGAATGTGCTAGAAAACAATAATATTTAAAGCAGAACAAAGTTGTTCAGACTTAAATGGCTGAAGTGAAATAAGCCTCACTTAAATAAACAATGTTTTCTTCTTATTGTTTAGATATAACACAACTATCCCCAGAGCACGGCTCAAACGACTAACGAAGATGGTCCTGGTGTTAGTGGGTATTTTTGTGGTGTGTTCAGCACCGTACCATGTGATTCAACTAATAAATCTCAAAATTAGTCAGCCCACTTCTGTTTATTACATCATTTATTACATCTCCATCTGCCTTAGTTACGCCAGCAGCAGCATTAACCCCTTTCTCTACATATTGCTCAGTGGTAATTTCCGAATGAGGTTGGCCAGTTGCACAAAGATTCCAATGAAAGTGACTGAACGTGAAATTATTAACATAGAAAGCACAGTGAAGCTGAGTTACTGAATGAAAAAATCTCTTTTATAAGCAATATGTTTGTGTTTTTGAAGTGTTACTGTGTAGGTGAGTACAGTATTGTTGATTTCACTATCCAAATCAACATATTTAACTTAATACAATTTGTAACTTCATCTTTTTTTTTACTTTCAGTATGCAGTTTAATATCTACTGGATGTATAAGGTATCTTACATCAATGAACATTTTAGTGACTGCCCTTTCAGTGTGAATCCAACTAAAAAAGAATGAGATATGACACTATCAGAGAGTTAGCAAGGACAACAATTTCAAGGGAATATGGGTCTGCAATGTAATTCCAAGGTTCAGATCGCACCTCAGAGTTGAGGGGGCAGCTAAAAAGATTGCACTGATACAATAGCGAGAGCTTCTCAAAGATCAAAATCCATTGTCAGAAGAGTAATAATCAAAGCCCTGAAAGTGCAGTTCCCTTGTTGGTTGCACAAATCTAATCTCTACTCAATAAACGCCAACAATTTGTTTAATTGAGATAAGTAGCATCAGCAGTGTATGTGTAAAAACATTGGCAAACTACTATATAGCTCATATTATACCTGCTCATACGATTCAATCTCTTCTTACTGCAAACTACAGCTGTTGGTTTAGCAGGAGCTTTATTAATGTATGTATTTCTGTGACTGTGACAGCAAGGCTTTAACCATTATTAGAAATGTAATTGTATGTTTTGTATTTATAATTATGTTTTCAAGTTTAACACAAGTTTTGAGAAGAACATGATACAGATAATAGCAGTTAGTTCCATATATATCATTGATTACTATCATGTCTTGTGTTTTTCAGTTTGTAATTAAAATGAAATAAAAGAATGTAGTAATTAAAGAACAATATTAAATAGGAGGTCATAAAAATTTGATGTAAACTGTTAAGAAACTTGTGTATTAAAGTATTCAAAAAGTATATGAAAATATGTATAAGTGCATGCACTAAATGTCAAAAGATTATAATCCAACTTACTGTTCGTTTAGAAAATAAAGGCCTTCAATCATGTGCTCTGGTCAAAATTACATCACCAGACTATGTATTTGATGTTAACTAATTGAAATCCTGTAGCATTCCCTACTGACAAAAATCAAACTAAAATTTTGATAAGTTCATTCTCTCCTGCTTCATGAAGTTGTTCCTGTTCTTCACTCCCATGCTGTAATTCTTGGGCTGGAGTTACAAGGAGGGTCAGGGATCTGACACCTGAATGAATCCTGGGTCCCACCTTAGCTCAAAGTTTTTAGAACATAGAACAATACAGCGCAGAACAGGCCCCTCGGCCCTCAACGTTGCGCCGACCTGTGAACTAATGTAAGCCCATACCCCTGCACTATCCCATCATCACCCATATGCTTATCCAAGGACTGTTTAAATGCCCCTAATGTGGCTGAGTTGACTCCGACTGAGTTTTGTAGTAACCTATTTAGCCAGGGGTGGAGTTTGGCACCCAGTTATTGATATCAGTGCTTCTAGGAGCTGGTTGCCTAGTACCAGCACAAGAGCAAGTGGCAACTATGATGAATGATGCCACTACCTTGTCAGTTCGATCAGGTAGCCAAGAAGCCGAATACGGTGGAGTGCAGCTATGGATGTCAAGGTGAGAAGCAATGTTTTTGTTGACCCACGTTCCCTTGTTTGGTCAGGGATGTATAAATAGTTTTGAGCCTCAAAGAATCATGATTGGGTCCGATGGTGAATCAGCAGCCATGCACAAGAATATTGGGGTTCAGCTGTTGAAAGTTGTGTGCAAATTAATAAGTTCTTTAATCAACTTGCTGCATTTACCACTCCCTCTCAATGTTGGCCCATTGCAAATTCAAAAGATGTCCCCAAGGCAACATCCTGCACTGATTCTGAATTCTAATCTGCAGCAGGTTCCTACTCCATGGCCCTTTGAAAATCTGACCATTTCTTTTTCTCCTTGATTTCACTGCTTCCACTTTCCCTTCCACTATGGGGTCCAAAACTCCAAAAGGACTGAATTTCCTGAACAACCCTCAACATGAAAACCATGATTTCACATCTTATAAATTTTACTTTAACAAGCAAACTAATTATAAATTGAAGATGAATTGTCAGTAAAAGTTAAATACAAATAATCTGAATTTACTCAAGCAGAATTCTAGCTCTTTTTCTGTAGGTATTTAACTTCTGATCCTTGCTGACGGCAGCACCAAATGAACCTGAATTCCTCGGTAAGGGACTTCACCAAATTAGGGCACTTCTGCAAAATCTTCTTATCCCTATTCCTGACAGTCCTGATGGTGTGGATCTCTCACAAACTCCCTTGTCCAAGCCTCAGTGACAACACATGTCCCGTTTAATGCCATCATTATTTTAATGTGACAGAAACAACTGTAACATGCTGGTAGTTGGCTTGTGTTATATGCTAGATCCAACCTTAATGTGCTTCTTTTTGCCAATATGTCACAGTCTCTTCTGAACTCAGTTAAGTTGGTCTGTTTCCATTTTGCATTTGTGGGCCACATGGTGTTGAGCTTCTATGACCACATCCTCCCGCACCCTTTTTATTGTCGCCTGAACAACAGCTAACCACTGTGCATGAAGGGCTTTCATACGAGGTGGGTGATGAACATGTACGCTGTCATCCAGAGGCCTGACCACAATGAACATGGGAATGAAAAATATCCTAAGGACACCAGTTGAACTGTTCCATTGCTCTAAAGGTTCAGTGTCACAAGCAACATCAGAGATATAGCCATGCATGTACATCACTCCAACTGCTGGATGCAATGCATCAGGAAACACCACAAACAGCAGAGTTCATCATACAGTGCCCATTTGTTTCGCACTCGGACTATTGTTATTGGTTTATGTCTGTCTCTAAGGCTGTCCCCTCTGCAGGCTTGTTTTCTACTCTGTTGTCTTTCTCTTCTGTAAGTTCTTCTTTCTCTGTGTATGGTTGTCACCGGTTTGCACTTTTCCTTCCTACTCGCGTATGTCTTTTTTAAAGTCTTTCTTTCTATTGGGGCAGCTCTGAACTACCTGAACCACTGGCAATGAATCAATAAAAAAGTGACAGTGAGCTCAAAACTCTTGATTCCCCCAGACATTGTGGGCTTTACCAGCATATTTGCCTCTGAAACAATTTGCTTGCAAGGTCCTTTTTAAAATAGAGCATAATCATGGATTCCCATCTATGAAATTGCAGTACCATGAATTAATCATAATGCTGAAAGAACTGCCTATATATTTTCTTTATTCACTCCTGAGATGTTGACTGGCTGGGCTAGTAATTATTGTCCATCCCTAATTGCCCTGGAGAAGGTGATACTGACTGCTTCCTTGAACTGCTGCACTCGTTGGAGTATAGTCCTTGGATGCGTGCAGTGCTATTAAGAATGAAGTTCCAGAATTTTGATCCAATAACAGTGAAGGAACAGTGATATATTTACAAGTCAGGAATGGTGAGTGCCTCGGAAGGTATCTGGCAGGGAGTAGTGTTTCCATGTATCTGCTGCCCTTCCCCTTCCAAATGGGAAGGCTGAAAGCATGATCAGAGCTGGCTTACAGGCATGACAGTAAGAAAAGATGAGTATGAATTTCTGAATGACAACACAATTTAAGGAAACAATTTTCTGTGTGCATATGCACAAAAATTAATTAGACACAAAGTGGATGTCTAGAAGCGGATATGGATTACAGCAGCCTGGGAGCTTAATGTAGGGGTAACACTTGGCTAAGGCATTTTAAGGGTTAAAACAAAACACATTCAATGTTAGCTTAATTCTTGATTAGCTAATGTTAGACCGGGAGGAAACAGAAACATTGAGACAAAGAGACATAGCCACAAATAACATATGTAAAACAGAAACTCGGTTAATATTACAGGGAGCTAATCCCTGTAAATGAAAATTTAGTTGCATTTTTGAAGGAGAGGATCACTGGCCTTGGAGGGTCAGTAGGAGCTTGATCGGCCTTACAATTGAAAGCATTTATCTCAACTGGGCATTGACCTATCTCCCTAATGTGACATCAATACTGCAATTGTCTCATAATGTATATTTCATGTGACAAATTGCCTGAGTAGCAAGCAACACTGTAAAGATTATAATTGTGTATAGAACTATTCATTTAATGACCAATGAATAAGGGGACCCAGAGAGCAGGAGCAGAGGATACTCAGCATTTAATTGTCTAGGTGTGAGGTTTTGTCAGCTTATCCGGATGAGAGCTCAGGCTGCAGAGGAAAGTATTTTGTTAATGTAGGCAGAAATAGTGTTGACTGGCCTCCAGTATATTCTCTCTTTACAGAACCATGGAAAACTGCAGTACTATTGGTGTATCAGGGAACCATGATTGTGGAGGAACCAGTTCACTGGGAACACAAGGCGAGGCCTGCTCCATAAGAAAATGAGCAATAATGCTCGTGATCAGGAATACAGGTGGGATGGCTAGTTGCAAACAGTTTACTGAGAGATATTGGTGGGTTAAGTAAGGGGCAAAAAGTTGACAACTGGCGTATAATGTTGTAAAATGTAAAGTTGTTCATTTGTGAGGGAGAACAAGAGCATTATGTAAATAGAGAAAAATTGCAGAAGCTACAACACAAAGGGACTTGTGCATGAAACGTAGAAAGCTAGCACATAGCTGCAGCAAGCAATCAGGAAGGCTAATGGAATGTTGGTCCTTATTTCGAGGGCGTTAGAGTATAAGCCTAGGAGGTCTTACTGTAGCAATGCAAGGTGCCAATGAGACCACATCTAGAGCACTGTGGAGCAGGAAAGCTGAAGTTTTGAGCCTAGACTCTTTTCAGAAACTTTTCTGAAGCGGGGTCTTGGCCTAAAACATCAGTTTTCCTGCTCCTCTGATGCTGCTTGGTTTGTTGTGTTCATCCAGCTCTACACCTTTTTATGTCAGATTCTCCAGCATCTGCAGTTCCTACTATCTGTGGAGCACAGTTTTTGTCCCCTTATTTAAGGAAAGATGTTGTTTCATTGAAGGCAGTTCAGAGAAGATTCATGAAAAACATTCCTGGTGTGGAGGGATTCTCTTATGGGAAAGCACAAAACATATTGGGACTCTACATACTGGAGTTTGAAAGAATGAAAGGTGGTTTCATTGAAACATATAGGATTTTAAATGGCTTGACAGAGTAAGTGCTGGGAGAATGTTTCCCCCTCTCAGGAGAGTTTGGGATCAGAGGGCATAATTTCAGATTAAAGGGGTGCCAATTTAAGATTGAGGCAAGGATGTCCATGATTCTTTGGATTTCTTTGCCACAGAGAGCTGTGAGGGTAGAGTCCTTGTGTACATTTAAGGCTGAGATACACAGATTTTTGATCAGTAAGGCAATCAAGGTTTATGGGGAAAAGACAGGAGCTTGGGTGGGACGTAATTTGGATCAGCCATAATCCTAGTGAATGATGGAGCAGAGTCAAGGAGCTGAACAACCTACACCTATTGCTACTTCTTCTGGTCTTATGGTTTAGGAGTGTGTGACATTAAATGTCATGAGTATTAAGTAGTATGCAAAAGGAGCAACTTAAGGTAGTTGGGAATGAACAACAGCAGTGCCTGATATTGTAAAAAGTTCCTGTTGTGGTTAATCTCCTACACAGGCCACAGGACGACTTGGGTAAGCAGGTTAATTTCATATTTATTCAAACAAATGATGTCAGAATTCTGTCTGATACTCTGTTCTATCTCTGCCCAATACATTACAGGAAACCATCAACCTTCATGACCCTATCATCATGTACACCTACATTGTTTACTTTTCATTCTTGAAGAATAAACAGAAATCATTCATCCATGGTCTTTCTCTTATTCTGTCTGCAGTAATCTGTTTATACTCTTTAGTTTTCTCCCCAGATTGATGTGGGCTTTAGGCTTCTCTCCAGTTATTTCTTCTGACAGGGACCCTTTGGATGTTTGCTAAAATGTGATTCAGTGTCACCCACTCCTGTCACAAACTCTTTTCATAAAACCTTGTTTAATTTCCATTACATCTGTATTAACTCCATTCCAAATAATTGTTTCTAAAAGTTTTCCTACCACCAGAAGTTAAAGTGGCTGGTCTATAACTGCTGGGCTAATCGTTACAACCTATTATTGACAAACAATTATTTGATGATAACTAATACGCGAGTTCCCAGGAGGGTGAGGACCAACAAAAGTGATAATCTAACAGAGGGCTTGCTGAGATACCTGCTTCCAAACAGCCAATTACAAAACTGCCTGAACAGCTACAGAAGATTTAAGAGAGAGACACACACATAACAATCAAGCAGTATCAGTAAATACAACTGGAGAAAAGGTAAAAGAAAAGAACTGTGGATGCTGGAGATCTGAAACAAAACAGAAACTGCTAGTGAAATTCAGCAGGTCAAGCAACATCTGTGGACAGAAAGTAGAGTTAATATTTCGGAATCAGGGATCCCTTTTCAGAAGAGTTTTGTTCCTGATTTCCATCATCCACAGTTCTTTGTTTTTTTTTGTTGAAGAGTTGGGAGAATGGGTGAACTATACTGAAAGCAACCCACATAATGTGGTAATGGGCCAAGGAGAAGGTGAGAATGGGCATTTGTGCTAAAAGAAATTCCTGTCATAACAGGACCTGGTGTGAGGTGGGTAAAAATCGTGGAAGGATGGAATCAGCTCCAAAGTTATTGAACTCGATGTTGAGTCTTAGAGGTTTCAGGGTCCCTTAGTGACAAAGAAATGTTGTTCTTCGAGTTTGCACTGAGGCTCACTGAAGCACTAGAGCAGGCCTGATACAGAATTGTTGGCGTGGACAGATGGTGGTATGTTGAAGGAATGTTTCACATATTCCACAAGCTCAGGGCCATTTTTTTGCAGACAGAACTTGGGGTTCTTGAAGGAATGTTTCACATATTCCACAAGCTCAGGGCCATTTTTTTGCAGACAGAACTTGGGGTTCTCTGAAGAGATCACCCAGTTTTGTAGAGGAGACAACATTGTGAACGGTGAGTACAATAGACTAGATTGAGTAAATCACTGCTTCACCTGAAACATATGACTGGAGACTTAGGTAGAGGAGAGAAGAGGCAAATGGCAAGTGTTACACCTTCTGCAATTGCATGGGAAGGTGCTGGGGGTTTGGGGGTTGGGGGTGTTGAAAATGGAGGAGAAATGGGCCAGAGTGTCCTGGAGGGAACTGCCCCTGTGGGATGCTGACAAGGTAAGGGAGGGCAACATGTGTCAGTTCCTGGCATCCCATTGGAGGTACTGGGAACGGAATTTGCAATCCTTTGGATGTAGGTGCTGGTAGGTTGGAAAGTTGGGACAAGGGGGTGCTATCATTGTTGTGAGATGGAAGGGAGTGGGTGAGCGTTGAAGTGTGGGAGATAGGTCGGGCATGGCTGAGGGCTTTGTCACCATGGTAGTTGCGAATCTTTGGTTGAGGAAAACAGTAGGCATTTCTGAAGCCCATCTTGTGGAAGGTGGCATCATCAGGATAGATGCAATGGAGCCAGAGAAACTGGGGAGAATGGAATATAGCCTTTACAGTAAGGGGGTGTGAGGATATATAGTCAAGGTAACTGTGGGAGCCAATAGGTTTGTAGTAGATTTCAGTGGACAGCTAATCCCTAGAAATGGAAACAGAGAAGTTGTGTAAAGGAAGGGAGGAAGGAAAGGGGAGAGTGGAAATTAGAAGCAAAAGTGATACATTTCTTCAGTTTAGAACAAGAGAGGGAAGCGGCACTGATGATGTTATCCATGTACCGGAGAAAGATTTTGGTGAGGGACCTGAGTAAGATTGGAACAAGGAATATTCCATGTACCCCACGCAAAGATACAGGCATAACTGGGGCCCATGCGGATATCTGTGGACACCCCAAATGACCTGAAGGAATGGGAGGAGGTAAAGGAGAAGCTGTTCAAAATGAGGATGAGCTTGGCCAGGCAGAGGACGGTGGGGATGGTTCAATTCAAGACAACAACATTACCAGAGATAACAGCGTGTGGAGCTGGATAAACACAGTAGGCCAAGCAGCATCTCAGGAGCACAAAAGCTGACGTTTCGGGCCTAGACCCTTCATCAAAAAAGGCTGAGACATTAAGGCAACCAATGTCACGTTTACACTTCTTGATGAACAAGGCCGAGCGCAGGTAAAAGGCCAAAGGGAGTAGTCCAGGTGGAGAGAGAGTGTTGAAGGTGGGTGAAGGTGTCAGTGGGATGGCAAGAGGGCTGTTCTCCAAAGAAAAGGGCACAGAGGCAAAAGTGACAGAAGATGTTAAATAAACTGGAAGAAGGTATGAAAACTGAACCGGAAGGTGCACAGTTGTAACAGATGGTTTGGAACTGGGGGTATTAGAGTGGACAGTTTACCCTGTGCAGCTGGTAATCTGGGTGGGTCCCACCATTGAATGTGGAATCACTGCTGCAAGGAATACAGGGAGATAGCCAATGGGCTCCTGGGATAATGTGCTGTAGCTCATTGCAACTCACGAGCCCAACTTACCAACTGGCCACCGGAATCTGGGGTGAGGAATACAAGAAAAAGTAATTTTAGTGGTTTCCTTGGGGACATATTGTGGGTGCACAAAATCCAAAAATTAATTAGACTACCAAAGAGATGTGTAGAAGGGCATATAGGTTTGCAGGAGTCTGGGAGCTTGTTGTGGGGTAACACTTGGCTGAGGCTTTACAGGTTCAAGCAAAACATACCGAATATAAGCTAAATTCAGGACTTCTCAGACATAAATGAAACATGAGCTGCTGAGCGACACAGACAGAACCACTATTATGTATGCATGAATAGAAACTTATTTAACATTACAGAGGCATGATGGCTGCAAATGGGAACCTGTTTGCAACTTTAAGGGATGGGACAACGATAATGAAGATGGATTGTACCGTTTATGGCCATGTGACAATTTGTAGGTAACAGGAATATCTGTGCAATGTATAGCTGTACAAGTATGTGGAAAGAAACCTTTGTTTGCGAAAGTCTCCCTTCAGCAGTTTCCCTTGGGCATACTGGTAGATTAAAACCTTTGCCTTGTTTTGACCCCTAACCATGACTGTGTTGAGTGTCATTATCAACACAGCAACAGAATCATAATGTGACCATTGTAGCATCCAGGCACTTACAAACAGAATGATGTGAAAAACCTGACAACATTCAAAAATATTAAAACAGTGAAAAATATCAAGCAACATGAACAAGTGCAAAAAAATACAATTTATACACATGGTTGTTACTATAAATACAAAATCTGGAAATATATGAAGAATATGAATGTAAATAAACAACCCTTAAGTAAAATATTAACATGACAGAAAATCAATCTCTAGAGTCATTGCTAGAAATCTCAATAGGGTAAAGATTTATAGCTATATATGAAACAAAAAAAACTTTAAACCTTTATAATGGATTGAAACCTTATGTTATCTTGTTGTGATTTGAAGAGTACTCTCATTGTTGCTCGCCCACAAGGAAATCTTGATCCTATTTGATTCTGTTGACGCAATGTTCACATAAGCTGCACTGTCATATTATTATTGAAGTTTAAAAAGTAATTGAATTATTTTATTATAGATAACAAAGTGTGGAGCTGGATGAACACAGCAGGCCCAGCAGCATCTCAGGAGCACAAAAGCTGACGTTTCGGGCCTAGACCCTTCATCAGAGAGGGGGATGGGGAGAGGGAACTGGAATAAATAGGGAGAGAGGGGGAGGCGGACCGAAGATGGAGAGAAAAGAAGATAGGTGGAGAGAGTATAGGTGGGGAGGTAGGGCGGGGATAGGTCAGTCCAGGGAAGACGGACAGGTCAAAGAGGTGGGATGAGGTTAGTAGGTAGATGGGGGTGCGGCTTGGGGTGGGAGGAAGGGATGGGTGAGAGGAAGAACAGGTTAGGGAGGCAGAGACAGGTTGGGCTGGTTTTGGGATGCAGTGGGTGGAGGGGAAGAGCTGGGCTGGTTTGGGGATGCAGTGGCGGGAGGGGACGAACTGGGCTGGTTTTGGGATGCGGTGGGGGAAGGGGAGAATTTGAAGCTGTACCCTGTTCACACGTACCGCTCCAAAAATAGTGCGGGTATCACGCTGCTTCCAAGTGTACGGCTGAGGCGTTAGTCAGCAGTGCCATCTTGTGGTGATTCAGCATAATTCAGTTGTAATATTGTCATTGCATGCAGGTGAATCATTGTATTCATGTCTAAAATAGTGTGAATTTGAAGAACAAGTATGAAAGAACCATTGGGATAAATGCCTCAGTAACTTAAACAGTCATGTATACATAGTTGTCTAATGAGTGTATAATAGAGGACCTTCTCGCTTAGACCCTTAAGTTTTGTTTTGACATAGGTCATGGGTGGGAACATCAAAAGTGAGCCGGCAGTCAGTGCCAAGGTACGTCCATTGACAAATTTGACCACTGACCCCGCCAGATTTTCTGGTGCTGATAGGATCTGCATTTCTGTGGACAAAATATTCTCTACTTTTGGACTCATTTCAGCTGAATATTGCTGCAAATAGGTTGGAAGGTGGCACTAGAAAGCCACTCCAGTGTGGCTGCCGTGTCTACAGTGTGGAGGATTAGAATCTGTGCTGCATCACTCTTTTTAAGGGAGCCAACATCAGGTAACCAGAGAAATGTTTTTGGGATCAAGGCAAGATTTCAGCCACACACCACAATGTAGATTGGGAGAAAAGAGACTCTTGCGCTAGAAAATTCCTCACCTACTTTGTTAAAGAATTATTCAGGAGCTTGGGTAGGTTTTGACCTTTCCGAGACAACTATTAAGTTTATTAAGTTTAAACCAGACAGAAGTCTCTGAATCTAGCTCAGAGTCTGAGTCATTTTTGGACAGGTTCAGGCACCGAGTAATTGTCCATTGCAAGCCTCAATGTTCTGAGCAAATCCCATGGTGAGGCCTGTGTTGACATTTCTACACAATCCCAACATACAACTCCAGTCTAACCCTCCGCAACAATTATCTTTTTGTTGGAAGATCTATGCCAATCTGCCTAATCACCTCCAAGGCATCCTCCTCCTGTTCTGATACCTTTTGTGTTTCCTAAGGATCTATCTTTCTTCACGCCTTTTTCTCATTTACATGCTGTTCTTTGGCAAAATCATCCAAAGACACAGTTTACACTCATACCATGGAGAAACCTTGCCTGACTTCACCACTCTGTCAACCACTTAGTGTCTCTAAATTGGTAGAGCGTTTGTCAGACGGACAAAATTCAAACTTCAACGAACAGAATGTTCCTCAATTAAATGATGAAAAAAATGAATCTTTGATCCTCTGGCCAAAATCTGTTCCTTGGCTGCCCATTTGCTGATAACTGCCTGAGACTGAACCAGACCGCTTGCAAACCTGGTCATAATGTTTGTGATTGAGATAACTTTCTGGCCACACAATTATCTATTTCCACCTTCTTAACATCCTGTGCTCCATCCTTACCGGAACTCTGCTGCTGAAGCCTACATTCATACCTTCATTACTTCTGGACTGGACCATTCCAATACATTCACTAGTCTCAAACATTCCAAGTGGCTTAATAGTTCCTATGTCTGGACTAGAAGATGTGGCTTCAAGTCACTCCTTGTGTCATGATATATCTGAAAAGGTTGATTTGAATGCATCAAGAAACAGGCTGATTTCCCACAACACATCCCTCACACCCCGCCCCACCGACCTCCGGATACAACGCATCATCCTCCGACACTTCCGCCATCTACAATCCGACCCCACCACCCAAGACATTTTTCCATCCCCACCCTTGTCTGCTTTCCGGAGACACCACTCTCTCCGTGACTCCCTTGTTCGCTCCACACTGCCCTCCAACCCCACCACACCCGGCACCTTCCCCTGCAACTGCAGGAAGTGCTACACTTGCCCCCACACCTCCTCCCTCACCCCCATCCCAGGCCCCAAGATGGCTTTCCGTATTAAGCAAAGGTTCACCTGCACATCTGCCAATATGGTATACTATATCCATTGTACACGGTGTGGCTTCCTGTACATTGGGGAAACCAAGCGGAGGCTTGGGGACCGCTTTGCAGAACACCTCCACTCGGTTCGCAATAAACAACTGCACCTCCCAGTCACAAACCATTTCCACTCCCCCTCCCATTCTTCAGATGACATGTCCATCATGGGCCTCCTGCAGTGCCACAATGATGCCAGCCGAAGGTTGCAGGAACAGCAACTCATATTCCGCTTGGGAACCCTGCAGCCCAATGGTATCAATGTGGACTTCTCCAGCTTCAAAATCTCCCCTTCCCCCACCGCATCCCAAAACCAGTTCGTGCCCCCCCCCCCCACTGCATCACACAACCAGCCCAGCTCATCCCCTCTCCTCACTGCATCCCAAAACCAGCCCAGCCTGTCTCTGCCTCCCTAACCTGTTCTTCCTCTCACCCATCCCTTCCTCCCACCCCAAGCCGCACCTCCATTTCCTACCTACTAACCTCATCCCACCTCCTTGACCTGTCCGTCTTCCCTGGACTGACCTATCCCCTCCCTACCTCCCCACCTATACTCTCCTCTCCACCTGTCTTCTTTTCTCTCCATCTTCGGTCCGCCTCCCCCTCTCTCCCTATTTATTCCAGAACCCTCACCCCATCCCCCTCTCTGATGAAGGGTCTAGACCTGAAACGTCAGCTTTTGTGCTCCTGAGATGCTGCTTGGCCTGCTGTGTTCATCCAGCTCCACACTTTATTATATTGGATTCTCCAGCATCTGCAGTTCCCATTATCTCTGATTAATTTAGAGCCCTTGTCATGTAGAAGTAGTATCCCTGCTTCTTAGCCAGAAGGACCAGGGTTCAAGTCCCATCTGATTTAGAGGTGTGTCATAACAAGTTGATTCAGAAATATCTAAAATCGTACAAAAATCTTGCTGCTCATGTCTTAACTCAAGCCAAACCCTTTTTCCCCTATCACCTCAGTGCTCGCTGACCTATACAATAGTTAGAGAGCGCTTGTAGCATACTTTTAATATTAAATGGTATACCTCTGGACCATATAGTTGTACTGCTGTGAGCTGTAGGTGATGTCTCTTCAGCCATTGTACACTATCAGATAATATAGTAAGACTCACCATTATATCAAGCTTAAAATTAGTGGAATATATTTTGAACTAAATAATCTTTTAACGCCAGGCTAGATCTGGATGACTGATTTACTGTAGAAATAATTTTAACTTTTCTTCTATTCTAACCCGCTCTACCGCACAAACTTCTTTGTGTGGGTAGCTATTTGACTTCTCACTTCTCTAAGACTGTTTCCTACTTCAATGTATTTTGTAACAATGAATTATTGTTTTAAAAATAAAGCATTCTGTTTTAATAGTCAGGCAATACTTGGGCATGTGAGGTTTCAAATGACTAATGCCTGTCCTGCTTACTGATTGGCTTCTCACATGTGTTTTGTTTTTTTTTAACCTTAAGAACTGAATGGATTCCTGCTGCTGTCCTGTGATATGGATTGATCTTTCCATTTTGGGATAGATCTGTGTTGCAACTAGACTTTTGCTTCACTCACCATTTAAATGGCTTTCTCGAGAATCAAATCTTCTTTTGACTGTAATAAAACTGGCAAAGATTTATCATCAATTCAAACAACAATTCCAAATCTTAAAATCTGACATTATATCTCCATCGTCACATTTTGAACTAATCTATTGAGATCATTAATTAAATTATCCATGGCTTCTCCTGGATGCTGAATTATCAATTTCAGTACTTTTTCAAAACTATCTGTATCTTACTTTACTTCTTCACAGGATGCTATCTGTTATGTTGCCAATTGTATCTAGAACTGTGGTAACTTGTCCTGCTTCTAATTTATATCTAATCACCTTGCATCTTAGTAGTTGTTTTCTCCAAGATGTCCAATTTTGTGTTCTATTTGGCCCATCTCTGAAATTAAATCTTCCCCTCAGTATTATTTTTGAGGTCATTCCCAATGTGATATTCTATTTTCTTGCTTAAAATGCTTTGAATTGTGAAGCATAGCAATGCTGCCGTTGTGTACTGCTGTGCTAGTGGACTTTTCTCAGTCAAAATGGAGGATTCCCATCTTCTGTAAGGAAGATGGAAGATTCCCACTTCCTGCATGTAAAACAGAGAAATTGTGCCTTCTTTTCAGCTTGTCTAGATGAATCTCATCAATTGAGACCTTCATAAATGAGTCCTATTTCCTGAATAGCTTCTGTGAATGAATTCTACTGCCTGTAATTTTAATAAACAATTCTCATTCTAATCACAGTTTCAGTGAATGACTCCCAATTTGCTGGCTTTACAAGATCAAGCCTATTCCGCGACTGATATTCCTGCTATCTGCATTTGAATTTATGTTAGCTATTTTTATCAAGTTTTGAGTAATGATTTGCCTTCTTTGCAATGTCAATAATCTTCTAACTTTATTTTTCCAGTAGAACTTGTCTGTGTAGGTTCTAAATTGCCTTCTTTATTGCTTTAATTCTGGCTTCACAATGTTTATAGGCCTATGACCTCAGCTTAAATTATTTTTGTGACCCTTGATTTCCTTTATTGCAGATCTGCCTTATTGTGCCCCATGGCTATTTTTTTTTTAAAATAAAGCTCCTAACTTACTAGGATTTTAACTTAACCTCATGAGGCATCCAATGTCCATTCACTGGCTGAATCTGCTCCCTGGCTGAATCTTGGCTTAGTACTGCTTCCACAGATCATCAGCATTTGACATAATCTGCAATTGCATTGGGAGGACAAATAGTTCAACGCCAGACAGTTGAACTCTCCTGATGCTATGAAACTCTTATCAGGTCTGAAATGCTTTTTTTTATCATTAACATTTTTGTGTGTCTTGTCATGAGGTTTTCTTCTGTTGGTTCATGAGTGTTCAACTTTTCTGCCTGATAACTTACTCCATGAGCAAGTGTTTTAAAACTGTGACTGAACACATCTTCCAACGTCCACAGCTGCCAGTATTTTTAGGAAACAAGTAAGTGGAATACATACAGCTTGCCACTATGTTGTATGAGCTCTGTGTACCATTTCTCTCTATAAGAAAAATTAGCTATCGTTCAGGGTTACCTTCTACAGGATCTGCTTAGCCTAGTGTAGTAGAGGAAAACTATTGGTAGTTTAACAAGAAGAAGCTCCTGTCTTAAACAGCATGTTGCTTTTGTATAGTAAAATGTGAGGCTGGATGAACACAGCAGGCCAAGCAGCATCTCAGGAGCACAAAAGCTGACGTTTCGGGCCTAGACCCTTCATCAGAGAGGGGGATGGGGAGAGGGAACTGGAATAAATAGGGAGAGAGGGGGAGGCGGACCGAAGATGGAGAGTAAAGAAGATAGGTGGAGAGAGTGTAGGTGGGGAGGTAGGGAGGGGATAGGTCAGTCCAGGGAAGACGGACAGGTCAAGGAGGTGGGATGAGGTTAGTAGGTAGATGGGGGTGCGGCTTGGGGTGGGAGGAAGGGATGGGTGAGAGGAAGAACCGGTTAGGGAGGCAGAGACAGGTTGGACTGGTTTTGGGATGCAGTGGGTGGGGGGGAAGAGCTGGGCTGGTTGTGTGGTGCAGTGGGGGGAGGGGATGAACTGGGCTGGTTTAGGGATGCAGTAGGGGAAGGGGAGATTTTGAAACTGGTGAAGTCCACATTGATACCATATGGCTGCAGGGTTCCCAGGCGGAATATGAGTTGCTGCTCCTGCAACCTTCGGATGGCATCATTGTGGCAGTGCAGGAGGCCCATGATGGACATGTCATCTAGAGAATGGGAGGGGGAGTGCTTTGCAGAACACCTCCGCTCAGTTCGCAACAAACAACTGCACCTCCCAGTCGCAAACCAATGGGAGGGGGAGTGGAAATGGTTTGCGACTGGGAGGTGCAGTTGTTTGTTGCGAACTGAGCGGAGGTGTTCTGCAAAGCACTCCCCCTCCCATTCTCTAGATGACATGTCCATCATGGGCCTCCTGCACTGCCACAATGATGCCACCCCAAGGCTGCAGGAACAGCAACTCATATTCCACCTGGGAACCCTGCAGCCATATGGTATCAATGTGGACTTCACCAGTTTCAAAATCTCCCCTTCCCCTACTGCATCCCTAAACCAGCCCAGTTCATCCCCTCCCCCCACTGCACCACACAACCAACTCAGCTCTTCCCCCCCACCCACTGCATCCCAAAACCAGTCCAACCTGTCTCTGCCTCCCTAACCGGTTCTTCCTCTCACCCATCCCTTCCTCCCACCCCAAGCCGCACCCCCAGCTACCTACTAACCTCATCCCACCTCCTTGACCTGTCCGTCTTCCCTGGACTGACCTATCCCCTCCCTACCTCCCCACCTACACTCTCTCCACCTATCTTCTTTACTCTCCATCTTCGGTCCGCCTCCCCCTCTCTCCCTATTTATTCCAGTTCCCTCTCCCCATCCCTCTCTCTAATGAAGGGTCTAGGCCCGAAACGTCAGCTTTTGTGCTCCTGAGATGCTGCTTGGCCTGCTGTGTTCATCCAGCCTCACATTTTATTATCTTGGAATTCTCCAGCATCTGCAGTTCCCATTATCTCTGTTGCTTTTGTATGACAGCAAAAGGTACTCTTATGCAGATGTAACAGACATTGTTACAGAGATTGTCAGGAAGATTCAGATGGTAATTGTTACTCCTTTAAGATTCAATGCTGTTTTCCCACCAAACACATCTGGCATCATCATAATGGTGGAGCTTAAGACATTCCTTAGAATTATCCTTTTCAGACTCTTACACCCTTCTATAACAATGGGAAAGAAAGAGAGGTGGTTAATGATTGCTTTTTCAGAATGGACATAGATATACAACAGAGTTTTCCAGGGATCGGCTTTGGGACACTTCCTTGCCCAATATGTATTAATGACCAGATCTCAGTTTACAAGTCACAATTTTAAAATTTGCAGATGACACTAAACCTGGAAACACTGTGAACTATGAGGACGATAGTGCTGAAAATCAAAAGAACAGACATGCTGGAATAGGAAGATAGGTGACAAGTGAATGTCAATGCAAAAGAGCACAAATCAATTTATTTTGGTAGTAACAATATGGAATGAGAAGAGAAAGTAAAGGGGCACAGCTCCAAAGGAGGTGCAGGAGTAGAGGGACCTGCATATATATATATATATGCACAAGTCATTACATGTGTCAGGATAGATTGAATAAGTGGGTAATACAGCACATGGTGATCTAGGCTTTATTAGTATGGACATGGAATACAGAGGCAAGGAGATTATGCTGAACTTGTGTTAAACACTGATTCAGCCTCAATTAGAACATTGTGTCCATATCTGTGCATTACACTTTTGGAAGGATGTGAAAGCAGAGAAGAAAGTGCAGAAAAGATCCATGAGAATGCTTCTAGGGATGAGTAACTTCAGTTGTCAGGATCAACTGGACAAGTTAGGATGGTCTTCCTAGGAGAATAGAAGCGCCAGAGTAGATTTGAAAGAGGTATTCTAAATGAAGAAGGGTATAGACCTAATACATAAGGAGAAAGTGTTCCCACTGGTGAAAGGATCATGAACAAGTGGGAATAGATTTAAAGTTAATGGTAAAAGCAGCAGAAGTGACATGACACAGAGACGTTTCGGACAGTGAGCAACTAAGATCTGGAATGTACTGCCTCACAGTGTGGTGAAGGAAAGTTTAATTGAGACATTCAAAAGGGAATTAAACTGCTACCTGAGTGGGAAGAATATGCAGATTTGCTGGGGGATTTGTACGAAGTGATTTTCTCATACAGAGAGATGGGCCAAATCTCTTTCTTCTGAGCTTCCACAATCCTGTGTGTGCATGTTCTTCCGAACACTTACATGGGATGGCAGTGCAGCAATATAGAACCCCAGTGCCTCAGTGACATCAACAACACAGCCTTAATTCTGGGACCAGCTGATGTATCTGTGCCTAAACCCCTTGCCTGAGACGTGGTAAGCCTCAACTTAAACTCACTGACAACAGCTATGGTCTCATGGGACTATCACAATGTGCAATCTTTTTTAACCTCATGCCATTTGTAGTTTACAATATGCATTAGCCATTGTAACACATACCACAGATGAAATCTTTTGTGAGATGAATATCTTTTTTTCATACACTAACTGTTTACAAGGCTACCAAATTAAAGACTCACGCATGTAGTCTGAACTCTGAATTTATTGACAATGCTGTACATTACACATAACCAACTGACTGCATTGACTCCAACACATAGCGAAAGTGAGTGAAGCAATCAGAAACTGAATCTGAATCGTTCTGAATGTAAACCTGACTCAATCTGAATCATTAAGAACGTGATTCTAAATAAGAATCTGAATCCAACTTTGAATCAGAATACCATAAAACGCAGGAGCAGAAATAGGCCATTTAACCCATCAAGTCTGCTTTGCTATTCAATGAGACTATGTGATTTGATAATCCCCAACATCACTTTCCTGCCTTTTCCCCAAAATCTATGATTCCCTTACTGATTATCTCAGCCCTGAATATACTTAATGACCTCAACTGCACTCTGCAGTAAAGAATTCCACAGATTCACAACCGCCTGTAAATTTTATTTGTGTATTTTTGTTCTCAATCTTTCTTTGAGAGGGAACAGTTTCTCCCCATCTTTCTGTCCAGCCACCTCATGATTATGAAAATCTCCATCAAATATCCTCTTAGCCTTCTCCCCCCTCAATAAAAACACTCCTATCTTCTGTAATCTATCTTCATAACAGAAAGTCTCATCCCGAAAACATGTGGATAAGAGATCTCTAAACTTCTAGCCTCTAGGGAGGGCTTATCCAAAACTCGTGAGAGCACTTACTGCATTTATTAAATTGAATTTACAATAAACCTCATACTCTGGATAAACCACATTGTCATCAGATCCAAGTAATAAAGAAAAAATCTCAGAAAATGCTTTCATTGCTACATAGCACTGCCTTCTCCTGAAAACTAATTTGGTGTCACTGTCTGAAAGTAAGTATTCAAGTGCAGCAAGCAGCGAAGAAAGGAAAATGTTACATTGGTCTTCGCAGCAAGACAGCCTGAGGTAGGATCACTTGGCCTGAAACATTAGCTTTGATTCTCTCCACAGATGCTGACAGACCTGCTGAGCTTTTCCAGCAATTCCATTTTGTCCCTGGATTGGTTAGGTTGTATTCACTGGAGTTCCTACACATGAGTGGTGATCCGATAGAAGCTTAGAAATTTCTAATAGGACTGGACAAGGTAAATGGAGGAAAGATATTCTCAATGGCCAGGAAGTCCAGAACCAGGATCACAGTTTAAGGATATGGGATAGGCAGGCTCTTTAACTCTGAGATGAGGAAAGACTTCTTCCTGGAAGGAGTGGTGAGCGTTTGGAATTCTCTGCCATAGAAAGCGGTTGAAGCCAAAACATTTTTTTTCAGGAAGGAATTAAATTTTGTTCTTAGTGCTAAAGGGATCAAAGGGTGTGGGATGAACACAGGATCAGATTACTGAGTTGATTGATCAATCATGATCATATTCAAAGGTGGTGCTGACTTGAAGGGCTGAATGGCCTTCTCTTCCTTCTGTGTTTCTATGTTTAACACAATCACCAGTTCTTTTAATTTTTTAAATCCTTCCAATTGTAATAAATAAGCTTCATAATTTCAGTACCAATTTCATTAAGTGGCTTTGAGCTTTGGTCCTGCTTATTCTGGCTCCAGATGGAATAGTTTCCCATTTACCTCAAAGCTCCTTTGTGTCATCCCAACCAATGTTGATCAGTTTTCAGCTGGGATTTTATGGAGAGTAGGAGAATCCATTCACATTTCTCTGCTCAGGCCAAATTAAAACCCATTGACTTAATGGTAAGTTAATTTTCATAACTTTATAAAGCTCCTGCCTGCTTCTGACAGGTCAGTTGCCCTCGAACTGCAGTAAGCTATTAAAATAACAACACTTGGAAGCATGACAAAAAGGCTCTCACATCTTAAATGCATCTCTGCCCCAGGTCCACGTTTCAGTCTTGAGTAATATATTATTATTATTATTATTATTATTATTCATTATTATAAACTACAACTACAACAATTAATGGGCTAGATTTTTACAGGGTCAGATTGATTTTGGAGGTCTAAAAATGGTGGGCAGAACCAGGTTGGAATAGCACCCACGCCTCACCATTTCCAACAGATCCCACTTTTGTTGGTAGAGAGAACGGAGCAAGGCATGTGTCACATAGGCAGGAAATCTGATTTCATCAGGACCATTGAAATTAGTGCTGACCTGAGACAAATCCTATTTTCATTGTAGGAGGATTGTCCTGTTTGCATTGGGTGAATGCCAGTGAATTGCCCCATAAAATGTAGCCTGTTGTCTCTGCCACATCAATAGGTAGGTTTTCATTGTGGCATCCACGTAATAACTGTCAAGATGGGGGAACAAGCTGCTGGCTGTTGAGATGGGCATGCAGGTTTTTGACTGTCAGAGGGTCTCAGATTGTTGAGGAGCTATTGCAGGATATTTGAACCATGACTTGGATGCTGATAGTCATGACACACCTGGCATTGGTGCCATTTTGTACTCTATGCCCTTACCCGCCTGCCACACTCCACCCAATCTACCTGCCACACTGATTTCTCACTGACTTTTGCTCAGTGTCATAGTAGTTCAAGGATCTTTATGCTGCAGAAATAGCCTTACTGCTGTAAAAAAAGGGATAAGTTGGAGGGGTTGGTTTCAGTACAGAACCCCTCTGGTCCTTTCTTCATGTCTCCAAAACTTGTCTATACTACTTCATGTGGCGAGGCCCCCAAGCCAACCCATCAGCCAAAAAACAACACCAGAGCTCAATGGGCAATTTCTACTCATCTCTAGGTTTTTGGAAGCTGCACAACAAGTGTTGATGAACAACCAACTAACTAATTAACCAAGATAATAAAATGTGAGGCTGGATGAACACAGCAGGCCAAGCAGCATCTCAGGAGCACAAAAGCTGACGTTTCGGGCCTAGACCCTTCATCAGAGAGGGGGATGGGGGGAGGGAACTGGAATAAATAGGGAGAGAGGGGGAGGCGGACCGAAGATGGAGAGCAAAGAATATAGGTGGAGAGGGTGTAGGTGGGAAGGTAGGGAGGGGATAGGTACTACCTCTGATGAAGGGTCTAGGCCCGAAAGGTCAGCTTTTGTGCTCCTGAGATGCTGCTTGGCCTGCTGTGTTCATCCAGCCTCACATTTTATCTTGGAATTCTCCAGCATCTGCAGTTCCCATTATCTCTATAACTAATTAACCAACTAATGATGGGAGAAAGTCATAGCCAAACCTGTTCTCGTACTGACTCAATAACCAGAGACATGGCAAAAATTTGCCATCCTATTAGCTGAAAAACCATAAGTTAAGATTGGAGCTGGTGGGGTCACAGAGTCAAAGAGGCCTATAGCACTCATAAAGGCCCTTTAGCCAATTGAAGCTGTGCTGATCAGAACCAAGCACCTAATTACTCTAAGATACCATGGTGTAGAGCTGGATGAACACAGCAGGCCAAGCAGTCTCAGAGGAGCAGGAAAGCTGATGTTTCTGGTCTGAAACCATTTCTGAAGAAGGGTCCAGACCTGAAAGGTCAGCCTTCTTGCTCCTCTGATGCTGCTTGGCCTGCTGTGTTCATCCAGCTCCACACCTTGTTATCACAGATTCTCCAGCATCAGCAGTTCCTACTATCACCTAATTATTCTAATCACATTTTCCAGCACTTGGGCTAAAGCCTTGTATGCTTTGACATTACAAGTGCACATCTAACTATTTAAACATTATAAGGGTTTCTGCCTCTACCAATCTCTGCATGAAAAAAATCTTTTCTTACATCTCCTCCGAACCTTTTGCTTCAGAAAAGAAGGGTCTAGGCCCAAAACGTCAGCTTTCCTGCTCCTCTGATGCTGCTTGACCTGCTGTGTTCATCCAGTCCTACACCTTGTTATGGCTGATTTGACCAACCCATTTATATTCTTCTGTTATCTAAGGCTATCCTCCTCACTATCCACCACCCTACCAACTTTCATATCATCTGCAGACTTTTCAAAAGACCTGCCTATATTCAAGTCTAAATCGTTTATATCAACCACAAATAACAAGGCCCCAACAATAATCCCTGTGGAACCAAAATGGATACAGGCTTCCAACTGCAGAAATACCCCTCAATCAACAATCTCTGCATCCTGCCTGTCAGCCAATTTTGGAACCAATTTGTCAACATTTTTTCAATTCCATTGGCTTTTACTGTTATTATCAGACGTCCACACAGAGGCCTCACTAAAGGCCAAGCAGACAACGATAAATGCATTGCCCAACTACAGTCTTGGCCACATGGAGTCATAATGTCGTACAGTCATACAGCATGGAAACAGACCCTTCAGTCCAACTTGCCCATACCGAACAGTTTCTCAAATTAGACTGGCCCCAGTTGCCTGTATTTGGCCCATATACCTCTGAACTTTACCTATTCATTTCCCTGTCCAAATGTCTTTTAAATGTTGTAATTGTATCCACCTTACCACTTCTTCTAGCAATTCATTCCATTTACACACCCTCCTCTGTGTGGAAAAGTTGCTCCTGAGGTCCACTTTAAATTTTTCCCCTCTCATCTTAAAACTATGCCCTTTAGTTTTGGTCTCCTCTGCCCTGGGGAAAAGGCTTTGGCTCTTCACCTTATCTATATGGAATAGACAGCACTGGTTATACCGATTGTGAAGCCCAATGGGTCAGTTTGCCTTTGTGGGGACTTTAAACAAAATAGAATGCTTCTCACAGCTGGCTAAATACTTAATCCCTTGCAATAGAGGACTAATACGCAAAGTTGTCAGTGGTGGGGGGGTTTCCTTTACAAAGCTGGAAATGGGCTATGCATACCCCTGTAATTGTGATTAGATGAAGATTCCCAGAAGTATGCTATAATTAATGCCAATAAGGGCTTGTACCAATGTACACGACTGCCATCTGGGGTATTGTCAACCTGTGCCATTTTCCAGCTGATGCTGCAGACATTTTACAAGGTCTACCCCAGATCACCATTTATCTGGATAATGAGCTAAAAACAGGAAAGACTAATAAGGAACACTTAGAGAAATTAATCATAGACCTTAGATATTTCTCCCAGGTGGGCATATGCCTCAGAAGGTAAAATATTTGTGCTCCAGACACACCAAGTGACCAACTTGGACTACAGTGTTAACAAGACCGGGTTACACCCGTTGAAAAATGAAGTGAAACTGATCAAATGTGCCCTGGCTCCCACATCTGTACCAGATATCTTTCCTTCGGCTGGTGAATTATTACGTAAAGTTCTTACATAACCTAGCATTCATCCTAGCGCCCTTTCATCTGCTATTGAAAAAGTGCTGGCCTTGGAAATGGCCTCGTAGCCAAAACATGGCTTTTAGGGAAGTGAAAAAGTAAATATCAACATCTACGGTGTCGGTGCACTGACATCCCAAGGGCAATCTGGTGCTGACATGCAATGTTGTGGCAGTGGGATAGTGTTAGCTTGTAGATGGGCTGAATAGCCCGGTTCCATTTTGTTTGGATTCTATAACTCTATGATTAGACCCTGCAGTCCTTCCATATTCATTCTGAAGTAGGGTCCCAATCTGAAACTTCAGTTTTCCTGCTCCACTGATGCTGCCTGGCCTGCTGTGTTCCTCCAACTCCACAATAGTACTCAAGACTTGTTTTTCAAAACTAGCTATGCCCTGTAAAAGGTGTTCCAGTAAAGCTGTAACATTGGCATCTACACGACAATGTGTATAAACATATCTGGCTCACAGAAAACAAAGTGTGAAGAAGCAGTTCCCATTATCACTGGCTCACAGAAAAGCAGGATAAATCTAACACGGCCAATTCCCACTTTATCAGCTTACTCTAGATTAAGTGGTGTCGGCCATGCAGTCAAGGGCTGCTCAGTACCTGACCTAAAAGTAGACTTGGCCCATTCATGGTCAAAAATGCTAAACTCGAGGTGAGATGATATTGATTGTCCTTGACATCAAGGCAGCATTTGGCCAAATGTTGTAGAAAGGTGTCCTTGCAAAACTGGAGTCAGTAAGAGTCGGGGGGAGAATTCTCTGCTAATTAAAGTCACATCTAGCTCGAAGGAAGTTGGTTGTAGTTGAGGAAGGTTAAACATCTGAGACCCAGGGCATCACTACAGGCTGTTCTTAGGCCCTCACCATCTTTAGCTGCTTCATCATGAGGACAAATATGGGAATGTTCACTGATAATTGCACAATATTTAGCACTATTTGTAGCTCCTTGGATATTGAAGTAGTCGCTGTCCATTTTCAGTAAAACTGGACAACATCGAAGCTTGAGTTGATAAGTAACATGTACCATTCATACCACTCGTGCCAGGCAATGACCATCTCAAGCAGGGAGAATCTAATCATTGCCCCTTGACATTTAATGGTATCACCATTGCTGAATCCTCCACGATTTGAAATTGGGGATCACCATTGACCAGAAATTGACTGGACCAGCCATATCAACACCTCCAGAGCTCAGAATTCAGCAATGAGTGACTCATCTCTTGACTCCCCTTTGTCTGTCCACTATCTACCAGTTACAAGTCAGGAGTATGATGGAATATTCTCCACTTACCTGGATGTGTGCAACTCCAGTAACACTCAAAGATCTCAATAATTTGCAGCACAAAGGAACCTGTTTAATTGATATTCAATCCATTGCTCTCAACATCCTTATGAACCACACCACTATATTGTTATGTCCAACTTACATTCCATCCTAATTGGGAACTATATTGCTGCTCCTTCATTGTCACTGAATCAAGACTCTGGAATTCCCTCCCTAATAGCATTGTGGCTGTACCTACACCAAATGGACTGCAGTGATTCAAGAAGGCAGCTCACCACTACCATCTCAAGGGCAATGAGGAATGGGCATAAACACTGACATGGCCAGTGATGGAAACATCCCATGAATGACTAATCAGAACAAAATCAGTTTGAAAACAGGTATTGTTTGAAGTCAGCCCAGCTCACAAAACGGGCCCCTTCCCCAAGGCATAATAATGAGGCTAGCAAGTTTCTGTCAATGTGCCAGTATGCAGCATTTAGGAAGTTCTCCTAATTGGTCTTGTTTTGTTAAGCACCATTAGTCAAATTTTAAAAAATGTTTACAATGCAGCAAGAATGTAATTAGCTAAAAGAAATGGACAGTGTACTCACATGAAAAAAAATTATTCAGTATTGTTTTTAGAAATCATTTTCCATGATTTAGAATCAAGTTACTCTCAGACATAGGAAATGATATTAAAAATGTTACAGTTTTGTGATTAATATGTTTAACAAACATGCACTAGTTTGTATTTTAAATGCTAAAATGGAAGTAAACAGTTACATTGACTAATTTCTTTGATCATGGGAAATATTGAGTTTGTAATTATACAAGTTAATATTTTCAGCAACTTGAAGTGTAATCTAAGTAGGAGTTCCAGGATTTTAACCAGGGAATATCAAGGAATGGTGATGTATTTCCAAGTTCGGTGAATGGTTTTGAGGGGTACTTGCAGGTAGTGGCATTCCCAAGTACCAGCAGCATTTGTTCAATTGAGATCATGTGTTTGGAAGTTGTTATGGAAGGAAGTACAATCACTCTCCGCCAAAGATTTGCCAGAAGGATGTGAAAGTAATTCTATTTTTATGAGTAATTGAGTTTTTATTCAGATAGGCACACTAAGTATCCACCTGAACTGTGGCTCAATCTCACCTCTGGTGAACACACATTACAAGTGATGGCAAAGGTATTGTCTGCTGTCAATTTCTCCGGCCCTTGTTCCTATCAGGGACTACAAGAGCTATCTTTAGAGTCTGGTTGTTAGCTGTATAAAAATGTGTAACGTACTTTGCAGATAGATTGTTTGCAAGGCTGAGTTTTATGAAGCATTTCCAATAACCAGGATGAGGAGACAATTTATCCAACTCTTTGGCGAGCTTCCCATAATTACTGGGAATTAAAACACGGGTGAATTAGTGACAGAGCTTACTTCTCAGAACTTTTTGGTTCTTAAACTGCTTCTTTCATTATAATGCCGGCATTGGTACACTGCTCTTGCTGATCCCCTCCTCAGCTATCATCAAGCAGAGCTTTTTGGTGGGACAAGTAGATTTCTCCTTCCCTTTGAACATAACAACTGGGAGCAAGAGTAGACAATTCAGATCCTTAAGCTTGCTCTGCCAGTTAAAACGATCAAGGCTGACCTCAGCTTGGCCTCAACTGCACTTTGGAGTTTGGCTCCCGCCAATCCTTTAACCCGTTATTAAATTAACCCATTATTAATTAAAAATCCATCCATCTCTTCCTTAAATTTCTTCAGTATCCTAGCATCGACCACAGGACAGTGATTCCACAGATTCTCAACCCTTTGAGAGAAGTAATTCTTCCTCATCTCTGTTTTAAATTTGCCCCCCTTCCTCCTAAACCTATGATCTCTCAGTCTAGATTGCCCCACAAGGGGATACATCAGCTTTACATTTACCGTTGCAGGATGAAGATCCATCCCACCTCCTCTAGTTTGCAACAAGAAGTCATGTCATTGATATATCATTGAATCTAGGTGCTTCTTTTTGTCTTGTGCAGCTTCCATCATGAACATCTCAATTTCCATTTATGCATTGGCCTTTTAAATCGTGTTATTTGGTGTGCAAGACATGTACAGTGCAGTATGGAGATGCAAAATCCAGAAGGCAAAACTTATTGCCTTCATTTGGTTCCTGCCCATTGAGTAGCCTTCTAGATTTCATCCACACAGTTCCACACCCACCCAATTCGGAAGCCTCCTTCAGATCATTATCGGGTTCCATGTCTCCCTGTTCCTATTCCCTCATCAGTGTTCTTCCTGTTCAGCAGCATTATTATAAAAACATCAGTTGCACTCGCCTTCCTGTTTATTTTCCAGATAATTTTTGGCTGTGTTTTTGTTACATTCCATAAGTGTTCTGGTGCCAGAAGAATAAGCCCAAAGGAAAAGAAAAACAAAACAACACAAAAAAGTGCCACAGAAATTACTTTTAAAAATCAAACGAAAAAGGTCTGCCCCTTTGAGATCTCTTCCCAAGTGTCTGCTTTGCCCCACTGCAAATACCCATTGCTAAATAAATGCAAAATCAGAATAAGGACTTTTGATTTTGGCATTAAAATGTAGATTTGACTTGTTTTATGTGAAACTACTTTAGACTGTCTTATTGGGTGAGTACTTTCTTAATTATAAGATCCTGGAATGGGTAAAATGGGAATCCTGGCCCAAAATCTTAACTGTTGTACCTAAATCCTGCATTGGCTAGAATTATCCTGTTGGTCAAATGAGAGAATTACTATTCTGTACATCTGGATGTCTGCCCATTGTCACATTCTCTGCAGTAATCCAATCCATTGATTTGAGGCAGGGGTAATGTGTTAAGCTCTGAACGAAGGACACTATGATGGCGAATCCCCATGATGTAGCAGTGGTTAGAAGAGCCATGAAACCCTCTGTAAAGGTCTTACTCTGACCCCGGCCAAGATTAAGATGATCAGATGATTAGGCTGGATTGGATGCAGAGGAGGCTGTTAGTTGGCATGCTAGCTTTTTTAGAGCATAGAACATAGAACAGTAGAGCATGGTACAGACCCTTCGACCCACTATGTTGTACCAAACTTTCACCCTAATCCTAAAGTCTATCTAACCTCCACCCCACATTATACTATCAACCATATGCCTATCTAATAGCCACGTAAATGCCCTGAATGAGGCTGACTCCACTACACTCTCTGGCAATGCATTCCACACCCTTACCACTCTCTGAGTAAAGAACCTACCTCCCTGATATCTACCTCCACTCACTTTAAAACTACACTCCCTCATAATAGCTACCTCCATCCTCGGAAAAAGTCTCTGGCTGTCCACTCTATCTATACCTCCGATCATTTTGTGCACTTCTTTCAAGTCACCTCTCATCCTTCATCATTATAAAGGGAAAAGCCCTAGATCTCTCAACCTTTCCTCGTAAGACCTTCCCTGCATTCCAGGCAACATCCTGGTAAATCTCCCCTGCATCTTTTCCAATGCTTCCATATCTTTCCTGTAATGAGGTGACCAGAACTAGACATAATACACCAGATGTGGACAAACCAGGCTTTTGTACAGCTGGAGCATAACTTCATGGCTCCAATAGTTAATCCCTCTATTAGTGAAAGCTAACACACCATACGCCTTCTTAACAACTCTATCCACCCGGGCGGCAGCATTCGGGGAACTGTGGACATGAACCCCAAGATCCTCTGCTCCTCCACACTGCCAAGAATCTTTCCATTAAACCTGTATTCTGCTTCCAAAATGAATCACCTCACACATTTCAGGGTTAAACTCCATCTGCCACTTTTCAGCCCAGCTCTGCATCCTATCAATGTCCCTTTGTAACCTCGAACAGCCCTCTGCACTATCCACAACTCGACCCACCTCCGTACTGTCTGCGAACCTGCTAATCGACCCTTCCACTCCCTCATCCAAATCATTTTCGAAAAATCACAAATAGAAGAGGACCCAGAACAGATCCTTGTGGTACACCACTCGTAACTGACGAATGTCACTTTTGAGGAATATCACTTAACTTTCCTTCACATTGTACAGCTTCAACCGGCAACCCTGATGAGTGAAGACAAGAGAGGCAGACAGTAAAGAAATAGACTGAGAAAAGCCTGAGTGTCTGAAGGGCCAGAGGACGAGAGGCAGCCAGTGTTGGTCTTAAAGTGCTAGATGATTAGACCACATCAAGCATCTTGGCCCAAATGTGAAGAAAAATTCTTGTGCAAAATCAGAAATGACACAATGCTTTAATGAATGGAATTTGCAAGCTTCAAACCTCATGTTTATAAATACAATCATTTCTTGAATGGTATACATTAAATTTTAAACAGCTTAATTTTCAATTGTCTGCTTTTAGCTACACCTTTTTCGAAGCTGCTGATTTGTATGACTCTGCAGTTCCTGACAAGCTTCAGAGAAAATCACCTGATTCGAGTACATTCTTCTTTTTTGTTTTAAGTTCACGGGATGAGGGTGTCACTGACAAGACTGGCAGGTTTTGCCCAATCCTGGAACCAAGTGAGGACAGTTAGGAGTCAATCACATTGCTGTGGGTCTGGAGTCATTATAACAATGTGGTTGACAAGCTAAGGATGGCAGATTAGTTCTCTAAAAGGCATTTGTGAGCCAAATGGGTTTGACAACAACAAATGATAGACTCATTATCACCATTGTTGAGACTAGATTTTCTTGACTGAATTCAAATTTTGTGATGGGATTTGAACCCACAACCCCAGAGCAATAGTCTGGGTCTGTCGATTACTAACACAAACAAAAACAGAAATTGCTCCAAACGCTCAGCAGGTCTGGCATCACCTGTGGAGAGAAATCACAGGTAACATTTCAGGTCCAGTGATCCTTCCTCAGAACTTTCAGCATCCACAGTTCTAAACAGGTTTATTTTGTTGATTACTAGTCCAGCCAGTGATATTAGCACAATGCTACCACGTCCCCAGTAATGTTTCCCTGCCTTAGATGGAAAATATCAGCAATTGTGTGGCATTGAAGGGCATCCTTCCTATACTTTGCAGCTATTTGTGCACTTTCAGAAGAAATTGCTGTAAAGAACAGCAGTTGATTTTATTCACCTCACATCCTGTAGCCAGGGCACTGCAGCATGCCCAACTGGTGATCCATTGAGATATTCAACTCAGAAAAAATTAATCATCAAACTTTGACTGGCATATAATGTACATCTTAGCTTCACAGTAAGTTATTTACAACTTAAGCATTCAGTACACCATGAAGAAAAATAATTATGAAGAGAATAAAGGATGCTTCTTTTTAAGGGAGAATCTAGAATTAGGAAGTCACTGTTTCATATTAACGGGTAGTCTATTTAAGGCAGAAGAATAATTTATTTTCTCATCAAGGGTCATGAGTCTTTGGAATCCTCTTTCTCAAAAGGCAATAGAAGCAGAATCCTTCATTATTTATAAGGCAGAAATGGATAGATTCTTGATAAGCATAGAGCTGAAAAGTTACCAGAGGTAGGTGAAAATGTGGAATAATCAACTTATCCTTGATGTTATTGGGTGGCCAAGCTAGCATGATGGACCAAGTGGCCGACTTCTGCTCCTAATTTGTATGTTTGCATGTATTGATAATTGGTGAAGGTGAAATTCTGAAAATATTGAAACTGACTTGATGAAGCCAGATATGGGCATGAGGACTAGGAGAGAAATAGAAGTGATGGAATAGAAAAAGAGACAGTCAAGGGAAAATCTCTTCATATTTATGCCTTATATCTAGCCCAACTAGCGAGAAAAATAATCTGCCTAATTTTGTTTCTCTTACTCATTTACTTGGGTTTCTCTTTTCCTCTCTTTTACTCCTGTTTTATTCCTGTCATTATATGGTGCCATTTAATTCAAGCTCCAGGAAACAGTCATCTGTTTCTTCTTTCTGGCAGACGAACCATAAAAAGCAGGTTCTATCCTTTTGCTCTTTACTTGCAGTCAGTCAGATCCAGCTTCCTTGTAGAAACTCCAGTAGAAAATTTATATTTAATGCCACTTCCACAAAATCCTGATGGAAAGTTAATATTACAGATGTGCTATCTGGAGTATAATCATATGCACTTAATGCATAGTTTACGTGTTTAAAAAATCTTGGAAGTACAGTTATTACAGACAGAGAATTGATTATATTTACAATGTGTTCTTGTCAATTCAGTATAATAAAGGAATTTTCTGGATATATTTTATTACAAGCAACTATCTGCTCTTCAATAGTAGTCGAGTTATCCTGCAGATGTGAAAGGCACTTTAAAGTTTAGGTTATAATTTTTTTCAGTAGTATTCTGGAGGTATCTTGTGGAAAATGTATCACTAACATATGCATTGCAGAATAGAGTTTAGCCTTTAAGTTATACAATGTTCTAAGACTTAAATTTCCATTTATTTGTTTTTTTTTATACAGAACACATGAAGTAAGAGCTGGATTAGGTATCTAGCCTGTTACGTCTGCACTTCCATTCAGTAAGATCGACACTGACCTTAGAACTCAATTTCATTTTCTCATAGTTTCCCTGTATCTCTTGACGCTCTGTGTACATACAGTCATAAGTATCAGTTTAAGATATACTCAATGGTCCTGAGCATTGACAATTCTCTGGGGTATAAAGATTTGCAAACCTGTGAGTGAAGAAATTTCTCTTTATCTCCTTCCTAAATTACTCTTACTCTAGATGGGGAAGCAACCTCTCTGCATCCATCCTGTAAAGCTTTCAAGGAATTTGGTGATAAGATCATCTCTCATTCTTGTAAACTCCAGACAAGATTGGCATCTTTTCATCAATCTCCTCGTATAAGACAGCCTCTCATTCCAGGGATAAATCTTGTGAATCCTCATTGTACCCCCGCTGAGACAAATATATCACCTTTATGTAAGGAGACCAAGGTCTGATTCTTTTGAAATGTCAGAGACCTTCTGTTTCAGAAAAGATGGTGCCCAGAAAGGGAATTCATGTGGCTACATTTTTGTTGGCAAAGGGCTAGGTAATGATTAGTCCATGCTTGCAAAATTCAAAACATAGTGTCTAACATTAGATATGATTCCACCAGCACCTGCCAACTAATCCCTGAGTGTGCTAAAAATCTTGCTGGCAATCAATTTAAGATTATCAATCAAAGCTTTCAATGTAAGGCGTTTATGCATACTGCAAGTTATACATATGCATACATCTGGCCCTTTATTTGCAGACAGAAGGAACATGTACACACATTGCACCTATTTCAATTTAACAAAATAGATGAACACCATTACCAGGTTCACTTCTCAGGACAATGCCTTGACCAATCAAACTGCTTGGCTTAAATTTACAGAAAACCTGGCAAGTAACTATTTGTTAACATCTGACAGGAATAATCTGCATGGCAATGCCCCTATCAATCAGATTCCACTTGGCAACCAATCAGCACTCTCCTTTCATTTAATATAAAATTGTTGTTTGCCCTTTACATTGGTATTTCTTGCGAATTAACCTGATGTACAAAATGAGAAATTTTGACAGTATGTGTCTTTATTGGTAATATGTAAATACGTATTCATTGAGAATGACCATTTTTTAAATTGCTTGCCTTTGCTTTCTAATTATTGTACCCTTTATTCAAACTTAATCTATCTGAAGTATCCCATTCCTCAAACTAGGTTTTGTTAAATTTAAGATCCTAGTTTCAGCCTTAACCACTTCACTTGCAAATTTGAAATGTTATCATATAATGATAATTTTGTCCTATGGATCATTTTAGACAAGTCGTAATAATTAACCCTGTTTCATTAAACAATACTCATAGTTTATTCAAAACCAATAGTCTATTCATAATGGAACATGAAAATATTTGATAAGGCAGGCAGGAGAAATAGAGATAAAGAAACAAAGAGTTAATATTTCAGACTCATAACCTTTATTCATAACTGAAGGCACTGAAGGCATTCCTTTGCCTCAGGAGATGATGGGCTGTGTTCAAGGTATATGTCACATCTGAACTGAATATTTTCCGTTGTGGCTGTAGGGGCCAATTCATGAATATAAGTATACTTATAATTGTGTTTGGGAAAACCTAAAATACTACTTGAATAAAATGATTGATCCCATGTGAAATAAGGATTGATGTTACAAAATTTCTGCTCACCAAAATTCTCACGTCCTTACCAGCTAAAAGATAGAAATGCGCTTTTGTCTCTGTTCATTCTCATTCTTACTGGCACATTCTTCCTGCTGATGTGAGACTTAAACAGTAGCTGTCTTTCCTAAATGTATCCCCTGCTCCTCTCTGCATCTGAGATAACAAGATGTAGAGCTGGATGAACACAGCAGGCCAAGCAGCATCAGAGGAGCAGGAAGGCTGACGTTTCCGGCCTAGACCCTTCATTTTCTGAAGAAGCGTCTAGGCCCAAAACATCAGCCTTCCTGCTCCTCTGATGCTGTTTGGCCTGCTGTGTTCATCCAGCTCTACACCTTGTTATCTCAGATTCTCCAGCATCTGAAAATCAGCATCTGTCTCTGAAACAATCCTACTGTCTCTGTAAGATAATAAAGTGTGAAGCTGGATGAACACAGCAGGCCAAGCAGCATCTCAGGAGCACAAAAGCTGACGTTTCAGGCCTAGACCCTTCATCAGAGAGCTTCCGTCAGCTTCTGTGCTCCTGAGATGCTCCTTGGCCTGCTGTGTTCATCCAGCTTCACACTTTATTATCGTGGATTCTCCAGAATCTGCAGTTTCCATTATCACTACCGTCTCTGTATCTGTTTTGCTGACAGCGAGACCTTAGAGTGAAATTAGAGCTCAAAGGGAAAGATTACAATGTCAAGGTGCTATAGCAGATCATTAAGAGATAGAATGGAGAAACTAATTGTAATAAATTACCTCCCATGTCCTTTGGACATTCCAAAACATTATGCCTTCAAAAAGTAGTCACTACTGTTTTATCACCAAATGCAGTAGACAAGTTCAACACAAGTTCCATCTCTATCAAATTCCTCTCAGCCTTCATTTCTTCAAGGAGGGCAATCCCAATTTATTCAATCTATTCTCATAACCTCATTCCCAGAAACACTCTTGTAAATCACTTTGCACTCTCTCCAATGCATTCACAGTTTTCATATCATGTAGGGCCCACTATTGTGTGCAATACTCCAGCAGAGATTTGACAAATGTTTTACCCTACTAATAACACCTAGGATACATATACACCCTGGCCCCTCTGATCCTGCACACTCTTTAGAATTGCAATCCTAATTTGTATGTTCTTTTAATATTCTTCCAATAAAAGTGCATTATCTGACACTTCTTTGCATAAAGCTCATCAGCCACCTGTTCACCCACTCCACCAACTTGTCAGTCTCCTGTTGGAATTCCAATGTCCCTCTCACAATTTCATAATTTACAATTCTTCCAAGTTTCCTGTCATCTGTAAGTTTTGAAATTTTCCCCTGCACACTAAGGTCCAGTTCATTAACATATGTCAGGAAAAGCAAGGGTCTGAATACCAACCCTGGGGAGCTCCAGTACAAACCTTCCTCCAGTCCGAAAAATATCAATTGACTGTTACTCTCTGTTTCCTATCATTCAGTTAATTTCACATCCACATTGCTACTGTCCTTTTTATACAATGTCTTACTCACAAGTCCGTTGTGTGAATCTACACCAAACGCATCTGGAAAGCCAAGACTTTATCCATGACTTTCTGACACTGTGGCCAGGAGTGTTTTAGTCAAGACAAACAGATACTGAGTTGAAATGTGGTTATGTAGTGTTACTACCGGGCCATTTATCTTGGAGAGATTGTTCCTCTGAGGGAAAACAGCTGAGAAGAAATTTTGCATTGAACAACTACCCTAATTATTATTATCTCCAAAAAGATATGTATTTTAGCTTATATGGACACATATGTTACTTAAGTGAATTCTAAGTGAAATTCTGCACCAATAGGTTTGAAATAGCCTGAAAAAGCATCTGATGAGGCATGTTAACAGACATTTCCAGATTAAGTGGTGTTAATGGCCCATGTCATTGCTAACAATTTCCTTAAGATGTGGAATAGAAAGCAAAAAATAGCTTTTATCAACACCTAATGAACTAACACTGATTAAAATATTTCCCTGAACAAATGTGCTGAGCATTTTTTATTTGCAAAAGGTTAATGATTAGTAAGTATTTATCTGAACTAGCATCTGATACATCACATGATGTTTTTCAAGAAGGTGAAGTTCTGTATTTAAAATGTATCAAGAGCAACTAAGGTGTAAAACTAAAAAATTATTGCTTTTGTTAACTTCCAGCAGGGCTAACATGATAAATTAGTCAAATTATTGATCGATGCAGAATTCCATGATAGGAAGTTCAGAAGTGTATCCAGTTGAGTGGTATTGGAAGGAGCAGACAATCCTGCCATTTTTATATTTTCATTGCAATTAAAATTCAAAGTGCAGACAGAATATCTGTCAAATGGGAGCAGGTAGGGAGCTCATGTCAGAATTCCCAGTTGTTCCACTTTTATTCCCTACTGCCTTAAGTACGCTTGCAAGAAGCAGACATACAAATCCAAAAGGACTGATTCTAATAGAAATGGGGCTAACAAAACTGTTGGAGTCTGCCTTGTAATATGATCAGCTTTGGAGCTTGAATCAAGGAAGGTTAATGCTGTGGAAAAAGGCCATTTGGCCCAATATATGTGTGCTAACTGAGCACTACGCAGTTTAATCCCATTTTCTAATTTTGTAGTCTCAAGGTTACATTGCCTGAGATATGTGTCCAAATATCTTTTAAATGAATTGAGAACTTCTGCTGCTACTTACATTTCATGCAGTGAGTTCCAGAACCCTACAGTTCTCTGGTTGTAAAACTTGTTCCTCATCATTCCACTAATCTTTCTACCAATCAGGAGGAGTTGTTATCCAGCAAATCCACATTTGATATGTGGAAGTTTTTTAAAGACCTGCTGATCAGAGTACTGGACCGGCATATTCCAGTAAAGAGGAATGACAAGGATGGCAAGGTAAGGGACACTTGGATGTAATGGAGGTTGTGAATTTAGTTAAAAGGGGAAAAAGAAGCATATGTAAGGTTTAGGCAGCTAAAGTTAGACAGGGCCCATGAGGAATATAAAGAAAGCAGGAAAGAACTCAAGCAAGGATTTAGGAAAGCAAGAAGGGGCCATGAAATGATCTTGGCAAGTCAGGGTTAAAAAGAATCCCCAGGCATTCTATACATACATTAAAAACAAGAGGATAATTAGGAGAAAGGTAGGACCACCTGAAGATAAAGGAGGGAACTTGTGCTTGGAGGCAGAAGATGTAAGCGAGTACTTTACGTCAGTATTCACCCAGGAGAAGGATATGGAGAATAGTGAGATTAGTGGGGACCATGCTAATATAAAAAGGCATTTTGAGAAGTGATGTTGGTTCCTTGAAGAGCGTAAAGTTGTATATGTTCCCAGCACCTGATGGTATCTACCCCAGGTTATTGGGAGAGGCAAGAGAGGAGATCGCTGGGGCCTTCACCAAATCTTTGTATCTTCGCTAGTCACTGGAAAGGTTCTGGAGGACTGGTGAGTAGCTAATATTGTTCCTCTGCTCCACAAGGGAAATAGGGATAATCCAGGAAAGAAGACATTCTCCTTGCTTGCCTAATTTCCTTTATGATTTCACCACTTCATTTTTCTGAATTTTTCTCAGCTTTCTGTGGTATTTAGTCCTCTGTGTCAGAAGCTTTCATTTCCTGCCTTGTCTTACACTGTAAATTCTTTGATATCTGATGGACTCTGGATTTGGCTGTCCCACCCTTTTTCTTCGTGGGAACATGTTTACTTGGAATCTCGTTTATGAATGCCTTCCACTAATTTGCCTTCCAAAGCTGTTTCCGGTCCACTTTTTCTAAATCACTTTTCAGCTTAGAAGACATGAGATTTACATTGGACAGCCCTCAAAATAAGCACAGCGCTCATAATACATGGTGATCCTGTATCCATGTCTGTGATGTAGCAAACCCACAAACATTGTGCTAATTATTCATTACCCCAGGACTGTTGCGTGAGGCTAATCTGTACTGTTGATTGGTTGAATATTTCAGGTAGAGATGTAAAATTTTATCACAGGTTAAAATTAGCCTGCAATAATTAAAGCTGCCTGCAATTTTTTCAGAGAGGAGATGAATTGCAATAGTTCATGAAATTTAACATAACATTAATCATATCAGCAATGATTTACTGACCACTTACCTGAATGAGAGCAGATAGCAACAACACTCGAGGGACTTGACATCATCCAGGACAAAGCAATCTATTTGACCTCATCTGCTACCTTAAACATTCATTTCCTCCACCACCAAAGCACAATGCTAGCAGTATGTACCATCTACAAGATGGCCTGCAGGAACCCCCTCAGGGTACTTCAACAATGAGATCTCGAAATCCCATGTTATTATCGACAAGAGTGACAAGATAGCAGATACATGGGAACACCATCACCTGTATATTCCCCTCCAAGATACACCATCCTGACTTGAAACTGTAGAGCCGTTCTTTAACTGTCAACTGGATCAAAGTCCTGGAATTTCCTTCTGAGCAGCGCTTTGGGTGTCCCTACACCAGATGGATGGTAGCAGTTCAAAAGGCAGCTCAATATCATTTTCTCAAGGACAACAAGCAATGGACATTGTGTTCTCATAATATGGATGAATAACCTTTTTTAAAAAGTACAATAGAAATTATTGGAAGTAAAAGTTGACAAATTTCCTTTATCTAATGGCCTATATCCTTTAGCTGGTTGTTGTAATTATTTTATGCGCCTCTCTCTCACACTTTATCTCTTGATTTACAACAACTTCCGGGATGTTACAGACATGATGGATTGAATGGCCTCCTTCTGTCCTATAAAATGCTATGATTCTATGATGTTATTTATTTATGTCATCCACAGTGGAGACAAAATGAATTCTTCTGTTTAACACTATTGCCATTTCCTAATTCCCCAATATTAATTTCTCAGATTCACTCTCTAGAGAACTAATTCTCACTTTTGTGACTCTTTTCCTTTGTAAATTCAGAAACTTCAAATTATCTGTTGCTAAATTTGCTCAAGTACAAAAGGTTATTGACTGTACACATGTGGTGCTCAGATCTGCAAGGTATCATCCCAGCTAATTCTTGAACAGGAAGGGATTTCACTGTGCTTTCCGCCCCAACCCCGCATGATCCAGGTCCAGCTCATTTCTGACCACAGGCATTAATTCCTGCAGGTATGTGCCCTTTATCCAGGGAGCTGTCACAATGCTGACATTCTGCACAATTCCCAGGTTCTGTGAGTGCTCACTCTGCCATGTAATCTCCAGAGTTAGCACATAGATGACAGAGGGTATGCAGAGAAGGTGTGACTAGCAGCTATAATGTGAAATACCAAACTGATGTTGACAGTAGTTCAATACTGCCCATGCATCCACTAGGGTCTGACAATTGGTCTACTAAAGGGAGCGTTGGTTGCCTGAACTGTCCAGGAGGACCACTCCTGAGATGACACAACCTGGGTAACTGGCAATTGC
Organism: Stegostoma tigrinum; assembly: GCF_030684315.1. Lineage (NCBI taxonomy): Eukaryota > Metazoa > Chordata > Chondrichthyes > Orectolobiformes > Stegostomatidae > Stegostoma > Stegostoma tigrinum. The sequence goes on along the minus strand of NC_081357.1, from coordinate 48,803,601 downwards.
CCTGTCTTCTTGTCAGTATGTAACGAGCCACACATTGAGGTGATGGTGCGCTAGGACGGAGGCCAAGGTGCCTTGATTCATTCTCACTTAATTGGTGAATGAATGCCTCCATGTCTTAAGTGATTAAATGAACGTCACCACACATCCAGCTCTGGTGGACCTGGCTCTCTTCACTTACAACCATGCACTCAATGCTGGAGCCATGACATTGGACTGAACTTGGGCCAATCTCTCTACCATTCACTCTAGGTGTACGATTCCTGGCTCCACTACTAGACGTTTCCCTGCTTGACTATGCACCTCCAACAATGGCCAAGTGCTGAGGCTCAACATCTGTACTGGATTAGCAGGGGCCTGTTCTCCAGCAATCCGCAAGACCATTGCTGTCATGGCTTGCACTAGCTATGGACTTGTCACAGTGTTGTGTTCAACAGAATGTGATTCCAAGCCTCTTCTCGATTGAGTATCTAATGAAGTGGATGTCTCTACACTGGTGGATGGTGGGAATGAGGGCCTTAACAGTACATCTTCTGGGTCTATTGACTCTTCTAGTTCAGCAGCTATACTCAAGGTGATGCTAGAGATGGACCTGAGGGTGAGATCTAGAGGCTACATAAAAAAAAGTGAGCCACCACCATTAACTAAGTTGTTTATAAGATGCTGCTGCTTCATGTGTTGCTAGGAACAACAGCATATGGGCTTTCTCACCAGATGACTATACGTATCTTATCTCCCCTTCAGCACAGGCACAATCTTGGTTCTCTCCTTCTGGGCCAATGGCTTGATCCTTGAAAGGAGACATGAGATTGGTTACAGGCATACATCTGCCTTTCTCATCTCCTAACTCCTCAAAGCTTGTCCACCATCCATAAGGCACAAGTCATGAGTGTGATAGAATATTCCCCACTTGATTGGATGAGAACAGCTCCAACAACACACAAGAAGCTTGACACCATCCAGGACAAAGCGACCCAATTGATTGGTACCACATCCACAAACAGCTCTCCCTCTACTATCAATAATCTGTAGCAGCAGTGTGTACTATCTAATAGAAGCTCTGCAGATACCTACCAAAGAACCTCAGATAGTACCTTCGTACTCAATGCTACTTCCGACTCAAGGACAAAGGCAGACTAATTGGAATGCAAGTTCCCCTTGAAGCCATTCACTATTCTGACTAAGAAATATATCAACATTTTTTCAGTGCCATTGAGTCAAACTTCTGGAGCATAAAAACTGCAGCAACTTAAGAAGGCAGTTAGGGACAGGCAACAAATGCTGGCATAGCCAGTGATATCCATGTTTCATGAGTGAATTAAAAGTGAGCAGATTCTCAACTTTGCATGCACACAGCATTTAGAATCCTTAAAGGTGATCTCTCTGAAAGGCAAGGTACTATCAGCCTCCTCTCTTCCAAACAAAGACTAACTATCTACAATAATGATAACAATGAGCCTATATTGGATTCATTACCCGCGGATATGCGTGCTCGTGAGATTGTCCCCAGGCCCATTTGTTTTATCTCAAAGATTCATCCATTTTAACTGCACATTTCTTTACTGTAGACTTGATGGTGTTATCTGCATTTTCTGTTATCCGTGGAATTTCCACGTAAATCAGTGATGTTATCTTTCATTCCTGTTTGTGTTGTCAAGTTGTTCTTTCATTGGCTGCAGTTTCTGTTCCAGAATTTGCATATTTGATACAGTCAAGTTTTGCTCCAGAATAGCTACTGACTGATCTTTCTCTTCAAGTTGTTTTGAAAGGTTGAAATCATCTTGACATTTACTATTTTGTGCCTTCAGAGCTTCCAGTTTGTTTTAAAACTTCCAATTTTACCTCCTGGGCTCTAATTTGAACAAAGTTTCAGACTTCTGTTGATCCACTGTATTTTTTCCTTTATAACCAGCTATAATAACTGTCCAGCATTTTCAACTCCTTTAAAAAAATTTCTGATAGTTTTCACTGAAGCCTAGATCTCATCCATTTGGTGCATTAATAGCTTTTCAGCTTCCTCTAGAACCATAAAGTCGTACAGCATGGAAACAGACTCTACAGCCCAACTCGTCCATGCCAACCTGGTTTCCTAAACTAAACTAGTTCCATTTGCCTGCATTTGGCACAAATCCTTCTTAAACTTTTCCTATTCATGTACCTGTCCAAATGTCTTTTAAATGTTGTAATTTTACTTGCCTTTACCATTTCCTCGAGCAGCTCATCCCATAAATGAATCACTCTCTTTGTGAAAAGGTTGTTCCTTAGGTCCTTTTTAAAATCTTTCCTCTCTCACCTTAATCCTATGTCCTCTAGTTTTCACTTCCATTACCCTGGGGAAAAGGCCTTGGCTATTCACCTTATCTCTGCCCCTTATAACTTTATAAACCTTTATATTATAGCCCTTCAGCCTCTTACACTCCTAAGAAAAAAGTCCCAGCCTATCCAGCGTCTCCTTATAACTCAAGCCTTTCAGCCTCAGTATGATCCTTGTAAATCTTTCTTGCACTTTTTACAGTTTAATAACATCCTTCCTGTAGCATGATGACCAGAATTGTACGCAGTTCTCCCAATGTCTTACCAATGTTTTGTACAACTGTAAAGTGACATTTCAACTCCTGTTCTCAATGCTTTGACTGATGAAGGCAAGCATTGCAAATATTTTCTGCATCACCCTGTCTACCTGTGATTCCAATTTCAAGGAACTATGTACCTTCAATAACATTCCCATTGGCTCTCACCAGTCCTGCCTTGATTTGTATTACCAAAATGCAACAACTTGCATTTATCTGCATGAAATTCCATCTGTCATTCCTCAGCCTATTGGCCCAGCTGATCAAGATCCCATTGAGCTCCTAGATAACCTTCTTCACTGTCCATGATATCGCCAATTTTTGGAATATGCTTCCTATATTCTCATCCAAATCATTTATATACATGATGAACAACAGTGGACCCAGCACCGATCTTTGTGGCACACAGCTTTTGTCACAGGCCTTCAGTCTGAAGGACAGCCCTCCACCATTAGCCTCTGTCTCCTACCATTAAGCCAATTTTGTATCCTGACGACTAGCTGTCCCTGGATCCCATGTGATCTAACACTACTAAACAGTGTACCATGTGGAACCTTGTCGAAGGTCTTGATAAAGTCCATGTAGGCAATGTTTATCATTCTTCCTTCATCTGTTTTCTTGGTCATCTCAATCTAGTTTGTGAGACATGATTTCCCTTGCACAAAGCCATACTGACTATTCCTAATCAGTTCTTCTCTTTCCAAATACATGGAGATCCTGTCTCTCATAATCCTCTCCAACAACTTTCCCACGACTGACATCAGGCTCAGCGGTGTGTAGTTCCCTGGTTTTTCCTTGCAGCTCTTTTTAAACAATGGCATAATATTAGCCACCTACCAGTCTTCCAGCATCTCGTCCATAGTTGTTAATGATATAAATTTCTCTGCTATGGCTCCCACAATTTCTTCCCTAGCTTCCCACAATGCACTTTATCAAGTCCCAAAGATTTACCCAGCTTAAAGCATTTTAAGACCTCCACCACCTTCTCTTCTATAATGTGGGCTCTTTTCAAGACATCACTACTTATTTCCCCAAGTTCCTGAGCTTCCTTGTCTTTTTCCACAGTAAACACTGATGCAAAATTTTTTTTAGGATCTCACCCATCTCCAGTGGTTCCATACAAAGAAAGTCTTGTTGATCTTTAAGGGACCACATTCCCTCCCTAATTAAACTTCTGCCATAATATACTTGTAGAAACTCTTTACATTCTCCTTCACCTTATCTGCAAAAGCTATTTCATATCCCCATTCTGCCCTCTTGATTTCCTCTTAAGTGTTAAGCAACCCTATCTTCCTCAAGGGATTCAGTTATCCCAGCTGTCAATATCTGATATATGCCTTATCCTTTTTCTTGACCAGATCCTTAATATCTCCAGTCACTTAGCATTCCCTACTCCTGCTAGCCTTACCCTTCACATTGCCAAGATCATTCTGCTCCTGAACTCTCATTGTTTCACTTTGGAAAGCCTCCAAGTTGCCAGACATCCCTTTACTGCGAGGTTGAGTTTTGCCCCTTCTCTAATCTCTCAGATTAAGACAAAATGATTTGAATGAAACTGAAAAATACTCTTCTATACACACAGGAGGCTCAACAATTGAAATGATTAAAGGAAGAACAGAATACACAACAAAATACATAGCTTTTTTAAAACTTCAAGGGTTAAAGCCTGGATACTGGAGGGAGACATGAATAGAAATATTACATAGCGCCATCAAGTCACATTGTTCTTCCTTGTCTAAAGATGATTTATACTTCAAAATTTATAATTAACTAATCAAAATGTGGGCTTTTGTACAATTAATTAGTAAATCTCAATTCCCTTGTTAAAACATATTGTGCTTTAAAATGGTACCGAGGGGTAACCTCTGAAAAGACATGTCTGACAGAATACCCTTTTCTTCAGAAATGCAAAATGTAGTGCACACAATATCACATTTTTCGTTGACCAATGGATTCAAAGTACAGGGAAAAACAGGTGGAATACCAAAACTAAACAGAAATCCCTTCTCATATACAATATGTAAGTCATCGGAGCAATATAGGTGAAAGTAGTTCTCAATTAAATAAGCAGACTACGACAAAATTCAAGTTTGTCTTACTTAGCAAAGCAACTTAAGCAATTAGCAGCAAGAATATTATAATAAGCAAGGAATCAAAAGGAGGTACCCCTCATTATAAATCCAGCTCCTGCAATTCTCATGAAGGCTAACATACTGAAAACACCACCAGCTAAGTTCTTAAATAATCACACCTAGGTACTTTTCTGTCAGTGAACATTATTTACAAACAACGGCTCTAGGGGAATGATAAAAGCTAAAGAAGCAAGATCTTCTACCTCACCAGAGAACTACTCACTTTTACAAAGCAGCATATATAACTGGATTTTTCTTCAAAATAAATTTGTTCTTGAACAAGATCAGCACAGAGAAATACAAGTTCATATTGCTAGGTCCTCCTTGAGTAAGAACCATGGACAGGTTATGGCATATAAACAGACCATTCAGCTCATCATCTCAGTGCCACTAAATAAACTAGCCCATGCATCCTTGTCCCCATTTTGGAGCGAATGAAGGAAATAGCCAGGAGCCACAATTGTTGGCTGAATGTGTGAATTCCTAATTGAAGCTAGGGCGAGATAAAGCAAAAGCTGCACATTAGGAAGGAAAGTGCTGCCATTGTCGCCTGCTCACATATGGGAGTTGGCAGAAACACTGTAGCAGAGGGTTTACATTGATTTTTTGGGACCAGTAGAGCAATGGATGTTACAAGTGGTTGTGCGTGCCCACACCAAGTGGCCCAAGGTGGCAATCATGAAGCCAGTATCAGCAGAAGCAATGATAGACTGACTGGATGAAATATTTGCCAGGTTCAAGAACCCCCAACAGGTCGTGAGTGACTATGGTCCACAGTTTGTGGTGCAAGAGTTCAAGGAGTATCTGGAAAATCACGGACTGATTTGTACAAACCTTGAAGCAGGCCTTGGAAGGCTCATTCAGACGGTGACTCAACAAGTTCCTCAGCATGTATAGGAATACACCACATTCATCAACCTAGTGCTCATCAACGTCCTTAATGTTCAACAGCCAGCTGAAAATCATGTTCAACTTACTATGGCTGGAAAAGAGCAAGCAGGTGGTAGAGCGAAATCAATGAGGACAGATGGTCAGAAGGGCAGGAACCTCAAGGTCAAGGGTATTCCAAAGAATAGAGGCTATGTTGGCCTGGAGACATCTGAGGTAAAATTGATCCCAGTGTTGGTGCTGGTGGCTCAAACAAGACCACTGTGATATACAGTACAGATTAGGGATGAACTAGTCTGGAGGAGGCACCTCACCAACAGAATACCGAGCAAGTCCAATTGAGATCATTGGTGTTGACCAAGTCATGTGTCTCTGAGCTAGGGGTGGTCATACCTAGAGAGGAGTTAACAACAATGTCACAGGGCAACAACAGGCAATCAGAGAGGGATGTATCTACTTAACAACAAGAGCTTCAGGATGCCCAGGAAACTACACTAGAAAAAGGTTTCTGAGACAAGGACACAGTCTTCTAAGCATAGCAATCCCATTGAGACACTAATCACATCCAAGTAAGTTATGGAAGGGTCATTTTCTTTTTTTTTTGTATATATTCCTGACGAAGTATATATGTTAGCTACAATTATTATGTAATAGTCATAATTGTTGGATGGATATATATATTGATTTGGGGAGTATGGAAATAAAGTAGGAAGTATGTTATGTGGTTGGGTGTGTGTTATTCCTTTAAGACAGTAGTTCAGGTGACCTGGAGGCAGCAACTAGAGGGTCAGTATAGGACTGATTGTGGGACTGAGAGAACACACAATAAAATATTCCCTGGTCAAGTTTATCCTCTATCTATCTCGTGTCCTATTTCTGGTTCTAGTGAACCACAAGCCCAATAAAAATGTCAATAGAAATGTCTGTAGATTCTGTCAAAATGACATAAAGTCATATGTTCATACAGCATGGAAACAGGCCCTTTGATCCAACTTGTGTATGCCACAGATATCAGAAACTGAACTGGTCACATTTGCCTGTATTTGACCCATATTCATGTACTTGTCCAAACGTCTCTTAAATGTTGTAATTGTATCTGCCTCTACCACTTCCCCTGGCAGCTCATTCCATACATGTATTACCCTCAATGTGAAAAAGTTGCCCCTTGGGCCTTTTTAAATTTTTGCCCTCTCACTTAAAACTTGCCCTCTCATTTTGGGCTACCCAACCCTTGGAAACAGACCTTGGCTATTAACCCTATCTATGCCCCTCATGGTTTTATAAACCTCGATAAGATCACCATCCTGCCTCCTAAGCTCCAGGGAAAAAAAAGTCTCAGATTACCCAGCCTCTCCTTATATCTCAAACCATCTAGTCCTGGCAACATCCTTGTAAGTTTTTTCTGTACCCTTTCTAGTTTAACAACATCTTTCTGAAGCAGGGCGACCAGAATTGTAGGCAGTATTATAAAAGTGGCCTCAAGAATTCTAGTCAGTGAATCCTGACTTTTGATTTGATCTTCTAATGTTGTTCATACGTTTTTAAGGATCCTTTACCTCTTAGCTGTTAATCCTAACATATTGACCGTGTACACATTCTTTTCCAATTGCTGAGCAAGTATAAACGGCTTGTTTAGATCAGACACACATGAAACCGCAGTTCAGAATGCTCTTTAAACATTCTGTTAGGGATTCTGAGGTAGTAGGAACTACCGATGCTGGAATCTGAGATAACAAGGTGTGGAGCTGGATGAACATAGCAGGCCAGACAGCATCGGAGGAGCAGGAAGACTGACATTTTGGGTCTGGACCCTTCTTCAGAAAAGGGGGAGGGGAAGGGGGCTCTGAAATAAATGGGCCTGCACCTGTGTTGTTCACCTGTACATCTACTAATGTGGTATATTGTATCCGCTGTTCCTAATGTGGCCTCCTCTTCATCAGGGAAACCAAGCAGAGGCTTGGAGACCTCTTTGTGGAGCACCTATGTTCGGTTCCGTGACAAACCACTTCAACTCACCCTCCCACTCCTTGGATGACATGTCCATCCTGGGCCTGCTCCAGTGCCACAACGATGCCACCTGAAGGCTGGAGGACCAGCACCTCATATTCCACCTGGGAACCCTGAAGCACAATTGTCACAATGTGGACTTCACAAGCTTCAAAATCTCCCCATCCCTGACCTCATCGCAAGACCAGCCCCCCCTCTCATCCCTGCTTCCTTGACCTGTCAGTCTTTTCTCTCATCTATCCGGTCCTCCCACCCCCACATCCAACTACTAGCCCCATCCCTGTCTCCTTGACCTGTCCGTCTTCCCACCCACCTACCCCCCCACTCCTAACTGACCAACCCCCATCACAACTCCCTACCGCCACTCACCTTTACTGGCTTCATCCCCGCCTCTTTGACCTGTCCGTCTTCTCTCCACCCATCTGCTCCTTTATCCACCTTCCATTACCCCCATTTATTTCAGAGCCCCCTTCCCCTTCCCCATTTCTGAAGAAGGGTCCAAACCCAAAACGTCAGCTTTCCTGTTCCTCTGATGCTGCCTGGCCTGCAGTGTTCATCCACCTCCACACCTTGTTATCTGTTAAGAATTCTGCTGTGTCCCCATTTAAACTTAGAAAGGTTGAGGACGTTCTAAGAATTGGTCTTCCCCTGCTTACTAGCAATCCAGTTCACATCCTTATGTCATGCTTTTCTAGTGAGCTAAACAGACCTCTGGAAATGGACTTATTTTGCATGTCAGAAAATAATGCTCTCAACACTTTCTGAGATGCTTTAATGAACAAAAACATCAATGGTTGTCTGATAAGAGATAATGGGAGCTGCAGATGCTGGAGAATCCAAGATAATAAAATGTGAGGCTGGATGAACACAGCAGGCCCAGCAACATCTCAGGAGCACAAAAGCTGACGTTTCAGGCCTAGACCCTTCATCAGAGAGGGGGATGGGGAGAGGGTTCTGGAATAAATAGGGAGAGAGGGGGAGGCGGACCAAAGATGGAGAGAAAAGAAGATGGGTGGAGAGGAGAGTATAGGTGGGGAGGTAGGGAGGGGATAGGTCAGTCCAGGGAAGACGGACAGGTCAAGGAGGTGAGATGAGGTCAGTAGGTAGGAAATGGAGGTGCAGCTTGAGGTGGGAGGAAGGGATGGGTGAGAGGAAGAACAGGTTAGGGAGGCAGAGACAGGCTGGGCTGGTTTTGGGATGCAGTGGGGGAAGGGGATGAGCTGGGCTGGTTGTGTGATGCAGTGGGGGGAGGGGACGAACTGGGCTGATTTTGGGATGCGGTGGGGGAAGGGGAGATTTTGAAGCTGGTGAAGTCCATATTGATACCATTGGGCTGCAGGGCCTCAGCGCAATTTAAGACTGTTGACCACATGTTTCATCTATAGTTGCTCGCTTATTGCATAGCAGGCCTCATGCGTATGATATTTTGTTTGGAGCACCACCACTGTTCACCATATGAATGTACATCAGGGATTAACGAACTGCATGGGCTAAGTTGCAGCAAAACACATTACAGACAATGCTGCCATTACAGCAAACCAATTAACTTCTGTCTGTGCGGTTCACAGACTCACAGCAGACTAACTGGCAGCACAATCACAACATTGCATATATACAGTATATGGACTCCTTAAAGGAGAACTACCGAACGGCATGGTACACATGCAACATAATTCTGCTGTAACTGGCTTTCACTTCTGTTTGTGGCAGCTACTAAGTACATTATTTGAACCATATTTACTTTGCAGGAACTTACTGCGTGCCTAATGTCAGAACCATGTGTTCGTACCTTGGATGTGACTGACGTTTAAGGTCACAACTCATAAACCAAGAAAGCAGGCATTCTGATGCAGAAGTTTAAATATCGCAATTGCTATTAAACTTGTTATCATCTTTGACAGAACACTTGAGCCATTATACAAGCCATTATAACAACAAATTCTTCCACCACCACTTAAGGAAGTTGCACCAGCAATACTGGAAATAACACTGCTGCCTATTGCCATCGGGAAATTTTTATGAACCTGGGACTTCGCACAGGAGGACGGGGGAGGCAAAATGATAATGGGATGACCTTAAGCCACAAAGCAGGTTTCCAGGAATTTTGAATCCTCCATTTTCAAAATTTGGCTCAAAGCATATGTCAGTGTGTTCCAGCTTAAGAATCAGGCTATTTCATGACATGTTGTGTGGTGCTAACCACACCAGTGGTTTGAAGAGAGGGAAAGATCACCCAATGCATATGCTCTAGTGGCTGCTCATATCATGCAGGGTACATTCAACATTACAAGCACAAAATTGGTCTAGCTGTTTGGCCCTTCTTTGTATGACTAGAAACACTTCAGATTTAGTTTCCCTGTATCATGATTCCAGTTGATGGTAATTCTTAATGTGTCAGATCCCAGAGTGAAATGCAGTTTGATAGATCACAAGTTTAATGATTGCGTTTAGTTACATGGTGGTTAGCCTATGAACATATGCACATTGAGCTGCCAATTTTTTTTGAACACAAGAAAAACGAAACAAAACTATATATATAAAAGAGTTTAGAAAGATCTTAAGATTTGCAAAAAAGCAATGTTTCAATCTGGTTTCCAGTAATATGCTTTACAGATACTCAAATCCCAGAGAAATCAGTCTGTTATTTCACCTTTATTTATTTTACTTTTGTTAAAAATAATTTAAAACTGACCTTTTCTGGTTCTTTCTTGAATTGCTAAGATAGCTTTTACAACTACTTTCCAGTACTGTTGGCCTGAACCCCATCTCAGTTCTGATCCCTCATCCCTGACACCCCATCCCCGCAATAACCGCCAAAAGAGAATCCCCCTCATCCTCACACACCACCCCACCAACCTCTGGATACAACGCATCATCCTCCAACACTTACGCCATCTACAATCCGACCCCACCACCAAAGACATTTTTCCATCCTCACCCTTGTCTGCTTTCTGGAGGGACCACTCTCTCTGTGACTCCCTTGTCTGCTCGACACTCCCCTCCAACCCCACCACACCCGGGACTTTCCGCTGCAATCGCAGGAAGTACTATACATGTCTCCACACTTCCTCCCTCAAGCCCATCCCAGGCCTCAAGAAGACTTTCCACATCAAGCAAACATTCACCTGCACATCCGCCAATGTGGTATACTGCATCCGCTGTACCCGTTGTGGCTTCCTCTACATCAAGGAAACCAAACGGAGGCTCGGGACCACTTTGCAGAACACCTATGCTCGGATCGCAATAAACAACTGCACCTCCCAGTCATGAACCATTTCAACTCCCCTTCGCATTCCTCAGGCAACATGTCCATCCTGGGCCTCCTGCAGTGCCACAATGATGCCACCCGAAGGTTGCAGGAACAGCATTTCATATTCCGCTTGGGAACACTGCAGCCCAATTGTATCAATGTGGATTTCACAAGCTTCAAAATCTCCCCTCCCCCCACTGCATCCCAAAACCAGCCCAGCTTGTCCCTGCCTCCCTAACCTGTTCTTCCTCTCACCTATCTCCACCTCCCACCTCAAGCCGCACCTCCATTTCCGACCTTCCAACCTCATCCCGCCCCCTTGTCCTGTCAGTCCTCCCCAGACTGATCTATCCCCTCCCTACCTCCCCACCGACACTTGCCCCCACAGGCTCCATCCCCGCCCCTTTAACTTGTCTGTCTCCTCTCCACCTATCTTTTCCTCTATCCACCTTCAATCCGCCTCCCCCTCTCTCCCTATTTATTTCAGAACCCTCTCCCCATCCCCCTTTTCTGATGAAGAGTCTAGGCCCGAAACATCAGCTTTTGTGCTCTTAACATGCTGCTTGGCCTGCTGTGTTCATCCAGCTCCACACTTTGTTATCTTAAAGAAAAGTTTGCACATTTTAGCAATATTGCATCAAACCTTGGCACATAAACTAAAAGTCATTAATTGCAAGCTTTACAGTTAAAGTCTTAGGTAAACATCTAAAAGTGAAAATTTAAATTTGGCATGAAACAGTGTGCTACTTCAGGTGATTCACAGAATCACAGACTTGTTATGGTGCAAAAGGTCATTTTGACCCATTTTGCTCTCAAATGAGCACTGCAACTAATACCTTTACTTGCCTTTCCTCCATTCCCTTACATATTGTTTCTATTCAATGCCATCTTGAATGCTTCATTGATTTTGCCTTCACCATAGTTTCAGACAATGCAAGCCAGTTCCGAATCACTTATCGTATGAAAATGTGTTTTCTTGTATCACATTTCAAATTCCTTTAAATTTGTACTCTTGTTTTCTATCCTTTTTAAGAGACAGGACAGTTTTCCCTCTCTATTTCATCCAGATTTCTCATGATTTTGAAAACTCCTATCAGATCTCCTTTCAGCCTACTTCTTTCCAAGGAACATCCCAACCTTTCCTACCTGTCCTCACATAGAAAGTTCCTCACCCTAGAAGCATTTTTGCAAATCTCTTCCGCACTCTCCAATGTATTCATACCCTTTATATAACATAGTATGAAGAACAGTTTGTATTTCTCCAGCTGAGGTCAAACCACCATCTTGTAAAAGGATCATAAAATCATGCAGTACAAAAGCTGTCCTTCAGCCCATCGAGACTGTTCCACCAAAAATACACTGAACCTACAGAAGTCCCACCTTCCACCACTAGACCGATAGCCTTGAATGTTATGAAATTTCAAGTGTTCATAAAGTACTTAATAAAGATTATGTGGTTGCCTGCCTTAACAACCCTCCCAGCCTATGCATTCCAAACTGCTAACACCATCCAGGAATTTTTTTTTCTCAAGTCCTGTTTCAAACCTCCTGGCTTTCACTGTAAAATTATGCCCCTTTGCTAATAACTCTTCAAATAAGGGAAACAGCCACTTTCTGTCTACCCTATCCATGCTCCTTATATTCTTATACACCTCATTCAGATTCCCTGTCAGACTTCTCTAATCCAAGAAAACTAGCTGAGCCTATGCAGCCTCTCTCTGGAACTAAACTGTTCCATCTCAGGCAAAATCCTGGTGAATCTTATCTGCACCCCCTCCAGTGCAATCACAACCTTCCTAGTGTGTGCTGGCCAGAATAGCACACAGTACTCCAAATGTGGCCTAACCAAAATCCATAACTTGATAAACATAAGCTTAAGTTTAGTGTGACCTCCGTGTTCTTGTACTCTAATCCCCTACTAATAATACTTAATGTTTTGTTAACTGCTCTCTCCATCTGCCCTGCCATCTTCGATGTTCTATGCATGTATAGACCCAAGTTGCTCTGTTTCTACAGCTCTTAAATATTGTATCCCTTCCTTTGCATTGTCTGTCAATGTCATTCCAGAAAAATGCGTCACCTCAGACTTCTCTGCATTGAATGTCACTGGCCACCTATGTGCCCTCTCCACCAATTTATCTATGTCCTTTTGAAATTCTACACTCCTCACAGTTTGGCATGTTTCTGAGTTTTGTAACATAAGAATTTATCCCCTGCACTCTACCATCTGGATCATTAAGAGGTATTCCTATAAGCAAGGGCCCTAATACTGACCCCTAGTAATACCCACAAACCTTTTCCCTGCTGGAAGAACTAGAGTTCTGAGGAAGGGTCACAGGATCCAAATGTTAACTCTGTTTTTTCCTTCACAAATGCTGCCAGATCTGCTGAGCTTTTCCAGTAAATTTGTTTTCGTGACTGTAACATTTCTTCTTTAAAACCTTTTTATGAATAAAGCATAACATCTGCAAATATCCAATACTTTGGCAATTCCTTTGAGTCCAGCAAAGACTAAAACATTATGGCCACTGCACCTCACCATCCTTATTGCCACCACAATCCCAGTCTACATTCAGGTAGTTAAAGATCCCAATTTTAACAATCCCACAATTTTAACATGACTGAATTCCCCTCTGCGTTCTTCCTAATAGTTAGTGGTCTGTACCTTTCACATTTTTTATTCCCTAGCTCTAGCCAGGTTAATTCTGTCCTTGAGTCCTTGGCACAAACTCTTTTTCCAGTATGACAATGTTCTTCTTGAACAATACTGTCACACCTCTTCTTTTCTTAACTTTCTGAACACCCTGAATGCAGGAATATTTAACACCCAGTCCTACCCTTACTTGAGCCAAATATATTCATGCTGTAACATATTTCACAGGGAAATTTGACCGGTAACTCCTCAAACTTACTTTCTATGTTCCGTGCATTCATATACATGCACAGAAACCCTGATTTAGACTCATTAATTTCTTTCTTGCTCTAACTTCACCTATTAACTTTCTATTCTCCTCACTAGTATAATTCAACTTCCCAAGTATTTTTATGCTCTGGTTTCCCTCTCTAGTATTTTCCCTGATTCCCATATTCCTGTCAAGTTAGTTTAAAATCCTCCCAATGTCACTAACAAATCACTTTGCAAGAAACTCGGTTCCCGTTCCGTTCACATGTAACCTGTCCAACCTGCAGAGGTGCCATCTTCTCTAGACCCACATAGTGTCTCTGGATTCTAAAGCCTTCCCTCCTTCACTACCTTTCCAAACTTGCACATATTTGCCTTATCCTTCTGTTTCAATGTTTACTTGAACATGACACTGGAAGTAATTCAGAGCTGATGGTATTTGGCGTCCTGATTGTTAATTTTCTACTTAGATCCTTCAAATCTGATTTCAGGACAACATCCCCATTCCTACCTAAGTCATTAGAACCAATATGGACCACGGCTTCTGACTGTTCCCTTCCTAGAAAAATGTCCTGCAGCTGTTCTGTGACATCCTAAAACCTGGCATCAAGGAAGCAATGGACCATCCTGAAATCAAAGAAACACCTGTCTGTTCCTCTTACTAACGAATCTCCAATCACTATTACTGGACCTTCCTTTTCCTCCTGTCCTTTACAACTGAGTTAATGTGGTGTCACAAGTTTGGTTCTGACTGCACTTCCTCGAAGAAGCAATGGCCTCATCAGCTTCCAAATGGAAAAGTGATTTGCAAGTGCAACCCAAGAGGGCTCCTGCACTACCTGCCTATTTCTCCTGCACTGCCTGGCAGTAAACTGTTTCACTTTGCTTTAGGCCTTTAAGCTGCAGTGTGACCATCTTCTGAACATATTATCCATGTAACTCTCTGCCTCGTAGATGTGCCACTGTGTCTCTAGCCATCTCTTGAGTTCTAAAATACAGAGCTCAATTTTGACCATCTAGGACAACAGTCAATCCATGAATTCCCAAAGCTGCACATTCGACTCAGCTGAGCGGAGCTGGCATTTCTTAAAATTATTTCAGTTATGTTAACATGGCAGTAATTTAGATTACTTGCATTATCGACTGTATTCGCTCTAATGTTCCCACATTCCTGGCATTTCTTAAAATCTAAATTTAGCTACCTCTTCAAAAAGAACTCACTTTTTAAACATTTTGCAGTGAGCTAAAGACAACCCTAATAGCTGTTTCCTACCAACCAATTACTTCCCAAATATTTGAGCACTGCATGTGCTGATTCTGAGCAGCTGAATGGCAAGCTTGTCTAACTTCCAGCTAAGTATTGCGGGCCTCAAGATTCAACCATGATTTATAACGCTCCAATCTGAGTTGCTCCCTTGTAATGTCTCTCTGACTCCCAGGTAAGCTGTGTATAGTTTGAGGCTTGCCCACAATTTATAACTACCTGCTCCAAGCTGCTACCTCACAGTAATGATGCCTCTCTGACTCCTGGATAAAATGACACTGACTGTCTTCTGATGTTTCTTTTTACCACTCTTGTATATGATGTTGACTGTGTCCAGGATTCTTGAATTCGACTCTGAAACTAGAGCTGATTTTAATTTGAATTGATTTGAGACTACTTGAAAGGGTTTAATGAAATTTAAATCTCATCATTAAGACAATGGGCCAAATAAAGTAACCTTTGAACACATTTTAACTTAAGAAGATATTTGGAGTGGACAAGATGCGGGGAACAGGACAGGAGGAAGCCCCACTGACTCAATGATATAGGACACTGGCCATTTTTATTTGTGGGTGTTATTGCATTTCTCTGGCCTGTCTCCCGTTGCAAATTTGCTGGAATTATGTCGTAATGAAAATGAAATTTATGAAAAATCAGGTGGGAAATAATATCATCAAGAACCCTTGGGACAATCCTCAGCCAGGTGAGTGTTGGGCCAGGGTGGTTTTGCAGTCAAAGGACAGGGTGAGAGAAGATCCAAGAAACAATGGAGGAGTAGGCCCTTGGATAATTACAAAGTAATTGGAAAGATTCAGCATGGATTTGTGAAAGACAGGAGCTATTAGAATAAATGAATTGAATTTCTTGAGAAGTCATTACATTCCAAATAAGGGCTGGTCCATGAATATAGGCTGTATGAAATTTTACAAACTATTTGATAAGATTCTATGCAAGAGGCTATTTGCAAAACTAAAAGCAGATGGCATTTGAAGTATTCTTATGACATGAATTGGAGACAAAGAGAGTAATGTGAGGGTACTCTAATAGTCTAGGATGTGCCACATCCAAGGGTCTGTTGTCGGACCTCAGCTTTTTTCCATAATTGTCACTGCCTTAGATGAAATAATGGAGAGATGTATATGCGTGTCTGCAGCAAAACAAGCAGAGTGACTGGTGTAGAGATAATGGGAACTGCAGGTGCTGGAGAATCCAAGATAACAAAGTGTGGAGCTGGATGAACACAGCGGGCCAAGCAGCATCTTAGGAGCACAAAAGCTAACGTTTCGGGCCTAGACCCTTCATCAGAAAAGGGGGATGGGGAGAGGATTCTGAAATAAATAGGGAGAGAGGGGGAGGCGATCCAAAGATGGATAGAGGAGAAGATAGGTGGAGAGGAGAGTATAGGTGGGGAGATAGGGAGGGGATAGGTCAGTCCGGGGAGGATGGGCAGGTCAAGGGGGCAGGATGAAGTTAGAAGGTAGGAAATAGCGGTGCGGCTTGAGGTGGAAGTAGGGGATCAGTGAGATGAAGAACAGGTTAGGGAGGCAGGGTCGAGCTGGGCTGGTTTTGGTATGCAGTCGGAGGAGGGGAGATTTTGAAGCTGGTGAAATCCACATTGATACCATTGGACTGCAGGGTTCCCAAGCGGAATATGAGTTGCTGTTCTTGCAACGTACGGGTGGCATCATTATGGCACTGCAGGAGGCCCAGGATGGACACGTCATCTAAGGAATGGGAGGGGGAGTTAAAATGGTTTGCGACTAGGAGGTACAGTTGTTTATTGCGAACCAAGCGTAGGTGTTCTGCAAAGCGGTCCCCAAGCCTCTGCTTGGTTTCCCCAATGTAGAAGAAGCCACAATGGGTATAGCGGATGCAGTACACCACATTGGCGGATGTGCAGGTGAACGTTTGCTTGATGTGGAAAGTCATCTTGGGGTCTGGGATGGGGATGAGGGAAGAAGTGTGGGGGCAAGTGTAGCACTTCCTGCGGTTGTAGGGGAAAGTACCGTGTGTGGTGGGGTTGGAGGGGAGTGTGGAGCGGACAAGGGAGTCACGGAGAGAGTGGTGTCTCCGGAAGGCAGACAAGGGTGGGGATATAAAAATGTCTTTTCTGGTGGTGTCAGATTATAGATGGCGGAAGTGTCGGAGGATGATGCATCGTATCTGGAGGTTGGTAGGGTGGTATGTGAGGACTAGGGGATTCTGTTTTGGCAGTTATTGCGGGGGCGGGGTGTGAGGGATGAGTTGCGGGAATTGGGGGAGACACGGTCGAGGGCGTTCTCATCCACTGCCCATGGATACCCACATGGGCCCAAGCTATGCCTGCCTCTTTGTAGGTTATGTGGAACAGCCCTCTTCTGCACCTACACTGGCCCTAAACACCACCTTTTCCTCCGTTATAGTGATGACTGTATCGGCGCTGCCTCGTGCTCCCAAGAAGAGCTCGAACAGTTCATCCACTTCGCCAACACCTTCCACCACAACCTTAAGTTCACCTGGACCATCTCCAACACATCCCTCTCCTTTCTGGACGTCTCTGTCTCCATCTCAGGCAACCACCTAGAAACTGATGTCCATTTCAAGCCCACCGACTCCCACAGCTACCTAGAATACACCACCTCCCACCCAATAACCTGCAAAAATGCCATCCCCTATTCCCAATTCCTTCGCCTCCACTGCATTTGCTCCCAGGATGAGGCATTCCACGCCCGTACATCCCAGATGTCCTCGCTCTTCAAGGACCGCAACTTCCCCTGCCGCGGTGGTCGAGAATGCCCTCGACTGTGTCTCCCGCATTTCCCGCAACTCATCCCTCACACCCCGCCCCTGCAATAACCGCCAAAAGAGAATCCCCCTAGTCCCCAAATACTACCCACCAACCTCCGGATACAATGCATCAACCTCCGACACTTCCACCATCTATAATCCGACCACACCACTAAAGACATTTTTCCATCCCCACCCTTGTCTGCCTTCCGGAGAGACCACTTTCTCTGCGAGTCCCTTGTCCGCTCGACACTCCCCTCCAACCCCACCACACCCGGCACCTTCCCCTGCAACCGCAGGAAGTGCTACACTAGCCCCCACACCTCCTCCCTCAACCCCATCCGAGGCCCCAAGATGACTTTCCACGTCAAGCAGACATTCACCTGCACATCCGCCAATGTGGTATACTGCATCCGCTGTACCTGGTGTGGCTTCCTCTACATTGGGGAAACCACACGGAGGCTTGGGGACTGTTTTGCAGAACACCTCTGCTCGGTTCGCAATAAACAACTGCATCTCCCAGTTGTGAACCATTTTAACTTCCCCTCCTATTCCTTAGACGATATGTCCATTCTGGGCCTCCTGCAGTGCCATACTGATGCCACCCCAAGGTTGCAGGAACAGCAACTCATATTCCACTTGGGAACCCTGCAGTCCAATGGTATCAATGTGGATTTCACCAGCTTCAAAATCTCCCCTCCCCCCACTGCATCCTAAAACCAGCCCAGCTTGTCCCCACCTGCCTAACCTGTTCTTCCTCTCACCAATCCCCTACTCCCAACTCAAGCCGCACCTCTATTTCCTACCTTCTAACCTCATCCTGCCCCTTTGACATGTCCGTCCTCCCCGGACTGACCTATCCCCTCCCTACCTCCCCAGCTGTACTCTCCTCTTCACCTATCTTCTCCTCTATCCATCTTCGGTCCTCCTCCCCCTCGCTCCCTATTTATTTCAGAATCCTCTCCCCATCCCCTTTTTTTGATGAAGGGTCTAGGCCCGAAACGTCAGCTTTTGTGCTCCTAAGATGCTGCTTGGCCCGTTGTGTTCATCCAGCTCCACACTTTGTTATCTTAGAGTGACTGGTGTAGGTAAGTTGTGGAATAATAGTAGTACTCTTGTCTGAGGAAGAGATTATTGTATCAAGTTCTACTCCAGACATTTAAGCACAAACTCTTGGTCAATACTCCAGGGCAGTTTTGTATACATGTTGCATGAATCACGGTGCTATCATTTGATGAGGCATTACGTCAATGCTTCATTCATCCTGGGAATTGGACTTAAATGATTACAACAGTGGACTTTTTTTTATGAGACAAAGTGTGGTACCAGGCATAAAAGTGGGAGTGATATTTGGTCATGTCAGGTTGAGTTTTCTGATCAATTACATTCCTCTCAGTACATTACATATTCAGTCAGCCCAAATTTAATGGCCAGGTGAGCAACACTTTCTCAGCCCACAATGGGACCTTTGGGTTCCAACATTCAAATGCAATTGACTGGACAGTACTTCACTGTTTGCAAACCAGAAGTATCCCCAAGGACTTCAGCCCATCACCTCCTCTGCTTGCATCAGACTACCTCTCACACATCTCCAGTGTCACAGCTAATATTATCCATCAACATCACCAAATAGATTACCTGGTCATTGACACATTGGAATTTGCAGGAGTTTACACGAGCAACGGGCTGTTATACTTCATAGATTACAGATCTTAAAAGTATTATATTGGCTACAAAGAGTTTTGGAATGTCTTAAGGTTGTGAAAGGTGCTTTATTAATTTTAGTCTTTCTTTTTTAACATATAATAAATAGAATAAACTGCTATACTGTGCATCATTCGAAATAAAAGTAGATGATGTCTTGGAGAATTAGAATATTGGGATGAGGTTCAATAGGTTGAGTAGGTTTTTCTTGGCTTGGAATGGTACTTTGGTCTAGCATTTTTAAAAATTGAGAGGCTGAATATCGGCCTCATCTGGAGAATTGTGTCCGGTTCTAGCTGCTACACTTTTGCAAGGATGAGAGGACCTTGGAGACAATGCCCAAAAGGCTTGTGATAATGATACCAACAATGAGGAATTTCAGTTACAAAAGTAGATTGAAGATGTTGGGGCCGTTCCTTGAAGATAAGGCTGAGAGGAGATCTGATTGAGATATTCAAAACCATGATAGATCAGGACAGAGTAAATAGGCAAAAAATATTCCCAGTCAAGAAATGATTGAGAATGAGAGGGCATCGCTTTAAAATAATTGATAAAAGAACTAAAGTTAAGAAGTAAATCTTTTTTCACACAGTGAGTGCTAAAGATTCTGATGTGCACTGCCTGAGAGTGCATCAGACGCAAGTTTGTTCAAGGCATTCACTAGGGAATGAGATGATTATTTAAAAAGAAACAATGAGTCCTGGGCTCAAGTCCCACTGGCTGCATAGGTGTGTATAACATCTCTGAACAGGCTGATTAGAAAAAGTAGATACTGCATTGAGATTCTGTTTGGGATCTTCCTGGAACAGCGCCACCTTGTCACATACTGCACTCACTACTTATAACGTAGATTTTAAACCATTATTGAATCTGACACAATAACTGATAGTGACATGCGATGAGGAGGAGGGAGTGTGTTAAAATTAGAGGTTGGAGGAGTGAGAAATTCACTTAGCTCCAGCAATCATTTGGAAGAGCTGAAAATGGAGAAGTCCAAGGCAAGGGAACAAAAACATTTCTAAACCTTTTTTAAAAAAATCTATAAACTAGTTTCACTGAGAATTATTGCAATCACAAGTAGGAATACATTCAAATATTTGAGAGAATATTCTTGGATTTTCTTTGCAAAGAAGATTAGCCACTTTCGTTTATATAGTGGTATGTTCTTAACGTTATTTACAGGGGTGTTTATTTGTGCCAGATTGTAGATTGTCAGGATAAACCTGGAGATCGAACAGTCAGATATAGTCAAATAACGCTGCTTTTCTTTTGGACGAAATTTCCCACGTTCATACAGTTGTGCTCGCTGACTAAGCGGTTTGGGACGATGATTCAAAACTACAAGTCTGAATATGATGACATGGCAAATTGATATTTCACGGTGCTTGTTATTTTTAATAGAAACGTCTGCAAAAAAAACCATGTGGTTTCGGTGATATTCAATTGTTTGCTTAAAACCACAACAGGAACCCGAAACAGCGTATAAGGTAACTGATTGCCCAGAACAGCGGTTATACAAAACTACCTGTTAACCAGCACACAAACAACCGGCTCGGTTAAGTGTTAAAATAAAAGCTGTAAATATTAAGAGTCCAGGCGGAAAAAAAACATTGAATCCAAGACAGCTCAGGACTGATGAGGAGAGTGCAACCTCCACAGCTCTTGAGAATCAGGTCTGATCGAGGCTTTGAAGGAAGGAGAGCGTGTTTCACATTTTGAAAGTTTGCATTGTTGCGATGAACAGGGAGAGGATGAAAGGACGAACATGAGCTGAACTGATTCAGGAGGCGTCCTTCCCCATTGCCCCTGCAGACAGGTGCAATTTGTGTCGGCAGACCCGCAGCAGTTGACAGCGTGACCCTCCCCTTTAAACGATGGGGTGGGGTTGGGTTGGGGGGGGGGGTGTGATAGTGACGTGTCAATGGAGAAAAGGAGGGGAGGGGGTGCGAAAGGGAGAAAAATCCGATTAAATCCCTGAATCAATCGCCATTTTATGATCAAAAGTCCTGCCCGGACTCGGAGTGAGAGTGGCGGCAAGGCCGGGGTGGGTAAGGGAGGCTATGAGTCCTCGGTTCGGGATGGTTATAGGAGGGAAGGCCTGGGGGTGCCGTTATTCCTGGCAGACGGAGCGATAGCGGGAGGGAGAGGACGACTGCTGCTGCTGTTGTTGTTGTTGTTGTTGTTGTTGTGGTGGTGACCCGGGAAGGAAGGGATATCTCCTCCCTCAGCCTTACCCTCTTTCCTCCCCTCTCCGCCATTCCCTCGCGATCTCGACTGGAGCGGGGCCGGGCCCGGGGCCTGGCCTCCTCCCCCCCCCCCACCAGCCCGGATCCCCAGGTGTGAGCCTCTCCCTATGACTAGCGGCTCCTCGGTTCTTTCTCTCTCTCTCTCTCTCTCTCTCTCTTTTTGAACACCCCACCTTCTCCCTCTCCCTTGTCCTTTTTTTATTTTAATTTTGTTATTTTTACCTTTCGAGTTCATTGACATCTTCGTTCTGCTCTCTCTCTCTCTTTTCTCCTCCCACCCCCCCCCATCGAAACCGACCCTATTTGTTTTTTTTGGACATCAATAATTCATTTGCCAAGCGAGAAAGGGGGAAAACGACGAAGAAGGAACATTAAAGCGAGAAAATGTCGGGCCAGACGATCACGGACCGGATCGCCGCAGCTCAGTACAGTGTGACCGGCTCGGCCGTGGCCAGGGCTGTCTGCAAGGCGACCACCCATGAGGTGATGGGACCCAAAAAGAAGCACCTGGACTGTAAGAGACTGTTTTTCCCACCTTCACGTTGCAGACCCCTCCCCAACCCTTGCCCTTCACCGTTTTATATGTAAAACGATCTCAGAACGTGCATTGCAATGTCTAAATTCAATATCCCTTTTTAATTAGAATTTGCCAATATTTAGACTGTGTGCATTCTTATACCCGGTGTCTGTCTTTTACTGTTTGCTGGCGCTTCCGTTTATTCCCGGTCCTGTTTTTTTTTGGCTGATATTCCTGGCTCCTGTGTTTTATTTGCTTTTCTCCATCACTGGTATTTCTGTTCGTTGTAATGGAGTCCGAGCTTGCAAATGAAGAGTGGGCTGTGTTCCTAGTACTGGAGCCGAGGTAACGGTGGCAGTAATGTAGCGCCAGTGCCAGAAGTATGATAAATATTTTACTAGCAGACTTGCTGAGGATGTCTGGCCGTTTAATTTTTTAAACATCGCAAATAAAAATGCGCTCTGCTGAATTTGGTTCGCCAAACAAATGCTGGGATGTTGCAGTGTTCGTCATGTATAACAAAGCAGGATTTAGTTGTGATGCTGCAGTTTATTCGCATATGAAGTGAACGTGTATAGGAAACGTAGGCTTCAATGGGCTGGCACTCTTTCTTGAGAATAGCACTAACAGAATTTTATAATTATGATTTTTACCAAGGATTGCAGTACAGTGGGCCATAAATGTTTTGGACGCATCAGCAGTTTTGAGAGGGGGAGGGACAGATTCAAAATGATTTCTTAAAATTTGCTGCTGTTGCCTTAGGTCGAAATGGTGCAGTTTACAGAGCATCGATGAGTCTGATGTGGCGGTGATCCTTCTTGCCCTGCCCCCATTCCTTTCCGTATTGCTAATCCCTCTGGATATTGCCGTTTAAGCACTGTTTTTGGATCCAAGATTACCGTAGTTGGATTATTCCGATTACTAACACCGTGCAAATATTATTTTAAATCGTATACAATGTTATGATGTTTTATTCAGCTGCTGATGAGATATTATTTATAATGCTGGGCTAGACTAGTGAGCAGTTAGGTTTGAGCAAAGGAGATCGTAAAATGAAATTGGAATGGCACTTTCATAGCGTATTTTTAAATTTTAAGTTTCATTAAAATATCCAGATAACATCCATAGCATCATTTACACTTTCATTTCAGAAATTAACAGCAGTCTGACCTTGGTTATCTATGGCTTTCATTTGAAATCAGTGCCCCATGGGTAATTTCTTTCAGATGCAGTGTTAATAAAAGTCGTAAACCATTGGTGAAGTGTGATTTAGTTTTCCAGTTGATTATACCCCAACTTGACACGTAGCTGTCAAATTGCAAATTTTAAGAATATTTTAAAGTTCTGTAAAAATCACTTTATTGAATAGCTGAGTTGGTTTTTTTCTTCTGTAACTCCTAGATAAGTTTGTATATTTTCCTTATCATTTTTTTTAAAGACAAACAAGAGTCAGCATTTTTTTTAGCAGTACTGCAGAGTTTGTGCACAATTGCACAGGAAGGTTACAACTCTCTGGTTCTTTGAATGATTTTAGGACAATTTGTTACTCTTTTGACTGCACACCAGTTGAACTTGAAAAGGAAGTGTGCGCCGGCAATATGACAATGTGGAGGAGGGTGACAATATTGGGAGTGCAGCATAATCTTGTTATGACCTAATCTAGTGATACTTGGATCACTATCATTTGTGATAGGGAACACTCAAAGTCAGAGTCGCACAGCATGGAAACAGACCCTTTTTTTTGTCCAACTAGCCCATAATAACCAAGGTCCCTAACTAAACTACTCCCACTTGCCTGCATTTAACCCATATCGCTCCCAAACTTCCCTATTCACGCGATTTACTTTTTAAAAAAATCTTACCTCATGAATGTTGACTGTAATTGAAATACCAGAGTTGTCTGTCACCATAGCTGGGATTGAATATGGAACATGTTTGATTTGTTTTAGCTTAGATCCACATAGGGGAATATAGACAGCTACTATACAAATGGGGTACAGTGTAGGGTTTGTTGAATAATTAAACTGTAAATTTTTGCTGAAAATGTCTTTATTTTTACATACTTACAGTGAGTTCACACATTGGACGCTGTAGTTTGTCCAAATGATTTTACTGACGTTGCATACGATGGTATGTCAACCTGGAGGTAGTGGTATACTTAGCTAGTCTTCCAGTGTCCTGAATATAGTGTGTCTCAGACATGCTTCTACATAAAGAAAGAGCTTAGCGAGATGCTCAGACTTCAGCAGTGTCCTCAACGATGCAGAGAAGGTGAGTGGTGTGCAAAAGGATAGAATTACCCTGGATCAATCTTTAGAACACTACTTTTAATGACGGCTTCAGAAAGTAGTGCATAATCCATAAGGATACTGATATGAAAATGGATTGCAAAGCCATGTCACAGAATTACTAGGGTTTATATTTAGATTGCAGAAATATATACATTGCATGTATTTAAATTTAAATTGCAGGAGCTGGTATGATTTTCCAACTGGGTCACAATTACTTGACATCTCATGGAATATATTTTACTGTTCTGATGTTGTGGGTTGGAGGGGAGTTCTTTTTGATTTGACTTAGTCATTAAAAAGCATATTTTCAGTGCTTTGGAGTTGATGACTGAGCTATTATTCCCTTAAAGATTCTGTTTTAGTACCTTCAGATAGGTCATAGTGTCTCCTTAATATGCTGTGGAACTCCTTGCAGCATTGTCTTTCAATTTAGCAGCGCATTTCTTTTCAAAGCTTTCTATCTCATGGGGCCAGATGGATTCGGAAATGAAAAATGAGCACGCTAGTGATCAGACTCTATTGTTACTATTATCCAAATAAAAATGTTATCTCAGTCCTTTTATAACAGAAACAAGTTTTTCTCATATGCCAACACTACTAAAACAAGTAATAGACAGACGTTAAATCCTGTTTTTCCCCAGCAGGACTTCATGGTCTTGCTATTGGACCCTGTCGGCAGAAAAATAGAAACTTGCAATATCACAAGTGAAATATAAAATTATGCAGGCATAACTTTTTAAGGCAAAAAGGAAGTTGAAGGCATGTAAGTTTTCTGATAATATTATGTTCCTTGTGTCTGTTGTCGTCCAGGATAGTAGAGGTCACAGGTTTTAGAGTTTAGTTGAAGTATTGGGGAAGTATTGCTGTTGCTTATCTTATAAACGCAGTACATGTTGTGCTGGTGTTGGAGTGAGCTAATGTTGAAGGTGTTAGGTGGTGTGCCAATCAAACAGCCTGCTTTGTCCTGGATGATATTGTGCTCTCTGTGCAGTCGTCAGTGCTCATCTAGGCATGTGGAGAATATACCACCAAATTCCTGGCTTTTTCTTTGCAGATGGTGGAAGGCTTTGGGGAGTCACTTGCTGCAGAATATGCAACCTCTGACTTACTCTTCTAGCCTCAACATTTGTGCTTTATCCAGTTACGTTTCAGGTCTACTGCAGTCATCTTTCCTTTTTGTATGTGTGTGTGACTCCAGCCCGTGGAGTGTTGTATTTTTTTCTCTCTCCCCTTTTGAGTTTTACATGGATCTTTTGATAATGCAACATTTTGATTACATAGGGCAATGTCAAGGGCAGTCGCGCTGTCTCCTTTTCCTCTGAAAGGTGTGATTTTGGTATTTAGACGAAAGCTGTGATGAGGTCTGAAGAGAATGCTCTTGGCAAAATCCAAACTGAGTGTCAATGAGGGGTAATTGGTGGGCAAGAGCACTTTTTTGACACTGACTTTTGTCTTAACTTTGAAGATGGGTGGCTGGAGTAATAATTGACCGGGTAAGATATTTGTCTGACAATTTGTGGGTACGGTATACTAGACAACATTCCATTTTGGGAATTAAATGCTAGTAGCTACACTAGAATATGTTAGGTAATCTTTAGTTGTGGAGCACGCTTCAGCACTGCAAACCAGGTCCTTGTCAATATCTTGTGTGCTGGGCTGTTTCTTTATGACAGTGAATTAGCTGAAGACTGGCCTCTGGTGGCGTCGACCTTTTGAAGCTAAAGTGAGTCATCTACTTGGCACTTTTGCTTGAAGATCGTTGCCAAGTTTTAACCTTGCCCAACCTTTATACTAATAGTGGATTCTGCCATTATTGTGGAATTTTTGAGGAATAGCTATTTGAGTTACCACCTCCTTTTCTACTATTTGAAACTTTCTCTTCCATATCCCTGCTCCACCTCACATTTCAATATCATTCACAATGTTGAACAGAGGGATGGCTGGTGGGGTGAGGGGGCGCTGCAGGTTCGTAGCTCCTTGAAAGTGACATCGCATGTAGACAGGGTGGTGATAGTGTTTGGCATGCTTCCCTTCATTGCTCAGAATGTGGAGGTGCCAGTGTTGGACTGGGCAGACAAGGTCAGAAATCACATGACACCAGGTTAAAGCCCAACAAACTTGTTTGAAAACACAAGTTGTTGGAGTCTCAGTCCACTTGAAAGAGGGCTGAAGCTGCAAAAGCTTGTGTTTTCAAAAAAAGCCTGTTGGACTATAACCTGGTGTCATGTGATTTCTGCCTTTTATTGGTCAGGCTGTTGGGTATATGAGTTGGGACATTGGCCACTTTTAGAATGCATACAATCTTGGTTGCCTTGGTATAGGAAGAATGTTAAACCATAGAATTCAGAAGAAATTTAACAATGATGCTACTAGGCCTGGAGGGATTGAGTCATAAGGAGAGATTTTGATAGGCTGAGGACCCCCCCCCCCCCCCCCCCCCCCCCCCCCCGGCTCTCTGAAGCATTGGAGGCTGTGGGTTCACCTTGTGGAGGATAATAAAATCGTGAACATCACAGATAAGGTAAATAACCAAGACCTTTAAGTGTAGGGGAGCCTAAAACTAAAGGGCGTGGGTTTAAGGTGAGAGGGCAAAGATTTTAAAAAGGGACACTAGGGGCAACTTTTTCACACAGGAGGTAGTGCTTATATGGAATGAACTGCCACAGGAAGTAATGGAGGCTAGTACAATTACAACATTTAAAAGACTTCTGGACAGGCATATGAATGATATGGAATATGGACCAAACATACGTAAATGGTACTAGTTAAGTTTGGGATGCCTGTTCGGCATGGATGAGTTGGACCGAAGGCTCTTGTTTTAGTATTGTATGATGCTGACTCTGACAAATCATGGTGAAATGTAATTCTGCTGCTCGCTGAAGTTACCTCCTGGATGTCTAAGCTTGAGCTGCAGAATTTATTGTCAGTTATCCCATTTAGCATGGTGATAGTGCTCCAACATAATGTGTAATCCCTATGAAAAGATAGGATTTTTGTCTCATTGAACACTGTTCAGTCATTCCTGTTTCAGTTGTCTTGAACTGATCCGTCTGTAACAGATGACCCTGGTGTGACCAAGTTCAAGCAGGCTTTTTCTTGCATCATGTGGGTAAGCTGCTCACCACCTTTTTAGTGTTTCTTACAAACAATTGGTAAATAAGAATATCGATCCATCAGATGAGGGAGCAGTAGGTGACAGCTGATGTTGGTTTGATCTAATGCCATGTGGTTTCATTGATGCTTGATCCAATGTTCAGGACTCCCAGGCTCATTGCCAATAGGGCTCTAATGCTGTGATTGAACAGGACATATCCAGAGTTGGTGAAGGACCCTAGAATTTTGGCTGAAAAGTATGATGCTGAGATTTAATCTCAGATTTTGCTTGACTAATTGAAGGAAAAACTTAGTTTTGGAACACATTCTGCTGATATTGTGAGAATTTTCAGCGTTGTCTTGGCTGAGTGTTTTTGTTATGTCTGAATCTAGTGCTTGGGTTCATGCCACATCATCTATATTGTTTTTAGTTGTTTCTTAGTTTTGATAGAACTGTGGCTTTGCTGAGACTATTTCAGATGGCAGTTAAGTGGCCTCTCTAGATCAGATAAGGGAGGCAAATTTATTTTCCTAAATGATATTAATAAGCCACTAATAGATTGGATTGGTTGATGCTAACATTTAAATTAAGTAAATTCCTTTAATTTCTGTAGTGGGATTTGAACTTGTCTGCGCATAATTAGACCTCTGACTTAGCCCAGAAATGTAACTGTTAAATTGCACTACCCACTTGCAACTGGACAGATTTTTTAGAGCTGGGAGCACCAGAGGGAAATGGCAGAGTAGAATCTTGGTTCTTCAAGGGCGATGACTTGCCTTATTGACTGAAGACTGTAAGGTCTGGTAAGAGGTGATTTTCTTAATGACTCGAATGAATCCCAGCATTGAAAACACACAGACGTAGATAGTTGACTTGTAGCATCAGCATTGTAATCTCTTGCTTGTGGATTTGATGTTGAAAGTGGCTTATTGCCTGAAGCAGAGCAGGAAAAGCTGTTAGTGGGAGAAGCCTCATTTTATTTAAACCTCTATTTTCTCTCCAATCTGTGTGCCTCTGCATATTTATTTTCAGCCCATTTGTTGGTACCTTGTACTGATAGTCATAGTCATGGTTATAGAGGTGTACAGCATAGAAACAGTCCCTCAGTCCAACTTATCCATGTTGACCAGATATCTTCGCTTAAATCTAGTTCTGTTTGCCAGCATTTAGCCCATATCCCCCCCCCCCCCCCAACCCTGCTTGTTCACATAGGCACCCAGATGCCTTAAATGTTGTAATTGTACTAGTCTCCACCACTTTTTCTGGCAGCTTATTCCATACATACACCACCTTCTGTGTGGAAAAAGTTGTCTTACACTCCAAGGCCCTTTTTTTAAAAAAAATCTTTTTTCCCTCTCTCCTTAAACCTACACCATCTAGTTTTGGAACCCCCACACTAGGAAGAGGCCTTGGCTACTTACCCTATCCATGCCCCTCATGGTTTGATAAACCTCAGTAAAGTCACTCTCTTCCTCTGACACCCCAAGGAAAATAGCCCCAGCCTATTCAGCCTCTCCCTATAGCTCAAACCCTTGAACTCTGGCAACGTCCTTGTCAATCTTTTCCGAACCCTTTCAAGTCTCACAACGTCCTTCCAAGAGCAGTGTGACCCGAATCAAATGCAGCATTCCAAAAGTGGCCTCACCAATGTCCTGTACACCTGCAATGTGACTTCCCAACCCCTTTACTCAATGCACTGACCAGTGAAGGCAAGCATCCCAAATGCTGCCTTCACGCTATCCTACCTGCAACTCAACTTTCAAGGGACCATTAACCTACTGTCCAAGGTCTTTGTTCAGCAGTGCTCCCCAGGATCTGTACCTACACTGCAATATTTGATCTGTATGTCACTCAGATTTTTGAGTGCAAAGTATACAGCAGACTTTTTTCCTCTTTTTTTAAAATCTCATTTCTCCTGAGTATTAGTCTAAAAACAAATGCAACCAAATTTGGTCAACCTATTAAGAACAAAAAGTTGCTGGAAAAGGTCAGCAGGTCTGGCAGCATCTGAGGAGGAGAAAAGAGGGGTTAATGTTTTGGGTCCGGTGACCCTTCCTCAGAGTTGTGCTATGTTTTCTCTAAGCTAGTTCATTTTTATACAATGTGATTATTGGAAATCTAGGAGTGGGTCATCTTATTTATTATGGAAGTATGGTTTAGGTTAAAGTTGTTGCCAAAATTATGTTTTATAACTGTCATCCCCAAAAATGCTGCATTGTTTGTATTCTGAGTATAATATTGCTGCATCGTCATTTTCAGTATTTCTAACCATGCTGAACTTCTCTCAGGCTCAGCTGCTGAAGGTCAGTTTATTTTCCCCCAGCTATCTGCCTGCCTATCCTGCCCAAACACTCAGAACCTAAATTTTTCACTCGGTCACCCAAAGCCTAAGCACTGAAAGGAGATCACGTACAAGAGAGAATCAGCCAGCACTAGTGTAAGATGTTATCAGATGCAAATAGAACTATAGAGATATTTTAGACAGTTACTTAGCTTCATTGGCATGGAATGCTATTCTTAAAAACTGGATCAGATTTGGCATGTGTGTGTAGGTGTTTTTAATATATATAATTCAAGCTATACATGAGGTGGAAAAGGAAATAGTCTGGCTGGTGTTGGATGTTTCATAGGTTTATGTGGCATTCTTCTGTATAATTCTTGAAAGACTAGCTTTTCTCCTCCAGATTGGAATAAATGCTGGAAAAAGACTGGCAGAATTATTATACAAATGTATCAAATTATTGGTTATTTCTAAACTTTATAGTTAGTAAATTAATAAATAACTTTTAATTTCTTCAAGTTTGAATTGGTATGCTCACTACTGTTTCTCACCTGATCTTGAAATTTAAAACATTATGCTGAATTGATAAACATCTTGTTGCACTTCCAAAGTTTCAATACTTGTTTGTTTTTCTCCTAATTCTGCCCCTGCCCCTGCTGTCCCACATCTAAAATGGTGGACCAGAGGGTCCTGCCACTTCAGTGCAGTTGGCAGTTTTTAAATTAAATGGAACTTTGTTTTAGTCATTGAAAGTTAACCATGGCCCACTGGATTTTTCCTAGCTAAATCCAGCTGAAGGACTGCTGGATCAGGATGTTCATGATTTTTGCACTTGCTGGATCCGAGTGCCTGCTTGACTATCTCCTTATGTTCCCTCATCTAGGCCACCATGTTTTGAGCTGTAGGCCTTCTGGCCTCCGAACTTCACACGACTAGACTGGATGCCAACTGTATCAGGCAGTCTTCTTGACAGAGCCTGTTGGGTGGCACCACATGCATGTGGCCATTACATGTTAACAGTTTAGGATTAACATTTAGGATTACGTTCTAATTTGCCTTTTTTTGAACATCATTTGAAGTATTAAGTTTTCTGTTAACACTTTTCATTTTGTTTCATCAAGCTTACTAGTAATAGAGTTGCACAGCACAGGGACAGATCCTTTGGTCCAATTTGTTCATGCAGACCAGATATCCTAAATAAATCTAGCCCCATTTGCTGACATTTGGCCCATATCCCCCTCAACCCTTCCTATTCACATACCCATCCAGATGCCTTTTTAAATGTTGTAATTGTATTAGCCTCCACTTCCTCTGGCAGTTCATTCCATACATGCATCAACCTCTGCGTGAAGAAGTTGCCCCTTAGGTCCGTTTTTTAAATCTTTCACCTCTCATCTTAAACCTACACCCTCTAGTTTTGGACCTTCCACCCTGGGGTGGGGGGAAAACCTTCACTGATTACCCTGTTCATGCCCTTCATGACCTGAAACCTCAAATGTCACCCATCAGTCTCTGACGCTCCAGGGAAAATAGCTGATTCAGCCTCTCCCTATAGCTCAAACCCACCACGCTGCATCATGACCTTCCAACTCCTATACTCAATGCACTGACCAATAAAGGCAAGCATATCAATGCCTCCTTTACTATCCCGTTTACCTGTGACTTCAATTTCAAGGAACTATGAACTTGCACTCTAAGGCCTCTTTATTCAGCAACACTCAGCGGGATCTTACCATTAAGGGTCTAAGTCCTGTCCTGATTTGCCTTTCCAAAATGCTGCACTTCATATTTATCTAAATTAAATTCCATCTGCCATTCCTCAGCCCACTAGCCAATCTGATCAATTCCATTGTACTCTGAAGTAACCTTCTTTGCTGTCCATTACATCTCCAATTTTAGTGTAATCTGCAAACTCACTAACTATACCTCCTATGCTTACATCTAAGCCATTTATATAAATTACTAAAAGCAGTGGATCCATATTGATCTTTGATCTTTGTGGTGCTCTGCTGGGTAACAGGTCTCCAGTCTGAAAAACAACCCTCCACCACCACCCCATGTCTTTTACCTTAGAGAGTTCTTAATCCAACTTGATTCTCCAGAATGCAGTTTAACTTTGTTTTGCAGAAATATACCCATCTTAACTCTTTCCTGTTTTTAATCATTGCAACATTAAATGATGTTTCTCAAATTGAAAAGTAGACTTATATTTTGTATCACATTTGTTACTTAATGTACCATAACTTGGCCACAGACTTGCAAATATTGCGTTTTTTCAAGTGTTTTTGCACTGTGTGCACTTGAATGTGCAGATCATTATTTGTTTGAATGTTTTGCGTTGAAAGGAGCAATAACTTATTTTGGAAGAAATGGAAACTAAATTGACACAGCTTTTCTGGTATGATAAATGAACACCATTTTGCCAAGATTTAATGGAAGATGGTTGGAAGAGCTGAACCAAGTGATTAGTTCTATATTTTGTCGTTAGTTTGGGTTTTAGATGTTGCTGAGATTTCTAAACTATCTTCCCACTTTAATATTAGAATTTCATGAAATTTTCACAAGAAGAACTAATAATTACAAGAGACCGAATGCAGTATGCTAAATTCTGTCGAACACTTCCATATCTAATTTTCTTTTGGAGTACCAACAATTCTGGTTATTTTGCTGCATTGCTATTCATGAAGCATCATCACAGTTCTCTATTTTCTTGAAGATCATAGAATCCCTACAGTGTGGGAACAGGCCCTTTGGCCCAACAAATCCACACTGACCCTCTGACATCCCACCCGGACCCATCCCCCTATAACTCACTTAATCTACAAACCCCTCAACACTATGGGCAATTTAGCTTGGCCAGTCCACCTAGCCTGCACATCTTTGTACTGGGGGAGGAAACTGGAGCATCTGGAGGAAACTGATGCAGGCACGGGGAAACTGTGTGCAAACTCCACACAGTTGCCTGGGGGTGGAATCAAACCTGGGCTCTTGGTGCTGTGATACAGCAGGGCTAACCACTGAGCCATCGTGGGGACACATCAAGCTGTAAAGAACCTTGATTTTATGCCAAAACCACCTATTTCTCCAGGATTATCCAGGAGACAAAGGTGAGACCTGACCCTTTTCTACCAGTCACCTCAATCTCATTCTCCTGTCTTCTTGACTTGAACTCCAACATGGAATTTTCTTGCTAAGATAGAGAATCTGGTAAACTGCCACTTTTCTTTTGCCTGTTAGGTCTTACTTGGTGGACAAACTGTACTTTAGTCCTGAGCCTGTGTTTATCAGGTTATTTTTCTCTGCTCTCCCACTTAATCTTGGCCTTGAGATTCATGACTGTTCATGACCTGGAACCCATGTTAGCTGCACTGTTATAAAAGCAGGAGAATGCCATGCACCCCACTGAGTCCACAATGCCTTTTGATCATGAATGATCTGATTTTATTTTTTCTTGCCTCCACTTTCCTGCTTGTTCCCCAGAACCAAGTCTGTAAATCTAAATTCTGTTTAACATTGCCCTGAATGTATTCAATGATCCAGTGTTCTGTGGAAGAAACTTCCTAAAATTAATGACCCTATAAGTGAAAAATTCCTGTTTATCTGTGGAAGAGATTGAAGAGTTCTTGCTTTTAAACTGCCTCAAATTTTAAATTCCCACAAGAGGAAAGAGTCTCCCGGTATCGAGTCTGTGACACACTCCCATGTGTACATATACATAAACACACTTTTTTTTGGAAATTTTAATAAGATTTGTATTTCTTCTAAACTCCCAGGGAGTGTAGGTTCAACATGCTCAATCTGTTCTCATAAACAATATCCTCACCCTTGGGATCTGTGTAGTGCACTCTGCCTTCCCTGCTTAAAGATTTTTTTTATGCTCCTCCTAAAGTGTGGAGACCAAAACTACATTGTACTGCAGGGTTCTCTGTATTGTAGTTGGAACATGACTTCCCTACTTTTATACTCTACTACTTCTTCTTTTGCAAAAGCAAACACCTTTTAATTTCCCTTCCAAATTATTTGTTGTATCTACAAGTTGAATTTTGGTGACTTCATGAACAAGGTCAGCCAGAACCCCCTGTACTGTAACATACGGCAGACGCTCTCTTGATAAATAGTACTGCGTGCTTTTCTATTTTTTTCATCATCCTCATACTTGTAATGCCTTAAATAAAGGCAAGTACTTTCATGTCCATCTTTCTCACCCTGAGATTATAAATGGTGAACTTCACACACTCTTATCTAGGGAAACCTTTTAATTTGAGATCATTAATCAATCCTGTCTTATTTCACATTCCCAAATGTTCCCTGGTAGGTTTCAGAATGCATTATTTTAATAATCTGCCCTGAATGTGCTCAGTTTGATTTCTTCGATCTTTTTGAAGATGGAACACCATCTGTAATTGCAGTATTTTCCTTCTAAGCCATCATTACTGAGATACAATCAGGGCCCATATGTCAGTGATGACTTTGCTGTCGATTTTGTCACTCAAACTCATTGTATGTTTTGATGTTTGTGACCAACATTCAACTGTACTAACGTCCTCCTTTGTTAGCCACAACACCTTTCTAGTTCCTTTCTAGCTACCCGTCCAAAATGTTAAATGTCCTCTAAATGCTCATGACCAAGCTGTGGTCAATCTGCAGGAATGTTGCTATAATGGCTATTAAATCATACTCATGTATTGCTGTTTGTGCTGTCAGTTTATTTACCACATTATGAATGCACTAAGCAGTCTTGATAGAGCTTTTAAATCTAGTTGTTTACAATGCTTCATGCTTCATGACTCTGCCCTTGCTCGTGCATTCCTTTATTCTCCGATCCTTTCTATCACTCATTGCCATTTAAGTATGTTAGTATCCTGCTTTAGTGCCTTATCCTGCCCTCCTTGTATTTCTAAATCTTCCCTCTGTGAATTTCCTCTGAGGGATGGTAAGGACTGCAAATGCTCAAGTCAGATAACACCATATGGAGCTGGAAAAGTGCAGAAGTCCAGGCAGCACCAGAGGGGCAGGAAAGTTGAGGTTTCACGTCAGGACCCTTCAGAAATGGGGAGGAGGAAGGCAGCTCAGAAATAGAGAGGGTTTGGGCTGGTGATAGATGCGTGCAGTTAGGCAGTGGTGGGGATCCCACTCCCATCCAATCTAATCTACCTACAGTCACCTATCGCCATTGTGCCTACCTTCCCTGCCCCACTCTTCTCTCTTTATTTCTGAGCTCCCGTCTCCCTCCCCTTGTCTGAAGAAGGATCTTGACTCGAAATCTCAACTTTCCTGCTCCTCTGCTGCTTGACCCGCTTTGTTCTTACAGCTCCCTACTGTGTTGTCGCTACACTGTTTGCTGTTTAGTTTAACACCATCTCTATAGCCCTGGTTAAACAACTGGTCAGGACACAGACCTCAGCTTGATTCAGGTGAAAGCTTCTTCACTGGTGCCAGTGTCCCACAGATCAAAGCCCATTTCTCC
Organism: Stegostoma tigrinum; assembly: GCF_030684315.1. Lineage (NCBI taxonomy): Eukaryota > Metazoa > Chordata > Chondrichthyes > Orectolobiformes > Stegostomatidae > Stegostoma > Stegostoma tigrinum. Next base: position 48,768,225 of record NC_081357.1, on the reverse strand, counting down.
CACACCAACCACTGGGTTCTGCATTGAGCCTCTAACCTTTACCCTATCTGTGACAGTTTTCTCAGTTGTGACTTTTTTTAAGTGTGCTTACTCAAGCAATTAGCCTCTCGCTATGACTTCTTTCTAACTAGCTCTACATCTTCAATCTGGCCTTCCCTGTTGAATATTTTTGATCTATTGTCTTTCCTCAGATTGAACCTATTTTTGCCATAGCGCTGTCTGAATCTCTACCGTACTCCAGTGAAACAATTTTTGTCGTTGACAGTTTTACTGTTCACTGTATCGGTCTCCTTACTTCAGGGAGGATTCCAAGAAAGTTTACTAGATCAATACGCTCTCATTTAGGGGAGTGCCTTGTGAAGCAAGGTTTGATAGGCTCAGCTTCTATCTGTTGCAGTTCAGAGGAATGAGAGTGAAGTGACTGAAACATTCAAGATCCTGAGTTCCATAGTTTGGATATGTAAAATATATTTCCTTTTGTGGGAAAGCTTAGGGGACTAGGAGTTATTCATTTTAAGAGGATTTTTATCTGAAGGTCTTAATGTTTTGGAACTGGCTTCCTCAGGTGGTGGAAGCAGAGTATTTGAATATTTGTAAGGCAGTGGTAGATTCTTGAGCTGGGGCTGAAAGGTTATCAAGGGTAGGTGGAAATATGGGACAAGCAGATCAGCTATTATATTGTTGAGTTGCAGAGTGGATTTGACGCACTCAGTGGTCTACTTTTGATTCTTGTGTTTGACTTGGTCCCACTTAAACAAATATTTGTTTTATCTCTATCAATGACTTGTCAGCTTTTGCTCAGTGGTAGCTCTCTTGCATCTTAATCAGATGAGTTAAGTTCTGATTTATGATTTAAAATATATTTTTGTGGAATGTAGGCATCATTGACAAGATTTGCAATTGTTGCCCGTCAGTAGTTTACCTTTTAAGTGTTTGGCTTTTTAGGCTATTTCACAATCAGTCACACTTCTGAGAGTCTGGAGTCACATGTAGGCTAGACCAGGTGAGGATGAGCGATTTTTCCTTCCCTTCCGGACAGTAACAAATCAGATAATAGGATTTTTAGGACAGTTGACACTCGTTACATAATTGCAACTGGACTAGCTTTTGCAAATTTTGAAATTTTTTATTTTGAATTAAAATTTCACCATCTGTCAAGGTGGGATTTAAACATGCTTCCAGAACATTGGATTATGAGTCAAGTGACAACATCACTATTCCACTGCCACCTTAAAGATATCTGGCTGGCTTTTCGGTACCATGTTGATGGAACACTGGTGTCAGGGGTTCAAACCTCAATTCCCTTTTTAACTAAATTGTCTTGCCTCTGGATCGACTCTATCTCAGCCCAATTGCTGTTGTACGCTTAAATTTCATTCGTAGTTTGCAAGGCTAGCTAGAAAGTGGTTAGCACAGTTGCCTCATAGTGCCAGGGATCTGGGTTCAATTCCACCCTTGGGTGACTGTGCAAACTCCACACAGACATTTTCCCCATGTCTGTGTGGGTTTCCACGGGTGCATCGGTTTCCACCCGCAGTCCAAAGATGAGCTGGTCAGGTGGATTGGCCATGCAAAATTGCCCATAGTGTCCAAGGATGTTTGTTTAAAAATGGGGAAATGCAAGAGTAGGGGAATGAGTTGGGGTGGGATGCTCTTCAGAGGGGTGGTGTGGACTTTTTGGGCTGAATGGCCTGTTTCCACACCGGGATTCTATGATCTATGATTAATCCTCTGTAACCTTCTCATCCTATCCCATTTTCATAATCACTGATATTAACTCCTAGTGATGAATGTCTCAGTTTTGAAAATCATGTGCTTAAATCCACAATGGCCTCACTGAATCTTATTTCTAATACCTTGCAGTGCAGTAACCCATCGATCTTTCTTGCTTTCCTTTTTATGTCCACTGAGGTCCATAATTGCTGGTGCTGGTTTAAATAACCTGATCCTGCACCTTTCGAGTTCCTGGTATTTCCATTTTAAAATGTTAGTTAAAGCTGACCTCTAAGACCAAGATTTTATTTCCATTTCCTTTATTAATGCCCTCTTTATCACAATGGCAACAAAGCTTTTTATGTATTTTAAGAACCATATAGAATGGCTGATATACCGAGCATAAGAGATTTTTCAAATAGTCCCAAACCTTTATTGCTTGCCCTTTGCACAAACTCCAAGTTCCTCACTTTTTTAAATGTGCAGATTCTGAAGATTTGAAACAAAGACAAATTGCTGTAGAAATTCAGCGAGTCTGAAAGTGTCTGTGGAGAGAAATATAGTTAGCATTTTGAGCCCAGTGACCCTCTTCACAGCTGCTTCAGTTCCTGAGTTTAAGATTCTCCCAGTCTTAAATTTTTGTTTCAGGAAGTTCCTGTACGTCCATGAGACCAATTTTGTCAACTTAGAGTAATTTAGTAAACTTCAGTACATGGGATGGTGCAAGTGGATGAGAAATTTTAAGTGGCAGTAAGCTGAAGGCAGATCTGCACGTGATCTCTGAATTTTCTCATGAGTCGATTAACTACTTTTGTATTCGAACGTAATTCATTTTCTGTAACCACCCGCAGCATAGGATATATCTATATTAAACATTGTATATTGATTGCATTTTTTGGAATTGGTGACAACCTGTTCTTGAGCTAAGAATTTCAGCTGTGGCCTGACCTTATTCCGCATTACTGCCCATGTTCAATTCAACTAAAACAGTTTTTTGGTTAAATTGGTTTTTAAAAAAAAAAACATTTTTGGATTTTGCCGAATAGGTGAATAATCAGTTTAGATACAAATAGCAGAATCCTTGATCTGTGATCTGGAATGAATTCTAAATCTACAGAGAAACAAAAAGAATAAATTGAAGATTGTCAGTATAGCTTTATCAGAGGATGATTGTGTATGACAAATTTTTGAAGTCTTTTGAGACCATGAAAAAATGTGGCGATGAAGACCATTTTGTTGATGGGATCCAATGGACTTTAGTGAGGCTTTTGTTAAGGTGTTGCATGTGAGACTGGTTGGTTAAGAAGGTAAGATCTCTTAGGACAAAAACACATTGTTGGAGAAACTCAGCAGGTCTCAGCGTCTGTGAAAAGAAAGCAGAGTTAATGTTTTGTGTCTGGCGATGCTGAAGATTTGAATGCTTCTGTGACTGTGCCCAGGAGTGTACTATAAGGTTTGGTGATGGGTCCTTTGCTCTTTGTAGTGTACATTTAATGATTGGGACACAGGATCTTTTATTGATTTTGCAGATTACACCAAGATTGGTGTGGTAAATAGTGAGAATGAAAGCTAAGGAGGATGTAAACAGACTGGTCAGATGAACACAACTGTGGCAGAGTGTAATCCTGGAAAGTGTGAAGTGATGCAGTTTGGGAGGACTAACAATGCAAGTGAGTAGCTATGGTAGCACCCTAGACAGTACTGACATTCCACAGAACTTTGTGCATGTATGCAGATCTTGTAACGCTGCAAGACAAGTGTATAGTGGGTTAACAAGGAATATTGGATACTTGACTTCAGAAGCCAAGGCATAATATAAGAGCAGTTGAGAGGTAATGATGCAGGTGTATGGATAACAGTGAAAATACTATCGGCAAATCTGGGTGCGAGACTACAGAGCGGCCTTTATGAGAAGTGGTTGTGGATCTAATGTCAGGGACAGGATGTTTGGGGGGGGGGGGGGGGGGGGGTTATTTAGGGAGCATTATTTTCCCCCCAAGATGCTTGTGGGTATTTGGAACTTAGTGCCTGACTGGAACTTACTGCCTGACAGGGTGAAAGAGGCTTGAGCCAGCTGTTGAGAAGGAATTTAGATAAGGACTTAAATTGCTGTTGCGTACAGGGCTATGGACTTGGTAATGAGAAATGGGATTAGAATAAAAAGGTGCTTGAAGGCTTGTCATTTTGTGATGGCGCAAGGGGCCTCTTTGCAGTAATACATTCTCTGACTATGACTGACTAAAAATCGCGTGATACGCTTCCACAGTGTATGCTAGAGTTGAACTGAGGTCTGACAAAACCATCCCTCAAAGCTTTGGCAACTTGTATTGGTGTTCCTTTAAAAGCTGTTAATTCTGCTTAATGTTGTGTCACTGGTGGATAAATGCTAAATTCAAACACAATTTTTAAAATCTGTATTATAGCAAGATCTGTAGTTTTAAATTGGGGCCTATATGTTTTAGAAATGTATCCATGTGGCCTATTAATACAGGGACAGCTTGGACTTCCTGAGTTTGAATCCCTTTGTCTAATGGGAGGATAAGCTAAATTTATGCAAGTACAGGATTTTGTGGATGTCACTCACATGTCAATGCAATAAAAGGCTTTGAATGTGTAGCAAAGTAATTATTGCATGCATGTCTAGAACATTTCAGTTATTCTGTGTAGGATTTTTCTTGTAAATGTTACTTGCCTGTCTGTGCCACTCCAGTGGCCAGCTACTTCAAGCAACAAGATTGCTGTGATGGTAAAAATTAATATCTGCTATTGTGGTCATTATCCAATATTAGTATGTGTTATATATCGCAAACATCACTGCAACAACAAATATCTAAAATTAGGTCTCTTAAATTTTTTTACCTTGCAGATTAGAACTACCAATCTATTTTTGGTCCCTGGGAGTCAGATAAATCTTGCATTTCTAAGATGTCTTAAAATCTTATGTTGAAAACATGGAGCATTTTTAATCCTAGGTAACAAAGCTGGGTGAACACAGGCCAAGCAGCATCTTAGGAGCACAAAAGCTGACGTTTTGGGTCTAGACCCTGTTGTTATAGAGGAGATCACAACTTGTGGGCATCAGTACTCAACTGTGATCTTGGACAATCCTTCTAAAAATTATAAAAAAAAATACAGTTTATAGCGTCAACTCAGTAGAGATTTGTGGTTTTTTTAGCAATCCAGGTTACTGTACCTGTGCAAATTTCAGATGAAATTCTGACAGCTGAGTAACATCTGCAGGTGAAAAGTTGCAAATAATTTTTGAGTAAACTTACATTTTTCAGCATGACAAATGTATTTCTTTGACCACCTTCAGTATAGAAATAAAAATAGAAAAGCCTGGAAATGCTCAGCAGGTCAGGCAGCACTGTGGGGAGAAAGCGGGTTAACGTTAATTTGATACTTCAGTTCTGGCAGTCATGTGTTGATTGAATTGGATTCCCAGGAGTATACTTTGTTATTTACGTGTGGGCCATGGATACAGCGTATGTTGCCCATTTCCGGTTGCTCTTATGAAGGTGGCAATAAAGTTGAACTGCTGCAGAAATTAGACTAGCAATGCCTTTTAAGAAGGAATTCCTTTAATTTTGATTCAGCGGCTCTGAAGAAATGGTGACTTTTGTGTTAAACTTTCCAAGTTAGTCTGGTTACTGACTTGGATGGAAGCTTGCAGTTGGGGATATCCCCATGTATGTGCTGCCCTTGTCCCTCTTGATGGAAGTGTTTGAGAATTTGGAAGGTGGAATCAAAGGATCTTTGGTGAAATCTGCAGTGCATCTGACGAATGGTATACACTGCTACTGAGCACTAGTGGTGGAGGGAGTGGATATTTGGGGATATGATACCAGTCAAGTGGGCTGCTTTGTCATGGATGGTATTAAGCTTTTTGTTGTAGATGCACTCCATTGGTAGGTAGGGAGCATTCCATCACACTCCATACTTGTGCATTGTAGATGGTGGATAGGCTCTGGGGAGTAAGGTGCTTTGTATGCTGCTAAAACAGCTGTGATGATCTTCAAGATCACTTTTTTTTCCAGCAGGGTAGGCATCCAAACTAACATCTTTGTTGCCAAGTTTTCCTCAGACCCCCAAGCCACCAGTCTGACTTTACCTTTAAACCTTCCACCAGAGTTTTTTTTTCTCTCCTCTCTCTCTGTGCGCATCCATTTATGGTAGGAGTCAGTCATCTGATGACTTTTTTTTCATTTTTTTTATTTTTCACAGATCCACCACTAAATCACCCTTTTGACAAATGATTTAACTGAACTGTTTTTTTTAAAATGAACCTTTTTGTCAGACGTGTTACGTCACATCTTTGACACAGATGGAATTTGAATGTGGGCCTCTTGGCCCAGCTTAGTTGGTACCTCAGTGTACTTAACCAGTGTCTCTTCTTCTTCCCCCCCCCCCCCCCCCCCCCCCCCCCCGGGTGTACAATTTTCTGTTTTGCATGGTATCCTTTATCAACTGTCTTCTAATATATTCATAGCCACTACAACTTCCCTATCATAAGAGCTTCTTCTCGGGTATTTCAATCCTGTTCTTATCAAAACAAGACCTCTCTGCACCCTTCTATCTCATTTTAACAGCTACCACTGCTACCAGAAGGTCTTCCCCCTCCTGTCGATCGGAATGTCTTTTGCAAGTTTACAATATTTTCCTAGGACATATTCACAGATCAAGTTGCAGCATGTGATAATGGAACTGCAGATGCTGGAGAATCCAATGTGAGGCTAGATGAACACAGCAGGCCCAGCAGCATCTCAGGAGCACAAAAGTTGACGTTTCGGGCCTAGACCCTTAATCTGATGAAGGGTCTAGGCCCGAAACGTCAGCTTTTGTGCTCCTGAGATGCTGCTGGGCCTGCTGTGTTCATCCAGCCTCACATTTCATTAAGTTGCAGCATGTGCTTTGTTTTCTGGTCTTCCACATCTTTCAAAGTATTTTGTCAATTTTGAATATTGACTCTGTTTGTATTTTCCCATGACTTTTTCCCAGCCATTTCTATAATGGTGACGTTTGTTTATTTACTAGTGTTGTCTGGAATGTGTGTTACTTTGGTTGCTAACTTTCAGTTGTTCTCTGTAGCAAAAGCGTTGTCCTGCTTTTCGGTATCATTTTACCCATGTTCATCTAGCCTGTCACTTATCATGATGTGGTTCTCCTCTTTGTGCAACATCTGTATGAGCTCCATGATGTCTCATCATTTTATGAATTGTTTATATTTTGTAAGTTGTAATCAGCCAATTAAACCTGAGGAACATATCCCAGCAGTTTGGCTTATTACACTTCTGAGTATTGTTTTTCCATTGCATGTAACAACCTGACCTTTTATACTCTTCCTACCCTTCTCATTTGAAATATATCGTGTCTCAATTAAAATTTATTCTTTGTTGTACAGCACTATGATGTAACCTTGCTGAATTCGCTCTGAAACGTCAGCTTTAATGAAAGCCCTGTATCTGCACATAGGACATCGAAGTGCTTAATTCTTGTCCCCTTCGAAGCCAGAGGATGATAACAGTTATTTCCAAAAGAACTTTAGGATTTCATCCAAAATTCAGTTGCTTTTGACTGTAAACTCAAACAGTTGCAGTGTATTCCTCTTGTGGCTAACATTGCCAGAAGAGATGTTAGTATGCAAGGGGATAGGTGGTCTTCCAGGTTTTCTTTTTGCTTTCACAACCACTATTACTCTTCTAATTAATAGAGCAAATAAAAGTTCAATTATTTGCAATTTTTCTCTTGCATCGTTAATTTTAACATTGTCAACCCCTTCCCATCCCCCTCCAACTAAATTGTCAGTTGGGAATTCAGCCAGTAGGTAAAGTACCTGTTAATTATCACACTTCCACCCTTTTTAGTATGGGTTGATTTAAACCTAGTAGCCATATTTACTAAGTGCACAAGGATTTCTTTTTCCCCACCATCCCATACCTTTGTTTAAAATCTCTTGCTAACAGGAACCTTGCTGTATTTATTTCCTTTCTTTAAAAACATGTATAAAAGGCCAGTAGTGAACAGGACAAATTTAAGTTGTCCTTTACTCAAGATCCTTTAGTAGGATTTTTAACCTATAAAAAGATCTATGGATAAACAACCAATGTAGTTTTCAGATAACTAGCCTTTTTTTGTCCTCCTTGACACTGCCACCTTCTGATGTCAGTAATACCAATTTAGTTAGGAAAGTTAACCCTCGTGAATGGAATGTAGTAATATCTAGATTGTGTAAATTCACTTTTTTTCTTAAAAATAATTGCCTTGTCATATTCCATGTCTGTTTTCAATCAAAACTTTTTCATGATGAACAAGTGAATCACTTTACATGACATCTGCACTGAAAGTAGTTTACTCCTGTTATGTCAAGGGGAATTACCACTGTTGTGTTTTTTTTTGTTTATTGTCATGCCTGCCCAAATCTGAAGCAGAGAACTCTCAAATTCCTTTAACCTTACTACTTCCATCCTTCTTTTTATTTAAAGAATTGCTAATATTTTAACCAATCTATTCCATTCACTGGATGGATGTGCATCTGCTATTCAACACAGTGCAATTTAATGAGGTTGAAACTAAAACTTTAGTTGCAAGAACTTTTAAACCAAGAACCAGTACATTTCCTGCTGCTTGATCAATTTCACCCTCTTCTCTTGAGAAACTGTGTTTTGTGAAACTTTAAAAATCTTAGTTAATTCAGGTTTAGGAAAATTTGCTGCATTATTCCATTTTAAATGGCATTTGAAACACATGTTGACAACCCCAGAGGCTTTCTGGGGTTCACTGTTTTGGTATAGTTCTCCAATTCTTATTGTCTTTTATCGTTACCAGGCATCTTGATTAATGATGTCTCCTTTTGTTTTCAGCATTCGACAATACCTAAGCTATGTTGTATTGCCACTACCGTTGAATTCTCCATTTGTTGTGTTTCTGCTGAATGTTGTATTTGAGCTATGAAGGTCACAGAACATGTGTTTTCCTAGAAACATATTTTAAAAACTGCTGAAATCTGTTTCAAAGATGTTTCTTTTAACTTGTGTTAATATTAGAGTCAATCCATGTTCAGCATTGGCTGAATCCAGCAATTCCAAGGCAAGCACTGAATTAAGAATCTCCAAATAGAAGTATTACGATATCTCACATTCTGTTAAATTCCATTCTATATTCCTTTGGAAGGTTGACCATGCCCTGTATGAATTTAATAGGTCATTTTTCTTTTGTCCTCAGATTTTAATAGAACTTGCAAGCATTCCTCCTTATTCAGTTGGTGAACCTCCAGCTGTCAGAATAATTTACACCTGACCTAGCTTCTAGTTAAAGTGCCAATGTCAATGATTTTTTTCGTAGTGAAAATGTAACCTGAATGTACACACCCACTTCATTTTTCCATTAATCATATATGCTTCAGCTTCACAGAACATGATGGTAGCCATAATCCTGATCCTCTGCACTTGGGTTTAGCCACTCTTCTCCAGACTAAGTCCAGTTTTAATTTCAAATATGAATCTTGGTTTCCAATATTCACTTTTTTTATAGGCAACCAAATCTCTTTCACCATTTAAAAAAAGGCTGTGTCAGTCTGGATCCTGGCCAGTTGGTGACAAAAGGTACCAATGCAAATTTCTTTGTGGATGAAGGCATTATCACTGTCTTAAAGCTCCTTTCATCCACTGGGCACAGCTGTTGTCTGTTGATTATATCTATGCAGTCAATTAGGAATATGAGTAGGTAATTCAGCCCATCAAATCTGCCCTGCCATTCAAACAATCATGGCTGATTGAACACTTCGCTATCTTTCACCCAATTCATCCCATAACCCTGTATGCCATTGGTAATCAGAAACCTTAAACATACTCCAAGATTGAACCTCCACAGCTTGTGTGGTAGAAAATTCTGATTTATAACCCCTTTGAATTTAAAAAAAAACACACTCACTTGCTTATCTACTTGCTGTTTTATTGTAGATATGCTACCTGATGTGCTGCTGAGCATTTTCTGTTTCTCAAATTTCCCACATCTGCTGAATTCTCTGCTTTCATATTAGACCTTGCACTACAATGTATTATGGTCCCTAAGAGATATGGGGACAGTAAAACCCTAAACTTTAGTGAGGAAGGATCAGCAGACTAGTCCCTATTTCAGCTGTTACATTAAAAAAAAATTCCAAATTTGGACTGAGTCATGAAAGACTTTGTATGACATGAAACCTTTTTATAAACCAATTAGTTAAATTATAGAGATAGTAGGAACTCTAGATGCTGGAGAATCTGAGACAACAAGGTGCAGAGCTGGATGAACACAGCAGGCCAAGCAGCAGAGGAGCGGGAAAGCTGACGCCATGGGTACAGCACCCCCACTTTCTGAGGAGGAGTCTGGGCCTGAGGCGTCAGCTTTCTTGCTCCACTGCTGCTTGGCCTGCTGTGTTCATCCGGCTCTGCACCTTGTTGACTTAGTTAAACTATAGAGCTTCATATTTTCATAAATATTGAGATGTTTAGAACAAATGATATAACGAGTTGATGCAGAGCATTGAGAAATTTATTTCAAATGTCTGCTTTACAGAGACTTTTGAAACAAATGAAAAGTTGCTCGTGGAGAGAGTACATTGAGGCTGGTGGTTTTTGAAGCTGTCACCAAGGATATTCAGTGCCAAACAGTGGAGAATAGGGGGCTATTGTAGTTTAGTGAGAATGAAGGTATGTGAAGTAACTTGACAGAATGGGAGTCTGGCAGGAGAAATGTTTAGAAATTTGACTTGCTACTTTTTTTAGTGGTTTTTCTTTTTGAGGCATGTGAAGTAAAGGTAGAAGTGACTCCTTGCAGAAGTGTAATTAAGCTGTCTTGGTGATGTATTACTGACATTTGAAGCACTGCCAAGTTAAAATAGGATGATGAGGTTACTTATGGCTTGCTGAAGCGTGAGGAAACAGCTGGCCAGTGGTAAGAGAGCAGATTTGAAACAAGACCAGCAATGATCATGTTATCTTTGTGCTTGGCTTGATTAAGTTTTTTTTCATTCAGTGAATTAAAGACTGGATGTCTCGATAAAACCACTCACCTGATGGCAGTGGAATTGGGAATCTCCAACATAGATGTGGAGATTCAAGTATGGGTGTCTAATCAGAAGGATAATAGCTCTGGATGATTGTGTGGCAGATGATGAAAAGGAAAAATCAAATGAGTTTAGGGTGTATGAGTAAAAGTTTGAAAGCTGCTTTTGTGCTTGATTACCTCATGAGAGGGAGGTGGAGGCATACAAGGGTTTATGAAAGAAATTTGAGCATTTACTGATTGGAGCAAAAAAGTGGGACTACATGTGATAAATGGAATTAATAATTTGGAGATTGAACTGCCTTCAAAACAAATCCAAAACACCAGCTTTGTTAGTTTGTGTTTTTAGTGACTGCTGGACCTATGGGAAGTACCTCCTTTGGCAGCAGTTAAAGACAGGGCAATGCTCAGAGTTTTGCCTGCCCTCATGGGACAGACACAGCAAGATTTGTCGGACATGCTTCCACTCTGGGTTACTAGGCAGCCATGCTGAATGTGGCCAAAAGTTCAAGTGAAACATCATAGGAAATCTGTAAGTGCATGAGTTGGTGAGAAACTGCAGTTGGGAAATGAGTTTAAATAGCTTAACTAGAAAAATGAATCCTCAATAACAGTAGTAGCTACTTAAATGAAATCTAAGTAATGCCACCAAAGGGGAGGTAAAGTTAATTTTAGTGTAAAATGAAATAAATTGAATGAAAATGGAGTTAATGTATGTAAAGTTACTTAAGTTTGTACATATCCTAGGGCTAATCAATATGTTTTAGATTTGGTGATGGAAGGTCAGTTGGACCAAATGGAGTTCATATTGCACAGTATGTGTGAAGTTGAGGACGCATCTGCAGGAAGTACCACCAGCTGCATCACCTCAGGCTCTGGGTTTTGGAACTTGACCAGTGTTTGGGCCTTGTTGCACAACTGCAAGGCAGAAAGGACAATATGGATAACACCTACGGAAGGTTATCACACCATAGCTTAGAAGCATACAGGTAGAGAGGAAATGGATGACTGCTAGGTGGGTAAGCCAAGCACGTAGTGCAGACATCTCCTCGGTATATCCTGCTTGTTAATTAGTATTTCATTTTGAAATGAATGAGGGCAGTGTTTCCTTGGGACTGTAACCAAAGCAAGGCCTGAGGTGTTTGTGCTGCATGAAACAACTCCAGGATGATGGTCTAGGCCCGAAACGTCAGCTTTTGTGCTCCTGAGATGCTGCTGGGCCTGCTGTGTTCATCCAGCCTCACATTTCATTATCTTGGATTCTCCAGCATCTGCAGTTCCCATTATCACTCATCCAGGATGATGTGTTGCTTTTCTCGTGCCAGCCTCCAGGATGTCAGTGGGACGCTTAGGGGATGGGGAAGTCAGCCACAGATTGTGATGTACATTGGTATCAGCAACATAGGAAGGAAAGGGGATGAAGGCCTGAAAGAAGAATTCAGAGTTAAGAAACTTTTAAAAATTAGAACCTCCAAGAGCAGTAATCTCAGGATTACACTGAGACATGTGCTAGCTGAGAGACATTGTCTCCAGTTATCTAGGTACCAAATAGGCACTAAAGTTGAGGAGGCCAAGTTCCTAGGAAATGTCTTGGATGCATTTTCTAGAACTATGTTGAGCAAAGTACGGCATGATATTTTAGATCCGATGTTATATAATGAAAAGGCTAATTAACAATCTTCTACAAGAACCTCTTCAGGATAAATGACCACAACATAGAATAAAACAATGCCTTAAATTTGAATAAAGGAGTTTGCAAAGGCATGTGCTGCGAAGTCATGACTGTACACTTGTAGCAGATAGTCTTCAAAGAGTTTTTACATGGCTTACAGCAGCATAAGTTCTTTAAAGATGCAAAGGTCAGTTAACATCACTGGCAAAGGAATTCAGGATTGTGTAAGATTAATAGAAAAACTTATACTACTATTTCTGGCAGGTTTGTATCTGAGAGATTTAAGAATATAGTGAAAGAGGGGCCAAGAAGCTGAGCAAAGGGAGAATAGAATGAACGTAATCTAAAGTAACAGGAAAAAATGCACTCTAAAAGCTTCTGTAGAAATGTAAGAAAGAAGGCTTAAACTGAATGTAGGTTCATTACAAATTCTGCTGACTGCTTGTAATGAGCAATAGAGAAACACTGAAGTCAGTTGTAAAATCTAATTGGGGAGATTTATTTCATCTTCCTCAGATGTCCAAGTGCTCAAGGAGAATGAGGACTTGAAGGACTTGACTTTATTTCTCCAGTACAACTTTGTTACAAATTAATCTCACTGAGGAAGCACATTGGAACCTAATATGTGCCATCACTGAGATCATCACAAAAGTTCAAGATTTTACCAATGTGCACATGATGGCCCACCTTTTAGACCCAGGTTGACAAAACATGGACTAGGTTTCTGTACTTACAAGTATTACTATTTGTTACAATTTAAGTAGGCTCTAGCTCTAGTCAGACAGGCAGCTATGAACTGCCAATATTTAACTCTTGCTGGTTAAAAGTTTTAATCCACTTATAAACCACATGCATGCACACAACATCACCTGGAGTTATCGATGGACGGGAAAAACTGCAGGTGGGAGAGCATCAGATTCTCTGGACCCTGTCCAAGGATTTGCTGAGATCATTTTGGTTCACAAATTGAGATCTCATGACTTATTGGTTAAAAACCACTGTTGCAGAAACTGAGATAAAATAAACTAACTTTCTTCAGGTTTGGATGTTTCTGCAAGAGGAAAGAAAACAACCTTCATTTCCAGCACTCCAATGACTTCTGGATTTATTAATGCACTTCACCTAGCTCAAAGCCACTCAAAGTTGCTAACAAGGACCCTGTCACTGATAGTTGATCATGACTCAACTCTGTAGACCAATGAGGTTTTTTTTCTTTGCAGGCTGAATCATGCTGTAGGCCTGGGCAGTGATGATTTTTCAACTAAAATTAACTTAACCAGAGTTAATGATATGTAAGCATCCAGAAAGGATTGGGCATCAGAATTTGGAGTGACTAAGTGACCAAGTTTAAACCTGTTTTCTTCTGCTTGACTGAGTTGCTAAGTAAACACATTGCTCGATACCTTGGATTGGTACTGCTGTTGTGCCGTGTTAATTAGCTTAGTCATCAGGAGGCCATGAGTTGTCATTTCTCGAAGACTAGCATTATTCGAATAATTAAACTCCTCCACTATGGCTTTAACACCATAGTTCTGTTTGTACATCTTACTCCATTGTTAATTCATCCATTTCCTCTAAATTAAGGACTGTATTTGCTATTTCTGCCAAACTGAATTTGGCCCAAACCATCTTCAGCTGCTTCATCTATGATCACCTCCACCTCATCCTAAGGTCAGAATTGGGGATGTTCACTGTACATTTTTCAGCACTATTCATGACACCTCGGACACCGAAGCAGTCCAAGTCCAAATGCAGCAAGAGCTGGACAAAATCCAGGCTTTAGCTGACAAGGATCATGTAACATTTGTCACACAAGTGCCAGGTGACCATCTTGAGTAAGATGCTCTTGACATTCTGTGATATGACCATCAATAGATCAATCAACTGCGCATACCTTTGATCAGAAACTAAACTGACTAGGCATCAAAATAGTCTGACTACAAGACCAGATTAGAGGCTACGAATTTTGAGTAACTTGCTTCCTGACTACCAAAAGTTTTACCAGCATTGACAAAGTAGATGTCAGGAATGTGATGGAATACTTCCCAATTGCCTGGATGAGTGCAACTCCAACAACCTTGAACAAGTTTGTCACCATTGAAGACAGAGCAGCCTGCTTGCTGGGTGGCAATTCCGCAAACAGTCAGTCTCTCCACAGATGTTCAGTAGCAGCGCTGTGAAACTTCTCTAAGATGCACTGCAAAAACTCACCAATTTCCTGAGACTGCACCTTCCAAACCCATGACCAAGATACATGGGAATGCCACAAGTGCCCCTCAAGCCACTCTACATCCTGATTTGGAAATGTATTTAAGGATGGCTCAGTGGTTAGCACTGTTGCCTTATAGCGGCAGGAACATTGATTCAATTCCAACCTCGCTTGACTGCCTGTATGGAGTTTGAACATTCTCCATTGTCTGCCTTCTCTTGGGTGCTCTGGTTTCTTCCCACAGTCCAAGGATGTATTTTAATAAAGCCTTTTTCCAAGGTTCCATACGTTACACTAAATAGTAACGTTCAGTCACATGATTGAGGGTGAGTTTGTCAATTAGATGCATAATGGCAGGAGGAAGAGAGTAATAGTGGAGGGCTACTTCTCAGTGGAGCCCTGTGATCAGCAGTGTTCCACAGGGATTGGTTCTGGGTCGTCTTTTGTCATTTCGATAAATGATTTGTTTAAAAATGGTTAGTAAGATTAGGGACGACACCAAAATTGGTGGCATAGTAGACAGGGTTTTGTAAGATTACAGTGGATCTTCTCAAATGTGTCATTGGGCTGAAAAATTGATGGCATTTAACCTGGATAAAAGTGATGTATTGCATTTTTTGGCAGTTCTTACCACTTAAGCCCTACTCTTGTTTGTGCCAATGCTGGAAGAACACTGCAGGCCGTGTAGCATCAGAAGAGTAGGAAAGTTGGCATTTTGGGTCAAGACCCTTCTTCAGAAATGGGGAGGTGGAAGGAAGTTCCAAAATAAATAGGGAGGGAAGAGATGGGCCTGGGGAAGGTAGGTAGGATGGTAATAAGTGAGTGTGGGTAGGCAGTGGGGGGTATTGGTCAGTGCAGTGGGACAAACAGATGGGAAAGAAGATGGACAGGCTGTGTTCGGTCAAGGAGGTGGCGATGAGAGGGAAGGTTGGTAATGGGATGAGGCCAGGGGTGGGGAGATCTTGAAACTAGTAAAATCCACATTTAGACTATTGGGCTGTAGGCTTTGAATGTGGAATATAAGGTGCTGCTCCCCCAGTTTCTGGGTGGCGTTATTGTGACACTGGAGCAGGTCTGGTGGAGGGGTGGGGGGGGGGGGGGGCGCCAGTTGAAATGGTTCACAACCGGAAGATGTTGTTTGTGGTGCAGGCACTGTACAAAAGTGGTTTCCGAGCCTCCGCTTGGCCTGTCCGATGTAGAGGAGACCGTGTTGGGAGCAACCAATGCAGTAGACCATATTGGCAGATATGCAGGTGAACCTCTGCACCAAGTGGAAAATGAGGTTGTGTTCTTCCATCTTGTGTTGAGTTTTGCTGGATTACTGCAGTAGGTCTCAGACAGATGTTGGCTAGGGAACAAGGTGGTATGTTAAAATGGTGGACATCTGGGAGCTGCCTTTTTTTTGCGTGTGCAGATATGTTCTGCGAAGCACTCACTCAGTCCATGCTTTGTTTCTGCAATGTAGAGGATACCACATTATGAGCAGTGAACATACTGTGACTAGATTGTGGGAAGTGCAGATAAAGTGCTGCTTCACCTGAAAAGAATGTTTTGGGCTTATGGATGCTGGGGAGAGATTGGGTAAATGGCGAGGTATTAGACATGTTAAGCTTCTGTAGGGGGTACTGTTGAGGAGTGAAGGATGTGTGGACCAGGGTGTCCTGGAGGGAATAGTCCCTGCAGAAGGTGGACAAGGGAGGGGATGGGATTGTGTCTTGAGGTGGCAGAAATGGCAATTGATGATCTTCTGGATGTGGATACTTTTGGGATGATTTTGGGTAAGGACCAGGGGAACCCTGTCAAGGCTGTGGGAGGGAAGAGAAGTAGTGAAGGCAGAAATGTGGGAGATGAGTCGATCTGGTGCCACTTGCTGGCTCTGTCTATAATGGTGCCAGGGAATCCTCAGTTGAGAAAGAAGATGGACATTTCAGAGGCGCTGTTGTTAAAGTTGACCTCATTAGAACATTTGTGATGGGGACGGAGGAACTGAGAGAATGGAATGGAGCCTTTACAGGAAGCAGGATGTATAGTCCAGAAAGCTGTAGGAGTCATGCATTTATAGTGGATATTACTGGCCAGTCTGTCCCCAGAAATGGAAACAGATGTTGAGGAAGGGAAATGAGGAGTCTGAGGACAGGATGGAAATTGGAAGCGCAATTGAACTTTTCCAATTCCGGACTGGCGAGGGAAGCAGCACCGACAATATATCATCAATGTCGGAGTTGTGGGGCTGGAATAGGACTGGAACAAGGAATGTTCCACATACCCTTCAACGAGACGAGCATAACTGAGATAACAAGATGTAGGGCAGCAAGCCGTGCAGGAAAGCTTACGTTTCACCTGGAGGGCCTAGGCCCAAAACGTCTGCCTTCCTGCTCGTCTGCTGTGGTCATCCAGCTCTACACCTTGTAATCTCAGATTCCCCAGCATCTGCAGCTCTACTATCTCAGACATGACTGAGGCCCGTGCTGGTGTCCATAGCCACCCCTCTGCCTTGGCGGTTGGGGGGGAGAAAGAGAGGAGTTAAGAGAGGTTGTTGAGGGTGAAGATGAGCTTGGCCAAATGGAGGATGGTGGTGGTGGTGTGGGGTGCAGTGGGATTGTTCAGACCTTTGTTCCAGGAAGAAGTCCTGAGACCATCCTGGTAGGGACTGAAATGTAAATGGATTACACGTCCACGGTAAAGAGGAGGCGGCTGGAGTTTGGAAACTGGCAAATCTGAAACTGGCATAAAGTGTCTGAGTCATCATGGATGTACGTGGGCAGGGACTGGACCAGGAGAGAAAAGACTGAGTTAAGATAGGAAGAGATGAGTTTTGTGGGGCAGGAGCAGACTGAGACAGTGGGTCTGACCAAGCAGTCCTGTTTGTGGATGTTTGGAAAGTGGTCCCCAAGCCCAGCACAGCTCACTTCTATCAGTTTGGAGAGGAGATCACTTTATGAAATGAGGTCAGTTACTGTACTTAATATAATGGCCTGATGTGCCATGGTGAGGACATTGTCAAGAGGAATATAGGAGGGGGTGTCTGAGAGCTGGTGCTCACCCTTTGCAATGTAGAGGTCAGTACACCAGACTAGAACAGCACCTTTATGGGCAGACTTAATAACAGTCAGGGTTAGATCTAAGCCTACAGACCGCTGTCAGTGTTGTGGGAAATGGGCAGTGGGGTTCAGAAAAATTGAAGCAACTAATGTCATGTTGACAGTTCTCAATGAACAGTTGAAGTATAGGTCAAAGGCCAGAGGGAGCGTTGGAGCTGTGCGAAGTGGTCTGTGGAATGGGGAGCAGACTGTTGCCCAAAGAAATGGGCATGGAGGCAAAGATGGTGGGGATGTGGAGGGATGAAGCTGAGACCTTTGAGTACTGAACTTTCTGCTTCAGAGAGCAGATGCTTAGGTGCAATGGTGAGTACCTGTTGGGGGAGGGGGGAGCAGTGGAGGAAGGTCCCTCCAGGGCCATGGGTATCTAAGTTGTTGCATCTTGTAAGCCTTAATGCCTGAAAGGAACAAAGTTTCTGGCTCACTTGCTGGGATAACCAGAGATGAACTTGAAGTGTGGAGTGGTGCATCCCTGAGCCAGTGTGCTGCAATGGTATTTGAGAGAAAAATAGTGTGCATATGACACTGCATAGCACTGTGTGGCTATCAGGATGTGGTGAGAGCAGCTGTTTGTGTGTACATCTGTAGATACTGTGATCCTGGGTGGATTCAAAACATGATGATGGATCTTCAAAGATAACACTGTGTGAGGCAGGATGAACTCAGCAGGCCAAGCAGCATCAGAAGAGCAGGAAAGCTTGATGTTTCAGGTCAGGACCCTTCAGAAATGGGGGAGGGGAAGGGGATTCTGAAATAAATAGGGAGATGGGGGAGGCGGATAGAAGATGGATAAAGGAGCAGATCAGGTGAGAGGAGACAGACAAGACAGAGGTGGGGTTAGAGCCAGTGAAGGTGAATGTAGGTGGGGAGTTAGGGAGTGGATAGTTGGCCCAGGGAGGATGGACAGGTTGGTGGGATGCAGGATGAGGTTAGTGGGTAGGGGATGGAGGTGGGGCTTGAAGTGGGAGGAATGGTAAGGGAGGCAGGGACTAGCTGGGCTGGTTTTGCCATGTGGTTGGGGGAGGGCAGATTTTGAAGCTTGTGAAGTTCACACTGATACCCTTGGGCTGCAGGGTTCCCAAGCAAAATAGGAGATGCTGTTCCTGGAACCTTCAGGTGGCGTCATTGTGGCAATGCAGGAGGCCCAGGATGGACATGTCGTCTGAAGAATGGGAGGGGAATCGAAATGGTTTGCAATTGGTAGGTGTAGTTGTTTGCTGTGAACAGTGTGTAGGTGTTCCACAAAGTGGCCCCCAAGCCTCCGTTTGGTTTCCCCGATGTCGAGGCCCAACGTGAACAGCAGGTAGTGTGTATGTATATGATAGATCTTCAGTTGGAATCCACATGGGGCAAGTCTGAAGAATGTGATATGCCTGTGGAAACAAATTTTTGTTTTTGCACATATCTGCTAAAACACCAGGCATGACAGTGAAATTCATGTCAGTGGACAAGAAAAAGATTGGAATGGAAATCCGGTTGGAGAGAGGCGCAGAACGTCAAGGTGGGCATACTTAGTATTTGACGTACTGCCACATCTCAGTTTAAAAAGTGAAAGAACTGTGGATACTATACATCAGGAACAAAAGTAGAAGTTGCTGGGAAAGGTCAGCAAGCCTGGCAGTGTCTGAAGAAAAATTGGTTAAAGTTTAGGATCTGCTAACTGTTGCTCAGAACTGGTGGCTAAACTAGATGCTGAAGGTGGGTTGAGGGAGGAGTTAAGGAGAAAACGATAGGTGGGGATGGAGCCCAAAGAGAAAAGAACAGTTGGATATACGAAGACATTGATAACAATCTGGCTTGGAGGTTGAATAGCTGTTACTGGGGACCGTTGGTTGCATCTTTCCTTAAATAAGGGGATTAAAAACTGATCATAGTGCTCCAGAGATAGTAGGAACTGCAGATGCTGGAGAATCTGAGATAATAATGTGTAGAGCTGGATGAATACAGCAGGCCAAGCACCTTCAGAGGAGCAGGAATGCCGACGTTTCAGGCCTAGACCCTTCTTCAGGAATGGAGGGTTCCCTGAAGAATGGTTAGGCCCGAAGCGTCAGCTTTCCTGATCCTCTGATGGTCCTTAGCCTGCTGTGTTCATCCAGCTGTACACCTTGTTATCTTGAAATCGATGACCAGATAACAACTTCTCTTTGGAGCTTTCTGAATTGGTGAGGCCAGCCTTTTCTAATTTGGTTTGTATTGTCAAAGCTACTGCATCCTCCTTAACAAGCAGATGGAAGCCTTCGGAGCTCGGGTTAAATGCTATTTCAATACATTGGAAATACTCTTAACAACAATGAATATGTTAATTAATCAGAGTGTCTCCCTTATGCTTTAAGATCTTGCTGGTCAAGAGACTAATGAGCCACATTTAAATGTTTTTTGCTTTTACTTACGTGGATGTGGCCATTTGCCAGTCCTAGATGTGACGTTTCGTGTTCCCTGTTCCTAAAGGTTGTAGCTTTAAAATTTTGTTTCTTTATTCTGTGTAGTGGTTGTAGTGATAGGGGAATAATATACTTTGTGCATTGCATTAATGAAATATCTCTGGCACCCTGAGATACAATGCTGAAGGGGAAGGATTTCTTGGTGTTCTGTTTTCCTTTGACAATTTTGTTTTATCTTTCGGTTGGCATAAGGTTTTGTCTTCTAAACAATTCTGATTATAGTCTAGGTACATCTAACAACACTTTGCAGTCTTAGCTTGCAAATGATTTGACAAATCTGGCTTCATGATGTGACTTTCCTTATTTCGTTCTTTAGATTTCACATTGTCTCAGTGCTTTCTGGCTGCCCCACTGTGTCTCTGGCTGCCCTTTCCCCTGTCATCTCTGCTATTTATGCTGTTTTAATTTTTTGGTCACTACTGGAATCTGTGTTTGCAGTCTTCTACCTGCAATAAGTCGGCATATGATAATCCATTTTGCAGTGGTGATGATGGGTAACTTGAGACCCAAATCGGTCTTACTCTTTTTTACTAATGTTCTTTTTATGGCTCTGACTCCTTGTTTTGTTTTGCTCTTCACTCAACATCTGAACAAGAATAGGCATTCGCCCATTGAGCCTGCTCCAATATTAAGACATTTTCAGTTGATCAAACAAGATTGCTATGACGTTCCTTCAAGAGGATTTGTTCAAATGTGGCTCTCTCAAAGACAACTGTTGTAATTCTGGTGCCAAGTTGTCTTCTCCATTGAAGGCAGAGCAAATAGCTTGGAGTTTTCTAAATTTAGATAGAAGCACGAGTGGGTGTAGTCACACTCTCTGACTCTGGATGGGGGGATAGTATGAGGGTTTAGTTTTGCTTTCAAATGTTGAAGTTGAGGTTTTTATAGTTGAAGCAGCTAGCTACAGTTTTCTGCTGCAAAAAGCTTGAGGACTCGGTGTGCTGGATTCGTTCTCAGTGTTGCTTCTCTGGAACTGGAGAAGGTAGTGATTTGAGGGGAGTTGGTTTAACTGAATTTGCCTTTGCCAAGTGTGTTTATAGGGTGCTGCTATATTGGAATGCAGGGTAAGTTGTTGTTAAGTAAGGAAAAGACTGAATGGAATAATATGAAGTGCTAGAATTAGTTGTGCTAATCCTTTTTTGTTTGTTTGTATTTTAACTCTAATGTAAGAATTAGTGTGCTTTGTTTAAAGCCAGTAGTTTGACCAATCAAGGGTCTAGGCCCGAAACGTCAGCTTTTGTGCTCCTGAGATGCTGCTTGGCCTGCTGTGTTCATCCAGCCTCACATTTTATTATCATGTGGAATACAGTGCCTTTCACTTGCCGGTTAAATAAGATAAAAGCTATACTCTGGGCTATCTCCTTGATCTATTTTGAGGGAGTGTGGACTGGTGTCCATAAACCTCTATATACCAGACATTTAACAAATTAGTGCAAGGTTGCTTCATGTTTTGGTCCTAAAATGGCATTTTTTTCCCCTTTTTTAAAATTCTGTCCTGATTCTAGGTGCTCCAACTAGGGGAAATGTCTTTTTTCTGCATTGATCCTGTTGGTCCCTTTTTAAGCATTTTGTAGGTTTCAGTATTATTATCTCTCTTCTCTCATCCCTTTAAAAATGAGGACAAATGTCCAGTTTGCCAAATGTCACTCCTAGAAGATTGCTACACCGCATGTTTACTTTAGTGATTAATCAACAAGAACACCAAGGACCCTTTTGTGTTTCTATACTTTCTAACCTCATACTAATTTGCATGCCTACTCATCGTCCTAAAGTGGATACCTCACATTTGTCTATGTTATATTCCATCAGTTGCGTATTTTTCACTCTGACCTTGTCCAAATCCTTCTGAAGCTGCTTTACTACTTCTTTGCATCACAAATTCCCATTGAGTTTGTATCAATTCAGATTTGGAAATATTACATTTTATCCTCTCGTCCAAATCACTCATCTCGTGTGAACAACTGGGGCCCCAAGTACTGATCCTTGCAGCACCCTACTTGTCATAATCTCTGAATGTGATTAATGAGCGTTGTCTGTCCATTAGCCAATAAGAAAAAATCTTTAATCCAAACCTGTACATTATCTGGTACGGAGCAGCCCTGTGGCCTGGTGAGACGATGCTGACTTTACCTTTTTTTAATGTGGTCGGTTAACTGAGTTGGCTGCTCTGCAATGGAGAAGGTTGCCAACAGCATAGGTTGAATTTCTGCACTGCCTGAGCCTGCCGTGAAGTATGTTCCTTCTCAGCCTATCCCATTGCCTGTGGTGTCGTGACCCTCAGTTTAAATCACACAGTTGTTTGTCTCCAGTGAGAGAGCAGCGGTGCAGTCTGGTAAGACTATGGCTACTTTACCTTTTATACCACATACCTTAATTTTGCAAATCACCATTCTATGGGAGAGCCTTGACAAATGTTCTCAAAGTCCACATATGCTACATTCTACATGAGGGGCGCTACAGGAGCTTGGTAGTCAGCACTGTTGACTCTGTGCCAGGGACCAGGCTCATTTGCAATCCTGGGGGTATGTCTGTGTGGAGTTTGCATGTTCTCCTTGTCTCTGTGGGTTTCTCCCACAGTCCAAAGATATGCAGGTTAGGTAGATTGGCCATGCTGAAACAAAAATGGCCAGTGCGTTCAGAGATGTATAGGCTAGGTGGATTAACCATGGTGAATGTTAGGCTATGGGAATACAGTAAGAGACTAGGTAATGGGATGCTGTTTGGAGTGTTGATGCAGATCAGCTGGGCTGAATGGCCTCATTCCGCAATGTAGAGATTTTTATGATTCTATAATTCTACGCCTTCCCTTGTCAATTTCATTAATAATGTGCTTAACACCTTCAAGTTTGTTGAACACTCCTTTTTCTATTCATAAATCCATTCTGACTCCCCTGCCTAATCTGAGTATTTTTATTTGCTTATCAATTTATCATGCCTTTTTATGATGGGCTCTAACATTTTCTGTATTAATGAGGCTGATGTATCTGTGGTTCCCTGTTTTCTCTTGCTCCTTTCGTAAATCATAAGATGACTGTTGCTGTGAAATTTGAATCTTTGGTAATTCTCAAATGTAGTTATTGCAGCCACCTCCAACATGCTAGATTGTTAGATTCTGGGGGTTTATTGCGCTTCACTTTCTTTGATTTCTGTGGTACAACTTACATTCTTGTGATAATTATCCTCAATAGTTCATTCTCACTAATCAATTGGAACTCCTGCTTCTTGGAGATTCCTTGTCTTCCTTGGTGAAAACAATCATAGTAATCTATTTAGCTTCATCGCTATTTCTCTATATTTGCAAGAAGTCCCTCTCTTTTTTTTTATTTTGCATCTTTAAAAATTGTGAACTGCAACAAATAAGAATTTTGCTCTTAAAGAAAAAAAAAGCAGGGTTTTAACAGGATAACAGTGTGAAGCTGGATGAACACAGCAGGCCAAGCAGCATCTCAGGAGCACAAAAGCTGACGTTACGAGCCTAGACCGTTCTTCAAAGAGCTCTCTGAAGGGTCTAGGCTCGTAACGTCAGCTTTTGTGCTCCGGAGATGCTTGGCCTGCTGTGTTCATCCAGCTTCACACTTTGTTATCTTGGAATCTCCAGCATCTGCAGCTCCCATTATCTCTGATCAGGGTTTTAACAGTGCCTGTATAACTTCTGCATTGTTTAAACTAGTGTCGCAGGAGCGAGAGCAATAGGTCAGCTGGTAAAAGGACTGAGGATTCAAAGAGGAAGAACTAACAGGGGAAATTATTCAACACAGCAGGCCTAGTGGTCTGAAATATTTGTTTGAATGTGAGTATGAACTGTAAGGCAGATGGACTTAAAGCTTGGATTAATACATGTATATATAACTATGATACGGTAACTAATACCATGACTGGGTTGAGTGACGGACCAAAGTGGCAACTTAAGTGTTCCAGAATTTATCTGTCTCACCTGAAAAATCTACAGAGGATTGTAAAAGAGGTGGGGAAGAATATTATATCTGTACTGCGGGATGACATTTTGGAGAGTACACCCAGTGGGCATATGGGTAGAGCTGAGGAGCAGGAAGGGTGTAATCACTTTGGGATTATACTACAGATCTCCCATCAGCTAGCAGCTGATAGAGGAACAAATATATGGATAGATTATGGAAAAATGTTAAAACAATAGGGATATTGTAGTGGGTGATTTTTAACTCTCCTTGTATTGACTGACATTTTTGTGTGGTGCTAGGGACCTGGATCAGGGAGAAGTTAAGCATGCCCACGATGTTTTATTGTTTTGAGGAAGGGTTCCCAGACCTGAAACGTTAACTGATTTTTTTTCCCCGACCCCTCACAGATGCTGCCAGACCTGCTGAGCTTTTTCAGAAACTTTGTTTTTGTTCCTGAGTTGCAGCATTTTTTTTTAGTTTTGTTTTTATTTTACTTTTTTTTTAAGAAAAACTACATAATAGGCCAGCTAGGAACAGGACTATTCTTGACTTAATATTGAGGAATGAGCCTGGCCAGGTGATCCAAGTTTGTGTTGGAGAGTCTTGGAGATAGTGATAGTGGGGAATGTAGACTGGGGCATCTGTCATGTGGGAATCTTTTTAAAGACCAGTCAATTAGCATTTAGGACCAGCATGCTGTTGTGAAAATAAGGATAGGAAAATACCCGCTTCCTATGGCTCCATGCACAAATTCTGCCTTTTCCTTAGCTACCTTCTTAGCTAAGGAGAAGGTAGAATTTGTGCATGGAGCTGTAGGAAGTGGGTGCTGTCCTTAATACTTTGCATCGATTTGTGGAGAAGGATGAGCTGGATTGTATCTCTGAAGGGGTATGTTAATATTCTGGGACTTGCCTTTTTTAAAACCACTGTGTTGGGTGTTTCAAAATGCATTAAGTAGATAAGCTCTCAATCTGATAGGATCTATCCCAGAATGCTAAAGGTGGCAGGTAAGGAAACTGGGGCCTTTTGCAAAATCTTTGTATCCTGTTTAGTCGCAGGAGAGGTCTCAAGGTATTGGAGAGTAGACAACATTGTCTTCCTTAAATAAGGGAACAATAGGGATAAACTGGGAAGAATCTTGTGTCAATGGTAGCGTAATTACTGGAGAAGAGTCTTTGGGATAGGATTTACTCAGATTTGGGGGGGAAAAAAATGGATTAGTAGCAATTAGACAGCCTAACTTTGACCTGGCAAGGTTACATGTCTCAAACGTGATTTGAGCTTTTTGAGAAAGTGACAAGGGTGCCTGAAGGCAGGGTGGTAGATGTTGTCTGTATGGGCAAGGCCTTTGACAAAGCCCTCATGGCAGGCTGATACAAAAGGTGAAGTCACATGAGGTCTTCTGTGAACTGGTATGGTGACTACTGAACTGGTTTGGTTGTAGAAGACAGTGGTGGAAGAGTGTGTGTTTTTCTGACTGGAGATCTGTGACCAGTGGTGTTCCACAGGGATCAGTGCTGTGATTGTTGCTTGTAATCTGTACAGGTGATTTGAATGAGAATGTAGGCTGCCTGGTAAGAAAATTTGTGGTAAATGCAAAGATTGGTGGAGCTATGGGTAGTAAGCAGGGTATCTACAGGGTACAACAGGAATTACATAGACTGAAGAGTTGAGTGAAAAAATGGCAGATGGAGTTTAATCTTGGGAAAGGAGAGGTGATGCATTTTGGCAGATAAAACGCAAGAGTGGAGCAAACAAAAGGATTCTGCCATTTAGTGGTATCAGCATACAAAGGGATCTAGGTGTATAGGTCCACAGTTCACCAGAAATATAACACCAGTGAATAAGGCTGTCAAGAAGGCATATGGCATTCTTGCCTTTGTTGGTTGGGGCACGGAGTATAAAAATTGGCAGGTCAGGTTGTGGCAATTATAGAATTTCAGTAAGGCCATAATTTAAAATACTGTATACAGTTTTGGTACCACACTGCCAGAGGACGTAGAAGATTTGGATAAGGTCCAGAAATGTTTAACAGGATGTTTCTTGGTTTGGAGGGTATTAGCTGTGAGGCGAGGTTGGACAAACTTGGTTTATTTTCACTTGCATGCCAGAGGCTGAGGAATGACCTGGTGTGTGTGTGTCTTTCTTTCTACCCCCCCTCCCCAACTAGAAATGTTGGTTACTAAGGAACATACTTACCCCCTTTTTACTTTTTTAAAAAGTGCCGAGGATGTGGTGAAAGTGGTTACAAGAGCAATGTTTAAGAGGTGCCTTGACAGACATGATTAGGCAGGGAATAGAGGGACGCAGACTGTAGTGGTGCAAAAGGCCTTGATTTGGGAAAGGCATCACGCCAGTGCTGGTGGGCTGAAGGACCTTTTTTCCTGTGCTGTATTGTGCTTTGTTTCACAGCAAGGAGTTCTGTACACCTATTGTGAACTTTTTTTGTATTTTGATGGGTTCACATAACGTGCAGATGAGAACTGAGGAGGATGGGGGGAGGGAACTGGAATAAATAGGGAGAGAGGGGGAGGCGGACCGAAGATGGAGAGTAAAGAAGATAGGTGGAGAGGGTGTAGGTGGGGAGGTAGGGAGGGGATAGGTCAGTCCAGGGAAGACGGACAGGTCAAGGAGGTGGGATGAGGTTAGTAGGTAGCTGGGGGTGCGGCTTGGGGTGGGAGGAAGGGATGGGTGAGAGGAAGAACCGGTTAGGGAGGCAGAGACAGGTTGGACTGGTTTTGGGATGCAGTGGGTGGGGGGGGAAGAGCTGGGCTGGTTGTGTGGTGCAGTGGGGGGAGGGGATGAACTGGGCCAGTCCATCCCCTCCCCCCACTGCAAAACCAGCCCAGTTCATCCCCTCCCTCCCCCCACTGCACCACACAACCAGCCCAGCTCTTCCCCCCCCCCCCCCCCCCCCCCCACCCACTGCATCCCAAAACCAGTCCAACCTGTCTCTGCCTCCCTAACCGGTTCTTCCTCTCACCCATCCCTTCCTCCCACCCCAAGCCGCACCCCCAGCTACCTACTACCTCATCCCACCTCCTTGACCTGTCCGTCTTCCCTGGACTGACCTATCCCCTCCCTACCTCCCCACCTACACCCTCTCCACCTATCTTCTTTACTCTCCATCTTCGGTCCG
Organism: Stegostoma tigrinum; assembly: GCF_030684315.1. Classification (NCBI taxonomy): domain Eukaryota; kingdom Metazoa; phylum Chordata; class Chondrichthyes; order Orectolobiformes; family Stegostomatidae; genus Stegostoma; species Stegostoma tigrinum. The sequence goes on along the minus strand of NC_081357.1, from coordinate 48,740,991 downwards.
CCTCCCCCTCTCTCCCTATTTATTCCAGTTCCCTCCCCCCATCCCCCTCTCTGATGAAGGGTCTAGGCCCGAAACGTCAGCTTTTGTGCTCCTGAGATGCTGCTTGGCCTGCTGTGTTCATCCAGCCTCACATTTTATTATCTTGGAATCTCCAGCATCTGCAGTTCCCATTATCTCTGAGAACTGAGGAGTTGTGTACAACGGAGGCTGATTAGTTGTCAGCTAACTGAACAGTTTGGCACTATAAACTGGGGAGTGTTGCTGAACAGAGACACCTAGGTGTGCAGGGTCACAGTTGCTTGAAACTGCAGTCAGGTAGACAGGGTGATGAAGGCATTTCGTATGCTTGCCTTCATTGGTCAGTGCATTGAGTATAGGAGTTGGGAAGTCATGTGGCTTATGGGACATTGGTGAGGCCACTTTGATCATTCTGCATAATATTCTGGTTGCCCTCCTAATAGGAAGAAAGTTTGTTATACTTGAGAGGTTGCAGGAAAGATTTACAAAGGTGTTGCTGGGGCTGGAGGGTTCGTGTTATAGGTACACACTGAATAGCCTGGGCTTTTTTCCCCCGGAGCATCAGAACCTGAAGGGTGACCTTTATTGAGATTTATAAATCAGGCCGGACAGGGATGGAGTAAACAGCCTTGGTCTTTTCCTAGGGTGGAGGAGTCCAAAATTGGATGTAGGTTTAGGATGAGAGGGAAAAGATTTTTAAAAATGACTTTTTCGTGCAGAGATGGAGCAAGTTGCCAGAGGAAGTGAAGGCGGGTACAATTACGACATTTAAAAGGCGTCTGGATGGGTATGTGAGTAGGAAGGGTTTAGAGTTATGAGCCAAGTGTTGGGAAATGGGTCTGGATCAGATTAGGATGTCTGGTCCACATCAATGAGTTGGACTGAAGGGCCTATTCCATGCTGTATGACAAAATGTGTCTTAGATGGTCTAAAATGGTGCCTGGGTATTCTAGAGATTTTTTCCCTCTCTCTCAGAGCTAGGGTTTAATAAAAGCTTGTCTCCTTCTGAGCAATGTATTCAAATGTTCAGCAAAAAAAAGTAATTGCAGCACGTTCTGGAGTTTACATACAATAATAAAGAATGCAACATCATTTGTAATTTTACTCAAGCCTTGCGATTTTACTCGCAGCATCACAGTAGCTGTGGTTAACACTGCTGCCTAACAGCACCAGGCGACTGTCTCATGTGGATTTTGCACATTCTCCCAGTGTCTTATGGGTTTCCTTCTGGGTGCTCTGGTTTTCTCCCATCGCCCAAAGATGTTCAGGCTAGCTGGATTGGCCATGCTAAATTGCCTGTGTTCAGGGATGTGTAGATTATGTGGATTTTCGGGAGATGGATCTGGGTGGGATGTCTGAGGGTCAGTGTGGACTTGTTGGGCTGAAGGGCCTGTTTCTGCACTGTAGGGATTCTGTGATCTATAAATAATTTGCAGAGAGACACTTCTACTCCCCAGTAGAAGCCATCTGTTTTTGGCAGTTTTAAAGAGTTTAAACTTGAAGTTGAGTGTGAGCCACAGGGCATCTGGGATTGTACAAAATACTAGCCTCATGAATAGGTGGAGCAAAGGCTGAGCAGGAGCAAACGCAGACACAGGGACTGCTGAGTCACTGAACTAATATTTGGGCAGTGGCTAAACCCAAAATGCTACACCAGTATCTCCCACCATCATCCTCCTCTAACCAAAAAAAAAATTGGTGTGGAGGTTTGGTAAGGTGAAGCCTTTTTTCCCTCTCTTTATCTCTGGCAATTTAGAGTAGAGGCAGTGGAAGCTTAGGGTAGTTGCATTCTCCTCTTGTAGATTGTGAGAGGTAAGGGTCACTGCTGGTGTCCCCTCTGAACTCACCTGCAAGAATTGCACCCAACTCCACCTCCTCTCCGACAGTGTTAGGGAACTGGAACTGGATGAACTCTGGATCATTCGGGAGACTGTGAGGGCGATAGAGAGGCGTTAGAAGGAGGTAGTCACACTGAAGTTGCAGGATAAAGATAGGGTGACTGGCAGGAGAGGGAAAGGAATAGGCAGACAGTGCAAGGATCCCCTGTGGCCATTCCCCTCTAAGTATACTGTGTTGGGGGGGTGGGGGCGTGGTGGTCGACCTACCAGGGGAAAGCCTTAGCATCCAGGTCTCTGGCACTGAGCCTGGCTCTGTGGCTCAGAAGGAAGGAGGGAGAATAGGAGAGCGATTTTAGTGATTGGAGATTCACTGGTTAGGGGAACAGATAGGAGATTGTGGTCGTGAATGAGACTCCTGGATGGTATGTTGCCGCCAGGGTCGGGAATGTCTTCGATCAAGTCTACAGGATTCTTACGGGGAGAGTGAGCAGCCAGAAGTCGTGGTAAACATTGGTACCAATGACATAACTTGGAAAAAGGATGAGGACCTGATAAGTGAATATCGGGAGTTAGTTTGGAAGCTAAAAGACAGGAAAAGCAGGGTAGTAATTTCAGAATTGCTAGTGAGGCTCGGAATAGAGAGAGTGCGCTGAACACGTGGCCACAGAGCTGGTGTAGGAGGGATGGCTTTTGGGGAAGGTGGGACCTGTGCAGGAAGGACTGGTTGCACCCGAACTGGAGGGGCACTGGCATCCTAGGCAGAAGTTTGCTAGAGCTTTTGAGGGTTTAAATTAGTTTGGTGGGGAATGGGGATCAGGGGGATGGCGTAGTTGATGGACTGTGCTTGCGGTATATGCCTGTAATGGGGAAGGATAGACAGTTGATAAGGGAAAGTTTCAGTCAGTGTGACGGGTTGAAGTGTCTACTTTAATGCAAGAAGTGTCAGGAGTAATGGTGATTTAACTTAGAGCATGGCTCAGTACTTGGAGCTACACTGTTGTGGCCATTATGAAGACTTGGATACATAGGGGCAGGAATGGGGGTTGGATGTTCCGGGCTTTAGACATTTCCAAAGAAATATGTAAAGAGGTAGGGGAGTGGCATTGCTAATTAAGGATAGTATCACAGCTGCAGAAAGGGAGGTTGTCGAGGAGAGTTTCTCCACAGAGCCCATAATGGGTGGAAGTCAGAAACAGGAAAGGAACAATCATTTTTAATGGGAGTTTTCCAGAGGACCCCCAATAGCAACAGTCTCAGAGGAACAGATTGGGAGGCAGATTTTGGAAATGTGCAGAAATAGTAGGATTGTTGTTGTGGGTGACTTTAACTTCCCTAATATTGATTGGAACCTCCTTTTTTTTAGTGCAAGTAGTTTGGATGGAGTAGAATTTGTCAGGTGTGGCCAGGAAAGATTCTGAACTCAATATGTAGATAGGCTCACTAGAGGGGAGGCCATATCTGATATGGTGCTTGGCAACGAACCAGGCCAAGTGTCAGATCTCTCAGTGGTGATCACAACTCCCTGACCTTCGCTACAGTCATGGAGATGGATAGGAGCAGATGGTATTGGAAAGAATTTAATTGGGGGAGAGGGAATTACAATGCTATTAGCCAGGAACTGTGGAACATATATTGGGAACAGATGTTCTCGGAGAAATGCATGATAGAAATGTGGAGGTTGGTTTGGGAGCACTTGCTGCTGGATAGATTTGTCCCACTGAGGCAAGGAAGGGATGGTAAGGGGAAGGAACCTTGGATGACAAGACATGTGGAACACATAGTCAAGAGGAAGAAAGAAGCTAGCTTAAGGTTGAAGAAGTGAGGATCGGACTAGGCTCCAGAGGGTTATAAGGTAGCCAGGAAGGAACTGAAGAATCTATTCAGGAGAGCTAGAAGGAGGCATGCAAAAACCTTAGTGAGTAGGATTAAGGAAAACCACAAGGCATGATATACTTGTGAGGAACAAGAGGTTGCCAGAGTGAGGGTAAGACCGATCATAGATAGTGGAGGGAATTTGAGCCTGAAGTCAGAGGGATTGGGGGAGGTCCTTAAATGAACAAGATAACAAGGTGTAGAGCTGGATAAACACAGGCCAGGAAGCATTAGAGGAGCGGGAAAGCTGACGTTTTGCGTCTGGACCCTTCTTCAGAAGGGGGCTCTGTCTATCACCTCCCCGTCTCTATTTATTTCAATGAATAGAAGAGCAGATGGGTGGAGAGGAGGCAGGGATGAGCCAGCAAAGGTGAGTGTAGGTGGGCAGATAGGATGGGGGTTTGGTCAGTGAGAAGGGAGGGTTGGGTCGGTGGGAGAGAAGACACAGGTCAAGAAGGTAGGGATGAAGCTAGTAAGGTGGTATATTGTATCAGTGATAATGGGAACTGCAGATCTTGGAGAATCCAAGATAACAAAGCTGGATGAACACAGCAGGTCAAGCAGCATCTCGAGCGCAAAAGCTGACATTTTGGGCCGAGACCCTTCATCAGAGAGAGGGAACTGGTATAAATAGGGGGAGGCGGACTGAGGATGGAGAGAAAACAAGATGGGTAGAGAGGAGAGTATAGGTGAGGCGGTAGGGAGGGGATAGGTCAGTCCAGGGAAGATGGACAGGTCAAGGAGGCGGGATGAGGTGGTAGGTAGGAAATGGAGGTGCGGTTTGAGGTGGGAGGAAGGGCTGGATGAGGGGAAGAACAGGTTAGGGAAGCAGAGACCGGCTGGGCTGGTTTTAGGATGCAGTCAGAGGAGGGGAGGAACTGGGCTGGCTTTGGGATGCAGTGGGGGAAGGGGAGATTTTGAAGCTTGTGAAGTCCACATTGATACCATTGGGCTGCAGGATTCCCAAGCGGAATATGAGTTGCTGTTCTTGCAACCTTCGGGTGGCATCATTGTGGCCCTGCAGGAGGCCCATGATGGATGTGTCGTCTGAAGAATGGGAGGGGGAGTTGAAATGGTTTGCAACTGGGAGGTGCAGTTGTTTGTTGTGAGCTGAGCGGAGGTGTTCTCTCTGTGTGGTACATTGTATCCGCTGTTCCTGATGTGGCCGCCTGTATGTTGGGGAAACCAAGTGGTGGCATGGAGACCGCTTTGTGGAGCACCTACACTTGGCTCGTGACAAACGACTGCACCTTCCCGTCACGAAACACTTCAACTACACCCTGTAACTCCTTGGATGACATGTCCATCCTCGGCTGCCTCCAGTGCCACAACGATGCCATCCGAAGGAATGTCTAACTTGTGCGTTGTTGGCTTTCCCGCCTCTTGGGGATCTCATTTTGTTTTAAAGGCTGTTGCTGTTTACTTTTATTATTTTTAGATTTTTGAATGACCATATTTCTTAAAATGACAACAATTTGTCACAACTGTGACATTCAGTTCCCCCAGCTGGGCAATCATTTCTATTTTATGCCTTGTTTAAGCTGCATCTGAAACACTTGAAAATGGCAGTTGTCACACTGTTTTAGTGCTTTTCACAGATTCTTGTACTTTACACTTTTTGATTTTTGGTTCTTACTTTGAATCCTAGATTTTATAAAGTCCTCGAATATTTTTAAAAATAATAAAATCTGATGATACCTCGCTGTAGTGTGGATGCATGTGAATTCATCCCTTGAGTTGCAGAGTGGATAGATGGTAGTGGGCTGTTAATGTCACTGGATTAGTATCGTCCAAAACCCCAGGCTAATGTTCTGGGGACGTGTTCAACTTGCACAGTAGATGGTGAAATTTGAATTTGTTTTCTTCTTACAAGAAAAAGACTGGAATTAAAACAAAAACTAGTTTCATGATGACTGCATAACCATTGTGAACCCCCCTGGTTTATGAAAGTCTAAGGGAAGAAAATCTGCAGTTTTTGCCTGGTCTGGCCTACCTGTGATTGCAAAACCCGTAGCAATATAGTTGATTTTTAATAGGTCATTTGATGGTTAGGGGTGGATGATAAGTGTGATGGCACACTCACCTGTAATTAAGAGCTGTTAAGCACCTAATTTAAGACTGAGGTGGTATAAATAGAAACATTGAGAAAGTTGTTGCGGAATTGAACACGTAAATGTCGTGGGGCCAGCAAATTCTAGCTTGAGTATGGTATGTGCTATTGCAGTCGAGTTGAAAAAGGATAACATTTTAAGACTAGTCCAGTTTTGGGCGCCACACCTCAGGAAGGACATACTAGCCCCGGAGCGTGTCCAATGGAGATTCACATGGATGATCCCTGGAATGGTAGGTTTAATGTATGATGAATGGCTAAGGATCCTGGGAGTGTACTCATTAGAGTTTAGAAGGTTGCGGGGGGAGATCTAATAGAAACATACAAGATAATGTATGGTTTAGAAGGGGTGGATGCTAGGAAGTTGTTTCCATTAGGTAGGGAGACGAGGACCCGTGGGCACAGCCTTAAAATTAGAGGGGGTAAATTTAAAACTGAAATGAGACGATGTTTCTTCAGCCAGAGTGTGGTGGGCTTGTGGAATTCATTGCTGCAGAGTGCAGTGGAGACCGGGACGTTGGATGCCTTCAAGGCAGAGATCGACAAATTCTTGATCTCAGAAGGAATCAAGGGCTACGGGGAGAGTGCAGGGAAGTGGTGTTGAAATGCCCATCAGCCATGATTTAAATGGCGGAGTGGACTTGATGGGCCGAATGGCCTTACTTCCACTCCTGTGTCTTATGGTCTTCTAGTCGCTTTTTTTTTTGGTCCCATTGGCCCATTTTATGACATTGCACGATATCTGTTTTGAGATGATTGAAACCAAGCTGAAACACTTGCCATTAAACTTTAGCTGTAGCTAAATCCATTGCAGAGCTTTTGTAATCCAAACTACAGGAAATCTCTGATTTTTGCATTGCCATGAATTTTACCCCTTGGCTTCTAGGTGCACACAATGCTTTAAGATGTAGCTGTGGATCAAGGAGCAGATGATCACACTGTAAAACTTCACAGGATTGCATGTAATATTTTTGGTTTGATATGTCAGAAGAATATCAGATTATTCTGTAAACTCCTTTTTGTATTTCTGCAAATGCCATGAGCCTTGTCAGCATAATATACTTTTTTCTGGCTTTTTGGATATATTCCTCCAATCTTGATTTCTGTTTAAGTCAGAGGTAGATTGCCTTTGACTCTGGCTTTGATCAAGCATGTATGGAAAAGCTTTGTTAATGGTAGTAACAACTGATCTAAAATGAGTAGATATTAAACTGAAAGGTATTCTGATTTGATATTATTTTTCCATAATCTTAATACTATATTGAATTGGGACAGATTTGCTGAGCATTCATTTTTCCGAAAAAGGATAATTACTGCACTGTGGAGCAAAGGACATGGACTGTAGGTTGTTTAGTCGTGGAGTTGTATCTGCTATGCATTATTTGAAATAGTTCTGTTTTTGTCCATAACAAGTTTGATCACTTGTAGCAGTCCAGTAATTCCAGATGCATGGCTGATGAGAATTTAAATCCTGGATGACACGCTGTTCTCTTCGCCTCAGCCTGTCAAGGCTGCTTGGCCATTCAGTTGAATCATGACTGATTACATGTCAACATGAGGGAATTCTAGTATTTTGACCCTGATGGCATTTATGGTTTACCTACAACATATGGACTGCAGCAGTTTGAGAAGAAAGCTCACCACCAACATCTTGAGGAAGACTTGCGATCAGCAATAAATGCTGGCCTAGATGGTAGCGCTTTGATCCCGTGAGTTCATTTTTGAAGGCAAAACCACAGTTATCTGAAACACAAACATGCTTCAGTCTCTATTCCTTTTCAAATGTACAAACGTTGTTTTCATGGGCAGTTATAATTTCTTAAAATGTTAGCATTGTATAGCACAGAAAGATGCCATTCTGGTTGTCAAGTTTGTACTGGCAAAGCTGTTCAACTAACCTAATTTCTCCAAAACGTTTGGTTTCCTAACTACTCCTTTGTCCTCTAAGGCAAAGCATGTCCGGTCCCTGTATTGTCACATAAGAAAATCCAATGTTCTCACTACTTGTTCTGTTGTTTACCTCTAAATTTGTCTTCTGATTGCTAACCCTTGTGCCACAGGAGTAGGCTTCACATTATTTTACTGTAAGAAAACCACTTAAGAATTTGAACATCTCTCTTTCATCAACTCTCAAGTTTCGCTGTCAGGTGAGCTACTTATCCTAACCTCTACCACTAATCTGGTTGGCAGTCATCAGTGAAGAAGTTAGAGCCCAGGAGCAGTTCTGAAGTATGGTCACCAGACCCAAAACGTTAACTCTGCTTTCTCTCCCTAGATGCTGCCAGACTTACTGAGGTTTTCCAGCAATTTCTGTTTTTGCTTCAGGTTTCTAGTATCTGCAGTTCTTGGGTTTTTCAGGATGTGTCCTATTTTACTAAAGGAAGTAAGCATTGTAGTACCAGAGATTTTGTCCTGCATGTTTTTTAAAATCACACTTTAATATCGAAGTTGTGCTAGGAAATGCAAATGTAACTGCAGTTGTACTGTGTTTGCAAAAAAACAAACAGAATTGGGTGGTTCTTTAGTGCTGGTAGTTCTAGTATAAATTGATCAGAAATGGCAGACCCAGGACTGAAATGTCAGCGAGATAGTTAGTTGAAATGGCAAGCCCGCAAAAAGCTTTTCGTTTCTCCACAGGTGCTGCCAGACCTGAGTTCCTCCAGCAATTTCTGCTTTTTGTTTCAAATTTCCAGCATCCACAGTATTTTGTATGCATTCATCAGTGAAGTTAGATTTGGTGAATCGAAGCCATCTGTTTCATTCCGATGCTCTACTTTGTTAATCCAATATACAATTTATACAAAATTAGGCAACAAACAACAATGATTGGTAGAATCACAGTACTTGCCTGCTCTGCTATTTATAAATAGCAATGAATAAAACTTAAGGAATAGGAGCTGGAGTAGGCCATCTGGCTCATGAAGCCTGTTCTCCCATTCAATCAGATCATGGCTGATCTTTTCATGGACTCAGCTCCACTTATCTGCTTGCTCACCATAACCCTTAATTCCTATACAGTTCAAAAACCTGTCTATCTTGCCTTAAAACATGCAATGAGGTAGCCTCAACTGCTTCACTGGGCACAGAATTCTACAGATTCACGACCCTTTTGGGAGGTTTCTCCTCAAATGAATTCTGAATTTGCTTCCCATTATTTTGAGGCTATGCCCCCGGTTCTAGTTTTTCCTGCCAGTAGAAATAACTTTCCTGCTTCAGTCTTTATCTGTTCCCTTCATATTTCGATATGTTTCTATTCGATTTCCCCCCTCATTCATTTGAAATGCCCATGCGTATAGCCCCAGTTTGCTCAGGGATGACCTCACATTTCCCAACATTGTACTCCATCTGCCAGACCCTTGCCCACTCAACCTATCTGTATCTTTCTGCAGATTTTGGTCTGTGACTCCTTTTAATGTTATCTGTGAACTTTACACTACACTTGGTCCCCAACTCCACATCTTCGTAAAATGGAAACCATTGCAGTCCCAACATAGATCCTGGAGGCACACAACTAGCCACTGATGGCCAATTGGAAAACTCCCATTTATCTCCACTCTTTGCCTCTATTATTTAACCAATCTTCTACCCATGCTAATGCATTACTCATAACACCATGTACCTCAGCTTGTGCAGCACCTTGTTGAATGCCCTCTGGAAATCCAGTGCACCATCCACTGGTTCCCTCTTTGTCCATCACTCTCATAATGTCCTCAAACAGTTCCAGTAAGCAAGTTAAACAAACCTGTTTTTCATTAATGTGTGCGGTGTCTGCCTGAGGTGGCAGTTTCTAACCAGAAGTCTCATTATTTCTCAATAGATTTTTAGCATTTTCCCCGCTGCAGAATTTAAGCTAACAGGCGTGTAAGTTACCTGTCTCTTGTCTACATCCTTTCTTAAACATTCATATTTGTTGGTTTCCAAACTGCTGGAACTGACCCACACTCCAGCTAATTTTGGCAAATTTATGTGAGCACGTTTGCTGTTTTCCACTGCCATCTCTTTCAGTACTCAAGGATCTGTTTCGTCAGGGCCAGGAACCTTGTCTACCCTTTTTTGTTTTTAGCCCCAATAGCTTGCAAAACACACCCCTTTTGATAATGAATGTTTCTAGATTCTCACCTGTCATTAATTATCGGCATGTTATTTCTGTGTTCCACTGTAAAGACTGACACAAAATACCTATTCAACGTCTTGGCCATTTCCTCATTTCCCATTATTAAATCCCCCTTTCATCCTTTAAAGGACCAATGTTTACCTTTTAGCCACTCTCTTGTCTTTTATTTGTAGAGACTTTTGCGGTCTGTCTCTTTATATTCTGAGCTAATTTTACTCTAATAATCTATCTTCCCTTTCTTTATAGTGTTTTCCATGACTTTCTGACCTTAAGATTTCCCAAGCCTCTAATTTACCACTAATCTTTTCCATTTTGAATGCATTAACTTTCAATTTGATATCCTCCTTTTTTTTATTTCCTTAATTATCTATGGTGGATTATTCCTTTTCTCCCCCCACTTCCTTTTCATTGTATACCTTCTCTGAGCACTGTGAAAAATCACTTTGAAAATCCTCCACTGTTCCTCAATTGTCCCACCACATAACCTTTGCTTCCAGTTTACTGTAGCCAACTCCTCCGCCATCCCATTGTAGTCTCCTTTGTTTAAGCACAAGACTCTGGTAATGGATTTTACCTTCTCGCCCTCCATCTGTATTTTTAAATTTAACCATACTGTGATCATTCCTGTGTGAGGATCCTTAACAGTGAGATCATTAATTACTCCACTCTCATTACAATAAATCTAGGATAGCTTGCACCCTCAGGTTCCATTACATCCTGTTTGAGGAAACGATCATGGATACATTCTGTGAACTTCACGGCTGCCTTGACCAACTTGTTGGTCTATTTTTCCAAATGTCAGTTATTTCTTTGTTTATTGCTTGCTTCACTGTTATTATTTGCTGATCTACAAATTACACCTATCATTGACTTTTCCCCTTATTATTTCTAATATCCACCTGCATTAATTCAACCTTTTTCTTCATTGAACCTGTGTCATCTCTCCCTACAGCCCTGATGCTATCTTTACATACCAGAGCCGCACTACCACCAACTTGTCTGTCGTACTGAATAGTCTCATACCCCTGGATATTTAACTGCCAGTCGTAACCACCCTGCAACCATGTTTCTGTAATGGCCAGTAAATCATACCCATTCACAATGATTTGTGCTGTCAACTCCCTTAGCTTGTTTTGAATGCTATGAGCATTCAGTTAAAATGCCCTTACGCTAGTTTTTATACTTTTTGAACCTTAACACTTCCACCAGAAGAACCTTTGTTTTCACTGTCTTGATTCAAAGTTGTAGATTACCATTCTTCTGTGCAGTAGAACAAATATATCAAACCAGCTAGGGTTTGATGGACTTGACCCTGATTTGTTTGTCACAGCAGAGTAAAAATTAACAAAAACATATGGAATACAGAACAATATTGCCAAGTCAGCAGCACAGAGGCTTCCCAAAGTACGTGAATTTGTGTTGTATTATGACCACATTGTGAAAGTGCCTTAATGTGGTAAGATATGGGGTTCATGACAAATGACCCAAGAACTTGTTAAACACAATTCACATGAGGTTTCTTCAGTAAGGGTGAAAATAACTAATTTAAAAATCATTATTGTAGCACATTACTTTTAACAAGAATAGTTAAAAAAACTGTTCAAATCTACGTAACTCAAATTCTACAACTTCATTTTTTTTCTCTCCCACCACATGTGCAAGTTCTCACTATTGAGACAGACAGACAGACAAATGAAAGATGAATGGATGTGTCACAAATGCTATGGATGAATAAAGACCTTGAGATGGGGTGAACAAAATTCCTCCTTTTTTCAGTTTGATTGACCAGGTTTGCCTTGGCAATTTTTTGTATGAATTCTTCCTTGTCTAGCTCTAGTGAGACGTTAATATTTATTCTTCATGCTCTTCAGTCTCTCATTCTCCCCCTCACCACTTCAAAAAGTAATACTATCTCTCAGTTTAATGATATGCAATGCCTGACTTTCTTTAAGTTGCTAAACTCTCTCTTTGGTGTTTTAGTTATAGCAGTTTGATTTTCCAAAAAAGAAAATCTGTAGTCTTACAAAATGTGAGGTTTGGCATTGATACAGGTTGCCACATCTGTTTTTTTTTAAATATTTTGGGTTCACACATTACTAGAAGTGAAATAGTTTGCTTGCCTGGAGATTTTAAGCCATTCATTTTCATTTTGAACTGGATCATAAAGCTTTGAAGTATCTCAATTTGACACAGTGAGTGTTTCTGTCAGCTTAGCCACTGAGATTTGGTTTGTGAATGCTGTATAGACTTTACTTATTTTTAAGTGCCAACTGTTGAATTTTTTAAAAATAAATTGAAAATAATGAACATTTAGATCCAGTTAGTATTGTTTTGAAATTGGAAAATTTAAATGGGTCTAATTTTTTTGTATTGTTTGTGAAAATAAGCTTCTTGCAAACTAGATCTGGTTTGTTTCAGGTGGTACTTGAGTTATATCAATGTCTGCTGTATCCAATTGTTGATTTCTTTAATTAGGTACAGCTATTTTTTTTAAATCAACTCCTGAATTGTAGATGTGGCATTGATATGGTATCTCTCAGTAATGGAAAAAGAGAAAGGATCTAAGTAGTGTGTCCAGGGAGCCAAGATGACAAATTTCTTCAGTGAAAGAAAGCAGCTTACCATCACCTTCAAGGATCATTCAGGATGCATAAGAACTGTTAGGCTGGCCAACAGTCTCAACCCCTATATGAATAAAAAAATAACTATCATTTATAATTTCTTGACCTGATTGCTCTGAACTAAAGATGTTCAAGATAGCCGTCATTGGACCCTTCCATGCATTTGTCGGTCCTGGTATTTCTAAACTTGCAAGATTTAGTAATTAATAAGGAATGCAGGTAGAATTTTGGCCTTCATTTCAAAGGAAATGGACAATGAAGACATGAGAATCTTGCCAGAACTGGACAAGGCATTTAACAAGCCACCGCTGGAATACTGTGAAGAGTTTTTGGGCCCTTTAAGTAAGTAGAAGTATCCTGGCATTGGAGGTAGTGAAGGTACACTAGTCTGATCCTGGAAATGAAGGGATTGCCTTTTAAGGAGAGGATGCACAGTTTGGGCCTGAACTTCTTGGGGCTTACAAGAATGAGAGGTGACCTAACTGAAACTTAGTAGATTCCTAGGGCGTGTGAATGGGTAAGGGCAGAAGGTTGTTTTCCTCTTGTAGAAGAATGTAGGGCCAACGAGCATAATTTCTGTAAGGGATCCCCAATTAAGACAAGGATCAGAGTGTTTCATTGTGGGTAGTGAATCTAGAATTCTTTGCAGAGCGCTGTCAAGACTAGACCACTAAGTATATTCACAAGTGGGAGGGAGAGCTTTGAATCATAGGGGAATTGAAGGTTATGGAGAAAAGGCAGGAAAGTGGAGTTAAGGATTATTGGATCAACCATGCTGCTGTTGAGTGGTTGAGCAAACTCAGTTGGCTGAATGGCCTACCTCTGCTCCTTTTTGTCTTTTGGTCTTGCTGATTGTTTGTTTGTATTATGTACCAGGTCTTGGTATTAGTAAAACTGGTCCCTAGTTTGGTATCAGTGGAAAACCACTATGGCTGAAAGACCCAGTGGAAACTGTTTTAAGGACAATGAAAGAATGCATTTCTCCTTTAAAGGATAACATTTATGGTGCTACTTGAGTAAAACTTTGGATGAAAAGCTGTATGTGCTCTAGTTAAGGGCTGTAAGCTATTACTATCTTTGCCAAAATTTAAGAGCTGATCCTCCTGGGTAGGTTTAAAAAAAAGAAACTGGGCAAGAGCAGGCCTATTGTGGAATCTGAAGGTATGTTGCCATATTTTCTTTGCAGGAATAAAAGTTGTGCTGTAACATTAGGGTTGGCTAACATTCAGGTCATCTCTGCTATCAGGCAAATGACTGAATAAAATCATTCCATTGAATTGTTACGTTTTTGCAAGTGTTTTGCCAGCATTCCATGCTCATTTAAAATAGGAATGTTTGGGGCTAGAAATAAAAGCTATTAAGTTTCTATCTTTACTTTGCATACAGAAGTGTGACTGGTCTTTTCAATATGAACAAGTAATTTTTTGGTTTGTATTGGATACTTGTAGTTTCTAGGGAATTTTGAGTTTGAATTCAGCATGTTTCCAAAAGCCCACATAATTGCTCAAAGAAATTCAAGGATCTGGACCAAAACTGATTTATGGTGGTCAGGGAAAATCATTTTTAACTGGAATCTTATCTGTTATGGAGACAGGAGTTGATGACTGAGTTAAAGTTTCATTAAACCCAGGATGGTATTGCAGAACCTGGCACAATGTGAAATGTTCCAACAAGTAGTTTGGGTGGTATCCTCTATCATCTGTTTACTGACAGTTCCACTAGTGACTCTTCTAATTAAGCAGCAGTCTGGGCTAATGTGCAGCAAGATTTGGATAGCTTCCAGACATTGTCTGGCAGGTGGCATGACACACTTTGTGCCGTATAGTTGCTGCAAATTACTATTGGTTAGCAATGTTGAATCCTTGAACATCAATATCTTTGGGTTCAATATTGCCCTTACAAATTTGCTACAGACAGGGCTGGATGTGCCACTTGCCATCGGGTCACTGGGTAACCCACCCATCACTTTAAAGGTTTGTCACTAGGGTGATTGAATGCTTACTGTTCACTTAATTTCAGCGCAGCCTGAACCTCTTTGTAAAAGTTTGAGGGTATCCAGCACTGCTGTCATTGTACTTGCCATTGAACACACTGCCATTGTCAGGCTCTGCAGCAGTACACAGTCTATATAGCATGCACAGGAGTAAATTGCCAATGTTATGATAACCTGGTATTTTCTCTTGTTACTTGTATCGAGAAGATGGAAAAGAACAGCTATGTTTTCTTTTTGAAAATTCACTTAGTCCCTGGTCAGTATTCCAAAATTACTTGCTCTCATTTTCATGTTTTGCATCACTTCTACATGAACTTGCAGCAGTTGAAGGCCCAAGGTCCACAACACTCAGAAGGGAATAAATGTATTCTTGCCAATAATGTTCTTCACCTAAACAATTTTTTTTTTAAAAAGCAGCCTATAACATGTGAAGTCAGCAAATTGATTTGGGTTGCTGTTCATACTGTGCAGTGACTTGAACTTTGTACATCTTGCATTCTCCTTTTTTTTCAGCTGATGGATAAGGAAACTTAAAGCCCATATGGGAATCATAATCAGACACTACTAAATTTAATGGTGTTTGTGCATAAAGCATCAAAACATGATATAATCTTCACAATTGTCAGACTAGTCACAGGAGCTTTTAATTACCTGTATTAAGGTAATATGTTTAGAAAATGTGTTAACATCTGAGAAATGATTTTTTTTTAAATTAGATCTGTTAACTTCTTAATGTTTTTGAAACATAGTCTAAATATTTCAGATAGTTGTGTTAGATATGTTGGCGTAGTCAAGCTGTTTCTGATTTCAGTGCCAAGAGCTCCCATAACTGAATAATCCCAGTGAACTGAAATATATGCATACCAACTATTATAGTGTTGCCCAGGGGTCATGTAAAACAATATAGTTCTGTAAATGAGAAATAAAAACAAACTGCTGGAAAAATTAAGCAATTCTGGCAGCATCTTTGAAATAAAATTAGAGTTAACGTTTTGGGCCTTCCTTAATTCTGAGGAAGGGTCACTAGATCCAAAATCTTAACTCTAATTTTATTTCAAAGATGCTGCTGGAAAAGCTCAGCAGGTGGGGATTTTTTCCTGATTTAGCACCTGCAGTTCTTTGTTTTTAATTGTGTAGATGGCTCACTGAAAGTGACTGACTTCAGTCCAAATTTCCTGTTTGTGAAACGAAAATAAACGAAATTGCAGCAAATAAGGAATATTTATTCTAATGGTGCAATAGTCTATCATTTCCTAAGCATTTGCTTTTAAAAAAAGCCATCTTGATGCTGCTTGTTTTAGAAGGAAGTATGGAAGTATGCAGACTTTTCTGCATTCTTTTTTCAGTAACTAGTATAAAACAGCTTTTGGATATTTTTGATTGTACGTCTGTCAACAAACTTGGAGGGATTTGTTCAGACTCTGACAGAATTACACATGGAACTAACAATGGAGTTCTTTCAGTTTGGCGTTGTTCTCGGTTTATCCTTGACCCATTTGACAAGGAGCAAGTCATCTGTGGCAGTCGTTCATGTTCAGAGCTGTGGTATTAGTAAACGCTGGAAGACTAACATGAAAGCAACATTGTGTCCTTTTTTCTTGCCTGGTGTGCCGTCAGGTTATACTAATTCTACAAATTTGAAAGCAAATACAATCCTTTTCCCCATTCGGTTGCACACAATGTCTATCCAAATATAAATAGCCTTGTTGAATGCCTCAAATGAGCCTGTCTCTACATTTCCAGGAAGTGTTTTACATACTACTTGCTGTTTGATTTCATTTTTCCTCTTTTAACCTTGATTCCTTTTAAATCTGTTCCATTCTTTCTTTCATTCTTACTCCTTTTATGAGCAGGAACAGTTACTCCTTTATCCATTATGCTCGTGATGTTTGGAAACCTCTAACAAATTTCCTCTCCGCCTCATACAGCAATGACAACATCCCAACTTCCTCATTCTGTCCTCAGCTGAGCTTTTCATTCCTGAAACTTTTTTCTTGTAAGTTGCATCGCTGTTGCTGTCGCTCTCCAGAGCACTTGCGTCTTTTCTATAATGTGACATCTGCAACTATGTACAATTTAGAGGTCAAACAAAGTACCTTACAAAATTCAACATCACATTCTTACTCCGTGCTGTATTAACAAAGGCAAGGACACTGCTTAACTCTCTGCTCTCCACCCATCCTGTCACCTTCTGTCTGTGCGCATATGCACCCAGGTCCCTCTGTTTGCACTCCCTTTAGACTTGTATCCCTGTTTTACGTTATCTGTCAACGTTCTTCCTATCAATGTGTATCACTACACTTGTGTTGAACAGCATCTGCCACCTATCTGTCAACTCCACCAACTGTCAGTACCCTTTTTAGAGTTCCACATTGTCCTTCTCTGTGTGCAATTCTTCCAAGTTCCATGACATCTGCACATGATCCCAGTACGTTAAGATCCAGGCCATTAATACACATCAAGATAAACAAGTTTTCCTGTACCAAGCCCTAGGGAACTCCACTGCAAAACCTTCCCCCAGTTCCGAAGAAAATCTGTTGAAGGTTGCTCTGTTTCCTATCTCTCAGCCAATTTTATATCCGTGGTCCTGTCTGTTTTATACCCTGACCTACAAGTTTCCTCAAGTTTGCTTTGTGGTGGTATATCAGACACCTTCTGGGAATCCACATGTATTGCATGAACAGTGTAAACTTAATCAAGCCTTTGTTACCTTTATTTTTAAGAAAGAAAACTTCAGTAAATTAGTTAAATGTGGCATCCCTTTAGAAATACATGCTGACTCTTAATCAATCCACACTTTTCCATGTGAACACTAATACTAATTTTATCCTGAATAATTGTTTTTAGAAGCTTCCCTACCTCTCTAGTTGCTGGGATTCTCCTTAGAATCTTTCTTCAACGAGATCAAACATGTGCAAATGGCAGGTCTTCTGGTACGTCCCTGAGTCCAGGAAATACTGAGTTTATGGCCAGTGCTTCTTGCAATTTTTGCCTTCACTCCTTCAAAATCCTTGGATAAACTTCAGCTGTTTCCAGTACCTTGCCATGTCTAAGTACCAATAGTGTATCCAAGACTACTTTTATTAATCCTGAACCTTTTTTGTGACAGACTGGCAGTCTCTGTCACTGAAGCCTGTCACCATTTTCTTTTGTAAAGGCAGATGAGAAGTATTCACTTAACACCTCAGACATGCTCCCTGTCTCTCTGTCAATTCCGTTTTTGATATTTAATAGCCATTACCTTTTAACCACATTTTTTTTTTCAATTCTTCGGGGAGGTAAGATTGTCCTTGGCTTAAAATAAGCCTAACGTTTTATGTAAATACTTTATCATATTCTCGTTTGGAGAATTGATAATACTGAAGGAGAAACATTGACAAGCAGAATTTCAGCATTAGGACTCAGTTTGTGACATCAAAGATGGTGATGTTAGCTCACTAGTTCTTTGTATCCAACATTTGAAGTTTTTCAGTTCCTTGGCTTAGTCTTAGAAACATCTAATGACAATCAAGATAAATGTTAAATGTTCCTGGAAGTGATTTGAGTGGGAAATCTCACTCCCACTTGTCATCTTTGTTCCACAAAGACTCTAGACAATAAATAAGCTAAAATTTCTCCTGGATTTTCTACAGTTTAAAGCTGTGTACCCAAACTACCTGCATACGAGCTTTACCTTCTAAGATAACAAGGTGTAGAGCTGTACAAACACAGCAGGCCAAGCAGCATCAGAAGAGCAGGAAAGTTGACATTTTGAGTCTGGCTCCTTTCTGAAGAAGGGTCTAGACCTGAAACGTCCGCCTTCCTGCTCTTCTGATGCTGCTAGGCCTGCTGTGTTTGTACAGCTCTACACCTTGTTATCTCGGATTCTCCAGCATCTGTAGCTCCTCATCTCTTATCTTCGAAGAAGTGATTTCCCCCTCCGAGGACTTGTGTAAGTCAAGGTAGAATGGGACTTTCTTTCACAAAGAGGATTGTAAATAAATACTATTTGTGCCAAGTTGCTTAAGTTGAGGGTTTCTTAATGTAATTTTTGAAATTGGTGATTTAGTGCTAGTGGGCTTTGAATGCTGACGTTAACTGTTTAAGTGCAAGAGGTTAGTGAAATGATATGTTTTGTGATAGTGAAGTAAGTGAAACTATTTAAATTTACATATTTGTGCGCACATGTCATGGTCAGAAGTGATGAACTCAGTTATGTGGTCTCTCTCATAATGCCCAGTTATAGGAATATGTTCAAGAACAGGCTCCGATTAATGTACGATGTCAATCCTGACTTTTTTTTAAAGCAGTGTCAGTTAAAGACCATGTTGTTGTGTGTACATGTACACCTTCTTTCAATATAGCTTTTATTACCGGTGTTTAGATCAGCACAATATGCTGTGAAACTAAAGTTGGGTGTTTTAAACCCATTCAGATTAGATTTGACATTGCTAGATTTTCGCATCTGAGTTTTGACATTTTATTGTGGTATCTGAATGCGTGCAAGTTGGATGAGCACTCAGTTAAGGATGAGTTGTATTTCTGCTTTGTTCAATTCTTGTCTCTATGATCAATGTATGGCAACAGGGAAGTGATGAAGTAGTGGCAATGTTGTTGGATTAGTAATCTAGA
Source organism: Stegostoma tigrinum (assembly GCF_030684315.1). Lineage (NCBI taxonomy): Eukaryota > Metazoa > Chordata > Chondrichthyes > Orectolobiformes > Stegostomatidae > Stegostoma > Stegostoma tigrinum. The sequence goes on along the minus strand of NC_081357.1, from coordinate 48,721,814 downwards.
ACACTTTTCAATGTACTGGGGATATGGGTTTGAATCTCGCTGTGGCAGATGGTGAAATCTGAATTCATTTAATAAAAATCTGGTATGTAAAGCTGGCCTAAAGGCAACCACATAACCACTGTCAGTTGTCATAAAAACACATCATCTTTTCTTGGGAAGGAAGTCTGCCATCCTTGCCTGACGTATGGCCTGATCTGGCCTATAGCAATGTGGTTAACTCCAAATGCTGTCTAGATAATTGTGGCCAATAATGACCACTCATATAAATAAAAGAAATAAGAGATCAAACTGGAGAACAAGCAGGTTATCCTTGATCAATTCTAACATGGCTGGGTTATATTTGATACGCACTCTGCAAACTTAGCCACATGCAAGGCACGCAGGTAGGTGGGATGTCTGTGCACTCACTGTGACACCTTGACTTGGCCTAAACAAACTACCAGCAAAATCCAGGTTGTTTTCTTTTTGCTGAATTAGCCCTTTCCATTTTGGCACCATGTTACTCATAACAGTACTGTTATGAATGTATTGAAGTTAAAATGTATCAGTCCGTAACATGTGCTTTTATCTGAACAATCCATTTGATGGACTCCAGAATTTGTGTTTATAAAGGTGTGATTAATTTGAACTTCTGGAAACCACAATCATAATGCAGACTTAGCAGTTTTAAACACAGGTAGGTAAGAACAAAAACAAAGTTGTTGGAAAAAGCTCAGCAGGTCTGGCAGCATCTGTGGAGGAGAAAACAGCTAATGTTTCAAGTCTGGTGACCCTTCCCTACCCACCGGTAGGTAAGACGTGTGGCAAATTTCCAGCGAGAGCTACGGAATCAGATTCAACCTATTGGTACTGCTTTTTTTATTATTCTGACCAAGCTGCAATGTACAAGTTGCGTCTCAATTTCTCCCATTCCTGTTTTCTAGTAGTTTATTAAACTACTCCAATTCTATTCATCCATTATACATTGTGTAAGCCTTGTCATTTGCTTATGCTGCTTATGACTACAACTACCTAATTTTTTAGCATTCTCCTCTCGCTCCCCGGCCTCATGTTCCTCCAACGCTTGCACTGTCTTGAGAATGTGGAGGATACTATACAAATCTAAGTCTCCATTTTTACTTCATGTGCAACATTCCTTTTCCTGGGACATTGGGTCTCTTGTCTGGTCTGTTTTTAACTGATCATTTCACCCTGTTACCAGTCTACATTGTCTAGGCTGCTTTTTGTTTGCAATAAACAATGTAATTTTAATAAATGAGTTGCAAGGTAGGAAGTCTGTTACTCATGTACCCAAAACCAGTTTCAGTTCTACTTCTCTTTTCGGATGATAAAATTATAGGATTGTTGTTTTTGTGCATGTAATAAAGAACTACAGGAGTGTGGTACTGGTGGCATAGAGGCATGTTGAAAGCTGACTGGGGGAGGGTGGAGAAAATGGGAAATCCAAGGTCTGTAAAGTGTGGAATTTCTAAGTGCATAGGTGTACTCTCCAAATGCTGTTTGCTATTTGAAGGAGACAAAAAAAGTCAAAATTCAGAGATAATAGGAACTGCAGGTGCTGGAAAAATCAGAGATAACGAGGCTTGGAGCTGGATGAACACAGCAGGCCGAGCAGGAAAGCTGACATTTCAGGCCAACACCTGCTCCTAAAATGCTGCGTGGCCTGCTGTGTTAATCCAGCTCCACGCCTTGTTATCAAAGTAAAACTCAGTGTTTATTAGGAGCATAGTGCTACTGGCATTATTTGAGAAACAATAGGGATACTTGTGTACGGCTGACTGTGTTAATGAAATTTTTTGGTTGAGTTCTACTTGTAGAGTTTTATTTCAAATTGTGCTAGATGGAAGAATTTTCACTTGCAGAAAATTATAACTTTATCTGTGTTTAAAAACTGATACATTTCAAGAGCACTTAAGTCTATAATTCAGAAAGTTAAAATTGTGTACTTGTTGAAAGGGAAATCAAGTTGAGTAACAGATGTTTCTGTGACTCTTGGCCATAAATGGTGGTCTGTTCCTAATGCCATGAATCACCAATTAAACATTAGCATTTTGACACATCTATCACGCTAAGAAACTGACAGATCTTGTTTTATTTGGTAATTCTTTAAATTATTCTGTTTATGTTGTAGTGAGAATGTCAGCTTTTGAGTTAATTTAGTTGCTTTTCTTCAAAATAGTACTGCTGTCGTGTATTGCAAAATAAACAAAGTTTCAGGTTCCCAGGTAATCAAGCTACCCTGTTTTTAATTGCAGAACTTAAATTCTTGGATTCTTTCATGCGTTTAAATGTAACTGAATGTGTGGTAGAATATTCTGTCAGTTTCTTTTGAAATCTTGTTGCTTGATTCTTAGTCCTTCTCCAAATGGCTTTGTGGATTAGAACCTGTAGTCTAACATAACTTCTTTCCTCTAAGCTTATGGTCTGCGAAGACTTGATGGGATAAATGTTCCTCCTCTGTGCAAGAAGAATCCAGAAATGAGACTTTGACAGTATCAGTTAACTCAAATATTTAGCAATTGCAAAGCTGCCCTCCTGTATTTGACACACATTTAAGAATGCCAGTCAAACCTGAGTACCTTTTGTTGCAGAGTGGGGAAGAAAAATAGAGGTAAAGAAGAGTAAAAGAAAAAGATGGAGAAAGTGTTACACGTGAGTGTTAATGCACATAAGAGCAGAACAGGATTGAGGAAAATGTGGGGTTGGGTGGGCTGGGGGTGTGTTGTGGTGTGGAAATCTGGCTTTTGTATTGGATAGAGTTGTGAGTAATGGGAGAACAAGAATTGACCTGGGTCGACGTTGTGTATATAGCAACTTGATATATTTGCAAAATGTAGTTGTCTTTTTTAATTTGTAATCTCTGATCTTTCAGAGGAGTTTTTGAGAAGTTCGTTGGATATGGTTCACTTGATTAACACAACCTTTTTTGTTTACAATTTCCAGTGTTTCAGGGGATTTGGTATTTGTTGCCATAACTTGTAGTATTGCCACTTAGAAAATCAACTTCTCTCATTATTGAAATAAAACCAACAGTTAATGTTTGAAGGAAGAATTTTTAACTTTGTAATAGATGTGAGAATGAAAATATTACAAACATGAGTCAGCAGAACGAGTAGACCATGCAACTGCTTGTGCTTGTTTCTTCATTCTGTGACGTTATGGTTGATCTGGTATGTGACTTCAGATCCGCATGTGTCGGTGCATATTCGATGGATTGAAGGGCGGCTTTTGTACTTCATGACTGTGTGTGGTTCCCACCTACCCTTTTTAAGCTTTTAACCCCTTGCTTAACAATCTATCTACCTCAGCCTTATAAAATATTCCAATGTTCTACTTCTACCACCTTTTTCAGGAGTGTTCCAAAGTAGTTGAATACTGAGAAGACAAAAAATTGTCTAATCATGGTTTTGAACAAGTGATCCCCAACTTAAAATGTGATCCTGAAGTTCTAGATTTTCCCATAAGTGGAAACATCCTTTCCACATCTATCCTGTCAAGTTCCCTCCAGGATTGGATATGTTTCAATCAAGCCACCTCTTACTCTTCTAAACTCCTCCAGCAGATACAAGACTACCCTCTCCAACTTTTCCTCATATGACAATCTATCCATTCTAGGTATTTGCTCCATCTGCTTCTGTGTGGAAGGACCTACTGAATGCTTTCCTGTATCTTTGGTTAATTCACACTTCCAACATTTCCTTTTTGGAGAGATTCAATCTAAGAACCTTCAGTTAAATATAATGGTGAAATTTGGTTTAAATGGCCAATGATGGCAATAATAAAATGGCTGTTGAAATTTGAAAAATGGTACAAATGTGATCCATAAGAGCATTTGTTCATTCTGTGTCAATGGAGGTGAGATTTTGGCACTCCAGCATTCCTTGTTGGACTATTTCTGCTACATCGGCAGGAATTGGTTGTGTGCTGCTCTGAATAATTTTAATGTATTAACTTTATCCAACCAGCCTAAATTATTAAACTCTCAACATGATCCAATGTTTCCATAATTAGACAACATCTGGTGAATAATCCTGACGCTGTGAACAAACTTAGTGTTGGATTGTTGGACTTTGTGATGCTCCAGCATATACTAAAAACTACATATTACTACACTGGACCCTGTTCTTTACTGACAAGCATGCACAAACATCACACTTCTTTCACCTCAACTAAATAGTGATTCTGTAGGCACTGCCTTGGCCACTCAGTCAACGCAGCTGGATTGAATATTTAAACAAAGATTGGCCACTTACACATGCTCATCGTTAGTTGATTCCTTTACCAGCTAGAGTCCGAGTGCCAACCAAACAGCACTGTAAACTCCTATAACTTGGCATTTCTTGCAAATTAGACAGAGGCAATGGTCTAATGGTGTTTATCATTGGATTGTTAATCCAGAGGCCTAGATAATGTTCTGGGTACGAATCTTGCCGTGACAAATGGTGGAATTTGCATTCAATAAATACCTGTAATTGAGAATCTGACTGACCATAAATCCATTGTAAATTGTCAGAAAAACACATATGGTTCATTAATGTCCTTTAGGGAAGGAAACTGTCACCCTTTCGTGGTCTGGCCTACATGTGACTCCAGACCCACAGCAATGTGGTTGACACTTAACTGCCGACTGGGCAAAGAGGAATGGGCAATAAAAGCTGCCGAGCCAGCAACATTCCTTCCGTGAGTGACTTAAAAAAAAAATTGTCCTGATAAGTGCAAGATGAAAAATTTTGACAAACGTCTTTTTTGCAAAAAAGACAAAAGTTCATTAAACTTTTTATTATCTGCACAGCTATGTTGTGCTTATTAAATGCCACTTTACTTTGAAGTCAACAATTTGAATAATGGATTGTGTTGAATAATGCTGTAGTTTCCACTTAAAAATTAATATTTTCATAAATTGCTTAAAATAGTACAATGGAATTTTATTAACGAAATACAAAATTTTTCAAATACTTCATGTGCCGGACTGTGTTTGTGGAGTTGGAAACAGTTAATATTCACGAGTTTTGAGAAGATTTGTAGCTCAGGTTGAGTTTCTGGATGTGATTTTGCTTGCTGAGCTGGAAGGTTTGTTTTCAGACGTTTCGTCACCATTCTAGGTAACATCAGTGAGCCTCAGTTGAAGCGCTGGTGTTATGTCCCGCTTTCCATTTATCTGTTTAGGATTTCCTTGGGTTGGTGATGTCATTTCCTGTTCTCTTTCTCAGAGGCTGGTAGATGGGCTCCAAATCAACGTGTTAGTTGATGGAGTTCCAGTTGGAATGCTATGCCATGCTTCTAGGAATTCTCATGTATGTCTGTGTTTGGCTAGTCCTAGGATGGATGTGTTGTCCTTCCTCCATCTGTAGGTAAGGATACTAGTGATAGTGGGTCGTGTCTATTTGTGGCTTGTAATTTGTAAATGACGTTCGTCAAATACCTTGCAAGAACTGTGACAAACACTACATTGGACAAACAGGCAGAAAGCTAGCCACCAGGATACATGAACATCAACTAGCCACAAAATGACATGACCCATTATCACTAGTATCCTTACATACAGATGAGGAAGGACACCACTTGGGACAACACATCCATCCTAGGACAAGCCAAACAGACACGCACGAGAATTTCTAGAAGTATGACATTCCAACCGGAACTCCATCAACAAACACATTGATTTGGAGCCCATCTACCAGCCTCTGAGAAAAAGAACGGGAAATGGTGTCGCCAATGCAGGAAATCCTAAATAGATAAATGGAAAGCGGGACATAACACCAGCGCTTCACCGGAGGCTCACTGATATTACCTAGAATGGTGACGAAACGTCTGAAAATGAACCTTCCAGCTCAGCGAGCAAACTTATATCCAGTTAATATTCAAATTTGGTAACCTTCAATCGGAACTGGAAAAAGGGACCTGAGGTTTTGAGCAAGTACAAAGGCTAAAAAGGGTCAGGGTGGCAATGAACAAAAAGGATTGCAATTGGGTGAAAGATGGTTGGGGAGGCAAAAAACCCAACATGCCAAGGCATAAGGAGAATGTGATTTGGAGAAGTCTCCCAATTCTTTTGTTTTTCCTTCGGTTTTGGATGATTTTACTTTTCCTATTTACACCTCCCATCTTTTTTCAACCTATCCCACTAACACCCACCTTCGCCTTGTACCCTTTCAAAACCTCTTGTCATTTTCCAACTGCTAGCTTTCACTTTATTACAGATCTCTCAATTTGGCCCTGCCCTTTCCTTGCCTCTGTATTTGCTTAAAAACCCCTTCATGTTTAACCTGGTCCAGTGCAATGATTTGATTATTTCAACATTTCCTGTTTTTGTTTCACTTTCTAGTGCCTGTAGTATCTTGTTTTATATATTTTGGCATTTTCAATAACTGTCTAACACCTAAAATCAAAGTGCATATTTTTATTCTGTTCTTGTAAAAACTACACTGCAAGTAACTTAGTTTTAATGGAGAAGCAAACTGAAAGTTCTTTCACTTTATTAATCAATTCTGAATTACACAACAGTATTATTGTCTTTTCAGATCTTATTCAAGCCACAAATGAGACCAATGTTAATATACCTCAAATGGCTGACACACTCTTTGAGAGAGCAACGAACAGCAGCTGGGTGGTGGTGTTTAAGGCTTTAGTTACTACACATCATTTGATGGTCCACGGCAATGAGGTACATCTTTATTAATTCTTCAAATGTTATTTTAAATGTCTGAACACCTATGTACTGTAAATGATACTGTTTCAGCTCACTAGAACCTGGAATAGTTGGTTATGATGATTGTAACTCCATTGATACTAAGAAAATGCTTAGAACTTTGTTCTATTAATGTTTGAAGTAGCCTTCAAACTGTAACTTGCATTCTGTAGTGAGTCCATATGAAGTGATGTAAATTTCATGAAACTTACGCCCCGAGCCGAGCATATTTTACAGCAAATACTCCCTGGACTCTGTGCAGAATGGTGCACCTGATTTTCAGATGATCGGTTTTTCTCTTGGAAATTCAAGAACATAATCAAACTAATTATCCCAGTCATTATACCAGACCACAAACAAAGGATGGATTTGTGATAATGTGGTGTGTATATATATATATATATCTTTTTTCTCTAACTATTCCAACCCTCCAAATCAAACACGTTAAGATGGCCTGCAAGTTGCATTGTCACTCTTCCTTTCCTTTTGAGGGAAATAAAATACAATAGGGTGGTAGTAGTGCTACAGATGTATATAGCATATAAGTACTGTAACCATCCTTGGGCACCTCATGTTGGCTTTGAAAAGGGGGTGCAGCACAGTTTTGCCAGAATGACATGAAAGCTTGGCTTGTTTTTCCTTTTTTGAGTTTAGACAGTTTGAAGTGTGACTTAGTTGTGTTTTAAAACAATAAATAGACCTAAACAGAGAGAAACTGCCTGGTTAGTGATTACAAAACAAAAGAGCACAGTTTTGAAATCGGATCAAGACTATTTAGGGATGAAATCAGAAGTGGGCTTTCACCCCAAGGGTAGTCGAATTTGAGTCAAGTAGATTTTTCACTGAAGAATATGGATGAAAGACAGGTAAGCAGAGTTGAGGTAGCTGTCTCTCCGTCTCTTCCATAATTAACTGATGGAATAGCCTCAGCTGGCTGGCTGACTGACTGACTGGTTCAGGCCTATTTCTATTTGCCTGAAAACAACAAGGCAATTGTAGTTGTTGACCATTCAAGCGAATTTAAGAGTTCAGGTTAGTATTATAATCAGTAGTGCAGAGTATGTGAGTGGAACAGTAACATTGTTGAACAGTAACATTGTTGATTAGGTTGATTGGTGTTGATTGATCAGAGTACTTGAAGACTAGTAAGTAGCTGCTTGAGCTTTGATTTAGATGAGGCTAACTCCTATTTTGTTATCTCATGAGTTTTTTTATATTCCTCACGAATGTGGGTATCATTGACTGACTGGGCCAACAATTATTGCCCATACCTAATTGCCCTCAAAGGTGGTGGTGAGCTACGATTTTTACCCATTGCAGTCTGTTTGCTGTAGGTAGATCCATGATTCCATTATGGAGGGAATTTGAGGATTTTCACCCAATGACGGTGAAGGACGGTCAGTGGCTTAAAGACAAAATTGCAGGTGGTGGTGTTAGCATGTATCTGCAGCTCTCGTCCTTTCAGATGGGTGTGGTCATGACTTTGGAAGATGCTATCTAAGGATCTTTGAATGTTTACAGTGTATTTTGCAAATGGTACATGCTGCTCAGTGCTGGTGGTGGAGGGAGTGGATGTGGTGCTAATCATGCAGATTACTTTGTCCTGAATTACTTGTTATAGTACTCCTATCCTTTGACCTGCTGTTGCAGTCACTGTATTTATATGGATTGTCCAGTTGAGTTACTAGTCAATAGTCAGCCCCCAGGATGTTGATTTTAGTCAAGGATTCAGTGATGGTAATACCGTTCATTGTCAATGGGTGGTAGTTAAATTACATTAGTGGAGGTGGTAATTACTTGTCAGTTGTGTGGCACAATTATTACTTGCCATATTTCAACCTAAATCTGCATATTATCCAAGCCTTGCATTTGAAGGTACAGGTAGTTCTCCTATAACTCAATCATTGTGTTTTTGTGTGACCTCATGCCATACAAAATCACATTATAGGGAATTAGCTATAGAAAATCATTATATCAGTGATAATGGGAACTGCAGATGCTGGAGAATCCAAGATAACAAAGTGTGAAGCTGGATGAACACAGCAGGCCAAGCAGCATCTCAGGAGCTCAAAAGCTGATGTTTCGGGCCTAGACCCTTCATCAGAGAGGGGGATGGGGTGAGGGTTCTAGAATAAATAGGGGGAGATGGGGAGGCGGACCGAAGATGGAGAGAAGAAGATAGGTGGAGAGGACAGTGTAGGAAGGGGATAGGTCAATCCAGGGAAGACGGACAGGTCAAGGAGGTGGGATGAGGTTAGTAGGTAGTATGGCGCACTGACCTCTACATCACCGAGGCCAAACACCAACTCTCCGACACCACCACCTACCGCCCCCTTGATCATGACCCCACCCCCGAGCACCGAACCATCATCTCTAACACAATTCATGACCTCATCACCTCGGGACCTCCCACCCACAGCCTCCAACCTTATTCCCCAACCCTGCATGACCCGTTTCTATCTCCTTCCCAAAATCCACAAACCTGCCTACCCTGGTCGACCCATTGTCTCAGCCTGTTCCTGCCCCACCAAACTCCCCTCCACCTATCTGGACTTCATTTTCTCCCCTTTTTGGTCCAGGAACTCCCTACCTACGTCCGTGACACCACCCATGCCCTCCACCTCCTGCAGAACTTCCAATTCCCTGGCCCCCAACACCTCATTTTCACCATGGACGTCCAGTCCCTATACACCTATATTCCGCATGCAGATGGCCTCAAGGCCCTCTGCTTCTTCCTGTCCCGCAGGCCCGACCAGTCCCCCTCCACCGACACCCTCGTCTGGCTAGCCAAACTTGTCCTTACCCTCAACAACTTCTCTTTCGATTCCTCCCACTCCCTACAGACAAAGGGGATGGCCATGGGCACCCGTGTGGGCCCCAGCTATGCTTGTCTCTTTGTAGGTTACGTGGAACAGTCCCTCTTCCGCACCTACACAGGCTGCAAAAATTGACTGTATCGGCGCCGCCTCTTGCTCCGCAGAGGAGCATGAACAGTTCATCCACTTCACCAACACCTTCCACCCCAACCTTCAGTTCACCTGGGCCATCTCCAGCACATCCCTCACCTTCCTGGACCTCTGTCTCCATCTCAGGCAACCAGCTTGTAACTGATGTCCATTTCAAGCCCACCGACTCCCACAGCGACCTAGAATACACCTCCTCCCACCGACCCTCCTGCAAAAATTCCATCCGCTATTCCCAATTCCTCCGCATCTGCTCCCACGATGAGGCATTCCACTCCTGCACATCCCAGATGTCCCGGTTCTTCAAGGACCGCAACTTCCCCCCACAGTGGTCGAGAACGCCCTTGACCGCGTCTCCTGCAACACATCCCTCACACCCCGCCCCAGGAGGATCCCCCTCGTTCTCTCTCACCACCCCACCAACCTCAGGATACAACGCATCATCCTCCGACACTTCCGCCATCTACAATCCGACCCCATCACCCAAGACATTTTTCCATCCCCACCCTTGTCTGCTTTCCGGAGAGACCACTCTCTCCGTGACTCCCTTGTTCGCTCCACACTGCCCTCCAACCCCACCACACCGGCGCCTTCCCCTGCAACTGCAGGAAATGCTACACCTTCCCCCACACCATCTCCCTCACCCCTATCCCAGGCCCCAAGATGACTTTCCATATTAAGCAGAGGTTCACCTGCACATCTGCCAATGTGGTATACTGTATCCATTGTACCCAGTGTGGCTTCCGTTTACATTGGGGAAACCAAGCAGAGGCTTGGGGACCGCTTTGCAGAACACCTCCGCTCGGTTCGCAATAAACAACTGCACCTCCCAGTCGCGAACCATTTCCACTCCCCCTCCCATTCTTTAGATGACATGTCCATCATGGGCCTCCTGCAGTGTCACAATGATGCCACCCGAAGGTTGCAGGAACAGCAACTCATATTCCGCTTGGGAACCCTGCAGCCCAATGGTATCAATGTGAACTTCACCAGCTTCAAAACCTCCCCTTTCCCCACCGCATCCCAAAACCAGCCCAGCCTGTATCCGCCTCCCTAACCTGTTCTTCCTCTCACCCATCCCTTCCTCCCACCCCAAGCCGCACCTCCATTTCCTTCCTACTAACCTCATCCCACCTCCTTGACCTGTCCGTCTTCCCTGGACTGACCTATCCCCTCCCTACCTCCCCACCTATACTCTCCTCTCCAGCTGTCTTCTTTTCTCTCCATCTTTGGTCCGCCTCCCCCTCTCTCTCCCTATTTATTCCAGAACCCTCACCCCATCCCCCTCTCTGATGAAGGGTCTAGACCTGAAACGTCAGCTTTTGTGCTCCTGAGATGCTGCTTGGCCTGCTGTGTTCATCCAGCTTCACGCTTTGTTATCTTAAAATCATTATATACCTTGTACGGTAGAAAGTTAGCATTATCCAAGCACTGTCCACTATTCATCACTTGTGTTACAGCCACCTAGTTTGTCAATGAAACACTTGTTATAGCAGAAGTACCGGTAAATTGCTTCAGTATCTGAGGTGCTCCAGTGATGCTGAACATTGTGCAATCATTGGCAAACATCCCTGCTTCTGACCTTATGATAGAAGGAAGGTCATTGAAGTAGCTGAAGATGGTTAGGCCTAAGGTACCACCCTGAGGAACTTCTGCAGAGGTGCCCTGGAGTTGAGATGTTTGATCGCCAAAACCCTATCCTATTGATGATCAAACTATCTGGGGCTTTCGTCCACCCAATTCCCACTGATTCCAGTTTTGCTAGGGCTCCTTGATGCCCCACTCTGCAAGATGTATTTGACGAATGGCTTAGAATCCTGGAATCTCTACAATGTAGAAGTAAGCCATTTGGCTCATTGAATTCACACTGACCCTCCAAAGAACATCCCATCTTTTCCCATAGTTAACCCACCTAGTTTACACATCCCTGGACACACACTGTAGGCAATTTAGCATAGCCAGTGCACCTAACTTGCACATCGGTGGGCTGTGGGAGGAAGCCCACCCAGACAACGTACAAACTGCACCCAGGCAACTGCCTGGGGTGGAGTCAAACCTAGGTCCCTGGAGCTGAGACAGAAGAGCCAACCACTGAGCCACCGTGCTGTCACCCTCTCACCTTCCCTTGAATTCAGCTCTTTCATCCATGTTTGAGCCAAGGCAGTAATGAGGTAAGGAGCTGAGTGTCCCTGGCAGAACTCTTAACTCAAACTGGGTGTCACTGCACAGGTTATTGCTGTGCAGGTGTTGGTTGATAGCACTGATGATCACCCTTCCATCACTTTCCTGATGATTTGAGAGTAGACTGTGGTGATTAACTGACTGTGTTGAATTGTCCTGCTTTTTGTATGCGGGATATACCTGGGCATTCTTCCACATTGGATAGGTGGATTCCAGCATTGTAGCTACACTGGGAACTGCTTAGCAAGCTGATTGGCAAGTCTGGAGCACAGCCTCTGGTATGTATGTTCCTCTTGGGTGAAATCACATGACTGTGATAGACCAGGAAACCAGTTTGGACATCATTGCTTTTCAGTCCAAACATAGGGACTGAATTGGCTCAAGTTGGTTGTGATGTTTTGCTTTGTTCTTGTATTTTTTTTACTTTTTTAGGTTGCTTAAAGGTTCCTTTAATTTTTAACTGAGTGGGTTGTCGAATCAAAGCCTGTGACAAGGATCAGTTGTGCATTTGATAGTGTTAGCTGACCAGGTGTAGTTAGCTTTTATCATTACTTTACTTTTATAATGGTGCAGATGGCTGCCAAGAATGCAAAAAAAAGTTAACCTCTTTCGTACCTCTGATGCACAGTCTGACTAGTTGGCCCATAAGGCCAGGGTTTATTAGAACTTGTAAGTTCCATGCAAAACATTGAAATCCAAATCCAAAATTTGAAGACATTTTGAAACTTAAGTATTTAAACTTTGGTCTTGAATCCTCCAATAAACCAGGAAGAAGAATTGTGGTAGATCTGCTAAAGGCAGTTTTGTTTTCTACTTCAGGCTTTCCAAATGGAAATACTAAAATGAAATAAATTGCATTCATATCCAAAGATGAGCATGAGCTCCAGCATGTAGATCCCTCAGTGGGGACTGTACAAATTTTATTGTATTTTAATATGCATGTGAAGTGGCTATGATCAAACAAAATCGCTTATCAAAACGCTGTACACCATATTAATTTTCATGCTGCGTCATAAAATCTTTCCAGAAATCCTTTGAATAACGAGGCATTTCACTTCGCATTCTGTGACTCGGCAGTCTTTGTACTCTCTGAACTTCTTCCCATTCTGTTTGTTCTTTCCCACTGCAGCTCTTGCCCTTTTTTTTTTTTGTCCCCCTTGCTGTTCTCTTCACATTCTGTCTCCCACTCTTCCTCTTGCATGCTTTCACCCTGTTCCCTCAGTGCAGACCACCACTATTAACTTTAACATGCATGTTGAGTTCTCCAAGCTACCAACCCTCTTTTAAACCCCTGTCACCTGTGCTGGGCTTTTCAACTGAATTTCATTTTTCACCAAATAATCTCCAGTTGGGTAACCTTAAAGCATAGGTTTCTCCCTATTCACTGTCTCCAGGTGAACCAAATGCAATCTGTGTCCTATTGAACACTCTCTGAGCACTTTCACAAAGTGCCTGACTGAAACTGCAACATAAACTGTGCACGGTAGATACTTTTTAATAACTTCAAAGTGGAATACAGGACATTATGACTAATTAAATGGTAGCACAAACTTCTCTGCTTAGATTCTTCTAAAGTACTTCTATATCAGAAACCATCCGTGTGTAAATGAATTGAAGCAATCACCTGAGGGTCAGTTATTTGCTTTAGGGAACTGGACCAGTCAGGAATGTCAATCTTTGTCAAGATGTCGTCATTTCAGTGCTACCCAAGTTCTGTACTACGAAACAACAATTTGTATGCCTTTTATACATCCTATAATCTGCACTTAGAAATCTTAGCAAACAGTGATTTTGTTTTAATATTATAAGGAACTAAGTGGATTTGTGAAACTTTTGGTTACCATTTGCCTTCCCAGTACCTCCCTGTTGCAACCAGTGTTTATATCTCTGCCTCCTGTGTACAAATCTGTCTACTTATTAATCCAGTCGATCCTTCATTGACATTCATTTGGTAATAGTGCCACAAAGCAGTGGAAAGCCAAAGGCTTGTCTATTGATCCCAGCTTGCTTCTGCCCAGCTGTGGTGCTACACTCATTCGTGGAGGAAATGGTGGTAGATGGTTTAAAAAATGGGAGTTACTTTGGAAAAAGACAACTTGGATCCATGTCCCCTTAGCCTCGGGGCCCTGATCTTTCTTTTTCATTTTTTTGTATGATCCTCACTTTCCTGAAAGTTGGGGTAGTGGATGGTCGTGGATCTATATGCATGTGGGCAAGTCAGCTTCACTTGCTACAGTTGTTCTCACAAATATGATCAAATGACTTGCCTAGCTTCCTTGTCACACTAACTTGACAGCGAACACTCTCCAAATAAGGTAATCTTACATGAAATTCAGTGTCCACCTGAACAAATAAAAACAGGTAGTGCATTAACAAAACATTGTTTTGGTTAGTGTAACTTAATAGGAAATGAATGCAGAGCAGAACTGTGTTTGAAACTTGAAACATACTATTTGCTTTCAAATAGTTGTCAGACTTGATGTCTTACATTAAATAAAAGACTGGGCAGACACTTTTCTTTGCTGTGAAAGTGCTGAACGTCTTGGAAAATGGAAACCATAAGGGCGTTGACTATTGCTGCAGGTTCCAAACACACCACGCACCATCTTGATGTGAGATGAACGGTCGAAAGATGAACAAGGTTGTTCTCAGAAAATGGGAAAATGTGGCTGTCAAAACGGTTGATTTTTGATCAAAGAACAAAGAGTAAAAGTGAAGTTCTGCACAGGAACAACCCCTTTGGCCCTCCACGCCTGTGTCGACAGTCATGCCCTTTCTCAACAAAAAGACAGACCTTCTGCCCTTTATTTGATCCATAGCCATTCTCTTTCATACAACCATCCAGATGCCTCTGAAATGTCACCGACAGCTTCTTCCACCTCCTCTTCCATCACCATCACCACCACCACCTATCACTCTCTGGAAAAACTTTCTTGCACATCTCCCCCACACTTTCCCCATCTCACCTTGAACCTATGTCCCCTTGAAATTGAAACTTCAACCCTGGGGGAGAGAGTCTCTAATTGCCCAGCCTGTCTATGTTTCATCATTTTTCTGATCTCTATCAGGTCTCCTTTTCAGCTTTTTAAACCATTCCTCAGAGCCAGTGCTCTTGAGATTGGTCAACATCTTGGTGAGCCTTCTCTGCACTCATTAAAACTTGCACTTGATTTTTGGTAGTGTGACAAGCAAAACTGTGCACAATTCTCCCAATGTGGCCTAATGTGTTTCATATGGTACCTTTTTATATACAACATGGTTTGCCAACTCTTGTTCTCAGTGCCCCAGCTGATGAAAGCAAACATGCCATATGCCGCCTTATTCACCTTGGCTGCCTGAATTTCTGCTTTTCGGGAGCAGTGGACCTGCACATCCAGCTCGACCTGTATGTTAAGGCTCCTAAGGGATCAGCCCTTACTGTATAATTCACAATTAAATTTGATCCTCCAAAATGCATTGCCTAGCATTTGTCTGAATTAAATGCCATCTGCTGTTTCTGTGCCCAAGTCACCAATCTCTAAATATATCCTGTTGTATCCTTTCACAATTGTTGGCATCGTCAGCAACTCTACCAATCTTCGTGTCATCTGCAAACTTAGTAATCAGAACACCCCCCTTTTCCTCCGGATCACTTGTCCTCTGCTGTTTGCAGCAAATACTTAAGACAGTTCCCTGTGGAACACCACTAGTTACTGGTCTCCATTCCAAACACACCCTTCCACCATTTCCTCCTGTCTTCTATGACCAAGCCAGTTTTGTATCCAGCCCGTGCCAATTCCCACGTGATTTTAGTTTTTGCACCAATTTGCCAGGAGGGACTTTATCAACTGCCTTACTAAAGTCATATAACCTACATTTACGGCCCTTCCCTCCTCAATTATCTTTGTCACCTCTTCAAAAAATTCAGACAGGTCAGTAAGACTTGATCTTCCCCAGACAAAACAAGGCTGGCTGTTACTAACTTGTCTGTTTTCTTCCAAATGTGTATATGTCTTTTCCCTCAGTATCTTCTCTCAGAGCATCTCCACCACAGATGTTAGGTTCACCAGCCTATAATTTTCTGGATTATCCTCCCTTTCTTAAACAAGGGAACAACCTTGGCTTATCTCCAGTCCTTTGGAACTTCACCTGTGGCCAAAGATGATGTGATTTATATCTGCTAATGCCCCAGCTGCTTCCTTCCTCGCCTCTTGAAATCTGGTACAGATCTCGGCTGGCCCTGGGGACTTGCCTACTTTAATGCAATTTAGGATACCAAAAACTTTTTCTCCTTCCATATATTTACATTCTGTAGAATATTCACACACACCCCTGACTTCATCGTCAGTCAAGTTCTTCTCCACAGTGAAGACAGATGTAACATACTCATTAAATATCTCTCCCACTTCCAGTGGCTGAACGTGTAACTTCCCTCCTTTGCCTATCAGTAGGGCTACTGTTTCCCTTGCACCCTCCTAATATATGCATATAAAGCCTTGGGATTCTCCTTGACCCTGTTTGCTAAAGATATTTCATGGCCTCTTTTTAGCCTTCCTAATTCCACATTTGATGTTCCTCCTCCTTTCTCTATATTCCTCCAAGGGCTTGGTCAGTTTGTAGCTACCTAGACCTATTGCATGCTTCCTTTTCCCTTTTGACTGAGCTTACAAATTCCCTTGTCATCCATGTTTTCCGAATCCTGTCCTTCAGTTTAGCGGGGACGTGAATGTCCTGCACTTCAATCACCAGGTCCTGAAAAGCCTCCCATGTGCCAGACGGAGATTTGCCCTCAAATAACTCCCTATCCACATGCCCCAGTTGCCGTCTAATTTGGATGTAATTGACCTTTGCCCAATTAAGCACCCTCACCCAAAGGCCACACTTGTCCTTTTCTGTGACTATGCGAAATCTTGTGGAGCAAGGATCAAGAAGCCCAAAGTGCTCTCCTGCTGAAACATCAATCATCTGTCCTGTCCTGGCTCATTCCCTAGTACCGCATCTAATATGGCCTCTCTGGTTGTCTTGTCAACATACTGTATTAAAAAGCCCTCCTGGACGCATCTAGCAAATTGTTCTGTGTCCGAACCCCTGTCTGTAAGGGAGTCCCAGTCAATACAAGGAAAGTTTGAAGTCACCTACCACAACTACCCAGCTTTTTTCACACTGTTTCCAGTAAATGTCTACAAAAAATTTTATGACACAATTCTATGATATATCTGCTTCTGTCTCCCGTGGGCCGTTGCGAGGTCTATAGAAAACTGCCAACATTGTGACTTCACTATTCCTATTCCTGAGCTCCTCCCATAATGCCTCACTGCTTGATCCCTCCGATATGTCCTCCCTCAACGTTGCTGATTACGGATCACATCAAAGCTATGTGACTCCCCCAGCCCCTTTTGTTTCCCTTTCTGTCCTGTCTAAAACAGTGAGACCCTGGAATGTTAAGTTTCCAGTCATACATAGAACATTATAGCACAGTACAGGCCCTTCGGCCCTCTATGTTGTGCCGACCTGTCATACCGATCTCAAGCCCATCTAACCTACACTATTCCTTGTACGTCCATATGCTTATCCAGTGACGACTTAAATGTACCTAAAGTTGGCGAATCTACTACCGTTGCAGGCCAAGCGTTCCATTCCCTTACTACTGAGTAAAGAAACTACCTCTGACATCTGTCCTATATCTTTCACCCCTCAATTTAAAGCTATGCCCCATCATGCTTGCCGTCACCATCCTAGGAAGAAGGCTGTCCCTATCCAATCCTCTGATTATTTTATGTCTTAATTAAGTCACCTCTCAACCACCTTCTCTCTAACGAAAACAGCCTCAGGTCCCTCAGCCTTTCCTCATAAGACCTTCCCTCCATACCAGGCAACATCCTAGTAAATCTCCTCCTGCACCCTTTCCAAAGCTTCCACAACCTTACAATGCGGTGACCAGAACTGTACGCAATACTTAAGTGCGGCTGCACCAGAGTTTTTTGTACAGCTTCACCATAACCTCTTGGTTCTGGAACTCGATCCCTCTATTATAAAAGGTAAAACACTGTATGCTGCTTTAATAGTCCTGTCAACCTGGGTGGCAACTTTCAAGGATCTGTGTACATGGACACTGGGATCTCTCTCTGCTAATCTACACTACCAAGTATCTTACCATTAGCCCAATACTTTGCCTTCTGGTTACTCCTACCAAAGTGCATCACCTCACACTTGCCCGCATTATATTCCATTTGCCACCACTCGGCCCAGCTCTGCAGCTTATCTATGTCTCTGCAACCTACAGCATCCTTCGTCACTATCCACAACTCCACCGAGCTTAGTGTTGTCTGCAAATTTACTAACCCATCCTTCTACGTCCTCATCCAGGTCATTTATAAAAATGACAAACAGCAGTGGACCCAACACCGACCCTTGCGGTACACCACTAGTAACTGGTCTCCAGGATGAACATTTCCCATCAACTACCACCCTCTGTCATCTTCCAGCAAGCCAATTTCCGATCCAAACTGCTATATCTCCCACAACCCCATTCTTCCACGTTTTGTACAATAGCCTACTGTGTGGAACCTTATTGAAAGCCTTGCTGAAATCCATATACACCACATCAACCGGTTTACTCTCATCTACCTGTTTGGTCACCTTCTCAAAGAACTCCAGGTTTGTGAGGCACAACCTTCCCTTCACAAAACCGTGCTAACTATCCCTAATCAATTTATTCTTTTCTAGATGATTATAAATCCTATCCCTTATAACCTTTTCCAACACTTTACCAACAACTGAGGTAAGGCTCACTGGTCTGTAATTACCAGGGTTGTCTCTACTCCCCTTCTCGAACAGGGGAACCACACTTGCTATCCTCCAGTCATCTGGTACTATTCCTGTAGACAATGACTAGTTAAAGATCAATGCCAAAGACTTGGCAATCTCCTCCCTGACTTCCCAGAGGATCCTAGGATAAATCCCATCCGGCCCAGGGGACTTACCTATCTTCACACTCGAGGATTTCTGATACCTCCTTCCTTGTGAACCTCAATCTCACCTCGTCTTGTAGCCTGTATCTCAGTATTTTCCTCAACAACATTGTCGTTGCTCTTTTTTAAGCATGTCTCCATAATGACAATAACATATTGCCTGCAGCAATCCCTGCTCTTAGTTCATCTGCTTTACCTGTTATGCTTCATGCATTGAAGTAAATGCCCTCCAGACCTCCAAAGCCTCCGAGCCCCAAAACCTCCCTCTGCCTGCTCTTACTCTGCACTATGCATATCTCCATCTCTCTTTTGTCCCCAGTCCCTGCACTTACTGGCCTGTTGCTCTGGTTCCCACTCCCCCGCCACGCTAGTTTAAGCCTTCCTGAAGAGATCCAGCAAAAGTACTGCTCACTGTGTTGGTGCCCCTCAGTTTTATCCTGGTAAATCTTACTTCCTAAATTATAGCTACCCTCTGCCTGGGTGTTCTGTCTTGCAAGATTTTCTCGTGGTTGAAAAAAGTCTAATCTTCTCCTGTTTCCTTTGATTTTATTTATTTTTTTTTTTGGCTATGCTTCCCCCTGCCCCGTCTCATCAATTTTGCAACTCTTTGTTCCTTTTTGGGCCATTGTGATGATTAATCAAGCGTTTTGTCATAATCGATTTGATTTCATATGGAGACTGTTCAATAATACAGTGGGTAGTATTCCTTTGCCATTCTGAATTTTAGCTGCATGTCTGAATATGTTGGTCAGTGATCATTTTAAAAGGAAGCAATCAACAGTGCAGAGTTTTGCATTAGTGTCTGAAATTCTATTGCCATTTTAACTGGATGAATAACTTAACTTAATGTTGCCCCCTTGCATGTCATGTTTGTTGGTGGCCCACTTACACGTCATGTTTGTTCATGGTGTAGAAGGGACCATTTTGGCTTGGATGGAAGATTGGTTTTCTGTTATTGAACCATAGACATAAATGGGTTTTTAACCTTTCAAGTTATGGTTGCCAAACGTTTTGATGACAAAGATGGGTAGGAAAGTAAGCTATTGAAGATGGCATTAAGCTGTAGATTGAGTAGGCAAGAATGTAGCAAATGGTGTATCATATGGGGGATAATATGAAACTGTCCATGGCAGGAACAGCTGAAAACACTCAATTTCTAAATGGTGAGAGGATGCAGAGGGATTTGGTTGTCTGTGCATGGTTCTCAAATGGTCAGTATACAAATACTCGCAGTAATTAGGTAATAATGATAATGCTATCCTGAGAGGAATCAAAAGCATAAATAACTTGCTGCATTTTTTTTGTGTATAAGCTATACAAGCCAGTGGTAAGAACATGGAGTATGCTGTGCACTATTGGACACCTTATTTAAGAAAGAAAGTAAACACGTTGGAAGAAGTTCAGAGAAATTTTCAGACTGATGGGTGCCAAACCAGAAAATGTCGGACAGCTTAAATTTGTATCTCCTGGAGTGTAGAAAAGTAAGAGGCCACTTGGGTGGAACACACATTCCTGCGGGTTCTTTACAGAATAACTGTGGCGAGGAGGCCTGGAATCTTCCAAAAGGAGAAACATAAGTGTCACTGTTTTCTTTTTTTAAAAAAGCAGGGATCAGCCTTTTAAAACAATGAGGCATTTCCTATGTTTGTAGTGTAACCCTAAACAGCAGAGCAGGCTTGTTGAGCTAAATGGCTTCCTTGTTCATATGTTATATCACGTGCTTCTATTGGAATGCATATTTCTGTAGATCCAAATTATAATATTGTAGAGGAAAACGGATGGCCAAGAACATGTAATTACCAGGATATTGAATGTTCAGGCATTACCATGTCATTATTTTTGAGAACAACAATTGTTCAGTTGAGTTGCTGCTTTTGAACATGTTTTATTCAAACTTGTATTTGAAGAATATTCAAGTTAAGAGATAATATTTTGCCTCAGATTTCCTTTCAATTCTGCAACACTGCATATTATAATGGCTGGTGTGATATCGAGAAACAGATGGATTCACAGCAGGCAATACAGTGGCTGCTGAGACATCTGAGTTTCTATGAATGCAGTCTGTGGTTTATTGAAGGATTTGTAAAGTGAACGTATTAAGTCAGATGCAGTTGGATTGCAGTTCTCTTAGATGGTCTTGAAATATTTCTAACATTCTTGCACATAAAGTCGAGATTGTTTGTTTGTTTGTTTGTTTGTTTTATCAGGCTTTTGGAATGTTAACAGTAACAACTTTAAATTAAGCATTGTAGTTTAGCACAACGAAAATATTCTACGTGGAGTATGGTGTGCAATATTGGACACCTTATTTAAGGAAGGAGGTAAATGCATTGGAAATGCTTCGGGTAAGTTTTCAGATGCATGGCTGCCTTGTGTGCCTGAAAGGAAATGTTGGACAGCCATATTCCGTTAATTCACAGTGGCATTATGCCAGAGAAGAGCATTTGGGAGCGATGACGAACACTTTGTTTGTGCATGGGTCTTGAGCAGGGTCTTAAAAGCAAGAGTGGAAATTTGTAGGGGAGTAAGTCCGAAAAGGCCATGTCCAAGAAGACTATGGTTTGGGTGCATTAATAGTGGTGTGCAGTGACTAAGCATATATGTTACTTCAGGAAGAATAGAATCCTGGAGGTTTCCATCCAGAGTGGAGACCTACAGATGCATGTGGGGGTATAGAGTGGGGAATGGTGATGGGAGACACTTGCCATGAAGGAACTTGTACAAAGTTGGGAAATTTAAACTTGAACCATTAGGGTCAATAGAAACCAATTAGGTGCATGATGGTTGAGCAGAGTTTGGTGAGACTTAATATGAACGTCAGTTGTAAATGAGATTAAGTTTTTGAGGATGGAAGGAAAGGTTGTTGTGATGCAGTGGTAGTCTTCCTACCTCTAAACCAGGAGCCCTGGGCTCAAGTTCCATCAGCTCCTGAAGTGTGTAATAAAATATCTCTCTGAACAGGTTGATTAGAAAATATCTGAAGGGTGGGAGATTGGCCAGGAGAGCATCAAACCAATCAAGCATGAAAGGAGCAAAAGCACAAAGGACGTTTTGGGAACACCTGGGACTGCAACACATTTGGGAAGAAGCGAGCTTGGAAGCTTGACTCCCTCTATATGTAATAGTTTAACCTTTTGGATTCTAATGTTTACAACTAAGGCAGTGATTGGGAATGAAGATGAATTTGAAGGTTATAATTAATCTTCAGAAACACTCTTGATTCTGGAATTGAGTCTTCAATTTTTTAAATGCCAATCTTGTTGCGAAGCGGTAAGAGAGCATTGTCACTTTATCAGGTAGTTACTGTAAGCAATTGGAGACTGAGTGCGCATTTGAACAATCGTAGTTCATGTCAGTAAAATTTTGTGAAGTCAGTCTAACTTTGTTCAAATTTCTAAAGAAAAAAATCAAATAATTTCGTGCTATGGATGTTTACTAATTTACATTGACTTCTTGCAGGTATTTACCAACGTTCCACCTGTGGACTGTTAATAAAATGTATCTAGAATATGGAGGCAAATTAGTGGAAGAGACAGATTAAGGAAAAAACTACTTACTGTAAATTGACAGAATAATACCAAATTCAGTTGCATGGAAAATAGGTTAACTAAGGGTTTGAAGTAAATACACTGAAGATTAATCAAGTGGGCAAACTGTAGCAGATGGAGCTCCAGTTAGGAAAGCGTAAAATCTTCCAGTTGGGACCGAAGCAGAATAATTTACTGTTTTATAAATGGCAATCTGGGGACAGCAGATGAGCAGAGAAAGTGATCCAAGATCACTCCCTACTAAAAATTGAGATTTTTAAAAAAAAACTAAAATAGCAGTGTTGGCTTACTTCATTTTGGGACTGAAATCTGAAAGTGTGGTAATTACCTAACCGTGCTAGAGCACCAGCTAGACTGTCTGGACTACTGCATTTAGTTTGGGGACCATACCACAATGTACTGGCCATGGGGAAATGTGACACATTTTTGTCAGAATTTGTCAAAAGGGTTAAGTTGGAGTCAGATTTCTTAGGCTAGGCTTACATCATCTCAGGATTTAAAAACTGCGGAGCAATCAAGTTGAAGAATTGATTTTTATTCTAAATGGCAGGCAGTGACTAGTGGCATAATGCTGGAATTGGTACTGGACCCCAGCTATTCATAATCTAATGATTTAGATGAGGAGCTAAATTTAATATTTAAAATTTGAAAATGACAAGACTGAGTGAAATGCTGGGCTAAGGAGGAAGCAGATGTTTCAGTGTGATTTGGAATGTTTGAGTGAGTGGGCAGATGCAGTATAATGTGGATAAATGTCAGTCACAGTCATAAAACATAGGAAAAGGCCCTTCTTGGCCTACCATCTGTGTCAACCAACAAACTGCACTAATCCCATTTTACCTGCATTTGGTCCTTACCTTACTTAGCATTGGCATTTTTAAGTGCACATCCAGATACTACTTGAATGTGGTGACATTGCAGTATTTGCCTCTGCTGCCCCCTCGGGCAGCATGTTCCATATTTATACCACTGGGTGAAAAAAGGCTTTCTCTGATTTCTTCCTCTGAACCACTTACTCCTCACTTCAAACTTATGCCCTCTGGTGAAGTTATCTGCATTGAGAGCCAAAGTAGGAAGGTAGATTTATTATTTGGCTATAAATTGAGAAAGGAAAATGTTTGACAAGACCTACGTCTCCCTGTGTACC
This sequence comes from Stegostoma tigrinum, assembly GCF_030684315.1. NCBI lineage: Eukaryota > Metazoa > Chordata > Chondrichthyes > Orectolobiformes > Stegostomatidae > Stegostoma > Stegostoma tigrinum. The sequence goes on along the minus strand of NC_081357.1, from coordinate 48,698,337 downwards.
AGTCGCTGAAACTGTGTGCAAGTGCGGCAGGTGGTAAAGAAGGCAAACTATGCTGACCTTTATAGCGAGAGAATTCATGTGTGGGAGCAAGGAGGATGTCTTGCTGCAGTTGTACAGGACATTGAGGACTCATGTGGAGTATTGTGTACAGATTTGATCTTTTGGCTGAGAAAGGATGATCTTGCTATTGAAGGAGTGCAGCAAATGCTTATTAAATTGGTTCCTGGGATGCCAGGATTGGGTGTGAGGAGAGAGTGACTCGGCAATATTGCTAAAAAAAAACCTTGGGGAAAATTCACAGTTCCGTGAAAGTGGAGCTGCAGGTATATAGAATGATGAACATAAGAATATAGAACATAAGAACTAAGAGCAGGATTAGGCCATCTGGCCCCTCGAGCCTGCTCAGCCATTTATTAAATTCATGGCTGATCTTTTTGAGACTTGGCTCCACTTACCCGCCCACTCACCATAAACCCTTAAATTTTTGAACAGTAAAAAGAATTATCTGGCCTTGCCTTAAACATTCAGTAAGGTAGCTTCAACTGCTTCACTGGGCAGGGAATTCCACAGATTCACAACCCTTTGGGTGAAAAAGTTCCTCCTGACCTCAGTCCTACATCTGCTTCCCTTTGTTTTGAGGCGATGCCCTCTAGTCCTAGTTTCACCTGCTAGTGGAAACAACCTCTGTGCCTCCACCTCTTATCTATTGCCTTCATAATCTTATCTTTCTTTAAGATCTCCCTTCATTAATCTGAATTCCAATGAGTATAATCCCAGTCTATTCAGTCTCTCCTCATAATCCAACCCCCTCAAATCTGGAATCAGAGTGAATCTCCTCTGCACACCCTCCAGTGCTAGTATATCTCTTAAGTAAGGAGACCAAAACTGCGCACAGTATTCCAGATGTGGCCTCAGCAGGACCCTATGCAGCTGCAACATAGACTCCTTGGTTTTTTTTTTAAACTCCAAATCTCTAGCAATGGCAGACAAAATTCTATTTGCCTTTTGAAGGTATTTGGCATGTTTGCTATCATAGTTCAGAACTCTGAATGCAGGAGTTGGAATGTCGTGTTATGGCTGTACACAATGTTGGTGACACCACTCTTAGAATACTGTGTTCACTTATGCTCTCCCTCATATGGAAAAGATGTTGTTAAATTTGAAAAGTTTCAGACAAGATTTACAGTGATGTTGCTGAGCTTTAAGGAGGTTTGAGATGTGAGGAGAGGCAAATTAGGCTGGGGCTTTTTTCCCTGGAGGGTTGGAGGCTGAGGGGTGACCTGACAGGGCTGGGGAGTCCAAATCTAGCGGGTATAGGTTTAAGATGAGAAGGGAAAGATTTTAAAAAGAACCTGAGGGGCAATTTTTTTTTGTGCAGTGGCTGGTACATGTATGGAACAAGCTGCCAGAGGAAGTGGTGGAAGCAGGTATATTACAACATTTAAGAAAAAATCTGAATGAGCACATGAATAGGTAGGATTTAAGGGGATATGGGACTAGATCAGTTTAGGGAAGTTGCTTGGCATGGATGAGATGTACTGGAGGGTCTGTTTCCGTGCACTGTATAACTCAGTGACACTATCTCTCAGCATCTTTTAAAATTCTAACAACTAGCTGGTTAGATACATGAAGCATGTTCATAATAGTGGAGGGAGTCCAGAACCAGGGGTCATTCTTAATAAATTGTAAACCTCTTAAGACCAAGATGAAGAAATCATGCTTCCCCTAGACAGTGGTGAGCCTGTCCAATTGACTGTGGTTGAGGCCAAATGATGTTTTCAAGAAGGTGGTAGATGTAGCTGTTCTGGCTAAATGGATCATGACATGTTGGGGCAAAGGCAGCTTGGGATTAGGGTGTTGAGATTGGTGATCAACAATATTAAATGGTAGTGCAGGCTAGAGTTGTTGAATGGCCTGCTCCTTCTCCCCCCTCTCCTGTGTTTTTATGCAAGAATTTAATAGGGTATGTGGGAGAACTTTTTCGCCTGGGACAGTCTAAAATTGGAACAAAAGGGTCAGGCATCACCTTTTGAGAAGCACTTCTTCACAAAGCGTAGTGGCAGTCTGGAACAGATTTTTTCCCAGGAACTTGCTGAGGCCAGGTCGCTAGATAATTTCAAACCAACTTCTTAGACAACAGTAGTGAAGGATGCAAGACCAAGTGGATAAATGGGTATCTTCACTCCTTGCCCACCACCATTTAACTGAATATTGCTTAAGCTCAAGGCTCACTGGCTTTTTTTGCTGAGTATATAGAATCACTGTCTAAGGCCATTCTGTATATTTCATTGTATTTATAGCTTTTGAAAGACTGACGAGCAATAAACAACTGAGGGAGTGGCGGGGGGGGGGTGTGTTAAAACAGACATGAATGATGGAGAGTGCATTTTCTATTTCAAATAATTAGTTTATTTTCCCCAGTGCTGGCTGTATACCACGCTTGCCTCTGCTCCCTCTAATTTGACCTCAAAAAAAAAGTAGACAATTGTGAAATTCTTTGCTGGCCCCAGTTTAATGATTAGCGGGCAAAGTAACAACTCTCACTCCACTTGCCCAATAACTAAACATTTCCCTTGGTTCTCCCTTGCGCTTACAATGAACCTGTGTGTCTGTGGGAGGGGAAAAAAATTGATAGTGCCACTTCTTTACGCTTTAAAGCTATTCACTGCACTGATATCTGTCAATGGTTCGAAGACTTCAATCTGGCTCCTGGTCCTGCTGTTGTTCTCAACTGAGCCTGATGAGGCATTTTCCACCATGTTGGTCATGTTGTTCTGCTCTTTTTCCCTTGACTTCAATGAAAGCAATCCAACAGATTTGCAGTCATGAACCTAGGTTAGCTTTTGCTTTAAAGCACACACTGGTTTGAACGTGATTTAACAACTTTAAACATGGTCTTCAACCACAGGTCAAAATGTGGAAGCTGAATTCGATTATGGATTTCAACAGGATTAACTTGTAAAATCCTTGTTCAGTTATTAAGTACAAATAGGAAAATGAAAGCATAATATTCAGCATTAACCAAAGAAAAACAAACTAATTGTCCAAAAATGGTAGTTTAGGATGTCCTCAACTTGAATAGTCTCTTTATAGAAAAACAAAGGATGAAACATCTAGAGAGGATAGGTATTGGTTGTTGCATTCAGATCACCAATTGAAGAGGCTGAAAACACACAGCTGAGAAAGAAATAGTATATTGGGACACTTGTTTAAACAAAAGATAGTGTTGATATATGGTGCTGCCACCAGAACATGTACGAGATGTAACAAACTTCTAACATTTTAAATTTTAAAATCAAAATGAAAAATTTCATAAGACCAGTTGCACTAAGTTTCCAGTCACCAACTGCTATTGGTTCATGTAATCTTATTACACTCCAATGTTGTATTTTGGAATTATTCTTAGTCAACTGTATTGTTATGTAACAATTCTGTATTTTGCAGAGATTTATTCAGTACCTGGCATCCAGAAATACTTTGTTCAACCTCAGCAATTTTTTGGATAAAAGCGGGACACATGGTAAGATATCAGCACCTGTTTGATTTTTAAGAAAACCTGTAACGTTAATCACAATTTATGTAAGCTTCTAATAATTTCTTTATTGAATAAATTGTGTTTTCTTTAGATTTGAATTCCTTCCGTAAATACGGTTTGCACTTGAGACTAATTTAGACAGCTTATACTGGCTTATACGTAACTATTTTAGGGGCCCTGCCATATTAGATGTTTGCTTTCATGAAAACAGAAAGCAATACTCAGATTTGGTGAAAGTTAGTTATTACTGTCATAAATATCTTTGAGACCAGCACATAGTGGAAAGTAAGTTGCCAGTTTATGCTTTATGTAGGTGATGCCCAAGTATGAGTCCCATGAATCTTTAGAATTCTCCTGATTTTAAAGATGTTAAAAACAGTGCCAGCCATTGATATAAGTTGCTGCTGCACCTGTGAAAGATCTGGTGGGTGGATAGTTAACAAGTTCAGTCACTTGGGCCCAACAGGCAGAAAGGTTGTAGAGTTAGCAATTTTAAGTGAAAATTGGTCACCAGAATACAACATAGAACACAGAACATTACAGCACAGTACAGGCGCTTCGGCCCTCGTTGTGCCGATCTGTCATACCAATCTCAAGCCCGTAACCTACGCTATTCCATGTACATCCATATGCTTATCCAATGGCGCCTTAAATGTACCCAAAGTTGGCAAATCTACTACCGTTGCAAGCAAAGCGTTCCAGTCCCTTACTACTCTGAGTAAAGAAACTACCTCTGACATCTGTCCTATATCTTTCACCCCTCAATTTAAAGCTATGCTCCCTCATGCTCGCTGTCACCATCCTAGGAAAAAGGCTCTCCCTATCCACCCTATCTAACCCTCTGATTATTTTATATGTTTCAATTAAGTCACCTCTCAACCACCTTCTCTCTAATGAAAACGGCCTCAAGTCCCTCAGCATTTCCTCGTAAGACCTTCCCTCCATACCAGGCAACATCCTAGTAAATCTCCTCTGCACCCTTTCCAAAGCTTCCACATCCTCCTTATGTGGTGACCAGAACTGTACACATTACTCCAAGTGCAGCCACACCAGAGTTTTGTACAGCTTCACCATAACCTCTTGGTTCCAGGACTCGATCCCTCTATTAAGAAAAGCTAAAACACTGTATGCCGCCTTAAGAGCCCTGTCAACCTGGGTGGCAACTTTCAAGGATCTGTGTACATGGACACCGAGATCTCTCTGCTCATCTACACTACTAAGAATCTTACCGTTAGCCCTGTACTTTGCCTTCCGGTTACCCCTACCAAAGTGCATCACCTCACACTTGTCTGCATTAAACTCCATTTGCCACCTCTCAGCCCAGCTCTGCAGCTTATTTACATCTCTCTGCAGCCTACAGCATCCTTCGTCACTATCCACAACTCCACTGACCTTAGTGTTGTCTGCAAATTTACTAACTCATCCTTCTACACCCTCATCCAGGTCACTTTATAAAAATGACAAATAGCAGTGGACCCAACACCGACCCTTGCGGTACACGACTAGTAACTGGCCTCCAGGATGAACATTTCCCATCAACGACCACCTCTGTCGTCTTACAGCAAGCCAATTTCCGATCCAAACTGCTATATCTCCCACAATTCCATTCTTCCACGTTTTGTACTGTGGGGAACCTTATTGAACGCCTTGCTGAAATCCATATATGCCACATCAACCGGTTTACTCTCATCTACCTGTTTGGTCACCTTCTCAAAGAACTCAAGGTTCGTGAGGTACGACCTTCCCTTAGCAAAACCGTGCTGACTATCCCTAATCAATTTATTCTTTTCTAGATGATTATAAATCCTATCCCTTTATAACCTTTTCCAACACCTTTACCAACAACTGAGGTAAGGCTCACTGGTCTGTAATTACCAGGGTTGTCTCTACTCCCCTTCTCGAACAGGGGAACCACACTTGCTATCCTCCAGTCATCTGGCACTATTCCTGTAGACAATGACGAGTTAAAGATCAATGCCAAAGACTTGGCAATCTCCTCCCTGACTTCCCAGAGGATCCTAGGATAAATCCCATCTGGCCCAGGGGACTTATCTATCTTCACCTTCTGAAGGATTTCTAATTCCTCTTCCGTGTGAACCTCAATCCCACCTAGCCTATTAGCCTGTATCTCAGTATTCTTGTCGACAACAGTCGTTTTCTAGAGTGAATACTGTTTGAAAAATATATTCATTTAGCACTTCCCCTGTCTCATCTGACTCCACACACAACTTACCACTACTATCCTTGATTGGGCCTAATCTTTCTTTCGTGCGCTTTTATGCAATGAGTGGCTGAAGGTTTGAATGGCAGCAATGACCAAGATTCTTGATGAAACATACGTCTCAGGTCAAGCTTAAAACATTTTTGGTCCCTTATGAACCAAAGAGAGAAGCAAGCTCCTTCATGCCTCCTCTGCCACACCTTGCCCTGTGCCCATAATACCGCAAATAGTTTTGTGTGTTGCACTATAGATAGCCAATAAGGATAAGATCTGAATAAACAAACTACTAAGCATGCAGGATGGTACGATGCCGTTAAGTCATTGCTATGAACTCCTAAAATGACTAATTCAGTATCAAAGCATCTTTCTGGTAATATATTGACAGTGGGCAAACCCTGTACCTGCCTAGCCAAATAATGGTCTAATGGAGATAATGGGAACTGCAGATGCTAGAGAATCCAAGATAACAAAGTGTGAAGCTGGATGAACACAGCAGGACAAGCAGCAACTCAGGAGCACAAAAGCTGACGTTTCGGGCCTGGACCCTTCTTCAGAGATGATGACGGGTCTAGGCCTGAAACGTCAGCTTTTGTGCTCCTGACATGCTGGTTGGCCTACTGTGTTCATCCAGCTTCACACTTTATTATCAATGGTCTAATGGAGTCCTTTTTGACGGTGGTAGGAATTGTGTAATAAGACCCAGCTGATCTCATCAGTCCCTCAGGCTACACTGCCTCCATTTTAAGAATTCAAGTCATTACCTCAGTTCTAGCATTTGCTTCAAAATGTAAACTTGACCTGAGATTTAAGACTTGATGAAACGTAATCATTGCTCCCATTCAAACTAAAGTTACATAATGGATCCCGGTGACTGTTGGAACCAATTTGCATTTCAGATTATCAATTCTACAATATTTCTGTTCTGAGGAAGGGTCACCGGACCTGAAACATTAAGGTTGTTTTTTCCTTCATGGATGCTGCCAGACTTGTTGAGCTTTTCCAGCAATTTCTGTTTTGTTTCCTGATTTACAGCATCCGCAGTTCGTTCTCTTTTAGGCTACAATATTTCTGCTTGTTGGGCCTATGTGACAACTTATTTTAACAATTGAACTTCCCAAAGTGCTTTATAGCCAGCACAGCACCTTTTTTTTTTGAAGTGTGTTTACCATTCTATGCATATTATAAAACTTTAACATTTTATAATTCCTCTCTTTTCTCAGTGTACAGTGTAATTAATTCTGTTCTAATATCCAATGTTCAGCCTTCTCGATCTGTCCCTAACTACAGAAAGCTAAACTTTTTTTCTGCTTTCTTGCTGCTGCATGCCACACAATCTTGTTTGTTTGTTTGTCTACAAATTATATCTTGCATAAATATTTCTGTCTAAGTCAAACTGCTATGCTTGAGGAGAGACAAACAATATTTTTTCATTTTAACAAGAGATCGCATTGAATTTGTAGGAACACAGGGATAGGAAAATGTCATTCAGCCCCTTGAGCCTGTTCCACCATTCAGTGGATCAGAGCTCATGTGTAGTCTAAACTGCATCTATCTGCCTTTGGCTTATGTCCATTTAATATCCTTGCTAAATAAAAATTTATGTATCTCATTTAAAATTTAACAACTGATGTAACATCGACTGCAATTTGTGCAAGAGTTCCAAACATCTACCACCCTTTGTGTCCAGAACTGCTTCCTAACATCTCTTTCTGAAGAGTCTGGATCGAAGTCTCAGACTATAGCACCTAGCTCTAGAACCTCCAACCATTGGAAATATTTCACCTTCATCTAACCTGTTTTTTTCCTGTTAATATATCAAGGACTTCGATTTTATTACTTGGTAACCTTCACATTCTAGATAAAACAGACATGTAATTAATATAATGTCTTATCATAATTTAACCCCTGAAGTCCAGGCATTATATTTGTAAACCTACTTTGTAGTCCCTCCAAGGCCAATATACCCTTCATATGGTGTGTACACCTGTATAGTATTCAAAAAGAACAGGTACCCAATGAACACAGTCTGCAGATTTCTCAGCAACAAGCCCAAACAAACAGGCAAAACGGGCCCAGAAACCATAACCACTCTCCCCTACATCAAAGACATTTCGGAAATGAATCCCAGACTACTCGGACCTCTTGGCATCGGGGTAGCCCACAAACCCATCAACACACTAAAATAGCAGCTCATGAACTTAAAAGACCCTATAGAGACAACATGCAAAACGAATGTCATCTACAAAATACCTTGCAAGAACTGTGACAAACACTACATTGGACAAACAGGCAGAAAGCTAGCCACCAGGATACATGAACATCAACTAGCCACAAAACGACATGACCCACTATCACTAGTATCCTTACATGCAGATGAGGGAGGACACCACTTTGATTGGGACAACACATCCATCCTAGGACAAGCGAAACAGAGACACGCATGAGAATTCCTAGAAGCATGGCATTCCAACCGGAACTCCATCAACAAACACATTGATTTGGAGCCCATCTACCATCCTCTGAGAAAAAGAACAGGAAATGACATCAATGTGGGAAATGACATCACCAACCCAAGGAAACCTAACCAGATAAATAGAAAGCGGGACATAACACCAGCGCCTCATCGGAGGCTCACTGATGTTACCTAGAATGGTGACGAAACGTCTGAAAACTAACCTTCCATCTCAGCGAGCAAACTCCCATCCAGAAACTCAAACTGAGCTACAAATCTTCTCAAAACTCACTGGTTCAGTATTCTGTTGAAGATAAAGGAGAAGTTAGGTGTGATGTCGAAAACCTGCCATATGCCTACAGCATCATTGGTTTTCTGTCTCATTAGAGAGAGATACCTGGTATTGGTTTTGTGAGTGTCACCATGCTTCAGGCAAGGGGTGAGGTTGAGAAGGAGACTTCCTCATGGTAAGTTCTGCCAGTGCAGCAATTGAATCTGCTTTTTGTGTTGTTGGCACCTGTCTAACATCCATCAGTGTCTGTTGTGACAGGCATTTTGAGATGAACACTTAAATCCTCAGGTAAACCTGTATGAAGGAGACAACTGTTACCATCACTACTCCTGCAGCTGGAAAGCAGTACCAAAGTGTTCATTTCTTTTGGCTACACAAGAAAATTTTCCAAGTATTGATCCTTGCAAGAGTAACAAACAGTCCACATCTATCAGCTATTTTCAATCTCAGTTGATGGTACTCTTATGATTTGGCACTGGGGCAAAGACTGGAGTTGTATACCTTGACGGCACAAAAGGAGGCCCTTCAGCTCAGTGTTCGTACCACCTTTCTGTAGAGTGGTCCAATTAGCCCCATTCCTTACTTTGTAGCCATAATTTCCTCTCGTTCCTAAATCTTGTTCCTTTGGAGCCATAAATTGTTTCTGATGCTTTTTAAGGCTGGTAGAAGCAGGTTCAAGGACATCAACACACTTTTTAAATGCAGAAAGTAACTATGTTCACTCATTCTTGCACCACTAGATAATAGAAAAAAGAATCTGTCTTTGTTTAGCTTATCTGAACCTATCATAGAATTAATCATATTAATGAAATCTCCTCTCAAGCCCCTTTTTTGCTCCAAGGGAAAGAACCCTAAGCTATTCCAACTAAATTTGGAACCAAGTTGACACTGTCCTTGGAAACAATTCTAGTAAACCCCTGCATCATGTCAAGAATCTTGATTAAATCTTAAAAAGAATAATGACCAAATGTGAACATTGTACTCTAGTGCTCTGGATAGGGACCTGATCAGGTGTATCCTAGAACTTCGAGAATCAAGTGAAGAGTTTACTGTGTCCCTTGCTAAGATATTTGTATCATCAACAGCCATGGGTGAGGTGCTGGAAGACTGGAGGGTGGCTCATGTAGTGCAATTATTTTGAGGCTGTAAGGTAAAACCAGGGAACTACAGATCAGTCACCCTTGGGTCAGTTGTAGTAAGTTATTGGAGGTGATAGAGGGATAGGATTTACATGCATTTGGGACGGTAAGGATGACTTGGGGATAGTCACTGTGGCTGTGTGCATGGGAAATAATGTGTCATGAACTTGATCAAGTGTTTTTTGAAGAGGTGGCAAATGAGATTGAAAGCAGAACTCTAGACATTGTCTAAATGGACTTTAGCAAAGCATTTGACAAGATTCCACATAGTATACTGGTTGGCAAGGTTATATTAAATGGGATCTAGGGAGAGCTAGCCAATTAGATTCAAAACTGGCTTGAAGGTAGGAAGCAGTGGTGGTTAGAGGGTTGTTTATCAAACTGGAGGCCTGTGACAAGCAGTGTGCCACAAGGATCAGTGCTGGGTCCACTGCTTTTTGTCATTATGTAAAAGACTTGAATAAAGGAGGCATGGTTAGTAAGTTTGCAGATGACACCAAAATAAGCGATGCACCAGACAGTGAAGGTTATCTCGGACCTTGATCAGATGGTCGAATAGACAAAGGAGTGACAAGATGGAGTTTGATTTAGATGAATTTGAGGTGTTGCATTTTGGTAAGGCAATCAAGGCAGGACTTGTATACTTTAATAGTTTGGCCCTGTAGAGTGTTGCTGGACAGACCTCGGTGTAAAGGTGCATAATTCCTTGAAAGTTAAGTTGCAGGTATACAGGGTGGTGAAGAATGTGGTTGATGTGCTTGTCTTTGTTGGTCAAGGGTTGGGATGACATGTTGCAGCTATACGGGACATGGGTGAGGCCACTTTTAGAGATTTACAAGGATGTTGCCAGGACTGGAGGGTTTGAATTACAATGAGAAGCTGGGGCTTCTATTTCCCTCGAACGTCAAAGATTGAGGGAGTGATCTGATTAAAGTTTCATAAAATCATGAGTGGCATGCATAGGATGAATAGCCAAGGTATTTTCCCTGGGGTCGGTGAGTCCAAAACTCGAGAGAATAAGTTTAAGATCAGCGGGGAAAGTCTTTTGAAAACAACCTGAGGGGGAATCATTTTCTCCAGTGGTGCAAGTATGGAATGAGCTGTCAGGAAGTAGTGGAGGTAGGTACAAATAAACATTTAAAAGGCATATGGATGGATATATGAATAGGAAGGACTTGGAGGAGTATGGGCCAAATGCTGGCAAATGGGACTCGGTCAGATTGGGATGTTGGATCAGGTGGATGAGTTGCCCAGAAAGCACTTTTTCTGTGCTGTATGACTACAGATCTCAATTGTACAAATTGAGAATAACTCCCTGCTTTTGTATTCAACACCTTGATTTATGAAGCTTCAGCTAACTGTTCTGTCAATATATCCTTTCACCTTCAAGGATCTGTGCACATGCACCCCAAGATCATGTTGTTCTTGCGTGCAATTTAAGTGCTGTACCCTTGAAAGTGTATTCATTTCTTCTCTACTGAACTCGTTGCAAAGACATTTCATGACAGCAAGTTGCATTCTTGGACATCTGTTATTTTGTACTTAGTTGGTCATATTAGCAAAACACCAGCCTGTCTTGGATTGGTTATAAAATCATTGAGACACTTACTTCAATCCACAAGATGCAGTTCTTTGGATGACCTGCTCATTGCTATTTTCTGATGAGTTACCTCATTTGTTGTTATCTTTGCACCAGCGGTACACTTGGTTTGAAACAGAAACTAGAAAATATGAGAAGATGGCCTTTGGCCCATTAAGTCTGCTTCACCATTTGTTATGATGATGACCGACAAGCTAACTTAAGCCTGTTCCTGCTTTTTCTCCCATATTGTTTTGATCCCTTTAGCCACAACCGCTATGTCCGACTCCTGGATATCAGTCTCACAGGAACGGACTGATTTTATCATGTCCTAACTAATCTAAGAAACAAACCTGCTCTTGTTCGGTCCACGTTCCTCTCTTCCCTCCTTTTACTCGTGTAACAATTCAGATGCCTGTTAACTGTCGCCAGCATGCCCATTTCCTCCACATCTGGCAGTGCAAGCCAAGCTCCTGCCACTCTGTGGGAAAAGCTTCCTTTACACCTCCCTTAAACTTTCCCCATCTCACCATGAACCTGATCCCCCTTGCAATTGAAACTTAACCCAGGGAGGTGGGGGGAGGAAGCATCTGACCATCCAGCCTATCTGTCTCTCATAATTCTGTAGACCTGTTTCAGGTCTGCTCCCAACCAATGTCTTTCCAGCGAAAATAATCTGAGTCTTTTTAGACCCTTCTCGTAGCCAGCGCCCTCGACTGGTCAGCATCCTGGTGAACCACCTTCTGGTAGTGTGAACAAAACTGCGCACAATTTTCCCGATTTCCAGCCTAACGAGGATTTTATGTAGCCGTCAACTCTTGTTCTCAGTGCCTCGGCTGATGAAAGCAAACGTGCCATATGTCGCCTTATTCACCTTGGCTGCCTGAATTTCTGCTTTTCGGGAGCAGTGGACCTGCACATCCAGCTCGGCCTGTATGTTAAGGTTCCTAAGGGATCAGCCCTTACTGTATAATTCACAATTAAATTTGATCCTCCAAAATGCATTGCCTAGCATTTGTCTGAATTAAAAGCCATCTGCTACTTCTGTGCCCAAGTCACCAATCTCTAAACATATCCTGTTGTATCCTTTCACAATTGTTGGCATCGTCAGCAACTCTACCAATCTTCGTGTCATCTGCAAACTTAGTAATCAGAACACCCCCCTTTTCCTCCGGATCACTTGTCCTCTGCTGTTTGCAGCAAATACTTAAGACAGTTCCCTGTGGAACACCACTAGTTACTGGTCTCCATTCCAAACACACCCTTCCACCATTTCCTCCTGTCTTCTATGACCAAGCCAGTTTTGTATCCAGCCCGTGCCAATTCCCACGTGATTTTAGTTTTTGCACCAATTTGCCAGGAGGGACTTTATCAATTGCCTTACTAAAGTCATATAACCTACATTTACGGCCCTTCCCCCCTCAATTATCTTTGTCACCTCTTCAAAAAATTCAGACAGGTCAGTAAGACTTGATCTTCCCCAGACAAAACAAAGCTGGCTGTTACTAACTGAGATAATGGGGACTGCAGATGCTGGAGATTCCAAGATAATAAAATGTGAGGCTGGATGAACACAGCAGGCCAAGCAGCATCTCAGGAGCACAAAAGCTGACGTTTCGGGCCTAGACCCTTCAGAGAGGGGGATGGGGGGAGGGAACTGGAATAAATAGGGAGAGAGGGGGAGGCGGACCGAAGATGGAGAGAAAAGAAGATAGGTGGAGAGAGTGTAGGTGGGGAGGTAGGGAGGGGATAGGTCAGTCCAGGGAAGACGGACAGGTCAAGGAGGTGGGATGAGGTTAGTAGGTAGCGGGGGGTGCGGCTTGGGGTGGGAGGAAGGGATGGGTGAGAGGAAGAACCGGTTAGGGAGGCAGAGACTGGTTGGACTGGTTTTGGGATGCAGTGGGTGGGGGGGAAGAGCTGGGCTGGTTGTGTGGTGCAGTGGGGGGAGGGGACGAACTGGGCTGGTTGAGGGATGCAGTAGGGGAAGGGGAGATTTTGAAACTGGTGAAGTCCACATTGATACCATATGGCTGCAGGGTTCCCAGGCGGAATATGAGTTGCTGTTCCTGCAACCTTCGGGTGGCATCATTGTGGCAGTGCAGGAGGCCCATGATGGACATGTCATCAAGAGAATGGGAGGGGGAGTGGAAATGGTTTGCGACTGGGAGGTGTCAAGAGAATGGGAGGGGGAGTGGAAATGGTTTGCGACTGGGAGGTGTCAAGAGAATGGGAGGGGGAGTGGAAATGGTTTGCGACTGGGAGGCACCTCCCAGTCGCAAACCATTTCCACTCCCCCTCCCATTCTCTAGATGACATGTCCATCATGGGCCTCCTGCACTGCCACAATGATGCCACCCGAAGGTTGCAGGAACAGCAACTCATATTCCGCCTGGGAACCCTGCAGCCATATGGTATCAATGTGGACTTCACCAGTTTCAAAATCTCCCCTTCCCCTACTGCATCCCTCAACCAGCCCAGTTCGTCCCCTCCCCCCACTGCACCACACAACCAGCCCAGCTCTTCCCCCGCCCCCCCCCCCACCCACTGCATCCCAAAACCAGTCCAACCGGTCTCTGCCTCCCTAACCGGTTCTTCCTCTCACCCATCCCTTCCTCCCACCCCAAGCCGCACCCCCGCTACCTACTAACCTCATCCCACCTCCTTGACCTGTCCGTCTTCCCTGGACTGACCTATCCCCTCCCTACCTCCCCACCTACACCCTCTCCACCTATCTTCTTTACTCTCCATCTTCGGTCCGCCTCCCCCTCTGTCCCTATTTATTCCAGTTCCCTCCCCCCATCCCCCTCTCTGATGAAGGGTCTAGGCCCGAAACGTCAGCTTTTGTGCTCCTGAGATGCTGCTTGGCCTGCTGTGTTCATCCAGCCTCTCATTTTATTATCTTGGCTGTTACTAACTTGTCTGTTTTCTTCCAAATGTGTACATGTCTTGTCCCTCAGTATCTTCTCTCAGAGCATCTCCACCACAGATGTCAGGTTCAGCAGCGTATAATTTTCTTGGGCAAATGAGAATAGTAGAATTGGGCATATTTAGTTTTCTGCTAATCCAGTGTGAAATGTGAAGATTATTTAGCAAAACCATTTCTTAACTTATCAAATCATTATAATCCACTGGCCCTTCAGCTGCACAGTAGAAATACAGAAACCTGAGAGAGATGTTTTCCTATCTCAATCTGCTGAATCGTTACAAGTTAGATGTATATAGTGAAGGGTGTTACCTTTCCTCCTCCTATCATTCAACAAGGGACCAAAAGTACTGTTGCATGATTGTGTACAGTAGTTTCTGAAATTATTCAACTTTTGCTTCTGTTGCCTGATTTGACATTCTTTCTAATTTTACAATTTGACTAGGAACATTCTCTCCTTTTTGCTAGTCATAACTTTTTTTGCCTTTTTGGTTATTTGAAACTATATTCTCTTGTCCTATTTTCTTGGATGTGTTTGGCAGTTCCTTCCATTTAAGCACCACACTCTCTGATAAAGTTGCTGCTCGGGTCCCTTTTTAAATCTTTCCCCTTTCACTTTAAAACTATGCCGTCTAGTTTTAAGTTCATCCACTTTAGGGAAGAAACCTTTTTGCTCTTCACCTTTTTATCTATGCCCCTCATGATCTTGTAAACGTCTGTCAGGTCACCACTCAATAGGTTCTGGGGAGAAAGCCTCAGCCTGTCTAGCCTCTCCTTTATATTTGAAACACTCTCTCGCCACGATAACATTTTTGCAAATCTGTTCTACACCCTTCCTCCTTTTGATTGTCCTTCCTACAACAGGGTGACTAGAACTACACACCAGTACTCCAAAAGTGGCATTACCAGTGTCCTGTACAGCCACAACATGACATCCCAACTCCTATACTCAGTGCTGTGACCAATCAAGGAAAATGTATAAAACCCCTTCACCATACTGTCTACCTGTTTCATCACTTCTAAGGAGCTATGTATCTGAATGCCTGAGTGTAGTTTGACAACACTTCCTAGGATCCTACTAATAACTGTGCCAGGCCTGTCCTGGTTTATCTTGGCAAAGTGAAACACCTTGCATTTATCTAGTTTAATCTCCTATCTGTTGCTCCTCAGCCCATAGGCCCAGCTGATCAAGATCCTGTTGTACTCTTAGATGACCTTTGTCACTATCCACCATACCACCAATTGTATATAAATGTTTTAGATCAGAATAGCGGAAGCGTGGTTAAGAAGTTTGCAGATGACACAAATTTGACAAGGTTCCTCGTTGTAGACGGGTCAGTAATGTTACATCACTTGGGATCTAGGGACGGCTAGCTAACTGGATACCAAATTGGCTTTACAGCAAGAGACAGTGGGTGGTGGTGGTACGCTGTTTTTCATGCTGGAGGCCTGTCACCAACAGTGTTCTGCGGGGATCCACGCTGGGTCTACTGTTGTCCTTTTTACCTGTGAACAGCCTACCCCAGTCAACTTTTGATTTGTTATGTAGATACATAGAATCCCTATAATGTGGAAGCAAGCCAATCAACCCATCGCATCGACACCAACCGTCCAAAGAGCATTCTACCCAAGCCCACCCTTCCACACTATCCCCGTAACACTGAGTTTCCCATGCCTAATCCACCTAGCCTGCACATTCTTGAGCACCATAGGCAACTTGGCATTAGCAGTTTACCTAAGCTGCACACCTTTGGACTGTGGGAGGAAACTGGAGCGCCTGGAAGAAACCCACTCAAATACTGGGAGAATGTGCAAACACTACACAGTTGCCAAAGGTTAGAATCAAACACAATCTCTGGCACTGAGGCTGCAGCAGTAACTACTAAGCCACTGTGCTGCCCTTTTGTTTCTGTCTAATAATGCTCCAAGTTAGAACTTTAACGTTTCCCCAAGTCCTATTTTTTTTCATAGCTATCTTGGAACTAAGAGTTATGATCACCAGTCCCAAAGTGCATCCCCGCTAACATCTTAGTCACTTGCTTGGCATTATTTCCCAAAAGAAGGTCAAGTTCCCCCCCCCCCCCCCCCCCCCCAAAAAAAAAGTAGGTCCATTGACTTGTTGACAAAGAAAATGTTCTTGAACTCATATTTTGACAAGTTCTTCTCTACCCAAATCCTTAACACTACTGCAGTCCTGGTCTATGTTTGGAAAGTCAAAGTCCTTTACAATTACAACCCTATTATTCTTACTTAATTGCTCTTTTAGTTTCCTGTTACCATTAGTGGTAGTTGCAGGTACAGTTGCAACATTTAAAAGATGTTTGAGCAGCAACATGAATAAGAACAGTTCAGATGGATTAGGGCAAATGCAGGCAAATGAAACTAATTTAACTTGGGAAACCTAGTTGGAAGTGACGAGTAGGACTGGAAGGTCTCTTTCTGTGCCGTCTGACTCTATGAATAATGTTATAGCTTTTTGCCTTCTATACCAGAGATCCCCTGTCCTTGACAGTCTTCAGAGACTGGCCAAGTTGTAATGTCATACCTCGTGTCAGGGCAAATAATTTTGAGCAATCATTTTATATGCTTCCCTGCATCACTCTAGCATTTGATCAGACTTCAGTGAGTAATGCTTAAAAAGAAGTCCACTGTTCTCGGATTTAAATTGTTACCTCTAGCTGGCATCATCAAAAAAAGGTCCGATTTACTTTGTCCTTCTGAGCTGAAGTTGCAGATACAAATTTTAGAATTGGTGGGAGCCTCCAGCCTCTGGATATCTCCTTTTTAAGTGCTAACTATTTTTGTTTTTCAGTAATTTTATCCAATAGGATTTTACCTCTTTATGCTAATTCCTTCAAACTTGAATTCAGGGCTTTTCATGCAGAATTTTCGGACATTTCATCTTCCCCTAGCTGTAAACCATGCTAGTTTGTGCATGCATTAGCCACATTGCAAGAAAGACCAAGTTAATTGTTTGTGTTGAAGAGCTGGATATACTTTGAATTCTGGAAGTTTGGTTCCTACATTGAAGGAATGTTGAACTTATCTGTAAGGAGTGGTTTAGTCTGAGGTTATGCAGTGGAGATGGATGGTTAGATCAATTTTGAGTATGGAAATAGAATGCAGAATCTTATGGAATCAGTGTTCCTATTGCCCCTGGGTAGAGGTAGTAAAAACAAGTAAATTTGTGCCTGGCACCTTGGCACAGGTACTGATGATGGGCACAGATTGAAGCATGAAATTGGCAACTTGCTGTTCATAAAGTGGTTACCAGATGTCCTGAATGAAAATTGAAGATGACCACGCTGAATAGAGGAAAGTGTCTAATTGGGGAAAGATGTTCTACTACTTTAAGTTCATTAAAGTTACTGACTTGTTGAATGAAAGGTGGTAAAGTAGAACATCCCTTTTCAAAATGACAGGAAATTGATGCTACCAAATATAGTCTACTGAAATAAAATTGAGATGTTTTAGCATAGGTTGAAATGTAATCCTTGATTCAGGTTGATTTTGTTTGTAAATAGATACTGTTTACAAGCCTGATATTGAACAGTGATTAAGTGAATTGTGCAGGCTAATTTTTAAGTATTACGTTAGCTACAATGCATTGTATTTTAATCTCCAAAGCTGGAAAAGTTCAATTGTGCAGGATTTTTGTTATTGTATATTTGTTTTGGATCATGAAACTGCTGTTTCTCCTAATTTTTACTTTTTTAAAAAAAATGCAGTTTTGCATAGATATTACAGGTAAATCTCAAGCTTGCTGATATACAATTGAATTTAAGTAGAAATACTGGTGTTTCATAAGAGCTGTTCACTGCATTTTTAATTCTTGCAGGTTATGACATGTCTACGTTTATTAGAAGATACAGCAGATACTTAAATGAAAAGGCATATTCCTATAGGCAGATGGCATTTGATTTTGCAAGAGTAAAGAAAGGGTAAGTTTCAGGTTTTGTTTTGTACCTCACTTGTACAGGTAATTTATTGTATGGTGCACTTCTGAAAAGTGTGAAGTGTCTTCAAGTTTTTGTCATACAGTTGAGTTTGTTGTTTCTCAGTCTTTTTTAATTGTTGACTTTGAAGATAGTTTGCAACAGCTAAATATTTGGTTAGAATATTTAATTGTAATATTATGCCCAGTGTTAATAGAAACTAGGCTTGTTTCTGTTGACTTTTTCCCTGGACTGGACAGATAGTATGTGATATGCAATGCGTTGAGGAGTTTTGTAATTTTAAAGGTGGTGGTGATAGCCTTGTGGTATTATCATTCAACTGCCTAGCCACGGTAGGTATCAAATTCAAGCTCTACTTAATAAAGGAAAAACTGGAATTACAAGTCTAATAAGTACCATGAAACCACTTCAGATTTTTGGTCAATCAGATGGGTTTTTCCAATGTCCCTTTTTAGGGAAGGAAGCTCTTGTCTTTACCTGGTATGGCCTGCATGTGACCCTAGATGCTGGGTAATTGGGAGCAGGCAATAACTGCTGGTTGACCCAGCAATGCCCACATCCCTTTTCAATGAATAAAAAACAACGGCATATAATGGGTCTGTAGTGCAGGTCTCATGAAAGGAAGCTAGTTGTTTCCGTTACTGTATTTGTAGTAAGAGATGTGCACAAGTTAATTGCATGATGCTTATGAAGTCCGAGTCTAAATTCACATTATATTTTCATTCATTATGAGGAATGGATTATGCTGTCAAGTCTGATTGTCGTGAGCAATTTCTAAATCTTTTTTAAACAGGTGTAGCAGTTTCTAATATTTTTCAACAGTTCTTAATTCATTTTTGTACATTGTGCAAATGTGCCACTTTACTAACAGGCTGCAAGCAACTTGTGGATCGCTTTTCTCAATAGTATTTTTATTTATTTGCTTAAGTCATTCATTAAGACTAACATTTGTTGAGATATGTAATGAAAGTTGTTACGAGTTAAAACCTACGCATTGGATCACAAATTTTTGATAAACCTAATTATGTTAAATGATAAACTTATCATAAGATCTTGTGCCTTGACAGTGATAGCCTAAGTTAATTGTGGTTTTAATTACTCCAACACTGAAAGAAGATCAGCCACTGTCTTGAATTATCTTCTTTTTGGTCTTGGATGTGGGTTTTCCAGCGACTGTTGCTTTAAGCGAAAAAGAAATTTTGGGATTCCAGGAGTATAATTAAATAGCTGTAGAAAATTGTTATCATTGACTTTGCATTTATAAATGAGGAGCTGTTTCATACTTAATTGCAGAGGCAAAACTTGCTAATTTCCTACCCGTGCTTAAGGCCCATGAAAATGGGAATGCAGCAGAAGATTCACCAAGCCACAAACACACTTCTGGATCTTCACATGTAGTTTTGTTAAGTAATTTCAAAATATTTGTTTTATAAAGTTGTCTGAATTTCTGGTTGTGTTAGCACGTGGTTGCTTGAAGTCAAAATTAACACTTGCACGTTGGAAGGCTGTGCCACATTTAATGGTCCTAGTGAATGGTACTATGGCTAAGTTCAGACCCTCGAATGAAACCTGGCTGGATAGACCACAGGTTTAATTTTCTTTCTTTGTTTAGTTTAAATGGTAGTTAGTCACAACAATTCACATGAGACTGCAAGTGATTTTTCGCATCAGAACATGAGCATTTAGTACAGAAAACAAGCAACTCACATCCACTTTAACGCAAAATACCGAAGTTTCAGGCTGTTTACAGCACTGTCCATTTATAGGCACTCAAGTATAGAAAAATTATACTTGCATCTCAATTCTTTAAATTTTTGTTTCACTTTCCTTTAGTTTCTTTTTCACTTTCCTTTAGTTTCTTTTTCTTGCTATTACAGGTGATTGGAGTTTGGCATGAATGTTTCACAATTATGACCTAAGCATTTGTCAGATTTGACAACATGAAGGTTTCCATCCTAAATTCTCCTAGCTTGGAAGTTTTAGAAACCAATAAAACACTGCATCTATAATATCTGACTTTTATTGAACTGAACTGGAAAATATTTTTGCAAAAAGACTTTTTCCTTTTTAACTAAATTCCTTTGAACTGAAATAAAAAGAAAACTCATGACTTTGTTCCACCTGATTCTGCTAATCACAAATTCAAAACTACAGACAGTTTGCTCCATTAACACCCCAGGAGTTTGCCTGGCCCTCAAATGCAGTCATATGTCAGATGTTTTGCAGATGACTTTCTGACCATTTTGAAAACATACCTTCACAGCACTAGCTAGTGTTCATTTCCCTCTATTTTGAAATCCAGAATGAGAAATTTGCACGTTTCTTCACACGTGAAACGTATTTAGACATAAGAATCATTGTTCCCCTTCAAGTATTTATTTCATATTTTTAAAATTTATGTATTTGTTGCATTTTTTGTATTTTTGGGCTTGTGAAGGAAAACATTGGAAATTCTTTTGCAGTTCCATTTCCTAATAAGACAAAAAGACCTAAAATTCTTTTTTAAAGAAAGGTATCATTCATTATTTGAAATGATGAAAAATAGTCTCCAGTATTTGATGTTGAGAAACCAATCCTTGTGTGACTCTTTTTTTCATACATTTTGCTGCCTGTGGGTTTTGGTGGCAAAGCTAGCATTCATTATCCATTCTTAATTGTCCTCCCAAGTTGAAAACAGAATGCCTCTTGGAACTGACTCTGTACACACAGTCAAGGTATCTGAAAAAGACCATTAGCTAGGAAGCTTGACCGTTTTTTTTCTTTATTTTTCATTTTTCATTTTTCATTTTTATCCTCCACCCTCAAACCTCACTAGCTAGCTCTACACTTTGTTCCAAAGACAAGGGCAATTTTACTTCCTTTATTCACTGATTTGATTAAGAGATGAGCATGTTTCTCTGGAAGTGGGACTGGGAGGTGTGAGCATGTTGGGGTAGTGGGAATATTTTGTTTCTTGATCAGCCAAAATGTGATGAAAAAGTACTCATTTATTCCATGCAGTAACCTCACTTCACTTTTTAGTGAACAAAGTGTAGAGCTGGATGAACACAGCAGGCCAAGCAACATCAGAGGAGCAGGAAAGCTGATGTTTTGGGTCTAGACTCTTCAGATATTTTCTGAAGAAGGATCGAGACCCAAAACGTCAGTTTTCCTGCTCCTCTGATGTTGCTTGGCCTGCTGTGTTCATCCAGCTCTACAACTGGTATCTCCGATTCTACAGCATATGCAGTTCCTACTGTCTCTAACTGAGCTGAATTTCAGGCTTGGAAACCCTGACTAAAGGTGATACTGAAAGGGAAAAGAAATATCCATGCAAAATTGCTTAAAATGTTTAATTGGGTCAGTTACTTGCCTTTTTCCATTCTGCCTCTGTTAAAACTGGTGGGTTCAAGGTTCACTGAGTTCAGCGATGAGATTTTTAGTATCACCCAACTCCAACTCACCTGTTTGTGTTAAAATTATCTTCCTGACTTTAGTGCCATTATCTACACACTTTGATACAAGTAAGTAAGACTGTGCTGAGCTAGTATTGACCAGGTCTGGTTTTAGAAGTTATTGCTGTGGAGCCAAAGATTTAATGTTGTTTTTTAGAAAACACCTTTCTGTTTGAACGTATTAAGAGAACATTGAAGATTGTCCTCTGCAGCTGTATTTGGATCCCGCTGAAATATTTCCTGTTTGGAAATGCATTTATGTTGTATTCCCCCTCCTCTTTTGGTAAATGATTGAATTGTGATTATTTTTTTTCATCTTTGCCTCTCAGTACTTGCCACTTCAAAGTTGAAGGGCTGTTGTTAACTTTTCAATTCAAGCAGTTCTTTTAGAACAAGGAGTGAATCCTGACCTATTGTGGTCAATATTTAAACAAAAACAATGGGTCATAATCTGCTGTTGTCTAAATTTGTCCATCTGTTCAGGATTTTAATTTTTTTGCATAACAAGTACAAGCTGAGTATGTCAAAGCAAGAGGAAAAGCATCTGTGATCTGAGTGAACAGGCAAGTAGGTATATACTATTGGAAATAATATTTCCTTATTTATAATACTTCAAAGTTGCTAAAATCAGTAGTTTGTCATTGAAGCTTTCTTTTTTTCCAGATTTTCTAGTCTCCCAGTTACGTAGTTCGACTTAGAGGGGGTGGGGGAAAAGGATTGTAAATTAATTTTCTATGACCATAAGGTTGAAATGGTGAAGACACAAAAAGCAAGAATTAATTCCGAAGCTACAATTTTTTTTTTCAGGGTTGATGGTGTAATGAGAATTATGACTTCTGATAGATTGTTGAAAAGCATGCAAATACTTCAAGAACATTTGGATGCTCTGATGGAATTTGATGTAAGTAGTTACCTGCAGGTAAAATAGGTTATTTAGTTCGGGCGTGTTTTCTCTTCACAGGGCTGATGGTGCAATGAGAACTATGGCTCCAGAAAAATTATTGAAAGGCATGCCAATACTGCAAGGGCAGTTGGATGCACTACTGGAGTTTGATGTAAGTAGTTTAACAGCTTGACAGCTTGTGGTTATGACTACCATTGCATGCATACAATATTGCAAATGCTGAATGCTTAGTGATGCATGGGCAGTTTGTTTTTGTGAAATGCATGACCTTATTTGAACACCTGCTTTTCTGCCTTTTGTTTTTAAATGCATGTTTCCTTCACTTGTAATTTCTTTGCAGCCTGCTCTTATATTTTTCTGATACGAATTTGTAGCAACGAATGCCGTAAAATGCTCTCTTGGCCTTAGACAGTTCTAGCATAATGAAAATTTTAAGTTCAAGTTGCATATCCATTTTTATTGTTGGTTTAATTGCTTTCTTGCTAAATCTGAAAGCATCTCTGGGAGGATTTGAGTTGGATGCAGAAGACCGCCAAATCCTCTACCAGCTATGGTTGCTACTTTCCAATTATTTTGGTACCTTCAGTTTGCTGATGATGGTGTTCAGCTCCAGTTACACTCGGACAAGAAACAGCCCACACCTGCATGCAGGGAAATCCTGTCTATAATTAGGCATGGGCGAATAAGTAATTGCAACGTTTGTCATTCACACTCTCCTAGATCTTTTTCTTTTTCCAAGATCTCTGAATCAAGTCTAGCCATTAGGCAGGCTAGCTGCATTTTTTTTTTGTCTTCAGGTGTTTAATAATTGACTACTTGGGCACATTCGAAATGTGGAGCTTATTCAAGGAAATGCTCCTGTGTGTCCTAGATAAATATGTACCTGTCAGGCAGGGAGGAAGCTGTAGAGTGCAGGAGCCGTGGTTTACGAAGGAGGTGGAATCTCTGGTCAAGAGGAAGAAGAAGGCTTATGTTAGGATGAGATGTGAAGGCTCAGTTAGGGCACTTGAGGGCTACGAGGTAGCCAGGAAAGACCTAAAAAGAGAGCTCAGAAGAGCCAGGAGGAGACATGAAAAGTTGTTGGCGGATAGGATCAGGGTAAACCCTAAGGCTTTCTATAGGTATTTAAGGAATAAAAGAATGGGCCTAATCTTACTTTCGTCAATCAAGGATAGTAGTGGTATGTTGTGTGTGGAGTCAGATGAGATAGGGGAAGTGCTAAATGAATATTTGTCAAACAGTATTCACTCTAGAAAACGACAATGTTGCCGAGGGGAATACTGAGATGCAGGCTACTAGACTAGGTGGGATTGAAGCTCACACGGAAGAGGTATTAGAAATCCTTCAGAAGGTGAAGATAGATAAGTCCCCTGGGCCGGATGGGATTTATCTTCGGATCCTCTGGGAAGCCAGGGAGGAGATTGCCGAGCCTTTGGCATTGATCTTTAACTCGTCATTGTCTACAGGAATAGTGCCAGATGACTGGAGGATAGCAAATGTGACTCCCCTGTTCAAGAAGGGGAGTAGAGACAACCTTGGTAATTATAGACCAGTGAGCCTTACCTCAGTTGTTGGTAGCGTTGGAAAAGGTTATAAGGGATAGGATTTATAATCATCTAGAAAAGAATAAATTGATTAGGGATAGTCAGCACGGTTTTGTGAAGGGAAGGTCGTGCCTCAAACCTGGAGTTCTTTGAGAAGGTGACCAAACAGGTAGATGAGAGTAAACCGGTTGATGTGGTGTATATGGATTTCAGCAAGGCTTTCAATAAGGTTCCACACAGTAGGCTATTGTACAAAACGTGGAAGAATGGGGTTGTGGGAGATATAGCAGTTTGGATCGGAAATTGGCTTGCTGGAAGATGACAGAGGGTGGTAGTTGATGGGAAATGTTCATCCTGGAGACCAGTTACTAGTGGTGTACCGCAAGGGTCGGTGTTGGGTCCACTGCTGTTTGTCATTTTTATAAATGACCTGGATGAGGACGTAGAAGGATGGGTTAGTAAATTTGCAGACAACACTAAGGTCGGTGGAGTTGTGGATAGTGATGAAGGATGCTGTAGGTTGCAGAGAGACATAGATAAGCTGCAGAGCTGGGCTGAGAGGTGGCAAATGGAGTTTAATGCAGACAAGTGTGAGGTGATGCACTTTGGTAGGAGTAACCAGAAGGCAAAGTACAGGGCTAACGGTAAGATTCTTAGCAGTGTAGATGAGCAGAGATATGTGTCCACGTACGCAGATCCTTGAAAGTTGCCACCCAGGATGACGGCTGTTAAGGCGGCGTACAGTGTTTTAGCTTTTATTAATAGAGGGATCGAGTTCCGGAACCAAGAGGTTATGGTGAAGCTGTACAAAACTCTGGATCGGCCGCACTTGGAGTATTGTGTACTGTTCTGGTCACCGCATTATAAGGAGGTGGAAGCTTTGGAAAGGGTGCAGAGGAGATTTACTAGGATGTTTCCTGGTATGGAGGGAAGGTCTTACAAGGAAAGGCTGAGGGACCTGAGGCTGTTTTCATTAGAGAGAAGGTGGTTGAGAGGTGACTTAATTGAAACATATAAAATAATCAGAGGGTTAGATAGGGTGGATAGGTAGAGCCTTTTCCCTAGGATGGTGATGGTGAGCACGAGGGGCATAGCTTTAAATTGAGGGGTGAAAGGTATAGGACAGATGGCAGAGGTAGTTTCTTTACTCAGAGTAGTAAGGGAATGGAACGCTTTGCCTGCAACGGTAGTAGATGCACCAACTTTAGGTACATTTAAGTCGTCCTTGGATAAGCATATGGATGTACGTGGAATAGTGTCAGTTAGATGGGCTTGAGATCGGTATGACAGGTCGGCACAACATTGAGGGCCGAAGAGCCTGTACTGTGCTGTTATGTTCTATGTACATTTAAACCAGAACTCAAAGGCTTAACATCTCTATAAGGTTCAGTGCAGTTGTACAACACAGAAACCTGGCCTTCAGTTCTCTTTTTTTTTCCAAGTTATAACCATCCCCCATCCTTTTTGAGGGTCCTAATTATACTATCATATCTGCTACATACCTGAATCCAGAGTTTGCTGCATCCCATCCTGCAATGTGGACAGTCTCTGTAGCATCAGGTTACTTTTTCGTTCTCTTAAAACATTTTCCTGAATCCCATCCTCATCCCAAAAATGTCTTGGATCATAAAGTATATCCAAGTGGTTCTTTTTGAATTTGTTTAAATGTATTTCAGAGGAGACTTGACAACGGCAATTTGCTTAAATATGCACATTTATTGAGTAATAATAAAAGACAAAAAAAAATTGATAAAGCCTGTAAAAAGAATGGAAAAAAAAATCCTCCTGCCCTCTGCCTGTTGGGAATCCACAGTGACACGGTGGCTCAGCGGTTAGCACTGCAGCCTCACAGCGCCAGGGACCCGGGTTTGATTCCAGCCTCGGGTGACTGTCTGTGTGGAGTTTTCACGTTCTCCCTGTGTCTGCATGGGTTTCCTCCAGGTGCTCCGGTTTCCTCCCACAGTCCAAAGATGTGCAGGCTAGGTGGATCGGCCATGCTAAATTGCCCGTAGTGTTGAGGGATGTGTGGGTTATGGGGGATGGGTCTGGCTGGGATGCTTCAAGGGGCGGCGTGGACTTGTTTGGCTGAAAGGCCTGTTTTCACACGGTAGGGAATCTAATCTACTTGCTCTCCATAGATCTATACTTGGGGCCCCTTCTCCTGTGACAACCAAACTAAAAAGACTTAGCATTGATCTGAACCATAGGAAGTAATATGTACCTCTCCAGTACTCTGTACAGGAAAATCCCTGTTATGTAGAATTTTCATGCAATTGATGAGAGTAGGTTTCTACACTCTAGGAGCTAATGGTTTGGTCCTCTCTTTCCTTTTGATCAAACATCATGGATTCTGTTTGAGTGGCCTTTGCCACATTTGTGTAACCATCACCAACCCCCTCCCCATTCCATTCTGGAATCTAACAATGTCCATATTACCTTGAATGAAAAATAATTTTTTTAAAGTAATATCTTTCTTATGCCTTGTAATCATAACAGGATGGCTAATTTTACTTGGTGTTTGTACACGGTACTCTTAGGTTTGCAGAATAAAATCAGTTAAGCATCTTGAACTTTTGAAACAGATCTGCAATCTTTGAACTAATCTTTTGATAGAAAGTGCAACCTCCAATTGTAAAGGCAATGGCCTATGTTGTATGAACTAAAGGAATATGTTGTGATTTACACTTGTGACTGACGGTACACGTTTGATTATGGCAAATGGAACTTTTTTGAAGTGCTGACCATCTGATTTGCAGTCTGTCTTTTGCTGCTTAGTTTATGCACCTTGTTGTAGCTTTTGAGAGAAATTAAAGGATAGAACCTTTTGAATAATGTGGTAAATACTAATCTTCACAAACAAAAAAATCAAACAATACCCATAGAGGGCAAAATTCTCTGGGAGGTTGATGTATTACATGTTGTTCTCTCCACTGCATCAAACATTTTAATTTGAGATTGTGGTTTCTAGTTGTTAGTTGACATAAGTAGCCGGGTTTTACTGTTTTGTCCATCTTCCACCCTCTGCTCCCAACAATCCAGATCATTTGAAAAAGTTAATAACTGTTTTTCTATTTTATTCTAGGAAAACCCAGAGACTTCGATAATCCCTCTTTTTGTTCCTTTATATATCTGTACTACAAAATTTGAATATAGAAAAGCCCTGAAGTGAAAAAGGCCATTTATTACACATGACCAGCTGGAATTTTTATGTATGCATTATTTAATTTTGTTAGTCACCTTTTTAATTGAGTTTTGGGTAACAAGATTACTTCTTGAGTGTTTCTATGAAGTTGGATAAACCGTTTAAAGCCAGTGTTTACTTACACTTAAGTATAGTATGATTTTCTTTTGTTTCATGGCAGTTGGTGTCATTGCAACATTCAGCATAGACTTGATCATTCTGTCGTCATCTTCTGCATGGAAAAGCATTCATTGCACCATAAGTTGTGTAACTGTGTGCACATCTTTTGAGAATGTAATGTATTACAAGAAAATTTATTTGACAGAGCAGTTGCAAATTAATAATTGTTTGGTATTACAGGTCAGCCCTGGTGAATTATCAAATGGAGTAATAAATGCTGCTTTCCTGCTACTTTTCAAAGATTTAATCAAATTATTTGCATGTTACAATGATGGAATCATTAATTTGTTAGGTGAGTACAATTTTGTAAAATGAGACCAGTAGGAAATAAACATTTTCCTCTTTTGATAACTTTGAAAATGCTGTCTGCATCATTAGTTTTAGCTTTCAAAGCACCATTTCCTTTTACTACTTAAAGCAATAATCTACATTCTTGGTAATATAGATAAATTCAACTTCTTTTATTTTAGAAAAATATTTCGAAATGAAGAAGGGACAATGTAAAGAAGCATTGGAAATTTATAAAAAGTTTCTTACTAGGATGACAAGGGTCTCAGAATTTCTTAAAGTTGCTGAAGTAAGTAACTTAAATCATTTTTAAAACATTGTGGTGTCTGCAGTATGACCTTGCTTTGACACTTCTTCTGACTACTGGTTCCTTTGAGAGTGCAAGATCTAGGAACCAAATGGCTGTTCACCCTGTTGATTCTGCTCTGCTGATGTTTCTCAGCCCCTTTTTCTTGCCTTCTCCCTTTAGCCTTGATCCCATTACTAATCAAAAACCTATCAATCACTGGTTTAAATACACTCTCTGACTTGGCTGCCACAGAAGGCTGTGGAGGCCATGAGATGGACAGATGCACCACCTGATGGTTGGTTGAAGGAATTCCTTCTCTTCTCAGTTCTAAAGGAATATCTGTTCATTTATAAGACTGGGTTCTAGAATCTCCCAGTGGAATCATCATCATTTTCATGTCCACTGTGTCCAGGCCTTCTAGTATTAAGTTTCGATGAGATTCCCCCTCATTCCCTTCTAAACTCCATTGACTACAGACCAGAGTTCTTAACTGCTCCTCATTTGATATGCTGTTCAACCCTGGGACCATTTTTGTAAACCCTTTCTGGATCCCCTCAATGGTCAGCATATCCTTCCTTAAATTATGGGACCTAAAACTGCTCAATGTTTCTAATATGGTATGACCATAGCTTTATTCAGCTTTAGTCCTACATCTCTGTTGTATTCTAGCTCTCTTGAGGTGAATGCTAACAGTGCAATTGGCTTTCCAACTACCAACTGAACCTGCATTTTAACCTTGAGAATCTTAAACTAGGACTCCTAAGTACCTTTTTGTGTTTTTGATTTTTTTTTCAAGCCTGTGTGTGTAACCTCACACATTGTCACTCCCTCAGCCACTTATTGCTCACTCTCTTAGCCAGTTCAAGTCCTTCTGCTGCCTCCCTGACTTCTCACTGCTACCTGTCCCTTCATCTGCAAACTTAGCAACAGTGCCCCCAGTTTTTGTGCAGATTTTTAACATAGAAAGCGAATAGTTGTGGTCCTAACACTGACCCTGATGGAATTCCACCAGTTACTGGCTGCCATCCTGGAAAAAGACCCCTTTATGCCTACTCTGCCTTCTGCCAGTCAATCAAGTGGCTTGTTCAGAGAAACCATGTAGTTTGAGGGGTTTTTTGTTTTTTTTTGACTAGAAGTCTGTCACCAGTGGTACTCTGGAAGGATCCATGCTGGGGCCTCAGTTTTGTAATATAAAATAATTGGATGAAAATGTAGGTGGCCTGATTTTGTAAGTTGCAGACAGTGCAAAAATTTGTGGAATTGTGGACAGTGAGGAAGCTTGCCAAAGGATACAGTGGGATATAAATTAGTTGGAAAGTTGGGCAAGAAATGGCAGATGGAGTTTAATTCAGACAAGATTTGGCAAGCCATGTTGCAGCTGTGTAAAACTATTTTTCGAGTTAGACTACATTTGGATTATTGTGTGCAGTTTGGATTAAAGTGTGCTAGCTACAGTGAGATGTTGGGCAAACTGGATCATTTTCCACTAAAGCATGGAGGCTGAGGGGTGACCTGCCTGAAGCACGTAAAGTTGAGGCAGGTTTAGGGTGATAGTTAGAGACTTTGCCAGATTGTTTCAAATACTGTAAAGTACAGGTTTAAGACAAGGGTGGAAGCTTATAGATGTACAAGCAAGATTTTCCTTTTTAGAGGGTGATACATGCCAGGACCATGCTGCCAGGGAGGTAGTAGAAGCAGATGTGATATTAATGTTTGAGGCATTTAAACATGAACAGGCAGGGAATAGAGGTACATTGGTCATGTGCAGGCAGATGGGATTAGTTTAGAATGGCATTGTGGTGGTGCAGACATGGTGTGGCGAAAGGCCTGTTTCTGTGCTGGCACTGTTCTGTGTAATTGATGGAAGGCTGTTCAGGAGTATTTTGGAATTTTGAGTTTGGCTGTTAAAGGCGTAGTTGAGGGTTTCTCCTTGCCACTCCATTTTCTCCATGTTCAATTCTATGTTTTGTTTTACCGTGTAGTCTAAAGTCTTCCCATGTACATCCATGTATATTTTCCAATTGTTTCTCTCACTTCAACAGTTTCCATTTTCTGGATCAGTTTGTGTCTCATCTTAGCCAGTCAGGTTAACTTTGGGTAAAATTCTGAAACAAGAATTAAAATTCACATGGGCAAATAGAGGTTAATTTATGAAATAGAGCATGGATTTGTTATGGGAAAATTATGTTAAACTAACTTGCTAGCGTTTTTGAGTCAGCCAAGAACATTGACTGTTCATGAACGTCATGTACGTACCCACACAAACACAAAATGCTATGCAACAGATTTGGTAAAGTGAGCTACTGGAATAAAGTAGTAGGAGCCAGAAATGGATACAGAATCTTAAAAAGGTTATCTGTCTGTCCTAAGTGCATATGTTTATAGTCGCCAGCCCTCAATATGTTGCGCTTGACTTTTTTAAAATCAAAGTCATCCAAGCACCCATGTATAATGGCATCTCTTCATAGAGGCTGCTGAGGTTTTCCAGCACTTCCTGCTTTTATTTCAGATCTCCATCACAGGCAGCATTAATTTTTGCTTTAATGATTAATGTTGATTTATTTCAATGTACTTTCAAAATTAAAACTCAAGTTTTGAATTTGCATTCAATGAGATCTTAACATGTATTCTAGAATAATCACAGATTATTTTAACTTTGTGTTACAGCAAGTGGGTATTGACAAAGGTGACATTCCAGATCTGTCTCAAGTAAGTTTATTTCATATTACTTTGACATTCTTGTTCAAATATTAATCTGCATGTTACAAGTGCGTACAAATTTCACATATAGACAGTATCTAACCATAATCTGCTTGTGGTGAGGCCGGGTAGGTCTTGCATAAGTACTTAAATTGGCTGATCTTATTGTTTCAATTCCTGTTCACACTTGTTATTGTCACTGATATTGCTTCATTTGCTGATGATCTGGGCAACAACAACAATGGCATAGAAACTAGCACTGAGCGCTTCTTACTGGATCATGTTTGTGATCACAAATGAAAAGTGCATGTCACCTGCTGAGAGCAAACTGGATTTTGCATTGGATCATGACATGCTCATGGACCTCTGAATTAGTTTCATTCCTAGAAATAGTAAGAGTAGTGTATATTTAGCTTTGCTGTTTCATCAGTATCATTTGAGCAAAATTTATCACAAAACAAGAATTTTTTCTAAAATTTTCTTTGAATAATCTATTTGGTGGAGCCAATGTAATCTTGTTTTTGAGCAATGGCAAACCAGTATTTACTTTGAAACTAAAATAAGTGGAAGAAGTTAAACTCAATGTTTGAACTTTTCTTCCATGGAGAAAAAGTTCCCATGGGTAAATTACTTTGAGACACAAGCAGCTCAGGTGTCATCTCTTTGTCCGAAAACAGAATTTATCTGTGCAGTGATAACCTCTAACATATTAGAAGCAGTTAACAGTGTTCATCTAGAATTCTAATGGAGAATTCAAGTTGAAAACAAATGCTAAAAAGTGACGTGCATGTTTTTCATGTTGCCAACTTCGTTTGACAAGAAACCACCTTCTTTGTGATCTTAACGTTTAAAAGGATTAGGTTTTTTAACTTTATTTTTGAAATCTGCTTTAAATTTATCTAACAATGTTACAAAAACTGTTACATTACTACAGAAAACAAGATTTATTCAGTCTTCACAGTTTTCAATTTAGGGATTGTGCCGCTAATCTCATTATGATGGTGAATTATTCTTGGTGGTATTTTAATATAATGGTGGACAATAGCATCATTGTTATCTTTAATGTGTAGTGTTGGATTTTAAGTGACAATTTGCAGTTTTTGTAACATTTCATCAAAATCATTTGGGTTGCATTTTGCTACTCCTTTTAGTAACATACTGTTTGATAGTGTTTTGAAAGTATACACCAGTGGATCCAATTACCGTGTTCTGTATGAGAAATATTTTGTCTATGTATCTGCATTCTTAAATGGCAATGGTCATCACAATCTCAGAATTGGTGTAGAAGGTTAGCTGTTGACCCATCATGCCTGCACCAGTTGTTCTACCCAATGCCAATCTCTTGCCTTTTCCTGGTGTCCCTGCATATCGTTTTAATCCAAATTATTATGCAGTGCTCCATTAAATACCTCAGTTGAACCTGCTTCCATCACATTTTCAGGCAGTGCATTCTATACCTTTAACTACTACCTGTGTCAAAGTTTTTTTTTCTCTCACATCATTCTTCATTTGTTTACACATCACTTTAAATTTTTGCTGTTTCATTTGTTTTGCTTTTACAAATAGGAACAGATTCTCCATCTACTGTATCCAGCCCACTCATGATTTTGTAAACCTCTATTGTGTCTTCTCTCAGTCCTCTTCTCTTGAACAGTCCCATCTCGTTCAATCTATCCTTATACTTAAATAACTGGGTTCTGGGAATTAGAGCTTTTCTTTGTAAATTGCGTCTGTTCTTTCTCTCATGCATTCATACCTTTCCTATAATGTTGTGCTCGGAACTGTGCACACTACTCCATCTAAAGTCTAACAAGTGTCCTTGCAAGTTCAGCATTACCTCTGTGCCCCTATTAATAAAGCTTAAAGCACTGTTTTATTGTCTGTGGTCTCAGCCTGTCCTGCAATCTTCAATGATCTGTGCATGTTTACACGCGGGTCCCTCTGCTCCTGCACGATCATGGGAATTGTACTCCCTACTTTGTAATGCCTTTTGTGCTTTTCTGACCAAAGTGCATGACTGATTCATTTATAAATTCCTTCCATGTGGCCCTCTGAATGGCAGTAGTCCCAACATAGATCAGCACTGCAGTTGGAGCTTCAGAGCAATGCTGGCCACTGTAAATCTGCTGGTTAGTCTTACCCTGAAAAGTACAGTGCAGTCAAGAAAGTAGTAATCGAGGATATCTGCTAGCATGTGAATTGTATCATCATAACTACCAGGCTAACTTTTGCATAGAATTAATAGAATAAATTCTTGCAGGAAAGATGGCTACATATGGGGTGGCATGATAGCTCAGTGGTTAGCACTTCAGCCTCACAGCGCCAGGGACCCGGGTTCAATTCCAGCCTAGGGCGACTGTCTATGCAGAGTTTGCATGTTCTTCCCATATTTGTGTGGGTTTCCTCCGGGTGATCCGGTTTCCTCCCACAGTCCAAAGATACACAGGCTAGATGGATTGGCCGTGCTAAATTGCCTGTAGTGCTCACGGGTATGTGGGTTATAGGGGGATGGGTCTGGGTGGGATGCTCTAAGTGTTGGTGTCGGTTTGTTGTGCCGAAGGGCCTGTTTCCACACTGTAGGGATTCTGACCTGATCTGACAGTTAAATTTAGATGCAGAATTAGAAGTTGACCCATGTGATAATTGTGGAGATGGAGTGCAAAAGCATGGCATGAATTTCCTTTTGCTTTTAAATTTTAAAGCTTTATCACCTTGGTGTGGGAGTGTGGAAAATTCTGTAATTGCCAGACACCTTTTTTTTTTAGCTTTCCAAATATCGTGTTCAGTTTTCATCATCAATCCACCAGACGAACTCCCGTATCTTTTGTTTTTGTCAGTATGTAACTACTTAATTTGTGTCAAAATTGCACTGTTTAAACTTATGTTTCCGGTCCTTTGCTAGAAAGGAGTGTGATGTACACTCTGCTGCAGAATTGTAGTCATTGGGGTGGGGTGGCGTGGGGGGGTATGGAAGCAGTATAGATAGCACATAAGCATTGTTCAGTGTCATTGCCACTCCTTCAGGAATGCACAGATTAACAAGAAAGTCAGCAATTTTATTGTATTACTCAGTGCACAGCTATATGCTTAGGTGTAGACTGCCTAGAAATTGTAATGATGAAACTATCAATACTTTTAATCTTTTGATATTGCTAGAACCTTCTTAAACAAGGCGTAAGTTTCTATAATCAGTGTAGATGAGTTTTTAGCAGTGATAGAAAATTTGAGCAACAAAACTGGCCCTGGAAGAATTTTAGTATTTGCAATACTGTTGGATGTGTAGTTAGTGAATGCATGTAATTTAGTTAAACTATTTAAATTTAGGAATATTTAATGATTTAAATTTAATCTAATCTAAAACTTTAAATGTATATATTTAACAAGCATTTTGAACTTTTAAAAAAATTTTAGCAAGTTTCAGTCTTCAGTATTGCTATTTGAAAATGGTTTTTTGTGATTGTCTGCTTGGACAGCTTGATTACTCCATTACTCCAGGCGCATGTTGAGATCCCACGAAAGACGAAGATTATTAGTTATGATGTTATTGCACAGCAATACAGCCAGAATTGTCATTGGAGAAATCACTAGATCTCTCAGTAAGACTGAGTCAAATGACAAGCATGACTTCCATTTGGAAATTCCAAGCTGTAAATACTTTGTTAGCTCCGTATTGTTTTGGTATATATTTATCACTATCACCTCAAACTGTGGATGTAGTGATTGAGCCTGCATAATTTTAAGGAAAAAAGGAATTTCAGGCTTAGAGTTACGAGGTTAAAGTAATCAGAAGCTGATGATTAAATATATTGAATAATGAAACATTAACTTAGATCATAATTTCAATCCTCGATTGACCTTGGAGTTTGATTTGGGAATACCAAATGTAGATTTATGACCAAGAGTGCTTTCTATTGTACAAACACAGATCAAGGCCATTCACTGGAATGACCAAAATAGTTGTTAATCCGACACTTGCAATGCTGTTCTTGCATATAGAATGATGAGCTGAAGAAAAAATGCTGCATAACGTTGACACAAAGCACTCACCATCAATCAGAGCGGAATGGCAGGAAAGTATCTTGTGTATGATGATTCCTTTAGTTTACCAAAGCTTACACTTACAAA
The DNA here is from genome assembly GCF_030684315.1 of Stegostoma tigrinum. NCBI lineage: Eukaryota > Metazoa > Chordata > Chondrichthyes > Orectolobiformes > Stegostomatidae > Stegostoma > Stegostoma tigrinum. The sequence goes on along the minus strand of NC_081357.1, from coordinate 48,663,595 downwards.
AGTTTATTTAATTGTTGCTGATGTTTCTAATAAACATTAACATTCACCAATGTAATTTAAGAGTAAAATTAAATGCAACATAGAACGTGCTTTATCTGATTAATTTTATTTTTGTTTATGCCAAATGATGATTCTTTATCTAACAAAGTTGAATTTGCTGTTGCTGATCTAGTGTTTCACCGTTAAATTCACTGCCATTACTATTCACCACAACTCATCTATTTGAGTGATCAGCAGTAAAATGTAGGAAAAATGCAGATGTTTGTTAACTTTCTTATAATAATTTTCTTTGAAAATGCAGGCAATACACTGGAGAATTCTTGCTGACCTTAAAAATTCTGACAATGAGAGTTCACCTTTTAAAGACTGTACCATTGATAATCCGGTAACCGTCCATATGTTATCCAATATACCTCTGGTGTGCTGGTCTTTCTGTTACTATATTTGAAGTTGTTGAAGTAGGTTCTTCAATGGGATACTTCACCAACTTGGTATTTAGGTTAACTTAGATTCTGATGTGACTTTATGTAGCCTCGCTTTTCAAAGCTCACCTTGACAACAGCGAGAGCATCATGTAAATAGCTGTGACATTGAACATTGTTTCAACTTTGTGCTGAAAGCTGTAAAAAGAATTTTCTTTGACTTTAATTAAGAAGTGTTCAATCATTTTAAATAAATGTGATCTTCTGGTTGAACTAATGTGTGCAGAAATTTAATGTAGCCTAGTTATCAAAGTTTACTGTCAACTACTGGATCTTTAAAATGTTTCCTGATGCATAGGAGTAGGAACAATTAGGGCCCAAGAGGGGATTTACTTTTGGAGGCTGGGGTATTAACTGAGGCATTAAACAAACACTTTCCATCTGACTCTACCATGGAAAGAGATGCCAACCAAAGAAAACAGTAGAAAGATTTTAAATTGATTTTTAAAAATCAAATGAGGTTCTTCCAAAGACAGTGGGGAAAGAAAATAGTCTGCAGTTTTCCCATCTTTGTTAAATCTAGCAGGATTGCAGAAATATAAATGTTTTCACCATTGTTAAAAAAAATGGTTTAAGGATAAAACCAGTCAGGCCAGTCAGTTAAACTTTTTGTGATGGAAAGCTTCTAGAATCAGTAATTTAATGGGGGGAAAAAAATAAGTCATGTGGACAGCAGCATGTTAATTAAGGAAAGCAAACAGATTTTATGACAGGATAGCCTTGTTTATCTAATTTGGAGTCCTTTGAGTTGATGAGGGAAATACCTTTTAATGTGCTCTACATAGACTGCTGCGCAGCATTGTTATAATAGCTCTTGGAATATAAGGGGCAGCTAGAAAATGATACAGGATTGTCTGATTTAACAGTGTAACAGAGCTCTGATTAATGCATTCATTTGGGCTATTGGATGGTGTATAGCAGAACTGTCTGGGGTCAGTCTGGGAACTTTTCTTGACCGTGGTGTATAGAGCACAATAGCCCAAGTTTTTGGATGATTCAAAGCTTGGAAGTGTTGTAAACTGTGAAGAGGATGGTGTGACATTTCAAAAGGACAGACCATTTGATGGTATGAGCAGATGGGTGACAAATTTCAATTTAGAGAAATGTGAATTGGTAGGTGGAGCATGTAAAGACAATAAATAAAATGAAGTGTAATTTTGGCAGAAACAGAAGGACCTGTGTGTTTTAGCATTAGTCATTGAACTTGACAGGACAAGCAAAGAGTAGCAATACAGCATGTGTGTGTATTAATGTGGACTTAAAGTAAAAAAGCAAAGATGTTGAATTTGTAAAAGACACTAGTTCAGTTTAAACTAGTGTTGGTTGTATGTCAAGACGTTTTGCCTAAAAAGAATATTAAAGTACTAGGGAGGGTGCAGAAGACATTTATGGCTATGTCTCATTCTGAAATTAGATTGCAGAAATCAAGATGCTTACCTTGGAGAGCACAAGGCTGAGAAGAGATTCAGTGGATGTATTCAATGTCTTGAGGAGGGGCCTTCATGACATAGATGAAAAGAAACATACCACTTTTGAAGTGATTGCAAAGAAGAAGGCACAGATTTAGAGTAATTGGCCAAGGAAGCAAAAACCTGTGGGGGGGAAAAACTTTTCCGTGTATTGAGTGGTAAAGGTCCGCTGTGCACTGCCCGAATGCGGTGGAGGCATATTTGATCGACACATCAAATGGATTAACTGAAAAAGAAGAATGTGGCACAAGCAGGGGAATGGCATGAAGTGAACTGCTCTTTTGGAGAGCCAAGAGGATGTGATGGGTTGAATGTCTCCCCTCTATATAGTGATCGTGATCCTGAAAGGTCTCATTGAAGTCTTAGATTAACAACTCAGTTACAGACAGTTCCCTAGTTGCAAGCAGGTTCTCTTGAGCCTGTTTGCAAGTAGATTTCAATGCAAGTCTGAACAGAATGCAAGACCGTACAACCAACCATTCCTAAGCACAGGAAACAGTCATATATCAGATCTTTAAAATCACAACCCTGCACGGGATCACATTTGTAAATATAAAAGTTCACAAGTCAGGGGTTTGTAAATTGGAAAGCCCCTGAATAATATGTAAATCAAGTAATCAACAACCTGAAAAGTTGAAGTTTGGTGCTAATCTAGAAACCACATGTGGGAAGTACTCAGAAGGTGAGGCAATGTCTGGAGAGACAAAATTATACCTCTTTGAGAATAATGTTAAAGATAAAATGCTGGGGGAATTGGAGAAGGAATAAAGAATAAGAGGTCAGATCTGTGATGGAAAGCAGGAAAGATTTAATTGACTAGAGAAATAGCTTGTAGCAAAAGGAAATGGCAATGGTAACAAAAGATAGGTTTAGAGAAGTTGAAAATGTCAAAGTAGGACTATTACCTTTTAACCACTGCCCCACAAAAATTGGAATTATGGTTATGAGCTGAAATTGTCCAATTTGTGAATTGCCTTTTTGAGAAGTTGAATGTGATTTCGTGAGATTAAGCTATACAAAAAATTGAGGATGCTGGCATCCTGTATAGCGCCATGCAACAAAAACAGAAATTGCCGGTAAAACTCAGCAAGTCTGGCAGCAGCTGTGGGGAGAAATCAGTTAACATTTTGAGTTCAGTGACTGTTCTTCCAAGCCACAAATCTGCTGAGGTTTTCCAGCAGATCTTTCGGTTTTTTTTTGGTGTAGTTCAATGTCAGTGGTGAGCTATATTGGCCAATTTAGGGGTCATTGGTCAAGGTAGGTGTGGGGTTACGAGTTAAAATGACAAATGGCTAGAAGGTGAAATTGATAGACTAAAAACACCAAACAATTGGCGCTATAAGACTGCATCATGGACAACAAATATAGTATGACAAATTAAAGGAACTTAAACATGTCTGAAAGCAGACAACAGGTTGAAGCTTTTTGTCTTGCATGAGTGGGTGTTAATTCGTTGGACCATTGGCTTGAAGATGCAACAGAAACACTTAATTGTCAATCTTTATAATTCAGACTGGGCAGTTAGACTTTGGTCAGGGTTTAGTGGTTTCCATGATCCTTTTGCTTTTTGACATGGAATTTGTACATAAATTACATCTTTTCCATTTGTCTACAGGAACAGGATTTCAGTGTGCCAGTAGCTTCCTGCATGCATGAGTACACCACGCTGCAAACCTGACTAATTATCAGAAATTAGTTACCAGTACAATTATAAGAGCCATAGAGCTGTATAGCACAGAAACAGATCTTTTGGCCAAACTCATTCATGCTGACTGGTTATCCGTAATAATTCTAGTCCCATTTGCCAGCATTTGGCCTATATCCCTGTCACTAACGAATTCTAATATCAGAGTAACATCAAATAGAAGGCTGCTGTTCTGAGGCTTTCAAATGTGGCCTGGTTGATCATGACTGATATGCTGCTGGCTGTGAATGGTCAATGGAATATACCATTTGATATGGTCCTACAGGCTTAAAGATATATTGGCCTATGTACCTGATGTCAACTGGCTCTTAAATTCTAAAATTGCAGTGCTCATTTGTGTGGTAGGCAAAACTGCTTTTGTGACTAAATGGCAGCATCCTGTAAGTGGTGAAAATCACTTGTAGGATTACTACAGTTCAGCATGAAACAGCTGGCTTAACCAATTGTGGAAGTCTTTGAGGCCAGGTATATAGGCAATACATCCCAAAGACAATTGGATTGTATTAAAGACCACTATAAAAAACCACTAAACCCTGCCACAACCTCATTTGACCACATGTTGCAGGCTGATTCAATGGAGGGGAATTTCAGTTGAGGGAGGAGGATGGAACTGCTGTGGATCGTGACAGCACCAGAACTGGTGCAGTGGAAATTGAGAAACTGGAAGAATAGCATCAAGTCCTTACAGGTCACAGCGTAGAAAGAAGTAAAATCAAAGTAGCTGAATCATTGCATTTGGAGTAAATGTTGCTGAACATCTCTGAAATGGAGGAACCCAAGTTAGAGGGGGCATGAAATTAGATTGTTAGTGAGACCATACCTGCAGTACCGTGTGCAGATGAAGTTTCCCTACTTGAGTTAGAGTTGTATTGGAGGCGATTCAAAAACATTTCTCTGTGCTGATTGTTGGAAAGAAGGGATTGCCTTCCAAGGAAAGGCCAAGAAGGTTGGTTTGATGTTTGTTAGAGTTTTGAAGACTGAGGAGACCTTACTTGAAACACGTTCATTCCGAAGGCTTGACATTGGATGTTGATGACTCTTAGTTTGAAACTTAGACCTAGAGGTCAAAATTCAAAAATCAAGTTATTTTTAAAAAAAGTCACTTTTGAGATAAGGGTAATGCTGGCTGGCCAGCATTTATTGCCTGTCTCTAGCTGCCCTTAGCCTAGCAAGCAGCTCAGTATATTTCACAAGGGCACTTGAGAATCAACCACATTGCTTTGGGTCTGGAGTCGCATATAGGACACTAGTTGCTGGGTTGTGAAGAAACTAACTTGTGTGATGGACTGTTTTCAACACCTCCACTCCAAGAGGCAAGAGCAGTCTGAAATAATGAGTGTAGTAGGTAATTCTGAATTTGCATCTTGGAAAGGAGTTAGAGGCTGACTGTGCTGTTGAGGTCTGTAGTTAGAGACTGTGATTGGGCTCATCTGACTGGAGATGAGCTTGGTAATAGACTTAGAACTTATGGCTTTGATTTGGTCATACATTTTATTAAAAGTGGAGTGTGCTCAGTGTTGCCATTCAACCTCTGGAAGCTAGAAATTTTGTTTCATCTTTCCACAGTAGTGCTGTCTTCCTCACTAGGTTTAATGACAGTATTGCATTTTGACCCGAGAACAATTCTCTCAGTCAGTGTTAATGACTTCAAATCCATTTATGTACCTAGAACTGACTGAGCTAATTTCGTGATCGAGACTTTGTACTTTGTCTGGTATTAAGCTAACCAATGGCCTAAAGCTGATCAAGAAATCTGCAGGTAACATGGACCACTTCTAGATAACAAAGTGTGGAGCTGGCTGAACACTGCAGGCCAAGCAGCATCAGAAGAGCACAAGCTGATGTTTTGGGCCTAGACCCAAAACATCAGCTTTTGTGCTCCTCTGGTGCTGCTTGGCCTGCTGTGTTCAGCCAGCTCCACACTTTGTTATCTCGGATTCTCCAGCATCTGCATGTCCTATTATCTCTGACACAATGGACCACTTCTAACCTGTTTTGGAGAAAGGACTTGGATCATACAATAGCATCTGAACAAGTTGCTTTCTGATGTTTCATTCTTGGTTAACTGATAGCCCGCTCAAATCTGAGGCAGAAAATGGTAACTTTAAGGCCTGCTGTAGAAATTTGAGCACATAGTACGTGCAGTATACCATTTTTAAAGATGGAATATTGAAACAAGGAGCAGTCTGCCTTCTCAGGTGGTTCCCAAAGAATTTTAGTGCTGTATTAATGAAACATGAGAATTCTTGTCGTGTCCTAATTAACATTTGTTCATCTTAAAAAAAAAAAAAAAAAAATCAGGCTAACTAGACATCTGATCTCCTGGGTCCTTGCTTGTGTGTAAGCTGTTGTATTTCCAACAGGGATGGCAACACTTTTTTTTTGTGTGGAAGGGTTGGGGAGTGACATTTGCTGCAAAGTCAAGTAGGAAATCCTGTGGTCAAGGCAATACTACACCAGTTCAGGCTCTTTATCTATCCTCACCCCTTTTTAAGTTTTTTTTTTAAAAAAGCACTATAAAGTTGACCAGTTATCTTGTGTGCCTCGTTGGCAGAAAGGGTCAGGGTTAACCAAGTATATACGATGAGATTCTGAGTTTTAACAGTTGAACTGAAGGGAGGATAGGCACAAGAATGAAGAAAACAGGCTAATCCTTAGATAATAAAATGTGAGGCTGGATAAACACAGCAGGCCCAGCAGCATCTCAGGAGCACAAAAGCTGACGTTTCGGTCCTAGACCCTTCATCAGAGACATGAAGGGTCTCTAGGCCCGAAACGTCAGCTTTTGTGCTCCTGAGATGCTGCTGGGCCTGCTGTGTTCATCCAGCCTCACATTTTATTATCTTGGATTCTCCAGCATCTGCAGTTCCCATTATCACAGGCTAATCCTTCGTTTTATTTAGTTTATAACATTGAATTTTGAAGTTAAAGAAGATGTTTTGAGGGAATGCATGGGAAAGTCTCATGGCATAGTAGACAATATAGTAGACAGAGATCCAAGGGCAAGGGGACTGCCAATGGAGCAAAGAAGTTACTAGGGTTAAGCAGACAGCTCCAGACAATAGGATTGAAGGTGGTTAAGGGTGGCAGGAAGACATTATGTGAGGGTGGGAGGTACATGAGTGTAATGGAAGTAAAGAAGCATGAATTGGAGGAGGGTCTAGGAAAGGAACTATTTTAAGTGAACTTTTTTTGATTTCCATAACCCACACTAAAAATCCAGTATTAGCCTTTTGGGTTGTTCCTCAGTTCTCCATATTGATGAATTACCAACATTACTGATTCTGCTTCAGCTTCACTTTGAAATTAAAGAGCAAAAAGGAATGCCATGGCATGGCAGTGGGGTTGAGGTGGAAGGGGGTGGCAGAGCACTGGCATGAAGCAGTACAGACAAATAAGGAAGAGGTCATGCTCTTGGACCTGCTGTTCAGTGCCGCAGCTGAAGACAAATGACATCTTGCCATGTAATGAGTGTCTTGTTTGTTTTGCAATTCTTTCACCAGTCAACCTAGCAAGTTACTGTTACCTCATGCTTTTTCTGTGCTTTTGTTCATTGCGCACATTTTCCTATTTACCATTTTTATGCTGAGTCAGTCATTATTTTTCTTTTCATTCACCAATTTCTCTGCTAACTGCAGAAGTGAGCAATGTGATTGCAGCGAGGATATCTTGATCACTTTGTTTTATTTCCTATAAGAAATAAAGATTTTATATTGATTTTAAGGACAGTTTTGAGGTGTAGTGACGTTCTGAAATTTGTTTTAACTGAAATTGTTCAAGAAAGTTCTATTTCTCAGTTACTCCATTTCACTTGATGCCTATACTTTTTAATTTCAATCTTTTCCTCCTTTTTTATCTTGTTCGTATCCTTCTTGGTGAAGAGGTTGTACTTAAATTTATTTAAACTGCTTGTTCAGCTCCCCAGAAGATGGACTAAAAATGTTCTTATTCTTCCTTCAAAGCAAGATGCAAATCTGTAGGAATGCAGACATTTCATACACCAGCCAGCATTAACAGAATTGATTTCCAAAATGTAGATAATCTGGAATGTTCTCCCTCTCTCTCTTTCCCCTTCTCCCTCACATTCTCTCTGTCTACCTGTTTCTCCCTCTCCCTGCCTTCCCCTCTCAGTATGCCTCTCTTTTCATAGAGCCCTGGTCAACTGAGAGTTACTCATCTTGATTTATATTATTATTATTTCCCTATGTGGCAAGGTGAAAAGACAGTCCCCAAGAATTACCTCAGTGGGTGCAGTGATTGGACTTGAAGTTGGCATTATTTTGCACCTTGATCCAGACAACTGACTGAACTGTGCTCCTTTTGGGTGTATATCTTTGAATAGGTCTCAGTGGTCTTTGATTTGATCGTTTGCTGTTCATGTTACCATCTTTTTTTAAAAAAGAAATTCCTTCCCCTGACACTAGTGAATTCTGCGAATCTGATTGTAACTTTACAAATCCTGACATAAACGGTCTGAAATTTTAATCCTGTGAATAGACTAGGCAGATAAATAACCAAGAACAAAAGCAGAAGATTTTAGAAATACAAAGTATCGGTCAATATATTAGTGTTAATGTTTCAATGGTTAGCCCAGGTTTTGGACACTTTTTAACTCATTAATTTAGTTGTAGTGCAAAGGAGTTAAAATTAGTGAATTTTGAATTCAATTTCCAACAGTCCAGGTGTTTCTAATATTGAATTCTGTTGGAGAATGCTCAGGCTGTTGTCAAACAATCCATTTAATGCTACAGTATATAAATGCAATCTTTTGTCACATGAATAGATTTGAATCTTATTCATAAATTGTACATTCATGCTTTTTTTATATCATCAGCTATTGTTTCTAAAATGCAAGAAACTTCAATGAGACTACCTTAATCTAGTTTCAGATCTTCTAATTTGGGATTTTTTCAGAGGACAAAAAATGTTAAAACCTGTTTATATAGTGCCTTTGCTTTATTAATAAAGGCTTTCAATGGAGTAAAAAGCATGAGATTTATTTTGTGATGCTTTTGTTTTATGGCAAAAGTTAAATAAAGCATGAAACTGGAGTGTTTACAATTTACAGTTTTCCAGGCAAATGATGGGTGATGGTTCAAGTTCCTTGTTTACCTAGCTGGTACATTGCTCGTAGATATGTTCTGAAAGTGTTGTGCTGTTGTTCCTTAGGCTCCTAGCAGTCTTCTGGAAGCACTTGAGCAACATTTGAATACACTAGAAGGCAAGAAAAATGCATCGGGCAGTAGGTAAGTTAGCTTCTGCTATGGATTTGTATTTTCATAAAATATGTTCTCACATAACATTTGATTATGCTTGCTGCTTACAGCTGCATCAATTTGAAATGCTATTATTCCTACTTACCACTGGTATAAAGTATTTGAAGTGCTCATTAAAAACTATTTATTGACTTTTGGACAATGTTACGAGGAATGAATTAACTGTCGCATTTTGTATTAGTGCCAGGAAAGAATCTGTCTTTGTCAACCAAATAGGTTCACTTGTGTTGTGGCGTTTAGTCATTGATACCCAATAGCAAGTTTATCTATGCAAAGTCGTAAACAACCAAAATCCATTTTGTACCCTCAGCAAATTGGTGTTGTAAAATTAACTTTCACGTGATTGACTAAATTTACTGTAAGCCATTTACACTTTCCCATTTTTTGTGCAGTTTACACTTCTATTTAGTGTGCAAGTGCACTGCTGTAAAGCTAATGAAATTTTTTGAGGAGAAAAGGGTTATGGCTTTATTTCAAGAATATTTTGGTGTTATTTATTGTTTTTGGAAAAGAATTGAGGAACTCCTAATTTTTATGTTAAGATTTAATCAGGTTTGAGAATTGAAAACTGGAGAATCCATACAAAACATTGACCTGATGCCAAAATTCTGAATTTTTCCAGTTTAAAAATTAAAATACAAATAATACAATTTATGATTTGAGATTGTGGAATTGATGGCAGGATTTATTTTAGTTTCTTGCTGTCATTGGCAGAATTGTTTGTAGCGGAATGGATTCAGTTTAACACCATTGAGTGCAACTGTTAAAGATTTGGAGATGGCAGTGTAAAGTGGATTGTCCGATCCCTAAAATTACTTGCGTGAGATGTGTTTTATGCATAATAGGGATCACAGTGTGATCGCTCCTATGGGGAGAATAAACCAAAGTTCTGACTTTCACTGGAAGGCCCAGGAATGTAGAAATCCCCACAGAAGCCCACTTTTTGCAACGCTTACTTTAACAGAATTGGTGTAAATTAAACATAAATTAACTGGCAAATTACAGGCGGTGCAAACTACAAATTAACATGGTGTAGTGGATACAACAAACATACATTTTGTGATGTCGCAAGCCTTTGTACTACGTCTGTCTTTTCGGTTTGCTTTCTGGCATACAGGATCATACAACTTGGATTTAGTCCTTGAGTCACCTGCTATGTAGCTCCACACTGTCAGAATCTCCTAAAAGCAGTTGTCACTCTAATGCAACCTGTAGTAACGTGTTAGCTAGGCTCACAACAATCTTGACGACAATGTGTACTTCTCCTCCTCCGCCTCCTCCTCCGCCTCCTCCTCCGCCTCCTCCTCCTCCGCCTCCTCCTCCTCCGCCTCCTCCTCCGCCTCCTCCTCCGCCGCCGCCGCCTCCGCCGCCGCCTCCGCCGCCGCCTCCTCCGCCGCCTCCTCCGCCGCCTCCTCCGCCGCCTCCTCCGCCGCCTCCTCCGCCGCCGCCGCCTCCGCCTCCGCCGCCGCCTCCGCCGCCGCCTCCGCCGCCGCCGCCGCCGCCGCCTCCGCCGCCTCCGCCGCCGCCTCCGCCGCCGCCTCCGCCGCCGCCTCCGCCGCCGCCTCCGCCGCCGCCTCCGCCGCCGCCTCCTCCTCCTCCCCCACGTGACCTCTTTATCTGATCCTCTTTAATAAATGTTTTAACGTAATCTGGTAACTTTGGCAAAACAAAAGTAAAGCTATGGAACTGTCAGATTTACAAACTCTGCTAAAACCTTGCTTTTAGATTTCTTTCCTTGTTTGTAACTGTTTTACACACGTCCTTGTAGACATGCTTCTCTGTTCTCCCTTCTGCAATGCTCTTTTTGTCTGTAGCACTCCTTTGTCATCTCCAATATTGAGTTATCCTATTAGTACTGGTTCCAGGCCAGGAGCCATTAGGTCACTGAATGGTAGTTCCTGTCATTCAGAATTGTAATCAATGCATTTATGGTTGATGCAAACCCTTTTTAAAGCTACAAGTATCCATCAAAAACAATTGTGAGTTCCACATGTATGTTAAAGCAATTGCTAATTTTCCTTGAATAAATGCCTGGTAGTACAAAACTTAAAAATTCTTAAAAAGAGACTAGATTTGAAGCTTATCTGGCACTCATTCAAACTAAGATGCCAGAAACCGGTTTGAAGAAAAGGGGCATTTATACAGAATGAGAAGAGGGTGTTGTGCATGTTTGTGTGTGCATTTGTTTGTGCCTATGGTCATTGTCGTGGAGATTGGTAAGAACAATTGACTACGTATCTTTATTCTCAAACAGACTGGTAGATTCTGATTTGTCAGACTGATGCTATGGTGTTACAGTCGTGTTTGGCTATCTTGATTTTTTTTTTGAAAGAGGGTCAATGTATATACAAATTCCTTTACCTCCAGATTGATAACACTCTGGTATATTTCTCACTGTCCGTTGACTATGAAAGTTTTTAAAATATTCACATGTTAATTGCTCAAAATTTTCAATAACATTTTTTGTAGAATCCTTAGTGGTGAGCGCACACTTTAGGCCTGCTGTACCTATGGAAGTTTTTTCATAGTGAGTTATAGAGCTGTAAGGCATGGAAATGGGCCTTGAGTTAGTATGTTTTAGCCTCTGGCATGTACAAGTCAGTAACACCTGTGGATTCAGCTGATATATTTAAAATTTTTTTTGGTGTAACTCGACACCATTTCTTAAACCTGTTCCTTGTTTCTTAGTTCGGAAAATGAAAAGTCCCAACTTCTTGTCTCTCTTCAGCAATGTTTAATTTTCTTGCTGTACTACTTCTGGGTGAGAAAAAACAGTTTTTGGGTTTGATTTACATATTTTAAAAACTTACATAAACAGTTGACAGTGAGGACTATACCATTGAGCATTTCTAATCTGTAATAGAATAACTCAAAAGTTCTGTTGGTCTGCTATGACTACAAATAATACAATTTTTTTGTTTAAAGCATAAATAGTGGAAGTATTCAGTAATGTTGCTGAAGCATCAATTTGTTACTGTACAGACTGGAAGCATATATAGACAAGTTCCAGTCTGCTAAAATTCTTAAGTTATATGAATTGAAAGACTTCTTTCCTTGGGAAAGAAATAAAATTTGGACGAAATTTATTAATAAGATTATTGCAATGCACCTTTGTCCCTTTTTAGAAAAGACAAGAGATTTTGGATTTTAAAATCTGTTAAACTGAGCTGGCTGTTGCCTGTTGGAGAATACTATAAAAATTGAAAAGTTCTAAGATGTACACTTTTTTGAGCTAACTATTAGAAATGTATTCTCTCCGAGAATAAAGCATCTGGTATGGATGGATTGCATGCAAATAATTTAAGGCAGTCTTGAGTAAAAGATAAAGGTGTTACTGGACATTTTAATAACTTGATAGAAGTAGTAATGAAGCTGGCTGGTCACGAATGTAATCTCCATATTTTAGAGAGAAAATAAACTAAGGAATTGTCTACCAGTCAACTTTAAAGTTTGTGTTGTGATAAATAATGGAACCAGAGTAAAAGAAGGAATGGCAAATACATAGAGAAAAATAAACTGAAAGCGAATAGCCAAAATTTATTATGAAAGGGCAAATCTTGCCTGATCAACCTTGTTAAAATTGTTAATGTAATAGTATCCACAATGGTAACATAGTCAAGGCAAATTATCGTCTTTTTCTATTATGGGTAATTTTAAGTGAATGTGTTTGCTGAATGTGTAGTTAGACATGAGCAGAATGAATGGTTAGCTAGCTTCATGACAAAAAGCAGAGCGTAAGAGTTGAAAATTTGCTACTCCAAACAATTTACCTGAACAACTTGGATTCTAAATTCAAAGCTGGCAGATGAAACCAAATTTGTATGTGCCGTAGAGACAGGATGGTCAGCACAGAAAACGTTTACTACAAATTAGAGGGCAAAAATAATTATTTGGCAGATGGGTAAAGATTGTCAAATTAAGCTCAACACAAAGCAGTACTTTTCAGTAAGAATAAGGAAGCCTCATTACTTAGAGGTGCAAAGCTGAGTGAGGTTGAGGAACAAGGGATGTGAGCGCCAACTCTTCAGTTGCTGAAAGTTGCACCAGAACTTAGCAAGGCCACAAAGACGACATCAGGCACTCGGCTTACTCTCTCTTGAAGGATAGCTGAAGTCTGGAACTTATTTTAAACCTTGGTCTGACCAAAATTTCAGTGCTGCCTCCAATTTCTAGTTGATGTTACAAAGGTGTGTTACATTATTTGAGTGGATTTGGGATAGATTTGCAAGGATCAAGAAAAGATTGTCAGGCTGAGTTTTTTAAGTTATGAAAGGTTCTAATAAGAATGGTTAAAGCAGGAACATTCCCACTTTTTGAGGGTGTGGGGAAATACGTAACTAAAGACCAGTGATAGTACGTAGTCGCAAAGAAATGAAATAATGAATTCGGGTACAGGCAGATAGGTTTCTTCTTTGATCAACATTAAAGGATGTTTTTGAGGGAAAATTTGATCATCTTGTAAGAAAAAGTGGAGCCGAGGGTTTGGCAAGTCAAGATGAGACATGATAGAGTCTCGAGTGGAATATAAATTTTAGCATGAGTAAGTTGGGCAGAATAGCCTTTTTGCCGTGCAGTATGTTCTATGTAGTTGTGTTTCCTTGTCTGGCCCCATCTAAGTTGACAACTACAAATACTACGATCAATGTTTGAATGAGGGCCACAATTGAAATTGTACATGAACGTTTGTAACATTTAGCAATAGAAATGTGAATTTAGCTGGAAAGGTTGATTAAAAACTTTTTAAGATGTCAGTAGAATAAGTTATGACTGAGGACTTAAGAATTCTTATGTTATTTGGAACAAATTTTCAATTTACAAACCTGTGTAAAGTTGCACCTTTTGTAATAAACATAGAAGGAATTTTTTTAACAGGTTGAAGTATTATGGGTTACAGTATTTTTTCACAATTAATGGAATAACTTAATTTTTAACAAGTCAAATTTAAACCGTGTCTCTGTCTCTCTTGGCTGCCATGGGATCTTAGCGAAGGGTAAGTTTTTAAGAATTTATTTGCATGAGAATAGTATAAAAACTAGGAACAATATCGCTGCCTAATGATAAGGGTGGAGATTTTTGGAAGATAAATTCAAGTCACCAGCTTTAGTTTTCCATTAACTCCAGTTTTCTCCCCCAGAAGAGGTGGAATGAAATTTCAAATTAAAGCAAAATGTTGCAGATATTGGAAATCTGAAGCAAAAACAGAAAATGCTGGAGTAACTTAAATCTGGTAGCATCTGTGCCAACAAAAACAGTTAATTCTGTTTCGATGTGAGTTTTGCCAACATTTTCTGTTTCTTTTGGAGTAAATTTTGGTTGTGTTACCAGCTTTGCTCACCTGCCATTTTATAATTAAGTCAACAGCTAAACCTCCATTTGTTAAAATAACTGCTTCAGTTCCATTGTTAAGAACAGGAAATAAAAGAACACAGCCAGCAAATGACTATCAGGATTTCAAATAGCTTATGGCATTCACTATCTCTTGAAGTCGCTCTTGACCCAGAGGCAGGTTAAACTGGGAGCACAGAACTATTGAAAAACATTAGTGTAGTGCTCAGCAATATACTCCATGCTTCACGCTTTAATATATCCATGTTTAAATTTGAACTTGCCATTTTTGCCAAACAATGCTTGATAAATGAGACAGTTACGGTTTCAAACAAAGCACAGGTTTTATTCTATCAAATGCATACAGGGATGTAGCTAAAGACCTGTGCAATGAATGATGGCTTGTTGTCACATTAAAAATGGTACACAAACAGTACAAGACAGTTACACTTATCAATGTCTCATTTGAAGGCTAAACTAATCCCTGTTGGGATAAACACTTTCCGTTATGTAAGGCTAACCAAACTCCTGTGCACCTGTACAGTGACCAGGTACCTTTAAAAGTGCAGCATGCTTTCATTTGTAGCAGTTAACTACTGTATGTTAACAAACTTGTACTTCTCCGTATGTTATCACCCAACCAGCAGAGGATAACTAAAAATTCAATAAGGGTGGAGAAAATGAAATATTAGAGAAGGTAGTAATAAAGAAGATTGCAAGAGTTCCTCTGAATAACTTAAACGTAAGAGAGGCAAGAGTGGACACTAGACTACAGAAAAATGAGGCTGGAGAAGTAACAAGGAACAAAAAAATGACTGAGAAACAGAATAGGTACTTTGCATCAGTCTGCACAGTGGAAGATACACCAGGCCTATAACAGATTCATGGGTTAGAGGTAAATATATTAGCCATCATTGAAGAGATGGTGTCAGGGAGCCTGAAAAGCCTGAAGGTCGATAAGTTACCTGGACCAGTCCCAGAGTTCTGAAGGAGGTAACGGAGATTGTAGAAGCATTGGTCACTTTTTGGGAATCAGTGGAGTCGGGGAAAATCTGAGGACTGGAAAATGGCAAACGTAATACTCCTGTTTAAGGGAGGCAGAAGACAAAAAAATTACAGGCAAGTTAGCCTGACCTCAGTGACTGGTAAGATTTCAGAAGTCATCAATCAGGATGAGATTACAGCATACTTAAAAGTGCATCGTAAAATATGGCTGAGTCAGCATGGCTTCATCAATGGAAGGTCATGCCTGTCAAATCTTAGAACTCTTTGAGGAGGTAACTAGCAAGCTAAACAAATAAGAGCCAGTGGATGTAGAACATAAAACAGTGCAGCACAGGAACGGGCCTGTTGCACAACAATGTTGCGCCAAACACAACACCAAATTAAACTAAGATAATAAGGTGTAGAGCTGGATGAACACAGCAGGACTAGCAGCATCAGAGGAGCAGGAAGGTTGACACTTCGGGCCTAGACTCTTCAGAAATCTCTGAAGAAGGGTCTAGGCCCGAAACATCTTTCCTGCTCCTCTGATGCTGTTTGGCCTGCTGTGTTCATCCAGCTCTACACCTTATTATCTCAGATTCTCCAGCATCTGCAGTTCCCATTATCAACGAATTAAACGAATGCATTTTGTCTGCTCTTGTTCCATATACATCCATCCATTCCTTGCATATTTGTGTGCTTATCTAAAAGTCTGTTAAATGCTCCTATTGTATTTGCCTCCACCACCACACCTGGCAGCACTGTTTAATAAAATAAAAAAATTGCTCCTCACATCTCCTTTGAACTTTCACTCACTCTCTCCTTGAATGCATACCACCTACTAGTTAAATGTCTCAACTGTGGTGGTGGGAGAGATTTTGACTCAAGATTTCCAGAAGGCCTTTCACAAGGTGCTGCATAGGAGGCTGCTAAATAAGATAAAAGCCTGTGATATTAGTGTGGATAGAAGATTGGCTGACTGGCAGGGGTGAGGAGTAGGTATAAAGGGATCGTTTCCAGGATGGCAGCAAGTGACTAGTGGAGTTCTGCAGAAGTCAGTGTTGGACTAGAATCATTCACATTTGTACATTAATGATCTGAACAAAGAAACTGAGTGTATTGTTGAGAATTCTGCAGAATTCTCAAAGTTAGGTGGAAGGACTTGGACAGGCAGGAGGGTGGACAAAAGTGGTTGTTAAAATATAGTGTGGGGAGAGTTAAGTTATGCACTTTTGGTGGGAGGATTAGAAGCATAAACTATTTTCTAAATGCAGAAAGGGTGTGGAAACTGAAGCACAAAGGGACTTGGGAGTCCTTCCTTAGGATTCTCTTGGGTTAACATGCAAGTTGGCAGTTATGAAGCTAAGTGCAGTGTTAACAATACATATTGAAAGGGCTAGAATAAAAGACAAATGTACTGCTGAAGCTGGAAAAGATTCTGGCCAGAGATAGTAGGAACTACAGTTGCTGGAGAATCTGAAGTAACATTGTACAGAGCTGGATGAACTCGGCAAGCCAAGCAGCATCAGAGGAGCAGGAAGGCTGACATTCTGAAGGGTCTAGGCCTGAAACATCAGCCTCCCTGCTCCAAAGACTCTGGTCAGACTGCTTTGAAGATTGTGATCAGTTTTGGGTCTCGTGTCTAAGGAAGAATGTGCTGATGTTGGAGGGGGTTTAGAGTAGTTTTACAAGAATGATCTCTGGAATGAAGGGCTTGTTATGTGAAGAGCGGTTGAGGATTTTAGGTCTGTATGGGTTTACAAAGATAGTGGGAATCTAATTTAAAACTTAAAGAATACTGAGAGTCTGGATAGTGTAGACATGGTGAAGTATGTAGCAGAGTCTAGGACATGAGGCATAGCCTCAGTGAAGGAATAGCTCTTTAGCACTGAGAAGAGGAGGAATTTCTTCGATCAGAATGTATTTGATCTTTGGAGCGCGTAGCCTCCTGAGGCAGAGTTACTGTTTCAGAGAGAGGCGCTTAATTTGTAAGGTGACCAAGGGTTATGGGGAGAAATTAGGAGGATAGATATGAAGAACACCAGCTGTGATCAAATGGCAGAGCATTTGATGGGCTGATGGCCTAATTCTGCTCCTATGTCTTATGGTCTTGTGTTAGGCATTGCTGGACAAGTCTGTGACTACCTCTCCCTTTTTGACATTAATCCCTGATGTTAATAAGGAAGACTTTGCAGGGTCAACCGGGCAGGTTCTACCATTTTATCCTCTGCGGTACCTAGGTCAATGTCCAGTGATCAATTCAGTTTCATTTCTTTGAGACTTAGCAGTGGTTAATGCCACAGAGAGTTCAGGGAAGGACATCAGTGAGCCAGATTGGTTTCCAGGAAATCGGCAGTGGTTTCATGGTTTGTCATTAAATTATTAATTTCGTATGTTTATTGAATTCATATTCCTCCAGTTGCCATAGAGGGATTTGCACCAGGGTCCCCAGCTGTGTTCCTTGATTAATAGTCACTAAACCATCAACAACTCTTCCATCCATCACCAATATTCAATAGCAATAGTGTGTACTAAGTACATGATATACTGCAGAACTTCAAGACTCCTTAGTACCCCAAATCCATGACCACCACCATCTAGAAAGACAATTGCATTAGATATATAGGAGTGCAACCATGCATAGCACACTATCTTCACCTGAAAATATATTTCTGTTCCTTTCGTATGGCTGTGTCAAAATCCTGGAATGAGAAATAAGCAGAAAATGAGGACTTTGTGTTGAATTAAAAAATGGTGGGAGGTGAGGGGGTTTGTGGGAGATGGGGAGGGGGAGAATGCTAACTAGCATCTGGGAAGGTCACTTGTCAGCTGAGAGATGGTGTCTGTTAATTCAAAAATTAGAACGATGTATTAAATGCTGATGTATCTGAGTGGGAGAAAATAAGTTTGCATTGAGATAAATGGACTCGCTCTTTTGGCAAGGTATTAACTTGGTTTTGCAGGATAGTTTCCTGCAGCAGTATTCCCCAGAGCCAAAAACGGTTTGATAATTATAATGAGTATAATTTAGCTAACATTTAATGTTGCATGAATATTGATCTACTTGAAAAAAGCAATTTTGTTACGTTGTCAGAAGTAACACTGAGTCAGATTCTAGATGTGTCATCCAGACATATTAGTACTGACTAAACTAAGTCAAAATCTGTATGTTCAGTTATATCAGACGTAAATAGGTGTGCCATCATTGCTGTGAGAGATGTGGTTGCAAAGTGACTAAGAATGAAACTTGAGTATTCAAGGATACTTGACATTATCAGAAGACAGGAACATTGGGAAGGTTTGGGGGCAGGTAATGCTGACGATTGAGCATGATATCAGTATAATGCTGAGAGATATAGATTTAGTTTTGGTCAAGATAAAAATAGCAAAGATTAAATTACTTGCGGGAATAGTTTGGAGGCATATTCTATAACCAACAAGGCCATTCTAAACATACTGTATTGATCAGGAATAATTTATGACCTGATAAAGGAGCTTTTCAGTAGCGTGATTAAGTTTGGCATACAGCTTGAGAGAAGAGGGGATCTCCAAGAGCCTTTTAAACTTAAAGACAGTTCTGAGGGGAGGAAGGCAGATAGGTAAAGCGATTAGAAATCAACTCTGAGTAGGTCAGTAAGAAGCAGTGGCAGACATTAAGTTTTTTTTTAATATAACATTTGAGTGAGAGATTCCCAAGTGATAAAGTATGGCTATCTGAGAAGGATGTGCTATCTGTACTACTAAGGAACTGAAAAATTGAAATGAAAAGAAAAGCAAATAGTTCTGCAAAACAGTGGTAGGTCAGAAGAATGGAAGTAATTTTAAAACCAAAGGATGAAACGTGTATAAAAGAAAAATTAGACTGAGAAAGCTTGTTAAGCAAAATATAGATTGATTTTCTGCAAGTACTTAGGAAAAGTCACAGATTCTGTTGGCACACTGTAGGATGAGCGTAGTGAATTAACAATAGAAAATAAGTGTTGAAAATAGATGTGAGGCTGGATGAACACAGCAGGCCAAGCAGCATCTCGGGAGCACAAAAGCTGACGTTTCGGGCCTAGACCCTTCACCAGAGAGGGGGCTGGGGAGAGGGAACTGGAATAAATACGGAGAGGGGGAGGCGGACCGAAGATGGAGAGTAAAGAAGATAGGTGGAGAGAGTATAGGTGGGGAGGTAGGGAGGGGATAGGTCAGTCCAGGGAAGATGGACAGGTCAAGGAGGTGGGATGAGGTTAGTAGGTAGATGGGGGTGCGGCTTGGGGTGGGAGGAAGGGATGGGTGAGAGGAAGGTGCACTGGGAGGTGCAGTTGTTTGTTGCGAACTGAGCGGAGGTGTTCTGCAAAGCGGTCTCCAAGCCTCCGCTTGGTTTCCCCAATGTAGAGGAAGCCACACCGGGTACAGTGGATGCAGTATACCACATTGGCGGATGTGCAGGTGACCCTCCCAGTCGCAAACCATTTCCACTCCCCCTCCCAGTCTTTAGATGGCATGTCCATCGTGGGCCTCTTGCAGTGCCACAATGATGCCACCCGAAGGTTGCAGGAACAGCAACTCATATTCCGCCTGGGAACCCTGCAGCCATATGGTATCAATGTGGACTTCACCAGTTTCAAAATCTCCCCTTCCCCAACTGCATCCCTAAACCAGCCCAGTTCGTCCCCTCCCCCCACTGCACCACACAACCAGCCCAGCTCAAATCTTACCACGGCAAATGGTGAAATTTGAATTCAGTAACTGGAATTAATTTAATAATGACCATAAATCCATTGTGGCAGTAAAAAGCCCCATCTCGTTCACTAACTTCCTTCCTTTAGGAAAGCAAACTGCCATCCTTACCTAGTCTGGCCTACATGTGACTTCAGACCCACAGCAATGTAGTTGACTCTTAATTACCCTCTGGGCAATTAGGGATGGGCAGTAAATGCCTAGCTAGTGATGCCGTCATCCCATGAATGGAAGGACTCTTGCAGAAGTTCAAGGTGATAGTACAAATATTTTAACGTGAAAAATTGTGAAAGGGCAATTTTTGAAGTTGTTTCAAAGCGATCACATACTGTGGATAAAGGGAAGCTGGTGGAAGTGTTTGCTTTGAGGCACTTACTCAAATGCCTTCTGGAAATTGAAGATGATTGCAGAAAGTAAGAGTTCATGTTTTAGGAGGTAACATTTGTATGGATGGAAGATTGGCTTGAAAATGAACAGGCATAAATGAGTCATTTTGTTTGGACTGGCAAGATTTTAACAAATTATGTGCTACACAGCAATCAGTGGTGGAGCCACAACATGTTTAAAACTTGTATATAAATGATTTGAATGAAGGGATTGTAAATATGGTTGATGAATTTGCCAAGGACAAAGATGGAATGAAAATCCACTGTGAGGAGAATGCAATGAGGCTTTGACGTGATATGGACATTTCAAGTGAATAGGCAAAGACCTGGGAGGTGAAGTAAATGTGAGAGGAAAAATCTATTTTGGCTGGCAGAATATCAAGCCTATAATGTAAATTCTAAGATGTTGTAAAGCTCAAGCAAGGAATCTGTCCCAGTGCGTGAATTGCTAGTAGTAGTCAGGTACAGCAAGTAATCAGGGAACTTTATTGTGAGGGGAAATTGAATATGGAAGTTGGGAGGTTATGTTTCCCTCCGTATTGTGAGACTGCCTCTGCCTCTGGGGTACTGTGTAGTATTAACAGTGTGGAAGTGGAGGAACCAGCAGGCCAGGCAGCATCAGAGGAGCAGGAAAGTTGATGTTTCAGTTTGGGACCCGAAATGTCAACTTGCCTGCTGTGCCCCTCTAGCTTCACAGTGTTGTCTCTGGCCCCAGCATCTGCAGTACTTGCTACCTACTGTGCAGTATTGGTCGTTTTATTTAAAGAATGTATATAACCATTGCAAGCAGTTCAAAGACTAATGCCAAGAATGAGTGGGTTGTCTCAAGAAAGAAACTTGGAAAGGATGGGTTTGTATCTGCTGGAGTTAGGAAGTGTAAAAGACAACTTGATTGAAACATAGACAGCCCTGTGGAATCTCCATAGGTTGCGTGTGGAAAGAACGTAGAGCTAGGAGATGGTTTAAAACTGATTACCCCTTTCAGACAGATAACAGGAGAGCCTTTTCTCAAAGACTCGTCTTTGGAAATCTTCTATGAAAGGTTGTGGCAAGAGTCTTTGGTTTTAAGCCAGATCTTGATTCTTGATAAACAAGAAAGTGAAAGATTATCCTGAGTAGATGGGATGTGAGCAATCAAATGAGCCATGTTATTCAATAGGAAAGCAAGTTCGAGGGACAAAGTGACCTGTTCTGCTTTTAATTTGTTTTTAGAGAAGAGTTAACTTCCTTTTCCCAAAATGATATGTTTTATTTGAGGAAGTAACCAGCAGCTTTGATAAAGGGAACCTGTAGATAAGGCGTGTATGGACATTCAATAGACATTTGACGCAATTTTGAAACGATTATGCCAAAAGTAGCTGCTTGGCCCAAAGTGCCTGCACTAGTGGAAAAACAAATCATTGCCAAGTTCTACTTACTGGTATTTGGCTCGTAGCCTCACAGGTTATGGCACTTGAGGTGCATAATCAGACAATTCAAATGAGCTGAGGATTTCTCCATCTAAGCTTTTTTTTTTCAGGTAATGAGTTCAATATCACAACCACTCTGTGTAAAAGTTTTCCTTGTCTCCCCTCCAATCTTTTTACTACTGTCTTTAAATCTTAGCCTGAAAGCCCCTTCCCACAACTCTATCCAGGTACCATGTAACTTTATAATCCAGTCAAATCTCCCTGTGCTGTGTTGTTCAAAGGTGAACAATCCCAGACCGTCTTATCTTCTCCTCCATAGTTGCAATTTCTAGTCCTGGTGGTTTCCTCATAAATGGTCGTCTGCGCCCTGTAGTGTAGTCAATCTTTATATTGTAATGGTAAGGCTAGACTTGTGTCCATTACTCAAGTTGTGGCCTAACTGATGATTTGTATAATTCCAACATGATGTCTGATAATTAATAAATAGGTTGCACGTGCTGCTGTAATCACCTCTGCCAAAGATCTGTGGACATTCATGCTAAAGACCCTTACGGTATACCTCCGAGTGTTGTTTTAATTTTAGTTATTCTAAATTCGTTTACTTTGCTTTCCTCCCAAAATAGACAGCTCACTTCTCCAGTCAAATTCTGTTTATTGTTTTTCTGCTAAAATGAGAAGCCCATTTGATATCATCTTGCAGTCTGCTGCTATATTCCTCACTAACAACTGTCCAGACTTCTAGATTATGCGCCATTCTCTTTAGATCCAAATTGTTAATACATACTGCAAAAAAAGTTAGGGACGTAATGCTGAGCTTAGCAGAATTCCTCTGAAACCAGCCTCCTACTAGCAATGATTCCTTAGGGTAACTGTTAGTGGATATTAAGACTTTTTTTTTGCGCTAGCAGGCTGTACCACAGTCAGTCTATAATATTTGCAACCTGGATCAATGTCTTGGATTGAGGAACTAAAAGGCTTGGTTGTAAATTAGCATGAAGATATATAGTAGTTGTGGCAAGGATATAAAATGACGACAAGGGAATAGAGAAGCAAGAGCACTAGTTGAAAAAATGTAAATTTGCGTGCTTGACTACAGAGGTTGGTGACAATCCATGTATAAAAGTAGCTCAGATTCTGAAAAATAAAAACGAGAGCAATACAAAGAGCAGCAAAGGATGACAAAATACTCGGAGCTTAATAAAAGGGAACAAGGAAAGAGGAGATATCAAGATTAATGATTCCTATTATGCTATGAAAATGGAGGTTGTTAAGAGGAGATGATGGCTGTTGGGAGCAGGTATTGGTGAGTGGAACGTAAATGAAAAATGATGATCGTGTTTAATAATTTTGTTTTTATTAACTAATAACCTGAGAAAACCCACATTAAATTGGTGACAAGAAATTCAACCAAATATTGTGAGCAGAGTCACTGAAGAATAGCAAATCTTCATGGTCAGATTATTTTCATCCCTGATTTAAGGAATGAGATATTGATGAAGCTTTTTGTTGTATGCTCATCAAAACAAGTGGAAGAATGTGACATTTCCATTAATCATGACTTATATAATAGAAAATGGTGCTGACAGGATGGCAAATGAAGTGGAGAAAGCAGAGGAGACCACTATAGACACCCCCAATTTCTTGGGTAATTCGAAAGAAGATGCAAAACATATTCCTTTCTCTGTACAGACAGTGGGCTCTTGCATGGGAAAATATGTTGCTTCTAGCAAACAAAAATGAACCATTTCACCAGCCTGATTTGATTATTTTAAGCTGGTACCTTGTGTTATTTTAATACACTCTCAATTGTTCAGAAATTGATGTCCAATTGTGAGAATGTTAGCTCTTACTCACTGTGTCTCTCAAATCTTAGATATCTTGAAGAACTTGGTGGGTTTTTCTTCTTCCTTCCTTCGTTCATTCACAAGATGCGGGCATTGCTGATGAGACAGCATTTATTGCCCGTACCAAATTGCACCGAGGGCAGTTCAGAGTCAGTATTGTTTCTTCTGTCGTGCTTAACTTTGGCCATGCAGTACTTTATTCTCATTTATACAACAGGCTTAATGTTTTCATTGTACATTGCTGGTTTGAGATTGAACTGACTGACCAGATATTTTATATTCAGGCTTATTCCTTTTCTAAACACCTACGATTACTGTAAACTATAGTGAGAAATATAATTGAATGCTCAATGTTCTAATCCACAGTCATGGCAGAAAGGAGTCAAACAAATGCTTTAACCTGTGAAAGCAATTTGAAATAGCCTGTACTTTTTTGTGTATCATTTTGGAGTTGGTTTTAGATTAGATTAGATTCCCTACAGTGTGGAAACAGGCCCTTCGGCCCAACAATTTGTAGAACATTAATCTAGAAGATATCCATCCCGGCAGATTGAACAGTGGGTAGTGGGGAAAACATCTAGACAGTGAAAAATTATTACTTTTGTACTCTAACTGATTTGTTTCAAGACTTCAGCGTACAAGCCTGCATCTGAGTTATGGTAATGACACTAAATTAATTGGAGAGAACAAATTAAAATGGAATGAAAAGACAATAGCATTGGTAATCTGGAAGAACAAACTTACATTTTAAAAAATGTAACTGTTCAAGAAAGGATGATTTCACTTGCTCTGATCAATGGAAGAATTGTTATACTAGGAAGATCCCCATTCAGCCCACTGTTTGCATGGCTCTGGCGCATTTTAACTTGGTAGCAGTCTCCTGCCTTTTCCTCCAAATATCTTAACTTTGCTAACTAACCAAATAATTATCCCAATATTCTCTTGAATGCCTTGGTTGAATCTGCATCCATCACATTGCTAGGTAATGCATTCATATCCTAACTACTTGCCATGGAAAGATTTTTTTTCTCATCTCACATCTCATTTGCTTTTGCAAAACATTCTAAAATACTATGCTAATTCTTGATACATTTACAAGTGAAAATATTTATCCCCAGTCACTGTGCAGATCACTTGAGATTTCGAATGCTTCTGTCAAATCTCCAATTAGGCCTGCTCCTATCCACAGAAGAATCCCAAATTCCTCAAGCTTTCCTTAGAACTGAAGCCTTCATCCCTGGAACCATCCCCATGAATATCACATTCACATCCATTGATGTGTGGTGCTCAAAGGTGTACATAATATTTCAACTTGGGTCTAACCAGTTTCATACATTCATCATCACCTCCTTGCTTTTGTAGTCTATGCACCCATTTGTGAAGCTTGAAAAAAGCTTTGTGCTGGATTTAACAGGTCTGTCTACTATCTGTCACATTTAATGACTTAGGTAGATCCACACAGAAACTCTACTGCACACCTTTTTGAATTGTATCTTTTTCAATATTGTCTCTTCTTTTTCTTTGTACAGAGGTGCATCACTTCTCACTTCACCATTGAGCTTCATCTGTCATCTATTTACCCACTTCAACATGTCTGTGTCCTTTCTCCTCGTGGTTGACAAAACTCACAAGCTCAAAGTTGTCTGTAAACTAATTTTCCCACGCACGCAAGACCTAGACATTTTTATTTAAACATGAGGAAAAGCAAGAGTACCAGTACTGATCTCTCTCAATCTCCATTCACCAGATTTAGTGCTTACTAACCATTACTGTTTCCTATTCCTTAACCAAAGCCATTTTTTTATTCTCGAAAAATGAGTCAAAAAGAGATTAGAATCCAGTGGTTTATAAACTTTGTAGAGCTGTATTTTTCTGCCTCAAAGCATGTCAGTATAGCTCCTGTTTTCAAATCTATTCGAAGAAAGAATTCTCTACCATTTCTAAAATGCTTTTGCCTACAAGTTCAAAAATGCCAGCATGACATTCTAGCAATAATGCCTACTTTGAAGATAATTTTTGAAAAATGTTTTCATGTTATTTCATTTTTATTTCCTTCTCTAGGACTTCTGGAGCACCACAGGGAAATATGGTAATTATTAAATCTCATTAAAACGAAGGTACAACACGGGATGTTTGGCTTATTCGTCATTGGGTGATTAAAGTTCATATATGTATTGCACAGCTTATGTTGGAGATAATTTGATTGTCTAACCTGTATATTTTAAAAAAAACACTTATTTGTTCTTATCTATCTAAGGTTTCTGTTTTCTTGCAACACATGTTGCCAGAACTGCAGAGACTCCCCAGCAAGTTTTGTTTTTGTTTCAGGTCTTCAGAATCTGAAGTTCTTGTTTTATTTTAGCAAATTATAAGAAAAGGTTTTCCTGCCCATCCCAAAAAATTGATCACACCTGTTGGGTTGGATTTTCACGATATGGAGCTGCTGTGGGGGCTTGGAACTGTGGCCAGGACCCAGTTATGGGTTTCCTGACCCTATTCCCAAGGTTTCTTACCATCAGTGCTGCTTAGGCGTAAGCTTATTATGCATTATAGACTGTGAGCTGAGTCATTACTTACGTTTGAAATGCCAGACTCCTGGAGAAGCATAATTTGCTTCATACTTCTAGTTTTCTGATACATGCTCTTCATTGCTCAATTTTCACTAATAGGAGTGTAACTTGCCCCCAGGTTTGCCTTTTTTTTTGTTTCCGTGTATCTTCTAATCGACCCATTTTAGATGTTATGATACGCTATGGAGCTGGTGGGATTCGAACCCAGCACTTCTGGAGCAAAGGTAGAAACACTTGCTGCGCCACAAGAACCTTTTTGGGTCTGCTTTCTGTTTTAACAACAATTATTGCTAGCTAGAAACTAAGTGTGACTTTTAATTCCAGATTTTATTACTTGAACTTTTTATTCCACCAGCTGCAGTGGTAGGATTTGATCCCATGGCCCAGAACAATAGCCTGGGCATCTACATTACTAGTCTAGTGCCATTTCCATTAAACCACAATGGCCCTTTTGTGTCTGCATCCCGGATACACCACTGGGGCTAGTGGAATTTGAACCCGGGCCTCCTGGCTCAAAGTTAGGGACACTACCCTTGTGCCATGAGAAGACCCTGGGGTTAGCTTTGTAGCTATTTTCTAATCAACCTGTTCAGAGATGTTGCACGCCTCTGGAGCAGGTGAGACTTGAACCTGGTGTTTCTGGACTTAAGGCTGGGACACTACCATTGTGCTGCAATAATTTTGCTGGGTCTACTTTTGTTTCCTTTATCTGCAGAAATGCTAGATTCTGTTTGGTATTTTTTTTCTATTGCCAGAAGACCTATATCTCTCAACTGAGCAACTTACCCATAGTGAATTCCATGACCTTTTAAAGCTATTAACTGCCACCAGCAATTAGTCCTGTGGCCTATCAGGTATTTACAAATAAAATCCATTACAGGCAATGCAAGCCAACAAAAGTGATAGGGAGATAGGGAAAGAGCTAAATCAGAATGGGTTTGGAGGGGGAAATTAAACCCTATTCCTCACAGTGCTGACTCCTCTCTAAATGCATCAAGAGCATTGAGGGACATCATCTGCTCCTTCTGCAAGGACACATGGGCGCAATGATAACCACGAAGAGGGCCAGACAGTTAGCAGTTATGACCCCTCCATAGCCAGCTGCCTGGACCTGTTCAGAGCCAACCTGGCCAGGATCAGACCCATGACAGCCAACCAATGTGCTCATAGCCCTCCATACCAGATACTCACTGGGTCTACATCTATCAAAGATTTGAGGTGATGAGTTCCAGCTGGGCAGGTCATTGAACACTAGTTCCCTTAATAATAGACAATGAACTCTACAGGGAGACTGGGATTTCCCATAGGCCTTGCAGGGTTATCAAAAGGAGAAAAAGTTTAAGTGCATGCAGTTTGTTATTGATATTTGAAGAACCAAATGATTTTTTAATTGCCTATAGTGGAAGAAGGAAAGTGAAAGTTAAGAATTATATTTTGAAAATTTTGTCAACATCTTATTGTCTTAAGAGGATTTATTTGTGCAAGGCAGTCTGAATGGGTGTAGATATGTTGCAACTCATCGTAAGAACTGCAGATGCTGGAGTCAGAGATAGCATGGTGTGGAAATGGAGAAACACAGGCCAGGCAACATCAGGAGCAGGAAAGTTGAAATTTCAGGTAGGGACTCTTCTTTAGAAATGGGGAAGGGGACTCAAATAGAGGAGGAGTGGGGCTGAGTACCGTAAGTGGAATGGTGATAGGTGAGTGCAGGTAGGGAGTGGTGGGGATTGGTCAGGTGAGGTGGGGGTGGATTGTTGGGAGAGGAAATGGACAGGTTGTGTCAAGTCAAGGAGGTGGGGATGAGAGGAGGGTTGGTCATAACTTTCCTGTCTCTCTGCTGCCTGACCTGCTGTGTTCCTCCACACTATTATCTATAGAAATGTTGCATTTTGGCATGGAAAGGTTAGAAGCTGTGGCTGGTAGTGGAAAGTATGAGATGGCACAGATGGGGCATTGGAGTGTGAATGGGTATGAGAGCTAGAAGAATTCTTTAAGTCTCAACACACGGCAGTCCTGAGGCTGTTTCCAAACTCTTCAAGTTTGACTGGCCTGTCTGCAGCCTAAATCTACCCTTAGAATGAAGATATAATCTGAAATTTACCAATTTTCTCTACCTGCCTCAAAGACAAAACTATATCTAAAATAGGACTACTCGGTTAGTTAGATAGCACGTGGTTCCAGAAAACTGTTAGAAAAGCATGATACGAAGTCTGCTTCCATAATTCCTTTGCCCTTGTCCAGAAGGTTATCCTAACCATGATTATTATCATTTTCCATGCGGCTTTTGTTGCATGCTCCAATTATTTCTTTCTTGATGCTTTTTCCAATGTTATAACTCTTGTGATGGGAGCAATATATGGTCCTCAAGTGTTTTTTTGATCTTTAAATTTGAGTGAAGGAAATTAGAAATAACAACGTCCAAATATTCTGAGCAGAAATCCTTTTTCATTGTCTTTGTCACCCTTTCACTATTGGGGCCTGATTCTGTTACCTTTCAGAAATGATGTATACCCAGAGAACAACAAAAGACTGGTGCAATAGGGATCTCAAGGTGCAAGAGTAAAAATCACAGTCAATCAGGCCCATGTTACAGCTGACTTCCTAGACAATCAAATAATATTGAAATGCTTGTGGCCCCCTATCAGCTAAATGTGTGATACCAGTACAGAATCCAACTGATTTGTCACTTGAATTCATTCTGTTAAAATATGTACCGTTGCAAGCAGTGTTATGATCCCTGCTGATCAAATTGGTGAATTCATAACAGAAATCTAACTTGATAGATCACATTTTGCATTTTATTATTTAGAAAAGTAGTTTTTCTTTGACCAGCAATGCTGCAGATGTGGTTTTAACGATAAACCAGAAGCTTATTCTACAAACTAAACAGTACGTTAGAATAAACAAAACTATTTTAGTTAAAACACAATTTGAAAGATTTTGCAGCACATAATCAAAACAGAATCTCATCTATCCCAATATGATTACTGAAATATCTGAGAGTTTGATTCTCTGTTACGTCTGTAAGTTTAACTTGACCATGCCTCTCAATTCCCAGTCTTGAGAGTTTGAGTCTCTTACATTATTACTCAAGCACCAAGCTTGGACTTCCTCAACTTCAAATAAATCTTTCAGTTGAAACCTTATGGTCTTATAGGAATTAAGGGCTACGGGGAGAGTGTGGGTAAGTGGAGTTGAAATGTCCATCAGCCTTGATTAAATGTCGGAGTGGACCCGATGGGCCGAATGGCCGTACTTCCACTCTGATGTCTTATGGTCTTATAATCCTTTTATTTACACCAGTGTTGAGCTGGATGAACATAGCAGGCTAAGCAGCATCAGAGGAGCAGGAAAGCTGACGTTTTGAGTTGACCTGTGCTCTACACCGGATTGTCTCGGATTCTCCAGCATCAGCAGTTCCTACTATCTCTGCTTTTATTTACGCAGTTGACTTGTAAACTCCCCCAATGCAAACAAATTCCCATTGGCACCCAGGATCCAAAAATACTGACAAAGTTAATCATTAAACTTCCTCATACACAGACCAAAAGCTCCACACCCCTGGTTCAGAATTAGACCTCTAAATTAGAGTCTTCAGTTATTTGATTCACGTGCAACTCCCTGCTTCATTGATCCAGGTGTGGAAAAGGTAGTATTCTCTGAGAGGTGACATTTAAATGACTGCGTAAATCGTAGCTATAACAGTTCTTTGTCAGTTTAATGAACATTTCAAGTTAAATGTTGCAGTCAGGTAACTACTTTGGTAAAAGGATAATTGATGTAACATCAGCATATAATTTATGCTACAGCATATTGACACCTTTATTCCCAATACAGTCATAATCACAAGACAGTTGTGGGGGCAGTTATTATAATAGTTTCAAATCAGTTAATTTTTTTATATTTCTGGGGTATCCCTGTACCTGTGTGATAGAAACAAGTTTGCCTCTTGTATCGGATTCTCTTCCCTTTTCCGTTTTATCATTGGCAGTGGTTTTGTGGAACACAAACTTCATGCAGGACTAAGAGATAATGAGAACTGCAGATGCTGGAGAATCTGAGATAACAAAGGGTAGAACTGGATGAACACAGCAGGCCAAGCATCATTTTTGGAGCAGAAAAGGTTTTGATGCTGCTTGGCCTGCTGTGTTCATTCAGCTCTACACTTTTTATCTCAAGCAGGACTAATGCAATTTGTTTTAAAAGAATCACTTATCTAGGGTTGAAGTAGGTGTAGATTCACTAAGTCAGGTAATTATTTTTTTATTTGGGGTTGAGGAGATACATGCGCGTGCTCTCTCTCTGTCGCGCACTCACCTTCCTCTCACCCCTAGGGCTATAAAGAAAGTTATGGCATAATGGATATCTGATATAATGCAGGTCAATGAGTTTCTTGTTCAACTTGAGTCAACTTGTATGGATGTACCTTCAACTGTGATGGTTTTTATTTTAGATCGCAATGTGCTTGAGAAACTCATCAGGTCTGGCAGCAACTAGAGGGAGTAAAGGTAGAGTCATCATGTCAAGTCCATGGTCACTGTGATAATGGACTTGACATGTCAGCTCTGCTTTTACTCACTACAGATGCTACCAGACCCTGATAGGTTTCTCCAGAATTTTGCTTTTGCTTGTGATGTGATCTAATCCTTTCCCCTCTTGTGCCACAGTTTATCTTCTTGTAAATACTTTTTGCGTTTGAAAAGAGCTTTTTTTTGGTTAGAAAACCACTAGGTATTCGCAGCGGCTTTACTGCTGCCACACTATTATCATTAAACTCTGCTACTTCTTGTCCCACTTGAACTTGTCTTGGCCTGGGTAGCTGTGTTCATCCTGTGCTTCAAACTACACTATTCACCACTTCTGCATATTGTGGTACTGTCCATTCAGCCATAAGTGTCTTTCCACTTGTAATTTAACTGTCTATCTTTTTGTAGAAGAAGGCTCAGCCAATTTAAGCTAGAATTCTTTCCCTTTAATGTCTTTCAACCTTTTCTGTAACTTTAAGTAAAAAAATCCTGTTTAAAACCCTGTTTATGACTCTGTCGCCATGCCTTCATTCTTTTCTCTTACTTTTGCTCAGTGTCGTATTAAGTCTTGTATGTCAAAGACATTCAGTAATTGCAGTTTTTTGTTGGTACAGTTTCTGTAGTGTTTGCAATTTCTTTTGAAATACAGCAACCAGAACTGCCTGCAGTAATCTGGTATCTATCCAGATCCAGTTTATGTAGCTTCAGAGTATGTTCAGGTAGATTTAGATTCTGTTTTCTAACTTCATGTTCAACATTTTAGCAACTTCAGTTATTTGTTATAGTAGCAAAAAGTCACTATTACTCTATTCATTTACTACTGGTATATTCTTTAAATTTGCAGTTGCTTAAACTTAACTATAACAAACACTAGCTCTAATTTATGCCATTCAGAAATCCAAGTTGTTACTTGCATTCTATGAAATGTTTTTGTCATTGTCTTTAAGAGCCCTCTCCTCAATTTGCTTAAGGTACAATCCATACAATGGACATTACTCTTGAATCTCTTGTACATCTCAATAGCGATAATGTTCCTTAATTAACCTGTCAAAACCCTGACTCTACACATCAGTACACTCCAAAATATCTTGATGCCTGCTTGGATCCACAGCATTGTTCAGTGAAGCTGTTCTGAATACTCTAAATTCTTCCTCTTGGCTTTCTTTGCCAATCTGACTATCCCAATCTGCAGGAAAATTTAATATCTAATTTCCTAATGAGATAGGACAGATCCTTAATGAATACTTTTCTTCAGCATTCACAACAGAGAGGGACCTAGTTGTAGAGGAGGACATTGTGAAACAGGCAGGTCGGCTAGAGGAGGTTGATGTTAGTAAAGAGGATGTGCTAGAAGTTTTGGGGAAGTTGAAGATAGATAAGTCCCCCGGGCCTGATGGGATTCATCCAAGGATTCTATGGGAAACGAGGGACGAGATTGCAGGGTCTTTGGCGATGATCTTTTCATCCTTACTGTCCACGGATATAGTGCCAGAAGATTGAAAAGAGGCAAACATCATTCTCTTGTTCAAAAAAAGAACAGGGATAACCCTGGAAATTACAGACCAATTAGTCTTATGTCAGTAGTGTGCAAATTATTGGAAAGTGCTCTGAGAGACAGGATTTATGATCACTTGCACAGTTCAATTTGTGATAATCAGCATGGATTTGAGGGGTAGATCATGTCTCATAAACCTCATTGGTCACTTCTTCAAAGAATTCAAACACGTGGATGAAGGTAGAGCAGTGGATGTGGCATATGTGGATTTATGTAAGGCGTTTGATAAGGTTCCCCATTGTAGGCTCATGCAGAGGTAAGGAGGCATGGGACAGTAGGAAATGTGGTAGATTGGATTCAGAATTGGTTGACCCTTAGAGGCAGGGCGATAGTGGCTGGAAAATATTCAACATGGTGTTCAGTTACGAGTGGTGTGCCACAAGGATCTGTTCTGAGTCCTCTTCTATTTGTGATTTTTTTTTTCCCAAAATGATTTGGATGAAATAGTGGAAGGGTGGATTAGCAAGTTCGTGGGCAATACGAAGGTGGGTCATGTTGTGGACAGTGCGGAGGGCTGTTCTAGGTTACAAAGGGATATTGATAGGATGCAGAGCTGGGCTGAGAACTGGCAGATGGAGTTTAGCCCTGATAAGTGTGAGGTGATTCATTTTGGAAGGACAGACTTGAAAGCAGAATGTAGGGTTAATGGAAAGAATCTTGACAGTGTGGAGGAGCAGAGGGATCTTGGGGTTCATGTTCACAGTTCCCTGAAAGCTGCCACCCAGGTGGATAGACTTGTTAAGAAGGCGTATGGTACGTTGCTTTCATTTGAGAGGGATTGAGTTAAGAGCCGTGAAGCTATGCTCCAGCTATAAACAAAAGCCTGGTTCGGCCGCATCTGGTGTATTGGGTCCAGTTCTGGTTGCCTCGTTGCAGGAAAGATGTGGAAGCATTGGAAAAGGTGCAGAGGAGATTTGCCAGGATGTTGCCTGGAATGGAGGGAAGGTCTTATGAGGAAAGGTTGAGAGAGCTATGGCTTTCTCTTTCGAATGACGAAGGATGAGAGGGGACTTGATAAGAAGTATACAAGATGATCAGAGATAGAGTGAACAGCCAGAGAAATTTTCCTAGGGTGGAGGTAGATTTTATGAGGGTACATAGTTTTAAAGTGAGCGGAGGTAGATAGCAGGGAGATGTCAGAGGTAGGATCTTTACGCAGAGTGGTAGGGGCGTGGAATGCATCGCAAGAGAGGGTGGTGGAGTCTGCCTCATTGGGGGCATTTAAGCGGCTATTAGATAGGCATATGGATGAATGATAGTATAAGGTAGAGGTGGAGGTTAGATAAACCTTGGGTTTCGGTTAAACGTTCGGCACAACAATATGGGCCAAAGGGCCTGTGCAGTGCTGTACTGAACTATGTTCTGTATCATTCACGCTTAACATACTGTCTTGTATACAGTTTATTTTTGGTTGTGCAAGCAAATTTTCTTAAGCCTGGTGGATCTATGTTGAAGTACAAAACTTTGACTTAAATTTGTAATTTAGTTAGCTGTTATCACTCGCCCTCCATGGATGTTACACTGCTACAGCAGAGAATTTTCCATCCCTAGGTCAGTAGCAATCCTGCATTACTATGACTAACGTTATCTTTACCTGTGGTGTTTGATTTTCAAAGAAATGAAATGTTCTTCTTGAGCCGATGGTGTCCCATCTTCTGTAATCAACTTCAAATCTGCTACAAATATTTGTTCTGCAGCAAGTTTTAACTGAAGCAAAAATGCTTTCAGTGAGTTGGAAAGGGTTATACATTTCATCTTATGTCAGTATTTGATTCTTTGCCAATTTGTCAGCTGGATGGTCTTCAGTGAGTCACTCCTATATTGTCACTGATTTTCTTGTCAGAAGAATATTTCTACTCATTGCCCGACAGCAGTTCATTCCTGAACCAGGTGTATTCTGGCTTCCCATCAAATAGACTTGGTATATATTGGTTTCTGATGACTTGTTAATTGTCACTTGGAACTACTTGAATACCTTCTGCTACCCCTCTGTAGGATGTTGAGGTCAAGATTTGCATACAGGTGTAAATGAGAAGTGTTGAGGCAAATTATATATACTTGCTCAATTTTGTGTTGCAGTTAATTGTAACATAGTTTTAATCCTGAGTGTTATGCCAGCTGGCCCATGTAGTTGCATCTCAGTGGGCTGTTCTATTCCTTTTTTCTACGGTATTCCATCTGAAAGGATACTGACGCTGTCCCTTTTACATCAACCTTTGGAGTTGTGCATTTGCTTAATGCAGGAATCCCAATGCAGCTGACTTAACATGTTTGCCTGGGAAATGGCATTTTCCTTGTGACAGTTGTCTCCATCTATAACCCTTTAAACATTTACTTTGAACCAAACGAAGCCTTCTCTTTTATCTTGCTGAAACTTGAAAGGTTTTGGCGGCAGCGGGGGGAGCTAAAGGATTAAAAACCAACTCTTAACTGGGTAGCTAATAAATTGAATCCCAACTCACTACTGACCACTCCCCCTTCTACCCATTTCAACACTAGCAGTGGTCATGCTCCCACAATCCCTGTGTATGCCCACTTCTGTCATGCTTGCACACTTATATGCTCTGTCTCTCTTTCGTGCACTCACATGCTGAGGACATCCTAGGATATATGTCTGAAGTCCACGAGATCTTAGTGTTCTGTCTTGTTCCCAGTCAAGCCATTATGGCTTCATCAGATTGGGTGAGGGTCAGCGTTGTCTCCAACATTTCCCTTTCAGAACCATAGTCCTATGCACAGATAATGGAGCTGAAATGCTTAGAAATTTTCCTTTCAATAAAATTACTCTATAAACACTGAGTTAATTTTAAAGTATGGACAAATCTGACTTTGTGTAAAGAGCAATAATAAATTCTGAACTTGAACAATTTTACTAGTTAGCATGCCAAGAAACACATTTTACTACTTACTCCAAGAATGTTTTTCTCTACCTGTCTCCTTCTAGGGTTCACCAGAAAATACCGGATCATCCCCCACTTGTAGTCCAGCAAAGGTGGCCGATACATCTGCAGTAGTCGATTTGTTTTCACCCCCACCCTCTGTAGCTCCAATGAAGTAAGTCTGCTTTAGAGTTGAAAAATTTTCATAATACCGGACTTTTTGGTTCATGATATCTGTATTCTGCTTCACCTTAGTAAAATGAGTAGTTACTTGTCAACTTGAAACATATCTATTTCATTCATGTTGTGTAATGAAAATATAAGTTATGGGTTACTTATCTAAGTAGGGAAACAGGGCTTCTGGGGGGATTGTGTAAGATCTAGACACCAAATAAGGATAAGCATGCATTGGAGAGTCCCGATGTGCTTTACAAGAGTGGTTCCAGGGATGAGGAACTTAATTTGAGTTCTGCTTGGAGAGAAGTAGTATGAGTGGAGGTCTGAGGGAGATTTTCAATATTAGCAGGCTGAGTAGAGAGACAATGTTGCCCCTTGTAAAAGGACAAGACGGTGCAAATTTGAAGTGATCTGCAAAGGTGAAATGAGTAAAAACCTGTTCATTCAGCAAGTAATTAGGGTGTGGAATGCACTTCCTAGAAGTGTGGTAGAAGCAGGCTCACTTGAGGCATTTGAAAGGCATTGTTT
The DNA here is from genome assembly GCF_030684315.1 of Stegostoma tigrinum. Taxonomy (NCBI): domain Eukaryota; kingdom Metazoa; phylum Chordata; class Chondrichthyes; order Orectolobiformes; family Stegostomatidae; genus Stegostoma; species Stegostoma tigrinum. Next base: position 48,627,755 of record NC_081357.1, on the reverse strand, counting down.
GATTATTTAGATCAAAAGGATGCCCAAGGGTATGGGGAGAAAAGCAGCAGATCGGCACTTGGTAATGATCCAGTGCAGGCATGATAGGTCAAGTTGCTTCCTTCTGCACTGTGATTTGTTACTATGTAATGATTGTAAAGGTGAAACACACCAATTTAGACAAATTCAGATTTAGTTGGGGTGCCTAACATTCAATACTTCAATTCTTTTAAAACTTCTCAATGTTAGCATGCTTAATTTAGATTAACTTTAGCTCTAGTTTGAGTAAAGATTAAATTTAGGCTACGCATTTAGAAATGGTGCAAATCGAGTACTTGAAAAAGACCAGGATTGCTTGTGCGATAACAAGGTGTAGAGCTACATGAACACAGTAGGCCAGGCAGCGTCAGAGGAGCAGGAAGGCAGACATTTCGGGTCTAGGCCCTTTTTCAGATGCTTCACTTTTCGTGATGGAAAGATTTTGAGCAACATTTTAATGTTTTGTTCTTTCAGTTGTTTGTAAGCTAACTGTGTGTGGGTATTTTTATGATGAGTACCTTTTTTAACTGTTTCTGGAGTGCTTCTATTTGCTTCTCTCTTTCTCCACATAGTTTGAATTATTGTTTAGGGACTCTAAAGTTTTCTTTTTAAAAATCATAAGCAGATGACTTGTGCTTTGAGCATGGAGTTAACCTGTCAGTGTTATGTTTTTGGAATTTTTGTTAGTTATTTCTGTTCAGTTAAGTGTCACAATTCATCTGTAAGCATCTTCATTTGAGGAAGATATAGGAGAGATGTCAGAGGTAGGTTCTTTACTCCAGAGAGTGGTAGGGGCGTGGAATGTGTTGCCGGAGAGGGTATTGGAGTTGGCCTCATTCAGGGCATTTAAGTGGCTATTAGGCATATGGATGATAGTACAAGGTAGGGGTGAGGTTAGATAGACCTTGAGTTCAGGGTAAAAGTTTGGCACAACATCATGCTGTACTGTTTTGTGTTCTATGTAAGTTCCCACTCTCTGCAACCTAGTGTTTGTGTGTGAAACAGATACCTCATGCCACCTTTTCTCTGCTCAGTGACGCAATTACTTTTGGTCTTTTAAGTCAGAGTAGCATTTTTTGCCACAACGTGTTTGCAAGTACATTTATTCCACTTACAGTTTAGCAGGCTGCTATTCACTGCTCAGCTTTTTGTGATTTAGGCATGGAAAATAGCCAAGTCACTCTCTTTGCATCAGTAATCAAAAATTGATCTTTGAGCTCATCGTCTGGTAGATTGCTGACTAACTAGCAGTTCTATCCCATCTGAATTCATTATGGCTTCAAATGTTTCTAAAACTAGGCAAAAGCCGTGAAATATAAAACTATGTTGCAGCTTTGGACTTCAGACCTATTCGTCAAATGAATTCTGCCATCATACCCACTTCCCTTTCACATAACAGCTGATTTAATGTTTCTCAAAACCAAAGATTTAAACAGCTCATAAACTCAGTTTGCTGCTAGCAGTGAAGCTTAAAGATACATCCAGAATTGCTTGAATTGAATGGCTTCACCCTCATTCTAATCAAAAAACAAATTTTGCCTGACCTGGCAGAATTCATTTTGATGCTTGTAAATATTTTTAATACAGTAAGCTGTAGAAATATTACATAAGTGTTACAAAAGCTAACTAAGTACAGATGCTGCATGGCTGAAACAAAAAATTCCTGAAAATACTCAGCACAAATGGCGCTGTCTGATCTGAAGGGAAAAATAGAATTGAAGAAATCGCAGGTCAATAACCTTTTTCATTACACCTGCTCATCTGAAATATTTAACTGTTTCTTTTTCTCTCCGTGCTTTTAGAGTTGAACACTGTCATTGTGTTCTGCTTTTATTTAGCTAGTCTCTATTGTGATACTCCAAGGAACCCTAAACTGTAATTCAGACTGTTGAGTCTGAGTGCCACAAATCCGAAACGTCGCAATTTCATCTGTTCTGAGTTAGCTAATTAGCAATAACTAAAAGTGATTGAGGGAATAAATAAAAGCATATACCTAGTTCCTGTGTAGTGAGCCTGCTTGAACTGTTGTGACCTTGAGAAGAACAATTATGCTGAAATGGCATACCCTGTGGAGGAAAAGTTGCTGACTCCCTCTCGAGGCTCTCAAATTAAAAATACTATCAGAAGGCTTATTCGTCCCAAACTTGAGTCCCACCTCAGTCCAAGCTCTTGGGAGTTTCAATATTGTGCTGTTCGGAGCTGAAAACAGTGCCTTGCATTTCATAACAAGAAAAATACCCAGGTAAGCAGTGGTATAGACCTGACCATGAGCTTAATTCTGTAGCAGAAATTGTAATCAGAATCTGTGTTTACATTGCCCCTGAGTTGGAACCCTGCTGTTGCCTTGCCCTTGCACCAATTGCTCATGCGATTAATTCTAATTTGCCCTTGCATTCATGTGTAATTTGCATATCTTGTTAAAGTTCATTTGTTGATGGACGATTTCAGATCTAGATGTTGACTTAAAATTTGCTATTTTGGTTGTAGTGTTAATGTTGCATAGATTAATATATTTATATATTATATAAATATATAGATTAATTGTATAGCTTGCTTATAGATTTGGTGGGATAGAACTTGAATATTCAGAAAATTTTATCAAAGCTTTTTGTCATCAGGACAGCTCCGAGGAATGAGTAAAGAAGAAAAATAACATTCATACTCAGAATTGAGTGCAGATTGGTTGGCAAACCAACTATGGTAGAACACTTGATATTAGAAGCTGCAGCAGTTACTGATTGAGTTGCTTGGTGAAAGATTCCTTTGTGTGTTAAGACTGTGCAACATATGCATATTGGTAGCAGTGCAGAGCCCATGTGCTGATTTGATACTGCTAGCCTATTCATCAATGCATCAAAAGTCATAAATATCTGCACTGCAACTGATGGTAGTTTTAACATGTTACCGTTGTGTCAATCGATTTATTAATTGTCCTTGGAACTCGGCAACCCAGGCATTGAGTTCCACATTTAACCCTTCCATGTATACCCAAATAGATGATGTAGTCATGATATCCCCATTAGGCCCAACTCTTGTAAACATCTTTGTACGGTTCTGTGAAAACGTGTCTCTGACAGGGTGACATCAAACCACTACTACTTCCATATTTCTGATGTTAATGAAAGACTTGCTATATTTGAATCTGCAGCTGCATGGAACAATTTCCTTGCATGTCTGAAGGGATTTGTTCTGCATTTGAATTCACAGCTCCCTTCCTTTTAATGTGCTTGATGAGAAATTTGGCCATGACTATCTAACACAAACCGACCTTCACAGGTCACTGTACATGTTGGGATTCCTACAGTTATTTTTCTGCAGTACAAGTTTCACCTTTTATAGGCAGTTTAAAATACTGTTCAAGCCACTCACGTTTGATACAAAGTGGGCGCATCAAAGCGTCCTGATCAGATCATTTCCTGCTGTACATTATGCTCATGTATTCATAAAAGACTAAGGCATTTTGAGCTCTTTACACTTTTTTTAAAAAAAAAAGTCTCTCCAATCTACCAAAGATTACTCTGGAATGTGAAGTACCTCTAAACTTTTAAGCAGCCAGTGAAGTGAACTATTTTACAATTTTACAATTCAGTAGCAATACGCGTAGTGTTCATCTGCATGATACTGCTATCAAACCAAGTTGTGTTCTGGCTGTAAGACTAAGCAGTGATGTGCTGGATGAGTTTGAGCCTGTATGCTGCCAGGTTTGTAAGTTGTACATTTCAAAGACGAATGGATTTTTTTTTTCAATCAGCATATTCCATTTAGCAGTAGACAATAAATAAGCTTTCTACACAATTAAACCACCTTTGCAAAACTCTGCTGTATTATTTGTGATCTGCCATTGTACAGCATTTGGTGGATAATCACAAGTGTGGAAAGAATTAAGCTGAGGACCAGTTTAGAATCGTCAGTCAAGTTTAGTGTGGCACACAAGAATGCACTGGAACTAAATATACTAATACAGTGTCTTGTTACTTGTAGATCGAGCATATACATTCATTGCATCTATTTCAACTCCTTAAAGTAGCTACAGTCATTTGCTGAGATAACAAAGTGTGGAGCTGGATGAACACAGCAGGCCAAGCAGCATCTCAGGAGCACAAAAGCTGACGTTTCGGGCCTAGACCCTTCAGAGAGGGGAATGGGGAGAGGGAACTGGAATAAATAGGGAGAGAGGGGGAGGCAGACCAAAGATGGAGAGAAAATATGATAGGTAGAGAGGAGAGTATAGGTGAGGAGGTAGGGAGGGGATAGGTCAGTCCAGGGAAGATGGACAGGTCAAGGAGGCGGGATGAGGTGGTAGGTAGGAAATGGAGGTGCGGCTTGAGGTGGGAGGAAGGGATGGGTGAGAGGAAGAACAGGTTAGGGAAGCAGAGACAGGCTGGGCTGGTTTTGGGATGCAGTCACCAACCTCTGGATACAACGTATCATCCTCCGACACTTCCGCCATCTACAATCCGACCCCACCACCCAAGCTATTTTTCCATCCCCACCCTTGTCTGCCTTCCGGAGAGACCACTCGCTCCGCGACTCCCTTGTCCGCTCCACACTCCCCTCCAATCCCACCACACCCGGCACCTTCCCCTGCGACCGCAGGATGTGCTACACTTGCCCCCACACCACCTCCCTCACCCCCATCCCAGGCCCCAAGATGACCTTCCATATCAAGCAGATGTTCACCTGCACATCTGCCAATGTGGTATATTGTATCCATTGCAGCCGGTGTGGCTTCACCTACATTGGGGAAACCAAGTGGAGGCTTGGGGACCACTTTGCAGAACACCTCCGCTCGGTTCGCGACAAACAACTGCACCTCCCAGTCGCGAACCATTTCAACTCCCCCTCCCATTCCTCAGACGACATGTCCATCATGGGCCTCCTGCAGTTGCAGTGCCACAATGATGCCACCCGAATGTTGCAGGAACAGCAACTCATTCCGCTTGGGAACCCTGCAGCCCAATGGTATCAATGTGGACTTCACAAGCTTCAAAAATCTCCCCTTCCCCCACTGCATCCCAAAACCAGCCCAGTTCTTCCCCTCCACCCACTGCATCCCAAAACCAGCCCAGCCTGTCTCTGCTTCCCTAACCTGTTCTTCCTCTCACCCATCCCTTCCTCCCACGTCAAGCCGCACCTCCATTTCCTACCTACCACTTCATCCCGCCTCCTTGACCTGTCCATCTTCCCTGGACTGACCTATCCCCTCCCTACCTCCCCACCTATACTCTCCTCTCCATCTTTGGTCCGCCTCCCCCTCTCTCCCTATTTATTCCAGTTCCCGCTCCCCATTTCCCTCTCTGATGAAGGGTCTAGGCCCGAAACGTCAGCTTTTGTGCTCCTGAGATGCTGCTTGTCCTGCTGTGTTCATCGAGCTCCACACTTTGTTATCTTGGATTCTCAAGCATCTGCAGTTCCCATTATGACTGATACAGTCATTTGCTGGTTCATTTTGAAAGGCAAAGTCCTGACCAACCACAGCCAATCTGTCTGGTTTAAGATCTAAACAAAGCTTGGTTGTTAACTGTCAATTGTTAACTGCAACATTCTCCATGGTAACACCTATGCCTTTCAGCGTTCACTTGCCAACCAGCTCATACATTCCTTCATTACAGTATAAACGCTGGCTTTCCCTTTTCTTTATAGTTTTGCAAATTGTCCCAATGCGTACAAGGCAAAAAACCAGGTCAAGATATTTTTCTGTCAGTGATGGTTAATTTATCTGTATTTTACTCCCAGTTTTATTTTGCTTGGATGCTTCTTTACCAAGCCTTAATTCATATTGCTGCAAATAAACTTGCAGTTAAAAAATCATTGGGGTTCCTGTTGTCCTTCACAATTTTAAATGAGAAGGAGAATTGCACAAAGAAACAACCTGCAGATGTGTGGGTCCCTAAGTTGTGATGTTAACAAAAATGTAGTGGTGGTATCCACACTTGGTGTTATCCCAGTGTCCGCATTTAAATGCCCACAGACTCTTAAATAGTCTTTTACACTTCCACGTTGTAAGAATATCTGGGACTCTTCTCTAGGCTGATGGCTCTCCGTAGCAAGATGGCTCTTCCCAGCATTGCAAAGATTGCTTTCTACGAACAATATTCCTCAAGCAATTCCAGCAGCATTGCTGTTTTTGAAGGCAGTCTGCTCACAGAAAACCCTACAAATGTGAAATGGGCTATGCAAATTCTTTTGAATGTAGCCAATTTAGATGGTTGAGTCTTCTGTGGACTGAAAATCAAGTCTCAAATATTTGCAAGAGCTTGTTTTCGGTAGTGAAAGAAATTATTAGCTGGCCAAAGTGTGGAACAACTTTGCACCAAGACTTCCAAGATGCAGAGGGTAGTAAAGTACATCACATGACATCATAACTTCTAGGATGAAACCCATGTTGTAATTAAACTGGCATCCATTTACTTGTGTTTTCTGACTGTAGCACCATCATGCTGTATCTCAGAAGCAGTGATGGTGCCCACAGTGTTTGAAAGTTTCAGGTGAATCAGACAAACAGGGAGTCGAGCTTACCTCTGCAAGCGGGGTTAAAGCCCCAACTGGAAATGCCAGAGCAAGTTTGGAAGCAATCATACATGATGTTTGTATCCTATCCTTGTCTCTGTTCTGTAGGTAACGCTGATAGTTAACTGATTTTTTTTTTGCAGTGCTTTGGTCAGTTTCATCCCTGTTAAATATCATTTGTGAGTTTCCATGTATAGCACTTTGCTTTTCCACATTAAAATGAATCTTCCATTCCTCTGGCGACTTGTATAGTGCATCCAAAGTAGTCATGTCATGTCGTCATGTCATGTCATGTTTGACCCAACTCTACTTAATTCCTAACTTAAATAATTGCATGCCATTTGTAAATTAAATGAGTTTGAATGGAACTTGAATATAACTCAATAATAATTTAGGTTTAGTATTTGGTTTTAGACATTTTACATCATGCATTCCTGCTTTTGTATACCTAAGAATATCATTCAGCTGCCGATTTTAATGATATAAGCAATTTGAAAGATACCTATTTAATTTAAACTCTCCTTGTCCACACTCTCTTTTCTCTTTTTTCCTCCCTGCTGCCGACACCCCCTCCACCCCCAAGAAATATTTTTCAGTTTGAACACAATCGTGCTCCTATCAGAAGCACTTCTTAGAGATAGGTCTACCCAGATAGGAGTGGCAGTTGTTGCACCCCTCTAAGATCAAGGCATGAAAATCGCACATTAGGTAGCAGTTGAAATACTCTTAGCTTAGTGTCTCATTGGCTAACATGATGGCAGTCATAAATATGTTCACAATGCTGTTTTCCAATTGGGATAATTCTTCTCAGGCACTGAACTACATGGCATTGGTGGGAATGGTGAAAAAATTCACATTGACAATAAGGACCATCCTGCTATCAAGAGCAGAAGTCCCATTTTTTCCAAACACATGTTGAATGGCAAATGGTGAAGGTTCTTATTTACGTGTCACTTAGTCTATTTGTACGTGTTGACATTTTTATTATTATATCACCTTTCTTCACCGATGTACAGTTTTCCATTTTCCCACAGCTAGATAGACACTGGATGATGACTACTGATGGCTCGAAAGTCAAGATGGCTGCCTGGTAACTCCAGGTTGTCATGTACTGCTCCAGATTGCCATCGACTACAACCTTTCAGGGAATGCTCCATGAGCAGTGACAGCAACATGCAGATCCCATGGCTAAAGTGGGATGACTATTCGCTTCTGCCCAATGTAGAGCGAATAAAACACACTGCACAGAGCAACTGCAAACTGCCAGCCCTTGACTGGGTGCACAGCTAGGCTGTTAAGACGGCACCAGTACTTGGTATCCCAGGAGGCCCTAGCCGTAACCAGTATTTCACCTCCTGAATGAGAACACGCGCTGACCAGGGTGCCAGAGGGCATGATGCATAGATAGTCAGGCAAGTTTGGGAAGAAAACACATTCTGGCTTGCAGACCCTCCACTAAACTCATCAAAAGTGACACATGCTGAGTCTTAAGCAGAAATCAGCAAATTATTTTTGATATATCTATTTGAATATGACCCAAAACCATATTTAGGCCAATGTCTGCTCTAATGAAAGAGCTGAAATTATTGTTACTAGTTATTACAGTTACAATGATTTTATACCTAAATTTGAAAGAAGTATTTTGATAATTTTAATGATTTATTAATGATATTTTCTTTTCCCTTCTAGTGCGTCTAAATTATCCAGTGATCTTCTTGATCTACAGCCAGATTTTACATCTCCAGTGCAATCAACAGTGACTGCTAATCCACCAACCAGTGCTTGGGGAGGTGAGAATGGGGCATTGCAAGAAAGTCTTTTAACCCACTGACAAATTATCTGTAAAATGTTGTGTGTTTTCACTTTGAGGTTATGATAATTTGCTGGTATTTGAATCCTCCTGGTTCCCTTCTCCTTGCTGATACTGATCCTCTGGAGAAGGTTTCTACTGGAATTTAGTGTTGTATTCTAAGTTTCAGGTACAATTCTTTGGTACTGTTTTTAAAATCTATTTAACTCAATACAAAATAATACAGTATAAACAAGATGTTTAAGAAAGAAATGATTTATTGGGAGAAAAACTGACTTTTGCGCATATTTGACTTTGTTTTCCTGATCATTTTTTTGAGTGTTTTCGCATTTGATGATTAGGTCACTTTTAAAACTTTCAGAGTATACAGCCATAATAAACAAGTTTACTATTCTTTCATATTTAGTACAACTGACAATATTAAATAAATCCAGCTTAATAGGAAAACAAAATCTCACCTTTATACAATAAAGGTTTTTAAGCCTATTTAATCAAATTAAATAGGCTGTTAAATGAAATCCAGTATCTCCATTTCAGAACACTTGCATTGTAACAGTGTTTCATCTTTGTTTGCTTTCTCTTGCTGAATTTTGCTTGGCTTACTTGAATACATTTGGTTTGTGATTTGATAAAGCAAGGACAGAAATAGCAAAGCTTAGAAACAGAATACAAATTGGGAAAATGGATAAATAGCCATGTTAAATAAAGCTCCAGTGGCAAATTCTACCATTTGGACAGTAATAAACTGTCAAATAGTATGGATTGTGATATCTAATTAGTGTCATATCACTTTAACCATCTCTCAGGATTCTGTTTTCCCAATTTTATGGCGAAACTGACTGCAGTTGTTGCTTAACTGATTTACACGCTGATCAACAATCTTGGCAGTGCTTAATATCGTAGCAAGATAAAAATCGAAAAGTTTAGTTGCGGTAGAATTGGCTTTAACCATGGTGGCTTTAGCAGCAAAGTTTTTGGGATGTTCAAGTATGGTGTTTCAAGAAGAAAAATGCTGACTTCACACACCTTGAGTACCTGTTGCACAGTAAATCATAAATGTCTTGTGTTGCTACTTGTTGCATTACTGGCTATCCTCTGTTGTGAAATTGTCACATACAAATGGTTAAAATTCATACTCCCACACGGGTGGCATAAACAAGCAACTGTTCCGATGCTGTCGAAACAGAAAATTATTTATGGTGGAAACTTAATTGAACTGATGACAATACATTTGAAACATTATTTCACCCTGTGAAATTGTGTTAAACATGTTGACATGAGCATATTGTCATTTTTGACTCTCAGTCACGTCAGATCTCATTACAGGCTTCTCGACCTACCACATCTGTGCTAACCATGATGCTGTTCTATATGAATCTCTTCTGCCTGCACAAGGCTCATGTACTTCTCTCGCCTGTTCATGTGTCTGCCTTAAATGTCTTTTTTAAACATTTGCCATCATTATCTACTTCTACCACCTAACTGGCAATATGTTTGAAACACCTACCGTCCTCTGTATTTTAAAAAAAAAAATCCCTGTGAAAGAAAAGATGATTTGGGATTTCTATGTTGCCGTCTTGTTTTAAAATTTCAGGTGGCGTCAACTTGTGGCTTTATTTTGAACGGTTCTCAGTAAACTAACAAACAATCTGCAAAGATTTTGATAATTGAGTTAAAAGCATGTTGGTGTAATATTGAATGTGGCACTGCCTTTGATACCCTTGGTAAACAATTTGAACTTGGCTGTTATACATCAATTCAAGAGGAAAACTGTCCCAAATTCCTTATTTTGTTAATGTTCTTCGAATACAAATGAAACTTTTTCTGAACTATTATCTCTTTGCACTTTCTTTGCTCTGCATCGTTGCAATGGATATAACAGACCTTTTAGGTGAAGGTGAGTAATTTAGGATTTTTTATTTAAATTCATTAACACTTCCAAGCAATTAACATCGTTTAATGGTAGCATTGTTTGGTAAACTACATAATTGGAATTTGGCTTCAAGTGAATGATTTTCAGTTTTCTTCCTGTTCTTACTTTTGATGCTTGTAATACAGATTCTTTGACTTCTCCTGCCCTCCCTAATGCCTCTGAGGCACAACCTTCTGATCCATTTGTAGCAGACGCTTCCCTGACCACCCCTCCTACATCCGCTGATACTTCTACACCTGCATCTGCTCCCGCTACTGCAGCGACAACCAGTGATCTGGATCTTTTTGGAGGTCAGTTTGGGTGTTTTTTGCCTCTTTTCTCCATGATACAGGTGTCTCCACAATAGGAAGGATTTTAGCTCAGGAATTAACGTTTTCCACACTTGGCTGTAGTCAAGCAAAACAACAAATAAAAGAAATACCTCCTGGTGTCATGTTAAACTATTTGTTCAAATTCAAATGATTGTGAATGTTTGGTCAAATCAGAATCAAATTATCTGAATCATTTAATTATCTTCACAATTCTCTTAGGTGAGCCACCTTTATTTTCATTGGGCATAACATTACATCCTCTTGTCAGTGGGTTTACAGCAATTGGGGAGGTGGTATGGTTGCTAGGGGCCTGTAAAATTTCCCCAAAGCCTTCATGCTTCCCTCCCAGTTATTGGCTACTGAGAGGGCCATTTTCCACTTGACCTCCATTTTTGATATTCATAAGTTTGAGAATGTTGAAGCCTCCTGTTAGCCTTCGTTGGGAAGGCAAGTGAGGCTGCCTTAGTCCAAATCGCCTCTCCTCCCCCATCCCAATATGACTAACTCGACAGGTGCTTCCTACCACTTGGCCTTTTCATAGAGACCCCCACCGGTCTGTGCCACCCCTTCCCCCAGATTGCGTCTGGATTTAGGGACTTCAAGTTACAGGCTGCTGCAGTCCAATTTCTGGCCACTGCTGCTACTGGTATTGCTAGGACAACAGTGTTCCAATTTGATTGGATGTCACGCTCAAGGTGGGTATTGTGCTGAAGTGAGGAAGTCCAATCTCATGGTCATTAACACTCTTTTAGAGCGGCAGGGCAAATGTTACCCATTGAACAGAAGTATGTTTGAACACGGACCTTGGCATAAAGGAGAACATCAATTTTGTTGAGATTACATTTGAGGGAGTTTGTAAATGTATTAACTGGCTTATTAGGATTTTACTATTTTTTAAAGGCTACTACTGTGGATCAATGAAACCTAGCAAACAAAAAAAATCTGTCGGGTAGCATGTTGAGAGAGAAGCAGTTTATAGGGGGAATGCTAGATCCTCAAAATGGCTATGTTAAAACACGTAAAAAATTTGAATCACGAATCCACACTACCTCTGACTTTACTGGGGTTAGGATATGATCAGGCAAACGATATCCTCACGGGAGGCAGGTTAGCATTTCAAGTATTCTAATGAGGCAGCATACTCATGGAACTACTCATTGCAACATAATTCTGACTGGCTGAGTTTTTGTTTCCTTGGGAATCTAACAGTTACACAGGAGGCCGGACTCTCAAATCCAAGAAATAAGTGACTTTCCTCTGATCCATCTATCTGCCTAATGATTCCAGCTTCCATGAATGCCTCTGAAAGCCATCCAATTTCTTATTGCTCTATATTTGAATATTGATCACCCTCTGACCTCTGATTTCCCCTGCCTCTTATCCCCTGAGTTATCCAGATAAAGGTCCAATCTTCCTAGGTCTTTGCTTCCCGACAGTGACCTTGTGCTGAGGACCTACCTGCCCAGCCCATTCCTAACACTGGCTGGTTGTGGCTTGCCAACAGATTTGGGATTCCATAAATCCTGCAATTAAATACTGTAGGATCTCTGGTACACTTGTTTTTCTAGATTCCATGCTATTGGTCCTTTTCAGTCTCCCGAGATGATATTGATCTGAAGTATCAGGGTGTATAACATTTTGTCACATGTAGAAACGTTGCTACATTAGGCCATTCAAACCCTTAAGCCTGCTCTGTCATTCATTATGCTCATGGCTGATCACTGAGCTCAATGCCCTAATCTTGCCCTTTTTTCTTTGTAATATCCCGTTAACTGCAAGAGCTTTCCCTACCTCCATTTTGAAAATATGCAATGTTTTGGCATCAACTACTCTCTGTGGTAATGAATTGCACAGGCTCAACACTCTCTCTGGGTGAAGAAATTTCTCCTTCTTTCAGCCACCACTACTTCTCGTTGGGAACATCCTTCCTACAACTATACTACTTAGTTCTGTTAGAATTTCATAAGTTTCTATGAGATTGCCGCCTCATATTTTTTTAAATTCTAATGAGTTCAGTTCCAAAGAATGCAATCGCTACACATGTCAGTCATCTCAGGAATCAATTTGGTAAAATTTTGCTGTACTCCCTCTATAAAACTAGGTTCAAATGTTTGACTTCAGTTGTATTTTCACTAAATATTTTTTATTCCATTCCTGTATCAGATAAGCATCTTGGAAATCTTAACCTGACCATAGCTTTTACAAGTTCATGTACTAACGTTGCTGATACACAAGAAATAATCAAATCTAGTGCTTGTAGTTGGAACAAATCACGCAACAAAATAATGATATAAATATGTCTTGTGGTTGTTTAACGATCATAATATAAAGTAATATAATGCAGGACATTCTGTCTTAAGTAATATATAGTAAGTCGTTTTATTTTTAAGCAGTTCCTTTCCAATTCTGGTCTAAAACCAACCAATTGTGTTTTGTTGACTGAAAGCTATGTAATGTCCTATCGTTACTTCTAAGTGAGAAGTTGAATTGAAGCTTGTTAAATGGTAAAATCTAGACACTTGTTGATGTTATCATACTGATCTATCTGTAAAATTAATGATGTGTTAACTGTTACCATTCCAACATGAGTATAAAATTGCTGCCCTTCACTACGTTGGCCTGTATATTGCAAACACTATACAGTTTGCGTCCACTACTATAAATTAGCAATAGCAGCACTGTATTTGAATAGCATTTTTTAAAAATGTAGCCAAATGTCTCAAGCTACTTCATCAGTTAAGAATTGACCTGAGAAAAGAGACATTAGAATAAGTAACCAAAAGTGTGGTGAAAAACAGTATGAAGAAATAGAGATGTTTAGAGCTTGGAGTCTTCACTCTGAAAGCGTAACAATCGTTGAGATGAGGGTTGCTAGGCTGTGCAAGAGGGTGGAATGGAAGGTGTACAGTTCGCAGGACTATAGAATTTGAAATGACACAAGTGATGACACCTTTTTTTGATGGATTTGAGCATGAGGAATAGAACTTTTAAAATTGAGAATGTCATGGATGAAGAAGTTGCTGAACATCAGGCTATGGAAAGTGTGAATGACCTCGCTTTTATTGAGTGTGGAAAATGTGAAGAACGTTGGAGAAGTAAGTTCTGATTTTCTTTTTAAAAGTGTGAATGAGAGCTTCAGCCATGATGGGATAATGTGTACATGGAAGCAAAGTTACAGAAGTGCAAATAGTTTTGACAGTGGGAGGGGAGGAATTAGTGTGATTTGGGCATGAATTTGAGAAAAATGAAAATTTTGAAACTGAATTTTGAAAAGGAAAATGCTTGGTGATTACGGTAGTAGTTTAATTGGACAATGTGATCGAGAGAGAACAAGGTTGAAGAGAAGGACAACAGTACTAGAGAAGACAGAACCCTTTATGATATCGCCAACATGAAATCCGGGAAGGCAATACGTTTGTTGGAATGAGGTTGTGAAAGATGAATCTCGTGGATAAGCTGAGCTTATAACAAGTATATGAAGGTAGAGTGAAAGGTGAGAGTTCAGCACTGTGGATGTTGGAGAAAAAACTTAGATTAAGGGAAGGATGCAGCAAAAGCAGTAGAACCAACTTGGTGACATGTTTTTTTAAAAAAAGCCTTGTTTATTTTGAAGACTAAGATAGAGGAGACTCCTGGTGGATTAACAACTAACTTTACATAGTGTTGGCTGAATGGAATTTGTTGAGCAGAGCTATCTTGGAACGCCAGCTGCATCAATTATTGCTGACGGTATGGCAGTATAACATAATGGATGAAATTCAACATCACAAAGTGATCTGTCGGATACAGGAATAAGAAGACGGTCAATTTAAGATGAATAAACTTCTGAAGGGGGAGTAGGAATTGAGTGTTTAGAACATTGTGTGCAGCTTTGGCCACCTTACCAAAATAGGGAATGATACATTCATTCATTGAAAGCAGTTGAGAAGTTCCACAAGACTAATTCCTGGGATGAAGAGGTTATCTTTTCTGGAACTTTTGACCAGGCTGATGAATGCTCATTGGAATTTAAAAGAATGAGAGATTTTTATTTGAAAGTAGAAGATAGTAAAGGATTCCAATTTAGATGCTGAAGATGTATGGCAGGATTAATATTGGGAGGACATTTTCCCTCATGGAGTCTAGAACGAGAGGGCAAATTTTGTAAAAGCAAACAGTCTTTGGCCAAGGGCTGAGGGGTTCTGTGATGGATATTGAAGTCTATGAATTGTGATTTTCTCTAGTATATAATTGGAGAAAATATCTTAACATTCAGTATTTGATATCTGATGACCAAATGGAGGTGTGTTAGAAAGCTACAGAATCTCTGTTCATATGGAAACCTATGTTTTGTATTTTTGGGTATTGTTGTGTTACAGCTGATGGTACTAATGGGCAAGTTGAGTCCCAGAATGAAACCTGGCTTGATAGATTCATAAGATAACGAGGTGTAGAGCTGGATGAACACAGCAGGCTAGGCAGCATCAGAGGACAAAGAAAGCTGACATTTCGCGTCTGGACTCTTCTTCTGAAAATCATTTCCTACTATCTTTGTTAGATTTATTTGTTTTTTGTTTTGTTTAGTTAGTTAACAGTTGATATTCACACAAGGCTGCAGATTTTCTTTAACAAAACCAGTTTATCTCAGATTTTTTTTAAAAAAGTAAACTATTTAAATATAGAACGTAGTTATAATGATCTTTTACAATGCATTCAAGCAAGGGTTTTCAATCTTTACCAACATTCTCCAACTATGGGAACACCACTGCAGGTTCCTCCAAGTCACTTGCACCATCGTGACTTAGAGTGAGATCTTTCCCTTGTTGTTGAATTAAAATCCTGGATCTCACTTCCCAGCAGGATGTGCCTGCAGTGCCTGGACTTGTGGTTAGTGAAGGCAGCTCACCACACCACCACGTCAAGTGTTGACCCAGCACTGAAGCCAACATGCCATCAATGACATTTTTCAAAAATGTTTACTAGCCTGTTGTAAATCCAGCGGCTTAAGCTTCTTTTCGTTAATGTCACAGGGTCTGTTGTCTGACAGACCGTGAGATTTAGATCACTCTCTCTTCCTGTAAGATTCTAACCTATTTTTAAAACGAGGAAAGCCTTTATACAGAAATAATCCACCCATCGACCTCCATTTTGAAATCCAAATTCCAAAAGTAATGTATGTACCCTTCTTCTTAGATGCCAAGGGGTGGCTTAAGAATAAGAACTGTGGGGACCAAAGGGAGAATTTAGGAAGTTGCCTTTACAATGAGCAGATAGAAATGGAACTAGGTGATAGCAGTTGCATCCAGTTGGATGATAGAAGCTGAAGCAATGGAGGAAGATAGTATGATCAGATGCATTGAAATGTAGTAACAAGTGAAGAGAGATCAATGTTTATCACATCCACAATTGCTTGGGATGTTATTTGTGACTTTGATTAGGATTGTCTCAGTTTATTCACCTCAAAACAGTCCCACTTGATGCTGTGACCAACGAGTAATGTTGTACTATCATTCTAGCTTCAATTCTTATGTTTCAGTTTGAGGTTAGGCGTGTAAGAGGAGCAACAAGTGTTTGAGCCTTAAAGGATGTAACTGAGGTTGAAAATGGTGCTCTGAATTCAAGCAGAGGATGTGGTGAGAACAGAACTATACCAGTTGCTTTGGAGAACATAATTTTATCCTGATTATTACAAAGTGCCGATTGATGTCCTGGTAGTGTATAAATTCTTTATCTATTTTGTTGCAATTTGTTAAAATGATAGGCCTGCAAATTGTTTGTTATAAA
Source organism: Stegostoma tigrinum (assembly GCF_030684315.1). Classification (NCBI taxonomy): domain Eukaryota; kingdom Metazoa; phylum Chordata; class Chondrichthyes; order Orectolobiformes; family Stegostomatidae; genus Stegostoma; species Stegostoma tigrinum. Next base: position 48,611,410 of record NC_081357.1, on the reverse strand, counting down.
AGTGCACAGTAAATTACCATAAAAATGGTAAAATATGATGCTTTAAAATGTGAATGCATCATCAAATGTGAATACAAAATAATGCACACTTCCGGGCGAGTTGACATGCTGTTTCACATTTTTAGTTTGTGTTTATCTTTGCCGTCTAATGGGAAATAGCTGAACTCTTCCCTCATCCTATTCTTCAATCCCCACCCCCAAAGCCCTCAACCATCCACCCTTAAGTGATTTCTTGCATGGCTAAAATTCCAACATTTTTGTCTTGAATTTTGGGGAATTTGTAAACTGTAAATGGGGGCATTTATTTGCCTTTAGCTTACAGACTTGTGACTTGTTTCTTGCTCTATATATCCCTGTCTCCTTTTTGCTTTTCTCTCCCATTTTCTGTTGTGAATGGTGTTGGTAATGCATCTTAGATGCATTTGCAGCTTCGCCTACTGAAGAATCAACAACATCTGAAGGGGCAGGAGCAGCAGCAGCCCCTGCAGCAGCAGCGCTTGATGCATGTGCTGGAACTGGTGGGTCTTATATCATTAGTTTACTTGTAGTTGCCATTGAAATAACATTTTTGGTTATTCATTATTGGTGTGGAATTTCTCAAGATAACCTGAGTTTTCTGATTTTTATCAAGTTTTTTTTTCACCGCATAAACTATTATCTACTTTGCTTTTTGTATAGAGAAAAAAATAATCCAGTGTTTTATAAATTGTATGGGAGCTTTTTTGTCCTTAAAAACAGAACTAAATATCCTTGTGTGTTGTCAGTAGCCCCTACCATGTTCCTATTATCCCATAAATTTGTAACACTATTTTACTTTGTTTCATATTGGTCTGAAAGCTAATATTTGAGTGCCCGATTCTGTACTGACTCCTGAACTGCTTTCTGTGAGTTTCCTTTCTGTGAGCTTCCCTTCCTCATTGTCTCTTCCCCACTATTTTCCCTCTGCAATGAATTTACTCTTTGCAGGCAATATCCTATCATGCATCCAAGACCAGTGCAGTGCAATCAGAGTGACATATTTTTCTGTTGCCGCTACAATCTACATGTCTAAAACAGTAACTGGTGGCATAATTTCGGTCTGCACAGCATTTCTATCAATGTCGTTAAATCTCAAGTATGAGCACGCTGTTTCATCTCTACCGCATATGGACCCCATTAATTTTAATCATAAGATTGGTAGAAACCCGGGGGAATTGGTTGAGTGGTTTGCAACGCTGCTTCTGCAGGAACTCCACTAGTCTAAATTGTGTGTGTGTGTTTAAATGCGGTTGCTGGTTGAGTTTCCAAGTAGTAGTGGAATGGAGGAGACAGCAGTTGTGTCCAGCAGGTCAGTAGTTGGAAAACTCCTTGTGAGCAAAGAGAATAAGGACTAGTCTTACCTGATCTCTTGCAGAAATCTGGTTATTGGTCCTTCTAGACCTCCCAGCTGTTAGTTGCATCTTCTCCCCGCCCCACCATGACTGACATCCCGCCCCCAGTTCCAAATACGGAGCTGACTCCGAGGCAGAGGTTGACTTCATTAATCACTGGTCCATCCAGATTATCCACTTCCTAACCCTCTCTACCTCACTGCTACACTCCAGCAAACCCAGTCTTTCTTAACTGTTGGAACACCAGCATTACTAGTACCAGCAGCAGTCTCCTGCCTCTAGCTTCCTAGTTTTTCCAATTTGGCTGCTAGGCAGGAAATGGAGAAAAGAGAATTACAGAGGGCCTGTTATGGAGGAATCTCTGCTCTCCTGGAAATTCTGGGTCGTCCCTCCCTCCTCCTCCTACAGTGCATCCCAGTTACCCCCATTTCAATATAAATTTCAGTGTCCTGGCAATGAAAATTGTAATGTGAAAAGGGGAATTTGAAGGTTGAAAAGAAGCTTTCCTTACTTCAGCTAATTGCATTTACCCATAAAGCAAATAGTTATGAGTTCATAGCCCATCTTTGATTTGATCACAAATTTATGCTGATATTGTTGTGATGCATTGAGACTGCTGCCTTGGTGGTTTTTTTAATGAATCATGCAAACTGAAGCCTTGTTTCATACTTTAGTAGCTATACAAGCTGATGAGGCCCTATCAAAAGAACTGGGGAGTTTATCCCTTGTTACATGGCATATTTTGGTTCCCATGGATTAGAAAGCAATTGAACGTAAAGCAGGGACGGTAAACTGCTTTGGGATGCAATGGTCAGAGTTGTGTAATGTAAATGCAGGTTTTAATGGTACAGGAGTTTAGCAACACAATATATTGGGAAAGGCTAAAATTAGCAATAGGGTCTGTGGCAATGAGAGGATGCAAGGCTGCAGAAGATGTCAAGGCTGTTCAGAGAAATATGGCAATAGAGAGAGATGACAGTGTAGTGTAATGTCACTGGATTAATAATCCAAAACTCCACGTTTGTACTGGAGTATGAATTTGAATCCTACCATGCTGATGGTGAAATTTGAATCCAATAAAATAAATCTTGCATTAGAAGCTAACCTATTAATCTTGTAACCACTGTTGATGGTTGATATCCTAGCTGGTTCATGAATGTCATTAAGGGAAGAAAATCTGCCGTTAATGCTTTGTCTAACCTACTTAAACTGGACATATAGCAATATGTTTGGCTCTTAACTCCACTCTGGGCAGTGAGAAATGGGTTGTTAATACTGGCCTAGCCGGTGGTTCCCATATCAGTTTTTGTTTCTACAAAAGACTGAAGATTACAGAGAGAATGATAAGAGGCCAGGAAAAACATGAAGAATTGGAACTGAGTAGCCAATCTTGGACAAGATTGATGGTCGAACAGGGTTGTGCGAAGCAAGTTGAATTTCTGGGGAAGGGCAGGTTAGCAAAGGAGCAGTTAGAATAACGAAATTTCAAGGTGTTAAAAGCCATTTAATAGGATGGGATTTAACTGGATTTGTGATAGATGAGACTTGAATTGTAAGGAACAGTTTAAGTGATCAAGAAGGTATGAATAGTAGTTGGCAACTACTAGCCAACTATTTCTTGCATGTAAATTGGATGACTAGTTGCAGAAAATAGGGTGGACACCCCTTTGTGTGCCGTTTATGAATCTTAGGTAGGCCTTTCAATATGTACCCAGACCACCTGCTCAGAAATGACCAAGCTGTTTAAGTGGTCTCAGGACCAAGTGCAATTTGAACATGCAAGCGAGTATCATCTGTAGTTTTATTCAGGACCTAACCAAAGATTCCTAAAAAGAGTACACAGTCACCCTTTTGGAAATTGTCAGCTTTTTTAATATTTAAAAAAAAGCTTTTTGAGAGCAGGAGTATTATCCTCCTGGCCCCTCAATCTCTATCCAACTGCTACCCAGCTCTTCCCTTCTATTCCCACCCAGTAGGTTTCACTGTTTATTTCAGCTTTTTGAAAATGCAGCTTTTCTAGATAACCTGCTTTCCTGTAGAAGTGTTTACTTGCTCAGAAGCCTGTTTTATTTATACAGATGGCACTGTCCTCACTCATCACCCATGTGTTGGCTCACTGTCCTTTTCCTGTCCACAATGCCTCACATACCTTCATGAACTAGTATGGAAGTCAGCCAGTTTTCTGTCATATTTATATTAGTGAATGACTATAGAGCATTTATTTGGCTTGCATACTGCCGAATTGGGAAGACCAAATCTGAAGACTTCCCATCTGCAATATGTACTTCTAACTAATTTGTGGTGACTTTTAGCTGAAAGTTGAAAATTTGTCTTCATTTCAGAGCCTCCATTTGAGGTCTAAACTTCAGCTCGGGATCAATTATGGGCTCTGATTCAGCTAAATATTCTTTATGCTTTGTTACTAAAGCAGCCCCATTATTCTTCATATCAAGCATAAAACCTTCACTTAAACTGATGTCATCAGCATTCTTTAAAGGGCAAAACTTAGATTTTAATCTAAAACACTCGCAAAATAATTATTTAAACAAGGAATGGTTTTGACATGTTTTTAAAATCATAGAGCATCCTATTCATAATTCTCTAATCGGTACAATTTCCTGATTTCGTGAGGTGTTGCTATTATTTTGTGATAATTTTGGTTCTCTGTGCGAAGAATGTATAGAATGTTATTTGCTTATTAATATAAATTAACCCCTGTACAAATAGTCATTTGTAAGAACAGAATTTCAGTGTTATTTAAATAAAAACATTTTGTTTAAGCTTTTTGTCTTGCACTCGTCAGGCTATTTTGCAAGAACACATTAAATGGGAAAACTAATGTTTTGCGCATGAGGATAAAATGGTGATTGCTTGGTAGAGATATAACTATGAAGCAAGTGTGCAAGCTGACTTACTGTGTTTGATCAGCCTCTTAGTCAACCTGTGATTTAAGCTTTAACAAAGTTAGTCTGCCAGTCAACATGAAGAGGTGTGTACATAGTGCTCCTCTTCCCAAGCAGAGCCCACTTGCCAACCAACAAGCAGTCTCTCCTTATGCAGTAAAAGTTATTCTTACCCTTGGATTTGTATTCTAGTAAAATATCTTAGTGAGTGCAAGACTGTCTTTTTTTACTTGTATAAATGGAACTTTTCAAACTTTTTACACATGTACGTGGCAGGGTTAATGAAGTGTAATTTACTACTTTACAGAGAAATAAATCACTGTACTGCTGTGTAGATGTTAATCCTAGTTTCTTGATTGTGTAAACCTTTTACTTTCCATCCTCTGATCCTCTTTCTTCCCACCTCTATCCATTTCCAAAGACCCTTTTGCACCATCTGAAGGTAGTGCAGAGGCTGCTGCTGAACTGGACCTTTTTGCTATGAAGCCCGCTGAGGCCAGCGTTCCTGCAACTACCCCCACTACCAGTGCAACCACCAGTGCAACTACCAGTACAACTACCAGTGCCATTACCAGCACAACAACTAGTGTGACTACGACTGAGACTGTTACTGTTACTGCTACTGCGACTGCTACTACTATTACTGCGACTGCTACTACTACTCCTCCTACTACTGCTCCTCCTACCACTACAACTGCTGATACTCCTGTCACCACCACTGCACCTGTTCTTGATATTTTTGGTGGTAATTTTATTCTTTATCTTGGTATTTCTGATCTAAGATGGTGATAATGCAGCAAATTTAAGTTTTAATGCCTTGTAAACTTATGCACATTTGCACCAAGGATGTTTTAAGTATCTCCTGGTTGGAGATTAGCTTGTGTTAACAGATTATATTTGATAAGTGTCTTTTAAATGTATGCAAGCTTCTTTTATCATGGAGATTTCATGTGAGAAAGGAAAATTAATATATGTTATTTTTGCTCTTAGATTTGTTTGATTCAGTACCTGAACCAAATGCATCTACAACTCCCAAACCAGAAACAGCTCCTAGTGTAGACCTGTTTGCATCAGGTACAAAATAGGAAAATCTTCGGTTCCCATCTGACACTGAGAAATCTACGTGCATTTCGTATAATCTTTTGTAATCCATTTTAAATTTAAAATTGTATATAACACCTTTTTTGTAGAAGGGACTAATTGATCTGTTAATTGTTGATACTTATTTGCTTTCACTTTCCAAAGATGCTTTTTCAACCCCTTCTCGTGGGGCTTCTCCTTTGCCTGAAAATAGTCTTACTGCTGATCTGTTATCTGGTGAGTCATCCTCTTCTTTCTGAGCACACGCTTTGCAGATAGTGACAGTCTCCATTGAACAAAATAGTTTTAAACTAAGTCTCGTGTTTGGGGCAACGTAGTTAATCTCTGAGCTCTCACTTTTTGAGATTGGGCTTAAAAGTCAATAAAAAATGAGTCTGGCGAATCTTGTCTAATTCCCCAAGAGTTTAGATCCACAGAACAATTTAGTTATGCTGTAACTTCAAATAAATTGCAGCTATGTTGGTGGAAGCTAGAACGTGGCTAAAAAAATGCTAAAGTTCTTTGGGCACTTTTGCCGCTAGCAATAGTTCTGTACCTAATGATTTCTATGCTGTGTATTTAAAATGGAAATTGTCCAACTGCCACCCCAAACTCTCTCTACTTGTTGCATTCATGTATAAGCAGCTATTAGGTATCTTTAGTCTCTGGGTAGCTTTGTACTTGAATATTGCTGGGAAAAAAAAGAGACGTTGATGTTTCTCGTGTTGTACTCGTCAGGACAGATGCGAACTGTCATATTGTAAAGGGGACCACCAATTTGTACTTCATGAGGGAAAAGGTTCTGATTGGATGACAGGTGGAATCTGCCAGAGGTGTTGCCATGAAGAATCCTCCAGTTAACGATTAACTCAAGTTTTTTTTGTTCAATTTCATTTTAATTCTACTCTGGTTGAGGCAATGCTGTGGTGAATGCATATCTCATTTGTGGCTTCCAGTTAAACATTTGTTCGCAGAGCTCAGTGCCCTGCAAATGATAAGAACACATCTATGCAGTGTGCTCTTCTTAGTTTAGGAACAGTTGTTCCCAGATGCACTCCCTGTGCTAGTGCCTTGAATAATCACACTTGGGCAAGAAGGGATGCTGATTGTTTGGCAATAGTAATTGCTGTCTGCTTTAAAATCTGTCTTGAATGCAAGGTGAAAAGCTTTGGCACATCCCTTCTTTCACCAATGCTGTAGCTGCCCTTCAGCTGCTCAGATTTTTTTATATCAAGAATTGAAGTATTTGTGGGTATAGTTGACTTGAACTTTAGGAAATTAACATAAAATGTTTGAGGCATCTGATAAGAATATTTTAGCTGTGGACCTTTCTTCAGTACGGAAAGCGTAGCACCTCTGAATGAAACAAAGGGAGACGAATTGGTTTTAAAAATACCAAAAAAGTTGATTTCTGTCACATTAATGGCTCAAACTGGAGCAAACCTGTTTACATGTTGGCATGAAGTGAAATCTCACCAGTGATCATATAAACATAAATGATGAAGAGACGCAAGATGTAAAAAGACTCATGCTGCAAGAATTTAGGAAAAATTGCAAGTAAAAAGTCACATTCGCTAACCACACAATAAAGCAAAAAATGAAATGTTATAGATGCATCAGCACTAAAAAAATTTCATTCTCCCTAACTTCCTAAACAACTTGATATGTCCACCCACCACCTGCCAAACAATTAAGTGCCTCAAACACAGGATTCCACAGAAAATGGCAACATGAGGGACAGTGTGGGAGGCAATGGCCCAGTGGTATTACCCAACATTAATCCAGAAACTCTGCTAATATTGAGGATCACATTGGTCTGGCTTATATATAACTCCAAACCCACAACAATGTAGCTGACTGACTCTCAACTACCCTCTGAAATGGCCTAGCAAGACATTCTGTTGTATTGATCACCATGAAGCCTCAACAAAAAGTTGAAACTGGATGCACCACCTGGCATTGACTTAGGTGCTGGAAGAGACAATGGCAGAAATAGCCTTGTCAACCCTGCAATGTCATCCTCCTATCTGAGTGCTAGTGCCAAAATTAGAGCTGTCTCTCAGACTGGTCAACCCACAGCCTAACAGTCATACTCACTGAATCAGACATTGCAATGTCTCAAATACCACCATCGTCATTCCTGAATATGTGCTGTCCAACCTGCAAGGCAGACCCAGCAGAGGTGGCAACGCAGTGGTTTCTCCGTGTTTGACTCCAGACTTATGAAGTCTAATGGTTTCAGGTTAAATGTGAGCAAAGAAACATCCTAGTGATTACCAAGTATAGTCTACCTTCCACTGAGGATGGCAACAGCACATCACATATGCTGGGTTTAGGATTTCAATGTCTGTCATCAAAAGTGGCTTAGTAGCAGTGCTACTGATTGACCAGGTCAGGTCCTAAAGGTCGCAGTTGCTAGACTGGGTCTGCAGCAGGTAGTGAAGAAAATAACGAGAGAAGAGCATACTTGACCTCATGCTTACCAATTTGGCTGTAGATCACAGTATCAGTAAGAGTGAGTATCACAAAGTCCTTGTGGAGATGAAGTCCCACCGTCACATTGAAAATATTCTACATCATGTTAGTATCACCATGCTAACTGGGACAGATATAGTAACTCAAGACTCAAGGCATCCATTGAGGTGCTTTCGGCCATCAACAGCAACAGAATTGTGCTCCAGCGCAATCTGCAATGACATGGCACAGCATATCCCCAGCTCAACCATTACCATCAAGCTGGGGGATCAACCTTGCTTCAGTGGAAGGGCAGAAGGGCAAGCTAAGGAGCAGCACCAGGTAGACCTAAAAAAGGTGGTGTCAACCTGATCAAGCTACCAAAGAGTTTTACTTGCGTCCCAAACGGCACAGATAGCTTTGTTCAATACATGGTAAGTGATCCCACAATCAAGGGATCAGATCTAAGCTCTGCAGTCCTCCCACATTCAGTTATGAATGGTGCTGGACAATTCAACAACTCAACTGTGGAAAAAGCTCCACAAATATCCCCAGCCTCAATGATGGAAAAACCCACTATATCAGTGCCAAAGATAAGGCTGAAGCATTTGCAACAGTCTTCAGCCAGAGGTGCTCAGTGGATGATCTATCTCTGCCTCCTCCAGAACTCTACAGCTTCACAGATGCTGATCTTCAGCTAATTCAATTCCCCCCACATATCAAGAAACAGCTGGAGGCACCAGATACTGAAAAGGCAGTGGGCCCTGACAACATTCTAACGATGGTACTGAAGACTTGTGCTCAAGAGCATGCTGCTCCCTTAGCCAAGCATTTCTAGTACAGTTACAGCACTAGCATCTACCCAACCAATATGGCAAGTTGTCCAGATATGTTCTGTAGACACAGCAGGATAAATCCAGCCAGTTACCACCCTGTCAGCCTACTCTTGATCATCAGGAAGATGTTGGAAAGTATCAACAGTAGTGCTATCAAGCAGCACCCACTTAGCAATAACCTGTTCGTTGCCAGTTTGTGTCCCACCAGGGCCACTCGGCTCCTAATCTCATTGACTAGACCACTGACCAGAAACTCAACCCGACTTACTGTATAAATCCAGTAGCTATAAGAGCATTTCAAAGGCTAGGAATACTATGGCGAGTACCTCCACGTCCTGACTGCCAAGCCTGTCCACCATCTACAAGCCAGGAGTATGATATAGTACTCCCAACTTGCCTAGATGGGTGCTGTTCCAACACACTCAGCAAGCTTCTTACCATCCACGACAAAGCAGCCTGCTTGATTTGCACCACATCCAGAAATGGCAATGGTTCATGGATAACAGTACTGAATTCCAGAGGTGAAGTGAGTGTGACAGCCCTTGGCTTAACAGCCATATTCAACTGTGTGTGGCATTCAGAGAGTCTGACCAAAACTGGAATTAGTAAGTATCAGGCCAAACTCTCTGGCTGGGGTCATACCTGGCACATAAGAAAATGGTTGTGGTTGTTGAGATGACTGAGTGCCAACTCTAGGATATCCCTTCAGGTGGTCTTCAGGCTAATGTTCTGGGTCCATCCAGCTTCAACTGTTTGTTTTTATTGTTCTTCCATCCATTTATAAGGGTGGAAGTGGGGATGTTCACCAATGATGTTGCAAATGATATTGAACATTGTGCCATGTGAGATACTGAAGCAGTTGATGCTCATGCCACAAGATCTAGGCTTGAGCTGACAAGTGGTAAGTGTTGTGTGGCATACAAATGCCAGGCATGACACTTGCAGTGAGAGACAATCTAACCACTGCCCCTTGACTTCAGTGGTGTTACTAAATCTGATTCCCCCACTACATCCTGGGAGGTTACCATTGACCAAGAATACAACTGGACTTGGCATATAAATACAGCATCAAGAAGAGGAGAGGTTTGGAGTACTGCAGCGAGTCACTCATCACCTGATTTCACCAAAACTTGTCTGCAATCTACAAGGTATAAGTCAGGTATGCAATGGAATACTGCTTGCTTGAGGAATGGAAGGGTGCAACTCCGACAATAACTGAGCTCTACCATCCAGGACGAAGCAGCCCAGTTGATTGGCACCATAACCACCCACTCACTCCATCAATGCTCAGTAACAGTAGTATGTACTATCTACAAGGAGCACTGCAAAAATTCACCAAAGATTCTCAAACAACACCTTTTGTACAGTCAACCACTTAGATCTATAACGATGAGGGACGCAGATATGTGGGAATACCACCACCTGCAAATTCCCCTGCAAGCCACTCAGCACCCCGACTTGGAAATACATTGCTGTTCCTTCACTCTCTCTGGGTCAAAATCTTAGAATTCTGTCCTTAATGGCATTGTGGGTCAAACCTACAGTGCATGGATTGCTGTGGCTCAAGAAGGCAACTCACCATCACCTTTTGTAACTAGGGATGGGCAGTAAATACTGGCCTGCCAGCACTGTCCATGTGCTGCAAGTGAATGAAAAATATTTCACCCTGCATCTCCCCAGATGCCAGTGGTCTGTACATCAAAGCAAGTTGGCCATGCTAGGAAAGCTCTAATGTGAAGTTGTTGAAGCCAGTATTTGCATCAAAACAGAGGGAACGGGTGAGATGTTGGTCCTGTAGCTTCCATTGAGCTTGATGGAAATAGTGGAAGAAGCCAAACTGAGATTAGTGTGTTGTGAGAAGCAGTTTTTGAAGTAATGGGGAGGTTAGGCTCGTAATTTGAGCCAGAATGCGAATTATTGGCAAATTGCTCACTTTCACCCCCTGCCCCTGTGTATTAATTGCAACATTAGCAGCAAATATGCTCCCTTTGTGTGGAGGAAATGTATGTGTATTGCTGTCTCCTGTATTGGGTGAGGTGAATCGGCAGTCCTTGTAACAGTCACAGATGACTAGGAGGAGATGAGAACTGCAGCTGCAGTTATTTTTCGTTGATTGTTTCAACATTTGACACGTTGGTTCAAGTCCCACTTGCTCCACATCTTCTGGCCCAGAGGTAGAGACACTACCACTACACAAGCTGCAGGACTTTAGCAGGAAATGAGGGTAATGAATTAGTGAACAGGTGCGGCCTTTTGGAGAAGAGGGAAGTAACACTGGCTGTTGGATATTATTTTTGAATGAAAATAATCTGAAAGCAAAAGCTAATAAAGTAAATTGTAAACAAGGAAGTGGATCTAGCTGCATGAGAGAAGAGCAAGGTGAGGAAAGTGATATGGATGTAGGAAATCTCAGCTGAAAAGTTTTTGGCAGGCAAATTTGAAGTAGTCATACAAACTAGAAGAGCATGGTGGGGATCATTATATAATATGATAATCAAGGAATGTCTCTGGAAATTCACTTTCCAATGTAGAAAGGGAAATTTTTTGTAAGGTAAGTCCAATGAGATTGTTAGTAAAGGGTTCAAAATTAGACACAAAGGTAATTCTTGACTAATAGAATTTCATATAAAAGAGCAACTAACAATGGCTTGGATTTAGATAGTGGTTTTATTTTTTAAAACAAAGCCACTTGGGCATCTTAAGCATCCACATCCAGAATTGGACAGGGAGCCATATTGTGCCTTAGAAAGAAAGAAGGTTGAAAGCCTCACCAAACAAGTAGATTTAAGAGTATCTCTTGGGGTAAGTTGAAAAGTCAGTTATACAGCATGGAAACAAACCCTTCGGTCCAACCAATCCATTTTTGACCATAATCCCAACCCAGACATGCCCACCGGTCTGGTCCTGGCCCTTATCCCTCTAGTTCTTTCCTATTTATGTGCTTATCGATATGCCTTTTAAGCATTGTAATTGTACCCACACCTACCACTTCCTCTGGAAGTTCATTCCACACATGAACCACCGTCTGTGGGTTGGAGGTGGGGGGATGCCGCCATGGTCTGTTTTAAGTCTCTGTCCTCTCATCTTACAAATGTGCCCCCAGTCTTGAAATCCCCCATCCTAGGAAAAGGGCAAAAGCCGTTAACCCTATCTTAACCTCTCATTATTTTATAAACTTCTATAAAGTTGCCTCTTCCCAACTCCTGTACTCCAAGCACTGAACAGTGAACGCTAATACGCCAAATGTCCGTTTTAACCATCTTGCCTGTATGTGACGTAAACTTCAAAGAATTATGTACCTTACCCCCTAGTATAGAACTGTTAAAATTGGGAATGCACAAGATGTCAGCATTAAGGTTTGGAGATGAAATGGGCAAGTGATTGGAAGGATTGGAAAACTAGAACGAGTGAGATGAGGGCAAATTTATTTCCTCAGTTGGTAGGATTTCTAATATGCTGCCTGGAAAGAATTGAATTCCATAGGAGGATATATGTTTGGAAGTGATTAACATTAGAGGGCTACAGAAAGTGGACTGGGGAATGGGACTAGCGAGTGAGGCTAGCTAGGTAGCTATTTCGGGAGCCGGTACAGACGTGATGGGTCAAACGGCCGCCTCCTGTGTTGTAGAACTGATTCTATAAAATACTGTAATTGAGGAATTCACTAGTACTCCTCTGGTACTTCGCATCTTGTTCTCACTCTTGTAACATTGGTCTAAATGAATATGCTTTTGTATATGTATTTTTGGGAAGAATGGAATTTTGTGTTCTGGGTGCATCTTTCTAGTGTTATTTCCCTGCATTTTATGCATTATTTTTCAATCAAAAATGGAAAACTTTTAGATTACCCTGTTTCCAATGATTTCAAAAATCATTGTGTTCGGCTGTGACTGTAAAAGGCATTCCTCATTTTGGGCTTCTCTTCAGTGGTTTCTCTGCCTTGCATCCTGAACTATTTTTGGTTTAAGATCTTTTTAAGCTTCTCATGTCACTTCTAGTTTCCCGCCCTGATCAAAGGTCTTTGTGCACTGCATATTTGTATGCACTCGGATGTTAAAATTAAAAACAAAGCAAATCTGACGAAGAGAAAATCTGTAAAATGTTTCAGGTCATGTCCTTTCATCGGAGCATGCACGGGTTAGAAATGTGACTTTTCAAGGAGGTAAAATGGAAGAAGATGGAGGAAAACCCAAGGGTTGCTGTATTGTAGGACAGAGGACAGGAGTCATCAATGAGGAAAATATTGAAAAGCTGCAGGGATTGGTATTTGACAAGTAAATACACCAAAAATGGATCCTTAACACCTGAAAAGAGAGTTATAGTATTAAAATTTTACATCAGATGATTAGCCAATCTGTAAATCAGGACACATACAATAAGTCATTATTGCTGAAGAGTGTTCAGTGTTTTTTTTTGTGATACCATGTGGCACCAAGATCCCTAAATGTGGTAAGGGTAATGATCCCAAGAGAGTTGACTGTTGAGATATCTGTAATTGTCAATATATCTAAAACTTGAGCGTAAAATTTCATTTGGAACAGGGTGAAATACCAATAGAGGCAGTAACTAAGGAATGAAATGTGGCTGTGACAGTGAGACTTACTAGACATGTGCTCAAGCATGAAAAGGAAAATAGAAAGGATCAAAGATGAGCAACATAAAAGACACAAATTGAGAGAAGAGCAGAATTTCTTCAAAATCAACTGTCTTGGAAGAGAAACAGCAATGAATGAACCACCAGATAACTTTGTCAAAATGAGTGAGTGTTAGAAATATAGTAGCTTTCACAGAGGTAAACTGGGGATTGTAAAAGAAAATCAAAAATGAAGCTCTGTGATACTGAAATATCAAAATGCTGGAATTTTGTCCAATGTCAACCTGTCTTTTCTTTTTTCAGATGCTGATGGCCATTTTAACAAATAAAGTTGCAGGGCTCTGTGAATAGAGCTGGGGAATTCTTTGCAGATTTTTAAACATTACAAAACTTTGTATTCTAGTGGCTCAAACTTGACAGATAAAAATTGTTGTTCAGATGGTGATGGGGTGTAATTTTTTTCATTCTTGATGGTCTGAAATTTCACTACCAGTAAAAATCTGCATTCCGAATTTGAGTCGGCCAATTCAAATTTTATCTACACAGAGCCGCATGAGGATCTCAGAATTAAAATTAATTTTCCCATGAATTTATCAACATACATAGACTAGCCAGTCTGGTTATTTTGATTTAGGATGTACCTATTAATGAAACAACAGCCCTGTTCCTATCCCACTTCACATTTCAAGGCCCACAAGATGCAATGAAAGTGTTCTAGCAAATAGGAATTACACTTAGCAATAGACATGCATTGCCTAGTTTTGGGGGACTGGGTTTCTGGATCTGTTTCTCAGCTGCATCTACGCTATCAGACTTAAATTTGGGAATATGCAGCGGACAGAATTTTTTTTCCCAGTTTAGTATACTTCGGAATTATTGTCAGTTCCTTCATTTGTCTCATCTGGTAGAAAGTTGCGTTTGAGATGACATGTACTGAAAACTATTGTACCTTTCTTCTAATTTTCTAAAATAACCTTGCTATATGTTCTCTCTGTCTTTTGGGTCATGGACTTGGCCGTATTTATTGTTTTGATTGAGCGAAATCTTTTGTCACTTTATTATTTACATATTTTCCTTTATATTGCTGCCTGCTACAGTTGATGCATTTGTAGCACCACCACCTACAATCAGTGCCTCTCCTGCTAAATCAGAATCTTCAGCTGTAATTGATCTATTTGGTGGTGGGTATACCTCTACAGATTTCTTTCCGTGTTAAACATTTGTTCAGTATGACCATCGATAAGCTGTTTTAAACTGAAGTAGCAGTATGGTGGAATATAGTGAAGGAATTTAATGCTGTTAAAAATAATTGACTAAATAGAATATATTTTTAAAGTAAAAACTGTAGAATTTTTTTCATCTGCAATTATTGGTTCATCAAAATCTGCTGAAGTAACAAAATGGTTGTGTTGCTTTAAGGCATGTTGTCATGCACTAAAACTTGATATTTTCATCATAATATAACAACATTTAAAATAATAATTGAAACGTTAGTATCAAATTTGCATGATGTACAATTGGTTAATGTAATTCTGGATAGAGGTTGAAATAACAATATTATACCCATTGTTCAGCAACTTGAACTTTGAGCTTCCCTTTGTGTTAAAGTATAATTCTTCATCTCCTGATTGTGATTTTATTTTGCTGATGTTTGTGAAGACCATTTAGTCTAAGTTAGGTGCTTTTCTTTCTTTTTGTGCTGCATTTCTTGGACCACAATACTAGACGCTTTTGGTAGTTCTGCTACTGAGTCTCAGCCTGCCACTCAGGCTGTTTCCAGTTCATCTGCTTCTTCGGACTTACTAGCCGGTAACTGACTTTGTTAATTATGGAAGGGGGAGGGGAGAAGACCAAATGCTCAAAAATTGGTTCTTCACCTTTTGGAGTATCACTGCATTTATTTATATATGTCTGTTGTTCCAGATTGAAGCTTGTTTGTAACAGTGCAGTTTTCTTAAGGGAGTGAGACCTTAAATTTCAGAGGTGACTCTTGATGTAGTGAAATTAGGAAAACTTAAGCAACAAAATTTGTACTCTCATAAATGCGGTCAGTATCCTGGTTCAAGTAATCCTTCCCACAAACAACTATGCAAGGTTTCAGCTCTTCCTCTCACTTCTCCCAATGTTGCATTGAAATCTGCACACTGAGTCGCTTCACTTCCATTTTTAGCCACTGAGTCAAAGCTTTGCGTCCTCCTGACGTTGCCATTGTACTCGGATCGCTGAACATGTTTATTAATGATCACTGAGGGGAAAGAGGGGAACATACACATAACTACCCTAAAAAGCTGTTGTTGCCACTTCTGATATGCACGCTACCCCTCGTTCCCCAAGCATTTGCTGCACACCGAAATCAGACATCAGCTATTTGCCACAACTGACATACCTGCAGATGGAGACTTCAGCAAGACAAGAAAATCCAGGCAAAATATGTCCTGGGAAGGTGTAATTGGGGATATAGGACAAAACATAGTCTTATATTTCAATCAGAAAATCCAAAGCAGCTGGTCATGTTGTATTAGTGTGATCTTAACTTGACTGCAGTCAAACTGGCCTTGTTTCCTAAGCATGTATTTGGAATCTAATCCTTCATGTGTCAGCTGCTCATTCGAAATGTGCATAAAAAGGAATCTAAAGTACAAAGTGCAGAATGTACAAAAAGGTATGCTATTCATGTATTAGATTTTGTATTTTGATAACTTACTGATTTGTTTAATGTAAATGAGAATCCAGTACAACATAGCCTTGCCTCCCTAAAACCTAACTAATTAGGGTTGCATTTTCAACTGTGCACAAAAATATCGTTCAGTCATTTAGAACAGTTTAATTTTAGAATGGTAGTTAGTTAAGTTTCTTTTATGGCCGAGGAGAGTGAAAAGAATCTCTCTCTCCTTGTGAGCAGAGGTGCTTCAGCTTGGACAGTTCTTTGGGACTAACAGTCTGGTTTGAGCCACTTCCTGAAATAGCTGAGACTGTGTGTGTGTGTGTGTGTGTGTGTGTGTGTGTGTGTGTGTGTGTGTGTGTATAAAAGATATGCTTCTGTGCAACTAACAATGACACTGGGGCATAATTCCATAAAGGCAGTAAGTTTAGAGGGTATTTGAGGAAACTTTCTTTTCACCCAGAGGGTGATGGGCGGGAATCTAAAATGTGTTGCAGAGTGGGCATGTGAGGCAGGAAACTTCAGTACCTTTGGATGAGCATTTACAATGACATAACGTTCAAGACTTATGGGTCTAGTGGTGGAAAGTGGAACTAGTTTAGATTTAGAGTAACTTTGTCATTACAGTCTCAATGGGCCAATGGATTCAATCCTTTTATATGTTATGGTTCAATGAATGCTTCCTAGAGGAGGCATAAACACTCCAATAGGATGAGTAATGAAAAGAAAATGCGTCCACTGCATTTAAAAAAAACAAATCTGTTTTCTCTAAGGTTTTGGAAATACATTTATGACCCCGACAACTACACCGATGCCACCAGCACAGAATAATGTTTTGCAGCCTGACTTTGAAACAGCATTTGGTATGACTGCTACAAGTAACACCTTTGATTCATCAGGTAAGGGAAAGAAAATACTTTTATTTGAAGACAGAAATCATTTGAAAATTACCACCTTTTTTTAAACCAGTAATTTCAATAAATCAAAAATCAACTTATCAATTTCAGAATTTAAATTAAAGTCTATTTTAAAATCCCTTTGAAAGCAGCAACTCACCAGCTATTTGTCATGATTTCTAACTGGTCAAAAAGGGCAGTGTTTCATTCAGCTAGCAGTTATAGTGGTTATAATTTGAACATCAGGGATTATTTTACTGCACATTTTTTTTTAAATGCACTTACATTCTAAGTTATAGTTACTTTTATTTTAGTTCTATGCTTACCATTATTATTCATGTTTTGTCAGGAGGTATGAAACAATGGCTAGTGTGCATTCTGTTTCTTCAGTTTCGATATTATTAAATGTTTTCAGTTTAATTGTTTGACAATTTTTTGTCTCAAACATGAGTGTTTGACTTATTCTGGTGCATACTTTCCATTAGCATTATTTTGGTATTCAAGGATGAAATTAGCTTAGTTGGTTAACACCAGTTGACTTCCCTAATTTTGTGGCTGATTTGTGTTGCAAAACCATGTGAATGCTTGGATGAATTCTTGCAAATTCTATTTGCAATGTATGCAGCTGTGCAGAGAAAGCTTTTTCACTTTGAGCATTATTATGCAACATTTTGCCAGGCTGCATTGTTACTTGGCTCTCAAATTCTGCATGACCTGTGCTCCTGCTGAATTAAAACTAAACCTGAAGTGGAACAGCTACTGCTGTTCAATATTGAGCCAAAGCTTTCAATTCCTAATGGTGCTATCATATTTTCTCTTTTATTTCATGCCATCAACGTTGGCACCTTATTTGATGTGATTTCATTATTGGTGAGTTTTTTCCTTACTTGTGACTTGGCTTAATTTTTACTATGATATACTGTAAGCTTGTAGCATTTTCAGTGTGTTGTACACATTTTCTTTTAACTGACTTAACAAATGGCAAACTTTTCTAGTGTGCTTTTCTAAATTCAAATTAACATAATTGCAAAGCAATGTAAGATTGACTCTTTGTGATACTGCTGTGATCACCAAATGTACTCCACCTCTACTTTAAAGTAGTCGGGGTATGCATAATACCTTCAACTCTGCCCAAAGGCCGAGAAAGTGGTGTTTTGATCAGAGTAGCCATCTTTTCTTGTAACACGTACAGTTTATACAGCATTTTCCAAAAGAGATTGATTTAATGTACATGTATTTATTCTTTGTGATTTAGTTTACTATGGAACCTTAACGTGGCTCATATAAATGTATGAGATTGTACGTATAAAAGTGGTTGAGCTAAAAATAAACTTTGATTTCCTGATCCTGTGTATTAATCCCCTCTCCTTTTCGCTGTCAAAAAGTTTTTGATGGCTTAGGTGACCTCCTTATGCCCACAATGGCGTCACAGAATCAAGCTGCACTTTCAGGAATGCCAGCACCAGCAGGAACACAGCCAGTGAAAAGCCTAGGGAGTGATCTTGATTCTTCACTTGCAAATCTTGTAGGAAGTAAGTTGACAAGTTTTTTTTTTGATGTTCTCTGTAATATTTCTAGTTACCATTCACTAGTTTATGAAGACAAGTTGAATTATATCGTTTATACTTGGAAATCATGAAGAAGTATTAACATATAGCTAATAGTGATTAGAACCTGAAATTAAGACTATAAGTGCTTATTAATTTTACAAGCTACATTATTATAAAAACATTGTTTTGGTTAAATTCAGTGGTTATAGGGCTATTTAAAACAACCAAACATGGATAAAGAATCATTGAATATTCGCATTTTGAAAATAACCAGTTTTCCAATTACGGTACAAATGTTGAAAGTTTTGCATGATAAATTGAGAAGTGATCAATAAGCAATAATTGCAAGGACTTTGGATAGGGTTGGTTGTTGGACAGGGAGGCGACAGCTAAGGTTTGATATGAATTTAGTTAATTTTGCCAGCAGTGTGGGAATGGCAATACAGTATGTTGTATATCTGCACCTTCATTTAAGTTTTTAAATGAAGAGCAGCTGAATTGAAGCCCATCAGGTTGAAGCAAGAATGCACTTTGCACAATTGCTGGATGTCTTAAGGTACTCTATATAGCCATTCAGTCACTTATTGACATCACTGTCATGATATAGAGAGCACTGCAGTTACTTTGCGCTGAGCAAGCTCTCACAAAGAAGCAGGTTGACAGTGATGCAATGATAACCATGTTGTCTGTTTTGGCATACTTATTGAAAATAAATATCGACCAGAATACCAGGGAAACAGTCCCTGTGCTTTGAAATAATTTCACGAGGGGATGGTAGTGTAGTGTTATTGCCCTCAGCCTAGTAACGCAGAAGCCCAGGCGCTCATTCTGGGGACAAGGGCTTACATTCCATCAGCGCAGCATATTGAATTTAATTTCAGTTAATAAATCTGCAACATAAAACTAGTTTCAATAATGATGACTGTTAAACAATATTGTAATTTGTTGTAAGTCATTTAGGTCACTGTCAGACAGGAAGGTAAGGAGCATGCTGGTGTAGCTCTGATTATTTAGGGATGATGTCAGGTCAGTCATGAGATGATATCGATTCTATGGAGAATAAGGTTGAATCCATTTGGTTGGAATTGAGCAATTCTAAGACGGAAAAAGTCACTGATAGGTGTAGTCTATAGGCCACCAAAAAATTATGTCACGTTGGGGGTGGGCAAAAACAAAGAAATAACTATTGTTTCTAAAAATGGTATAGCAATTAACAGAGGGATTTTAATCCACATGTTGGAGATAGCAAAAACTGCCGATGCTGGCGTCAGCTGAGTGTGGAGCTGGAGGAGCACAGCAGGCCAGGCAGCATCAGAGGAGCAGAAAAGCTGACTTTTGGGTTGGGACCCTTTTTCAGAAGATTAAGGAGAAACAGGTGTTCACATTTATGTGAAGGGTTTTTGATTGTGTAATGGGGAGAAAGAATTTTTATCAGGAGGATTGATAACTAGAGAATGCGGGTTTAAGGTAATTGGCAAAAGGGCCAAACTGGGATAGCAAGGAATTAATGATTTTAACGAAACATTTTTACACTACAAGTTCTAATGTTACGGAATGTAAAAGGTTGCTTGAAGCAGAGTCTATCTTGACAGTAAAAATGGAAATTGATACACATTTTTTTAATCAATCTATCGAGACAAGTTATGTATGTGACAAGTCGAGCTTAATCTCCACCCATTGCACACCATAGGATTTGAATATTCAGTGGGAAACACCAATCAGTTTAAAGTTTGTTGCTTTTAACTGCTCTGCTTCGACTACAGCTCCAGAATATTTTGAATAGACCTCAAATGAAGACAGTTCTGAAGAAGTCATGTGGGACTTGAAACTCAAATGTCGCCACTTTGTCTCCATTGTGTTTGTTTCAAGTAAAGCCATACGGTAGAAGTTTTTTATACAAATACAAAAAAGGGAACATTCCCATTGCTGGGAGTGTACTACATATTGCCAAATTGTCATAGAAAGATAGAGGACAGCTATGTAGGAAAATTTCAAATGTGTAAAAGTGATAGGGGATTTCAACTTTCCCGGCATTGACTGGGATGGACAGTGTTATCTGAGGCCTATCTAAGCTGAAAGGCTTGGAGGAGATAGATCTCTTAATTAATGAACGAAGTCTTTTTAAATCAGCATGTAGAAAGTCCTGCAAGAGTTTTTGGACCTAACTTTCAGGTAGTCTGATTTGGACAAGCACAGTGAGTGGACAATATGCATGGCAAATGCTATACAATGTGGGTAAAAATGAAGCTTTTCATTTTGGTTTCTTAAAAAAAAAAAGGTGGATTATTATGTGGCTATAAAATGAGAGGGAGACTGGTCAACGAGACCTGGGTACACTTCTGCACTAGTCACTCTAAGCACTCAGATGTAGCAGGCAGTAAAGAAGAACAGCTGTATGTTGGCATTTATAGCAAGAGGATTTGTGTACAGGAATATCTTACTGCAGTTATACAGGGTATTGGTGAAGCCATACCTGGAATATTGTACACAGTTCTGGCCACCTTATCTGAGAGAGAATGTTCTTGCTATTGAGGGCATGCAGCAAAGATTTACCAGGTTCATTCCTGGGATCACAGGACTGGCATGTGAGGAAAGATTGTACTCAGTGGAGTTCAGAAGAATGAAAGCTGGTGGGGAAAGGGGCGGTCTGATAGAAACCTATAAAATTGTTCCAGGATGAGTCACATTAGGTGTAGGAAGGATGTTCCTGATGGTAGGGGCTTGCCCAACACTAGGGGTCAGAATCTAAATTAAAAACTAAAAGAACTGTGAATTCTGAACATCAGAAACAAAGGCAGACTTTGCTAGAGAAACTAAGCAGGTCTGGCAGCATCTATGGAGTGAAATGAGTGTTAAGATTTCGAGTCCAGTGACACTTCCTCAGAATAGGTTCTGACCTAACTCTCTGATTTCTCTCCAGAGAGGCTCTCCAGCCATTCAGTTCTGACGGAAAAGATTTCAAGTTCACTGATGTCCTTCAGGGAAAGAAAATTGTTCTCCTCTTTTTGATCCAACCTATACGCAACTCCAGACCCATGACACTGCCCTTTGAAGTAGCCTTGCAAACCATTCAGTTTTATCAAACACATTTTAAAAGTCCCAAATAAATAAAACTGGACTGACTACCTAGCACTAAGGCACCAGAAACATCTCCGCCCTGTTAACACTGCAAAGTCCCCCCCTCAGTAATATCTGGGGATTGTTCCAAAAATTTGGAGTACTCTCACAGATTGTTAGGTTGTTGTTGTTTGACTAGAGTCCTACAGAGGTATAGCGTGGAAACAGACCCTTCGGTCCAGCTCCCCCCTGCTGATCAGATATCCTAAATTAATCTAGTCCCATTTGGCCCATATCCCTCAATCAGTCCTATTTGTATACCGGTCCAGATGCCTTTTACATGTTGTTATTGTATCAGCCTCCACCATTCCTTTGGCAGCTTATTCCATACGCGCCACCATCCTCTGTGTGGATAAAGTTGCCCCTGAGGCCCCTTATAAATTTTTACCCTTTTGTCTTTAAACTATGCCATCTAGTTTTTAATTTCACCCACCCCAGGGATAAAACCTTGTCTATTTATCCTATCCATGCCTCTCATTTTATAAGCGTCTAGTAGGTCACTCCAGGGAAAATAGCCCAGCCTATTCTGCCTCTCCCTGTCGCTCAAACCCTCCAACCCTGGCAACATCCTTGTAAATCTTTTTCTGAACCCTTTCTGGTTTCATCCATTTCACAGCAGGAACATCAGAATTGAGTGCAGTATTCCAAAAGTGGTCTAACCAATGTCCTGTACACCTTGAACATGACCAGCCAACTCCTGTACTTGATGCAGTGACCAATAAAGGCATGCATACCAAACATCATCTTCACTATCCTATTTATTTATGACTCCACTTTTTCAAGGGACTATGAACTGCATGCCAAGGTCTCTTTGTACAGTAACAGTCTGCAGAACCTTACCACTAATTGTACAAGTCCTGCCCTGATTTGCCTTTCCAAAATGCAGCACCTCTCATTTTATATAAACTCCATCTGCCACTCCTCAGCCCATCTGATCATGGTCCATTGTACTCTGAGGTAACCTTCACTGTACAATAGACCACCAATTTTGGTGTCATTTACAAACTTATTAACCATCCCTCCTATATTCACATACAAATCCTTTATATAAATAGCAAAAAGCATTGGACTCAGCATGATCCTTGCAGCACACCTCTATCCCATGCCTCCAGTCTAAAAAACAACTGTCATCACCCTCTGTCTCCTACCTTAAAGCCAATTTTGTATCCAAATGGCTAGTTCTCACTGGATGCCATGCAATCTAATCTGCTAACCATCTATCATGTGGACCCTTGAGAGACACCATGCTGAAGCCCATATCGACAACATCTTGCTCTGTCTTCCTTAACCACCTTCATCACTTCTTCAAAAAACTCAGTCAAGTTAGTGAGACACTCTTTGCCATGCCCGAAGCCATGTTATCTATCCTGAATCAGTCCTTGCCTTTCCAAGTGCATGTAAATCCTGTCCCTCAGAATGCAGTCCAACAACTTTACTGATGTCAGATCTCTGGCCTATAGTTCCCTGGCTTTTCCTTACTATCTTTTTTAAATAATGGCACCACATTTGCCTCCAGTCTTCTAGCACCTTCTTTGTTAATGACACAAGGTTATCTGCACCAAAGACCATTCTTCAGATTACTAATTGAGAATTGATCCATTGGATATCCTGGAAGGCTTTCGCCTTTTTTTCCCCTCCAGTTTACAGGAAAAGGGTGAGAACAATGTACAAGTGCTTGATTTACTGATCTCTTTCACACAAGGGAGAGAGAGAAAAAGATATCTGTTGCTTTTCCTTCACAGATTAGGTTCTGTGTGCTGCCCTTCATACACAACTCGCCTCCTGACCATAAGACCATTGTATAGGAGCAGAAATGGCCGTTGAGTGCTCTGCCATTCAAATGAGAGAGTGGCTGATCTGATGACCCACAACTCCACTTCTCTGCCTTTTTCTTGATTTAGGAACCAATCTAAATGATGTAGCTGAGTTCTGTCTCGCCCATTTCAATTGGTCCATAGATAAGGCATCCAACTAATATTGTTGGGCAGGTTCACCATGAATGGTGCAGTTGAAGAGACAATTTGAGGCTTTGAAGTCTCCATATAGGAATATCGTTAACAGCTCCAGTAAATGTCACTTCTAAAACTGTTGCCATTCTCTTTCCACTGAACTCAGGATCAAAACTGGAAAAATATTGCTTTGAATTAACAGTCCAAAAATAGAGAAAATTTAAAAAAAGTCACAAAATACTGTGGCTACAAGAGCAGATCAGAGTCTAGGAATCCTGTCATGAATAACTCACCCCCTGACTCCCCACAGCCTGTCCAACTTGGACAAGCCAGTCGTGTGGTGGAATATTTCCCTCTTGTCTGGATGAGTACAGCTTCACCATTCATGAAGCTGAACACCATTCTGGACCAAATAGCCCACTTGATTGGCAGAGATAGTAAGAGCTGCAGATGCTGGAGAATCTGAGATGATAAGGTGTGGAGCTGGATAAACACAGCAGGCCAAGCAGCATTAGAGGAGCAGGAACGTTGATGTTTTGGGCCTAGACCCTTTTTCTGACGAAGGGTCTAGGCCCGAAATGTCAGCCTTCTTCCTCCGATGCCTCTGGCCCAGCTATGTTCGTCCAGCTCTACACCCTGTTATCCCACTTGATTGGCACCTCTTCCATAAACATTGACACTTCTACCACTGATGCAATGGAGAAGTGTGTATCTTCTAAAAAGATGCATTGCAGAAATTCACCAAACCGTCTTGGACAGGACCTGCCAAAACAATTTGGTTCCCTTTCAACCTTTTCACTTCAAGGAAAACATCTCCAGCCAATTTCGGCTCTGTTCTTAGCTGAAGCGCTTCAAACCAACCAACATCCTTCTCTCATGCAATGGTATTCATCCTATAACACAACAACCAGAACTGCGCATAGTACTTCAGCTGTGATCGAGCATTTTACACAGCTGCATCATGATCTCCCTTCTCATGTATTCAGTGCCTTGATGAGTAAAGGCAAGTACTCCATCTGTTCAGTTTAGCCAATTATCAACCTGACCTATTGCCCTCTGAAATCTGTGGACATGCACGTGATGGCCCTTCTGAACCTGAGTACTTCCTGAGGTCCTACCATTCTTATATTCCCTTGCCTTGCTCATTCTGCCAAAATGCATCACTTTGCACTTTTCAAGATTAAATTTATTACTGTTCTCCCCATCTTGTCCTATAGTAAAAGGCTTTCCTCCTTGCTGTTAATCAGAAAACAAATTTTTGTGCTTTGTAAGAATACTGATAATACTCTTCAATTTGTATCTAAATCATTTAATGCACACCACCCAAAAAAATGGATCCAGCTCAAACCCTGCAGTGTGCCACTGACCACAGGCTTCCAGACAAACTTTGACCCTAATCCATCATCCACCAGCTCCTGCCACTTAAATCAACTTTGGATTCAGTTTGCAAAGTTGCTCTGGATCCCATGGGCTGTTAGCTGCTTGAACAGCCTACCATGCATGAACTTGTCAAAGGCCTTACTGAGGTCCATGCAGACTACATGAATTGCAATAACCTCAACTACATAGTGACCACCAGAAAAATCTTGCCTCGATCCAATGTGTTAGATGTCATCTCGCCCTAACAAAGCCATGCTGGCTCTCCTTGATTTAACCCTTGCCTCCAAGTGTAGCTTAAGTTTGTCCTCCTAGGACTTTTCCTGATAGTTTGCCTTCCATTGGCCTGTGGTTTGCTGATTTAACTCTCCCATCCTTCTTAAATGATGCTACTACATTATCAGTCTTCCAACTTCTGGCACCCCACTGAGACCAGAGAGGAATTGAAAATAAATAAATGACAGAGCTTTGGTCAAAAGCTTAGAGGGAATTTGGGTATTGAGTTCCAGAAATTAAGTGGCAATTAGATAAATGCTTGAAATAGCATCAAACAAGGTTGCTGGCCAATTGCTGGAAAATGAGTAGATAGTTGCTTGATTGCCAACAAATAAAATATGATGGGCCAAAGGATCTCGTTCATTGAAAAGTTCCGATGGACTCCCAAGTAGCTTTCAAAACCGAATTGTATAAATACTTGAAAGGAAAACAACTACAGTGACATGAGGAAAGAATTGGGGCGTCTGACTGACTGCAGTGCTGTTCAGGGGAACAGTTTTGGGCCCAATGGTCTCCTGTGATCTTGTATTTTATGGTGCTTGTACTGGGAATCTATTGTGTAAATGTCTCGCTGTGTGGTCTTTGGACTTCATTGTGTGGTAATAGTGTAGTTGCTCTAAAAGTGCAGTTGGATTGCAGAGCTTGCAATCCATCAGTTGAGGTACTGCAGCCATCTAAAATTCTTGCACAGCTCCACATGTTATTTGCACAGACGTGTGTGTCAACTGCATGGGTGGTTGCTGCGTGGCAATGTACTTTTAAGGAAATGTTAGGACTCTGGTTTTCTAGTTCCATTTTGAATTAATTTATTACATGCGGTATAATTATGAATACTCTGTCAAAAGCATGCTAGTTGTTGATATTATGTGGCATTATTATTAGCTTAATGTCTGATTAATCTTTTCTCTGTTTCTGTTTGTAGACTTGGGTATTTCTCCTACTCCAGGAAAGAAGTAAGTTGTCGCATCTAGCAGATGTTAATTTACATTAACTTAATACAGTTTATCTACTTTGTGGTTCTCTGAAATATTTATTTTTCATAGTTCTTGTGTGTGCGTGTGTTTGTATTTGCACAAGTATGCCAAGGAAAGTAATGTACGTCAGGGAGAATAAAATTGATGGTAAGTTAAAGTTAGGATATGAGCAACAGAATGGTGGATGAGTTCAAGTTAGAGTTTGAATGGAAGTCAGGCCAGAATAACATTGGAGTAGTCTGAAATACGTGCAAGCTCTCCTATGTAAAAGCAGCTACAACAGATTGAGACTGGAGATATTTATGGAAGTGAAATTGCGTTCTTTTGTAGGGATAGGATATGAAATAGAAATTCAACTCAAGATTTTATAGCCTAAGATATTGTGGATTGTCTGATTCTGCCTGAGACAGTGAATGAGGAGGAGGATGAATCAATTGCATGAGGAGGGTATGAAGATGATGGCTTTGTTTCTTTTGTAGCTTATTCAGAACTGGATATCTGATGACCAGGCTAACAATGCAGATGTAATGGAAGATGCTGTGTCTTAGTGACAGGGGGTGAACCAGCTTCTGCTTTTCAACTTGCTTGGTGCCACAGTGTATATTTAACTCCTTTATTTAGTGCAAGGCTATACCTCTCTGCCCAGTTAAAATATAGCTAGCTATTTCTTACTGTAGCAATAATGAGCAAATCTTAAAACAGTCAGTGTTCAGTGGAACTTTATCATCCCCTCACCCTGAAGAGATTAACCGTGTCACTGTCAGGTACACATTTTTTTTTGCATCTGCCACTTAGAGACCTTCTCTTGCAGGTATAACATTGAAAGGACGGTGCTTCCAGTTTAAAGGAAGATAAAAAGAATTTACAGTTTAGTCTCAGATAGCCTTTGAACCTTAAGATTAAAGCAGACCAGGATGGATTCACTTCATTTTAAGTACAGTCCAAAGATTGCATTTGTTTCAAGCTTAACTTCCTGATATTGCTTTTCTGTTTCTGTAGGATTTGTTCATGGACCATTTCATGAGAGAGAATAGAGACAGCAGCTTCCCTTAGGTGTCCCCTCAAAACTCTCTGAATCTCCCTTGTCAAATAACTCCACATAGGCTAGTATCCCGTCACCAAGCCACCCTTTATTCATACGTGCACAGTACTAGATATTGGTCTGGCTTCGGAGGTGCAGGTGTCGGACCGAACAGAACCTGTGACACTCCTGAGTTTTTTGTTTGTGTGTCTAAGTGCAGTGACTCAGTAAAGATACCGTTGTGCAAATAACTTCATTCAATATTTCCATTCCAGGAGAATATCCACATGGCAGTGAACCAGTAGCAAGCAAAGCCTGATAAGGGCAAGACACTCCTGTTTATATCTGTCAGCCAGGGCTCCCTGATTTGGGGCTGTTAACCTGGTCCAATCAGGGAACTATTATTCTGAGGCCCATCTGGCTGGTCTCCATAACCATCATTAAATTTTGAAATATTGCTTCCTGTCAGTATTTCCAAGAGGTTATTTTGTGATAGTTCTGCTAGTGGCAGCCATGGTGTCATGACCTTGTACATTGCAACTGCTAATGTGTTCCTCAAATCATAATAGGTTTTGATGGTGGTGTGGATTGTTGTGGGTAAATCACCACAGACTACCTTGAATTCAGCTGTTAATTAAGAAATCTCAGACAGTTCAGAAACAATTGTTTAAACTTCACTGCAGATAACAACCAAAATCAGACCCCTCAAGTAAGCAAGTTAAACCTCAACTCAACTTGGCTGCTACTGGATTAATGGTGGAACTTAGCTAAGACTCTAACTGACAGTGTTTTTGTCTAGTGTTTAATCCTTGTGCAGTATTGGTCATTGTAGCTCTGCCCAAAGGCATCCTGAAGTTGAATTCTTACATAATTTTCTCTTTTTTTCCGAATTTATGGTATGACATTATTGATGATCTTTTAGATTCTTTTATCCACAATGTTGCAAGTCTGCAGCTTACTTTCATATCAGAAGTAGCTTCTTTGTTCGTTATTATATTTGGCCTTAACTGCCTGTTTGAAGGCGCACAGCTTTCCTGTGATTAATTCTTTAAATTCTTATGCAGGGCTATCAATTGTCCTTGTGGCAATAGGCAGCTAGGTATCAAAACAGTGTTGTTCATGTAGTCTTGATTCCTTGTTTTCCCAGACATTCTTGTATAACAGTTTGACCTTATCCTTTAATAGTTTATTCCAAACAGAGTTGTTGCTGCTTTTTTCAATCTGAACAGTTAAAAGTTTGGAAATGTATACTATCACATAATTGTACGACTGTGTTTCCTTTTCCCCACCTCTGTGTTCTTGGTTTTTAATCAGTTTACCTTGTCGCAATTCAATTTGCAACAGATTGAAGTGGTTGGAGGCATTGAAAAAATACTCAGGCGTGTAGCCTCCTTAGAGTAGTAAGAGGTGACGAAGACACATGGCCATATGTCATCAGTGGACATATTAAACCTGACATAGTACATTCAAGGAGTTGTGACGATGTAACACTTGAATGTAGAATAGGAGAGATCATTGGATATTAACTAAGATAACAAAGTGTGGAGCTGGATGAACACAGCAGGCCAAGCAGCATCTTAGGAGCACAAAAGCTGACATTTCAGGCCGAGACCCTTCATCAGAAAACAGTTTTTGATGAAGGGTCTAGGCCCAAAAGGTCAGCTTTTGTGCTCCTAAGATGCTGCTTGGCCTGCTGTGTTCATCCAGCTCCACACCTTATTGTCTCGGATTCTCCAGCATCTGCAGTTCCCGTTATATCTTCGGTATTAACTGTCTAGTTGATATTGTTGTGCACAAACTAAGCTCTCTCCTCTTTGGCACTTGCTCCCTCCCACCAGAACAACTAGAGGATAATTTCTTCAGTCACCTCGTTAATTCACAAAAGTGAAACTCCATTTTGTTCAAGAAATCTGTGTAAATGAGTAGCCAGATATCTACTTCTGGCTCTAGAAAATTCAGTTCTTGAAGAAATGCACCCTTGAGAATCATGAAGTATGGTTTTTTTTAGCTGAAAAGATGTAATGTCATCTCTAATGAGCTGTTTACTAACTGAAATCTTTCCTTACCTGATTAGTCTATTTCTTTTCTTTTTCATGTTTAACATTTCAGAAAAATCACGTTTCAGTTTAGAATTGGTGTTTGTTGGAGATACTGAGAAACTATTTTGTCAGATTTTGTTTGAGTAGCTTAGCTGTTTATCTGCAATTAATCTAAGGATACTTCTGTCTTTTGGGGTCTGGATGATTTTGCCTCATTGAAAATTAAATCCACTTTAAGTCTGTAAAACAAAATATCGAAATGCGCTTATGTATTTCTAACATACATTGGAGTAAAATGTGACCAAAATGAAATGAATTGGGTTCTGTCATGTAACCAATGGTCAGTATGCATTTCATCACTAAGCTCCATTTGGTAAACATGAAACAATGAATTTATTATCTCAAATGCTAAAGAGAAAAATAAATAATTTGAATAATTAACACAGCTCTGAAAGTCATTTTTCTGTCATTATCAAGGGTGGCACTTGTATGGCCAGCATTTTTGGCCAGCATTTGTTGCCCATCTCTAATCCTGGAGAGGGGGTGTTGAGCCTCTGCTTGAACTACTGTATCCTGTTTCCTTTAGGTACACCCACAATGCTGTGAGGAAGGGAGTTGCAGGATTTTGACACAGAATATTGTTAAAATTGTTCCAAGTTGCAAATATAACACCTTTTTATTGGAGAAAGGCAGAATAGTTTTCGCCAATTAGCATAACATCACTCATGAGAAAATATTAAAATCAACTATAGGGAAGGTTGTAATTAGAAAATGACAACTTCATATGGTGGAGCTTTGAAAAAGGAAAATAGTTTTAACTAATCTATTCTTTTAAAGTGGCATTTCTGGCAGCTAGAGAGGAACTGATTTAAATGCATTGGACTTCAATACCAAAAGGCCTTTGATAAGGCACCACATTCAAAGACATAGAACATTACAGCACAGTACAGGCCCTTCGGCCCTCGATGTTGTGCCGACCTGTCATACCGATCTCAAGCCCATCTGACCTACGCTATTCCGTGTACGCCCATATGCTCGTCCAATGATGACTTAAACGTACCTAAAGTAGGCGAATCTACTACCGTTGCAGGCAAAGCGTTCCATTCCCTTACTACTTTCTGAGTAAAGAAACTACCTCTGGCATCTGTCCTGTATCTTTCACCCCTCAATTTAAAGCTATGCCCCCTCGTGCTCGCCATCACCATCCTAGGGAAAAGGCTCTCCCTATCCACCCTATCTAACCCTCTGATTATTTTGTATGTTTCAATTAAGTCACCTCTCAACCACCTTCTCTCTAATGAAAACAGCCTCAAGTCCCTCAGCCTTTCCTCGTAAGACCTTCCCTCCATATCAGGCAACATCCCAGTAAATCTCCTCTGCACCCTTTCCAAAGCTTCCATATCCTTCTTATAATGCGGTGACCAAAACTGTATGCAATACTCCCAAGTGTGGCCACACCAGAGTTTTGTACAGCTGCAGCATAACCTCTTGGTTCCGGAACCTCTCTTATAAAAGCTAAAACACTGTATGCCTTAAGAGCCCTGTCAACCTGGGTGGCAACTTTCAAGGATCTGTGTACATGGACACCGAGATATCTCAGCTCATCTACACTACCAAGAATCTTAGCATTAGCCCAGTACTTTGCCTTCTGGTTACTCCTACCAAAGTGCATCACCTCACACTTGTCTGCATTAAACTCCATTTGCTACCTCTCAGCCCAGCTCTGCAGCTTATCTATCTCTCTCTGCAACCTACAGCATCCTTCGTCACTATCCACAACTCCACCGACCTTAGTGTCGTCTGCAAATTTACTAACCCATCCTTCTACACCCTCATCCAGGTCATGTATAAAAATGACAAACAGCAGTGGACCCAACACCGACCCTTGCGGTACACCACGAGTAACTGGTCTCCAGGATGAACATTTCCCACCAACTACCACCCTCAGTCTTCTTTCAGCAAGCCAGTTTCCGATCCAAACTGCTATATCTCCCACAATCCCATTCCTCTGCATTTTGTACAATAGCCTACTGCGGGGAACCTTTATTGAACACCTTTCTGAAATCCATATGCACCACATCAACCGGTTTACTCTCATGTACCTGTTTGGTCACCTTCTCAAAGAACTCAATAAGGTTTGTGAGGCTCGACCTTCCCTTCACAAAACCGTGCTGACTATCCCTAATCAATTTATTCTTTTCTAGATGATTATAAATCCTATCCCTTAACCTTTTCCAACACTTTACCAACGACTGAGATAAGGCTCACTGGTCTATAATTACCAGGGTTGTCTCTACTCCCCTTCTTGAACAGGGGAACCACATTTGCTAACCCCCAGTCGTCTGGCGCTATATTCCTGTAGACAATGACGAGTTAAAGATCAATGCCAAAGGCTCAGCAATCTCCTCCCTGGCTTCCCAGAGGATCCTAGGATAAATCCCATTCGGCCCAGGGGACTTATCTACCTGCACATTCTAGGATTTCTAATACCTCTTCCTTGTGAACCTCAATCCCACCTAGTCTAGTAGCCTGTATCTCAGTATTCTCCTCGACAACATTGTTGCTTTCTAGAGTGAATACTGTTGAAAAATATTCATTTAGTACTTGCCCTATCTCCTCTGTCCCCACACACAACTTCCTACTACTATCCTTGATAGGCCCTAATCTTACTTTCGTCATTCTTTTATTCCTTAAATACCTATAGAAAGCCTTAGGGTTTACCCTGATCCAATCCGCCAACAACTTCTCATGTCTCCTTCTGGCTCTTCTGAGCTCTCTTTAGGTCTTTCCTGGCTTCCTCGTAGCCCTCAAGTGCCCTAACTGAGCCTTCACATCTCATCCTAACAAGCCTTCTGGTTAAGAAGACATGTTGTAGGATTAACATATGAGCCTGGAGACATGGTTGCTTAAACTGGTAGGAAGAAGACTGTTGGAATAAATGGGCCTTTATCAAGTTGGTAAGCTGTAGCCAGTTGAGTGCCAAAGGGATTGGAACTGGCATGTGATTTGGGGTTCACTGGTTGGGCCAGCATTTAGTGCTCATCTCTAATTGCACTTGAAGGTGGTGGTGAGCCTCCTTGAGCTGCACAGCTTGCCTACTGTAGGTAAACCCCATTATGTTAAAGAAGGAGCTACCTAGCGTAATGTGATGTCAGCCAAGTAGCCTGCTTTCTTCTGCATGTTGTCAGACCTCTTGAGTGTTTATGCAGCTGCACTCATTCAGGCACTGGGGAGTATTCCATCTACTCAGTCCTGACTTGTGAATAGTGAACAGGCTTTGTTCCAAGATTCCTTGTCTCCAACATGTAGCCATATTATTTATATGGGTAATCTAGTCAAATTTTTGGTCACTGGTAACCCCCAGGATCTTGATATTGAGGAATGAGATTAAAACATCAAGGGGTGATAGTTGCAGTCTGTCAAATTGATTAGACACTCAGCTTCAAATTTAGATTTTTGATTGGCAAGAGTATCAAGGTTTGAGGTGCAGACAGAAAATGGTGCTGAGATCACAACCAGATTAGCCAAGAATTTTTTTTAGTGGTGGAACAGATTGGAAGGGCCAAGTAGCCCACTGTTGCTTCCTATGTTCCTAAATCAGGATAGTGATAACGGGTGTTCCTACACAACTGCTTCCCTTGTTCATCCAGGTGGTAAAGGTTGCAAGTTTGGAAGAAGTAAATATTTAAGATTGTAGATTGGGTGCAAAACAGGCAGATTTATTACTTTACCTAAATGGTGTTGAGCTTCTTGAGTATTGGAGCTGCAGTCATCCAAGCAAGTAGTATATTACACCTCTTAACTGATGGACAGGCTTTGGGAAGTCAAGATGAGTGTCATGTGTTGAATCCCTGGCCTCTGAGTTGCTTGTGAGCAGAGATGATTCAGCTTGAAGATGATTATTGCTTCCACTTGTATATGTGAATGTTTCACAACTCTTAGCAGTCTTTTTGAGGATGAATTGTTTGTATATTTGGGGAATGGTAAATGAGACTGAACAGTCATTGTGCTTTCAGCAGCAAACACCCCTGCTTCTGACTTTGAAGGAGGAAAGATCATTGAAGAAGCAGTTGAGTATAGTTGGTTCTGGGGTACTACCCTGATGACATACCTTTTAACTTAGTTTTACTATTTACTTTAATTGTAGGAGTGACCTTCAGTGGAATGCCTCTGAAAGGAAATTGACAGGAGGAGCAAACTGGCAGCCAAAGGTTGCTCCAACCACAGCTTGGCCAGCAGGTTGTCCGCCCAGCAACCAAATGGTACTTTCTCATTTCATTAAATCAGCTTTAAAGATTTTTACTGTTTGTTTTTAGATCCATTCTCCTGTTAGTAGTACAATTAAGTAGTATTTGATCAATTTGTACAATTTCACAACTTCATCCAAGGGTACTTTCTACAAAAATTCTAATTTTATTCTCCCATACTTAACAGAAGATACCAATATCTGCAAATGCTGGAGTCAGAGTTAGTAGTGTGCGGCTGGAGGAACACAGCAGGTCAGGCAGCATCAGAGGAGAAGGATCCTGACCAAAAACGTTGATTTATTTTTTTTTCCTACTCCTCTGGTGTCGACTGACCTGCTGTGTTCCTCTAGCTCCTCCCGTACTTAACACTTTTTTTGCAAAAAACAGAAAAAGCGCTCATTTCTAGCCCCCTCTTCCAACTTTATGGGTGGATAAGCCATCTGTGTTCAACTCTCCACGTGTCACGCGAGAGAATGCGCAAATGCATATCGGACCAATTCTTCCTGAAATAAATTTTATTCCTCCCTGGATATGTGATATTTTTGTGTAATTGTATTGATTTTTTTTTGGAAGGACAAATGTTATGCTTGTGTTGCAGTTCGTACTCCATGCAATGGGTTAATCCACGCTGAAATAATTTTCAGTATAAGTGCCTGAAGTGATTCTCTGCTGGCATTACATTAAATGTTGTGATTCATTTGTAAATATGCTGAAATAGGTTAAAATAGTTGAGAGTAAATTTTAATACTTGAAATTAGTGTTGGTAGAAACATCTTCAATTAAAGCTTTATTATATTTGTATCTTGCAACAGCTATTAGAAATCACTAGTAAGGAGTAATATATTTAACTACAATTTTCCTTAACAGAATGGTTGGCCAATTCCAAGTTATGTAAGTGAGACCTATCCATGCTATACCCTTGATGGCATTACTAATCACTTTCTGAGCAGCATTCTTTTTAAAATATCACCTCTACAAAAAGCACCAATCCTTTTAATTTTAATTGCATGATAACTGAGAACCCTTCACACCCCAAATTGTTATGAAAAGACGAATTGAGACCAAGGTTGCAGCACGGGAGGAGACAAAAATACGACACAAAGGGGAAGAGATGGAAGCTCCACAAGACAATAAGAATTAAAGCTGAAATAACTGCAGATTCTGTAAATCAGGAATAAAAACAGAAGTTGCTGGAAGACATCGGCAGATCTGGTAGCATCTGTGAAGAAAAATCAGTTAACGTTTTGGGTTCGTTCTATGAAAGGGCCACCAAAACTGAAATGTTCAGACAATAGGAATTATCTGTATACTGTCATAGTACTACATCAGTTTCTGAATACTTAAGAATTATTTAAATAAATCTAAAGCTACCAAGGCACGTCACCGGCTTTGTCACATGTTTTTCTGCTGTTCCAATTTTCCTATTTTCATTGCCTAAAATGTTAGATGAAACAGCTTTATTTTTTCCTCGGTTGTGACTAACCTGCCATTGTACTTTTGACTAACGCTTCTGTAATGACTATAAATTGTCAGTATGAATGACTGACTGAAATTGTTACCCGCTGGCATTCATAATTGACATAAACTAAATATTTCATACCCTTGAATTTCACATTTTTTCCCCTTTTTTTTGCAAGGAGAAACACTTTCTGAAGTTCGTCTACACCAATTCAGTTTCGCATGTAATGTCAAATGAGGATAATCGTACTTCTGTCTGTATGTCAGTGTTACAGGATGTTAATGAACTGGAATCCATGTCCAAACTGATGTTCTGCAGACACCATTTTTCTTATTAGCTTTAACCAATAGAATGGATGTTCAAAGTTTATAGACATTCTTGTGCTTGGATGACTTGTGTAGTTTGTCTTCACTTGAACCACCTAAGTAATCATTAATTATTTTATATTAAATCATTATGTATTTTCATAATTAGTGCTTTGTTCCGTGTGTAGTGCAGTTCCAAACACATGAAATAGGAACGGAAGTATAACGTTTGGCCTATTGATGCCATGCACCAGGATCATGGCTTATTTGTATTTCAAACTCCACATTCGTATCTAATCCCGACAATCTTTGATTCCCTTCCCTAATAGAATCTAGCTGCCTCTATCTTAAAAATATTCAGTGACTTCCCTGCCAAAGCAGAGTCCCAGAGTTGCACAGTACCTCAAAGAGGAAAAAAAAAATGCTCACCTGTCTACTAAAAGGGTAGCCCCTGACTCTAGACAACTGAAGGAAATAGAAATATCCTTTCCATGTCTGCTTTGTCAAAACCGTTCAAGGTATTCTAAATAGCAATCAAGTCCCCCTACTGTCTTCTGAACTTCAGTCATAGCTCACTCAAAATACTATGGATGCTAGATATCTGAAATAAGCACACTAAATGTTGGTGAAACTTAACGGGTCTGGCAGCATTTTTTGGAATGAGAAATAGTTAACGTTCTTCAAGCCCAATACAAACCTCTGTCTCTTATAATGCTCCCAGACCTGCTGAGTTTCTCCAGCTTTTTCAGTGTTTGTTCCTGTGCAAAGAAGCTTAGCATTTCTAATCTTCGACCAAATAATTCTTCGGCTGTTTTGTGGATTTATAATGTATGTTCATTTAAATCCTAGGAGAAGACATCTTATTCCCAAAAATAAATTGAATGTTGTCATTGGTTTGAAGATTCAGATTTCAATGAAAAACACCATATGACTTGATTCCCACCCTCCATCCCCATCCCAACGATTTGTTGTTAAACTTCATTTGATGTATTGACAAATGATAATGTCATTGGGTAATTCTATGGGGACATATATCAAAATGCTACCTTGGCACCTGGTGAAATTTAAATTCAAATGATCAACTTCAGAATTGGAAGTTGGTCTTCATATTGGTGACCATTAATCTATCATTAGATTGTTGTAAACCCCTAGTTGTTTAGTAATGGCCTTTAGCAATGTGGTTGACTCTTTATTACTTTGTGAAATAGCTTAGCAAACCACTTCATTCAAGAGCAATTGGGAATGGCCAACAAATGCTTGCCATGCCATTCACATCTACATCCTAAGATAATGGGAAAAAGTTGTCACTGGGATTTATTTCCCAATTTCTATTTACAAATGGTAAATGGCAAATCTCAACTATTCATTTCTTTGATAATAAAATGTGAGGCTGGATGAACACAGCAGGCCAAGCAGCATCTCAGGAGCACAAAAGCTGACGTTTCGGGCCTAGACCCTTCATCAGAGAGGGGGATGGGGGGAGGGAACTGGAATAAATAGGGAGAGAGGGGGAGGCGGACCGAAGATGGAGAGTAAAGAAGATAGGTGGAGAGGGTGTAGGTGGGGAGGTAGGGAGGGGATAGGTCAGTTCAGGGAAGACGGACAGGTCAAGGAGGTGGGATGGAGGTTAGTAGGTAGCTGGGGGTGCGGCTTGGGGTGGGAGGAAGGGATGGGTGAGAGGAAGAACCGGTTAGGGAGGCAGAGACAGGTTGGACTGGTTTTGGGATGCAGTGGGTGGGGGGGGGAAGAGCTGGGCTGGTTGTGTGGTGCAGTTAACACCTCCGCTCAGTTCGCAACAAACAACTGCACCTCCCAGTCGCAAACCATTTCCACTCCCCCTCCCATTCTCTTGATGACATGTCCATCATGGGCCTCCTGCACTGCCACAATGATGCCACCCGCAGGTTGCAGGAACAGCAACTCATATTCCGCCTGGGAACCCTGCAGCCATATGGTATCAATGTGGACTTCACCAGTTTCAAAATCTCCCCTTCCCCTACTGCATCCCTAAACCAGCCCAGTTCATCCCCTCCCCCCACTGCACCACACAACCAGCCCAGCTCTTCCCCCCCCCCCCCACCCACTGCATCCCAAAACCAGTCCAACCTGTCTCTGCCTCCCTAACCGGTTCTTCCTCTCACCCATCCCTTCCTCCCACCCCAAGCCGCACCCCCAGCTACCTACTAACCTCCATCCCACCTCCTTGACCTGTCCGTCTTCCCTGAACTGACCTATCCCCTCCCTACCTCCCCACCTACACCCTCTCCACCTATCTTCTTTACTCT
Source organism: Stegostoma tigrinum (assembly GCF_030684315.1). Lineage (NCBI taxonomy): Eukaryota > Metazoa > Chordata > Chondrichthyes > Orectolobiformes > Stegostomatidae > Stegostoma > Stegostoma tigrinum. The sequence goes on along the minus strand of NC_081357.1, from coordinate 48,574,016 downwards.
CCATCTTCGGTCCGCCTCCCCCTCTCTCCCTATTTATTCCAGTTCCCTCCCCCCATCCCCCTCTCTGATGAAGGGTCTAGGCCCGAAACGTCAGCTTTTGTGCTCCTGAGATGCTGCTTGGCCTGCTGTGTTCATCCAGCCTCACATTTTATTATCTTGGATTCTCCAGCATCTGCAGTTCCCATTATCTCTGATACAATTTATTTCTTTCTCTCCTTTACTCCGCAGGGCATCTAGTTGCTCGTAAATGAGGAATTCAATTCAGTTCTGTTCTTGACAATATTATAGAAAATGTAATGCATTGTTGAAATTTCTTGCATTTGAGCTCTATTTGATTGCATACAGTTAATAAATTTGTGCAGCTGTTTAGTTTATTGCAAAGTGTGTGTTTTGCAACCAAGAAGATGTATACAGCCTTGAAACAACAGCTGTGGAAAGTAAACCTCTCTTGGCAGCTCAGTTTACTCACTTCCAAAAATACAACACAAGTGGATATTTGCAGTCTAATCACAAATTCACTTTATCTTCCATCTAGAACAGCTTCAATCTTGCCAGCAATGCAAGATGTTGCTCCCCCTCCATTGTTCCCACATTTCAGATAAATTACTCAAATGTCATAAATGATATTATTAACACTTCAGGAGAGAAAACAATTGGTCCACAGCTACCTAGAATACAAGCCCACTGACTCCCACAGCTACCTAGAATACACCTCCACCCACCCACCCTCCTGCAAAAATTCCATCTCCTATTCCCAATTCCTCCGCCGCATCTGCTCCCACGATGAGGCATTCCACTCCCGCACATCCCAGATGTCCAAGTTCTTCAAGGACCACAACTTTCCCCCCACAGTGGTCGAGAACGCCCTTGACCGCGTCTCCCGCAACACATCCCTCACACCCCACCCCCGCCACAACCGCCCAAAGAGGATCCCCCTTGTTCTCACACACCACCGCACCAACCTCCGGATACAACGCATCATCCCTCGACACTTCGCCTTCTACACTCCGACCCCACCACCCAAGATATTTCTCCATCCCCACCCTTGTCTGCTTTCCGGAGAGACCATTCTCTCCGTGACTCCCTTGTTCGCCCCACACTGCCCTCCAATCCCACCACACCCGGCACCTTCCCCTGCAACTGCAGGAAATGCTACACTTGCCCCCACACCACCTCCCTCACCCCTATCCCAGGCCCCAAGATGACTTTCCATATTAAGCAGAGGTTCACCTGCACATCTGCCAATGTGGTATACTGTATCCATTGTACCCGGTGTGGCTTCCTCTACATTGGGGAAACCAAGCGGAGGCTTGGGGACTGCTTTGCAGAGCACCTCCACTTGGCTCGCAATAAACAACTGCACCTCCCAGTCGTGAACCATTTCCACTCCCCCACCCATTCCTTAGATGACATGTCCATCATGGGCCTACTGCAGTGCCACAGTGATGCCACCCGAAGGTTGCAGGAACAGCAACTCCTATTCCGCTTGGGAACCCTGCAGCCCAATGATATCAATGTGGACTTCACCAGCTTCAAAATCTCCCCTCCACCCACTGCATCCCAAAACCAGTCCAGCCTGTCTCTGCCTCCCTAACCTGTTCTTCCTCTCACCCATCCCTTCCTCCCACCCCAAGCCGCACCTCCATCTCCTACCTACTAACCTCATCTCACCTCCTTGACCTGTCCCCTCCCTACCTCCCCACCTCTCCTCTCCTCTCCACCTATCATCTTTTCTCTCCATCTTCGGTCTGCCTCCCCCTCTATCCCTATTTATTCCAGTTCCCTCCCCCCATCCCCCTCTCTGATGAAGGGTCTAGGCCCGAAACGTCAGTTTTTGTGCTCCTGAGATGCTGCTGGGCCTGCTGTGTTCATCCAGCCTCACATTTTATTATCTTGGTAAACTGAGCAGTCCAGTTTGAAAAATGCAGGTTCAGTGAATTCAGCCTACCAAAAGGATTAAAGTTGCTGTGTGGGCATGAAAGGAATGATAAAGGGTATGCTTGAATCCAGAGAGAATAGGAGGTAGTATATTCTGGTTGATTTTTGTTTTGTTGGATCAATACTGTGATGTGCTTCGATAATACAAGTATCTTTTTAAGCAGAGCTTTACCCAAGCCCATGGTTGCTATTACCATCGTCATCGACATTGCATTTGGTTTTATTTTGTGGTAATATCTTTGCAATGTTCCCTTCCCTGTCTGCCTGTGTCTGTCCCTGGGTTCCCGCTTACTCGCTGTTATGGGCACCATTGCCGTTGTCCTTACTCCAAACACCATCACCACTGTCCCTCATCATGACAGGAGCTGCTACCACCAACACATTATCAGTCACTAATGACCCGTATTAACATCTGTTGATTCCCATAGGCTGACCTTTCATTCATTTGTCTGCCCAATCGCTCTTCTCTCTGAACACCAGCTTCACCTGTCATTTACTCCTAATCACCCCACAAAATCTTCTACACATGTACCACGCTTTTCCTAGTTAAAATCAATTCTGATGAAGGGCCACTGGACCTGAAACATTAATTCTGCTTTTTCTCACCCAGAGCTGGTGAGTTTTTCTAGCAATTTTTCTTGTTTTTAAATTTCAAGATCTGCAGTTTTTTTTTGTCATGTAGCATTGCAGTTTAAAGTATTTTCTGTTCACACACTTACAGGGGTTTATATCTAACTGGTTTCTGAGTAATGCTGGAGTAGTCGCTGTTTCACAACGACTCTCATATTCAACTGCCTCTACGGCAAGATTCACTTTCCAAGTACACCACTCCTTGCCTCATATTTCAGGTCCGTAGGCTGATATTACAGTGACGCTTTCAAAAGTCAGCCTAGGAGGACATTCCTCTGTGTACTTCCCAGTACCTTATTATTTCACCTGACTTTGGAAAGATAAGTTCCAAGGAAGCACTGCTAGGAGAAATAATGACAGGGGTGTGAGCAAAGAGTAAACAAATGGAGCTGACCAGATTATTCTCCAAAAAAGCTGACGTTGACTCATTGGTCAAAGAATGACCTCCTGTGCTGTATAATTCTGACTCTAAATATGAAATGGCCTGTTTTCATAATAAGAATGAAGACAATAAATACAAATAAAATGATACAATTTTAAAGGGGATGCCAGAAATGAGATCTAGGCATGGGCTGGATAATACAATTCCGTGCAAATAGCAGGGCAAGTTGCAAAGCTTTTTCTTTTCCTAAAGAGAATCCTTGGCTTTTAAGAGGCAAACTTATCAAAAACCAATTTGTTACAATAATCCATGTAAAAACACTCTCTGGCTTCAGCTGGAGTATTATTTTCGGTCTGGGTATGTATTTAAGGAGGAAAGTTAAGGCTCCAGAAAATGCTGAAGTGTTTTTAACATTATGGAATCAGATGTGAAGGCCTCCAATTTAAAGTTGGAGTTGTTTGCTTTAGAGCAAAGATGATTGAGAAGTGATAGGAAATCATTTTTATCATGTAAATGAGCAGAAACATTTCTTGTGACAAAACTATTGAGAGCTAGAGCACTGACTTTTAAAGTGATTGGCAGAAGAACCAGAGCTGATTGGAGGGAAAAGGAAATTGCACATTGTTCTGATCTGGAATTAAAAGATGTTGGATGCAGATTTAACAGTAATTCTGCAAAGGAAATATGTTGGGACTATGGGAAGGTTATCGCAGTGTGGAATTAATGGGATAACTGTCAAAGAAGAGGTACTTGTGATTGGTCACCTTCTGTCTTTGTATCACTGTCTGAACAAGCAGCGTATCATCTTAACCTAAAAATCATAACCTCGTTTCAATAAAGGTATTTCTCATTTTATTCTGTTAGTACTGTCTTGACAATTATTAAAACCCAGCTGTTATCTGACCGCAGTTGTTCTGTGGAAAGTAAAACAGTGACCACGATGCAGGGCATTTCAACCAACTAATTGAAACATTATGTTCAACAAATGTAGGTGGTTTTTCCTCCAATATATGGCCTATAAATGTCTCAATTTTTCACATCTAGTATCTTATACAATATCCACTCCTTCCAAAGTCTCTGTAATTTTATCTAATGAGTAGAGCTTGACTTAATGTTCAGATAGAAACAAAGCAAATTACAGGTCAAGGGACCTGTTTCCTGTGCATCAGGATCTTTTTCAGCATAGGTTATTGGATGTATTAAATGCTGATGGAGGACTATAATGCAGGATTAAAGATTATTTCATCTGTGCTGGAGAGCATGCATGATCAATGTAGATTTCTGTCATTGTATTTGAAAGCTGCTTTGTCTTAAGCTGCATTTAATGTCATTTGTTTGTTGTTTGGACCCTTCTGGACCTTCATGCTCAAAGTGATTAAAGTTGAAATTACTGGACCTTTTGAAATGATAGCCTAATTTATTGTTATTATCTTATTATACAAAACACGGTGTGGAGCTGGAGGAACACAGCAGGTCAGGCAGCATGAGAGGAGAAGGAAAGCTGACTTTTCAGATTGGGACCCTTCTTCAGAAGTGGGGACTAGATTGCAAGAATGAATTGAGTGACGTGATTTAAGGAACCAGTTAGAATCTTGATACAGCTGACAAGTTGCGACTTCTTTTGAAAGGCAACTTTGTCATGATCGTGCAGCTTTGTGCTATGGTTGCCCATTATGCCTGATAAATCTCAAAAAAATTTGGTACTAATAAAGATAGGCAATTGCATTTCCTCCTTGATTTTTGATCTCCAAAACAACAGCAAAGTTTGTTGCAACATTTCTTTCACTGCCAAAGCATGTTTTAGTCAAACTAGCTTACGCAAATATACTCACCTGCTTTTCTCTGAATTGTTCATAGGGAGCTGTTCCACCTGTAGGACCTCCACCCACTGCACAACCAGTACCTGGATTTGGGATAGTAAGTAATAAATGATTCATGAGAACTCAGCTTACTGCTCAATTAAGATCTGTCTAGTTTTACTTAGGGATTTTTGAATTATTTACTTAAGACTGTATTTAAATTAACAGATTATCAAGCAAATCAGCTACACTGTAAAATCATGTTGCACTATCTACTGTTTCTTTGTAATAAGTAACTCAAGTATTCATGAAATGTGTTGTTTGATTAAGCCACCTGCAAGTGCAGGTATACCCATGATGCCTCAGCAGCCAATGATGTATCCTCAACCCATGATGAGACCAACATTTGGAGCTGGAGCAGTTCCCGGAGCACCGGTAAGTGTTTTTGAGTTAAATTAGGTTCTAAGTCTTCCTTTCTAGAGACTCATTTGACAAAGTGTGATTGAAAATTTGTACAATAGAAATTGATGGCATAAAGAGAAGTTTGCGTCGTGCAAATTCAAGGCATGATGCTGCCTTAGTCGTGGCTACTTAGGCTGAAACAAGAGACAATACATTTCTCCTGAATAAAGGGGAAACTTCCAATGACATTATACAATATACATGTAACTAACAGTTTAAGGTAAATTTTCAGAAGCATTATACATGTGGACTTAAATGTGAAAGATCCTATCAGGAATATGTAGTTCAGGTGGCTTTCTGACTTTGATAACCTGGGAATTTTCTGCATGCCCATTACCTTCAGTACATTTTCCAGATACAAAGCTTTGTTGAAAATCTGTTTCAAAGTATATGTAAGAAGGAAACTTGTGGGGCCAAATCACTATAATTGCTCATTCTTCAACAAATATCAACTTGGTTCAGGAGAGAACTGTTGATCTTTGAGCCATGAGCTTGTAGTTGAAGCCCCATTCCATGCATTCAAACAGGTTTGTCTATCTGGACTAATGCTATAAAGCAGTACCGAAGGAGTACTTCAATTTTGATTGGTTTCCAGTCTTGACTTAAAACAAAGCAACGCCATTGTTAATGGAATACACTTGCATCTGTACCACTGAATTATCTCAAATCACCCTGCTTTACTGTACAGTCCTGTGATAATTTTATCAGCCACTTCTCGGGAGTGAGCACACTACTCTTTCTGTAACTCCATTTCTAAATTGATGTTTTTTGACCTTAAACTTATACTCTAATCACAGTACCCATGTTGCACATCCCACTTTTAACTTGTACGCCTGGACTATTTTGTCACTCGTGACAATATTTCATACTGCTTCTGTCATCGTAACCAGCTAATGTAGTGCTTGAGAAAGGGATTTGAACGCTTTTTACCACTTGAAAACAGCTAAATAGTTTCAGCAAATGAACTTAAAATACTAGCTACCATCACTTTTTTTAGCCAATTAAGTTTGGTTATGGATACCAAGGCAACATTTAACTAGCTATTCATGTTTATTGGTCAGAAATCTTTTTATTGTCAAAAATTAGTTCATGTTATTGCTTCATATTAGTAAATCACTCTTGCAACGTTGGGTGGAGGTAGAATAGGATAAGCTAATCCTTGATTAAAAATATATTGTTATAATGTAGTTAAAATGTGAAACCTGATTGAGTCTAAATATGAAGGTGATTTTTCTGTGGTGTATCTTTGTGCACCATTACTGCTGTGCTTTGCTAAAATCTCTGCTTAGTTTTTTATGCTGAATCTTTCATGTTTCTTACCTACATGAATACAACTAACCTTAAATATTGTGTATATATCATGTTTGAAATCAGATAATTGTTGCATGAGCAGATTTGTGCATGTAATATATAACTATAGCCTTTTCTAACTTCTCGGCCTCACTACATTGCTGCTTTTTCTGCCTCCTTTGGTCTCCACTATGTTAGCTTTCCCCAAGCCCAACGCCCGCCACTCAGAGTCCCAAGAAACCTGCAACAAAGGACCCTCTAGCCGATCTAAACATCAAGGATTTCTTGTAAACAAAGGTACACTCCAGGTTCTATCTGGAACTCATTTTGTGTGCTGAAAGTTACAAATGCATGGATAGCGTGGCTTTGCGAGTGATCAGTAGAAATTTTAAAAATAGATTGCACAGGTTTCCACATGAAGGGTATTGTTAGCATCTATACTTCAAAAAGAATGTTTTTGTTTTTTTGTGTATGTAAAAATAACTGCCTAGAGTTTAAACCCTAACTTGGATGCTGAATAGAAAAGAAAATGAGGTCCAATTGATGTTTCACAGTATACTATGTAATTGGTATGCATTCTTTATTGCAGGCACTTTAATTTGTTACTAATTTCATCCCAACTTCTGAATCTACTGTGTCCTTGCTGCAGTATTTTCAGAAGTGCTTCATGATCTTTGTCTTGAGTTTAGTCCAAATGAATAATATTCACATTTGCTTGGACTAAGTGATCATAGGGATGTAATACAGTTACCACAGTATTATGACTGAACTCACTAGTTCCCTCTCCTGGTATAATTTTCAAAGCAGTGACAACAGTGGCAGCTAGGAGCTAGATTTTCCTTTTCTAACCCAGAAATCTTGAAGATACTTAGAGATCAACTAGGGGAAGGTGGTAATGCAGTGATAGTGTCACTGGACATTTAATTTGGAGTGTTAGACTAATGATCTAGGAGTATGGGTTCAGACCTCTCTGTGGCAGATGGTGAAATTTGAGATTAATTTTTAAAAAGCTGGTTCTTTCTAAGGCAGTCAAACATTTTTAAAGCTATAGAAATGTGGAGCTACGAAAATGATTATGGTCGTAGAAAAATACCAGAAGGTGAATATGGGAACAAATTCTCCAAGAGGGTAATAAATAGACAATTCATCAGACTTGGAGGTAATTGATTTCTGATCTGAAATTACAGTTCAGAAGGTGATTGAAGTACGTAATGTTCGGAGGAAGATGATCAGAGGATGGGAATAAATTCTGACCTATCTAGCGATATCCACATCCTGTAGGACAGCTTTTTTTAAAATCAGTTTTTTTAAAAATAAGCTGTAACAATTTATCTGTGCAAGTAATGAAATCCACTCTGTTCTTGAATCCTGGAGGTGGAAGATCATTTTCTCTTTGTCTCTTGCATTCTTGCGCAAGATACACATTTTTTCAAGACATTATAAGCAAAGCGGACATCAATTCTCACTGAATATTTTTCTTGAAACTGAAACCCCAAATGTAAATGCAACTAAATTAATATAAAATTACAAATAATTAGGCTAAAATTTTCTGTAGCAGGGTAAGCTACATTAATTCCTGCTTAGTCATAGACTTGCCCTTGAACATTTAGTAGGCTGAACAACTGGTCGTGCAAAAAATTTGTGAAGGCTGATCATGTAGCACACCAGGCCTGAGTGACCAAGGCAAATAATTCTCTAACCAATCAAACGGAAGGCTCTAAAATAAACAATAGAAGGGCTAAGAAGGCAGTGTGTATCAAACAAGATAAATTCAATGTCAAAGTAGGTATGGATCGAAATAAAAAAAGTGATGAATTGGATTGAGAGAGAAAAAAGCAATAGAGGAATAAAGAACACAATTTTGATTTATTGTGGTCGCTTGTGCAGGAGGTGCGCAAAGCTAGGCAATCAATTCAGCAGTCTAATAACGGCAGGGAAGAAACTGTTCCTGAACCTGTTGGTGCATGTGTTCAAGCTTCTGTATCTTCAACCGAACAAAAGTGGTTGGAAGAGAGCATTACTGGGGTGGAATGGGTCTTTGATAATTTTAGCTCTTAACAAAAATTAAAAAATGAAGGAATGAGATGGAAAGATGCCTGAGATTTTAGTGATAATTAACATGCAATACGGAAACTTAAACTGAAATGGAAAATTTCTAGGTGTGCAGGTTTAAGATTTTGAGCAAAACATACAGGAAGGATTGGTGAATGAGGAAGAACTTATTTTTATATGGTGCAAAGGCAAAGCAGAAGTATATGTAAGGGTTAGGAAGCTAAAATCGGACAGGGCTCATGAGAAACATAAAGCAGTCAAGAACTCAACAGGGAATTAGAGAGGGAAGTGGCCGTGAAATGATTTTGGCAAGTAAGAGCGTAACATCTAACAGCACAGTACAGGCCCTTTGGCCCATGATGTTGTGCTGACCTACTACTACCTATGACCTATTATCCTCCTATGGTCATTCTACCTTGCATGCCCTAGATTTTGCTATCCTCCATGTGCCTATCCAAGAGTAATTTAAAAGTCTCAAGTATCTGACTCTACCACCACTGCCAGCAGCACATTCCACATGCCCACCACTCTCTGTGAAGAACCTACCTCTGACATCTCCCCTACACCTTCCTCCAATCACCTTTAAAATTATGCCCACTTGTAAAAGTCATTTCTGCCCTGAGGAAAAAGTCTCTGACCATCCACACACTCTCTGCCTTTGATTATCTTGGAAACTTCTATCAAGTCACCTTTTTATCCTTCTTCGCTCCAGTGAAAAAAGCCCTAGCTCCCTTTTTTTTCCCTCAAGTCCTGTCCTCCAGCCCAAGCAGCATCCTGGTAAATCACCTCTGCACCCTCTCCAAAGCTTCCATATCTTTCCTGTAATGAGGTAGCCAGAACTGAACACAATATTCTTGGTGTGGTCTAACCAAAGTTTTAGAGCTGCAGCATAACCTCATGGCTCTTAAACTCAATGCCCCGGCCAATGAAAGCCAACATGCCATACGCCGCCTTTTCAACCCTATCAACTTGGGTCACAACTTTGAGGGAACTATGGATGTGGCCCCCAATGTCCCTCTGTTCCTCCACACTGCTGAAAATCCTGGCATTAACCCTGTATTCTGCATTCAAATTCAACCTTCCAAAATGAATCACTTCACACTTTTCTGGGTTGAATTCTGTCTGCCACTTCGCCTAGCACTGCATCCTGTCAATGTCCTGTTGCAACCTACAACAGACGTCTGTGCTGTCCACAATTCCTCCAACCTTAATATCATTAGTAAGTTTGCTAACCCACCCTTCCATTTCTTCATTCAAGTCATTATAAAGATCACAAAGAGCAGAGGTCCCAGAATAGATCCCCGTGGAACACCACTGGCCACCAAGCTCCAAGCTGAATACTTTCCATCTAGTACTACCCTCTGTCTTCTATTGGACAGCCAGTTTTGTATCCGGACAGCTGAATTTCCCTGAATCCTGTGCCTCCTTACTTTTTGAATGAGCCTACCATGTGAAACCTTATCGAATGCCTTGCTAAAAGGCTAAAGAAAATGCTAAGGCATTCTACACATACATTTAAAAACAAGAGGATAACTAGAGAGAAGGGACAGATAAAGGAGGGAACTTATGTTTGGAGGCAGAGGATGAGTGAAATCCTAACTGAGTACTTTGTGTCGGCATTCACCGATGGCTGTGAAGGATGCTGAGACTTGTGTGGACCATGCAAATAGGCTAGGGCATTTTGAGATCAAGAAAGAAGTTGTTAGATTTTTTGAAGAGTATTCAGGTGGATAAGTCCCCAAAGACTGAAGGGATCTACACCAGATGATTGAGAGCGGTAAGAGGAGATTGCAAGAGCCTTGACCAAGATCTTTGGATCCTCATTAGCTATTGGAAAGGCCCTGGAGGACTGGCAAGTAGCTAGTGGTGTTCCAGGAAACTGAGGACCGAGGACTGTCTCCTTGGTTGGGAAGCTATTGGAGAGTGTTATTAGGGATAGGATTTTCGTGCATTTGGGAAGGCATGGCATAATTAGGGGCAGCCAGCATGGCTTTGTGTGGGGCAGGTCATGTCATACTAACTTGATGTGAATTTTTGGAGGAGGTGCCAAAGGTGATTGAGGGTAAAGCAGTGGATGTTGCCAACATGGATCTTAGTAAGGCGTTTGACAAGGCCCTGGATGAGCCATCCATGATGAAGATTAAGATTCCCCTGGATCCATGGTGGCTTGGCCACATGGATTCAGAAATGGCTAATTCGGAAGTCAGAGGGTAGTGGTGGGTGTTCTTCTGGCTGAAGTTGCATGAGCATTGGTGTTCCATAGGGATCCATACTGGGATCTCTGCTGTTTCTGGGATACATAATGGGTGGATTAGTAAGTTTGCAAATGATACAAAGATCAGTGGCATTATGGATACTGTAGAAGGTTGTCAAAGGATACTGCAGGATGTGGAACAGTTGCAATTATGGGTGGAATAATGGCAGATGTAGTTTAATCCAGGTGAATGTGAGGTGCTGTACTTCAGGACATCAAATGTTAAGGAAAAGTATACAGTTAATGGCAGGACCCTGAACAGCGTTGCTGTAACAGAGAGATCTTGGGGTTTAAGTCCACAGCTCCCTGAAAGTGGCCATGCATGTAGATAGGGTGGCAAAGGAGGTGTATGGCATGTTTGCCTTTATTGGTCAGGATATTGTGTTGCAGCTTTATAAGACTTTGGTTAGGCCACATTTGAAGTTCACTTTGGTCACCACATTACAGGAAGGACATGGTGAGTACAGAAGAGGTTTACCAGGATGCTGCCTGGATTTGGGGATATTAGCTATAAGGAGAGGCTTGAAAAGTTCAGCTTGTTTTCTCTGGAGATCGAAGGGATATCTAGATTATAGATAAGGTTGACAGTCAAATCTTTTTCCCAGTGTTGGAATGTCTGAAACTAGGAGGCATGCATTTAAGGTGAGAGGGATAAAGTTCAAAGGAGATTTGGGGTACAGTTTTTTTTTATACCATGAGTAGTAGGTGTCTGGAATGCACTGCCTTGGGTGGTGGTGGAGGCAGGTTCGATAGGGGGCTTTAAGGGACTTTCAGATTTAAAAACATGAATGTGCAAGGAACGGACAGATATGGACCAAGGGCAGGCAGAAGGGGTCAGGTTGGCGTTATGTTTAGCACAACAGAGGGGGTGAAAGAGCCTATTCCTGTGCTGTACAGTTCAGTTCTACGAATGGGAATGAAATTCAACTTGCTGCCCACAAGGGTGGTGGAAGCCACCACTGAATAATTTCAAAGGAAGATTGGATGGTGATTTGAAATGAACTTGCATGGCTAAGAGGTTGGAGCCAGGGGACTGGGATTAGTTTGAATCACTCCACAATGAGAGTGGAGTGAACCATACATAAGGTCTAGGCAACTGAAGACAGAAGAAGCTTTGGAAGAATATTGGGAATGTAGGGCAAATCTGAAATGAGGAATTGAGGGTGAAAAGGGGACATGAGATATCTTTAGTAAACATGTTTAAGGAAAATCCCAAAGCCTTTTATTCATATAAAAAGCAAGAAAGTAACGAGAGAAAGGATTGGCTCACTTGAGGACAAAGAAGGAAAGTTATGCATTGAGTCAGAGAAAATGGGAGTACTTTGCATCAGTATTCACCAAGGAGAGGGACATGACAGATGTTGAGGCTAGGGATAGATGTTTGATTACTTTAGTTCAAGTCGGCATAAGGAGGGAGGAAGTGTTGGGTATCCTAAAAGGCATTAAGGTGAAGAAGTCCCCAGGTCCAGATGGGATCCATCCCAGGTTATTGAGGTGGTTGGGGGGGGGGGGGGGGGGGGGGGCGTGGTTTGGGGGCGAGAGAGAGAGAACGAGTGCGAGAGAGCAAATAGCTGGGGCCTTACAGATACCTCTGCAGCATCCTTAAACATGGGTGAGGTCCCAGAGGGCTGGAGAATTGCTAATGTTGTCCCTGTGTTTAAGAAGGGTAGCAGGGATAATCCAGGTAATTATCGACAGGTGAGCCTGACATCAGTGGTAGGGAACCGACTGGAGAAGATACTGAGGGATAGGATTTACTCCAGTTTGGAATAAAATGGGCTTATCAGTGATAGACGACATGGTTTTGTGCATGGAAGATCATGTCTTACCAACTTAATGGAATTCTTTGAGGATGTGACAAAGTTGATTGAGGGAAAGACTGTAGATGTCATACACATGGACTTCAGTAAGGTGTTTGATAAGGTTCCCCATGGCAGGCTGATGGAGAAAGTGAAGTTGCATTGTGCCCAGGGTGTTCTAGCTAATGGATAAAAAAAACTGGCTAGGCAACAGAAGACGGAGAGGAGTAGTGGAAGGGGGTTTCTCAAATTGGAGACCTGTGACCAGTGGTGTTCCACAGGGATCTGTGCTGGGGCCGCTGTTGTTTGTGATATACGTAAATGATCTGGAGGAAGGTGTAGGTGGTCTGATTAGCAAGTTTGCAGATGACACGAAGATTGGTGGAGTAGCAGATAGTGAAGGGGACTGTCAGAGATTACAGCAGAATATTGGAGAATTGGGCACATAAATGGCAGATGGAGTTCAATCCGGGCAAATGCGAGGTGATGCATTTTGGAAAATCTAATTCAAGAGCGAACTATACAGTAATTGGAAAAGTCCTAGGGAAAATTGATGTTCAGAGAGATCTGGCTGTTCAGGTCCGTTGTTCCCTGAAGGTGGCAACACAAGTCAATAGGGTGGTCAAGAAGGCATACAGCATGCTTTCCTTCATCAGACAAGGCATTGAGTACAAGAGTTGGCAGGTTACCTTACAGTTGTATAAGACTTTGGTTCGGCCACATTTAGAGTACTCTGTACAGTTCTGGTTGCCACATTAACAAAAGGATGTGGATGCTTTGGAGAGGTTGCAGAGGAGGTTTACCAGGATGTTGCCTGGTATGGAGGGTGTTAGCTATGAAGAAAGGTTGCGTAGATTATTATTATTATTTTTATTAGAAAGATGGAGATTGAGGGGGGTACCTGATTGAGGTCTACAAAATCATGAGGGATAGAGACCAGGTGGATAGCAAGAAGCTTTTTCCCCCCCCAGAGTGGGGGACTCAATTACTAGGGGTCATGAGTTCAAAGTGAGAGGAGGAAAGTTTATGGGAGATAGATGTGGAAACTTCTTTACGCAGAGGGTGGTGGGTGCCTGGAACGTTTTGCCATTGGAGGTAGTAGAGGCAGGCACGATAGAGTCATTAAGATAGATCTGGACAGGTACATGGATGGGCAGGGAGCAAAGGGATATAGACCCCTAGGCAACAGATGACAGATTTAGACAGAGGATCTCGATCACCACAGACTTGGAGGGCTGAAGGGCCTGTTCCTATGCTGTAATTTTCTTTGTTCTTTGAGTCAGCGTGGGCTGATAGGCCAAATAACCAACCCTGTCATATTCTGGCTATTTGACTATGACTTAACAGACTGCAGAAAGTTTGTCTCTCGATAGAGTACATAACCAGCTTGACATTGAAATCAATGGTAGGCAGTAAACAAGATGCCGTTTTTGTGAAGCAATACAAATTTAGAAGCAGAGATAACACGGTGTGAAGCTGGATGAACACAGCAGGCCGAGCAGGAAAGTTTGACGTTTCGGGTCAAGACCCTTCTTCAGAAATGGGGGAGAGGAAAGACATTCTGAAATAAATGGGGAGACGGTGGGAGGCGGATAAAAGATGGATAAGGGAGAAGATAGGGTGAGAGGATACGGACAGGTCAAAGAGGCGGGGTTAGAGCCAGTGAAGGTGAATGTAGGTGGGGAGTTAGGGAGGGAATAGGTCGGTCCAGGGAGGACTGACAGGTCAAGGAGTCAGGATGAGGTGGGATGAATGGTTAGGGAGGCGGGGGCTGGCTGGGCTGGTTGGGCTGGTTTTGGGATGTGGTTAGGGGTGGGGAGATTTTGAAGCTTGTGAAGTCCACATTGATACCTTTGGGCTGCAGGGTTCCCAAGCAAAATATGAGATGCTGTTCCTGCATCTTTCAGGTGGTATTATCGTGGCAATGCAGGAGGCCCAGGATGGACATGTCGTCTGAGGAGTTGGCGGGGTTGGGGAGTAGTGGGGTTGGTATTTGAAATGGTTTGCAACTGGGAGGTGTAGTTGTTTAGTGTGAACTGAGTGTATGTAGGTTTTCTGCAAAGCAATCTCAAGCCTTCACTTGGTTACCCCGATGTAGAGGAGGCCAGAATGGGAACAGCGGATACAGTATAATCACATTAACAGACGTTCGGGTGAGCATCTATTTGATGTGAAAAGTCGTCTTGGGACCTGGGATGGGGGTGAGCAGGGAGCTATAGGGACAGGAGTAGCACTTGCTTCAGTTGCAGGGAAAAGTGCTGGGGCTTGTGGGGCTGGAGGGGAGTGTGGAGTGGCCCAGGGAGTCATGGAGAGAGTGGTCCCTCCAGAAAGCACGTAAGGGTGGGGAGGGAAAAATGTCTTGGTAGTGGGGTCAGATTGCAGATGGCAGAAATGTCAGAGGATGATGCGTTGGATTTGGAGGTTGGTGGGGTGGTACGTGAGGACAAGGGGATTCTGTTTTGGTTGTTATTGCAGATGGGGGTGTGATGGATAAGTTGCAGGAAATGTGGAAGACACGGTCAAGCACATTTTTGATCATCATTCGGAGGGGAAGTTGCAGTTCTTGAAAAAAGAGGACATCTGGGATGTTTGGGAGTGGAATGCCTCCTCTTGGGCGCAGATGCGGCAGAGGCGAAGGAATTGGGAATAGGGGATGGCCTTTTTACAAAAAGGTGAGTGAGAGGAGGAATATTCTAGGCAGTTGTGGGATTTGGTAGGCTTAAAATGGATATCGGTTTCCAGGTGGATGCCAGAGGTGTCAGATATGGTCCAGCTAAACTTAAGGTTGGGGTGGAAGATGTTAGTGAAGTGGATGAACTGTTTGAGCTCTTCGTGGGAACATGAGGCGGTGCCGAAACAGTCATCAATGTAATGGAGGATAGGGCTGGTGCAGCTTTGGATGAGGGTTTGTTCCATGTACCTTTAGAAAGAGGCAGGCATTGCTTGGGCCCATGCGGGACTCCATGGCCACCCCCTTTGTCCATAGTAAGTGGGAGGAATTAAAGGAGAAGATATTGAGGGTGAGGGTGAGTTTGGATGAGGGTGTCAGTGGAGGGGTTCTGGTCAGGCCTGCAGGACAGGAAGAAGCAGAGGACCTTGAGGCCATCTGCATGGGGAATACAGGTGTGTAGGGACTGGACGTCCATAGTGAAAATGAGGTGTTGGGGACCGGGGAATTGGAAGATCTGCAGGAGGTAGAGAGCGTGGGTGGTGTCACAGACGTAGGTAGGGAGTTCCTGGACCAAGGGGGAGAAAATGGAGTCCAGATAGGTGGAAATGAGTTCGGTGGGGCAGGAGCAGGTGGAGACAATGGGTCGACCCAGGGCAGTCAGGTTTGTGCACTCTCTGCTCCAATCCCTCCATCTCGCCAAAAAACCCACAGACAAGGGAGGCGCAGTAGCAGTATGGTGCACTGACCTCTACATCGCCGAGGCCAAATGCCAGCTTTCTGACACCACCCCCCCAACGTATTGCCCCCCGATGATGACCCCACCCCTGAAACCATCATCTCCCAAACCATCCACACCCTCATCAACTCAGATGACCTCACACCTACAGCCTCTAACCTCATTGTTCTCCAACCCCGCTCCACCCGCTTCTATCTCCTTCCCAAAATCCACAAACCTACCTGCTGTGGTTGACCCATTGTCTCCGCCTGCTTCTGTCCCACTGAACTTATCTCCACCTGTCTGGACTCTATTTTCTCCCCCTTGGTCCAGGAACTCCCTACCTACGTCCATGACATCACTCGTGCCACCCCCCACCTTCTCAGAACTTCCAATTCCTCGGCCCCCAACACCTCATTTTTACTATGGACGTCCAGCCCCTGTACACCTGCATTCCCCCTGAAGAAGGGTCTCGACCTGAAATGTGAAACCTTCTTGCTCCTCTGCTGCTTGGCCTGCTGTGTTCATCCAGCCTCACACTCTGTTATCTCAAATTCTCCAGCATCGGTAGTTCCTACTATCACTAACCAATTTAGAAGCAGGTTTGTTTGGGTTTCTCAACTCAACTGCACCCTTGCCTGAATTTGCTCTACTGGTCACATGTAAATAACTGCAAAACCTTTAGCCAATGACAAAGTAATTGCACATCATCTTCTGTTGAATGCTTTCATGTGTTATGTTTGGTGGCACGGTGGCTCAGTGGTTAGTACTGCTGCCTCATTGCGCCGGTGATCAGGGTTGATCCCACCCTCGGGCGACTACAACCAAAAATTAGTGGCAAGTTCAAGCTGAACTCCACAGGTGAGCACGTAATTAAGCTGGACACTTCAATGCAATAGTGAGAGAGGTGCAATGTTTGAGTCATTTTTCACACATTGTAATAAATTCTTAGGACTTACCTGTCCGTTTGAATGGTCATCAATAATCACAGGAATCAGAGCGCTCTCAAAGTGCTGACCAATTTTTTTTCACAAATAATGTTGCTGAAGCAAATTATTTGGTCATTTATGTTGTTTATAGAAGTTGGTTGTCATTTTTTCTTATTTTGCAACACTTTGACACCACCTTTAGTGATATCTTTAAAGTCCATCAAAGGCATATATTTTTTCTTCACTCAATTAGGTTAAAAAGACCATAACTTAAATGCATTATATTGATAGTGAACAAAATGTGCCAACCTTTTAGTTCTTTTCCATGGAATAATGACAGAAATGCACTTAATTGTTCAAAATACTTGAGCTTTGCTTTTATATAAGGCATCATCTTAAGTTCCAAATTTTGCTCTATGCGACTTTAATATTTGGAGGAACAAAAATGTTTCTAGTACCACTCATGAGTGTGAAGTGTCAAAGCATTTTACTTTAGGTAGTGTAGTCACAGTTGAATGAATAAAAACTGCACATTCCAACTATCAGCAGTTTATATTCTTGCTCTAGACTTAGGCCTGAGCTCAAGAATAAACATGTCGAATACTGTTATTCAATTTGCTTAACTGAGAGATCTAATTTATGATCATAAAATGTGAGGCTGGATGAACACAGCAGGCCAAGCAGCATCTCAGGAGCACAAAAGCTGACGTTTCGGGCCTAGACCCTTCATCAGAGAGGGGGATGGGGGGAGGGAACTGGAATAAATAGGGAGAGGGAGGTGGACCGAAGATGGAGAGAAAAGAAGATAGGTGGAGAGAGTATAGGTAGGGAGGGGATAGGTCAGTCCAGGGAAGACGGACAGGTCAAGGAGGTGGGATGAGGTTAGTGGGTAGGAGGTGGGGGTGCGGCTTGGGGTGGGAGGAAGGGATGGGTGAGAGGAAGAACAAGTTAGGGAGGCAGAGACAGGTTGGACTGGTTTTGGGATGCAGTGGGTGGAGGGGAAGAGCTGGCCTGGTTGTGTGGTGCAGTGGGGGGAGGGGGCAAACTGGGCTGGTTTAGGGATGTGGTGGGGCAAGGGGAGATTTTGACGCTGGTGAAGTCCACATTGATACCATTAGGCTGCAGGGTTCCCAAGCGGAATATGAGTTGCTGTTCCTGCAACCTTCGGGTGGCATCATTGTGGCACTGCAGGAGGCCCATGATGGACATGTCATCTAAAGAATGGGAGGGGGAGTGGAAATGGTTTGCGACTGGGAGGTGTCGTTGTTTGTTGCGAACCGAGCGGAGGTGTTCTGCAAAGCGGTCCCCAAGCCTCCGCTTGGTTTCCCCAATGTAGAGGAAGCCACACCGGGTACAGTGGATGCAGTATACCACTTTGGCAGATGTGTACGTACTAACCTCATCCCACCTCCTTGACCTGTCCGTCTTCCCTGGACTGACCTATCCCCTCCCTACCTCCCCACCTATACTCTCTCCACCTATCTTCTTTTCTCTCCATCTTCGGACCGCCTTCCCCCCCCCCTCCCTATTTTTTCCAGAATCCTCACCCCATCCCCCTCTCTGAAGGGTCTAGGCCCGAAACGTCAGCTTTTGTGCTCCTGAGATGCTGCTTGGCCTGCTGTGTTCATCCAGCCTCACATTTTATGATCTTGGATTCTCCAGCATCTGCAGTTCCCATTATCTCTTATCTAATTTATGACTTGCTTTGCAGCTACAGTTCTTGCGATGATGGGAATGCTGAAGGTGACAACAGTTGATATCGAATACCCCAAGCAATCCACCAGTCATGTTTCAATGCTTATTCAGACTTCCATATTGTAAAAGGTGTAGCACAACTGTGAAAGTAACCCTTAGAAATGTGTACTTTTTGATGTTATGCCCTAAGCTGTCAGGAGTTGTGCATTTTGGATTGTGTTTTGCAACTTGAAGAATGGGTGTATGTTTCTGATGCCTTTTAGTGCTTCTCTGTACCTAACTTCATGGTTTAGGTTGCAGATTTGCAGCTGTTGTGTGATGAGCCACTTGGAGTCATGTGTTTGTATTCTTCACAGTGCAAATGTATATAATTTCATTGCAGAGCCTAGTATGTCATGTCTGTTCTGTATACCTATTAGCTTATAGTCATGATTCTAATAGCAACTTACATATAAACTAATGTGCTCACACCCATCGAATCTTAAGTCTGAAGTTTTGTCAGAAGCAATTCACAGCTGCAAAAATTGGGTTAAACATTCAATCCAACTATTTTTAAGAAAACACTTGTGCATTACGTTCAAAATTATTTATAATTCCTTAAAGTAATATAAATTGATGTTAAACTTCCATAGTCTGCACTTATCTTGGCATAAAGGTATTACTTGACAAAAATGTATGCTGTTTGCCAAGACAGAAAATGTTATCTAAATAGATCTCATATTTATATCTATTGGTATGTCCAATTTCTGTATTTAATTTCTTTTGTTTTATGTATTCTTTGCTTAATGGACCAGAAGTAAAATATTGGACACTGAGAATGCGTATTTTGGAAAAGACGATAATGGGTTTGTGTTCTCAGATGTCTGGTCACTATGAGGGATCACAAAGCAGTTCAAATGCACTTTTTTTCCTTCTTGTCCAGTACCAACTTTTTAATCTTTTTCCATCCAGCAATACCATTTTTTTTTATTTGGAAGTCCTTTTTATCATTAGTGTTGTCAGTATGTTTTTATATGCAAATAGATAATCTCAAACAATGTCCAGAATCTCTCCTATACCTTTCCACCCTTACTGGAAACAACATGTACTGTGTGATTCCCAGGGAAACATCCTATTGTTTCTGAAAACTGCTTGGCAAAAGGTGTAGGCACCAACAAAGGAGATCACTGTTGATCAGTGGAATTTAGTGTTCTCAGGCATGGCAGCTGTTTTGTAAAAATGCTATGCAGTTTGAAAGTGTTTCATTTATGTCTCTTCAGATCTATCAGTATATCTATATATTGTACTATTCCAAGTAAACGTATCTGGAATTAATGTGGAAAAATGCATTATATTTAAAATATTACTCTTTTTATTTAAATTTGTTTGATTTTTTTTGTTTATGATCCAGTGCATGTATGCCCTTTGAAATGCAATAAATGCGTTGAACAAAGTAAATTTAGACATGCTTGTTTTGCTAAAATAGTTGTGCTATATAAAAAAATTGAAGTCTGTCACTAGACCTGTTCAACTTATTGCAAAAAAATTGTTTAAGTGCTGTTTCTCTTAGACTACATCAGGTCCTTGTCCTTATTACCCTGTCCTGGAATTTTATGCTCCTTCACTGAACTTGAGCCTTTGTCAGTAGTCATCATGGGACATGAAGCTATTTTTGCATTTCCAACTTGGTCCGTACGACCTGTTGAAGAGCCTTTGATAATCTCCTGCTCTGCTAATAAAAGGTACTTTCACAGAATTGGGGTTTTTAGCCTCAAAGTCACCATGTTCCTTTGGGGAAACCTTGATAATCATGCCATTTAATGCATTGCATGAACACCTGCTAAGCAATTTTCTATGTCATTTACTAATGAAAACTTCCCTATCAGCAGGTAAAACCAATCAATGATGTGAGAATAATCAGATTATTTAGGATGTAAAGGAATTTTTATTATAAGTTTGAGTGTAGGATTTTCTCATCTTGTATAAAGCCACTGAACAGCTTCTTCAGATTTTTAAACACCTTGGATCAGACATGACATGGAGTTTATCCTGAGAGAGTTTTTGATTGCTTGCATCTACTTTCCAAATGGAGTCATGTTAATTTCTTAGAGCTGTGAAAGCAAAACTTTAATTTGAAATACAAATTCTTAATATGAAGTAAAAGGCTAAATGCACTACCTGTAAGAAACCTTAATCGTTAACATTTTGCTGTGTTCAAAGGGTTTTTTGATAACCCAATGGTATTGCTGTCGAGGTCTCAAGCCAGATTACCCACTTGCGTGAACCTGAGCAGAAGATAGTAGAACTTGATTATAGAACCTGGGAGCAGGATTGATCGAATGTGCTCTACCATTTAATTATACGGCTGATGATGTTGAGATAACAAAGTGTGGAGCTGGATGAACACAGCAGGCCAAGCAGCATCTTAGGAGCACAAAAGCTGAAGTTTCGGGCCTAGACCCTTTTTCACGATGTAACTTTTTGGCATAGTTTAGGTTAGTAAGTAAATGATTTCTAACAGTAGAATCACACCTAGTGCTGGAAATACTTTTCTAAGGCTTGCAAGCATAGATTGACTATCCATAGTAGGAAGCATTCTGATCAATGTGATATTAAATAGGGTCTGCCAGTTATTGGAAGGTATGGCCTATATACCTGGCATCACACCAGCACTGAGACTTGTTCTGCTAAACATGATAAATAGCTCCAAACACATTCTTGCTGAAAATGAGCAGTTATTTTCTGTAGTGCCCAGTTATTAGGTTACCCTGGAAAAAGAAAGTGTCAAAATTTGGACTATAGGTGAAGCTAGTTGCTTCATGTTGCTACTGTGCAGTAAATCAATGAGTCGTATTGTCCACTAACCATTGCAATCAAGTCCAAAAGACATTTCCTAATACACAAGTGAGTAATGTCATGAGATTTGATGCCAGTGTGATGTTCTGTATGTAGGCTTCAGTAACTGGTGGTCAATAACAAATAATGCATCCTGTTGACCATTTGCAGTGCACAGTCTGTCAATTGTGCACATCCAGCCGGTGCTTGCAAGCTTCAGAAAAGTATATCCACCATTAGATGTGATTCTGCTATTGTGAGGAGTTACAACAGAAACTTTAATATTAATCAGTTAGACTTGCAGCGTGTTACATTTCCACATACTAGATGTTACATACATAAATATCCAGGACTGTATTTGGCAGAAGGAATTTATGCATTGAAAGCAACCTTTTTGAATAAAAAGGCTGTGGAGACAGCCAGTTACTGCTGCAACACCATTACCATGTCTTGACCAATTAGAAACCACCTGCCTGATCTGAGAAGACTGACAGTTAACTGTTCTTTCTTCCTCTCTGCCAGTGACATTCCAATGAGCCAGCAGTCTCATGCTGTATAAAATGGTAATCTTTTGTATAAGTCTTTCAGCCTACTTCTGCTCAGTGTAAGACAAAAGACTTCTTGTGTCGTTTTCAGCAAAGGTTTAAAGTTTGTACTACCAAGCTTTTTGGTTAGTCTCACTGTTCTTTGCTCACCTTCAGTTTTTGTTTTAATCATCTACCACTTCCCTTTTGAAACAAGTATTGTATGTGGTTCCTTCAGATAGTTCACTTCAAAATTTCGTTATCTGATTCCTTTTTCAAAAAAATGACTCCACTTTCTTATTGCTGTCTGCCAATTAACTTAAATCTGCCCTTTTGTTACTTACTCTACTGGCAATAGAAGTGTTACTCCTTATTCTACTAAAGACCTTTGGAAATGATAACAGCAGCATCTCCTGTAAGTCGTCTGGGCTCTTGATCTCAGTCTTCCAAATTCTTGATTTTTTTTTAACAGAAGAAATAAATGGGCTGTGATTTTTCAATATAAGCACAAGAAATCATCTTACAGCAGATGTTATTGTTTTAATAACATTTAAGTAGCTTTTTAAGCTTAAGTTTTAAATGCTTGGTTATGGCTAGGATTTTTCATTTTTTTTGGCGGGGGGCATGGATGTAACAAGGATGATAGAGCAGTAATAAAAGGACAGTGTAGTGATTTGAACACATCGCTTTGAAGTCATTGGGTCCAATTGTTGGAGTAAGCTACCGTATAAATACTGTGGCTGCAAGAGCAGAGCAAAAGCCTAGATATGGCGGTCTACAAATAGGACAAATTCAATCTAGGTGGTCACTGGGGACTTGATCACCACTGACATACTGTGATTGTGCAATCAAGCTATTCCTACTCACCACTATTCCTGTTCTCCGGTGCTCTAGATTTCATTGTTACATTGATCAAGATTAGGAGAAATAAAAGTTGAATTCCAGAAGTGAGGTGAAAGGAACTGCCTAAGGCAACATTTGACTGAGCTGGTGGGATCAGGGGAAGAGGGAATGGGAATTTCCATCGTCAGGAGTCACATAACACAAAATTGTGGTTTCCAAGGCCATTCAGTTTAACCCCAGAACATCGTTGCAGGTGTTCATTGGGAGAGCATCCTCAGCCCAACAATCTTCACCTGCTTTAGTGATCTTCTCTCCATCATAGGTCAGAAGTAGAAATGTTTGTTTTTGGTGCTGAACATTGCACATTCATAACTCCCAGAAGCTGAAACAGGCTGTGCCCAGCAAGACCTACACATCAACGTGGGCTTGGCCTGATCAGTAGCAACAGAGATTTATGCCACACATTTATGACCCCCATTTCAACAAGACAGAGCAGTCTTCCCCCTTGACATTCAATGACCTAGCCATCGCTCAACCTCCCACTTTCATCATCCAGGGGGTTACAATTGACCAGAAACTGAACTGGACTAGCCATGTGAACACTGTAGCTATGAGAGCAGGCCACAGTCTAAGAATCTTTTCAGCCAAAAGGGGTGGCCGTGGGTACCCGCATGGGCCCGAGCTATGCCTGCCTCTTTGTAGGATACATGGAACAATCCCTCTTCTGCAGCTACACTGGCCCCATCCCCCACCTCTTCCTCCATTACATCAATGACTGTATCGGCACCATGTCGTGCTCCCCCAAGGAGCTCGGAACAGTTCACCCACTACTGACACTTTCCACCCTAACTTTAAGTTCACCAGGACCATCTCCAATACCTTTCTCTCCTTCCTGGACCCCTCTGTCTCCATCTCTGGTAACCACCTGGAAACTGATTATCTATTTCAAACCCACCGACTCCCTCAGCTACCTAGAATACACCACCTCTCACCCACTCTCCTGCAGGAATGCCATCCCCTATTCCCAATTCCTTCACCTCCGCCACATCTGCTCTCAAGATGAGGCAATGGATTCCCAGACGTCCGAGATGGACCTCGTTTTTCACGGACTGCAATTTCCCCTCCACAGTAGTCAAAGACTCCCTTGACTGCATCTCTTGTGTTTCCCGTACCTCTGCCCTCACACCCTCTCCCCACGATATCAACAAAGACAGAATTCCCCTTGTCTTCACATCATCCCATTAACCTCCAGATTCAACACATCATTCTCCTCCACTTCCACCATCTACAATCTGACCCCACTGTAAAGGATGTATTTCCCTCCCCACCCTTAACTGCCCTCTGGAGGGACCACTCTCTTCGTGATTCCCTTGTCCGTTCCACACTCCCCACCACACCTGGCACTTTTCCCTGCAACTGCAAGAAGTGCTACACCTGGCCCTACACCTCACCCCCATCCCAGACCCTAAGAAGACCTTCAAGGTTAGCAGATGTGCAAGTGAACATCTGTTTAATGTGGTATACTGTATCCACTGTTCCCGATGTGGCCTCCTCTACATCAGAGAAACCAAGCAGACGCTTGGAGACTGTTTGTGGAACACCTACCCTCGGTTCCTGACTAATGACTGCACCTCCCAGTTGCGAACCATTTCACCTCCCCACCCGCTCCTCGGACAACTTGTCCATCCTGGGCCTCCTACAGTACCACAACGATGCCACCTGAAGGCTGGAGGAACAGCACCTCACATTCCGCTTGGTAACCCCGCAGCCCAATGGTCTCAATGTGGACTTCACAAATTTCAATATCCCCAGCGCTGACCTCGTCCCAAGACCAGCCTGTCTCGTCCCCACCTCCCTAACCTGCCCGTCTTCCCTCCCACCTACCTGTCCATCACTCCCTCAATCCCAACACCCCCAATCCCAACTCCCTACCTGTGCTCACCTTTACTGGCATCATCTCCGCCTCCTTGACCTGTCAGTCTTCTCTTCACCTATCAGCACTTCTACCTACCTTCTATCATCGCCTCCCCCTCTCTCTATTTATTTCAGAGCAGCACCTACTCCCCCATTTCTGAAGGGTCCAGATTCAAAAAGCCAGCTTTCCTGCTCCTCTGACACTGCTTGGCCTGCTGTGTTCATCCAGCTCTACACCTTGTTATCTTATTGCAGCCAGTACTCCCCCAATGATTCCCCAAAATCTGTCCACAATCTACAAGACATAAGTCAGGAGTGTGATAGAATGCTCATTACTTCCTTCCGTGAGTGCCAGCCAGTTCTGCAGTTATTGTTCTAGAAGTCAAACCTAACCAAAGTTGTTGTATTGCTCCTTTTGATCATTATTGCAAAGCAATGGATTTTTTTAAAAAAAATCTGCTTGAAATAGGTGCTGAAATATTCCGTAGTAATGTAAGTTTTCATTAACTGCAAGTCAGAATGCAGAGTATGAAGGTAACCTTATGAGAGTGTTACTGGTGGGGAATCTGAAGCAAATTGGAAATTATAATGAGTGGTTTGAAAATCATAGCTTACTTGCAGTTTGCCTTTGCACAGACTGGATGAGGCAGCCTGCTAATAAGTATAGTTTCATAATTGCTCATGCATCTTGTTCATGTATTCTATTTATAAAATTCCTTTTTTGGGGGTAGGAAATTAAAATGTAGACTCCAGTTTTCGTTTTAATTGGAAGTTAGAAAGATCTGTAGGTTGGAAATTGCCCCAGCAACGCTCCTGTGAAATGTGTACTCGCTGGGCCATCTGTTTAGTGGTTGAGTCATCTTTCTGAAATGTCAAAATGTTTCCTGAAAACATCACATCTCTTTAAATCTGTGCTTCTGTTGATTTTTTTTTAATGGAAGTCGTGGAAAGGTTGCAAAGGAGCTGAGCTTCATCAGCGAATATAATTTGGGTATGAGACGTTTCTGTGAGTAAGTGATAGTCATCAATTTTTGCTCTGTCTGCCAATGACTAGATAAGGAGCAGAATTAGGACATTTGGCCCATTAAGTCTGTGTTGCTATTTGGTCATAGCTGGTATGTTTTTCAACCCCATTCTCTTCTCCCTGTAACCCTTGAACTCTTCAAGCAAGAACTTACCTATCTCTGATTTCCTCTCTGCTTTCTGTGGCAATGAATTCCACAGATTTAACAACCCTTTGACTGAAGAAATTCTTCCTCATCTGTTTTATATGGGTCGTTCCTTCACTCGGAGGATGTATTGTTGGGCCCTAGTCTGTCCTCCTAATGGAAACCTCTTCACATCCACACTGTCCAGGCCCCTCCAATATTCTGTCAGTTTCAATCAGATAGCCCCTCAACCTTCTAAACTCCATTGAATTCGGACCCAGAGTCTTTAACTGCTCTAGGTATGACAAGTACTTCATACGTAGGATCATTCTTGGAAACGTTCTCTGGCCCCCTCCAACACCAGCACACCCATCCTTCAACATGGGGCTCAAAACTGCTCACGGTATTTCAAATACAGTCTGACCAGAGCCTTGTACAACCTCAGCGTACATCTCTGCTTGTGTATTCTAGACTTGGTGAAATGAATGCTAAACATTGCATTTGCCTTCCTGACTATTACATGATCCTGCATGTAAACCTTAAGACAATCCTCAAATAAGTCTCCAAAGTCTGTTTGTGCTTCAAAATACCAAAGCCTTTCCCCATTTTAGGAAGTAGTTTTATGCCTATATTCCTCAACATTACCTGTCCCTCCACCTGTCTTTGTGTCATCTGCAAAAAGGCTAATAAGCAGCCTCACTAGTAGTCCTTAATTGAGTCCAGCAGTAGGTAGATAGTTAGTCTTATTCTTTAAGAAATATAACTGAGTATGGTGGAGGAGTGCTGTTCATGGCTCTGTAATCATTACAAAGATGGTAAGTGGCACTCTGGTCTCTTCCCCTCATTCCTTAGGTCTAACTGACATGTGGCCTGAACTCCAATTTGACTGGCCCTTTGACTTACCTGTTCCATTTTCTTTGTGCTTTTTCTACCCATTTTTATTTCCCTTGTGTCTCTATCAACATAAAACAGAACTTATATTTGTTATGCTTGTTAAGTTTGCCCCAAAATCATTTTAACCTCCCACATAAAATGAACAAAAAAACAGTTGCTTTGACAATGAAAGGAGTGATGGGCCACTTATTATCACAAAGAATCAAGAAAATTACAGTACACGAACAGGTCCTTCAGCCCTCCAAGCATGCACCAACATGCCTCCTGTCACAACTAAAACCCTCTACTCTTACGGGGACTGTATCCCTCTATTCCCATCCTATTCATCTTTTTGCCAAGACGCCCTTTAAACGTCACTGTTGTATCCGCTTCCACTACCTCCCCTGGCAGTGAGCTCCAGGCACCCACCATCCTCTGTTTTAGGAAAAAAACTTGCCTTGTACATCACCTTTAAACCTTGCCCCTCGCGTCTTAAACCCATGGTCCCTAGTAACTGACTCTTCCACCCTGGGGAAAAAGCTTCTGACTGTCCACTCTGCCCATGCCCTTCATAATCTTGTACGCCTCTATCAAGTTGCCCCTCCACCTCCGTTGTTCCAGTGAAAACAACCTAAGTTTCTCCTCATGGCTAATGCCCTCCATACCAGGCAACATCCTGGTATATCTTTCCTGTACCGTCTCTGAAGCCACCACATCCTTCTAGTAATGTAGTGACCAGAATTGAACACAATATTCCAAGTGCAGCCTAACTAAGGTTTTATAATACTGCAATATTACCTGTCAATTTTTAAACTCAGTGCTTCAGCTGATGAAGGCAAGCATGCCTTATGCCTTGTTGACTACCTTCTCCACCCACGTGTTGCCACTTTCAATGACCTGTGTACCTGCACACCCAGATCCCTCTGCCTATCAGTACTCTTAAGCGTTCTTCCATTTAATGTACATTTTCCATCTGGATTAGACCTTCCGAAATACATTACCTCACATTTTTCTGGATTAAACTCAATCTGCCATCTTGCTGCCCAAGTCACCAACTGATCTATATCCACCTGTGTCGAATTCAGGAACACACTCTTCCACTGCTATCTTCTGTCTTCTATGATCAAGCCAATTTTTTAATTCATCTTGCAAGCTCACCTCTAAACCAAGCAACTTTACCTTCTGTATCAGTCTGTCATGAGGGGCCTTGTCATAGGCCTTACTGAGGCCCATGTGGACAACATTCATAGCACTACCCTCATCTATCATCTTCGTCACTTCCTCAAAACACTCAACCAAATTAGTGAGACATGACTTCCCCTTCACAAAACCGTGTTGCCTCTCACTAATACACCCACTGATTTTTCAAGTGGAAGTAAATCTTGCCTCCAAGAATCCTCTCCAAC
Organism: Stegostoma tigrinum; assembly: GCF_030684315.1. Lineage (NCBI taxonomy): Eukaryota > Metazoa > Chordata > Chondrichthyes > Orectolobiformes > Stegostomatidae > Stegostoma > Stegostoma tigrinum. The sequence goes on along the minus strand of NC_081357.1, from coordinate 48,545,878 downwards.
AATTTCCCTACCACTAGTGTAAGGCTGACCAGCCTGTAACTTGCTGGATTATCCTTGCCACCCTTCTTAAACAAAGGAACAACATTGGCTATTCTCCAATCCTCTGGAACCTCCCCTGTAACCAGTGAGGATACAAGGATTTCCCTCAAGGCCTCAGCTATTTCTCCCTTTGCCGCTCAGTATTCTGGGGTATATCCCATCAGGCCCTGGGCACATGTCTACCCTCATGTTTTTTCAAGACCCCCAATACCCTACCACCTCTTTGATCTCAACACGACCCAAACTATCTGCTCACCCTTCTCCAGACTCCTCATCCACCAAGTCCTTCTCTGTGGTGAATACTGATGCAAAGTACTCATTTAATACCTTGCCCGTTTCATCTGGCTCCACACACAAATTCCCTTCACTGTCCTTGAGTGCTTGTTCATTAAGTAACTACACTGACCTATTTGTAACTCCTTGGAGTATACACTCAAAGGAATTGCTGAGGTACAGTTATCATTCCCAGTAGCTGCAGTTTTGAAGGTAATCTACGTACAGTTAACATTATTTATTAAACATTAAGTTGAAGATTTACGTAGCTTTGGTAGGGTCAACCTTTATTACCAAAGTGATGGTGTTGAGCTTTGTTGTTGAAGGGCTGCCCTCTGTGATGAAGGATCTTAAATGTATTTCTCCATGAGATGTCATGGTTGGACTAGTATGTGTTGTACATCTCTTATTGCCCTTGAACTAAGTAGCTTGCTAGGGCTGTTTCAGAGGCCAGTTAAGAGTCAACTACATTGCTGCTGGCCTGGAGTGACTTGTAGGTCAGACCAGTTATGGATGACAGTTTTCATTCCCTGAATGATATCATGAGTCAAATGGGTTTTTTGACAATCAATGATAGTTGTCAAGGTCACCATGACTGGGATTTGCTTTATATTCCAGATTTATGAATTGAATTTAAATTGTGCCAACTGCTACTGTGGGAGCATTAACCCAGGCCTCTAAATTACTGTTCCAGTGCCATTGGCACTAAACTGGTGCAGAACTTTAGGAATTTGATCCACGGAAGATGTAGTTCCAAATCAGGAGTTGGGGAAAGGGAGAATGTAGGGGAGAAGTTTGAAGGTAAATTTTGTGAATGCAGATCCATGTTCTAATGTATTAAATTAATGGTTTTATCTTTCTTTTTGATGCTTGAGGTGAGTAAAACATCATTTGCATTAATATGAACAAGTCAATCGTTGGTAGACTGTGCAATTCATAACATGTTTGTGATATGTTCTGCATTCTTAACTGACCTTCAGCTGGATAAATATTGTTGGAACAATACTACTTATGAGGCAGATAATTTTTTTTTGCATAGAGGATACAACTTTAATGTTGCATGAGTGTAGGCACCTCCAGGCTCCTTTTTCAAACAGCATGTGGTATTTAGTCAGCTTGGTTTTATGCTCCATTCAATTCAATGGAAATCATGAACAAAGTAACAAATTGGGTATTATTTTGATTCAATCTGATCATGTCGGTTTTCCCAACCCTTAAACATATGTCTTCTCAATTTATGTAACTTAGGTACAAAACACTCAGGTGTTTTTAAAAACATGATAGTGATATGTGAGAGTTGAAACTTAAATTTCTGAATTGTGAATGAATTTAAGAATTTAGAAAATATGCAGTGATATATTCATATGGGCAATTCTATTATGAGCAGCAGCATAAAAATTTTTATACTGGAACAAGTTGACAGCAAGTGTGCAAAAGTACAGTATTTTTGAGATACTACAGTACAAAGTCAAATTGAATATTACATATAATTAGGTGTAAACCTCATGGCATTGGACCAGCGTGGACAACATGCTGATTTCAATTTTTACCCACCTTTGATCCCGAACAATGCATCAGATGCTTCCAAATTCAAATAAATTTCTAGATGAAATAAAAGTTCATTTTTGTAAAATTCTTGAATTTGAGTAATTTGAAGTCATTGTATTTTAAATTCTTAAGATTCCGAACACCAGAAATACTTGCGAGCACCAATGAATAGTTATCCAGCTCTTGTAAACAATCTTTTCTTCTTGAACAATAAAAATTTATGATCGTAGATTTTTATCCTCACATCTGCTTTTCCAGGAAGTAACTGTCTTCTAGAAGATAAGAACAGAAGAGTACAATTGATAATAAACTTGTTTCAATGTAATTCATTTTCCATGGTTGAATAAAGTGGTATTTTAAATTGATTCTCTGGTTCATAACTCTTGTTAAAAACTCAAAAGTGAGAAACCATTAACACGGGGCTGGATTTCACCATAAATTGGCTAAGTATGAATTTCAGGGAGTTTCTTTAGTTTCTCTCCATGTTCTGCAGTGAGCTTTCTCTCATATTCTCTCCGGATCTCATAATTAGCCATGCACCTTGCCTGAATGCGCTTGAACTATTGTGCAGTCAGTAATGGCAGAAGTACCTGCCACTGCCAGCAGCTCCTGGGATTCCCACAGCTGTCACCATTTTTAAAGCCAAGCCATGTAATGCGTCAAGCACCAGCAGCCAGGAGCTACCCTTCCCAGTATGGATAATTGGAGGGGAATGAAAAGAAAATGCTTCTAAGGGTGTGTAGATGGTATGAGTGACTCTTCATTATGTTTAACAATGTCACATTTACAAGTTATTTTCCATCAACGGTCTTTGAAACAGCAACTGTAAGAGCCAAGCTGCATGGATTACCCATCCTTAGCACCATCTCATCTTAGAGCATTGTCTAAGGGAGTGCTACTCTTTCCCCAGAGCACATTTTCTCATTGTTAAAGGTGAAGAGTCTTTCAACTGGTTCAAGTCATCCACGTTTACTCAGTAACAATAAAAGCAAAGAAGAAAATCAAATCAAAGCGAAGTTGCATTTTCTTCTGAGAACTGGAACTGTTTATCTTTCAATCAAGAGCAAATGTATAAGTCAGTCAGTGATTACTGCAAGCAGCTCATAAAACTGTCAGTTAAGCCTTGTTTGATTGTTATGCCTGATTCTGCAGCACCCTATCATGCAGAAGGTGATGTTCCTCCTACTAAATGTCCTCATCTGCCTCCTGGGAAGACTGCTGTTATTCCAGCTCGTCAACATGCATCTCATCCTGCCTTCCCTGCCCCAGTTGTGCAAACTACAGCGTGCAAGTATTGCATGTAGGATTATCTGCACAATGTCTAGAGTGTGCTGTGGCTTCCGCTCCATGCAAGTCCAAGCATTGGACCCTCATCTTCAGGATGTTGATTAACTGCTTCACAGTGGCCCAAATCGAAAATGGGTTGACTTGTATCTATGGAGCACAAAAGCTGATGTTTCAGGCCTAGACCCTTCATCAGAAAAGGGGGAGGGGAGAGGGATCTCCCCCATGAGGTATACTGCATCCGCTGTACCCCTTGTGGCCGCCTCTACATTTGGGGAAACCAAGCGGAGACTTGGGGACTGCTTTGCAGAATACCTATGCTCGGTTTGCAATAAACAACCGCACCTCCCATAATGAACCATTTCAATTCCCCCCTCTCATTCTTTCGATGACATGTCCATCCTGGGCCTCCTGCAGTGCCACAATGACGCCACCCGAAGGTTGCAGGAACAGCAACTCATATTCTGCTTGGGAACCCTGCAGCCCAATGGTATCAATGTGGACTTCACAAGCTTCAAAATCTCCCAGTTGGCCCCCGCCTCCTTAACCTATACTTTTCTCACCTATCCCCTCCCACCTCAAGCTGCACCCCCATTTCCTTCCTACTAACCTCATCCCACCCCCTTGATGTGTCCGTCCTCCCTGGACTGACCTATCCCCTCCCTACCTCCCCACCTACACTCACCTCTACTGGTTCCATCCCCGCCTCTCTTTATCTTGCCTGTCTCCTCTCCACCTATCTTCTCCTCTATCCATCTTTGATCCATCTCCCCCTCTCTGCCTATTTGTTTCAGAACCCTCTTTCCCCCCTCCCCCTTTTCTGATGAAGGCTTCTAGGCCCAAAATGTCAGCTTTTGACCTCATAAGATGCTGCTTGGCCTGCTGTGTTCATCCAGCTTCACACTTTGTTATCATGGATTCTCCAGCATCTGCAGTTCTAATTATCTCTGAATTATATCTCGGTTCGGCTTCTGTCCGGGGGTTGCTTCATGAAGATGACATATATCTGTAATGACCAATGACATGGTCAAGATTGCTTGTGACCAGGATTATCCATTACAGTTAGGTTCTGATTACATTTCACACAAAGGATTCAATGACTATAGGTGTCTTCAACCTGTACTCTGTAAGTGCCTGATCAGTACAAATCTCCTTGAAGGGTCTCTCATCGCTCAGAAATAGAGCACATGTACTCAGAGACCCAAAAAAACACTTATTCCACACTCCCTGCATGTGATAGAGCTATTTTGCATGTCATTGCACACTATAGTTTGCATGAGCATGAATGGCAACATAGGTCTAGCACTGACAGAGTGAGTCATAGGCTGAGCCTAGTAATTAGAGACGCTTCCCTAAATTTTATGTTTGTTTCATCCTTGCATCTGCTGTCATCCCCATCAATATTGAGCTTCCCCCGAGTTTCCCATGCTTCTGTTTCATTTACAATTTCATCTCCTAAAGTTAGCCTCTGAGCCTCAGCCCCACAGATTAAGACGTATCAACTATCGTCCTGCAGTTTTCCCATGTGGAAGCCGGTGATAGCTGATGATACCCCTCATGTAGTAAACCACATCCTACAATGCACAATTGTCCCCTTGCCTTCTTTGTAGACATTCCCGCCCCCCCCCCCGCCACCGCTCCTCTCAATTATTATTCCCACTGCATCCCAGCAGGCTGCCTCAAATCTCCAAACTGACTTGTCCAAATTCCCTACCACAGCAGTGACCCCTGCCAAAGCTTTCCTGTGGCTTTTGTTGAGCTAAGTCACATGCCCTGACTTATTTCTGCAGTTCCCTTACTGGCTTAACATGACTCACTGGACTATTTTGCTCCTGACCCGCAGGGCGAAGTGTGGCCCACTGCCCAGGCAGTGATGTTATGGATATCCTGATCCTGACTGCCCTGAGTCTCTCACTGGCCGTGTCCAAGTCTTTTCACTGAATTCGAACAATATCTTTGTATTGTGCTGCACTGATACATCTGCTTCCTTTGATCCAAAATGATGATTGTGGAACATGGCCGTTTGTGCTGCCGGCATATGGTCAAAGTGTACCATTTGCTGTATGATACGGTGCTACATCAATGTCAACCCTGGTAACTGCTCACTGCTTCCAACCATGTCAAGCTACTTGGCTTGCTTTCTGTGGTAAACAGCAAGGCAAGGCAGAAGTAATGAGTCTTTTGGCTACTTAATTTAAAGCTTAGAGTAAAAAGACAAGTCAAAGCAGAGATTGCATGAATATTCAAGTAGGCTCAAAGTGACTGTGTGTTGAGAGAGAGCAAGTGAGGAGCCCTGTGATGCACCTTGTGTGTCCCCGTGTGCAAAGTATCCAGATATCAGCACTGCAATGAAAGGTGCCAGTGAGCTCCAAAGTGCAGCATTGAAGTGGAGAACTGTATCTGAAGTAGGTAGATGTATCATGAGGATGTGGTGACGTTATTGCATGTCAGATGCCAACCTCTATGGTTGAGAGATATGGGCCATCATTGCCCACAGAGTGTGCCCTGGATGATTGGTGACTACAGTCCAGGATGAAGGCCTGCAGGAACCAGTGGCAAGCTAAATCCATAATGTACCTGCTCTGACTTACACATCAGGCATTGTTGCTGTCTAGTTTCTCTCCATCATGTTGGAGAATTGGAAAAAGAAATGTACGCAGTAAGTCTCTTGCCAATCACTAGTGCGATTCTTGTTTTGCTGTTCAAAATTTGGTTGCATAATTAGATTCTTTATTTTTCCAACATCCAAAATCTCAGTTCTTCAGATTTCTCCAAATTTTCCTCTTCATTGCCCGTGTCGTTAGGGGCTGGAAAGATTCTGTGCACTGTTTCCACTGTGTATCGTTTGTGACATAACCTATGATGCAAATCATAATGATAGCCATGTGAAAAGACACATCACCTAACACTCGATAGCTGCTGATGTAATAAGTGACCAAATAGTGCTCTTCTAAATAATAAAAGTTTTGATAGAACAGATACAGAGAAAATGCCTCCTCTTGTGTAGGACAGTATGACTACATAATAGACATCAAGATAACAGCCTTATGGAGTTATGTACAACAAATAGACTGCAGTGATTCAAGAGGGTAGCTCCTCACCACCTTCTAAAAGTGATTAGAAATGGGCAATGAATACTGACCCTGTCAGTGATGTCCACATCCCATGAATGAATTTTGTTTTTAAAAAATCAGTATAGGATTATCTCATAGAAATTATTTTTCCGTGAAGAGTAGTGAGAAGATGGAAGTCAGTACCACAGGGAGTGGATAAAGCAAATAGTATAAATGTATCTAGGGGAAGCTAACCATGCTGATCAGAGGGGAGGGAATTGAGGATCAAGAAGATAAATGTAGATTAGAACAGATACTTAAACAAATCAGAGCTGACTTGCCAACCAACCATCCCCCTTTTCTCATTGTTGCGCTGTTCGAAATTTGTTATTTTTGCATCTGTCCTCATGAGTGCAAGACAAAAATCTTCAGAAACGTGCCTACTTCTTTCAACAATAGCGCACAGCTACTAATGAAAACAAAATGCTCATCCAGCTAAAAATAAAGGCACCATAGTCCCAGAGGACCATGCAGCTCCTCATAAGAATGTAATGAATAGGAGCAGGAGTAGGCCATCTGGCCCATCGAACCTGCTCCACTATTCCATGAGATCATGGCTAATCTTTTCATGGACTCAGCTCCACTTACCCGCCTGCTTACTGTAACCCTTAATTCTTTTGCAGTTCAAAAATCTATTCAACTTTGCTTTAAAAACATTCAACAAGATAACCTCAACTGCTTCACTGGTCAGGGAATTCCACAGATTCACAACCCTTTGGGTGAAGAATTTGCTCAACTCAGCCCTAAATCTGCTCCCCCTTATTTTGAGGCTGTGCTCGAGTTTCTAGTTTCACCTGCCAGTGGCAACAACTCCCCACTTCTATCTTACCTATTCCTTTCATAATTTTGTATGCTTCTCCTTCGTACTCTTGGTGCTAGGTTTAACCTAAGGGTCACCTCACCTCAGGCAAGGCCTTCCTGTTGGTATCTCTGCATTGCAAGCCAATCTGACCAACTGAGCTGAACAACCTCTTGCAATGCAGAGTAATGCCAACAGCATGAGTTCAATTCCTGTACCAGCTGAGGGTCAACAAGAAGGTCTGACCTTCTGAACCTCACCCATTGCCTGAGGCATGGTGACCCTCTGGTCAAACTCACCACCAATCCCCTCACTCTTTAATGGAAGCAGAGCCCTTTGTTGCTTTGGGTCCTTGGCAACTTTATGGAGGATGAAATGGTTCAAAGCAAACTACTATATTTTGTAATATATTTTGAAGAATTATTCCAAATGCCATTCATATTTGTTTGTGTTTTAAAGTCAAAGTGGTGATGGGGGTTGTGCAGTGGTATTGTTGTAATGTTACTGTGTTGGTAATCGAGAACTCCAGGCTAATATTTCAGAAACACGAGATCAAATCTGACCAAAGCAAGTCATGGAATTTGACTGCAGTGAAAATCTGGAATTAAATATTAGTGTAATTGCAGCTACACAGCTGTTATTGTGGAAATCTTCCAATATTACCTATATGTGTCTTCAAACCTACATCCATGTATCGAGTAGGAGTGATCTGTTTGGCCCTTCAAGCCTCCTCTGCTATTTAGGACAATTATGGCTGATCTCATCTCAGCCTCTACTCCATTTTCCTACCTGCTGTCCATCACCCTTCAACCCATTACTCGTTAAAAATCTGTCTATCTTAAGTGGGCTCTTAACTGCCCTCTGGGCTGTTTGGTGTGGGCTGAAAATGTTGGCCTCACCAATGATGCTCACGTCCCATAAGCAAGTGAAAAAAGCAAAATTCTGGAAGAACTACCAATGTTCAAGTTTGGAAAGCAATTTTTTTTAAAAAAATTGTATTTAAATAAAGCATTTCTTGTTATTTTAACAGTATTTGACAAGTAATGAAGGATACATCTTGGTTTAATAGTTTCTGAAAGTTTCTCAGCACTTTGCTGCAAGCATTCATTGTTCAGACAGATGGAAGGTAACACTGATGAGCTGATTCTCCATATTACACTCAGTGGTTTGTCTATTTAGCTGTCTGCAGGGTTAAGAAAGCTGTCTGGTCTGAAATTTCAAGATAATAAAATGTGAGGCTGGATGAACACAGCAGGCCAAGCAGCATCTCAGGAGCACAAAAGCTTCCAAGATAATAAAATGTGAGGCTGGATGAACACAGCAGGCCAAGCAGCATCTTAGGAGCACAAAAGCTTCCAAGATAATAAAATGTGAGGCTGGATGAACACAGCAGGCCAAGCAGCATCTCAGGAGCACAAAAGCTTCCAAGATAATAAAATGTGAGGCTGGATGAACACAGCAGGCCAAGCAGCATCTCAGGAGCACAAAAGCTTCCAAGATAATAAAATGTGAGGCTGGATGAACACAGCAGGCCAAGCAGCATCTCAGGAGCACAAAAGCTAATAAAATGTGAGGCTGGATGAATACAGCAGGCCAAGCAGCATCTCAGGAGCACAAAAGCTCTTTTGTGCTCCTGAGATGCTGCTTGGCCTGCTGTGTTCATCCAGCCTCACATTTTATTATCTTGGAGCTTTTGTGCTCCTGAGATGCTGCTTGGCCTGCTGTGTTCATCCAGCCTCACATTTTATTATCTTGGAAGCTTTTGTGCTCCTGAGATGCTGCTTGGCCTGCTGTGTTCATCCAGCCTCACATTTTATTATCTTGGAGCTTTTGTGCTCCTGAGATGCTGCTTGGCCTGCTGTGTTCATCCAGCCTCACATTTTATTATCTTGGAATCTCCAGCATCTGCAGTTCCCATTATCTTAGGTCTGAAATTTCATCAGGTTCTCAACTCATTTATTATAACAATGGTAGAAGATCATCTGAGACCCAGGAGAAACTCCCCACACAGTAGGGGATCTATGAAACTGTGCGAACATTTTATTTGATAACAATGACATAAAAAAGCTTTCATAAAGAAAGGTGTGAACGAAGAAAGCATTGTCCAGTTCAGTGAAATGATACTTTTTACATGATGTTCATTGTGCAGTAAATCCCTTGAAAATGCTTTCATTAAGAGGCCTGTGTTACAGACCTGAGGCTTAAGTTGGCACTAGTGCAGATTATTAGCTTGGTTAAAGCTAATCATTCTTCTACAATTGATTCAGCAGCTTTTAATTAGTTGCAATCATGCTCATCCTTTCTCTTCCTCATCACAGCTCCAAAATGCAGGTTTTTGGTTATTGCCGTTTAAATAATATTCACAGAATATTACCTAGTTACAAATCATACTCTTGATAAGCCCCATCTACCGGGGGTGCTTATCAGTTTGCACATTTAATCAACTCGTCTGAATACTTCCTTGTCCAGTTCTTTAAAATGTTACCTGAGCTGGCCTCTGTTTCCTGTAACACAAGTACGTCCTCCCACTGCTCACCTGTACTGCCCAAGAAGTGCTCAGTCTTATCAAATATCTATGTTAATGCTGCCTGGCCTGGTGAAATGTGAAAGTGTGAAGGACAGAGGGATTAATCAAGTCGTGAATTATACAACTCAATGAATTGCAGGAATGTATGAAACAACAAGAAAAGGAATAACTTACAGTTATGCAGAACAAAAACAAAGTTGCTAGAAAGGTTCAGCAGATCTAGCAGCATCTGCGAAGGAAAAAACAGTTCACGTTTTGCGTCTGGTGACCCTTCCTCAGCACTGAGCTACAGTTGGAACAGAACTGCTGCTCATACCTGCCGAGCTTATCCAGCAACTTTGTTTTTGTTCCTGATTCACAGCAGCCGCAGTTCTTTTGGTTTTTATTAACAATTATGTAGCATTGCATTACAACACTAAAGAGGTCCAATGATCAAATATCAGGAAATGATTCTGAGTGTGAGAGAAACACTGAAAACGTACAGAGGAATGGGAATGAAGTGAGGAGAACGATGAACAGGAAACTAAATGAACAAAGTGATTTAGATGCAATGGTTCTAAAAAAAAGGGGTCAGTGTGAAATGTATTGATTGGATGAGCATGAAACCTAGCATGCAAGTACTTCTAGCTTACAATCAAATGGGAGTAGGGATGAAACAAAGTGTGACAGACAGGAAAACCCAAACTAATGCTTGAATGTTTTCCCCTCCTGCAGAGATGGGCAATGAGGTGAGGCTAGAAGCAAAGCTGTAAAAAGCTACAAAAAGGTCTCACACCTTCAATTTTGCCAAAAGCAGAGTCAGTGCATCAGGCTGGTCTATGCCCAGCAATAGTAGATAGCCAATTAATCCCAATGATACACCAATTGGATGAAAGGTAACAATGTTGCCAAGATCTTCTGGACAGAAATGAACCATTGTTAAATTGGAACCAAAAGCTGTCACTTCACTGGAGGCACAAGCCCAAGCAGTGTAGAAGATTGTCAGTGCCACATTTCAAACACTCATGCACAGACATGCTGCGATGTGATAGCCACAGCTAGAAACACAAGCCACCAACTGATGGTCTGTCAGCTGTGAGGTATCCTCACAACACCTTTCCTTCCTCTACCAGTCAAGGTGCTAGTCACAGGTTCTGCTATTGAAGTTCTGTTTTCGTGACCTGCTGCACCCTCCACACCCCCCCCCCCCACCCCCCATTTAGATAGTGCTCCCAGGACATACCTCTTATTTGATCACTTTCTGCAAGAAGATCTTGACTGATATCCAGAAGACTAGCTAGATTTGAGGTTGGGCCGGGATCATGACCCAACCTGGAAAATTCACCCCTTAAGACCGTAAGTTCATTAGGAACAGGCAGTAGGCCATGTGGCTCATTGAGCCTGCTCCACCATTCAGTAGCATCATGGCTGATCCAATGTCCGCTCTACTGCCTTTTCCCCATAACCCTTGATCCCCCTACTAATCAAGAATCTATCTATATTAGCCTTAAATATACACTAGGTCTCTGAAAACCCCTCCCCAACTCTGTGTGGCCAGGAGTTTCAAAAACTCTCAATCCTCTGAGAAAAGAAATTCCTCTTCATTTCAGTCTTAAATGGATGCCCCTTTATTCTGAGACAATGCCCTCTGGTCCCAGACCCTCCCATGAGAAGAAACATCCTCTCAGCATTTACACTAAGTCCCTTAAGAATCCTGTATGATGCAACGAAATGATGTCATTCTTCAAAATTCCAATGGTCCCAAATTGTTTAGTCTTTGCTCATTAGACACTCCCTCCATACCAGGAATCATCCTAGTGAACCTTCTCTGAATTGCCTCCAATGAAATAATATATTTTCTTTAATAAGGTGATCAAAATTGCTCACTGTATTCCAGATGCGATCTCACCAGTACTTTCTACAGTTACAGTAAGACTTCCCTACTCTTATACTCCAATTCCCTCGAAACAAGGGCCAACATTCCATTAACCTTCCTGATTACCTGCTGCAGCCGTGTGTTAGCTTTCTGTGTTTCATGCAGAGGAACCCCCAAGTCTCTTTGTATTGTAGCTTTCTGTAGTTTCGCTCTATTTAAATAATATTGTTCTTTTGTTCTCACTTCTAAAATGAACTTATTTTCTCACATTGCACTCTAACATTTTTTCCTCTATCATATGTAAACTGTCTCTCTCTTGCGGTTTGCTTTCCCCCCTATTTTTATGTGGTCTACAGGTTTGGCTACAGTACGTTCACTTCCTTCCTCCACATGCTTAATGTATGTTGTTAACAGCTGCTGTCGCACCACTTATCCCTGTAGAAGAATGGGGAGCAGATCAATGCTTACAGAAAAGTTCCAAGTTTCAGGAAAACTGATTGTTTTTAGTTATTGGTAATGAAGTGGGAGATCCACTGCAATATATCATGCATTATATGTTGTTGTAAAAATAACCCCATGTGCAATGCACTAGTCTTTATAAAACGGGCAATCTTCATCATATTTAATGACAACTTCACGTGTACAGAAGTAATCTACATAATTTGATTAAAAAAAAGTCAATATAATCCTTGGAGTTGAAGCCAAATAAAGGGATAGATTTTATGGCCCTCAGCACAATGCATCTTGATCTATCTCTTTTACATGGGAGACAGTGGATAAGTAGGTAGCTTGTTCCCTTTTGGGCCCAGTGAGGGACTTGAGTGCTCCATTAGTGAATGCCTCATCCTCTCCCCGCTGTTATTTTACTCAAGGCAGGAGGAGGCCTGGAACAAACAGATAGCCTGGCACGTTGTACTTATCAAACTGGTGTTCAGGAAGAAGGGTGATTCTCCTTTGGAGGAATCACCTGTGCCAGTATCTCCACACACACACTCTCTGTCCTCCCATATCTACCAATCAGGCCCCATTGATGCCCTGGACATCCCTGAAACCTGACATCAGCAATCACCTATTTTTCAGGGAACTGCCTTTAGCCCCAGCAACCTGGCCCTGGTGGGGTCAGAGCTACAGGCCAATGGATTGGCTGGCAGTTCTCAAAGGTAGAGCATCTTCCACAGTTAGGGATGCAAGGATTTGCACTGAGTCAGTTCACAGCCTGCAAATGCAAAATGTATGAGGGCAACTTACTTTTCCATAGACACTGATTTGGGGTCAAGTGGGGATAGAGGGCACAGCTCCCCATAAAATCCAGCTTCAGATTAACTCCAGCACACTTGCAGTTTTTATAATTGATTACACCACACTTACTGCTTTGGATGAAGAATGGAAATGGAAATTAATGTACCAATGGGTTATTTTAAATAAAGCTCAATGTTTATCAGTTTCTTGATGTGAGCAAAGTAGACAATCATCCAAATGCACTTTGGCACTGAAACAAACAAATCTGGAATGACAATTTTTCATCTGAGCTGAGCTGTAGTAGTTTTGATGCACTACTATTACATATAGGGCCCATTTAATGTTGCAAAATCTAATGCTACTGTACTTGTAGGTTGTTTTGTTTTTAGGTGAAGGTTGTTTGTGTCTTCAAGCCACATTTCCATCTCTAGTTTTATAATGTGTGTTGTATTATCACCATGACTCACGCTGAGACATTTGCTTCAAAAACAAGGTGGAGCCATTGAATTGTCAACCTCAATCAATCTTCTGATTATTACCATATTTAATGTTTGGTGTGCAAAATTGATTGGTTTACTCCCTTTAGAAATAACTTACCTGTTACTGAAGGTCAAGAGATTTGTTTGCGAAATTCAGCAGTATGAGCAATGAGTGAATTATGGAACATAATTACTATGTGATCAGAATGACTTGCAGGATTATTGACTGAATAAATTAATTTGATGACAACTCAACTTAGAGGCAATATAATACACTGCTGATGACGTGCAATAAACATCATACTATGAATACTCGGAAAGTGCAACTAGCTCCTTATTTTAGAAAAAGCACAACAGATAACGAGACTGAAAAGGTCTTTATTTTCCTGCTGAATATACAGTGAGGTTCAAAGCATACATTGTGTTTTACAGTATACAACATCTCAGTGAATCTACAAAGAACGTTACTTTCCAAACATGCATTTCATGAAATTCTTAAAACAACAAAAGAGCAAGTATGCAAAGCAACCTGAATCCTGCTTCTAACAAATAAATGATCGACACACATTTTTTCCTGTTATATAATTCTCCTTATGATCGTTGTCAGTCATTATCCAATCCAGGACATTTTACCATTGGACTTTGGTTGAATTTCGGAGTTGTGTAATTATCTTGGAAGAAGAGTACTCTTTATTAGTTTGGAAGTAATCTGTGATACCATTTTTCATCAATGTTTCCTCCTGAAAATGTATTTTTTTGTGATCTTGTGTTTGGCCTAAAAAATATTAAACATTATTCTCAATTTAGCAATCATCTTCATTTGAACTATTCATCAAAGAAGTGCTCCTGTGTTTTTTTATCCACAGTTTGTGTTTGAGTAGTTATATTTAATTTTAAAGAGTGAAAGAACTGAGTGAGCAGAGTGAGCCACTTTACAGTTTTTAACTAAATTATTTTCTATTCTATCTTTATAGTTCTCATATATGAAAACTGCTTAACATGCAAAGATAGTGACTGTAGCAAATAATACAGCAACAGTGCATTTAAAGTAGTAGGATCTTCCTGACCTTCCTAGTTCCCCGAATTTGCTGATTCACTCTATCTATATCTTGTGATTTTATTTCCACTGAAATATATGTTTTCAGACGAATGTTAGCACCAACATACTATTTCAGTTTTTATTTATGGAAGTATTCTGTACTGCACCTTTAAAGAACAATGTTTGTTACCAAATGCGGCCATAGATAAGTTCTGAATCATGTTACTAGTTGGCATACGCTTTTACTTCAGACAAGACTGCAGGACTGAACCATTGATCTCTATATAAATAAACATTGCATACAGTTAGCACAACAAATTATTAGACTGATACTTTAAGCATTAGTTTCTAATTCTATTCGAATGGTTAGATACAACTGAATAAGATGTTTCCGACAATTCATTCTCAAACAGATTGTCAGATTTTCTGGAAAAAGAAACTGTTCTTGGACAATTATTATCCCAAAGGCAGTAATTTTCCTCAGTGTAGGTGATATTTTTTAACCTAACGCTGACTCAGTACTTTTAAATATAATAAAGGAGAGATGGTTGAATTTTGAATACTTTTAACTGGATTAATTGCCAAGTTGATTTTACACAATTTTCACAGATTTATTCTCTGAAATCTGTCTGAGTATATCAACAAATCCTTACACTTGTGTTAAGATATGACCAAAACTCATTACAAATCTCCAGTTCCAGATATTACAAAAGTTGATCAGTACTACTGAGACAAATGATACAACACCTTAATTTACATTACAAACAACTAGAAATTCAGTAACAAATGAGGTTTGGCTAGCTTTGTACATTTTATTACTAGAACAAGTATTTGTACTTTAATAAATGCCATGTGTAAAATCTGAGTCTATCTTAGTTTTTATGGATAAAGGACAAGTAATGATGTTGTGGAGATCGTAGTAGTGCATTCTTCAAACATCTAAAAATAACTTTAGGAATGAGCAAGAGAACCATTCTCCAATTTAATACATCTTACAAATTCATTAGGTATAACACCTATTGGGTTTTTAATCAATCTTGAGTAATTTGTTCCAGAGATTAATTATTACAGTAAATCAAATACTGAACAACTAAACAACTTGAACAGCAACATTACCAGTCAACAATATACTCTGAAATAGTCCCATTACTTTTATATTTTATATACTTAAGTTAGAGCACCCTGAACAGATTCTTTTAGTTGAGATGAAAATGCACATATCATTTAAATGTGCATTGATGGAATGCCATCATCTATTTTATATGCAGAAAATCTATGTTTGCACACAAGTACAAAGATAGAAATACATGGAATATATTTAACCAATTCCATCAACCATCCCTGCAATCAGCATAGTTTCCATGTATCCAGAAACATATCTGTGCATATTTCAGTGGAGTAATGCGCACAGCCACATTGTAATCCTGCTGTACACCATTGACATCCACCCACTGATGACCAGAAAAGACTCCAATGATTTTGCGTTTCCACGAATGCTTGTCTGGCTCTTTCAGACGAATGTAAATACCTGAGCCACTTGACCCAGGATTAGCATCACAATACTGATAGAATAGATCGTTGGATTCATCAGACACAGTGCAGAAGCGATATACCAGTTTCCCCGGTCTGTCAGTATCAAAGCCTGAAAAGTGAATCCGGTTGCTTGGCATGTTTTGGACAGAGGGACTAATTCCAATCTCCATATATTTGTGTTTCTGAGGTCGCTTTAATTCAAGAATAGCATAATCATAATCCACTGCAATATCATCAGCCACTCCTTTGAACCAGCCCTTTGGTACTTGGGTACGCTTTACTCTTGACCATTGGAAAGATGGCTTATCCCTTGTTGATCGTTTAATCCTCTTCGATCCTCTCTTCCTTCCACCCCTCTTGGATCTCAACTTTAAAAATCCCACTCTTAGCCTTTTGGCACCTTTCACATAGTCTCTACCATCATGAATGCAATGAGCTGCTGTTAGCACATGTTTCTCTGACACTAGAATCCCAGTACACCCTGTAGAGATTTTCACTGCTGTATTAAAAGGATAGCTAGTTATGAAATGTGTGTTACCAATGCTAAATCTGCTGTCTAGCCCAAAGACCTGCCTCCTTCTCCTAGAATGGCCTTTTTTCTGAGCAATCTCAAATTCATTTTTCATGTTGAAATCTTTGACATCTACCTCAGTCAACGTACGTGTTCCGTTGTGGTACAGTGTTTCATATGAAAGGTAATTCTGAAAGTCAGACACGGTTGGCAGTGGTAGTTTCTTTTGGCAAACAATCCCACAGGTTGAATTTATCAACAATTTGGTTTTAGCTTCAAATCTTGGAGGTTCTATGCTTATGGTCCTTCTGTCCAATACTTGAGGTGCTCTTTGTAAATGCCAGGTATAATCTTCCTCAGTGCCAATCCCAAAGGCAAATGTGTTCATCGAAAGTAATATTAAAAGTTGTATTATTCCCATGGTGAAAACAGAAGATTTTCTGTCAGGAAAAGGAGAAAAATGGCTTTAATTGTGAAAAAAATAGATTTTTCAGTTCTGTTTTCATACATGTACATTAAGAAGTGTTTTGTTATGTATCTATCAAAATGATCAAAAGTCAACATCTCAATGGCATTGTGGAACTTAAACTGTAATATAATTTGAACCAATACTGCTTCAGTAAGAAAAAGATAACTTTGAATCATAGATACTGCAACATAAAGGAGGTAATTCAGCCCTCGGATGCAATAAAGAATTTTTTGAAAGGGCTGTCTACTTAGGTCTATCTTTTTGACTTTTCTCGCACAGTCATTCTTTATCCCTTTTCAAAATAAAATTACAGAACTGTATATGGTTGAACTTGTCATTTTGAATCAGAGATTTAGAAGGAACAGTGGGAATAGAATCCAATTCTTGTGAACGCTGAAGAATACAATTGTTCCCTCGTGCACTCTTCTCAGCTTGTGTCTCCTTTCTGACATGTGGAATGAAGTTCCAGAGGAAGTAGTGTATGTGGATGCAGATATCACATGTAAAAGACATTTGGATAAGTACATGGATAAGAAGGGTTTGCTCAGGAAGGTGGGACTAGTTTAGTTTGGGATTATGGTCAGCCTGGACTGGTTGGACTGAAAGGTCTGTTTCCATGCTGTATGACTCTATAACACAGACTGTTTTGTGAGATGAGCAGGAAGGTCATGCCATGAGTTTACTTCCCTTCACATGATGTCACCAGACTGAGGTTTATTCAGATCATGAACTTTTCCCACTCAATGGAGAAAAATAAGCTACAACACAATTTTTC
Organism: Stegostoma tigrinum; assembly: GCF_030684315.1. Taxonomy (NCBI): domain Eukaryota; kingdom Metazoa; phylum Chordata; class Chondrichthyes; order Orectolobiformes; family Stegostomatidae; genus Stegostoma; species Stegostoma tigrinum. Next base: position 48,528,395 of record NC_081357.1, on the reverse strand, counting down.
ACTGATTCAAGGAGACCATTTCTAGAAATGTATTTCTTTTTATTGTTTCTTGGAATCTGTGCTCAGTAGCTGGCTAAGCATTTATTACCCATTCATAATTGCCATTAAGAAAGTGGCAGTGCATCACTTCTTGAATTGCTAAAGTCCATTTGATGTAGGAATCATTTCATTAGGGACTGATTTCCATGATTTTACCTCAGTGATAGTGAAGGAGTAAGGATTTACATCCATCAAAATGTTGTGTAGGTTGGACGGGTAATGATGTTCTCATCTGTCCTTCCAGGTTGTAGATGTTGTTCATTTGGAAGTTGCTCTCAATGGAAGCTTGGTGAGGCACCAGTGCATCCTGTATGTGATGCACATTGCAGCTACTTTGTGCTGGGTGTGAACATTGAAGTTGGATACGCAGATGATCAAGCAGAAATATATGTATAGCTCACAGAAAGAACTCTCTCCCTGCCCTCACACCCATCACAGAACCTAACAGCTTCTTGATTGATTCCATAATGTTTCTCTTCCACTGTCTTATTTGGAATACAACTTTAGGTATAGTTTATTCTTTGTGTAAAGGAATACATCCTCATTTCACTGGTAAACTTGCCAAGGTATCAGACTTGGGTCTGAGCTACAACTTTCACCACTGAGTCAGACAGTCACGTGTTCAATCCTACACCAGAGGCTTAAGCATTACATTTGAATATTCATTTCAGTGCACCACACAGGGCGGACAACACTGTCAGAAGTGCTGTCTTTAGAACGTGATGTTGAACTGATACTCCTTCTATCATTTCCTGTCATAAGAATCAAACCAGATCTAAATTACAAGGAATGTTGTATTAGTCGTGCCTCACAGTGACATTCCCCTGACTGCCACTCAATGACAGAACCAAATTGATATCACTAACGAGGAGAATCAAGAAGAATTGGATGGAGATTACAGTACGATTTGAATTAAAATGGAGAACATGGATTCAGAAAAGTACCAATCATGAAGGTCTCATCACATGCAGGTGATACGGAGGAAGATCACTGGTTACTACTGTAACAGTTTAAGTGAGCAGCTGGATACCAATACACACAGACTGACAGGAATATTATTACACTTGTTTGCTCAGATTTGCATAACATAACAATGGCTACAACAGTAATGACTGACTGAGCTTTGAAACATTTGCTTTGTTTATGAATTTGACAGGTGTTTAACAAAGGTACAACCCGATTGTCTACATGTTGATTTGACTGCTTTAAATTAAGGGCTGGAATTCTTTGAAGCTGTTGAATATTTATGTTCATAGTAACTTTCAAAAGACACAAATTTATAAAACAGAAAATTATAGAACTAGTTGAGAAGTAAATACATGTATAATATATTCAGCTTCCTTAATTTGAAATGGTTTTTGTATTTTCAAAAATCCTTGCCTTACCACAAATTGTTTCGATTTTATCGACAAGACTAATGTTTTAATAATGTATTACACAATAAGACAATAATTATATAATATGATAATAGGTTTTGAGAGAGTTAAAGATATATGTTCATGTTATTCCTCTCCTTTTGATTCACATGATTATATTCCTTATGTTGGAGTTATTGAAGAAAGATAAAGACAAGGAAAAACAATAATTTTGCCTAATTTATTCATGCAGGAAATTTAATTCTATAAAATTTTACAGGAAATGTTCAACTGAGGCCTCACCTCCCTCTCAAATGATCCCACTAGCACTCTTAGCAGAAGAGGCATTCAAGACAACACTGGATGACTATTTAAGTAGAAACACAATGCACGATTACGGGGAGAAGTCAGGAGTTTGGCACTAAGTCAGAACGCTCAGAGAGCCAGTGCAGTTATGTTGGGCTGAATGGCCTTCTGCACTGTAATAATTGTCATTCTGGGGAGGGAAATTCTCCAAATTTTACACATTCATGGTATGTGAGCATCACTGGCAAGATCAGCATTTATTGCCCATTCCGAAACTGTCCTTGAGAAGATTGTGGTGAGTTGCCTTCTCGGATTGCTGCAGTCCATGATGTGTAGGTGTAACCACAATGCTGTGGTGCTAGGAGAAAGTCCCAGGAATTTCACCCAGTAGCAATGAAGAAATAGTGATATATTTTGCATATATACTGATATACATAAGTTGGGTTGTGTGTGACTTCAAGGTGAAGGTTTACTGTTCCCTCTTATCTGTTGCCCTTGTCTTGTTAAGTGGTAGAGGCCACAGATTTCAAAGCTGCTATCAAAGAAGACTCCATGTTCTGCAGTGCTCCTTGTATATAGTACACATAGCTGCCACTCTGTATCAGTGGTAGAGGAACAGAAACAGGCTGCTTCATGTAAATCTTATCCAACTTGTTGAGAGTTGTTTGAGTTGCATTATTGAAGTTCAATCACATTCAATCTTATCTATTGGAAAGGTATTCAAGAAACAAGTTAGTTCTCACAGAATTCCCAACTTCTGAACCCCCTGTTTTGTAACCATTGTATTTATTTGGTTGATTCAGTTAAGGCTTTGATCAACGGTAATCCCCAGAATGTTGATTATATTGTATCCAGCAATGGCAATTCCTTCGAAAGTCCTGAGGAGGTGACTGAATTCTTGATTGTTGTCTGGTACGTGCAAGGTATGAACGTTACTTGCTGCTTTTTAGTTTAACCCTGTAACAGCTATAATTGATCCCTCAATTAGTATCACTAAAACAGAATTTCTGGTCATTTATTTCACTACCTCGTTTGTGTCCTTGTCATGCTCTCGTGCCAAACTTACTTCCAACAGAAGTTACAGGCAAGAGTTTTGCAGGTCCTGTGGGGTCTAATTAAGCATTAGGTACAGAAACAAAGTTGGAAAATAGTTGGGCATTAATAGGAAAACTGATGGCACCACCAGGATCTTCCTAATGGAAAAAGCTCCATCTCCCATGCTGGAGCCTACCATTTAACTGGAGATAGTTGCCTGGTAGCATGCTGGTCCCCATCAACACTTCCACTCAATCTCCCACTTCATAATTATAGTTTGCTGTGTTAATATTCCTTTGCTAATGAACTAATCAAATCGTTCAAAACAAATTTGAAAGAATTCCTGTTTTTTTTCCCTTCAGCATTTGTAATACATAATATTGGTATAAAGCTAAAACAATAAACACTGTTAAAGTACTACAAATCTCAAAAAACATGTTTTTGAAAGAACCTGAATTGAACTATCTTGTAATATTTTATTTCAAACCATGGTAGATCGCACTGTAGGGAGATACCTTTTTTAAAAAAATTTAGGTTAATCTCCATGATTTGAAACAGGAAGTTAGTTGAAGCCTGGAAACAGCTTTAAAACCAGCAGGAAGAAAGAATCTGCCAGATGGTGCAGCAAAGGCCTATCAAAAATAATGGGTCGTTCTGATTTTGGAGCTGGAACCTCATGGCTTTCTTGCTTGAGGTGAGACATCCACAATCATTAATACAACCCCAAGAAGTCTTATATGTCAGGAGAATTACACTATCCCTGAGGAAAATCAAACTGAATTGAGAGTTGTCACAATGGTCTCAGTAGATGTGAAAGGACCTTCAAGATCCTGTATTGTATAGGGCAACACTATGGTAGAAATCAAAGTAGAACAGGTTGAGATTTTCAGGTTTTATGAAATCTTAAGCTAGATGCTTTATTTGACAGAACTGTTTTGTATAGAACTTGAAATTTTGTGATGCAGCATGTTCAGTTAATAATTAGGACTTCAAATACCTTTTTCAAAGTTAATGGTCTCCCTCAAGATACTACTAATTAAAAATAAGTATTTCTCTTCTGAATGATCCTTGAAGGCCACAAGACAATAGAAAGTAGGAGCAGAAGTGGGCCATAAAGACTATAAGGTGTAGGAGCAGGAGAAGACTATTCAGCCCATCAATCTGCTCTACCACTCAACTTAGCTGATATGACAACCCTCAACTCAATTTTCCTGCCTTTTACATATAACCCTGAATTTCCTTACTGATGGAAAATCTATCAATCTCAACCTTGAGTATACTTAATGACGCAGCTTAAAAGCCCTCTGGAGAAAAGAATTCACAAATTTACTTTCCTAAGAGAAGAAATTCCTCCTTATTACAGAGTACAACCCCTTACTCTGACATTAACATACTTTAGATTCATGCATGAAGACTCCAATTCCCTCTGTGCTGTGACTTTCTGCAGTTTTTCTCCATTTAAATGATATTCAGTTCCTCTAATCTTCCTGCCAAAGTAAATGACTTCACATTTATCCACATTATATTCCATCTGCCAAGTTTTTGTCCACACACTTGTCTATGTCCCTTTGCAGACTTCTTGTGGCATCCTCATCACTTGGCTTCCCATCTATTTTAGTTGTCATCCAAGAACTTCACTGTCTCATCCAAATCATAAAACATATTGTGATAATTGTGGCCCAAGCACTGAACCCTACGGTACTCCACTGGTTAGTGCGTGCCATCCCGAAATAGCCAGAACGCCAATTCTGACTTCTACTAGTTAGCCAATTGTCTATGCATGTTAATATACTATCACTAACACTATGGGCTCCTGTCTTAGTAAGTACTTTAGCATGTGATACCTTATCAAACATTTTCTGAAAATTCAATTATTTTACATCCAGTGCATCCCCTTTATCGATCCTGCTTATTACTTCCTCAAAATTGTAATAAACTTGTTGGGCATGATTTTCCCTTCATAAACCAAAGCTGACCCCGTGTCATCACATGATGTATTTCTAAGTGCTCTTGCTATTGCAATCTGTAAAGTGGACTCTAATATTTTCCTGATAACAGATATTAAGCTAACTAATCCATTGTTACCTGAGGTTTTTGTTTCCTTCCCCATCTAAATAAAGTGTTACATTGTTTTCCAATCTGCCAGATTAGTTTTTCAATCCTCTGTGATTTATCCAGAAGAATCTAAGGATTTTTGTAAGATTATTACCCGTGCATCCACTATCTCTACAGCTACTTCTTTTAATATCCTCTGACGTATTTCAAAAGCTCCAGGAGGCTTCAGTCTTGAGAGCCATTCATTTCTCTTGCACTTTTTCTCCAGTGATTGTTATTGTATTTATTTCCTCTCCTCCTTTTTGCCCTTGATTATTTAATAATTTTTGAATGCTATTAGGGTCTTCTACTGTAAAGTCTGATGCAAAAACTCCTCTACCATTCCCTGATTCACCATTATTTTCACAGCCTTACTCCCTAAGTAGCTTAGGTTCACTTTCCCTATCTCTTCCTCTTATATATTTTAAAAAGCTCTTGGTTTCATTTTGATGTTACTAGCAAATTTACTGTCAAAGTTTATCTTCTCCCTCTACATTTTTTGATCGTTTTTGTTGGTTTTTTTCAAACGGTCCTAATCTCCTGTCTTACTACTAATCTTTGTCCTATTGCACATGTTTCAACTGTGTGTGTTTTAATTTGATGCGAGCATTAACTTCCCTAGCTAACCCTGGTTGACTTACCTCTTCCCTGAATCCTTCTTTCTCACTAGGATACACATTTGCTGTAGGCCAAGAACTATGTCCTTAAACGTCTGCTATTGTTCCTCAATTATCTTTAGTGCTAAACCCCTTTTGTAGACTACTCCAGTTAGCTGTCCTCTTTCCTTTTGTTATTGCCCTTATTTAAGATTGGCACAGTTGTTTCTAATACAAATTTTCCCTCTCAAACTAATTGCTAAATTCTACCATATTATGATCACTGTTTCCTAAGGGGTCTTTTACTCTGACATCACTTATTGCATGGACCTCATCGTGTATCACCAGATCCAAAATAGTTCAATCCTGGGTTGGACCAACAACATATGGTTCTGGGAAAGTGTTCCAAACACATTTTGCATTCTTCCCCATGGTGTTCTCTGCCAATCCGGCTCTCCCAATATGCATGAATGTTAAAATCACCTATAATTAATATACTGCCTTTTTGTTTTATATGCTGTCATTATCTCCTGAAATTCTTTTGGGAAATGTTTAAATTAATATCTTGAAAAGTCTGGAATGTAAAACTAAATGGAATATAAAAGTTGGGAGATGTACTGTATTCGTACAGGGTATTGATAAAATCACACTGTGAGTACTGTGTGCTGTTAGGTCTCCTTGTTTAAGAAAGGATGCAATTGCATTAGAAGCAACTCAGAAAGAGTTCATTGAATTGATTCCTGGAATGAAGTGCCTAACTTATGAGGAAAGCTGAGCTGGAATGAGGCTGATTCCATTAGAGTTTAAAAGGATAAGAAAAAAATCTTATTGAGACATAAAAAAATCTGAGGGGCATAACAGAATGGGTGCTTGAAAGGATATTTTTCCCCTTTGGGAGTAACTAGAGCTAGGAGTTTAAAATTAAGGGGCATTTCATTTAAGATGAGAATTTTTTTTCCCCCTTAAGCTCGTGAGTCTGTGGAACTCTATTCTCTGGGGAAGAGTGCAGGTGGAATTTTTTTAAGGCAGAGGTAAATAGATTTTGTCTATAACAAGGGGATCAAAGGTTATTGGGATAGCCGGGCAAGTCGAATTGAGGATACGATTGGATCAGTCATGATCTTTTTTGAAAAGCAAAGCAGCCTTGAGGGCCAGAGTGGCTTATTTCTGCACCTAATTCAGGTGTAAAAGTGAACTCTGTAAATATTTTACAAGTGATCTTATGGAATTATTTTCCAAAAAATTTAAAGGAAGATGATTTAGTTGACAAAAGCAATAATTCTTGTATTCATTGCTTTAAAATTAAAACATAAAGGAGGAGCACAGAAGCAATTTGCTTGCTTGCCCTCTCTACACCAGAATAAACTTGTTGGGCATGATTTTCCCTTCATAAACCAAAGCTGACCCCGTGTGTGGCTTGGCAAGGCCTGAAGGTGCTGGAATAAATCTTTTTAGAAGGCACCTCCAATACATCTGTGTTTCATGAAGATAATCACTGGTATTCCATAGCATCAGGGCTCAATAAAACCTCACTAGACAAAACATTCGCTGCCAATAATGATGTATCAATGTGTTAGCTTTGGCTCAGTGGTAATATTTGGGTCTTCTTATTCCTTGGTTCAGTTTCAAAATTAGTTGGAGGTATTCTTGAGCTAGTTTCTTTTTGCAACAGTGAAAATATTAAATCTATAACTTGTACTTTTCGCTGGCCGTTTACAAAACATTATCTTTCCCAGCTTAGTTCTTAAAGGCTGGCCACACCTAGGTTAGCTCTTTCTACTCGGAAAGTAGCAACCAGTAGCCGTTTTGCTGCCTGTTGTTATCTCACCGCTAGGTGGCAGAACATGACAAGAGACCTTGGAATATATTTAAATTCTCAAGTTTCTCAATTTGGAGTGTGTATTAGAAGTTCCCTTGTTTTCAATGTCAGGTTCAGGTTAATGCTTTGGTCTGTTTTGTCCTTTGTTTGTATTATAAATTACTGAAAGTTCGGAGGACTTTATAAAGTATCCACCCCCCATCGCTGTAACACTGCCGCACACATTTAGTATTTTATACTGTTCCGTGCAACAAACTGAGTAAAATTTCCAAACTCACCCAGTGGAATCAAATCTGGCAACTCAGATATCAAAGTCGCTGTTGAAGCTTCGTTACGGAATCACACAATGTTTGTCTCACTGAATCTCCTCAATCTGAAACAAAATACCCCCCGGTCCGATCAGGAGCCACAACAAGGAAGTTTTGGGTTGAGACGCCTACTGCATTACGGAGTTTGTTCTTCGCTCACGCCAGAAAGATCGACTTCATCAGGACAACCGCTTCCATCACTGATCCCATATTCAAGAGGCATCATCTCTGCAAACCCAATTACGGAGAGGTGTCCCTCCCATAAAGCGTGTACTGTTTCCCTTAGGGTGCAATAACACTCTCTCTCATTTCTGACTTGCTAAGTTCTCCTTGCATTTTATATTTTTACTTTGTATTTCGTTTTCCTCTGGTCGTTTCTAATTCTCTGCAATTTTTCTAAATGACTCACTTGTACTCCCACCTCCACAATCTGTTGAAACGTCCTTATTCGTACAAACCATGATACACTTAAACTTTCCCGGAGCTTTATATCAAAAGATGCACATAACAGATTGTTCATTTTTTCTTTAAATCTAAACTTTTCAAAGTGATCTGCCGCAAGATTTTTTTCACAATCTTAGTTGAAAGTGACTTGTAACGTTTAATCCCTTTAACCAAATGTGTCTTCAAACCGTCAAGTTGCAAAGATTAAAACAACACAAAACTGTCAAGGAATTAAAAGCTCAGGACAAATCTGTCTTTGACAGATTGCCAGGGGAGACAGACCCCGGATCCCGCGGAATGAGGCTGCAAATGCTGGTGACGTGCCCTGCTCGGTGCTCAGGAAGATGGCATGTTCGACCGTGTTCAGACCCCAAGAAAGCGTATGCGCCGCTTATAAAAAGAAATGCAGGTCCCGTTCAGTGAAGTAAAGCAGCATTGTGTTGGTCATTTTCACATCAAATGAACCATTTCACCCAAACAGAGGTTCACTGAGTGACCAGGCAGGCTGGGTTTGGTTTTCTTAGAACAGAGAAAGCTGGTGTGGGGGTGGGGGGGGGGGGTCTGACTGAGATGCACGAAGTTCTGAAGAGGTAGGTGATGGAGGAAACTTTCCTTCCTTCTCAATTGAAGGGGGTCAATGATCAGGGAGCACAGTTTTAAGGGAAGGAGCAGCAGGTTTGGAGTGGATTGAGGGAGGTTTGGGAGTGGACCTGAGGGAGGTTTGGGAGTGGATCTGAGGGGAAGCAAGAGGGTGGCTAGTGGGCACCTGGAATTCACTGTGTAAATGGATCGTAGAGGTGGGACCAAATCAAAACATTTAGGTGAAGAGGACTTGGAACGCCACAGCAAACAAGACTATGAGTCAATTGCTGGGAAATGGGATTAGATGTAATGGACCGAAGAGACTTCTTCCGTGCTGTCTCCCAGCAGCCGTGGCGGTAAAGGCGAGAGAGAAATGCGCAAGCAGCTCTGGAATGCAGAGTAAGGAGTGAGAGGGAGGCTGCCTCTCTACATACACACAGACACAGACACACACACAGACTCAGAGAGCTGTTTCTACCTCCCCAACCACCCTCCATCCTCCCCATCACCAAGCAGCACCACGATCGACAGAACTGAGAACCGCAATTCAACTCCTCACCTCATAGCACTGGTCTCAGAACCACCTCCAGGAGCTTTCATGCATAGTTTCAACATTATTTAAAACAACACCCGCTCATTGCAAATGCTCCAATTTAGAAAAGAGAGCTGTATATTAATAGTTCGATCTTCACCAGAATTAGACAAAAATAACCCGAAAAAATAACTTAATTTGCGGTGGAATGCATAAATCCATGACACAGAAGGTAGTCCATTGAACCTTCTGATTTTGAACTTTTAGTTATTATTTTGTCCACACTTTCGATCTGTTTATAAAGGAAAGCTAAACAAAGCAGTGGTGTTGTCAGGAACCTCCCTGTAGAAAGGGGGGCCGATGTCCCCTATTTTGTAATGCCTGTCTGGGAAAAGTCTTTTTCCCCTGTCCTCACACCCACCCCCCAACACCTACATGTGCAAGAATTGATCAGTGTTCCTGACCTAAGCTGGCTGCTTTTCGCCACTAATTCCAACAAAGCAGCTACAAATTACTACACACGGTCTGACCTGTAAAGTTCTCACTCTCCTCCCGCAGCTGCCACTGAAAGCTCACCGACTCTCACCGCCCCCCCAGCTGTGAATGCTCTGATCATTTCTTACCTGTTACCATTCGCTAGGGTGCAGATGCTGTGCGGTTTCCTCTGCCAGGGTATCGCTCCTGGGCCCCTCACATTGCAGGAATGGGGCGCTTTGTATCCGGACAAATCGTCTTCCCGTTCACATTCAACACCAAGGCAGAGCACGACTGAGCAAGTCCGGGCTGCGCCGCGCACTTGATGCTTCTGAAAAAACAAGGGACAAAAAAAACCCTTCCCGTTTCTTCCCAGTCCAAGAGGGGTGTGTCCAGTGGGATTGGCAGCCCCACACGCCAGCCTGTCTCTCTCTCTCTGGCCCCCACCTCCCTCACCAGTTCTTAAAGGACCAGCCCGTCACATTAAGACACTGCTATTGTTTCCAAGTCGCTGTTTACAAACCGATCTCTACGTTCTCCAAAAACACGCACACAGGCTCGACTGGAAACAAAAAACTGTTGTGACCTACCAACTGATTCCATCCCTCCCCCCTAAACCCTCAACAGCTGGCGAGTAAGTTTCAAAGTGTGTTCCAACACGCCAGACGGTGAATCAGAGTGCAAAGGCACGGTGCACCTGGAGCACGGAGACCGCCTGGCACTGTCCAGCGTAAGCACGCTAACCCACCGCTACCCACTGCACCCTGATTGCGGCTTTTTATCCCACAAAGTGAGCGCCACAAACTTCAAACTGGGATTTTTTTTACACTTTTGGACACCGTCAAATGTTTCCCATCTTTGGGTGTGTTCTTTTAAAAAAAGCCTGAACAAAGTGCGTTCGACTGCTTCTCATTATTTCCGATTATGTTCTTTATTTTTAGAAAGAGTAACCTCTCGTTTGCTCGGAATAGCAAACCATCCTCCCAACTTTTGCAAAGATTAAATTCAGAAGCCAAGCGTACTGGAGAAAGAGCAATTTAATAAAGTTGTGACCAGCAGGATTCCACCTCGACTCTGACCTGTTAAACCGTAAGACATCGGCGCAGAAATAGGCTATTCAGCCCATCGAGTCTGACTTCCTGTTCAATTGATCACCTCATGATCCTCGCCCCTGCTTTCCCCCCATTACCCTTAGATTTTTGATTAAAAATCTGCCTATCCCAACCCTACATATACCTAATAACCCAACCTTAACAGCTGTCTGTAATCCACGAGAGAATTAATTGGTAAGAGGTAAGCAAGAGAGAAATATTTTACACAACATGACCTCGAATGGCCAGGGCAACGGCAACAACAGGGACACCAAACCAGATAAAACTGCAGATTCTGGAAACATGAAACACTCATGTTAGAAGCAGACAAAAGATCGGTCAACATCTGTGGACTGAATAGATACACTGTGTTTAACAAGGAACGTCCAAAGCTTGGAGCCAATCAGGACTGCAGATCCTGGAAGCCTGCGTCTATAGGTGTGACGCTGGAAAAGCACAGCAAAACAAACCCTTGGTCAGGTCTAGGGAGGGGAAGGCCAGCCCAGAAATAAATAGAGGGTGAGAGCAGTTCTGGGGGGGGAAGGTAGGAAAGATGGTGATAGGTGGAATAATAAATAGAGGGTGGGGCAGGGCTCTGGGAAAGTTAGATGGGATGGTGATAGGTAGATGCAGTTTAGGGGTTTATGTGGTTGGTCGGCGGAAAGGTCCAAGTGGATAGATGAGTAGGAAGATGGACAGGTTAGGCCAGGCCAGGCCAGGGAGGAGGAGGGCTGGATATCGGATAAAGTTGCGGATAGAGGGGTTTTGAATCTGCTGAAGTCAATGATAAGGCCATTGGGCTCTATTCTTGCAAGAATATTGCGCATTGTTCCTCCAGTTTACGTTTGGCCTCATTCTGACAGTGGAGGAG